>NC_090926.1:1082352072-1083602072 GCF_040938575.1 Ambystoma mexicanum | reverse complement strand
GCCATGGGGATTAGCATGGCCATGGGCAGTTAATAGGTGGACAAAAAACCAAATGCCTACACGTTTTGTGTCCCTCAACACATCCCATTACTCTCCTAGCTGTACTCCAACGCAATTGTTTCAGCGTATAGGTGGTGTTTGGCAGGAGCAGGGATGACTCTTGATCTCACACATACCTTTAATACATTTATGTGCAAAATATGCTGGCCAATTAAAGACCAGCAGGCTGGTGCCTCAGAGTGGGCGCACCACGCCTGGGAAAAGACTGGCCACGGGTGCCTCCCTCCATAATTAACCTGGTTCCAGCTCCCACTGTTCCACTGTTGTGATGAGGTGCTGGTTGCTAGAGTCTTTTAGCGTGTTATATTTTGATCCTTCCTGTATCTTTTATGAAATATTGTGCCCCCTTGTGCCTGTCGCTTGTATCTTTCCAGGTGTGTCCGAGGGATGCAATAGAGGGTATTGGCCCGTGCATGTTGTGGAAAGAGTGGTAATGTGGTACCCTGTGCTGGGAAAGACCTCAGTCTTCACATGTCAGTCTGGAGGGTCGTGATTTGTTGGTCTGATTTTGGCACCCACTGCCTTACCCGTTTACCAGACCACTATGAACTTGGCCGTACCATAGCCAGACGCAAGGCTCTGGACCTCACTGTAGCGCTTGAGAATCAGGGGCATTGACAGGGCTGTTCAGTGCGGTCATGCCTCTCATGTGGGAATGTTTTCCACAGAATTTCTTTGGGTGATTTTGGCTTGTGGGTGGCTGACTCCTCAGATGCTGTGGCAACAGCTGTAATTCACAGTGTGGGTGTTATGCCAGTCTCTTGATAGTTCTGACTTATACCAGAGGCACTGCATGCTACGCAAATCAGGTGGTGGGTCTCAGGTTCACTGTATCTAACATGAGAGAGTTATGGAGGTGACTTGGTTCTACTGAGCACAGACATCCACACATTATTCCTCCTTTACCTTGGAGGACAGACTTCATGACAACAGAGCGATGTGTGATCTTGTGCTTCGTGCTGGAGTCACCTTTACAGGCCACCTCTGGAAACTTTGCCTGTAAAGGAGTCTGACAGTTCCCTGGTATTCCAGTGTCCTGCAAATATTAAGACATGAATTCTGACAGAAGGATCCTTGAAGCTGTAGGACACAGAATGGGGGTGCCCTGATATTTAGAAAAGGTGTCATAAATGCACACATTCTAGTGTGAGTTAGAGAAGGTCAACCCGAGGACACCCATCACAATGAGGGATTGAGGGTGGTGGGCTCCAGGTTCATCCTGGGTAGCCCTACACCATCTCATTACTAGTTTTGGCTATTAACTCTAATAGCCGCTCTAACATTTTGCACATATAGGCAAGTGCCAAACCTTGCCTAGTGATAGCACCGGCCCTGCTCCTCAAGACACCTACAGCTGATACCTGACCGGCTAACTATTGCCCAATTTCCATTACTCCCTTTTTGGGGAAGCTCCTGGAAAAGCTGGCCATCTAGCAGCTTAATCTTCATTCCGACTTTGTTGGCTCTCTCTATAACCACCAATCTGGTTTCAGAGCTGCCAGAAGCACAGAAACTGCTCTCCTGAACATCCGTGAAGACCTGCTCTCCAACCTTGACTCTAACATTCTCTCTGTCCTCATCCTACTTGATCTCTCCTCTGCTTTCGACACGGTCAACCATACCATCCTGCTCAATCGTCTCCATGACAACCTGGGTATCACCAATCAGGCTCTGGCCTGACTGACCTCTTTCCTTTCTGATCGACCTTCCCAGGTACAACTTGGGTCCTTCCTTTCCTCCATCTCCCTTTCTACCTGTGGTGTTCCCCAGGGGTCAACCAATACCTGGCTACTCTTGCCTACTGTATTTCCATTTTCTGCTCAAACTTCCAGTGCTATACTGATGACACCCAACTCATTTTCAGGTTTCCTTCAGACACCACCTCTTCTTCCCTCATCTCCGATTGCCTAATCGCCATTCAGAATTGGTGTGCCAACGATCTTTGTCTAAATGCCAACAAGACTGCGATCCTCCTCATTGGTACACCTTCACCATCCTTTCCCCTCACTCTCTGGCCGACCTCCCTTGGCCCTCCTCCTACCCCTACCTGTGGGGCTAAGAATCTCTGGGTCATCTTTGACACTTTCCTTCTCCGCACACATCTCTGTTGTCTCTAAAAAGTAAAACTTCCTACTGCACCTACTTAGAGGTACTCTGCCTTTCCTCTCCTTCCCCCAGAAGCTAACTGTCTCCCAAGCTCTGGTTCTCTCTAGGTTGGACTACTGCAACAGCCTCTTTCTAAATCTACCTGCCTCCATTCTCCGCCCTTTACAACTAATCTAGAACAGGACTGCAAGACTTGTCCTTGGCCTCAAGCCCTGGGATCGTATCTCTCCAGCTCTGAAATCCCTTCATTGGCTCCCAGTGGATGCAAGGATTACTGGAAAACATCTACTCCTGTTACAATTGAAATGTGGATTGCTGAGATGCATATTTTGGCTGATATCGAAAGGGTTTTGTACCTGAGGGAGAAAAAGAGTACATTGTTCAATAAGATATGGAGTAAATTTCTTTTATTGTATTAGGCCTGATTTTAGATCTGATTTGACTCTGGGGGGGTTTGTATATAGTTGAGTATGTAGGTTAGAGATTATGTGTATTTTGTTGTAATCATCTAATATGTTATTGTTCATCTTATTGTAATTTTGAAAAATTAAAATAAAAATTTCAAAAAAAAAAAAAAAAAAAAAAAAAAAAAAGGATTACATTTAAAACCCTCTGTATTGTCCACAAGGCTTTCTGGGACCTGTGTCCAAAATACCTTCAACTATCCCTCCGTAAATACCTCCCCTCTCGAGCCCTTCGCTCCTCTACTTCCTCTACTTCTAACTCCCTCAGTGTCAGTCGTTTTTCAAAGAAATGAGCTGGGGGTAGATCTCTGTCTTCAGCAGGGGCCTCCATTTGGAACAGCCTCCAGGCCACCTTGAAACTTGAGGAGAACCATCTCCGGTTTCGGAAGCACCTCAAGACCTTCCTCTTCGATTCTGCCTTTGCCCCTCTTTTCCCCTGCTGATCTGTTTTCTCTCTCGGCACCATGCTCCTGGCCACCCTTTGTCCTTCGGGCCGAGTTACCTGCTCACCCTCCTGCACTGCCTCCAAGCCACCCCTTGCAGTGGGATCTGTATATGTACCCATACAGTCCCCCATTTTTCTTCTGCACTTATCAGATATACCCTATCTGACAAATCACGCACTTGCATCTGCCTGTATTTATTCTATTTATTTTCTCCTTTGTGCCGCACTTTCCCCCTTTTCCCTTTTCCATGTACTTGCACGTTCTTAATGTCACTGGGCCTAGTAAGATCATTGTTTTTATTCTCCCTTGTTCCCCTCCCTTTGCTTGGTCGCGCTCTGAAACACTTATGTATGAGCGTGATATAAATAAAATATCATATATCATATCATATCATACAGCATTATAAATTTAACGGACCCCTGACGAAAGAATTTTTCTGTAATTTTAATACATTCCTCATTCTTTTCTCAAACCAAAGTATTCATCCCTACATTTAACATTTGAAGTTAAAAACAATATTTCCCTATGTCCAAAACAGTTTTTGCCCAAATGGGCGTTCACATTTCTAATTGAACCCTACTTGAAATCACAAGTATTTTGCTCGGAAAGAATAATTTTTTTTTTAATCAAATCTTTATTGACATTTTTGCATTTTTCTATCCATCAGCAATATCACCAACTTGTGCAACATAAAAGAATTATGTTTCCCCCCCCCCGACACCCTCTTCCCTCCCCCCTGTATGCAGTTCAACTAGACTCCACTGCTACTTTCCCCTAACCGGGATTCTTCTACGTATTCTCGTTTTTTTTTTACCTCCTTGGGTGAGCTATTGACCGTATTTATTGAATAAGTGCAGCCAGATCCCTTCTATGTCTGTCCTAGTTGCATCTATGAGATATGTTAAGTATTCCATGTTGTAGATGGACCTTACTTTTTGGACTGTAGCACGGTAGAACGGTATTGGAGAACAATGTATCAACGACTCATCAATCGTCTACAGACCAATTTATCACATACATACTCTCCCTACTAAGAAGAACACCCTGGCCCTGTCTTACGTAAGGCTTTTCCTAGGCATCGAGTGTGTGGTTCGCCTATCTAACAGGGATAGAGGAGAAGCTGTCCCTAATTCACCTTCATTCATGCATATACAATGTTAAAAATCAGATAAGGTCTACAGAATGCCAAGGATGGCTCTCAAAAGGCAACAATTCTACTATATATTGTGTCTCTAACTAAGTAAATATGGCCTAATCTAACTACTGGATTTACGATCTCTGTTTTAATGACCAGTTAGTTAGAAGACATGCCATGGACTTTAGACCTTATCCTGATGGAGGTAATACAAATTGGGCTCTGCTAACAGGGCACCATTACTTAAAATGAAAATCAACAATTGTGATCTCAAAAAGCATTTGTTTGTTGTAAGTGTCCTTATTGTCTGTTGGTGGACATCTTTGTTGGCACGAGAAGGCTTGTGCCTTATGGGGTCGACCGGTTTCCACGATCAAGTAGCTTTGACCGTCTTCTTCAGGACCAATGATATTAACGGTGAAGCAAATTCAGTCTGGAGAACAATTTCTTGATGGGTCTCCACTGGATATACACCTCCGCTTCCTAATAGGAAACCAAAAGGGTGGGTAAGAGGGATAGGACACTGTCCTTGACCTCTGCTCTCTAAGTGGATCAGAGATCATGTATATGTAATTCAAAGCAATTATTACTTAGGCTAGTGCAAAACTGGAGGGACCCTGTTGTGGGCTCCTCTGAGGGCACTATTCTCATGCAGGGCCAGGGCTGGGCGGGGAGGGTTGGCTGGGATGAAAAAGGACTGTGCAATAGAGCAATACTCTTATAAATTATTGTGAGCACAGTGTGCATACTTGCCTGCGATGTGCCATTAACCATTGAAAAACGTACTTCCCCCAATGTGCTAGCTAGTTACCATGCCATAACATGTAGTTGTATCCAGGAGCTCCGCATACTTCTGTGCAGAGTGAAAACCTCTAGTACTGACCTTAGCAGAGAGCTTGTAGAGAGAGAGAGGGATGGTAGGGCTGTACTAAGTCCTCAGTAATTCCCCGCACTTATATCAGGTCTAGGTGTCTCTATGGGATCATAAAAGCAGATAATCAGTCCATCTACTTATTGTTACAGTGTGGATTTATTTGTAATTATAATTATAAAGAAACGCAGGCAAACAACGGTCTCCTACCTGCGCGCGTGTCTGTGCACTGCTCGCTGTTTAGTGGAGCGCCGAGAATTGCTGCTTCGCCATTGTCGTGATAATATTGCCTGATTGTAGTCGTGGCTCCTGTGAGGAAGCACACTATTAGCAAATGTCTAACTTGTTTCTGTACCGAGTTGACAATACATCATGGTATGTATGTCCAAACGGTGTCACTGTACCTTCCGCCTAGCGACCAGGAAGCGTGCGCACGTCCATGTTGCCGGTATTTTGGTCAGCCTCTCTATGATTAGGAGTGGCCAGAGCGTAGCTCTCTAAATCTAAATCTGAGGTTTCAGTGAGCGACATAGTACATCTAACAAAGACATCCTCTAGCTCCAGAGCCACAAATTACCTTTCTAATTCCATCTTGAAAGGGAATCCTACGATCTGGGCAGTTGTCCTAAAAAGCCCATTTGAAAATATATTAGCATCACAAAAGTTTCCAGATTCCTGGAAGAACGCAATTATTATTCCCTTATACAGAAAGGGGGACCGCCTCTTGGCTGACAGCTAGCGTCCCATCTCTTTGCTAGACGCTGATGGAAAGATTTTTTGTGGTCTGTTATTGGAGAAACTGGAGGCCTGGGCCATTCAAAGGGACATTCTGCCGAAGGAAAAACGCAGGCTTTAGAAAAGGAATCTCTATGATCTTAAATCTCTTGACTTTGGGATGTATGACAGCTACGACCCGTGTAAAAGATGGATCCCCTCCTTTTGTGCGTGGGTAGATCTTTCACGTGCATTTCATACCATAAACAGGAATAAACTGTGGAGTAAATTAAAGAAGTGGGGTCTCCCAGACAATCTCCTAAATATTCTGATCCATCTTCATCAGGCACAACGCTAAGAGTAAGGCTGGGAAAATTGGGGTTACTTTCTAGACCAATTGCCTCAGAGAAGGGAGTCTGTGAAGGGTGTTTACTGGCTCCCTTTCTCTTTATTCTGTTTATGGTAGATTTGAGTGAGTGGTTGGTAGGAAAGGGTTTGGTAGCCCCAAAACTAGGAGGCAGAAAAGTTAAGTGGCTGGCCTATGCCGATGATACTGTGGTTATGGACCACTCTCAGGTCGCCTTGCAGAGACTACTAAGTGCACTTGAAGAATATGCAGTCTTGAATGATCTGTCAATGAATCCAAATAAATTGTTTTTTGTGAGTTTTAAGCATCCGATAAAACAAACTAAACCTTATGATGGACATTGAATAACATGACAATCCCGGTTGTAAAGGAAGTAACGTATTTGGGCTCCCAGATTGTAGCCTTCTCTAACCAGACACACTTTGTAGACATGGTTGAGGCAATGCGCATATGAAGAGAATTTATTCTACACACTCAATGCTGCCGTTAATAAAGTACTATGTGGGAAAGGTGTTACGTATGGCCTAGAATCTCATATACAGTCTTTCAATATCAACTGGGATAGAATGGAAGGCACATTTTGGAAGGATGTATTGATCCTCCCCTCCGCAATTCCTATTGTAAGTGTTCGTTATGAGCTAGGCCTAGGTTCGCTAGTGGCAACAGTTGAGTGGAAATGGCTCAGTCAATTTAGGCTTATTTTGGAGCATCCCAATAAGTCACTCTATGAAGAGGTATCTGTGCAAATGAAATTGAATAACAATCTGTTTTTGACGACTCTCTCTGATAACTGTAGGAAAATATTGGAGAAAGTTGATTGCCCTTTGGAGACTCTGATCCAAAATCCGGTTATCGCTAAAGATCTAATAAAAATAATGGACTGGATCAGGATGTTATCTTAGATGAGAGAGTTAAAATTATCCTCTTCCAGAGGACACCAGGGGGCGCAGGCTTGATGGCTGCCTGATCGTTCTGCTCCCCGAAGGCCCCGGGAGAACTGCGGAGCAAAGAGTGAAAAAGGAATATCACCCCTCCAAAAATACAAAAATCAGCTGTGGGAACCTTTGGGGACCCCGGCGACACCTTCCCGACCCTTGGAGGTGCCCGGATACTCAACTTGGAGCGCTCGCGCTCCCCCTCCCCCTTCTAGGCCCACGCCGCGAAAGAAATGGAGCCGCGCAGCCATGCTCCTCCCTGCTGCAGCTGAGCACAGTGCCACAACGGACCTGCAAAGCCGGCACTCGCGGCCTTTTGGCGGCATCAGGAGATTGCTGGGACCCCGTGGGGATCTGGGCCGCTACCCCCCCAGCTGCCCGCGACTCGCCTGCCTCCCGCTCCCGCCGCGGCGCAGCTGGAGGAGCGCATTCAGCAGGCAGGCCGGCCCGGGCTTTCATCGCCGGGTGCTCCATTGACACAGCCGTGTCCCTCGAACCCCCACGGACAGCCCTGTACGCAGGCTCGGGCCATCGCGGGAGCGCGCCTGAGCCCCCTCTCCTCGTTCTCCCCACCACGAGGGGCACCACACCACCAAGGGCCTTGGGGAACTCCTCCAGCTGCCTGTGGGGCACAGCCCGCCCTGCCCCACATCATATAGGCCTGGGTCGACGCGGGAGTGCGCCTGGGCCCATCTGAAACTTGGCTGGGCCCCCCCACGAGGTTACCCAGCCCGACCAGGCAGTACCAATTCGTCCCTCACTCCGAAAAGGGGGATTATGTACATATGTGGTGGAAGTGTCGGGTGGTACAAACCTACTGGAATGAGGTCCTGTCTTGGATAAAGGATGTGGATGGGATGGAGAGGACCCTATCCCCTTGGCTAATGTTGTTCGGCATCGAGGTGGAGGGGGGTCCAAAGGTTCAACATGACCATATGCTGCATGTAATGTTGGTTGCCGCCAGATGTTGTTGGGCCCAAAAATGGAAATCACCCCAACCCCCTGGGGAAAGGGAATGGGTCTCTAAAGTATGGGCAATATACGATATGGAATTTTTGACCCACCTGATTGACGAATCCAAGTCAAACATTGAGAGCCTATGGCTTCCCTTCTTCGATAAGTACGGGAAAACAGCGTAGAACACTCAACGCATCCCAGACTGGTTCCCAGGTCTGAACATTGTGGTTTGATCACCCCCTCCTGATCATGAGGATGTTGCTCGGAATGGGAGAAGCTCCCCATGTGTGTTGGCCCTGGCATACTGAGCGACCCACACTCATTTCAAGACTGCCCATAGCCTGTGACACACTTTTGTTAGATAACGAGATGGACCCTATTGTTATTATTATCCTCTGCACCATGGTATGGGGAAGAGAGGAGAGAGGGGGGTGTGATCTATGTGAAGAGGGGGCTCAAACAAACTGTGGCTCATTTGTTATCAAATTGCCCAGGGACTTGGGTGATTAGACAAAAAAGGTTAAAGAGATTTGTTCATGACCCCCAAATGCTAAACTCAAAATTGTTCTGGCAAAGGCTGTGTCAGTGGCAGGAATCCTCCCTCACAGCAGAAGTGGTAGCGGTGCTAACAGAACTAAAGCTATTGGGTAACTGATTGTGGTAAAATTTGAGTATGTGGCTAATCATTTTGATGATCTGGTTTAGGAAATATTTTGGATATCCCGTTTTATATTTTTTTTCTTAACTTCTGTTGATTGACTGTTTGATTGTGGTTTTCTCCTCTTTTTTTCTATTCCTCGCGCTGTGTTTTGTGTTTTAGTTGTTTTTATTGAAATATTTTGTACGTGGATTCTTTTATGTTTGTGGAAAAAGTCGAAAATGTTGACTAATAGGCACAATAAAAAAAGATTCTGAACCTCACAGAGCATACCGGGCTAGGTGGTTCCGATGTAACATGTCCTTAGCGAATTAGCTGTTATTTCGCTTCAAACTCTGTTATGTGATGTTGCACCTACTTGAACTTCTAATTAAATATAAATATTTAAAGTAATTATTTTATTTTTCTTGCAAAGTGATGTTACCAACCTTTAAAGTATCGTAGGTTACAATTCAGGTGCATTACATTAATTAAAAAGGCAACAGCGCTATATATCTCTATTGACATTGATGTGTGGGGGATAGCCTTCATGATGGTGCTAGTACACAGAAGACTCTGGGCTCTGGTGTTGCTGGTTGAGACCGAGAGTAGTTAGCTGATGCTGCACAACAGTGTCACTTGTTGTTAGTGTATCCCGAGTTCTTGGCACTCGCTTACTAAAATAGTAGGGGCGGACGGCTAATAAGCTATATCAGTGTATGGCCATAGTTAATGAATCTGGCCATATGGGGAACTGTTGTTATTCATTATCAAGCCTTTAGATCACAAGTAAAGCCCCCTCCAAGGTAATTCTATCACTGTCAAGGTATGGAATGTGAGAAATGCGGTCTTATCTCTGCATCATTGTAAGCTCATTCCACTGAATTTGTTCATTTAGTCCGTTCTTATCAGTGCCCAATCTAAAAATCCAATTCTGTTCTCTTCTCAGAAGGAGGTTATGGAAGTTGCCTCCACGTCTAGGGGGATGTATTTTCTCAATTATAGTCCATCTGAAATCTTCGGGTCCATGGCCTTTTTGCACAAAGTGTGCAACTAAGGGTGCATTCAGTTTATTTGTGCGAAGACATGATTTATGCCCTTTAATACAGGTCTTGGCTTTTCGCATGGTCATCCCCACATATCTTAATTTAGACGGGCAGGTGATGAGATAGATTATCCCACTTGTGTTGCAGTTTGTAAAGACCCATTCCTTCTCGGTAGGCATGCTTCCCCTCTTCCAATGTTGAACTATACAGCATCTCGCCGCCACCAACAGAGTCTGCACCATGTGACCCTCCTCCATCCCACCTTCACCCTTCCCACACACCCCAAACAGCAGCAAACTGGGATCCCTGAGTCTGTCTATCCCATCCAGTCCCTTTAACCACCCCAGCACCTCTTTCCAGAAGGTTTTGATTAGTCTGCATTTCTACCACATATGATAGTAATCCCCCTTTGCCCTCCCACAGCGCCAGCAGTGAGCATCCACCCCTGGTACATTTTCACTAGAGTTGCCGGCAGATAGTGCCATCTGTGCAGTAGTTTGAAGGCCTGTATTCTATATTGCAGGGATAGTGTGGACTTCTTCACCCCTCTGCACATTTTTCCCCATAGCTGGTCGGTTATTTCAATTCCTAGGTCCTCCTCCCATTTCCCCCGTGCTGACAAAATATCTGTGGTTGGCCCCTCCACAATTCTCTCTACAGCCTGGAAATCCTTCCTTTAGTATTGGTTTCTTGTAACAGTACGTTGTCAAAGGAGGTGAATTCTCGGGATAGGTTGTCTCCCCAAACAGGTTCCGTCAGGACTCCCTTTTACTGCAGATATTTGAAGATATTTGAAGGATGAGAGACCCTACATTTCCAAGCAACCCTCCAGTCTGGTTAATGACATAAATTCTCCCTCTCCCCACAACTGCCCTGCCCTGGAGAGCCTCGCCTGTACCACTGTTGGAAACTCAGAGGATCTGTAATGGGATTTCGTATTGGTGGTGCCCAGGGGAGAGGGCCAGGTTATTAACCAGCGGGCAGCATTTCCCCCCTGCCAGATCGACACTTCTAAAATGGGATGTGTTAATATTTGTCTAGGTATTTCGCTTTGTGGATCCCACATCCACTCCCCCAGCGTTACTGGCTGGAGGATGACATTGTCCATATGGACCCACTGCTTCTTTGTGCTGGGGTCCAGGTGGTCAACCATAATCTGCAGCTGGGCTGCCTTGTAATATGCTCCTACGTCCGAGAATCCTACTCCCCCATCGTCTTTTGTTAACAAGAGCACCCTGTACGCTACCCAAGGCTTTGTTCCTCCCCAGAGAAATCGCACTAAGGCCTTCTGGAATGTGGCCAAGAAGTGGGTCACCACTATCGTGTGGAGCATTTGGAAGAGAAATAGCAGCTTGGGAAGGACTGTCATCTTGATGCAGTTCAGCCGTGCCATCCAGGATAGACCAATCCTACCCCAACACTGCAGGTCTCACTTTATCCTCTCCCACAGGGGGAGGTAGTTCCTCCCAAATACGCTCTCGGGTTCCCTTGTAATTTCTATCCCCAGGTATTGACGCCTTCCTGCTGTGTCTGGAATCCTCATTTGCCGACCCAGTCTATGTCCGCCTGTTCCCATTTCCCCATTAGGAATGCCACTTATTTGGAGAGGTTGACCCAGAATCCCGACAATTCCCCATATTCTTTCAGCCCCTTTAAGAGAGCCAGCACTGATGACTGCGGGCTAGTGAGGTAGAGCAACGCATCGTCAGCGAAGAGGCTTGCTTTATACTCCCCCTATGTGAACTGCGGCTACGTCTCTGAACTGTCTCAGGCTTATCACCCGTGGCTCCATTACCAGGGCATACAGCAGTGGAGACAGGGGGCACCCCTGTCTTGTCCCTCTATGGAGCTCTATCGTCCTAGACATGCCCGTGTTCACTGTTACTCTTGCCCTCGGGGTGTGGTATAAGGCCTTAATGCATCCATCCTTCGCTCTCCCATTCCTACCTCTTCCAGCACCCCTTTCATAAACTACCAGATCACCTTATCGAACACCTTTTTGGCATCAAGGGAGAGAACCAGGACCTTCTCTCTTTGCGTTGTCGGGTCACATAGGATGTGTAGGGTCTTTCTTAAGTTATCGTATCCTTGCCTATTTTGAATGAACCCTGTCTGGTCTGGGTGTATGAGGCCGGGGAGGTGTATCTCCAGACGGGACGCCAGGATCCTTGTGAAAATCTTTGCGTCCACGTTGAGAAGCGATATGGGTCTGTATGAGACGCAGTCTGTTTTATCCTTGCCTTGCTTGGGGATCACCATTTTGAGCGCCTCCCAGAAGGTAGGGGGCATGTCCTCTGACCCCTTTATGGAGTTAAAAACCTTTGCCAGGGGCCCTGCTACGATGTCTTGGAACTGCTTATAGAAGCCTGCCGTATAGCCATCTTCCCTGCGTGCCTTGCCTGTTTTCAACTTACCTATTGCACTCTTAACCTCTTCCCGTGTTATTTCTGCCTCGAGCATGGATTTCCCCTCCATCGTGAGGTGGGGGATGGGGAGCGTGTCCAAGTATTCCTTGATCTCCTGTCCTTGGGGTTTTACCCGTTGGGAGTACAGCGCTTCATAGAAGTCTGCAAAGCGGTCTGGGATGAGGTCCTCTGACCTAAGTGTGGCCCCTTTCTTGTCCCTTAACCGGTCTCCCCTACATTCCCTGACTCTGTTTGCCAGCAGAGTCTCCACCCGATCCCCCCCTTCATAGAACCTTTGTTTGGTATATCTCAACTTTTTTGCCACTTCCCCTATCAGGAGGGAGTGCAATTCTTGCCTCTTGACCCGCATTGTATCCAGTAATCAATCTCTGTCTTCTCCCGGTCATGTCAGTCTCGTCCTCATGTCCCTTAACTGTTCCCATATCTTCCCCTCAATCAGTGCCCTATCCCTCTTTTTCTGGGCCCCTTCCTCTATGAGTAGGCCCCTCACTGTTGCCTTGGCCACCTCCCAAACCATCTTTGAGCTTGTCTCCCCTGTGTCATTTATTACAAAGTATTGGGTAATTTAATTCTGGAGGAAGTCCCTGAATACTGCGTCCCTAAGGAGGCCACTGTTACACTTCCGACGCGGGCCTCCCTTCCTCCCCTCTTCCAACCACCAGTCTGTTGTAACCATCTCAAGGTCCGACCATGTTACTGTTTCCACTTTCGGCAAAGACACCATGGACTCCTTTTCCCTAGAAACCAGTAGAAGGTCAATCCTAGTATATGTGTGGTGTGGGGGTGAGATGAAGGTGTGCCCTTCTGCTTGGGAAGTGGGCTTCCAGCATTTGGGCGAATGCTTCATGTTCCTTCCCTTTTACTTTGGTCTAGTTTCCCCTTGCTGACCACCAGTCCACTGCCGGGTCTGCTATCAGGTTGAAGTCCGCTCCCAGCATTAGCGTGCTCTCCCCTCATTCCGCAAGTTCCAAGAATACCTTACGCAGGAATGCCAGCTGATGCACATTAGGTGCATATATGGAAGCCAGGGTGATTAAGCGCCCCTCGACCCGCTCTTTGACTGCCACCAACCTACCACCAAAGCCCCTCTTTACCTGCACTTCTCTTAGTTGCATGGTTTTTGATAGGACAATTCTCCCCCCATCTTTTTTGCTTGTCTTGTGTTAGGCCCAAAAAGTCTGTCCCACGGCTGGTCCCTGGTCTTCCCCCCACCTGTAGTGTGTTTCCTGTAGGAAAAGCACTGCTATGTTGGCTTTGCGGAGCATGTTTGACGTGAGTGATCTTTTGTTCGGTGAGTTCAATCCTTTAATGATTAACATTGCCACCTTCCGGTTAACCATCTCCCCTTTTTGGCTTTCTATCTGTGCGCCGACCCATGGTTTGACCTTTCCCCTGGTTTGGTTGTAAGATTGTACTGCATTTTCCCCTCCCCCCTACCTTCCTATCTAACCCTTCCCCCTCCCCTTTATTGACATGAGTGCTACTCATGTTGCTGATTTCCCTCTGTGTTCCCCTCCCCCTCCTTAGTCCCCCTCTGTCCCTGAGCCCCTCTCCCCCCACCCTCTACTTTTCACCATTGAGGCGTTCGGCCTCCCGTTATTGTATTTCTGGGCTTCATGGCCGAACCACCAAGGCGGTAGTCCCTGTCCTATTCTCTCTTTCACCTTATTTTTTAAAATGTCCCAATCGCGTTTCCTTATGGCGTTGCCCGACCCCTTTACCCCTTATTTCCTTCCTGGTGCTGGCCCCTTCAAACAATTCTCCCCTGACCCCAGTAGCAGGTTTATGGTTCGGTGATGTCTTCCCCCATTGCACAACTTGAACAATAACATGGCAACAGCCAACAACTCTGTCTTAACTATATGTATTCCTCCCCTCCCATGTTTCACCTCCACATTTCCTCCAGAGAAACAACTTTAAGCCATTAAACAGGGTCTTGCTTCCTGAGCTCCTTAGGCCCCCTAGTCTGAACCAGTAATGTCCAGTTGAGGCATCTACCTTCAGGTCGGGTCATGTCTAGGAGGCGGGGTGTTGAGCTTCTGAAATGTACTGGCCCCCTGTGTTTTACGTCTAGCGTGCTCCTTCTTTGGGCCTCTGGGTTCACGTCTTTTGGCTGGCTCAACCCCTCCTTGGGGAGAATTCTCAGAAATGTGCTAATTCCCTCCACCTTAGAGACCCCCAGCAACTTTGCTGGGTTTTGAGGACTTGATTTTTTTACCTGGAGAGAGTGAGACCATTTTCCCCACTCTCTCATGTATTTAATGTGATTTTGTACACTGTGTTTCTTTGGGTATGGAGCCTGACAAACTCCATAGGCATCATCTTTTACATTGTGTCACCCAGCACCTTCAGTGCAGTGGCACAGGGAAGTCTTTCAGATTTCCCAAATGTTTAAATACCTTCTCTGGGATAAACTACTGTTTCCCAGAGCAGTAAAGTGAAATTGACTTTACTTACATTTGTTACTTTCTAGACCCAGCACACACTATCTTACAATAGGGTACTGGAGGGGTTACCTAGTATCTCCTTTGTCTAGCTTCTCATGTAACATTTGTTATGTTACGCTTTTATCACTGAATGGCTGTGGCAGTGGTTCCGTTTTAACTACCATGGTGTGCATTTACCGCGGGCTGCGTTCGCAGCTGCAGTAAAGCACCCAAGGGTGCAATTTTTGTCAAAATGGCCCGGTCTTCTTTTTTCGCCATTTCTTTGTGAAAGGGTCCTTCTTGAGATTTACTCTGCGCGCCAAACCAGGTTTGGCCCCATTGTTCGCTTTGCCTTTGGCGGGATACATGAGTGAAGCCCGCCTCTGGCTCCAGGGGATCTGGGGTAGGCAGGAAGTGAGGGAGGTGCCCGAAACTCCCTGTGCTTAGTCTCCTAGGAGACCCAAATGCACTCTGTTGTGATTGGCCGGCTGACTGTCTGGCAAGGCCAGCCACCCTGCTGGGTGACTGACAGCTAGGCTGGAATGATTGGGAGAGAACTGAATAAAAGGCGAGGCTTTTGGCTTGGAAGGCAGAGTCGACCACTGGACGAAGGAACCGAAGAAGAACTTGAAGAGAACACCTGCTGCAACTCCTGGACTGTTGGTTTGCCCGGTGAAGCCCTGCTGCTGTGCTGAAACTCCAAATTCGTATCGACAGAGAAACCCCTGCAACGACGACTTCTCCCTTTGAGTTGGTGGGACCAATCAACTCCAAAGTAAGCCACCTAGACATCCATCTCGGAGCTGGTTGAATTTCCACAGAGTTGCTGCTGGAAACCGTATAGCCAGGGAGAGGAACACCAGATTGTGTGTGTTGCTTTTATTTTTATTTTTATTGTATTTGGTTAGTTCAAACCTTGCTTTTAAGCTGGCCTAGAGCTCCAGGAAGATCCTCCGGACTCCCAGGAAGCAGGACTGAGCCCCCTCAACAGAGTGCAGGACCCCAGAAGCAAGGAAAGTCCATCTCGACAGCCAGGAACCGCAGTGTTGCTATTTGCGGTAGGTGCTGATACACTGAACAGCCACGGAATTGAAGATTGCTGGTTGCGAGCGGTGTCTGTCCTATTGCTGTGCAGGAGTACCCAGAAGTCCTCCCTCTTGTCCCCACGACTGAGGCCCAGGAACAGTGAGACCTGCAGAGCTGCAGAGCTGCACAGGAACAGAAGTAATCTGCCGCACTTTTCTTCATTCTAAAGGTACTGTAAAGTCTGAGAGAACTTACCTCTTACTGTAGAGTTGCTTGCATCTTCTACTACTCACAAGCCTAATCAGCTTGTGGCCCTACATTTGATTCTTCTTTTCTTCAAAGACTTCTAAAACACTGTGCAAAGACTTTCTGCTTACCTAGAAAGAAGCGCTTCAGCTCATATAGACTTTTGCCTACTGACTTTGGCTTAGCCTCTTCCACTGAATGACTCTTATTGGGGGATCTGAAAGTATTTGCCTGCTTAAGAATATTTGTTGTCTCTTGTATGTTCTAAATAACCTTTTCCTTTGACTTATTATTATATGATTCTAAATGCAACAGTGATATATTAATGTCCCCAGCACCCTAGCAATTGAAGTCACCTGAGGGTTTAGGGACTGTCTGTGGGCCCTCCCACAGGGGTTTAGGTACTGTCTGTGGGCCCTCCCACAAGGGTATCTACTGATTTCGAGATATTAAGAGTTTTTATTTTATGAAGTGTATGTGAGTGTTACTGATATAAGGCTTATTCTAACTGACTGATAAATAAATTAATAACAGTTTATTCAAGAAACCTTGAGTGTAAGAGTTTATTTGAATACTTGTAGCTATAAATCTCTGTGTAACTCCCCTACAGCTCATATTGACCGCTCTTGAGATAAGCCTGGCTGCTCAACACGCTACCAAAACTGTGTAGTACAAGCTTAGAGTTGTTTGTAGTGTTGCCAGAGGGTATTGCATACAAACTTTGCCTAACACTCCTCCATCCCCCAGTTGGCATGAGGGTGTCCTATTAACTCCTCCGTGGATATCTTGATATCTTCCTCGTGCACCCGCCGATATCTCTTTACCCCCAGTTCAAATATGAGTGCAAAGGGGTATCCCCACCTGTATCGCACCCCTTTTTCATGGCGCTACCATGTTAGGGGACTACATTTCTTAAGTCTCAAGAGGGTTTGTGCTGAGAGATCCTGGAAAATACTTTTAGAGTCCTCACTTTAGAGTTCTCATAGTGAATGGCCCCCATTCCTCTTTCTTTGTCGAAGATATCGACCATGTCTCAGTAATAGTGCAGTTTTGCAAGCACTGATCGGGGTCCCCTGACACCCTCTGCTACCCGATGGACACGGTCTATAGGCACTTGTTCCACTTCTTTGGCCCCTCGGACCATTCCCAATATTTCTTGAATTTTTCTTTCAAGAGCAGCCACGGCTTCCCCCTCTTTTTCTTCTAACTCCAAAAAGCGGAGGTTGTTGCGCCTCTCGCGGTTCTCTATATCATCTACTTTGAGCCCTAAATCGTGCTCCCTCCTTTCAATGTCCTGTAGGCGGATCTCTATTTGGAATTCCAGCACTCTTGCTGAGGCTTTATTTGCTTCCACGCCGTCCAGTCTTTCTTCCACAGTGACTACTTTTGTAGATAGGTCTGCCACTTTCACCCCAATGTCTCTGCGCATTCCGTGCATTTCCTTCAGTATCACCTGAATGTCACTTTTTATGGTCCTTATTTCCGTGGCACATGGGTGGGACCCCCCTCTGCCTTTGTTGCCGCCATAACCCCTTTGTCTTGGAACTGGAACTTCAAGAGGGCTATATTCCAGCTCATTCACTTGGTGGGGGTCTGGTGTCATTGGGATTCTTCTGTGGTGTTCCCCCCCTTTCTTCTCCTCCTTCTTTCTGTGTCTTGTGCAGTTCACTTTTCACACCAGGGTGTGACAGGGTTTTGGGGGACCTTCTCCCTCAGATCCGTTTCTTATGTTCTCCTTCCTGTTCTATCATTGATCTCTGACCAGTACCGGCCCCACGATGTGGCTGTCTTAACTCCAGTCGTGGCTAGCTTTGCGTTTGTATCCCTGGGGGGTGGGGCTGTCCCTCTCCCCCTGGCTCTTCCTTGCTGCCTGTGGCTTTTTCTTAGGGCACCTCGCACCTTTCCCTGGTCTCACTGCTGGGGCCTCGTATAGCTCTGGGGCCACCCGTGTCCTCACTGACCAGTAAGGGGTTAGAGCTAGGCCTGCGCGTTCCTCCGCAGTACTCTACTTATGGGCGGTCTGTAAAAGCACCCTGTGTGCTCCTCCTGCTTTTCCCACTGTTTCTCCGTGCCTCTCTACCCCCCGTGTAACTCCTCGCCCGATGCACTGGAGCAGGCCCTATCTTTTATGGTCTCAGTGCCACACTGTCGTGTGTGTGGGTGGGTGGGGTGTCCACTTCCTTCCTGCTCCTCCTCCCCCTTGCCGTGCTGCTCTCTTGGTTCTCCCCTGGCGGTCCACTCTGTGGTCGTTCACCAGTGGCCGTAAGGGGTGGGGTGCTTCCTCCGGTTAGGTGCTCTACCGCTGGGGGCCTGTATGACGCCTGGGCCGCCTGCACCCCCTCAGCCTACTTGGGGGTTAATGCCTGGCCTCCATGTTCCACCACCATGTGTTGCCTCTCAGCCCTCTCTGTTTCATGTTGTATCCTGAGGGGGGCTGTCTCCCTTTTTGGCCTTCGTTCTTCTCAGGTGCATGGGGAGGGAGCCGCCTCTCTCCTGCTCCTCCTCCTCCTCCCCCTTGCTGCGTTGCCTCCTAAATTTACTGTAGCCGGTCCGCTATGAGGCCGCTTGTTTCTGACCCCCTGGGGCACCGTCAGGGCTCCCTCTGGTCAGCGCTACCTCTCAACGCACCTAGGACACCTCGGCTCTGCGGCCTCCTCCTCCTCTGTGTGGCGGGCCTCCGCTTCAAGCTCAGGTCTCACGGTCTCCTCACAGGGCAGGGCTTTCTCATCTGGCTGCGGTGTACAACAGCTATTTCACTGCCAGGGGGCTCCTCCGAATTTCAATTTTGTAGAACAGTGACCGGAGCTGCCTGATCAGGCATCCATCTTGCCTGCGCCTCCTGGTGGCCTCTCGGAAAGGTACTTTTTTAAGCATAACGATGCCTTACATTTTAAAAGGTAGTGCAAACAAAATGAATGCAATTATTGGGTTCATTCAAGCAAACTATTTCTGTATTTCTTTCTGTATGGCTTGTGTCCTATCGCGTGTTTACATGATGGATTCATGGAAGACTGGTTCGAGCCATTTGTAAGATATTCCACAGTGACTACGGACAATACCAGGGATTTATACAGACAGTACCTCAACCGCAGCAGTACAATTTGTAGTTTGTCATTGTCATCCACTTCACTAAACTTAATTAAAAACAATACATGTTAATATTAAAAGTGGTCCACAACACATCCAAACATCTAACAGGATCATGAAAGGTTGGTGTGCTAGTTTTCTCGCATATTGCGTTCCCCTCATCCACATCCATCCCAATCCAGTATCAATGGCAGTTCACACCTGTGACCGTGCGCTAGGGAGGGGGCTGGGTGGGTGGCAACAAACAAGGTGCCAAAAACCATGTACCCCTCAAAGGGTTCTTTCGCACAGGGACCATTGGCCGCAAGGCCACCCGAGACCAGTGTCTCCAGACTCCCTTTTGAAGACCCCGTCCCTGCAATCAACATATGTATTGTTCCTGGCCTTTTGTGCTCCCTCATCCACCCTCGCATATCAATGGCAGTTTGCACCTGGGACCCTGTGCTCGTGAGGGGGCTGAGCTGGCGGGAACAAGGCCATTAAACATTCACATAGAGGCAAGGTGGCTTGGAACAAATACGTCAGACATTCACATACACACCCACTTTTCTGAGCCTTTATAAACACCTTGAAATGTATCAAGCAAACATCTCTGTAATCTATAACGAATATCGTTATCGATCCACTTTTTACCTTCTTAAATCGGCTCATCTGTTCTTACAAGTAGCGGTTAGTCAACTATTCGTTTCTGGAGTCTCATTGTTTTCGGCTCGGCAACTTTCTATTGCTTTGTACTCAAAGTTCACTGTATTCTCATTTTTATTTATCTGAAAGACTTCACCATTATCAACCTTTCTATGTATTGATATCTCTGGAATTAGCACATAATATTACAGTGTATTGTTTCCAAATGTAATGTTTTGCAATCCATGTTTTCAATGATGTTTTGTTTAGGTGACTCATAGTTTGGTCAATATATGAGTAATTTGTTTCTTCTTGTGGTAGACAAATGATTTTTGACTTACTTGATCGCTGTAATGGTTAGACCCGATGAAAGGGCACTTTTTTTAAATTTAAAAAAACTTTACTATCAAAGCTATGGTTGATTTACTCACTGTGATACTTTAATAATTTTAATATTTATTTGTATTTCCTTGACAGATCTTTGGTACAATCAGACAATGCCTTCATGTATTTGGTTGCCCGAATATCAGCCATGTCTAAACTTATGGTACAGTGGTGTATGTATTTTCAAAGGATTTGAATTTAATAAGAACATGGCTGTTGAACTGTGGATTTCCAGTGTCCGAGATTGAAAGTAAAGCCAAGGATGTCTTGGATGATGCGGGGGGCAATCGGTTCCGGATCTGCAGCATGCACTTCTCAGAAGATATTTACCCGGGGGGCAATCGATTCTGGATCTGCAGCATGCACTTCTCAGAAGATATCTACAAACCATCAAAGTACACTAAAAAGCGTCACCCAAGGCTCCTTCGCAAATTACTTCCCAATGCAGTTCCAACTGAATTTCAGCACACGCTGACTGGGGTGAGTAGTGGACGCAGAAATATTTATGTATGTTCCTATGCAATTGGTCTGGATACATATGTCTTATAAATGATCAAACAATCAATTAAAATATTGTGTCAAAATGTAATATGATGGTTTTGAGGTTCTTTTGAATATTTCCACCAATATTTTATTACACAAGTTTCATTTGCGACACAATGTTCATTAGTTTAAACATTGTTCACTTCAGAGTACTTTGTGTATCCGTACTTTAGGGAATTCACAATACATTGAGTGCAATGGGAGCTTTTCTAAAAACGTATATAACGTACTCTGAAAATTGGTTATTTTGGTAAATGTGTTAATTACCATGTATCTCTTTACGTAGACCACACTGATGGAAGTACAGACCGGTAACACGAAGGAAACCACAGACGCATCAAATATCCAGACGGTGAGGCCAAGCGACATGCACGTAAACTTATTTTTAAGCGTTTAATGTGGTATAAATTATAACACTAATGTACATTTTATATTGAACACTGTTCGGAATACATACATTGAATAAAGGACAGAGATTCTACATCGACCACTATTTAGGAGTCAACATCATCCTCAATCACTGTTCAAGTAATTTTGTTTTTTACTAACCCTTCAGATGCAATTACATAATATATTTATATGTTTAATTGTTATGTATCATATTAGTAATTGATACAAAGGGCCATGAAGGACTGTATGTCTAAATCGGCCATCATTTGCATGGAGGATGACGTATGAGAATTGAGAATGTGTATTACTAGTTATTGATTAACAATACTTTGTTTAAAATTAAGGTAAGTGATACATTTTTGACAATGTACAATACATGCTAAGCATTAGATCAATATCCTTGTTGTATTCATCGTCCAAACATATGCAACCATGAAAGTAAACCATTACAAAAATGTACTATTTAACTGAATAACATGGAATCTTTCACTATATGAATGGTTTATATTTTTGTTCACCTTCGGGTAGGCAGCTAAAGTTTAATAGGTTAAAAAAAGACACTACAATGCAACATTGTTTAGGTGGCTTCAATTAACTCTCTAAGTTTTGCAGGATGTTCTCACACCAACTTCCTGTGACGGAAGGTTATCAGGTACAATTTCAAATGTCTTTTTAAGACATTACATGTATACAGTGTCCGACTTTATCTTAATAAAAATGTAAAAATTGTATTACAACGATTTACTGTATCCTTTCTCAATGTTTAACTGTTATTGTAAGGTCAACAGTCATTAAATCAACTTTCTCAAGACGTGCTTTGTGACATCAACGATTTCAACATTAAATTGTTTACAATTGAACTTTTTTTGTTGAATTTTTATGTACAAGGAACGTACTACTGAAGCAGTAGAAATTGAAGAGACACATGGACCAGAGGTATACATAAGATATTGTAAAACATCAGTTATCATCCAATTTTTCCATTTATGTAATTTTTTTATATGTTTAATGGTTTTCCATATGTACATTTTGTTCTATTTTAATTTATGTATATAGGATTCTTGAAGTGGAAGAGTACAATGCTTGGTTTATACATTTTCAAATTTGCTATTTTTCACCTTAGTCTTGTGGTTGACAAATCAAAATGGACAGTTTTAAGGAAAATTAGGAAACCATTTGTTTTTAAAGAGTTTGTCCAGTTAGTTTATTGATATTATATTTTGAGGTTGTAATTAATATATTCTTTATGAGTGCTATACATTAAGCATGTTTAAAGAAAGAAAATGAGAGGCCCAGGACGAAGAGAAGCATAAGGACTCAGACAACAGCACAAACTAATGATGGTGCTTGCCAAATCGATGTCACTTTGGAGCAACTACATTTTCACTCTCAGCATGGTCCTCTCAAGATTCAGAGTCGTGAAGCAGGTGTTGGGAGAAACCTGAAGCTGTTTCACTTACTAGTCCCCGTGGATCTGTCATCCAGGTGGCCAGGAGACGGCCATCACTATTGGATCCAGTTCCTATGGGTGGTCCAGTGCGGGAGTATCACCTGTGGGATCACCTTTATGAGGGGTCCTCGGGAGTGGAAAAGGGACACCGACTGGTGAGACGCGGTACCCCCTTCCCTATAACAACGTTTTCCCATCCTACCCCGTAGGATATTCAGATGTTCTACCACCCTTTTCCAACACAAACACTTTCCTAGACCGTGACAACAAAGGAATAACACCTGAGCTGTTTACCTGACATGTCCGAACACAAGGGCCAGGGAGAGTCAGGCAATTAACAAAATCTATGGGCACCTAACAGCCCTTTACCTTCCCCGCAGCGATAAAAGACAGAGCACGAAAGCACACAGATGGCAAGGCTGAACACATGAGGAAGCAGCTATTCAGGATCAACAGTACAAATGGAGGAGGAAGGCAAAGAGACCTGGAGGGACGACAAGGAGGGAGTTACCCTTGCCCTTTTCACGTCAGACCTGCGAAGCCTCCGAAAGGAAAATCATAAGACTGAGAAGTGTAGCTGGCGTGTGGTGTGACAGGTGTCAATGGCACACAGGGCCCTACCGCGCTGATAGTCAAAGCAGGGAGAAGCGCTTGCTAACGTGGTGCCATCCTTGACTCCCGAGACAAGAAATTCCAAACAGTTCAGCACAGCCGGTGAGTCGGAAGAAGACAGATAGTAAAACCAAACTGTTCTGGGTCCAAGGTTGCAGGCGGCAACCGCGTTGAACAAAGAATTTGTGTATTTGAACTTTAAAGGAACCCTATCGGAAGGTTCAGAAGCAAAAAAAAGTGGTCAGGCATCACGTGGGTGCTCATTCGAAAGCCTGTTTGGGGTTGTGGTGTTTTGTTGAAACGACAAAGACCAAGAGGTCTTAGAAGAGGCTAGTGTAAAATGTCAAAGTGGTCCTACGAGGGTCGAGCAAAACCCCTCATACGCTCGAAAACCTTTGATACATGAGAGAAAATGGATTGGCCTGTGGAAAGTGGCAAATTTAAACCCGATGCCTACAAATCAATGTAACAAGGGACACACCCGAAAACCAGAGAGTAATAGAACTGCGTGAAGCCTGGCTGGGGGCTTTATGGGAATCCTGACTGGGGGCTTTAAGGGAAGTCTGGCTGGGGGCTTTTAGGAAAGCCTGACTGGGGGCTAAGACCCGAGCCTAAATAAAGAGTAACTAGTGAAGAGACATTGTGACTACAAATGTGAACCCGAGTGAGGGATGTCTACAATGCTGCTAAGTGTGAACCCGACCGAGGTATGCCAGTGAATTGAGAGTAACCAGTGATACTCCACTCCCCTCCCCACTCCTCTCCCCTTCTAGGCCCAGCCTCTGCATGGCTTCTTTGCCTGATGACTTTGTCAGCCTAGAACCAGAGCCTGGACCTGAAGAGACACCGGAAGGGTACGATCTTCAGGATCTAAGCTCACCCATGACAGGTGGTGGGTGGGGAGCATAGGGATCTAGGTGAAAGTCTCTGCTACCAACAGCTACTGCATCAGTTGGTCATGGATTGACAGCAGTTAAGGAAATGGCAGGAGTCACACTTCAAATTCATAGCAGTGTCTCATGAAGATGGGTGTCAATAAACCTCTGAATCCATACAAACAGAACGTGCTTCTGAAGCAGAAGGTGGTTCAGCCACACCACTACCTTCAACAGGTTCTCGCGGCGTGTTATCAACAATCACAAATGTGGTCCAAAATATGGGAAGAACGGTACTGAATGGTGGACTGGCTGCTCTGGAATTCATCGGCAAGAAAACAATGAGCGTGCTTGAGGAGAGTGATCCTGGTTTCAAAAGAATGAAAATACTGATACAGCGAACGGTCCCGCGTTCTCAGATATGGAGAGAAGCCAAGGAGAAGGAGAGGCTGGCCCAGCAAGTCACAGATGACAGGACGGCCCATTACGGGTTGCTTTTCGATGAGTTCCAAGGTCTGGCCTACCTGGAAGTGTTGCAAATCCTTTCAAATGAAAGCAAAACTAAGGTTCAATCATATTTGGCATCACTGGACGGAGAAGAGCTGTAGACTCTGAAAACTGACCTGGTGACTATCAAAGAGATCTTCCCACAGAAAGAGATAGAAAAGGAAGCTAAGGCAGAAGATACAGAAGTAAAGACTGAAGAGTTTATTAGCATGTGGACAGAATTGCTATTTGAACCCCATGTGGCTGCCACTCCAGACAAGCTCAATAAGGCCAAGGAAAAATCTCATGACTGGCTGTCTGAAAAGGAGTGTGTGGCGCTCCTAAATCCAGAGAATGTGCCAGTGTCAGAACCTACAGATACTGTCACAGAGACTGCTAACGAGAAAGGAGACAAAAGTCTTGCTGAAATAACTGCACATTGTATTGAACAGCTTCACAAGATAGCAGAGTTAATTCTTCATGGACAAGATGTGTAAAAGCTAGCCCAGGACCAATCAAAAGTTCTGACAAGGTTGAATGACACAATGTGTAAGGACGTATCTTCATTATCAAAGAACTTTTCAGACTTTTTAATTACAACAGGGAGCAAAAAGAAAGCAGAGGTCCTTAGTCCAGTGGTGAACAGTGTTTTAGAAGAGGGGGCACACTGCGCCACCTACATTCAAGATATGATATTTGGCACGTTGCAAAATCAATTTCTAAATAATACAGCTGATGGTTAAAAAAAGGATACAGAAAACATTTTAAATTGTCACCGTCTATCAGCAACCATCTTTGGTGGAGCTCAAAAACTTTTGATGGATCTGTAGATATTCTGCTTGAAAAATGGCGTTCAATGCTGCACCATTGTTCAAACATACACGCTTGGGAAGAAAATGAACATTTCCACAAATGGGTACATGGACCTTTGAGTAAGGAGCAGGAGTGTAAGAAAAAGTGGCTGGTGATAGGCTGCCCTCCTCAAACAGCCCTCGAGTAGATTGTGTTAGACAAAAACGCTTTCGAGAGACATGAAGGGACTCGCCGAATTCTGCCATACTGGCGATTTGGAGTTGTTCCAAAATATGTGCCTAAAGTACAGGCCTAAAAGTTTTAATTGCGGCATAGATGCTATGGAGGCCAGAACAAGACTGACTGTATTTGCACACAACAAGAACGTTGGTAGGGAACAAGCAAAAACTGCAGGAACTTTCAAGATGCTTTGTTACAACATGGCATTTACAAAAAGAAGCAAACTGTGGGTGGGGGTGGCAAAGCCAATATTCCAGCAGATGGATTTTGAATTTGTTAAAGATATAACATTGACGGTGCTGGCAATGCATACACATGGAATGCCTCCAGATTATGTTCCCAGGGCCCAGTCTATGTCACAGAACATTGCATGCAAAAAAAGGTTTGTCCTCCAAAACCTGAAATTGTTGAAAGGCTGACTTCAAGATTCAAATGATGTTTGGCGATGATCACAATCACAATTTTTTCATAAAAATGTTTCAAGCTTTTCCGCACTGCGTGGAAACTGTTTTGATTGTACAAAAAATGCAATAATATATACCTTGCAATGTTGTTATTGAATAATGTATTTACATCTTTTTTGAGTGATGTAATCTTGCTAGAAATGCATTAATTGTTTTATTTTTCCTGGTCCGTTTTTTAATATTTTTTTCCTTAATATCATTGATTTATATTTCAAAAATAAATGTCAGTGTGATTATTAAAGTATGTGCCTTTATTTCAAAATCATTGAAAAGTATTTTTGATGACATTTCTAGATACATATGCTTTTTTTATTCCCAAACAATTTCTAAAAAGTCTCAGCAAAATGTTTGTTACAAGAAATAGAACATTGACTGAAGATAATGCAATCACATACTTGAATATTTAAAATACAACAGATGCAAGGTGTACTATTAAAATTGGTAGAATGTATCTTGCTCACAGGACATGGATTGACGGAACAATAACTATTAATTGTGTGACCGATAGTAATCAAGCATTATGAGAGGGCTGAAGTTTCCATTAGTCCACCAGCTTTTTCAAAGTGCCCCTTCATATGCTAATTTCAGTTGAAAAACTGTTCAATTGATATGTCAATGAGCCAACCATTTTTTGGGGTGGATTTCAACACCTGGATTAAGGTATCAACGTGCACAGTGCTGTGCAAGTAGGCTGACGAGGTATGGATTTTAGCATGCAACAAAGATGCATTTGATTTTAAACTTTGTCGGACATTACCTCTCTGTCACATAGCATTAATAAGAGTGAATAACAGTAGTTGTTCTGAATGCAATTATGCATCACCTTGTTGGACCACATAAGGAGTAGAGCCAGTTCCACAAGGCATTGCATTGGATTGCAAGTCAAGGATACATATTTTGCAACAACCACTCATTTTAATGACCCAGCTCTCATTATTTATACCTCTGTCTTATTTACCCTATTTTACATACACTCCACTATATGGTGTTGTTCCATTGCACCAGATCACTGATGCCCCTTCAGCCTACGATTACTTACAATAAAATGTCAAAACTCAGTTACCATTTTGCTCTATCACTTCACTCTTTACTGACTTCCCTTACCTAGCATGCCACCCCTTTCATTTACCCACATTGCCCAGAACATTTTAGAAAGGGCCATCGAAAGGGATGGAATGGATGGCATCTCGGATGCGCACATTCTTGCAGCCTTTCACAGGAAAAGCTTTACGGGGACAATATTGTTTATTATGTGCATTAAATATGACCAGTAATGGGTATTATTATTATATGTAATACCTGACTGTTAAATCCTTCTGTACATGTTATTGAACTGTGCACAAAAGTGAGTACCAGCCGTTAAGGAACGGGCCCGCAAAGGGACCTTGGAGGCAATTACTGTACGTGGATGTGGATTGCAATATACCCAAGGTTTATGGGCCACAGTATTAGCCAACATTTAAATAACGGGTGAAAGACTGTGTAATTTAAATACATACGTTGCTGATGTGCACTATGACTATGCACATGTGGCCTGTGCTCATTTTCTTCTTACTGTGGAGGACAACCAGGATGAATGGGATGAATGAGGTTGATCCAGTTTGAATGAGAGAATGATAAGAACTGTTGGTTTCGATGCTTACTGAGAATTTTAACTAGTGATCTATGGTTATTTAGCATTTAACATACAAATGGGATTAGGACCATTTAACATATCTACTATTATTATTCAAACAAAACTGTCTGTGTAACATACATCTGTTCAATGTTTAGTACCAAAATCAATTTGTGTGTTTATTAAGAAAACTTCTTTTTTGTATAAAATGAAAATGGATATTTTTTTAATACTATTGCCCTGGTCGAATATTTAATTTGAAAATGTATGACCAGTAAGTGCTCTCAAGTAGATAAGCACTTGCTCGAGAGGGCATAGTTTCCCACTCTGAAACCAATTCTTGCTCACAAGCTTTTTGGTGTCAGTCTAAGGTTTTGAAAACTATTTCAGAGGGTGTTTGTTTGTTGAGCAAGGCAATTGACCCTCACACCCCTGTAGTGTTTATTAGGACACCCAGGTGCGCCTGTGATATTGCTGAAATCAAAGATGATTGATTGACTAGATCTGCACAGAAGCCAGTAAGCCTCTCAAACCTCTGCTCATTCTAGGCATGCTTGAATTTTAGTGGTTTCATCTTTTTTTGTTATTTTTTTTTGCACTCTGCATGTGTGGCCCTGGGAGCAACAGTCCACCCTGCCTGGTGGGCAATCGTCCCTTTGCCTCGTTTGGGATAAGCCTGTGCCGTTTCTATATATTAATCCACCGCTTTTCATCCATCTGTATCCATGCATCTGTATTTCACGCTGTAACCATCTCTATATGTCCAATATGATTTCAGAAATGAGTTTGTGCGTTTTTAAACAGCAATAGATACTTATGGGGTGTTGAGAACTAGGTGCATTGAGTAATGTTGCAATAGGTTGCGGAGTCCGAACGGTGAAATTATTTAACCAATGGTTAGAATTTCAGAAGTCTTTGTATTGGGGTCAAGGTGGAAAAGACTGTATATTCAAATTCAGTTTTTTGAGAAGTGAGGAGATGACTTGGACGTGAACAGGCACGATCCAATTTGGTTTTGTTGTGATGTTGTTGCTTGACTTTACATTGAAGAAAGACTGGCACTTGTTTGTAAAATTTCTTTTGACACTAATGCAATCACCATATCAAACAATACATACATGCCCAAGGCAAAAAGCAATGTGTGTTGTATGTGTTCTGCACCCAGGGTCGGACTGGGCCATAAAATTGTGCCGGTCGAAAATTAAAAAGTGACCCACATTTGCAAATGACTATTCATTCCTTTTGTAACAGACTGTGTGAATAGTACTTGAGGGGATTATTTGGGTAAAATGAAATATAAATTATCAACTTTAAAGAATATCTTTCTGCAACATTGGTCAACATTACGTAAGTAACTCATATAAGTGGCCTACATTGGCCAAGAAAGTGGCACACTTTGACCAAAAAAATGGCCCACACTAGCATTTTGAGTTTTTGTTTTGGGCATTTCCCTATTGTCCTACAGGGAAGTCTAAGCCTGTCTGTACCTCGCCTAGGCACATCTGTGACCGAATTCCTAAATGTTGTGGGATCAGGCACCTTGATACTGTCAAAATGGAAGTACATATTTTGCTATGTGGAATACTTGAAATATTTCATTGTGTTTCACTGCACAGATTGCCATTAAAAGCAGATAACAATATTGTGCATTTTTGTGGCACGTATTCCATAAAACGAAAACAACCAGTGGCTGACTGTGAACACAGACTAAAGTGTCTCATTGTTATTTGTCCTTGAATCAACCGTACTAACACTTTGCAGGACACAATGTGTATAATATCCACACAGAATTGATAAGATTCACTATATTGAAAGCGTACATAGGAAAGTTAAGGTTCTATTACAGAGACTCTGTTGTCCAAAGCGGTTGTTCACCATCACATAAAGAGAATGGAAACTCAAGACATAATGTAGGCTTAGTATTACATAATATTTAGTCGAGTGAGGATGGCATATGTGTTGTATGCTTCATGATTAACGTTGTGATGGATGAATATTCAATTAGACACAAAGAATAGACATTGTATGTGTTCATTTTAACATAAATTGATAGTTAACATATTTATGTACTACGTATATTCTATTATAAACTGGGTACTGAAATACCCAGTATTTATTTACTTTTTGCATTCTCAAATCTACATAGCTATGTTCTTTCCGATGTGTGCCTGCCGTGGTTTCAATCTTCCTGTTGATGGCTTCTTCAACCGTAATTGGACAATAATCTTCAACAACGCAACTGTGATAACCATTATCTGGGCTTTTGTGGTTGCAGTAATAAGGAGCAACATGGCAGCCTATAGGGTCTGAAAATGTGCGGATGTGAAAGTGTTGCATTTGAAAGTGAAACTACTCCATTCTTCACACTAATGTGCGTCGATCAAACATTGGTGATGGAACACAAGCACTTTCACTCAAGAATGCAAATAAGATTAATCGATCAATGAACGGAATCGGCATTATAAGATCACTGTTCACATTTATACAAATAATGTGAGGCATGCAATGTTTGCTAGCTATAACTTCTATTGGCAAAAGTTATCAATGTTTTCGTGGACATAATCATCTCTTTTTTGAGCGTTATGTAAAAAATACATTTACTTGTCACGTTCCCGACTATTGCTGTTTTCTTCAAAATATGTTTTTTTTTCCTTTTTGTAAAAAGAAGCAGACCTTTTACATTTGGTGTGGATGTGTGTGTGTGTTTATGTTCCTGGTTCTGCGCTAGGTAACATTATGACGCGGGTGAGGACGGGGTACATTTGGCTACGCTGCCACCAAACGTCAATAAAATAGGTGGAGCATATCCTTTTGACTGGTGATGTCATCTTTAGTGGCGGGTGATCTGAATTACTTTAACTTAGGGTGGTCAAGTCAATGGATAAGCTTAGCACAAGATGGTGTTACAATCGATCGAATTATGCTAAAAAATACAGTTCTATGTCTTTATCGTGAATATTAAAGGCAGCACCAAAAAAAGCGCAATTATTTTTTTAAATTATTATAATTTTAAAAAAATATATTTAACCGATTTTGGGCAGCCTTTAATATTTAAAACACTTGAATACCTCTCCCTCCACCCTTGAATCCATGGTTTCACCCATTAACCCTCCTTCAACCTCTCCTCCACCCCAACACTGCCTTATACTCACACACACCTTTTCCCCAGTACCCCCTTACATACTGAAACACTCAAACACACAGATGCAGACACGCTCCTTCCCCACCACAGAAACTGTCTCCTTTCATTCACACACGCACGCAAACACACAACTTACCTGTAACCTTTCTGCCCCTGCCCATCTCGGTCAGCCTGTCAGCCCCTACGCGCACACGTGTGCAGCAGGGGCGTGACAGTTCCGGTTTAGAAAGGCCACTCTGAGCGGTCTCAGAGCGGTCTTAGTAAACGTTTTTTAATCTTTTTTTTAAAAAGGTCTTTTGACCTAGAACAAAAAATGCATGCATGATCAATTGGGCCAATACAATTTCTGAGCAAACTTCCCCTTTAATAATCCCCGTAGATTGCCGTAGGCATGCGTATGTATGATAATTTTTCTTTATTTCAAAACATAAGCAATTTCATAAAGGAAGATCTCATTATCGTAACCATTTTTTATGTTTGATTCTACTTCCTGTGGTTGTGGTTTTATAGGCAAAATCATGTAATATGCATTTTGCTAACTTTAATTGCACTTCATTTTTCTTGAATTCTGTATCCTCGAGTAGAGCATAAGGAGTCTTTGAACTAGCTTTCAGAGGCCCCATTGTCTGTTTTCCATTACTGGGCATATGGTTGGCTGTATTGCCTCAGTGATTTCAAAGGTTACACTCCAAGTACAATAATGTTTCTTTAAAGCACAGAATTAGGAGAGCAGGATAGGTTGTCGTGTGAGCAGTTCTGGTTCTTATCATTTTAGGACCCCAAACATTCAACCTTGGTGGAATTGTAAAGATGTATTTATGAGTAGTCACTGGAAATGTACTCACAAGGGATCTTAGTCCTGATCGCCCTTTGGTCTGTGAAACTAATGGGTTTTCACGATTCAAGGCAGACCAAGGTAAGTCTTCTACGACACCTAAACCTTCTCATCCACCCCCATTTGATCATGTATGCAGGCCTGAGGTGGGGTTTAACTGGAAGTCAAGTCAGCAAGAAAATAGCATTGGCCAGGCAACTCAGTACATCATATGGTTTTGTATGCCTAATGGGCCTGTCCACATCTATTGTATTGACAGGATGTAAGCCATTCTTTATCAATACCTTACAATGTCTTCACTCCTTTGTGTTCAAAATATCCCAATAAGAATCCTATTGCAATTTAAATGCTGTCAGTACAATTAAACGATTGTACACTGCAGGGCTCCAAATTCAGATTTGTGAGCAGCAGCTAAAACTAGCACCTGGGTGTCATACTTTTTGCACATTATGTATGATCCATTATATTTAAATGTTTCCTAGATGTGCCCTAATTCTTCTATTTTTTATTTTTTTATTTGTGTTATCGGCTGTTCTTATCCAACCTCACAAAATAAAATGAAGAAAGACAATTCCCTAACTATTCCTAAAAACCATCATATATATTTCACATAAACAATCAATCAATTTCATTCCTTATTAAAAAGAACATATTCAAGTAACAAAAAGAAGATACATAAAAAAATACTTCAATCAAATACATATACTAAAAGAGAAAGCAATTACATTTCTCAGACCCAAGGGAAAGGAGAGAATGTTCCCATCTATTAACCTAGGAACATTATGCAGTACTTCAAATTACCACCTTAGTTTTACTATGCACGCCTTATACGGCATTTTAATTACTGCTATGGTGACAACTGTTTCTTCCCCACTTGATATTCGAGGGAAAAAGCTCTCAGCATCCAACACAGCCAAATTATATATGAATTTGCCCAGCAAGAATGCCCTATGTTCTTTTAAAGCCCGACAATCCATAAGAATGGGTTTCCTGGTCTGTACCATATTTGAATCCTTGCACAAGTCACAAGCCGTCATCCCACCAACCTCTTTTGATCATATCTGATGAATCTCGCCTGTGTGCAATAAATTCAATCTGTAGAGCAGAAATTGAGATGGCCAATAACCATTTGGGAATTTTTAATAATGTTTTCTTGGTAATGTAGAAACTGGCACAGGTTTTCTTTGTCTTTCAGTACATTGTTCCAATGCGACAAGACACCACTTTAAATGACTGCAAACAGTTTTACTTTATAAAGGTTTTTAGCACTTCTGGTTATGGATTTAATCAGTGCTCCAGATAAGATTTTGAATGGGGAGTATTTTGCTCCCTATTTTCTAAAGTTGAGAGTAAAACTATTTTTTAGGTAGTAAAAGAATGTAGCTGATTCCAAATGGGAGTATTTTAATAGTGAGTACAATATTTTAACTGTAAAAGAAATGTTTTTGTAACAAATATTCCTTTGTACCTAGTTATTAATGCAAATTAATAGATACTTTTTTATCTCTACAGACAATAATAGTTTCTTCGTGAGGTGCTACTTGTTCTACTGGTCCAAAAATATCCATAGATCTGTGTCACACCATATGGGTGTTTTCTACTTTTTGTCGGGAGTATTTATACTCCCTAGTTTTAGTTTTTGAGAGTATTTGCCTATTTCTAGGGACTAAAAGTGGCTGATAAACCCTTTATCTGCAGGGCTGTGTTTAATATTCAGGTAAAAGAAATTCCTGGTGTGTGGCAAACTCTGTGCCATTTGGCTGGTGCTGTCTATCAGGGAAGCAAGTAACCACCTGCCCCCCGGAGGTGTACCCTTGATTTACTGTGATTTAACCAAAAATAACTTTTGGTTTTCTCTCCCCCGAACATTTCAGACAATTTCCTTGCCCCCCAGCCCCTTACTTACCCGTGGGCGGCACACCTCCTTGTGTGCCGCTGTCTAAACATTTGTTATTTGTTATTGTTATTGTTATTTTGCATTTATATAGCGCCTTATATACCATTGGTATGGTCTGAAGGCGCTGGTAGGTTGAACGCCCTTGGGAACCGAAGTTCGGGTCAGTGGAGAGATTAGAGCGAGTCCAAAGCTGCGTGTGCGCACCGGTATGTGTGCAGCTGGTGCGGAATTCATGTGGTAGCTGCTTCTTAGCGGTAGGTGTGGTGGTTGAGAGATCCGGGGTATGTGTTCGGTCTGGCCGGAATTATCCAGACCGAGTGTGGCAGCGTTAGGCCTGAAGAGAAACGCCTGGCTGGGGGTGTGAAACCAGCCATGTTTACTTAGAGTGATGGGGGGTGAGCGGCAGATGTTGATATGAGAACAGTTATACCGAATGGTGTCATAGTATCTCTGTATTCTAGTTGAATGGTGGTGTAAGGAGAGAGTAAGCGTGGGGTGTGGTATGGAGTATGCTCTTTCAAAGGTTCCTTGCATTCCAAAACAAAATATGCACGTCACGCAATTCTGAGCGGTCAGGTCCGTTCTTTGTGTTTTGTTTCTCATCCCCTCTTTGCACTATTCACCCATACACTCATTTGTTCCATGCGTTCGACCGCTCTACAGATTCATCTGCCACTCATCAGTTCCGCACTCATCCGCTCCACAGATTCATCTGTCACTCATCAGTTCCGCACTCATCTGCCACTCATCAGTTCTGCACTCATCCGCTCCACACACTCGTCCGCGTACACTCGTCCGCTCTATGTACTCATCCGTTCCGTGTACACTTGTTCGCCCCACACACTCGTTCGCTCTCCACACATTCGTTCGCTCTCCACACATTTGTTCGCTCTCCACACACTCGTTCGCTTTCCACACACTCGTTCGCTCTCCACACACTCATTCGCTCTCCACGCACTCGTTCGCTCTCCACGCACTCGTTCGCTACTCGGCCACTCTCCACACACTCAGCCGCTCTCTGCACACTCAGCCGCTCTCTGCACACTCAGCCGCTCTCCGCACACTCAGCCGCTCTCCGCACACTCAGCCGTTCTCCACACACTCAGCCGTTCTCCACACTCAGCCGCTCTCCACACTCAGCCGCTCCCACACTCAGCCGCTCCCCACGCTGCTCCGCTCTCCCCGCTCCTCCGCTCTCCACGGTCCTCCGCTCTCCACGGTCCTCCGCTCTCCACGGTCCTCTGATCTGCACGCTCCTCCCCTCTCTACACTCAACCTCTTTCTACACTTATTTTCTCTCCATATTCATCCATTTTCCACATTCATTTGCTCTTCATATTCGTCCGCTCTTTACACTCAACCGACCTCCACACTCATCCGCGCTCCACACTCGTCCGCCACCAGCGCTCATCCTCCACGCTCATCCACACTCATCAATATTCATTCGGTCTCCCATTCAGCCCTCTCACCCTCCGCACTCATCCGCCCTCCTCATTCATCTGCTCTCGACACTCATCCGCTCTCGACACTAATCCGCTCTCGACACTCATCCGCTCTCGACACTCATCCGTTCTCTACACTCTTCCACTTTCTACACTCTTCCGCTATCTACATTGATCCGCTCCCCCCACTCAGTCGCTCCCCCACTCAGTCGTTCCCCCCACCGCTCTCCCCACTCAGTCGCTCCCCCCACTCAGTCGCTCCCCCTACTCAGTCGCTCCCATGCTTCTCCGCTCTCCACACACCCCCGCACTCTACGCTCCTCCACTCTCAACGCTCTTCCGCTCTGCATGTTCCTCCGCTCTGCACGCTCTTCCTTTCTCCACGTCCCTCCGCTCTCTACACACAACCGCTCTCCACACTCGACCGCTCTCTACACTCAACTGCTCTGCACACTCTTCCGTCCTCCACATTCATTTGCTCATCATATTCATCCGCACTCAACCGTCCTCCACACTCATCTGCCAATAGCATTCATCCTCCACACTCATCCACACTAATCTATACTCATCAACACTCATCCTTACTCATTCGCTCTCCCCACTCATCCGCTCACGCCCCCCACATTCATCCGCTCTCCACGCTCGTCCGGTCTCCACGCTCATCCGCTCTCCACGCTCATCCGCTCTCCACGCTCATCCGCTCTCCACGCTCATCCGCTCTCCACGCTCCTCCGCTCTCTACACTCAACCGCTCTCTACACTCAACCGCTCTCTACACTCAACCGCTCTCTACACTCAACCGCTCTCTACACTCATGTGCTCTCCACATTCATCCGTCTTCCACATTCATTTGCTCTTCATATTCGTCCGCTCTTTACACTCAACCGACCTACACACTCAACTGCCCTCCACACTCATCCGCCATCAGTGTTCATCCTCCACGCTCATCTACACTCATCTATACTCATTCGGTCTCCCCCCTCAGCCTTCTCACCCTCCACACTCATCCGCCCTCCTCATTCGTCCGCTCTCAACACTCATCCACTCTTGACACTTATCCGCTCTCGATACTCATCCGCTCTCGACACTCATACGCTCTCTACACTCATACGCTCTCTACACTCAGTCGCTCCCCCCACTCAGTTGCTCCCCCCATTCAGTCGCTCCCATGCTTCTCCGCTCTCCACGCGCCTCCGCTCTCCAAGCTCCTCCACTCTCAACGCTCTTCACGCCATTCCGCTCTGTACGCTCTTCCACTCTGTACGCTCTTCCGCTCTCTACGCTCAACCGCTGTCCACACTCTTCCGTTTTCCACATTCATTTGCTCTTCATATTCATCCGCTCTCCACACTCGACGGTCCTCCACACTCATCCGCCAACAGCATTCATCCTCCACACTCATCGACACTCATCTATACTCATCCTTACTCATTCGTTCTCCCCGCTCATCCGCTCACGCCCTCCACACTCTTCCGCTCTCCACGCTCATCTGCTCTCCACGCTTTCTACATTCCCAGTGATTTATTCCTATTATCCACTTCACTGTTTAGATCTTCATTACTCGTTTTAGTTCTGTTTGTCATTGTAGGTTACAGTTTGGCTAGTTTAGCTGTACATTATTATTATTTTTTTTTTGTGGTATGCTGCGTCGGTGTTATTGTGATGATTGATGATGCTGGTTTGGAACCGGTTGGTTTTAGGGAAAGAGCCAGGTTTTCAGTAGTTTGCGGAATGCCGTTAAGTCCTCAGGCGGATGTGGGGAGGGAGCTAGTTCCATAGGGTTGGGGCCAGGGCTGAGAATGATGTTCCGCCTAACCTGACTGAGTTTTTCTTGGGAATTACTAGGAGGCCTGCTGAGCTTGATCTAAGGGTGCGAGTGGGGTGATAAGGTATTAGCTTTTCTTGAAGATATTGCGGTCCAGTTTTATGTAGTGCTCGATGGGTGAGGCATAAGGTTTTGAAGGCCACTCTACGGGCTACTGGAAGCCAGTGCAGTGTCTTGAGGGCTGGGGATACGTGGTCTCTTGGGCCGAGCGCAAGTAGCACTTTGGCCGCCGCGCTTTGTGCTCTTTGGAGTTTATTCAGTTGGTAGGCATGAATTCCGAGGTATAGGGGGCTTCCGTAGTCCATTCTTGATATGACGATTGATTGGACCGCGGAAACTCTGTTGGGAAATGAGAGATATGGAAAGATGCGCCTAAGGTTTTTGAGGTGGTAGTGGCAGGACTTTGAGACATTGTTGACTTGGCGCGAGAGTGTTAGGTCGGAGTCCAGGGTGCATCCAAGATTTTTCACTGTGTTGGAGGGTGTCGGTGAGTTGCCCATGGCGGGTGGCCAGGGTATTGGGTGCGGAAGGAGATCGGAGTTGCCGCAAACCATGATTTCTGTTTTGGAGGGGTTTAACAAGAGGTGGCTTTGGGTCATCCAGCGTTCTATGTTAAGGAGGCAGGATGCCAGATCAGGTCGGGAGTTGGGTTTCGCATTCAAGATTTTTAGAATTAGTTGAGTGTCGTCGGCGTTATTGTAACACAGGATGTTGTGTGAACGAATTATTGGTGGGAGGGTGTTGAGATTGAACAGGAGGGCGGATAGACATGCTCCTTGTGGGACTCCTGTGTCGACTGGTCGGGCTTGGGAGGTAAAGTTGGAGAGTGTCGTTATTTGGTGCCTGTCTTTGAGGAACGAAGCTATCCATTTAAGGGCGGTTCCACGTATTCCTAGGGAGTGGAGGCGGTCAAGGAGGATTGAGTGATTGATCGTGTCAAAAGCGGCCGACAGGTCGAGAAGGATTAGTGCGGCGCATCCCGCGGAGTCAGCTGTCATTTTAAGGTCATCCCAGATCGAGGTTAGGGTGGTTTCAGTTCCGTGACTGGTTCTGAATCCTGATTGGGCGGGGTCTAGGAGATGTTGGCTTCAACAAAGGCATTTAGTTGGGAGTAGGCGGTTCGGTCAATGAGTTTGGCAAGGAACCTGGTGTTTGAGATGGGGCAGTAGTTTTTGGACTCGAGAGGGTCGAACAAGGGTTTTTTAATTAGAGGTTTGACGTGCACCAATTTGAATGCGTCTGGAAAGATACCGGAATAAAAGGGAGGCATTTATGATAGAACTTGCGTGTTCTCCTGCGCAGGTGGAGGCAAAGATTTCTTTTAGGGTTGTGGCTGGGAAGGGGTCCAATGATGATCCAGATGGTTTGCGGGCAGACAGGAGTTTGAGAAATTGTTCTGGTGATATTGGACTGAAGGATTCAAACGTTGGTTGCGTAGAGGTCGCAGCTGATGGGCTGGCCGGTACGGGCGGAGGATTGCCTGGTGGCTGTAAGAGAGCCAATTTGGTGGTTAGAGTTTTTGTCCTTTCGATAGCCGTGGAGTAAAAGTGGAGGGAGAGAGAGTCACACAGTGATTGTGACGCGGTCGGGATGGTTGTGTTACAAGCCGGATTGGTGAATTCGGAGATAATTTTGTGAAGTTCTTTGCTTGGGTTTTTGCAGTTTAGGATTCGGGAGTTGTAGTGGGCTTTTTGTTGCTTTCCGGATTTCAGCTTTGTATCGATGCAGGTGTCGAGCCAAGGAGGTCTTGCTCTCATGGGTTTTCTCTTTCTGCCATTTGCGTTCTAGGTATTTGTATTGTCGTTTAGTGGTCTTCAGTTCAGGGCTGAACCATCATGGGAAAAGGCCACGGCGGGTTGATGGTTTGCACAAGGGGGTGAGCCACATCAGAGATGTGTTGAGCCATGAATCAAAGGCCTTAGGGGTTAATTGATTGTTGAGATGGCAGGTAGGTGGTGGAGACTGGAGGAGTGCCTCGGCTAGGTCCGGGGTGATTATTAGTTTCTTCCAGCATTTGCGTATGTTTGGAGGTTCAGATACGAGTACGGGAAGGGGTTCGGGTGAGTGGATGGCAAACGAGAGAATGAAGTGATCGGACCAGATGATAGGGGTGGGCGGCATTAGATGAATCAGGGTGTTGGAGCTAAAGATGGCATCAAGAGTGTGTCCTTTATAGTGAGTCGGGCCGTTTATGTGGGGTTGGAGATTAATTGCATCTAAACCATCAACCAGGGAGTATGTCATAGGGTTGGTGGGGATGTCGAGCCATATGTTGAAGTCTCCAAGAAGGGTGAGGTTGGGATGGTTTAGTTGGAGGGTGGCAATAGAATCGCAAAGGTGGTTTGCAAAGTGTCTATCGTAGCCAGGGGGCCTGTAGATTATGGGAAGACTTCTAAATGCACTTCTAAATTCAACTTTTCACAGAGAGGCAATTGGGCACACTTCTAAATTTACAGGGAGGCTATTGGGCACACTTCTAGATTCAGCGAGGCTGTTGGGCACACTTCTAAATGCACTTCTAAATTCCACTTTCACATAGAGGCTATTGGGCACACTTCTAAATGAACTTCTAAATTCAACTTTTAACAGAGAGGCAAATTGGGCACACTTCTAAATGAACTTCTTAATACAACTTTTCACAGAGACGCAAGTTGGGCACACTTCTAATGAACTGGGTGCAATTCGGTACAACTTTCTCAGACCGGTTATTGGTTGCAACTTTTAAATGCACTATGGAGCTACTTCTAAATACAGTTGGGTACACTTCTAAATGCAGTTGGATTCAACTTTCACAGAGAGGCTATTGGGCGCAAATTCTAAATGTAATTGTGTATACGTCTGAATTCAGCTTCTAAAGCACTTCAAAATCAACTTGTCGCTGAGAGGTACACTTCTAGATTCGCTTTCAAAGAGAGGCTATTAGAGATTCCATCAAGTGTGGCATATGCTAACATTCACACTTCTGCCCAGAGGTGGCGCAGGCTAATTTGTGTGGTTCTCTCGGGCTACTGTACTGGTTAAAATTAGACTGCAGGCTATTGAAAGGTAGGTTAGAGTGGCAGGAGCTTTCAGGAGCAGAGTAATTGCTCTACCCCCCACCCAAGCCAGCACTTACAGTTTTGTCGGTGTCTGTTGGCTTCCTTGGCGTCCCCTGCGGACACCTGCTGACACTTCCTGGAGCCGCCTCTGTTGGAGCCGCCCTTGGCCTTGGGGCCCTTAGCCGCTGGGGCTGCCGGGCAGAGGGCTGCCCTGGGAGGATCAGTGATGAAGGGCAGGATGGGCGGGTCGGGAGGCGGCGGGACCAAGAAGGGGTGGGGGGCTGGAGGGCTTGAGGGGACTGGAGGAGGGAGTCGGGAGGGAAGGATGGAAAAAGCACGGGAATCAAGGGGCTTTAGGCCTACGGTGTGCACACGGAGCACCAAAATCACATAGAGCACCAAACCCACACGATCCTGGGCGCACACTCACCGGCAAGCTTCTTTGCAACTAACACTTCAGGAATTTCAAATAACTAAAATGAATGACACTTTATTTGTCAAAATAAAAATCTACAGATTGAAAATAAAACTGGATGATCTAAAAAAAATGTAGATGCAGAGAGAGCAGAAATGTTAAGGACAAATCTCTGAAAAATCTGTTCTGCACATTTTACACAGATGCACAAAGTAGAAATATTAGACAACACTCAAGAAAATTCAAACATGATACTCTGGACTACACCTTTGAAAGGGTGCCCAAAGGACTTAATGAAACCACTGAAAATAGACCAGCCAAATATTTTGAATAATGTAGCAAATATAGATTCACCATGTTGTCTGAAGAATCGAAACAAGCACACAATCCACTGAGTACTAATCATAAGGAGAATAATCCCAACCATGTCCAAGTGTACCAATATGTTCAGAGCAACTGTTTTCATTCCAGACAAAGAGTACCTTGGAGCTATTGGTGGTGAACAAAACACACCACTGGCACGATACCGAAATAATAATATGGGTGGTAAATAATTGTAGGTGGATGTTAACAATGCAGAAGTATACTCGAAAAATGTATCTTATATATGTCTACACAAAATTCATCTGTATTTAATCTACAGATGAAAATGCACATATTCTGAAAATGCAGTTTTTCAATATAGAACAGAGCATTGTAGCATACCAGTACTTTGATGAATTTGCAACCAAAAGCAATTTCACATCCGAAATGTATAACCAAACCCTACAAATAATTTTAAATTGGAATTACGTAATGTTAAAACTATCAATACTGAACCAAGTGTTTCGCCCAAATTTGAAAGCATGAAAGTATGAATGCCCTTCAAAAGGCAACACTTTCATCATCAAAAGAACCGATAAAGGGTGGACCCCTTGTTATTGTGGATGCTAACAAGTACATAGTAGAAGTTGTGTGACAATTTAGCGATAAAGAAACCTATTGAGAAGTACATCACTCTCTGCTAATGGAAATAGCACACCTATTAGAAGCAACCATAACCGCTAAAGTAGTATATATTGCATCTGGAAATAAGCCTCGGACACCAGCACTTACCCATCTGCCTTGAATACATAAAGATCTGGTGGACATGCCTCAGACTAGCCGACCTATTGTGTCTCAAAATGAGAGCATATTTGAACCTATACCTTGCTACATTAATATATACCTACAACAATCCCAAGGCAGGAATCCTGTGAAAGATGCACCTGATTTCCTCAATAAGTAATATAGTAATTTATTGAAAACCACGTCCTAGCCAATGTTTCATGTAATGTACTAATATCCCCAGATTATTCCACACCATTAATGCCATCAGTAAACCTTTACTTAAGAAAACATTGCAAGGCCTCAATCACAAATGTTTAAATAATCTTCTAAACCTCCCCACTGGAAGATAAAGATTTGCAGTTTCAACAATTGCATTAGCAGCATACAAAAGGAACATTAAAAGGTGTGCAAACTGTTTGAATACGCACATTTATTTATTGAAGATTTTGAAAATGTGTCAGCAAAGACAATGGAATTGAACGCAATGGCTCTGCTATATAGACAATGTCTTCATCATTTGGAAATCTGATACTTCTTCTTTGAAATATATCCATTTAAATATTAACCCAGTGTGTAGACATCTTTATCAGAGAGGTCATGAGATGGGCAAGTCGGCTGTAGAATCAGACGCTCTTGTGATGTTTCCTGAAATCTAAGAGTTCTATTCCACTTTTCTTGCCGGGCATTTGTAGCCCTTTTTCCTCAAGAGAAGGTATCTAATTTCTCCAGAAGGCGTTAGTACAGGTTTACATCTTTAATGATGTGTTTGACTGCAACTAACACTGTCAGGTGGTTCTGTACCTAGTGGATTTTAGAGATAATAATAGTTTTTATAATATTGAGCATCTCCTGCACTCCATGGTTTAGTGATTTCTACATGTTCATATCAGCATTGATCGATTCTATGAGTGGGGTCAGTGTTTGTTGGCAACACTTTGCATATAGACCTCGTGAACGGGATGCCCATTTATCTGATTTCATTCATCACAGATCCAGTGTCTGCCTGGCTCCATTTGTCTTTATACCTGCTTAGATGTTCCATATTCTTCAGTAATTAAGTTCATGTATCCACTATAGCTATTTTGCAATCACTAACCAGCAGTAGCACATCGTCATTGAACATGAAGTTCTTGCAAACGCAAAAACACGAATTGTAATCCCTTTTTATGTAATATTGTCAAGCAGCACCACACCAGGCGTTTTAGCACACAAGTTGTAGAGCAATGGTAGGAGCGGGGTAGTACAACTCAAACCATTTGCCACAGCACATATGTACAAGAGCAATAGCAACTTCAGAGTAATAACCACAATGGCATTTCTTTGGTCAAACCACCCTTTCTCAGACTGCTCTGCTATTGCAGATGATTAAAAAACATATAGTAATTGGCCTTGGTCCCACCTCAAGAGGGGCAGTCCAATCGGGCTTTTATGTCACATCTATTCTGCACAAGACCACACACACTCCCAGACATTGTCCTGCCTCACGAGAAAGCCAGTGCTTAAAATATTTGCAAAATCTTCGATCCATCACTGTTGAAGTGTAGCAGGTATTTCCAGCCCTCTGGCCTGAGCTTATTGTTTATAGAGACCCAAGCTACACCTCACTGATTAAATGCAATTAGGCCAAAACATGTCAATTAGGCCCAAACAAATTTACATTAAGATTTATGGACTATAATTTCGAAAGCCTTGTGAACATTTTACTTAAACATTTATCAAACAGCTGCAACTTTTCTAAGAGTACAGCATGAACGTATTACGGGCCAGGGAATCATTCCTAGCCCTTTTATTGGGTAATATTTATTCAAAACATTCCAGCCTTTACTCTTCATTCTTACATACGAGTATGGATGTAAAGCCTTAATTATGCTCTGTTTTGTCTCCAGCTTCATCGCTTGAGGAGGCTCAAGAGCAAGATATACTGACCGACGAAGATGACAGCGATGCTCTAGAAGGAGAAGGTGAGTGACAAGAGTGTGTGATCTTTGTCAACCTCAGACTGAGGAGAAAAAACAAAATATCTCTGGTATAGTTATCACCACACATAAAATATGTTTGTATGCACCTAGATAGTGCGTGTCAAGAGTGACGAGGGAACCGAACACTCGATGCCCATACCAAGCGCTGTTTAACAGTTTCATACTTAGTTAAAGTAGAGTGGGGTTCTGGTTTAAAACACAACACACTAAGATAACACACTTGCCGTACACTGCAAATCATGATTCCAATGGAGAGGAACACACTTTAGCAGCCCTGTCACCCTATTGTCTTTTCAGGCCCGGAACAGCTTCCCTGGAAGGATTCCCAATCACTATCCCTTGGGCTAGCTTCACCCCAGGCTCAAATGGTAAAAGTGAGAGTGAGAGAAGATCATGCTGCCTCTCAAGGTTTTCTAACTAAAACATAAAAAGAACAACTAGGGCTTCCAATGTCAGGAGTAAGGGGTAGCCACAACTAGGGTCTATTTTATGAGGGCCTAGTGTACTAATCCACTGTCAATTTCCCTACTCTAAACAGCAGAATCTCACCCTGCCCCACCCTAATTCACCCACAGTCTCTGGGAATTTAAAACACAACTTGCTTATTTGTTTTCATGGATAATTGCTCAAGAAGATAATTCACCCTCCTCGGCTCTAATCATAGATTCAGTACACTCATACCACTACAAGACCTTGCGATTCCAATCTTTTAGCAATTACCAGCAGGAATGTGCCCCCTTTGTGCCTGAGCGTGTTTCATACGGAAGTTGTTTTCACCAACTACCCAAATATGTAGTGCACTACAGACTCTTGTCCAGTTTTGGAGGTCTGCAGCATTTGCCAGACACCAGTTCCATTGGGTTAGTGGTGCTTCTTCCTAAGCTCTGGTTGTCCCAAGATTCCCAATAAGATCTGGACTAGAGTCGCCAGGGAAACAACCAAATGCTGCTCCTCCTTGTTAGGCAGAAACCTGTGCAGTTCCCTTGGGGACCACTGCAAAAGATTTAGGACTACAGGTGTTGGCAGTAAACCCACTTGGTAGCAGTCTGTACCACCCAGATTTACCTGGTAGCTGTGGCTGAGCAGTCAGACTTCCCTCAAGAAGAGTTAGGCAGTATGTAAAGTATACGCAATAGGCACTCAGACACAATAGCACAAGCAAACACTGACCAGAGCTTTGGTATCAAGATATATAATTATTTATTTAAAAACACACTTATTGAAACACTCCAGCACTATTATTGTAAATAACTCTAAACACAGTTACTATTATTATATATACATCCCTTATTCCTTATCAGACAAGTCTTAGTTAACACCACTTATTTCCAGACAGAGGTGAGTGCTTAACTATAGATGGCACTCCAATAAGTTAAGGAAAAAGGGAGGGAAAAAGGCAGAATGTAGGAAAATACACCACACTAATACTTAGGAACTCTTAAGCAAGGCAGGAAAGTCAAAAGATACTAGTGAGCCAAAGTCCATAGGCCGGGCCCACTCTTGGAGAGAGCAGGGCACAAATGCACCCAAGATCACACAATGACAACAGGCTTAAAAAGTCTTGCAGGGAGTTCAGAAAGGTTTTAGTTAGGCTCAGAAAAGTTTAGCCAGGGTGTCCCAGGCTAACCCAGGTTCGAAAGCCGGGGGCTAAATCTACCCCGTACAGTCGGTTGCAAGGGAAGCCAGGCGGAACACGGTACCTTAAGTGGAAAGGATCCTCCAGCGGGGGCAGTTGTTCCTGGCAGCGGGTGCAAGTCGCGGCGTCATCCAGGGGAAGAGAAGATCTCGACGTGGAGGAAAGATGAAGGTCGTTGCACTGCCAGGGAAGAAACCAGCTGCAGAGTTTTCCGGTTAAAGATACTACCCTTTGATTCGCGGTAGTGGTAAAACGTGGTATCCCGGTTGCCGGGGTGCTTGGCACAGGCAAGGCGGCCACGAGATGCTACAGGAAGCGAAAAAGGAAGCAGACTGGTTATCCCCACCAGTCGAAGGAAGAAGACTCTCCGGGCTGGAGATCTCATCTGTCGTTGGGAAAAAGTGGTGAGACGGTTCAGCAGGGCTCCACCGGTGGTATCGGTGTAGCAGGTCGGCTCAGCTTCTCCTTCGTCGGATTCTTAGGTCCTGTGGCGACTTCTAAAGTTCCAGTCCCCAAAGCCCTGCTTTTATGCAGAAAACCCCCATTCACTCAGCCTAGCTGTCACTCAAACATGCTAAGTGGTGAGCCAGCCGGCTCACCACTTGGGCCAATCAGGACGGAGTGCGACTTGAGTTGCCTAGGCAACTCAGTCCAGGGTACCTAAATCCCCGGCCACCCCTCCTAAGTACCCCAGACAGAGTGGCACCACTTTGGAGGGCTTCTGTGGAGAAGCCCGCCAAAAAGTGGAACAAAGGGCTCAACTTGGGTTGGAGTCACAGAAGCGAACACAAACGCCATTTTAGAACCGAGTTCTGGCAAAAAATACCAACCGGAGAATTAATATTAAATAAATAAACCGGCGGTATGTTCGAGGCTATAGGAATTAAATAATTAAAGTTGGTAGCCTCGAACAATGGGAAATCCCATAGAGATATATTCGTGGTCGAATATAAAAAGTAGTATCCACTGCCACCAGCCAAAACTCGATCAGGGTGGACGGAGACGTGCCCCCTCGACTAACAGACCCCGGGGCAATCGAATTGCCCTGGCCAGTATGTCCACAATATGATGGTTTGTACTGGTTCTGTACAGAATTTGAGACTAGTAAAATCAATGGTGACTTTACATGCCCTGGGAGACAATAGTCAGTCCCAGGGTATGGAGTCTATATTGGGGGGTCACTATGACACCCCTGTGTTGCTACACTGAGGGTGCTGTGTAACACACATCACAAAAACACATGAAGCGCTATGGAGTAAAAGACCCCATAGCCCATTAAACACATCTAGAGTCAAAGAAACACACTCAAATCATGCCCAAGAGTGAGGGTAAAAGAGTCTCACTCATGGCAGGAGAAAAAAATAAACCCCAAAAATCCAGCAAAGCTGCTGGGGGACTCACTAGGTTAGGAAATTCAGCCTATACAGAGAATGTTCCCTAACACCCTGACCTGTGCTCAATGGTGAAATCAAACCCTTGCAGGCAGATTGACCATCTCAATAGTTTGGGATTTTCTCCCTTCATTTGCATTAACCATCTCAAGGGTTGGTGGTCAGTCTGAATGACAAAAGTAGAACCATACAAGTATGGCCTAAACTTCTTCAGTGCCCACACAATAGCAAAGCATTCTCTTTCGATTGTTGCCCACCTTGTCTCAGGATCCTTCAGCTTACGGCTGATGAAGCAAATGGGGTTCTCCCTACCTTTCCCATCCAGTTGGCTAAGGACTGCACCTATTCCTACATTGGAAGCATCCGTTTGTACAATGAAGGTTTGCAAGTAGTCAGGAGCTCTCAGTACTGGAGCTTGGCAAAGAGCCTTCTTCAGGTTTTCAAAGGCCTGATTGCACTCCTCATTCCATTTGACCTTCTTAGGGAATTTTGGAGAGGAGATTACATTCTGTGGAGAAGCTATGGTCCCATAGTTCTCTATGACATTCCTGTAATACCCAGTGAGGCCTAGGAAGGCTCTCACCTGGGTTTGAGTAGTAGGTGTTGTCCAATTCTGCACAGCTTTAATCTTGCTGAGCAGAGGCCTTATTTCTCCACCTCCTACCTCATGCCCAAGGTAGACCACTTTGCTCTGTCCTATCTGGCATTTACTTGCCTTGATGGTCAGATGGGCCTGTTCAAGAGCCTGCAAAACATGCCCCAGGTGGTTCACATGTTCATCCCAGGAGTGGCTGAAGACTGCAATGTCATCCAAGTATGCCATGCAGAAGTCCTCCATCCCAGCTAGAACTTGGTGTACCATCCTTTGGAATGTAGCAGGTGCATTTATCAGCCCAAAAGGCATAACCCTGAATTGGTATAAGCCAACTGGGGTAGAAAATGTAGTTTTCTCCTTGGCATGGTCTGTCAGGGCTATTTGCCAATAGCCTGACGTAAGGTCAAATGTGCTGAGGTACTTGGCTGAGCCAAGTCTATCCACCAACTCATCTGTCCTTGGCAATGGGTGGGCATCAGTCTTAGTGACTGCATTAAGAGCTCTATAGTCCACACAGAATCTCAACTCTTTGGATCCTGCCTTTGGTACTAACACAACTGGGCTAGACCATGGACTAGTAGAGGGCTCCATTACCCCGAGATCAAGCATCTTCTTGACCTCACCTTTGATATGGGTTCTGACATGTTCTGACATTCTGTACCCTCTGCTTTTGACTGGCAGACAGTCACCAGTGAGAATATCATGCTGGCCCCAAGGGGTCAAGCCTGGTGAAAGTGAGAACAGGGAGGCAAACTGATTTAACATAGATTTGCACTCCTCTTGTTGCTCAGGTGTCAGATCTGAAGAGAGATTAACTCCTTCAACCTTTTCGTCCAAAGGTAAGCCTCTAAGGAGGTCAGGTAGAGCTTCACTCTCCTCCTCCTCTTCCGATGAAGCTAGAAGCAAGGCTCCTACGTCAGGTCTAGAGACATAGGCTTTGAGGCAGTTGGTGTGGAAGACTCTGGGAGCTTCCCTGGGTTTGCCCAGATCCACCAGATAGTTGACCTCTCCAAGTTTTCCCACAACCTTGAAGGGTCCCATCCATTTGTCTTGCATGGCCCTCTGCCTTGTTTGGAGCATAACGAGAACTAGCTGGTCTTGAGTGAACTCAACCATGTAAGCCTTCTGATCATGCCAATGCTTGACCAGAGCTTGTCCAGCACTTGCTTCTGCCATCATGTGTGACATTCTCCGTCGGAGACCTATCACATAGTCAGTCACTCTGACTGGCTTGGGGGAAGGAGCACTCTCCAACCCCTCCTTGATCAGGGCCAATGGACCCCTGACCGGATGGCCATAAAGAAGCTCAAAGGGAGAATAACCTACTCCCTCCTGAGGGACTTCTCTATAAGCAAAGAGAAGGCATGGCAGTAGAAGGTCCCACTTTCGTTTAAGGGGTTCCTCTAAAGCACCTATCATGCTCTTCATGGTTCTGTTAAACCTTTCTACCAACCCATTTGTCTGAGGGTGGTATGCTGTTGAGAACTTGTAAGTAACTCCGCAGGTTTTCCACATGGCTTTCATGTAGTGGGACATAACATTTGACCCCCTGTCAGAGATTACTTCCTTAGGAAACCCAACCCTGGTAAAAATACCAAGGAGGGCCTTAGCCACAGCCGGAGCTGTAACAGTCCTCATAGGAATTGCCTCAGGGTACCTAGTAGCATGGTCTACTACAACAAGGATAAACCTGTTGCCCGAGGAGGTTGGGGGATCAAGGGGACCAACAATGTCAATCCCTACCCTCTCAAATGGGACTCCCACAACTGGGAGAGGCACTAAAGGTGCCACATTCTGGGAACCAACCTTACCAGAAGTCTGGCAGGTATGGCAGCTCTTACAATACTTATCTACTTCAGCCCCCATCTTTGGCCAATAAAAGTAGAGAGAGAGCCTTTCCTTGGTCTTCTTGAAACTCAAGTGACCAGCCAGAGGTATCTCATGGGCTAGTTGTAAGAACTGTTGTCTGTTTTCTTGAGGTACTACAAGGCGCTTGTAGTCTCCAGGTTCAGACTCAGTTGGTTCACTGAAGAAGAGGCGATCTTCCCAGTGTAACCTGTACTTCCCAGGCTCTTGCCCATCAGCCTGATAAGTTGCCTGGTGGCGGAGACCTTCCAGAGTTGGACATTTCTTTGGCCCTTACGGAAAGCTGATCGGCAAGGTCCACCTTCTGCCAGTAAAGACTGCAGCTCAGGATGGTCAGCTGGATCTAAATCTCCAATAAGGTCTTGGCCTCCTACTAGCTCTTCTTCAGAGTCTAGTTCAACCACACAGGGTTCAACCACCCTCTCAGCCTCAGCTGGAGGGGGAGTTACTGGTGTAACTTTGGACATCCTAGGGGAAGTCCTTGTTGGAAGCACTGGAGTGCTTGCTGCTGGCTTTTTCCTTGGAGTCTTGGGTTGCCCCTTGGCTCCTGATCTGGTTGAGACTGCAGTAGTTTGCTCCAGTGGAGGAGGAGTGATATCTTTCTTCATCATTTCCTGAGAAGAACCTCTCAAGGTTTTCTCTCTTGCAGGTTTAGTGAGCTCCTGTAACCTTTTACTAGGAGGTATGTGGGTATGTGACACAACTCCAAGAGCTTTCAGGTCATTACCCAACAGAACCCTTCCTGGCACCTCACATTGTACACTGACAGGTATCTTTACAGTCATATCATTGCACTGGATGAGAACTGGTAACTGGGGACACATCTGCACAGGCCCTCCAGCTAACTTGGTGAGGCATTCGGGTGCCTTAGCAACATCCTCTGCCTTGAAAAATGATTCATCCACCACAGTTATGCTGGCCCCAGTGTCCCTAATGGCAGGAGTCTCCTGACCATTCACCTGGACACTGTCCTTATAATACTCTTTAGTATTATCTGGGATAGAATTATATACATCTAAATTCTGTTGTTCCCACAACCCCAGAGAGACTAAAGAAACACTGGCTGAGACTCCCATGGGTTCATCAGCCAGCAGTAGAAAGTTTCCACTTGCCATTGGGACTTCCTCTTCTTGAGCGAAGGCTAAGGAGGCAAGCTGGATCCCTGGAGGTTTACCCTTACATCTGGGATCTCCTTTCACATGGTCAGTGGCCTTACAAACATAACAAGAGCCAAAGGCTCTCTGGAATGGAGGCTTGTTCTGACCTCCTTCTGGTACCAGAAGGTACACTAGCCTGATTCGGTTTCCCTTGTGGCTTACCCTTATGGTTTTGTTTGGGGCCCTCTTTGGAATTTGCAGTATTAGAATTCTCTTTGGAGTCCTTTTTAGGCTGTTTCCCCTCATCCTTTTTCTGAGTTACCCCAGAATCCTTGTGAGTGGCCCTGTTGGCAACCCACAAGTCAGCAGCCTTAGCTAGTTTTCTGGAATCTAATTCCTTTGAATCAGCCAAGTGCTGTCTGAGCTCAGGAGAGCAGGCATCATAAATTGACTCTAACATAAACAAATTTCTCATACCTTCATAAGTGTTCACTTTGTAACCCTTAATCCATCCCTCTACGTTTTTCAACCCTTCACTCACCCAGGTAGCCCACGGGGTACCATCATGCTTTTTGAGGCTCCTAAACCTCTTAGGATACTGGGAAGGGGTCTTCCCAAATCTAGCTATCAAAGCTAGTTTCCCACATTCATAATCCTTCTTATCCTCCTCCCCCATTTCCATTACCACATCAGTTGCAACAGGGGGAAGCCTAGAGAACAACCAGGTGAGTAAGTCATTTCCTGTGATGTTCTGGAGCCCATGATTATATTCAAACAGAGACAACCAATCCAACACATCCAATTTAGGCTCATACATACCAATCAATTCCTTAGGCATCCGGGGTCTTTTAGGACTGGAACTTCTAGAGGAGTCAGAGAGAGAAGCATTGTCTACAGATAATGTCTTCATTTCTAGCTCATGCTTGCGCTCCATTTCCCTTAGCCTGAGTTCTTGATTCAGTTCCTGGTGTCTTTGTTCAGCCTGAGTATTCAGTCTCTTGAATTCTAATTCAAGTTTCATTTTCTCTAGCTCAAGATATTGAGGACTAAGCGGGGGACCTGGCAAAGGTTCAGTAGGTACAGCTGGCAGAGCAGACAGAGGCCTAGGGGGGACAGTCACAGCAGCCTCACCCTCCTCTTCTGACTCTTCCTCAAGATTATCAACATTTTGATCAACATCAATCTCTATACTGTTATCTACAGTTTCTGGCATCATCCAGACTTTGGTTAGCTAACAACCTTTCTATCAATTCCATTTTCTTGCCTTTAGTCAGGAGATTCTTATGCTTACAGAGAACTCTTAAACAATCAGCAGTTTTTGTAGCAAGGGACTCTTGACTATAATTTTCCATAGTGGACATGTTAGAAAGATTACCTTTTCAGTGCTAAGCTTTGTGGTTAGTTGCACTAAGGTATCCTAAAGCACTCTAATATGTATACTCAATACAAATCCCACCGCTGCCACCAGTGTTAGGTGGAAACCTGTGCAGTTCCCTTGGGGAATACTGCAAAAGATTTAGGACTACAGATGTTGGCAGTAAACCCACTTGGTAGCAGTCTGTACCACCCAGATTTACCTGGTAGCTGCGGCTGAGCAGTCAGACTTCCCTCAAGAAGAGTTAGGCAGTATGTAAAGTATACACAATAGGCACTCAGACACAATAGCACACGCAAACACTGACCAGAGCTTTGGTATCAAGGTATATCATTATTTATTTAAAAACACACTTATTGAAACACTCCAGCACTATTATTGTAAATCACTCTAAACACAGTTACTATTATTATATATACATCCCTTATTCCTTATCAGACAAGTCTTAGTTAACACCACTTATTTCCAGACAGAGGTGAGCGCTTAACTATAGATGGCACTCCAATAAGTTAACGAAAAAGGGAGGGAAAAAGGCAGAATGTAGGAAAATACACCACACTAATACTTAGGAACTCTTAAGCAAGGCAGGAAAGTCAAAAGTTACTTGTAAGCCAAAGTCCATAGGCCGGGCCCACTCTTGGAGAGAGCAGGGCACAAATGCACCCAAGATCACACAATGACAACAGGCTTAAAAAGTCTTGCAGGGAGTTCAGAAAGGTTTTAGTTAGGCTCAGAAAAGTTTAGCCAGGGTGTCCCAGGCTAACCCAGGTTCGAAAGCCGGGGGCTAAATCTACCCCGTACAGTCGGTTGCAAGGGAAGCCAGGCAGAACACGGTACCTTAAGTGGAAAGGATCCTCCAGCGGGGGCAGTTGTTCCTGGCAGCGGGTGCAAGTCGCGGCATCGTCCAGACGAAGAGAAGATCTCAACGTGGAGGAAAGATGAAGGTCGTTGCACTGCCAGGGAAGAAACCAGCCGCGGAGTTTTCCGGTTAAAGGTACTACCCTTTGATTCGCGGTAGTGGTAAAACGTGGTATCCCGGTTGCCGGGGTGCTTGGCACAGGCAAGGCGGCCACGAGATGCTCCAGGAAGCGAAAAAGGAAGCAGACTGGTTATCCCCACCAGTCGAAGGAAGAAGACTCTCCGGGCTGGAGATCTCCTCTGTCGTTGGGAAAAAGTGGTGAGACGGTTCAGCAGGGCACCACCGGTGGTGTCGTCGTAGCAGGTCGGCTCACCTTCTCCCTCGTCGGATTCTTAGGTCCTGTGGCGACTTCTAAAGTTCCAGTCCCCAAAGCCCTGCTTTTATGCAGAAAACCCTGATTCACTCAGCCCAGCTGTCACTCAAACATGCTAACTGGTGAGGCAGCCGGCTCACCACTTGGGCCAATCAGGACAGAGTGCGACTTGAGTTGCCTAGGCAACTCAGTCCAGGGTGCCTAAACCCCCCTGCACCCCTCCTAAGTACCCCAGACAGAGTGGCACCACTTTGGAGGGCTTCTGTGGAGAAGGTCGCCAAAATGTGGAACAAAGTGCTCAACTTGGGTTGGAGTCACAGAAGCGAACACAAACGCCATTTTAGAACCGAGTTCTGGCAAAAAATACCAACCGGTAATATTAAATAAATAAACCAGCGGTATGTTCGAGGCTATAGGAACTAAATAATTAAAGTTGGTAGCCTCGAACAATGGGAAATCCCATAGAGATATATTCGCGGTCGAATTTAAAAAGTAGTATCCACTGCCACCAGCCAAAACTCGATCAGGGGGGACGGAGACGTGCCCCCTCGACTAACAGACCCCGGGGCAATCGAATTGCCCCGGCCAGTACGTCCACAATATGATGGTTTGTACTGGTTCTGTTCAGAATTTGAGACTAGTAAAGTCAATGGTGACTTTACATGCCCTGGGAGACATTAGTCAGTCCCAGGGTATGAAGTCTATATTGGGGGGTCACTATGACACCCCTGTGTTACTGCACTGAGGGTGCTGTGTAACACACATCACAAAAACACATGAAGCCCTATGGAGTAAAAGACCCCATAGCCCATTAAACACATCTAGAGTCAAAGAAACACACTCAAATCATGCCCAAGAGTGAGGGTAAAAGAGTCTCACTCTTGGCAGGAGAAAAAAATAAACCCCAAAAATCCAGCAAAGCTGCTGGGGGGCTCACTAGGTTAGGAAATTCAGCCTAAACAGAGAATTCTCCCTAACACTCCTCAATGGTCTATGGCTCTTGCCAGCTACTGGGCCCTGTTAAGGCATCTCTTTTTGTTGTTAAAAATTGTACCCATCCATAAATTATGAAAAATCTTCATAAACCAAACTTCGAATGGATTGTGTCCTCCAACGTATTCCTCATCTTTGACATGTAGTGTCCACAGCTTGACTGCTTCGGAAATTTTTCAGCAGGGGGCACCCTGCATCAATGGCATCGGGTCAATGTCCCTTGAAGGCCTCCGTTGAGGGTGATGTCATTGGATCTTATAAGTAGCACGCACAGTGCCCGTATACTCCGTTCCGTTTTTTACACAAATGTGTTTGCTTCGTGAAACTCGGCGCGCCTCGTACTTTCTAATATTTGCTGTGAAGATTTTCTTCGATATGTCTTCGTCTTCCACTCCGAGGACATTTCGGTCCAGGTTCAAGAAATGCCAGGACCGCGGATACAAGATGTCCATCCCAGATCCGCATTGTGTCTGCCTATGGTGCCTCGGCAGGGCCCATGACACGGATACGATGACTGGAAAGGCCTTGCGGGAACGAAATGGGAAACGCAAAGTCGGCAAGGTGTCCAAGCCCCATAAATTCCGACCTGCTGGGCCTTCGACCGATGAGTCAAGAGGTGACTCTCCTCAGAGGAAGAAAGCAAAGCGTTCAATGTCCACAAGTGGTTCCCGCCACTCGTCCACCTCGTCGAAGCGCTCGATGACAATGCACCGCTGGTCGCCTTCCTCGTCTACTTCAGGCGGCACCCCCTAGAGGGTGAGTTGCCCGTCCAAACATTCGACGCCCGTGGAGTCGGACGCTTTCCGGGTGAAAATACTTGACATTTTCAAAAGGCAGGCAAGGCCCTGTTTGCGTCTTCTGTTGAAGCTGGCAAAGAACAGTCTCGGCAGGATACTCGCGCACCCTCGAGCTCGGGTAAACGGCGCGATCCTCATCGGGACCATTCAAGGTCTCGTTCGGACAAGGTAACTAAGGAGCGCTCGAGACGTGAAGCGAGGTCACGGTCTTCGTCTCTATCGGTACCGTCCAAACCCTTGATGCCATCGAAGCTTTCGAAACCGTCAGCGCCATCGGCGCCACACATGCCGGCGCCTTTGGTGCCGTAGTTACCAAATCTACCTGCGCAGCCCCTGGCAACGGTGGAACCACCTAAAAAGGCAGTGTCTAAGTACAAGTAGTCGACTTTGAAGTCTCTGGCTGTGATTCCTGAGAAAAGGTGTACTCCGTTGCCAAAGAGACTTTTTTAAGTCTCTCACCTCCATTTTTGAGGAGGAGGAACACACTGATGAAGGTGAGGCTCCTTTTGGTCTCCAGTTTGGGACTTCTTATGTGCCAGAATGCCTCATCTCGGAGGAGAGTAGGATGCAGGATCTTTGTGATACCTTGCATAATGCAAGTGGTATAGACACTTCGGTGAGCATGCCGACTCCTCTTACCAACGCCTTATGTCGACAGTGGTGGAGTATTTAGGCTGGGCCAGGCCTACTGCCGACTATGATCAGGATGATCTTACGGACATTTTGGATCAGGGTCTGCCTACAGATCCCATATTGCCATTTCATATGGCTCTGCAGAACGGGGTGGCTGAAAATGGGGAATCCCCAGAGACTAATCCGGTGATGAACAAGTCTCTAACCAGAAAATACGCTGCTCCAGTAGTGACCCTGGTAATATGTCATCGCACCCCACTCCTGAGAGTCTGGTGGTCCAGACAGCCATGGCTACCACGAAACAGGCTGCGCACCCTACCATCCCTCCGGATAGGGACGATAAGCGCATAGATGGATGGCCGCGAAAGGTATTTTCAGTTGGGAGTTGGCGTTGAAGGCGGCCAACTCCTCTTGTGCCTTTGCAAGATTTTCGTACACTCTGTGGGATTGCATATCTATGGCAGCTGAGCATATTCCCGAAGGGGAAGAAAGGGAAGGCTTCCTAGCTATTGTTAAGGATGGCAAGGAAGCCATGTGTAAATCCCTTCAGTCTGGGTTGGATGTTGCGGACAGTGTCAGTAGATCCATGGCTACGAGCACCGTAATACGCAGATTTGCGTGGTTGTGCAAGTCAGGTTTTGCACCGGATGTGCAGGCTAGACTTCTGAACATGCCATTTGATGAGTCTCACCTTTTTGGCAGCAAGGCTGACGAGAGGCTTGAGAAGCTGCAGACCTCTAAGGCAGCCACCAAGTCTTTGGGCGCTGCTGTTAGGCAGCCTCAACCTTTTCATCCTAGCGGACAGCAATGGATGGGTAGAACCTTTCGTTACTACTCCTCATTTGGAAGGGAGAGAGGAATGGCCGGTCAAAGAGGCCAACGTAAATTTCCTCGTGGTGGACGAGGTAGAGGTGCCAAAGCCGCTCAAGCAGCAGCCTCCTTGCCATCAGGCTCTGCTACTGCTGCTTCAAAACCGCTCTGAGGCCTTCGGTCCCAACTCACCTGGGGGGGGCAGGCTGTCTCAGAATCTGGTAGAATGGCGAGCCATTACTTCGGATGCTTAGGCTCTGGAAACAATAACCCTTGGGTACTGCCTTCCTTTTCTACAGAAGCCTCAGGAAAATCCACTGGGAGTACACTCTTTGAGGGTTCCAGATCTGCTCCTTGTGCAGGAAATATTAACCCTGCTAGAGAAAGGCGCTATAAAACCAGTGCCTGTAGCGGAGAGGAACAAGTGCTGGTACTCTCCTTATTTTCTTAGTGCCAAAAAGGACGGAGGACTGAGACCCATCTTGTATTTGAGATACTTGAACAACTTCCTCAGGAAGGACAAATTCAAGATGGTCACTCTTTCTCAGATCCTTCAGGCCCTCCAACTTCAGGATTGGTTGGTGTCATTGGACCTTCAGGATGCTTATTTTCATGTGCCGATTCATCTGAAGCACAAGAAATACCTACGGTTCACAGTTAGCGGATCGCACTTTCAGTATTGAGTCCTGCCATTGAGGGTATTCACCAAACTGATGGTGGTAGTGGCAGCGCATCTCAGGAGGAATTCACGTCTACCCCTACCAAAACGATTGGCTGATCAGAGCGTGAACTCACGAACAGTCCTAGGTTCATCTCAAGGCTACCTGTCACTCCCTTGACAGACTGGGCTTCTCCCTCAATTTCAAGTCGTCCCATATGATACCTTCACAACAGCTCCAGTACATCAGGGCTGTCTTAGACACGTCCTTGGGGAAGTGCTCGCCACTCAACATGAGGGCTCAGAACATTCTCCAGATGGTTACTAAATTTCAGAATGCCCAGAGTCTTCCGGCCCTCGAAGGTTGCTCGGCCTCATGGCGGCCTGCGTTTTTCTGGTGCCAGAGGCCTGTCTGAGAATGAGGTCCCTTCAATAGGCACTCAGAACTCAATGGTCCCAATTCTCTGGCAAGATGTCGGATCGCCTTCAGGTTCCGGTCAGTGTCTCACAGGATCTTCTGTGGTGGGCCTGCCAGGGAAACCTCACGAAGGGAGAACCTTTTTGGTAGCCATGGCCGGAGGTGTCTGTAGTGACGGACATTTCCCTCACAGGGTGGAGAGCTCACGCTAACGATCTGGCCATCAGCGGTCGTCGGTCTCCATCGGAGTTCAAACTTCACATCAATCCTTTGGAGCTGTTAGCAATCAGGCTAGCAATGAAGGCTTTTCTGCCATCTGTACAGGGGAAAAAGGTCCTGATAATGACGGACAACACAGTGGCCATGCATTACCTCAACAAGAGTGGAGGTGTAGGGTCCCTTCCACTGTGCAGAGAGGCGATGCATCTCTGGTTCTAAGCTATTCAGGAAGGAATCTCCCTGACGGCGGTTCATCTGGCCGGAGGGGAAAACACAGTGGCAGACGCTCTGAGCAGGCAGAGCGCAGTCTCCCACGAGTGGGAAATAGCTCAGGAAGTCATTCAAGAGATCTTCGCCCTTTGGGGAACCCTGCAGGTGGATCTGTTTGCGACCGGTGCCAACTGGAAGTGTGAGCAGTACTGCTCAAGGGAATTTCCTCCGAGAGGACCTCTAGGAGACACGTTCGTAGTAGATTGGGAATTCCCACTACTGTACGTGTTTCCTCCTGTCCCCGTCATTCCTCAAATTTTCAGGAGGTTAAGACGGTTCGGGTCCCGCATGATCCTAGTTGCTCTGGATTGGGCCAGGAAATCGTGGTACCCAGTTCTTCTGTTCTCCGATGCGTCTTCCCCAAATAGAGCACCTTCTCCCGGATGACGTAATGGAGGTGTTTCTTTCGGCCCGGCTGCCGGCAACAAAGTCTCCATTGCCGTTGGAATAAGTTCTGAGACTGGTGTGGAGAAAACAATATGAATCCTTTTCAGTGTTTGACTGCAGATGTTGTATCCTTTTTTGCTTTCTTTGGCCCACATGGGTCTTCAGGTGGAGACCATTAAAGGCTACCTAGAATAGCTCTCGGTCTTTAAGTGCTCATCCGAAGAATGCTCCCATTTTAAGATTCCTTTGGTTACTCAATTTCTAAAAGGGCTCAAAAATGTGTTCCCGCCTTCACCTTTTCAGGTTCCGGTTTGGACCTTAACTTGGTCTTACGTTTTCTGACGAGTGCTCCATTTGAACCTTTACACTCATGCCCTTTGAGACTGTTAACCTTTAAGACTATTATGTTGATTGTGCTTACATCGGCACGTATAGTGAGTGAGTTGCAGGCACTTTCTTCCAAGCCACCCTTCACTGTATTCCACAAGGACAGAGTTGTGTTGAGAGTCAGACACTCTTTTCTACCCAGGGTTGTTTCGGACTTTCATATGAGTCCAAAAATTGTGCTACATGCCTTCTATCCTCTTCCGCATACTAGTAAGGATGAGGAAAGGCTTCATAGGTTGGACCATAGGAGGGCTTTGAGCTTTTATATTTCCAGAATGTCCAAGGTGAGAGTGGATGACCAGCTCTTTGTGGGGTATGCCGGGCACAAACGAGGCCAGGCTGTGTCTCAACAGACCTTGTTTAGGTGGATCATCCTCACTATTTCTGAATGCTTTACTTTGGTGGGGCAATGTCCCTCCTAAGGGCTTGCATGCTCATTCCACCAGAGGCCTGGCTACGTCGACAGCCCTGCTAAGGAGTGTCCCTATAAAGAACATATGTAATGCTGCAACGTGGCCTTCGATACACACGTTTGCCAAGCATTATTCCCTGCGTTTGGTAAGGCAGTCCTTTATTCTGCCCTTTAATTTCAAATCTTACTAAATTCTGCACCCTCCTCCAATTATGGATACTGCTTTGGGAGTCTGTCAAAGATAAGGAATACGTTGGAGGACACAATCCATTAGAAGAACAAGTTACTTACCAGCCAAAATCAGTTCCCCAGCCCAGCACGAACACATGTACCACACATTCATTGACACAACATGCACTCGTCACAGTATACACTCTCTCATTCACAAGTGCACCCTTACAACATACACACACTTTAAAAAATCACAACTAATGGATACAAGCAATATCTTACCGCACGCAGCCCCTGTCTGTTCACAGCTCTGCTCGTCTTCAGAAAGCACTCTGGCTCCCTCACAATACAAACAGGAACCAGGAAGCGAAGCACTTCCTAGCTCCTGCACATAGGCGCAGGACCTTGAACACTTCTGACGCAATGCCCTGTTCAGTTTGAATGTGCGGGGAGGTGCAGGAGCACCCCCTTGCACATACAAACGTTCAGTTCCCCAGCCTTCATCGCCAATGAGCCATGCAAGGAGGGGGAAGCAAACCACTCAGCCTTGCATTGTCCATTGGACATGCGCGCTGAGCTACTACCTATCCCTTTGACAGTTTAAGCCATCCTATGGTTACTGTAGCTGAAGGAGCGCTCAGTGTTTCTACTGGACTGACATGGCTCTTACATAATGGGCCAGGGTTTTGCCGGCTTGACACCACCTCACCTATTATGTATGGACCACCCCTGCCCTGCACCCTACTTGTAACCCCTTGGGTGCCTCTCCTTTATACAGTGCTCCTCTGTTCCCCAACTAGGTTTGTACTTAATAAATCCCATACAAACATACAACCTCCATGGCTTTAGTATGGCCTGTGCTTGTTAAAACACTCATCCCCTTGATATTAGGATACCTGAGACAGGGTCCCTTCCCTTGATGCCTTCACTCTTATCTGTTGCTTTCCCTCATGTGATGTAAGTCTCTTGAGGCTCCTGTTAAGATGTATCTAGGTCAGCCCTATTTGTCTGATTAGGCATACCTATCATGGCTGTTGAGTAGCTCCACTACCTCATCCTCTTCTTTGCTGCTCTGTCACAAAATGATTACAAAAGACGACAAGAAGCTTATTTTCAAAGACCCTGGTGCATAGATGGAGTGGCTAAAGACAAGTGTAACACAGTTACGCCTGTCATAACGCCCCCATTCACGCTCCAGGGGATTTCCATTATTTTTGAAGGTGGAGGGCGGGGGCATAACTTGAGCGTCTGCTCCGGGCAGTTTACGTTTTTAAGGAAAATTAGCTTCAAAGGGATATTTCAACAACTTTACTTGCAGAGAGGGAATGGAGGAAAACTATCAGAGTGGGGAATGAACTCAACAAGGAAGACTCTCAAGCAATAGTGTCGAAAGGGAGGGATTGAAAGGTGCCTAAGCTAAGTGGACCTAATGTCCTTAGTACAATGTGCATCTCTATTCTAATCTGCACAGAATCTTGGGTTGTCTGTACACAGCAAATTGTTCTTTAGTGTACTCTGTGTCGGGGTGCTTTCAGTGCCACAGCATACTTCCTTACTAGAGCTTGGCACAAATGAACAGTCCTCCAGGACTCTAGCTGAGTGACAAACTCCTACCGGGGAAAAGCAGGACAGATTAGCACTCTCGTCCTACAGGTTTCCTTGGGTAGGATTTCCCCTCCATATCAGGGTCTTTTCCAGGCGGCAGTAATTATATCCTACCAGTTTAAGGTCGTGATATTGGGTTTGAACCCAAAACAGGTTCTCAAGGCTGCAGACCTCTTTTTAGCACTCATGTGTTTGCAGCTAACAACAAGATCTGTGCTGATCCCCAGCAGGCTTTTTTTCTCTCGCTCGTTCTCTCTAGTATCCTTTGATGCTTGCCAGCTTCTGGGCCAGGCCCCTCGTCCGCAACTTACTTTCTTTTTTCTGACAAGTCTTGCCACTCTCTCAGTGTGGCCTATTTGGCTTAGCCACCTCCTGTCATTTTATTCGCCCAAGGACTGGCCTACTTAGCTTGGCCACCTCCTGTCTCTTTGTCTGCTTCTCCTGCTTCTCTGACTGCTACACCACACCCTATGGAACACAGTACTAACTCCCACTCATCCTAGTAGATAGATTGTGGCACTGTTCATATTGCAGCTTTGCAGCTTACTGTTCACTGAATGAGTTAGGATGTCCAAATATTTGTCCCCAATAGCCCACAATTGTGTGCTTGGTGTAGGCGAAATGGTTCTTCCACCTTCCCATGTGTATGTTCCAGTTCACCAAGTAGAAACCTGTGTTGTGTGTGCCCTGATGATTACATTTGGCCAGTGCCCAGGATATGCAGTCCGAGGACTCAAATTGCGTGTTTGATGTCTAGCTCGGGCATCATGGTGGCTGACCAATCAGATGTTCTGGCTGCCAATGTTTTCATTAAGTACACTTGTGTTTAACTGTGAATGTATGCTTGCAGTCTGCATGTATTCCATATTTGCGGGTGCCTGTTTCGCTTCGGGCTCCAAGCCTCAATTAGGGCTTGTGCTCCAAGAAGATTGCCTCAATCCGATCACACTAGTGTATGTAGTAAGGGGCAAGTGTCCAACTTCCAGCATATAGGCTATAATATGAAACCCTTTCGTAAGGCTGATTTTCCTCAGGTTTGCGTCGCCCAATACACCTCTCTTTTGATTGTGGTAGTACTGGACACTTTCCGTCGACTGCACGATGCATGTAGATTGCCCAAGAAGAGACCAGGGGTGCTTTGGGTGATCCCCAGGAAAGCCATCTTGAGGACATGTGTCTTCCCTTTGCCTCACAATTCCTTGGTCTCCCACCAGGGTCTACTTCATGGTGACTCTATCAAAGCACATAGAACCTGGGCCTCCTGCTTGCTTCTCAACTTTTTACGGGCTTCACTTCCTTGTACTTCATTACCCACTGTCGCCCTCCGAACGGCAGTGCCTCTCTAATACACTGCCAGTGCCCCCACCGCCAACATGTTCATACTTGCAGAAAAATAAACTGAAGGAGCAATCTGCTATATGCCTTCTTTGTCCCTGTGAGGCTCACATCCTGGTGTTGAGGGGGTTCTGTGTGCTTGAGTGCTTTATCTGTGCAGCATTGGTCTGACCAGATTCCTGGAATTGGACCCCAAGTGACCTTTTAAGTAACACATGTATTGAGTGCCTCTAAGTGGAAGCAGTGTGTTAGGGAGATATATTGGGGTTACTTGTGAGGTGGGATAGAGAAGGCTGGGTCGACTCAGTAGTATACCTGAATACAACCTCCAGGAGATGGAATAATGCAATAGGTGGCTTCCTGCATTCTTTCTCTATGACCCACTTGTGAGTGACTGTCGCATGCACCAACTCTACATAACCCACAAGAATGTTGAACTCCCACATCTGAAGCCACGCAGAAATACATATAGCAAATAGTTACAATCTTATCATGCAACTTGCTGACAGATGCCCATTGTTTTGCTTGTGTCCTCTACAGAATCTGACACTGGAGAAGGAGTGCAGTATGGGACAGAAGAGAATATGATATGTCAACCATCAGCTGCAAACACAGCTACATTGAGACTCCTGACATCCGCTCCCGAGTTAAGAACTGTGAGGGATCCTGACTGCCCAATTTCTGCTGACACTCAAGGACCATCAGGAGTTGGCAGACGGTCTGCTTTATGGACTGCATATCGAGATAACTCTGAATACCCTCATCGTTCCTCTGAGCTGGTCCACCATATGGCTACAGAAGGAGAAAATGTTAGGGATGCCACAGAAAGAGCGAAGATTGATCCCTGACCTCCAGTCACTGATGCCATGAGTAATTAGTCTCATTCCTCAAGCAGTGTGACAGAACATTGTTAACTCTTGAAGGAGAGCAGCCAATTGCACCGACCAGTCTGAGGTGTAGGCTCTCTTTGACTGTAGGCAACTTCAGTCAAATCTGTAAAATATCCAACTATTAGGTGGTGCCAGAGTAGGTATATAGCACTTTAAGAACTTAAGAAGACTGAACACCATTGGTTCCTCCGACTCCCACATATGCCATTTTTATTTTTTCTCTTTTTCCCCAAACGGAGATGAGCAGATGGATGTGGTTGTATGACTAACTTAGCTGAAGGGGTTTTTCTTTTGTCCCATTCTGGTTAGTCCTGTGTGTGGGATGATTCTCGAGCATGATTTATAGTGGGTCATATTGAATTGTGGCATACAAGTAATTCACAGCATGGCCTGACTGAAACACTGTCGTGAGCAACCCAGGAGGCCTTTTCACAGAAAACATCAACGAGGACATGCTTCTGGAGTGCCCGAGAACGTACACCAGCTAATTCCTGCCAATGGAACGATACCTTGCTGAGGATGACTCAAAAGAATGTAAGTTGACATCCAGCAGCCATTGGAAGTCCCTGTGCCCTGCCTATCAGGATTATGTACACCATATGTTACAAATGTTTTTTGGGCTCACTGAACTATTTTGTTCGATATGAACAGAAGAAAAAGACTTTCACAACTTAGAGGTTGTGCAGAGGTCTTCTAACCTCCATTAAAGGTCTAGGAAAAACCTTCAGAAGTCCATTTCTTTAAGTGTAAATCCCAAACCACTTTTTGCAGAAACTGATTTGTTCCAAAAAACAATCTATCTCTGAAAAACGTAATACCTGGCTCACAAGCCACAAGAGCTGGCACTTCACCAATTGTACCAGCTAATACGACTTCTCTTTTCTTAAAAAGAAATATATTTATATTATTTATTTAGCATTGGTTTAAATTAAACCTTACATAAAATGCAGTTACATTATACGTGTATAGATATATACAATTAATACAAAAAATACATTCTGTGAAAAAGCATGTAAAAAGAAGTTGATTCACATGTTTCAAAAAGTCTAAATAAAAATTCTAAGAACACTCTAATTTTTTGTTCGAGTTATTATAAATGTATTTACATAATTTGATTATGCTAATCGTAAAACAGATAGGGTAACCTTGTATACAACTTCACTTAAGAAAGATGATAATCTTTTCCACTAACAAAATGCTTCAAGAAGTCATTTGCTGAAAGGTCCCTTGTGCCAAACAAAGCATCCAGAACAACAGTTACCTCGTAGACACCTCTTAATGTGGGGAAACAAGAGAATGAGAATCTCAGAATTATTGTGACCTTTTCTCTGTAAGAAATACAACTGTGCTGCAGCAGTTATGGTTTATAAAACATGAGCGGGATAAGGTCAACACATCGTTGCTGGAATATTGTAAGTGATACAACCTCTTTTTGAAAGAGTCATTTCTCCATATATTGTTTCTTAGTTTAATATTTCCAAACTTCCTGAGTAATAACAAAATTGTCAGAGATGATAAATTGCTAATAAATGTAACTCTCGGGCACCAGGCCGACTTGATTATACATTGAGAGGAGAAATGGGATGGAGAAATGGGATAGTTTCTCTGAGGGAGAAAAAAGACTGATCAATCTCTGTTGCAGGCTCACAACGTTGAATATCCAGATCCAATTGTGTCTGTTCTGGCCAGAAAGGAGTGACTTGTATCATTTGGGAAAGAGCGTGGTTGCAAAACTTGAAGATTATTTTGAAAGGAGAAAGAACAACGATCGTCTTCTTCCCTCTTGCTCTGCATATTTGCAGCATTAGCAATACTCATGCAGAGAGAAATATGTGATGAAGAGATGTGAGGAGCTGGAGGAAGGCTGTTTGCCCATCTCTATCTTGGTTGAGGGTCTCCCACTAGGTAGGATCACAAAATTAAAAGGCCCTTTTTTGATTTCCCTAGTTCAAATGTCAAAGCCAGTCAGTCATCAAAGATGTTTAAATTTACTGCTCCACTGGTTATAAATTTAGAACACGGAAGTGATGTTGTCGGATTCTTTCAAGCAAGCCTGTCGTTTCAAAACATACATGTGATATGAGCATCCACTAAGTCAGCAGGGCATAGGATACTGAACAGAATTGCTTGTCCTCATTCAAGGACCAGTGGAGTGCGTTTTATTGGAACTAACATTTGCTTAGAATTGTGTTTTTCACCCAATCTGAATGATTAGACAAGTAGAAAGTAAGCACAGATGTCCCCTTAACTTTAAAAACACTGTTTTTACTCGCTTCTGATTTGGGATATATATGTACACCCTAAGGGAAACACAGCACACTTCTTAGGGAATATGAGTATATCGAAAATTAGCACTCACCGGAACGAACCAACCCAACTAATGATTCAAGAAAGACCGACAACCACGCAGAAGAAGAACAGACAAAGCTAGAGGTAACAAGAACACGATCGACGCTCTAACCCCATATATCACCAAAACAAGAGAAGAGGAACCTGATGAAAACCCAAGACCTAACCTAGAAGAGCTGTTCGACAATGACACAGACACAACTGTACCAACACCACAACCAGAGATCAACTTGGAAGGAAACCAAAACACCAGTAAGAAGACAACGCCGATAATAAAGCACAAACCAAACTATACCATACAAATCCACTGCAACCTAATCAACGCAAGATCCATGTCAAAACACTCAACAGAGATCTTCGACTTGCTCTGCGACAACGGTATCGACATCCGATTCATCAAAAAACATGGCTGGATGACAACTACAAAATCACACTCCAAAACTGCCTCCCAACCAACTTCGAAGGCCTTCAGTTAAACAGGAAAAATAAAGGAGGAGGCCTCACAATAGCATTCAAAGAACACCTGCAAATAAAAACAGACAAACCTCTTAACATCCTGAACTGCGAATCCATGTTCATGCACCTATCAGCGATTCCAAAAAAAAACATTACATTCATACTGGTTTACAGACCACCGACATATGATGCAACCTTCGTCGACAACTTCATAGAAGCTATCACCAACATAGCCATTCAACATGAGCATCTGTTAATCCTGGGGGACTTCAACATTTGGTTTGAGGAAAAACGCGCCAACTCAAAAAACTCACTAATCGGGCAACTAACAACCAGGAAATTACAACACACAAAATGAAATATTCAACATCCTAAACAAAATGAGAAACCCACCAGGTTGCGACAACACTCCAATACCTTCACAGAAACTATGCAACAACTTGGCAGACCATTTCAAAAACAAAATCAATGACATCTGATAAACCATACAAAACAAACCGACCTATCCTAACACACAACCGACCGGAACCAACGAGGAGCCAGAGCACAAACTCCAAAACTTCCTGCAAATATCAGCAGAGACATTTGTCAAGCTGGTAAAACATAGCAAGAAAGCAGGATCGCCCATGGATCCTTGACCCCCAGTCATCTACAAATCAATCCTCACACAAGGAACGCCATCTGAATATTATAAAAATCTCCTTAATCTGTCGCTCGGACAGGGACCGTAACACGATCCTTCAAATCAGCATATATTAAACCACTTCTTAAGAACAGAAGTGGCGACGTGGAAGACCTCTCCAACTACAGGCTAATTTCAAACATTCCCTACCCGGCAAAACTCCTAGAAGCATATGTATACAAACTAACCCAAGAACACGTAGAAAAACACCTGTTGTTAAACCAAGCACAAGTCGGCTTCAGACCCGCAAAAGGAACAGAATCGACACTCCGATCCATCTGGGACGACCTAAAAACAAACACAGACTCCAACACAACCTCAGCCCTGATTCTGCTCGACGTCTCGGCAGCTTTTTACACAGTAAGCCATGACACCATGATCACAAGATTAGAAGACAGAAGTATAACAGACATGGCACTACTCTGGATTAAATCATTCCTAGCAAAAAGAACAGAAACTGTATAGGTAAAACCCTTCAAATCAACTCCATGAGTTAACGACTGCGGAGTACCACAAGGATCCTCACTATCACCACTGCACTTCAACATCTACCAGACTGCGCTAATCAAGATTTAAAAAAAATACAACCTCACATGCTACAACTACACAGACGACACTCAAATCATCTACAAAATCTAAGATACACAAGCAGATCCCTCAACACTAGGAGAATGTCTAAAAGAAATGTATGACTGGATGAACGCCAACAACCTAAAAATCAAACCAGGAAAGACAGAAATCATAATTATATCCAAAACCCAAGAGAATAACACCTACATACCCTGGCCAATAGAATTGGGAACCATGCCCACACCATTAAAGGTAGTCAAAAACCTGGGGGTCCTAATGGAGAACGCACTAACTTTAGATCCACAAGTAAAAGCGATAATTAAGAAATGCTTCTTCCTCCTTCACTCAACAAAAAGAATCCTACCTTTCCTGTCCTTCACCCACAAAACAATGACAATCGTCGCCCTCATCATGTGAAAAATTGACTACGCAAACAGCCTCTACCTCAGGATGCCGGAACACCTCCTGAAGAAATTTCAACGCATCCAAAATGCAGCACCTAGACTCCTGCTCAAACTATCTAGACGAGATCACATCACTCCAGCGCTAAAAATGTTACATTGGCTTCCAGTCAAACAATGGATCACGTTCAAAACAATGTGCATAACACACAGGGCAATCAACGAACAAGGAGCAGAATTCCTACAAAAGAAAATAATCTACAAGCCAACCGGACTCCTCAGATCAAGCAATGAAATCCGCCTGGAACCAAAACCATACTCCAGGAAAAAACTAGGGGGCTCCTCATTCTCCCGCCTGGCGGCAGAAACCTGGAACACCCTCCCAAAAGGAATAAGAAATACCAAAGACCACCTAAAATTCCAAAAACTACAAAAAATCTGGCTCTTCGACACCTCGGAACCAGACGGAAACAACTGAAACAATCAAACAGAAAATACAAAAGAACAGGCTCAGACAACGCCTAGAACCGACGAAAGGGAAACTCCGACAAAAACAAGAGAGACAATGCTAGGTGGAACCGACTACGAACGACAACCCTATCAGGACAGAACAATAGCAAACAAGCCTAACACAAAAGGCACAACTACCAACCTTACCCACTAAGACAGGGTGTTGGGTACGGTCCAAGGTCGCAAGTAGATTGATCCGAGAGGACTAGTTGGCGCCAACCACAAACTGGGTTGTAGGGGCCCGACCAAAACAAAGATATAAATACAAAGACTAGCTAACTTAACATAATGACAGAGAGGTGAGAGACAGCCATATCATGCGAAAATAGATCACTGAATGGAAGACAACCCTGTCTAAATCCCGAAAGACACAATAGGAGTGTGCGTTTCTCGGGATAACAATGCTACTAACCAACCCTACGAACACCTCTAAAACCCTCACCCCTCTTCACACACCTCTCACACCCTGACTAAACACAACCACACCTCTTAAAACGCAGCAACCTGCACGCACTTCACCACACCACAACAACAAACACACCACACAAACCCTCAAGCAACAGCACACGATGGACTCGGACCATATACCGCACCAAAAAGCTCAGTGAACAGTGTTAACCGAACTGAAGCTGCCAACAGTACATCAAAGCTCCCTTGCTCCTCTCCAAACTTTGCCCTACTAACACGCCCTAAGCTACCCCCCTTTTTCTTTCAGATCCGCTAGTGCGCCAGGGGATGACCCCGGTGGTGATAGTGCGCGGTACAAATATCCTTTAACATTAACATCCAGAGGGCACGAATGGGATCAATTTTGTGGCAAATTAATTTCACAGTGTTTTAGGAAAAGAGGAGCGAATAATGTTCTTATGGGGGTGCTGAGCGAGTGAGACGAAAGAAGAGGGGCACCGGGAGGTTGTAGAAGTCAGAGAGAAATTAGGTAATGTTATTAACCTCACCATGAGACTGAGGTTCGCTGTTGTGGGAAAGGGGCAAACAGTAGGCCTGGCAGTGCATTGGCTTTCTTCTCAGTTACTACTCACTTCTTTTTTTTTTTCGAGCCCTCCACATACATGAACCTTATTAAACAACCCCCCAACCACTTCCCGACCCTCCAACCCCGCTTCCAAGTATCCCATCTACTTCCTCTTGTTTCAGTGGTCAGTTACTACTCACTTCTTGCCACAAACATCCTTATATAGAAAGGTAGAGTGACTGGAACCTACAATGGATGATGGGCCTCACACTGTAGGTCCTGTAAGTGGAATGCCTTAAACATGGTTAGCAGAATATGCTCAAGTCTTAAAGATTGGGGAGGGTTTGGGCATGGTGGGATACTGGGCACTTTCCCTGCTGGACCTTGCTTTTCTGGGAGTTGTTTACATGTCTTGACAGTCGCTGGGAACTCTCATGACAGAAGGGGGCTTTAGTCAACCATTATATATGTCTGAACTACAGAGCAAAAAAAGATGTTTCTGGGTCAGGGAACATGGCATTTAGGAAGAGGATAGTCTTGACAGTTGCCCACAAAAGACAGCTAAACCACCCAAAAATAATGTTGCCAGCTTTTCTATTAGTAAATGGTTTGTAGCAGTGTGTGTACTTAGAAGGGTCAGGATATATGACCAATGGTCGTCTGCAATTCAATGCACATGATGCCTTTTTAGGACTGAGATAAATGGCTGATTTACATAACCAATAGAAACTTTGTCTTCATAGAACAGACTTACACTAGGTTCGAAACCTGTTCCTCCAAGGATAGCAAAACAGCATCCATTCCAATAAAATAGGACATCCTATGTATACTGTGCTTCCTCAATAAGGCATGAGGACTAGAAAAACTGAGAGCCAAACAGGTAGCAGCACACTATGTTTGAACACAGGTTGTAATAACAATCGGATATGAAATATTTCTGCCATTGATTAACAGTTCAAACTCTTTTCTTGCCTGTCCTGCTTGCTAAACAGCTTGACCTTCCAGAACATGTAAGCCTAGCTTGTGCATTTGCCTTCTTTCTCTGGTAGATCAGCCATGTCCAATGTTAGGGTGTAGCCTTTCACCAAGGGTTTAGAAACTACACACAATTGTGGTGGGTGGGTGACAACAGGTTAGAAATAATACAAGTGTCTCATCTATGGTCCACAGTTTGGCCAACTATTAGCGAGGAGCTCAGATAATGTGTTACTGGACATGGAGTAGTAAACCATTTGATCCATCTCTCCAGCAAAGCAGGTGCAAAAATATCCACCTTCTCCAGAGATGTGGCAATCTTCAATACCATACCCAGAACTCTCTGGCCGGCCTCCCTTGGCCCTCTGCCTGCTCCCACGTGTGAGGCTAAGAACCTCAGGGTTATCTTTGACTCCACTCTCTCCTTTTCTCCTCACATCTCTGACGTCTCTAAGAAGTCAAACTACCAACGTCATCTTGATGTCATCTCGATGTCCTCTTTTTGTCTCTTCTAACTCTCCTCACCTCTTCCCATCTCTTATCCTTTCCTCCTCCACCTGGAAACCTCCTCTCTTCTTCCTTGACCTCCATGCACAGCTCTTATTTCTCACCTCCTCCATCCCTTGTCTTTTCTCCTCCACTTTTTTAGCTCCTATGGCTTTCCTTCAGCACCACTCCGGACATCTTAGTATCCACTTCCTCCTTCTTGCTTCCTCTTATCTGGCTGTAGCATCCCTGCTGCACTGCCACACACTCTCATGCTCTCTATGCCACTAACCCCTGACTCCATAACACCTTCCCAAAATTCTTATTATTCTTAGTAATTCAGCTGGTTTGTCCGCTGACAAGGCTATTGCTTGAATACATTTTAGTTGGGGCTTCGATGTAAGCAAGTATTGCGCTTGGCTGATTTGTTATCAGCATACTATACTAAATACCCAGCTAATTGCTCTTTCCCGAGGTGCTGCAGCATGGTCCCTTGGTCCTAAAACATGGGGCTGCCATCTTTGATTCATATGTTTCCTGTCCACTGTGCACACTGAGTTGTTTCTGCTCATGTTCTTATTATTTTGTCCTTGGTATGTGTTTGTCCCACCAAGGGCTGTCTCTGAGAACCTGAATAATGGAAGCTCCTGGGCAGTCGCCATGTCAAGTGTGTGCAACGCTGGCTGTCTCAGATAAATTGGCTGACTTGTGAAGAAACGCTGCAGTGATCCCACAAGCAAATGCCAACTAGGAGACTAATTTTTTTCCACAAAAACATTACTCCCTTTCAAAGTGATTCTCTTTCTGAAATGCCATGCCAGTTGGCTTATTAAGAAAGGCTGGTTTTGCATTTCTAACAGCAGATCTTTCAGAAGGGATGGCAATGACTCCGTTTTTCTCTTGAGTGGGTCAGCAGCTTCAAGACTATATGCAATTTGTGAACTTAATGCCACATACTTCTGGCGGTGTAAGGGTTTCCCGCATACCACTTTGATAGTGGGGACTCTACTGTCCCCTCCCCTGTCTCTTACTGTGTTTATAACTTAAGGAACAAAAGCCATTACCAGTATAAGGCAATCTGAGGATTGCATTAGGGGTACAGTCATCAGGTTCCATCCTAAGGCTGATGATAGAATGATAAGCCTGGGAGGGTCTTCAGAGTACCTCCACTGAGACTTGTATCACAAAGTGGGTTTTAGCCCCCAGGGTCACAACAGTCTCATCACCCAGCCTCCAACATGAGAAGTCACCTCAGCACTCTGATGCGACTCATCTTATTACGATGTAATAAAAAAGCTAAATAAATAATACTAATAGTATTATTTTGGACTTAAATGTTCATTTCACTGAGGTATAATCTCCCAATTTAACACCCCCTTCTTTCCAATGCCCCCAAAATGTCTAGGACAAGAAACCGGCCGTATTTGAATTTATGCTCTACTTTATTTCAATGAAAGATGAAAGTCAAAGGTGAACACCGAACATTATTCTGGGGAAGTCACACCAATATAATTTACAAATAATGACAGCTTGTCTACAGAAGGAAATCAACCTGCCTACAAAATTCTTACTAATTCTGTAGTACAATCATTCACATGAATCAAACATATATATTTCAGAACATTCATTCTTAATAATACCATGCAACCTCTAAGCAGCCCAATATAATGCCATCTTTGCATGCCGCTTATTGGCTAATAAAGTTTACACTTTCACTACTCATATATAGACATAAATCATATATTATTTCTGAAGAATTCTTTATTTTCTCCAATATCATTTACAAGCAGTGGTAATCTAACAAACGTTCCGCTGAAAAAAGCATTTGCTAGTTATTTCTCATTAACAAATGGGTTCCCATGTGCAATGTAGTGTGCTTGGTTTGTAGCACATGCATGTAAATGAAATACTGTCACTGAAGCTGTGCTATCAATTAGCCAGATCATTGGTTTGGCGTAACGATAAGTCCACTTTCCCCATTGGGTCCATTTGGGAATTTCCCATTCCCCATTGGGTCCAATGGGGAATGTTCTGCGCTATTACCGCTGGCGATAATAGCACCGAAAATCGGCAAAATCGCGGCAGATTTGCCCCCAGCTCAGAGCTGGGGTTAAATCCGCCAAGCCCCGTGATTTGGCAGAGCCTTAAATGCAACAGTAATAGCATTACCGCTGCATTTAGGGGTTACCGCTAATCTCGTGAGGAGGCAGTATGTGTCGGCACAAAATTATGAATTTCTGAAAGGACAACAACTATGCCCTCAATTCCCTTGTATGATTTGGGTGTTTATAGTTCAGGGTCCTCTCACTACAAAACAATTGGCCTTATTACCAGTTTGGCAAGGATTTTGGCAGTAATTCTGCTGGATGGAATTACCTTTATTTTTGTGGTGTCCGTCAGAATTACTGCTACATCGTGAGGGGACGGGTGCATGTACCAACCATTGGTGGTAATTAATGCCGAAAATCAATTTTGGATTGGTAATTCTTCAAATTGTCTGTGGAATTACCATTCTCGCTGGAAAATTGGAGGAATTACTGAACAGTAGTTTTGCCAGCAGAATTAGTGCTAAGTGGAAATAGTGTCATGCCGTGGCCATCTTAAAAAACACAATCCATTCTGAATCACCCATTTCTCGTTTGGCATCCAAGCCCAGAAGGCTGACAAAGGCAATGGAAAGGTTCCTGAAAGTGGATGAGAAAGGCCAAATTTAGTGAGGCAGAGCTCCAGGCCCTTGTGGATGAAGTAGTCAGCCATGCTGAGGAGTTGTTTGTGGCACAAGAGAGAAAACCCTCTGTCCAGAGGAAAAATTCCAATTGGACATATATACGGGAGAAGGTCATGGCGGGTAGCACTGTACCAGTGACAATGAAGATTGCAAGAAGCAGCGGTATGACCCGAAGGCCAGGGTATGCAGCCTGCTGTCCATCCACCGTCAGGAGACAGCTGCCATAGGATGGTCGCACAGTGCAGACACTCAGCCTTACGCCCTAGGCAGAAAAGGCCAACAGTGTCTTCCACATGGCACGCATTGAGGGAATTGAAGAAGCAGAAGTTGGTGCAGCCACTCAACCGGAGGTTGGAGAGTAGGAATGTCATCTCTCTAATGTGAATGCATGGCTTTACTCCCAAGGCAAAACATGCGGCTGGCTGAGTAGCCTGATGGCCACAATGGCCAGGCAAACCGTCTACCAAAAGGCCATGGGACCAATGCCAGGGCAACAACATGTCATCTATGGTAGCATCATGTCTGCATGACTGTGAAAATAGAATCATATGAACATATGACCTCATGCAATCTGGAGATGCATCTGTCAGGGCAGCACATGGCCATGCAGTCAAGAGAAACTCTTTCAACCAAAATGCATCCCTAAAACACCCAAATGCCAATCATCCCACATAGGAAACACTAATGCAATAACGTACCTGACTCATGTAAATGTCATGTGAGCAAGGCATCTGCAAATGAGGGTCAGCAAACGTGTTGGGCCAAGTCCCCATGTCTCCTTCCCCTAGTCCAACCTCGCAGGTGCTGTGCGTGGTACTTGACAAACTACCCTGTCCATGCTGACTCCACAATGCAATCCACAAGGGAAACCTAAGACCAAGTACCATGTCACATTAACTTCAACCCTCCCATCTTTCAAGGTGTGTGCCCCTCAGAGGCCATGTGTAGCAATGTAGACCTCCTCCTGGATGTGAACCCACCTTAACCCCATCAGCATCCTCTAAAATGCATGAGTGACGTATGTACCAGTCTGCATGATGAGTCACAGCATATCATTAAACCTCTAACATGCATACATCCCACCCAGGGGGAGGAGACCAGACCACGTTTCTCAAGGTCAATAGGAAATGCCACTGGGAGCATCAAAGGCAACACTACAGCGACAAGTACCTCTGCCCACAATCCTGCATCCGCTTACCAAAAAGGGATCTGGTGTCGGCATGCCAGCTGCACAAACCAGCAAAACTGGCTCCATACCAGCAAGTGTGGTCACTCACACCACCAACACTGCTGCAGCCGCCAATGCTGTACCACCGCCTGCCAGCATCACAATTGACACTGCTGCTGATGCTGCAGCCACACCTGCTGACACCACCGATAGCCTACAGACCCCTCTTGTGATCAGTGCCCACTCCCATTCATCCCCTGGCCAAAATGGGGTGAAACTGGCAAACACTCTCCCTGTCCCTGTCTCCCCCTCCTTACTCTGTTCCATCGATCCATTGCCACCAACATCAAGACACAGGAACAGATGATGATGCCATTGAACCAGTATCTGCAGGTGTGCCGCCGCATACCCTCGAAGGGATCTGGAGGAGGCTCAACAGTATCAATCAGCACCAGGAGCGCACTGAAAATATTGCAGAGTAGCAACTGTAACACCTGTTGGCAATCAGGGATGCTGTGCAGGGATCATCCAACCATTTGGCAAGGGCCACAGACAAGCAGCACTGCCACCTATCAGCAACATCATCAAACACTTTCGTTGGCCAGAGAGTCAGCAAGCTCACAGAGGTCCTCTCTGCAGGTGCAGAGACCATGCAAAGTACCCTGCTCCTCAACTTGCAGCGCAGTAAGGCCAGGAGGCTAAACCTTCTACTTCCGCTACCCCCACAGAAAGGTCACTGTCTAGCAGCCCCCATCATCAGTCGCAACAACATGTGGCATCCACGCAGGCAGAACAAGCTGCCTGCGTGGTTGTCAAAGAGGCCATGCAAATGACACTGTACTACATGTGACACTCATACCAGGCACAAGGGAGGTGGGAGGGCACGGGGGTTGACGATGTGGGCGGTAGGAAGGTAAGTGTGTTGGGGATGATGGAGGTGGGAGGGTAAGAGTGTTGGGAGGCAGGAGGCAGGAGGGCAGGGGAGCTTTTTGTATTGAAAATCACATATACCCTTGAGCACATGTGAGCACAGTCTTCTTTGAGCGGGTTTGACAGATTTACTGTGTGACTATATGCATTTGTGTAAGGTAAGTAAAATCATATATCCTTAAAAGTATTTCCCAATTCTTGTCTAACAAAGACGTCCGTCCCTGCCTTCATAACGGTCACTGCGTGGTGGTAAGCAGTCACCAGCATGTGTACGATCAGTCTCCTAGGGGGTTGGGGCATGTCGTCACCTGGGGGGCATGGGAACATTTCTCCTAATGCACATGTTGTGCAGCATGGCACTCACAATGAAGATTCTGCCCACCTTGTACGCGTCTACAGTAGTGCCTCCCCTGTCTGATGGAGACACCAGAACCATCCCATCAGGAGTCTAAAGGTACACTCTATACAGAGCATGGTCCTTATGTGTGCCTTCTCTTGCGCTGGGCTTGGGTTCCAGACAGGCATCATCAGCCACGAGAGCTGGGGATAGCCCGTCATATGCGAAGGGAGTGGGGGTAGGTTCTGGTTACAGATTTATTAGCAAGTGTAACAATTGGTTACGACACAATGGTCAGTATGTCTGCTACTGTACTTATGGCCCTTTTGATATCACTAGTTGTTTATCGCTACATTATATAATGCCTTATGGAACAAGGGTGGGAAATGGTCAATGTCAGTTTGGGAATCCCGCATTTCACACATCACTGACCCATCAGAGGTAACCGTCATAAACTGTAACTGGATTGGCAATGAACAAGTTGTCTATGGATATCCAGTACTGCCCCCTCATGAATGCGCTCTGATAAGTCCACTGGTTATCTTGTTCTCCTGCTCTTGGGAAATGACATTCATAGGATGCAGTGTTAATTCCATCACCGCCCGTCAGTGTTGCACTGGCATAGTGCTCACGAAAAGCTGTGTTTGTCCTGTGTAGGTATGGTTTCCCTATGCATTGTGGTACTTGTAGCTCACTCATACTACATTTGAGATCATGCATTTCTATCAGAGCCTTGACGGTGGGGTGCTGCTTCTTATGTGTTGTGTTAGAGGGCAGGTTCTTCATGGACAGGGCTGTGACAGGGCATGCATTACATAGACATTAAATAGGTGTCCTCCCCCCACAATCGTTGGTACCATTTTCAATTGAGAAGGCTTTATGTGTTGTTTGATGGTGATTGCACTTACCCAGGATCCAGGTCTGTTGCACCCATGTATCATGAGCAGAACCAGGAAAGCAGGCACAGCAGTGTGTAACAGTGAGGTCTGTGTCACAGGTCACCTGTACATTAAGGGAATGTCGTTTCCTGTTCCTGAACACCTCTTCCGACACCGGCAACCAATGTCAGATGTGTGCAGGCCAAGCTGCAGTGACGTTAGGGAAGTAGGCAGCTGCATAGAAACTTGCCTTTGTTGCATTTACCTGCACAGCGGTGGTGGACAGGGAGATGTGCTTGGGGGGATTCTGCATGAGTGTGTCCAGCACCTAGGCAAGCATGATAGAAAATATGCAGCCTTCCCACTGTGTGCTGCATGGCGCCTGTAGCGGGAACATGCAGCACCGAAAAAAGCTTCTGCAGTGATGGGATTGCTGTTCTTATGTTGATCCTGCTTTGTAGATCATCCTGTATGAAGGTGAGTAGCTCTGTTATGGTCTCACTGTTAAAGTGGCAAAATTGTTATCAGCTGTTCGTCAGTAAGTACCCAGGGTGCTGGACTGACCAGAAGAATGGGCGCTCGCTTGCATGCTGTTTCTCCGCCTTTCTGCTGCTTGCATTCTGTGGTGCTCCTCTGAATGCCTCTTCAGCTCAGTGTACAGTAGGAGGTCCTGGATCTCGAGGTTTGCTACTACTATTGGCTGCATGGTATTGGGAAGTGTCTCCTCATGGGAGTTGCACCCACAGCATTCTGCACCATGGACCATCATCCAGCTCCGTGCCTCAGGAGCCAGAGGAAATCTTAAGACGGGCTGCCTCATGTGCGTCACTGCAGCAAGCTTGCTAGCACATATAAGTCACCAGGATTAAAATGTTCTGTGGAGATTCCCCACCTAGCAACATCACTGCATAAATCTCCAATGTATATGTTGCTGCTCCCACAAACAATATTCATACACATTTCTGAAGAAATTAGTTCTTATTCTCAACCCAACCATATCTGGCATCCTAAGGATGTTCCCCACAAAGGAAATAGGCCAAGCACCTGATACCTTCTGCTAAAGAAAACATTACTGGATTTGTCAATTCACAAAAACGATAAGCCCAGACCGACTCCTCACTCCTCATATTTTTACAAATAGCTAAGACAGTGGTCCTTCAGCACATCTAAGCACATCTAGAAACCTTCCTTGTCAGCTCGTTCAGTCAGAGGTCTGTCCCACCCCGGGCACTGACACTGCACTGCTGAAAGTCTTGCCCGATGCACTGGTGGGTCCACTGACAGCGGCACTTTCCATCAAACATCCACCTGATATTATTGTCTAGGGAATGCAATTTGTTTAGTATCCCAAGTATCGGGCCTCTCAAGGTCAAGTCTCTAGATTCTCATGCTTCTTCACTAACCCTTTCATAAATGAAAGTTGGATCAATTTATTTCCAGCCCAAACTACGTCTTTTGTCAACTTCCACAGTAATCTCCCATATGGAAAAGGGGTATTCTGTACCATTGTTCTTTACATTTCCTGTAATGGAAATGAGAAAAGAGGCCAACCTTGTCACCCCCTTTTTGTTTTATCTTTCCTTTTCCTTGTGCTTTCTATCACCACACTTAAACCTCTTCTTTAATATTTTTATTGTCATTTTTCTTAAACAAAACAAAACTATTCCCACCCCTCCTTTCACACCCTCAACCCGCAGGTCACACTAAAAGTGTAAGCAGAACCAATTTCCTAATTGAGCGGCAGCATATAGTTTCAGTTAGTTTACATTATGTCCAAAATGCGGATGTTTCACGGACACCATTGTAACATAAAGTCACTTTTCAGATAGTCTAACACTTCTCCCCAGTTACATTTCTCCTTGTAACCGATAGGTAAGCCATTACACAGCCAAAATCTGTAGCAGTTTATTGATCCAATTTACCACATATGGGGATTGGTCTGCTTCCATTTTCTGGCTATTACTAACCAGACTGAGATCAATCATACCATCATAGCTCTCTTCTCTAATTTAGAGCTAAGATGCAAATGCTACATTTGAGAGTCCACACAACTCGTCCCCCATCGTAAGTGACTGTGTTCCAGGGAACATAATTTTGAATCTGATTCTTAACATCAGTCCACAATCCTTGGATCTTCAGACAATCCCACCATATGTGCTTCCAATCCCCAATCTCTGCACACCCCCTCCAGCAACTTTGTGATGTACTAGCATACATTTTACGTAATGTCCCGGGTGTATAGTACCATTGTACCATCATCTTATACCATGCCTCCATGAGTTGTATTGATTTGGTTAATTTCTGAATGTTTGTCCATAATTCTTCCCATTGGTTCCTCCAGATACTTTTATCTAACACCTCCTCCCAAGCGTTTAATATGTCCATGTTTTCTCAGGACTTCTGTTTTGTAGTATTGAGTATAATTTCAACACTAGTTGCTTATCTCACGCTTGCGTGGTTATAGATTTTTCAAATTGTGTTAGAGGTCTTTGGGCTATGCTTCTTATAGTGAGTTGCATCAGCCAATGTATCAAAGCAATCTGTTTCTTTCAAGCCTAAGTATTTCTTACACTCTTCAAATGATGCCACCTCCCCATCCCATATCAAGCCACACATTTTCATACAACCACAAGTAGGCCATTGTTTACATTTCCCCATTATCCATCCATGAGGGCTTTCAATTATGGGAATAAAAGGGGGCGGGATGCATGGAAAGATACTCCTTCCCCAACCACTGGTCCCAAATATTACAGGTTGTCCTGATTACCATGCTCCGTCAGGCACTTTGGGTTCTCTCTTTACTGGGTAACCACAAAAGACCCACTAATGAAGTCCCAGCAGCAGCTGTGCCCATTCGTGCCCATATCTTATCTCTACTTTCGGCAAACCATTCACAGATTACTCTTAATTCTGCCGCTCGTAGTACTTATTCAAGTTAGGTAGACCTATCCCCCCTCTAAGTCTGGGCGCCGTTGGTGCTTCACAAGCAATTCTAAGGCATTTGTTTTGCCATATAAATATTGATATCAATTTGTTCATTGTTTTAAGGAAGAGCTGTGGGACCTTGATTGGAAGAGCTTGGAAGATGTACAAGAGTCTAGGTAATGTTACCATTTTGACCGTATGTATGTGGTCTAGCCATGAGATACAAAGGGGGAGGGTCCATCTATTAAAGTCTTCCTGAGCTTTTCTAATTTTCCCTGGAAAACTTTCTTTATATAGGAGTTTCACCTTGGCCGACAGTCTCACCCCAAGATAGGTTATACTATATTTTGCTATTTTAAAAGGCGACTATAAATGTAAGGTGGTGGAGTGAGCTTTCGTCAGACCCAGTCCCAGAAGTTCTGATTTGTTCTTGTTTATTTTGTTCTTGTTTATTTTAAGGCCGAGGCCGAGAGGCCTAATAGTGTTAGTAACGCAGGGTTTGATGTTTTTGGTTGCAACAAAGTCATCAGCATATCATCTCCGTAAGCTGCTATCTTGTGTTCTACTCCTCCAAATGGAATGCCTTTTAGCAATTGGTGCTGTCTAATTGAGAATAGGAGTGGTTCCAAATAAATTGCATAAAGTAGAGGGGACAAGGGGCATCCCTGCCTACTGCCCTGTTCAATCTGTATGGTGTTCCGACAGATGGGAATTTAAAGATAGGCGCATTGAGGGGTCTCTGTATTTGCACCCACCATGTACATACATTTGGGACCAAATCCCATATGTTCCAGGGTTGCAAATAAGAAAGGCCACTCCATCCGGTCAAAAGCCTTTTCGGCGTCTAATTAAATTAATACGGCCGGGACCTGTCTGATCACTACTTTTTTTTTAAGGATGTATTATTCTTCTTGTATTATTCCATGTTTGTCTCCCCATTTTAAAGCCTGACTGATCTAATCCTACCAGGTTAGGGAGCAAATATTTCAATCGCACCATAATCATTCCAGTGCAGAGTTTAACATCTATATTTAATAGCGCTAAGGGCCGATAAGAACTACACTCTGTGGGATCCTTGTTTAGTTTCCCATATAGGACTACCTTCGCTTCCATCAAGGAAGGAGTTATCCTCCCGATCTAGCTAAAATAATTATATAACTTTGTTAAGAAGTGGGACAGCGACTTAATAAATACCTTGTAAAAAGCAGCAGGGTATCCATCTGGTCCTGGGGCTTTATTTCTTGGAAGTTTTTTTCTTAGCCATTACCTCTTCCTCACTTATATCCGTTTCCAAAAGCTCTCTTATCTGTCGGGATCAGCTTAGGCATATGTAATTGACCTACAAATTGCTTTATTGTTGTTGGAACTGGCCGTTCCGATGAGTGTAGTTGACTGTAGGATGCTGCGAAGTCGCTCATTATACCCCCAGTTTCAGTAGTAAGAGAGACATCACACCGTCTAATGCTATCAATGTTGCGGTTTGAGATCTTTTGTTTTAATTGCCTTGCAAGAAGTCTATCGACTTTAATTGCTTCAATATAATAGCGTTGTTTAAGACCAAGTAATTGTTTCTCCACCCTTCCATCCTTAACAGTTCCAATTGGCTGCTGAGTTCTTTTATTTTCTTATACCGCTCCTTACTCTTTTCCGCTATTAATTCATGGTGGGATTTTATCAATTGGGCCTCCAGATCTTTCTCCATTTTGCCTCTCTGTTTTGTCCTCTGACTCTTGAGTGGTATTATTTCACCTCTCAACACCGCTTTAAGGGCATCCCATATATGGACAATTGTTGCCCATTGCGTGCAATTTGTTTTCAAAATATTTTTCTATTTTCCCTCTCAGTAGGTCTAATGAGACCGAATTGTATGTTAATTCCCCTGGGAATTACCAAGTCCACAAACCACTGCCCTGTTTCCAACCCCTTAACGTCACCCATATGGGAGCATGATCTGATAATTAAATTGGGTCAATTTCCTTCAAGGACCCAAGTGCCTTGGGGGTCCCCCATACATAATTGATTCTAGAGAATGTGCGATATACATGTGAAAAGCACATATATCCTGTTTCCTCACCCTTTTTTGCCTTCCAAAAGTCCTTCAAAGCCATTTCTCTAACCTTCCTCTCAACATATCTGAGGGCCCTCAGCTTTTAGCAACCACATCCCCACTCCTATCTCTCCCTTGATCCCATGCTATGTTGAAATCCCTGGTTACTATTACCAGCCCTACCACAAATTTCTCTAATTTAAGTAGCATTGTGTGAAGAAACTCTTCCTGTTCCGAATTAGGGCATAGACTGTTACCAGAGTCAGCATCTTCCGTCCCATATGTAGCTGGAGGAAAATATATTTTCCTTGAGGGAATTTTTATAATTATTTGCAGACATAAAATAAATCTATGGTGAACCATGCAGATACCTTATTAACTGAGTTGATGCAGTCATTTTGCTGTCACTGGTTTAGCCTTCCTTTATCTTTGTTCCCCTAGTGGTTCCCTCCTCCCCCATTCTATGTCATGCGAGTGAAGTTTCTCTACACACATACCAGTTATCTTACTTTTCATTTCTCTAGGACCCCTCTTCATTTAGCAACAGGGCCTTTATGCTTCTCCCCCCTCCTCCCACGTGAACGGTCCACTCCCATGGTGTGTTCCCCTGCCGAGGAGCTGACCCCTGCATTTTATTAATCTCTGTGTCCTCGTCTTCTATGCCCTATATGGAAAGACTTTCACTACACATGGTGACTCTGTTGTTTACCATTCCATGTGAAAAGAATCCCAAATGGAAATGTCCACTTATATGTGATGTTTTTGGCAGTTAGCGCTTTGGCAACCAGGCCCATTGCCCCCTTTCTGCAACTTGGAAGCAGCCAGATCCTGAAAGAAGAGGATGCTCAAAACGATAATTGTGATATTTGTCAATCCCCTTGCAGCCTTTAGTATGCCTTCCTTCACCTCATATTAAGCTAGAACAACCAATACGTCTCTGTGCCTGTCCCCTGGACCCAACCTTTTCGGCCCACTCTGTGGATGCGATCGATATGAATTTCGTCTGGTTACACGTCTGTCATCAAATCACCAAAGCATTGTTGAATTACTATCTTAAGTTCCTGATCTGTGGTCGATTCTGCCAGGCCTTTGATTCATATTTTGGATCTACGAGAATGATTTTCAATGTCTTCTGTTTGAATTTCCATATTATATGTAGCAATGACGATTTGATCCAGGAGTTCGGAATTCTGGTGCACTTCATTTGAGACTTCTGAAAGGCCTCTCTCTGTAAAATCCACCCTATGATCCAGTGCGTTCCTTTCCCCTCTCACCTCTTTGTGCACGTTTTTCAATTCTTTATATAGACTGGCAATTTGGTCTTGAAACGTCCCTGTCATCCTCTCTTCAAGACCACTGATGCAGTCCTTCAAATTTCTTTGTTAAGTGCCATTTCTTGTCCCCTTTGGAACCCTTCATCCCCTTTCCGGTGTTTCTCTCTCCCGTCGATGGGGTTCTCTTCCATGTGTTTTGGCATCAACACCTTTCCAATTGCCCTAGTCTCACGTCTAGTGCCGCTGCCTGCCTGGTGTTTGCTTCCCCGTGGAATCTGAAGGTATCACACGTCCCACTAGATCCACCTTAAGCCCAAATCCTGATGTATTGGACTATTGCGTTTACTTCGAATGCTTCACTTATTCACTTGAAAGGCCAAGCCGCATCTGTCTCGCCCAATAGGGGAAGCCTCTTTTGTAGCCAAAGACCAGGCTGCTTACTTGATATTGGAGGAGTGGGGGAGGGGAATTCCTCTCACACAGTCCTGTGCCTCTGACTTACATTTAACAATTTCCCCACTGCTGGTTCCCAAGTGCCAGTACGCAAGTGTCTCAGTGCAGTTTTACAGTTGCGAGGTGTAGCTGTGTTCGGTGCCCTCACTGTTTAGCATCTTTCGGACAGTCCTGTTTGAAGGGGGGGGTTGAGGTCACAGAAGGGCAAACACAACTTCCAATATCTATGTCCTTTCTTCCTCTGGCCTATCTACAGACCCTACCTACTGTATTGTGCAGGGGGCCAACCCACTCTCCCCAAGCCCACTGCTCCTCACTGCTTGTCCCCTATCAGAGCCACCCTCCACCTTCTATGCTATGCCACTCAAGCCTCCGTTTCCCGACAGGAAGAGCTCTCCCACAGGTGATCACCGGGGCCTGACACGCCGGCACCAGACCCAGCCCGATCGTGTTAGCACGGCGGGCAACCACCACAAAACATGTAATGGTGACAACCCACCGCCAGATGGGAGGCACCGAAGCGGAGGCAACCTCCACAGACCGGGATCCGCCCTCTATGCACCTTACAGGGCAGTCTTCTGTCCGTGCGGGGCAGTGCTGCGGTCTTGACATTTCTGTGGTTTCTTTCTGGAAGGTGAAGTACAAGTCTCAGGAGTTAGTCCATACTTGGAAGCTCAGCTCAGGATCCTTATAGTGGAAAAAAACATTGTCCAGCTTCTTGGATGTAATAAAGAATGACCCGGTGTGACCTGTTCCCTTAGCTGGGAGCTCCTATAATTTTGGGAATAGCAAGGGAAGTGAAACTCTGCACACTCAAAGAGAGCTAAGCAGGGCATGTGAAGAGAAGCTCCTCTTGGCCAATGAGATCAACAGTCAGGCCTCTGAATGACAGTGAAGGTTTGTGCTGTATGTTACACAGTAAGCGGCGTGGGTCTCCACATAGTACCTAGAAGCCTTCTGAGGGGCAAAGCTGTATTCTCTCCTGTTTCCAATAATTGATCCAGCAAAAGAGGGGGGTGGGTGGATAGAATCCACTGAAGGGCTTAGGGTTCAGTCAGACCACACAGGCATACGGTCCAGTAGCCTTATATGGGAGCTCAACAGAGCTGCCTCCAGCTCCAATGGCACCATGCCCAGGCCAGATTTACTATTCCCCTCAAACTCTTGCTCTTAAATTATTTCTGCTAGCAGTTTCTTGCTGATGGAGCAGACACAGGATGGGCCTCCTCTTTGCTATCTTTGCTGTGCAGGGTCTTTGTCCTGCTTTTCCATGGCTTTGGAACGAGAAAAAGAGAGACGGGCAGACATAACATTCAAACGGTCCTCATTAACACACAGCCCTAAGCAGAGTAAAAGTAGCTAGTAACATAGCTCGATGAGTTCAGTACTCAGTTAAAGCATATATGTTACATTTGCAGAACACTGGTCCGATTCCTGGCAGAGACGATTCGTATCTACATTTTCCAAGGTGGATAAATTGAGTGCCATTACAGTGTGTAATAACATTGGTTATTACCGCGTGTGGTAGCAGGGAGAATCCAGCATATAAAGCACTATATAAATCTTGATATAATCATTATGATTTCCATCCTAATCCTGGCAATGGGGCAGGACACAGCAGGCAGCCTTTATGGTTAATAGAGACCTTCCTATGAGGCTATGCTTCCATTCCACTTCCACATACAGTCCTTCGCTGTGCAAAATGTTCCCTAGTGACGGTCTGGCAGCCAAAAGGAAAATACACTTTTAAAGCATGTGTTGATTCCAAGCAACGTACATTTCTCCAGCACTGGATCTTTCATAGATAAACATGTAGTTATTGTTCCCCAGGATGGGAATCCGTCTGTGTAATAACAAAGCTGTTTCCATGATCATAAACAAAAACTGCATTCACTTAAATGCGCTTGAATCTTTAGTCTCCTGGCCAACTGACAGCCATCACCCTTAGCTCTGAATACCAAACCATTCCAATCCCCTGTAGGAAATCTTCACATTCTTTACAACATGTTCAGTGATTGGCAGCTCTCGCAGAAGTTCGATGTTTGCTTGACGTTTTCGAAGACTAAACCTCATCCTTAGCGGTCCAAGGCCTCCGCACAAATACTTGAAATATGCGACACATACGACCTGGTGGATATCTGGAGGCAAACGCACCGCACCACACGTGAATATACGTTTTACTCCTGGGTACATGGGACGGGATCCCGGCTCGATTACCTGCTGGGATCTAGAACAGGCCCTCTACTGTGGGGAGAATGTGAGATCCTACCCCAGACGCTATCCGACCACTCACCGGTCATCTTAGATGTTAGCCTAGCGGGTGGAAGCCCCCAAATTCACACCTGGAGATTCAAATCTGGTGCCCTCCAGGACACTGTGTTCGGCCAGGAACTGTCAGAAGAAATCACACTCTTCCTAGCAGCGAATCAGGAGTCCGCCCCTTCTCACAGAGTCCTCTGGGAGACCCTGAAGTGTTATACCCGTGGGATCTGCATCGCGAAGGAACTTGCGGTGTTGAAGACAATCATGAGAGATCTCCAAAAAAAAGAATCCCGTCTAAGAGATCTGGAACGTTTGTTCGAAGCAACAGGTGACCTCATCAAAACTGAACCGAAGGACTTCAACGATAACGCAGAACGAGAGTTCCGTTATCTATCGGGACGCCACTCGATTCGTCAGTACGGAGAGGGACAGAAACCGGGAGCACTCCTGGCCAGAATCCTTGCGGCCGACAGGGAGCCACCTACCATCGACTACGTCCGCAATTATCAGGGCTCGCTGGTCTACTCGGAAAGAGAAATCGTGGAGGCCTTTAGAGGCTTCCATCAGGAGCTATACAACTCTAGATTCACAAGCACCACTACTGCGCTCAGCAAATACCCTGAAGACACAGAACTGTTCTGGCTATCGGACGAGATGAGAGATCTCCTTAACAAGGAAATCACTGTCGAAGAAATTCAGAATGTCATGAAAGACCTACCAGGCTCAAAGGCACCAGGCCCGGATGGCCTCACGGGCGAGTTCTCTTGTCAGTCTACAACGAGGCAGCAGCAGCAGCCGGGCAATTGCCCCCTACGTTGAGGGAAGCCAATCTCATCCTTCTTCACAAACCGGGGAAACCCCCCCCCCCGAGGATTGCGCCTACTATAGGCCAATCTCATTGATAAATATGGACATCAAAAATCCTGGCCAAGGTTCTGACCAATAGACTCCATCCCTTAATGCCGAGTCTGGTGCTGGCGGACCAAGCAGGCTTCATTCCGGGCCGGAGCACAACCTTCGGCATTCGGTGCCTTTTCGGCATCATGGAAGCTCTAGATCCATCAAGACAGGCCATCGCAGTTCTCCTCGATGCAGAAAAGGCTTTCGACTCCATGGAGTGGCCGTTCCTTTTCGCAGTTCTTCGCAAAATGGGCCTAGGTGCTTACTTTATAAAGCTGGTGGCGCTCCTATACCAACACCCCAGAACGTATATCACTCTTGGAGCCACAACATCCGCTCCCATAGAGCTGAACAGAGGCACTAGGCAAGGCTGCCCCCTTTCGGCCCTGCTGTTTGCGCTAGCCATGGAGCCCCTTGCTGCCAACCTCAGTAGCAAATTCTTGGAGAGGGGGATCACAATTGGACCGCACAGAATGATACTTTTCCTTTATGCGGACGACGTAGCACTGCTTATAAGCGACCCAGAGACCAAACTCAATCCAGTCACGCGCGAAGTCCTCAAGTTTGGCGCCATCTCCGGCCTCAAAGTCAACAACAGCAAATCAGTGATTTTCCCCTTAACCCCCAATACAGCGGCATTCGCGGATTACTTTCAGTTTCGCTGGGACAAATCAGAAGTGAGGTAGTTAGGTATCATGCTGTCCAGCGATCGGGACGAGATACTTCGAGACAACTACGGCAGAGTTGTTGCATCGATATCGGAAAAGGTAACCCGCTTGAAACACCTACCGTTGACTCTATGGGGGCGGGTCTCCATCGTTAAAATGGTGATTTTGCCAAAATTGCTATACCTGTTTGTGAATGTACCGCTGTTGTTGCCACATCGCTTCTTCCAGCAACTAAGGGCACTCGTCCTCGACCTGATCTGGGCTGGAAAACCGGCGAGAGTAGCATACAGCACGCTGATCCAACCCAAAGCAAAAGGAGGGCTGACTTTACCGGAGATGGAAAACTATTACTGGTGGCGCAAGCACAGTTTCTGAGTTACTGGTACATGACCCAAGCTATTAGGCCGCGTGTCCAGGTAGAAAGGGCCCTTGCCACCCCTAATCTTTTGCGAGCGGTGATCCTTGGTGAACTGCTGGTTCTGCTGAAAACCATGAATATAATGCTAATTACCTATGAGATCTGGAAGAGAATAGCACAAAAGCAAGGCGTCTCATGCAGATGCTCCCCTCTCCTGCCTGCGAAGTTTATTCCAGGTCTGCCGATAACCACCGAAATGGTGTATTACCACCTGTTGAACAAACTCCGAATAACTACAATTGATGACTGGTTTGTCGAAGGCAACTTCATGTCACTCCAACAAGGCAAAGACCGCGGCACAGTTTCAGCATTGGACATTTTTGTTTACTGCAGAATCCGTCACGCCTTTAGACTGCAGCTCCCAATGTTCCCAGTCCGTCCGCCCACGTGGGGACTATTGCAGAAAGTTATCCAAGCAAGCAGTGAGGGTAAACTCGTTTCATCCATCTATAAAGAGCTAGTCGCTGCCCTAGACCAACCGCAAATAGCTAAAGCGAGATGGGAAAACAACCTGGCCCCTGTAATAGACGAGGAGGGTTGGTCTTACATCCAAAGGCAGACCCAAAAGGTTGCACTGAACACAAGACTAAAGCTGATTCACTTCAACTTTCTTCATCAGACCTACCTAACCCTGAGCAAACTTCATTGTTACCAAACCTGCCAGCGTTGCGGCAGCACTCCCGCGAACTTCTGCCACCTGGCATGGGAGTGCCCTCCCATTAGACAGTTCTGGGACAAGGTACTAGTCACGACATCGAAAACAGCTGAAGAATCCATCAATAATGACCCACTAGTGGCTGTACTTGGGTGTACCCGTGAAATACAACCAGCGGCTAGGAAGTTGGTAAGCTTGCTGCTAATGTTGGCAAAGCGTCGCATTGCCATGTCATGGGGACGTGGCCCACCTCTGAAACAATTTCAATGGCTCAGAGACGTGACTTATTGCCATGACGTAGAGTCAAACTTTATCAGAATGCTACCACTCCACACCCGACCACCGGATATCTAGGGTCCATTTGGGCACTGTTTACTAACACGACCAGATGGGTCGCCAGCACAAACTGACACGTTGCCTGCGGGGAGCGAAGCGAACAATCCTGCCGATCAAACCCGGCATGGGCGGACAGTACGATGGGATAAGGGCATAGCCAGCGGAGGGGGGTATTTGGACCTTGAACCTAGTGGGTGGGGGTGTTTTGGAGGGGGGGTTGAGTGGCAACCTTCTTTTGGTTAATAACTGGTTTAGTTTGTTTCTATTTGAATAAAAAGCACAAAATAAAGGTTTTTCTTTAAAAAAAACCTCATCCTTAACTTCAAGAAAGACCTCTCTTTGCTCACCAAAATACACTATCTTTTGTGTGAGGTTTGGAACAGTTTCATCTACTGGCTGCTCCCTTAGGAGGAGGAGATCTGCATTTCTGACCCTCAGGGTTGAGCTCCTGTGGTTGTTAGACCTAAATACTCCCCATGACAGGGTGATTCAAGAAGAGCCTCTTTAGGAGCTGCTCCTCTTGCCACTGTCAAGTCTTTTTTTTTACTTTGGCTATTGTACAAGCCTTAAGCAATAGACAAGAAAAAAAAGAAATTATAAACAATGTAATCAACAATATAACACTGTTAAAATGCATACAATGGGCAAAAAATAAATTCATTGTTCAATCATTTTACAATAAAATATTGTAAAATGCACAATAGCAGTATCAAAAATCTATCTAGTAAAATTAACCTTTTGTAAATTCATAATATATATATGCAATAGGAAAGAGGAAAGCAAATTTGGACAGCACCATTTTCCAAATAGATTGGGCTTCTGACGTTATTACAACTGATTCTGCTGAGTAGACAGTGCTCCAAAATGTATCATGATGTATATATTCCATGTCACCAACCAATAAACCGTAGACTTTGTCATAGTTCATCGACAATGCAGGACAAGACGTCGGAATGTGCCAGCTAGTTTCGACTTCGGACCCACAAAGTAGACAAGTGTGCTCCTCATATCTAAATCTTGAAAGGGCACCCAAGTACTCCCTTGTGGGTAGGATGTATAGTCTCAAATATATTATAAAAAGTTTCAGTGCGGAGGATCATAGCTTAGTGAGATAAGTTCGAGGTACATTGGGTCTGAAGCCTTTTGTCGAAAACTCTATATATCTTTTTTTCAATGAGAGTTTCTCCATGTTGGTCACAATATCCCATTCCCTAGCTATTCTTTTTATAATGATCTCTGCACTGATTGTGTTAGCCAGTTGATCTTTAGAGACACCTATTTCGGCTAAAAGATTCAGTGCTGCACTACGCAACTTCACCAAGAAAGCATTGTTAGTTTCTTTGTCATAATCCTGCCAAATCAATTTCGTCAGGTCGTTGTGAAACTCAAACTCGAGCTTCAACCTTGGTTAAAGCAAGGTTCTCTGAACCATCCATAATACCTCCTATGATGTGAGACCATATTCCATCCGCAACGCTTCTAACGGGATTGACTGGGGCAGGAGAATGATTGACTGCAGTATTTGGCCCTCAATTTTCCTCAGCCACTGTGGGTGTCTTTCCTCATATAGTAAGCACGGAGTAATACTGGACTTCTATATTTCCAACAGTGCTGCAATATTATAGCCCCCTTTATTAATTGCACACCATTTTTTCCATGTCTTGGCAAGCATAATCTCCCCATAGTAAGAGTTAGTTGGAGCAGCAGAAATAGGGAAACCCAAAACGTTGTTAAAGGGCCGCCGTTATGGTTAAGTTGCTCTAGTAAAAACCTATGCAATTCAATGGAGAAACGTTGTTACAGGGAAGTTATGGTTACAGGTAAAACCGAAAATCCCCAGAAATTCGCCAGTTATGGTAAGCTAAGCAACCATAACTTGTGCTACCACTGTGCACTCCAAGGACTAACACCCATGACATCACAGATGACATCACAAATATCATTGATGCCATGTCTGATGGTATCACATGTACAGTTATTTTCAATGAAAAGTCCCTAAAAGGGGTTGGGAGGACCATGTTGGGAAAAAAGTGTGAGGGGTGATTGCGAGACGTATTATGAACTGCGTACTTCACTAAAGAATGTACTCATATAAACATTGACTAATCCCGTAGCCTCTACAGGCCCATTTCTATGGCCGTCATCTGCAAAAAGGGCGTATCTAACACATGCCACTCTGCAAATATCGCAATATTCACTGACCTTTCATGATATACGCGCGCAGGAGTGGGGGAATAACTTTCAACCAGGGTAGGGGAACGTCGTTAGTTGTGGCGGCTCTGAAAAGAGCCTTTTTGTAGTCTTTTTTTAAAGGGGCTTCTATGGAAACAGCACTTTTTTGTGTTTTGTACGTCGGCTCACATTCTATCAATAGGGTCTTCAGTGCAGACTGTAGATTGTGAAACAAAATGTCATTGCCGTTGGTCGACAAAGACTTGCCATTTCCTTCAAAAAGGTGTATATATTGAGTACAAATGTCATTCTCACAGAAGAACATCCCAGCAGCACTCAAGAAGTTGATGAGACCCTTCCGACCTCTGGCTGGCTGCTGGAATCATTGGAATAGTCCCACACTATTCTCGGTGGTATACATGAGAAAACCACCTTGGCAGTGGGAAAAATGCGCTGCATTGCTTTCATCATCTTCTTCAGGTGATGGTACACAAAGGAGCAACGCATGGAACCCAAAAAGAAGGCTCCAAGGTGCATGACCTTAACATGTACAGTTGCGGAAGTGGCCATGCGTCGACATTCTACAAGCACTCCGCCGAAACAGCACGCTTTGACACTGCACCACAAAGCCTCCACTCTCTGCAAACCGAAATTGCCACAAAAGCCGTCTTGGAGGGCATACACAAACAGATCTTCCACACAGGCATCAACCAAGACGAAAACTGTGCGTCTTGCCATGTTTGCCAGCCGCACTACACAAACTAATGGAAAAAATGATTGCCCCCCTTTCCTGTGACGCACACCCAGAGCACCTGATTGGACATTCCCCACAGTCCCGTTTCCATTGACCAGCATAGTGAGAAGCGCATAATGTGGCACGTGTCTTTTCCCAAGTACCGCGAGGGCCGCACCCCAGTGAAGCAGGAGGAGTCCTTCTTCCTATTGGTGCTCTTGCTTGTGATACCCACCATGAGCACCTGATTGGACAAAGGCCATGGTCCCATCTCCATTGGCCAGCATGGTGAAAAACGCAGAATGTGGCACATACGCTTCCCCAAATACTGGGTGGGCTGTGCCCCAGTAAAGCAGGAGGACTCATTTTTCCCTTTACACTCCAGTCATGCATGCAAGGCGCTAGGCCCTTCCCACACAAAACACACCATAGTACAGGCTATGGTTAAATGCTCATGTCATGTGCACTGTACTCCCCATCTGCAATTGAGCCTGCCAGCTTTCACCCTGGGCACATATGTGCACGCATGGCTGCATAATGTTGCGTTGGGTGTGCTGAATGGTATGTAGGAGCCCGTGTACGTTAGCCATAGTTTGTATGTGTGCTGCTGAGCACGGTTTTCATGCTGCAATATCTTACAGCACTCCCAAAAGCAAGAGGATTATAAGGGCCAAACCATAGGAAATGCACATGGTGGCATGTGGCTCCCTATTGTTCAACAGGGGCAATGATGTACACTGTATGCTAATGTAGGCATACCAGCTCACTTCTGCTTCTCTACCAAGTCTACAATGTCCTCCACAACCATTGTGTAAAAGTCACCAACTTCAAATTCATGCAGACACCATAGTACAAGCTATGTTTAAATGCTCATGCCATGTGCACTGCACTACCCATCTTCAATTGAGCATGCCAGCTTTCATCCTGGGCAGATATTTGCAAGCATGGCTGCATAACGGTCTGTTGGGTGTGCTGAACGGTATGTAGGAGGCTGTGTATATTAGCCATAGTTTACATGTGTGCTGCGGAGCACGTCCTTTCATGCTGACATATCTTACAGCACTTCCTAAAGCAAGGGTATTCTAAGGGCCTAACCATAGCAAACGCAAATGGTGACATGTGGCTCCCTATTGTGCAACAGGGGCAGTGATGTGCACCGTATGCTAATGTATGCATAGCAGCTTACTTCTGCTGCCCTACCAAGTTAACAATGTCCTCAACAACCATTGCATACAAGTCACCAACCTGACATGCATGCAGACTGACAAGTGCATGACTGGATTACATTGTGGTGGCTGTGATGAAGGCCTAGCTTGTTGGGTGCCTATGGCCATGCACCCAACAGTCTAGGCCTTGCCCACACCCACCACAACATAACAAAGCCATGGAGGCGAACATGTAGGCATGTGCCACAATTCAGAAAGGCAACATAGGCACCAGCACTTCTACCCAACCTCTGCACCCTAAAGCAGGAATGCAAGCACACATGTTCCACTTACCATAATGCACAAACATACCACAGGGTTTGGCACCACTACCCACTTCCATTCAGAAATCATTGTAATAATGCCAACCAAACAACACAATCGTCGCAACATTGGTCCTGCTCTCCACACTGTACTACGTGCTTACAAGCAGTACGGCATAGTGCACTGCAACACTTACTAATCTGCGCAATGCACACTACACAAGCACATGTAAGAACCATTTGCACCGTAACCTCTTCCATATTTACACTATTCTATTAGTGTACCCAGTGGACACAGTACACGACTGGTAACTGCAGCATCTCCATACACCGACCACTGTACGATGTTCTACCAATCACCACACCCATGCAACCAACAATGTGTGCAATGCAGCCAACCGAACACACAAAGCGACAATGTGGCCCTGACTTTCAACCCGTGGACATACCTTTTCAACCAGTGGACATACTTTTCTGTGTAAGGGCTGCAGCCATGCATTAAAGGGGCTACGGACTTGCCACACACAACACACCATAGTATACCCTATCTATAAATGTGCATGTCTTGTGGAATGCACTCCCCTTCTGCAAGCCACCCCTCATCACAGAAAGACATCGCCGCTGCAGATGGCATGCCATAACGAAGGCTGCCTGCAATGACCACACAAGATTGTAGCCTGTTTAGGTAACTGCGAATTGGCGTAATATGCACGGATACCGCAGGCACACCACCGTCTTCTTCTAATGAGATGTTTCACTTGCAGCTTTTCTGACTCTCCCACCCTTTCCATCCCTTCTTCCCACCACCAGATGCCGTAAACTATGTTTTCCAGGCCCTTTCGCCGCCGCACTGCCCTCGGAAATAACATGCCAGCGTTATCGAAAACTATTCACACATAACACGTCACCGTAAACTGCAGTGCAAACACATTTGTTACCATGCAGCGAACAGGGAAAAGGGACGCCGGAGGGAAGGCAGATATGACTATTTTTAGTGGCCACACAGTTAGATACAAGAGGCCCAGTCATGCACACAATGCATTAGGGGCTTGGCACACACACCACAACACTGTCCTCTGATACACAATGGCAGCATTTCCCAAAAACGTTGACGCACAGCACGCTTCCCTCCAACCAACCACCGGCCGCGTCCAATGTTCGCCGACAGCACAGCGTTCCGCTGGCCAATGAGACTTCGGTCCGCGGAGCGACAAGGGAAATGGGTCAGCGGAGCGTACCCAGATATCCCACATTTTTTGGGACGTATATTTCAGGTATTTGCAACAAAAGTACTGGTCCGATTTCCACCAAACACACAAAAGCACGCTTTCTGACCCAAGCCCCCGCTACTGCCGCAAATTTGGTGAAAATCCGTCCAGCCATTCGGGCTGTAGCAGTGCGCAACGTTTTTGCCCATTCAGTGTTTTGGGACCCCCATATAACTCTGCCCCCTCTGCACTAAGCCTCACCCAACTTGGTGAAAAAGTTCAGCACCGGCCATATACTTTTTTTTGGAAAGTTTAGTGAGGATTCCTCCAGGGGGAGCGAAGTTATAAGCTGCCGAAAAAGTGCTCTTACTATGAGTTTAGCAACTTAACCATAACTACACGGCCACTACAGCGGGCCGTGTAATATATATATCTCTTTGTTAAACTGCTTGTTAGCCAGTCAGTGAGGAGCACTCCCCAACACAGATTGCAATAATCCACCAGGAACCATTAGTCTCATACTTCCTTTATTTCTTCAATCATGTGAAAAAACACAGCAATCTATAAAAGCCAAACAAGTGTGGCTCTCCCATCATGTTCGGCCCAAAAGTAGCAGCGTTTACGCGTTTCACGGTATTCTTACCGCTTGATCACAACAAATGACCCTCACCCAGGTGCACGTTAATATTCAAGATGTGCCGTCCGATTAGATGTAGAAAGAGGACTGGTTTGTTATTTTCGTAAAATCCTTGTCAGCCATCTTTGACTGGGTTTTAGTTGGCAAATGCCTTTCCACAGCCATAGCCATTCAGTTCATGTCCTAGCATAATGCTAACTTCCATTATTGGAAAACCATGTGCATCAAAGTCACTTCTTATGTATACCTTATAGCTGGTTAAAAACGGGCATGCAATATATATATAAAGATTCCCTTGTCACCTGTAATGGAGTGCATTTTAAAAGCCAGGTGAATTTTTGGCTCCCATTCCTTTTCTTAGCATCTCCAAGGCACATCACTTTGGTCTTGGAGATATTTAGTGATATGGAATTGGCCCGGTGGAGTCCAACAGGAGTCCTGTCCTGTAATCTAGTGTCATCTGCTTGTGCCAGCTACCCAGCAGGTTTAGCATCTATTTTTGGAGGAAAATTGCTTATATTCTAAAAATGGGTTGCCAAATCAGCCGTATATAAATTATAGAGCATCAGGGCCAGAAGCATCCTTGTTTTAAGCCCCAATTTCTCTCTCTATAGAATGTGAATTCCCCAGTGACAGATGTATCTGTTTAGAGGGATTTGATAAAAAACAGTAATTGTGGATCAATCCCCCATTTTGTAAATTTTTCTCAAAGCAAGGCACGTGGAACAAGGTCAAAGGCCTCGCTGTAGTCCACAAAACAGTAGTATAAGGTGTTCTCCTGAGCAGTGCCAGCTATCAAATATTGCATTGCACACAAATTATTAATCGTGCAGTATCCCTTCCTGAAACCTGTCTGGATGGCAGGGCTCGTGGAAACACCATCCTCAATGACGCCAATGTAAACGCCAATACGGGTGCACAGTTCCCCCTACAGAAGAAAGCACCTGATGCTGGGCATGTCAAGCCACACTGTACACTGTGTCTCACGCAGTTACCAGTCTTTTTACTGCACAAACGTCACTGTGGAATTTTTTTACCACACTTTCATTCCGCATTGTGTAGCACAAAATCAGTAAAAAACGTTTGGTACAAAAACTGTGGCGAAAAAAGGAGCAGTAGCTTAAAAAGAAAATGGAAACCCTCTTGTCACCTAAAGAACATTTATGTAGAAGACAGACCTAAGGAGTGCATGTATTATCTTTATCAGGGCATGACCTATAGGTTTTTAAGTTTTGCCAAACCGTTTCCTCTAAGACCATCAAACACATGCATATGGGCCTGATTGCTTGCCTAGATGAGAGCACGGTGGCCAGATTCAGGATAAGTGAGAAGTTGTAAGCTTGCTTGGCCCAACAGTTCTACAGTGTAGAGTGCTCCTACAGAAATAGGCTAGATCAAATTAGGAAGTCTCCAGGGGGGAAAACGTGGAGAGCGATGACCTGAACCAGGCTGCCAAAGGCTCTTCCAAGCCCTCTCTTTGGGCCATACAACCACTGTGTCCACTGAACTGCACTCTGTAAAACTGTCCATGAGTGCACTGCCAAATGCTTAACACCCGCGGTCGACAAATGCATCAGCAAGCCATTGCTCATCAACAGCGTTGCCAGACAGATCTAAAGAGCCAACAAAGTCATCCACGACCATCGCAACAGCGAATGTACCATTGACAGAAACACTGTCAATGGCTATCTTGATGAGGAAGCCCTCAACCACCTCCCCGACAATCGGTGGTATCTCTGACTACAACAACCCCCATCCATGACCACCACGTTGATGGGATCACCATTGACTCACTCATTGCAATTAACAGCTGATGAAAACCCTATAAAAGGGTTTAAAACCATGCTTTCTCCTCGTGTACCTCAACCAATTCAATAAAAGGGCGCTATGAAGCAGACACAACAATTCCTACATTACACCAGACTCCTGAGGCAGAGTGAACTATTTCTGCACTCGTATGTGCTGCCAACTCTTCTGGAATCCACTAAAAGGCCTCTGGAGGAATTATTGGAATATAAAATGGTCAGTTTTCAGAGAAGGAGGAAGAGCAATATTTTAGCATTTAACATTGCATCCTCACATCAGATCTCTGCCCAGTGATGTTATGCCACAAGGATGCACACTATCTGTCCTTCAACATTAAACACTATTGTAATGTAGGAGACATGGGTACCAAATGTGCCCACCTGTCCCTAGACCTCTAGGTTTAGTCTAGCCTCATCCCCTATCCATCCGATACGCAATTCCAGCTTCATCACTACATTGGGTGCCCTCGAGGGTAGGGTTAGCATAGATTTTAAAAGTGTGCTTTCTGCTGTCTCAAGCAATTGCAAATGGCCAACCTCCCCAAATCTCAGCCCCATACAATGCAGCCAACCTGGCTTGGCAACAATAAAATTCCAGGGAGGCTGCAAATGATGATCCCCAAATCTTTTTGAGAATACCATTATTGCCCCACCTCCGTGCTTGGTCAAAGTCTGAGCACGCTTCTCAACCTCAAATATTCAGACTCCCAGGTAATTGAAGAATGGTACTTTTTCCAGTTTAACAGTGGAGAGAGGGTAACAGAGGAATTATGATGTTTTTTACTCCTACAACAGCACCTATATTTGGTTGTTTTCTTTGCATTAATTTGCATTTCCTTCACCTCACACACTGTTTAAATTCATCCACGTATTTCTGAAGTCCAGACGGGTTTTAGAGATTAAAATTGCATCATCTGCAAATCATAATATACCTAATTTCTTCTCTCAAAGATGGTGCATCAGCTTCCAGATCTCTAGGGCTATGGAGGTCATGTACAATAATAACAAGAAGAGTGCCATGACCAACCCTTTTCTGCCTCCGTGTTCTACACTTAAACTTGTAGTAGTCTCACCCTCACATCTAAATCCAACCCATGTAAAGAGTGCGTAGCGTAGTACAGTTATTAAGTGGGGGCGGGATTCTCAATTTAGCAATTTCTCTCTAGGGATATATTCTTGAGACATTATCAAACCCTATCTTCATGTCTATAAAAATAAAGGATATTGTTTGCACGCCTGAAACCTTGCACTGTTGAATCAATAAAAACAACCTAAAAAGGCATGTTCTCTTAATGTGCATGGGCAGACTGATTCTAGGATAAGACATGACTTGACAGTGGGCACTGATAGTTCCCAGATGGAAACAAATTGCCAGAATCTTAATGTGTCCTTTGCCTTCACAATGGATTTAAATAGATTCCATCTGTTTCCTGTGTCCAATTATTTTTTACGTACTATTGTCGCTTTATATCATGTTCTACTGCTCACTAATTTGTCTTTTGTACTTGATAAACCCTCTTTTATTATCTTTAGCAGCAAATATTTGTCTGTTTTACAATCTTTGTCAAACCATCGACTATTTACTCTTTCTTTACTACTATCCCTCCTCTAGTCTCTTGTGACATATGGGTTTATAAGATTGGATAGGATATAATGCACATCATGACATGGCATGGACCAAATATCAAAATGTGAAAAGTAGATTAAAAAACAGAGAAGTTGTCATGCAGATGTTCTATTGTGATAGAAGATAAAATGATGCCCCATTTGATCCTCCTTCTTCCTACCTTGCCATTAGACATAACTATATTATCTGACCCAACAGCAGTGCACCCAGGCAAAATATCACTATCCAATAAGTTACCCTGCCCGATTACATCTTTTTCGGGAAAAAACAGACTGAGGGTGTTGGGGGTGGTGTCGCTAGACCTAGGAATGTATGAGGTCAAGATAGATTGTGATGGGTGTGAAATTTGACATACAAAGATCACCCTTAATCACAATAATAACAGACGGGTGTATATTGCAGACATTTCTAGATTTGAAAGAAGTCAGCTGGGTTGAAAACCCATTCTTGGTTCCTCAAAAGGTTTCTCACATCAAACTGGAAAACATTCTACTGAAGCTTCTGAGTGGCGACTAACTCTACCTCCTACTCATGATGGCTTGCCTTAATAATCTCATTACTACTACTGTAAATACTGTAAGGGTGCAGAAGTAAGACTCGGACACAGTGGTGGCATAGTGGCATGTTTGTTAGCATAAACTTTTATTCAAAAGAATATAAGGGAAAACCCTACTTGGCCCTTTTACCAAGAGGGGTTTCCCTGCCTCTAACCAAATAGTAAGGACTCTGTCAGAATGACTGTAAAAAAGTATATAGTCCACCGTTCTGTGTCAAAAACCTATTTCCGTCCCTTACCATATCAATTAAACTATACAGGATGTGGGTCTTCTTGATCCAGAAAAATAATTAGGGTTCCAATTTGATGAGGATTAATTCAGTCTTGGATGGGTTAAGTTTGAGGAAGGTAGTCAACATCCAGGGCTGGATGATATCTAGGTAATCAAGGAGATGACTGATATCCTGTGGGCATTTTACCTCATGTACAACTGAGTATCGTCGGCGTATTGGTGGAACGATATATGGGGATCTTTGAGGAGAGTGCCCAGTGGTTCCATGTAAAGATTAAAAAGGATTGGTGAGAGGATGGAGCCTTGGGCACTCTGCAAGAGACTGAGCGTTGGTTAGAATGAAACAAGTTCATATGGACGGCCTGGTGTCTTCCTGAGGTAGGTGATAAACCAATTCAGAAAAGTACCAGAGAATCCCATCTTGTAGATGCTGCCGAGCCAACTGGTCAAGAAAGATGAGGAGGCATGAGTCGCACCTATCCATGATTTAGAGGGCATCATCCACCACCTGGATGGTGGCTGTCCCAAAACTGCACTTGGGGCAGAATCATGACTGTTAGCCATTTAGGGGGTGATGTTTTTCATTACCTGCGAGTAGTTGTGTAGCGACTACATTTTCCAAAATGTTGCCAATAAATTAAAGGTTCACAATGGGCCAGTAGTAGACCATGGCGTCTGGGACTAGGGTTGGTTTTTTGAAAAGAGGTTGCATGAGAACAGTTTTGTGGTTGTCTGGGAATTACCCTTCTGTGAGTGAGGCATTAATGATGCTGAAGAGCGCTTTCTATGTCATCACTCACCAACCAATGCAGGGACATAATTTGGATTACATATAATTGTGTGATTATTTTCAATACAACCCTCTGCTGATAATATGTGTAATTCAGAACACATGCAACGACTGTGGGGCCATTAAGATCACCATACACTATCTCTAATGAAACTTTAGATTCATCATGCAACATTGCTGTGGAAACATGTATTTTGACTGACAACACCCCTGTGGAGACTTGAGCCTTTATGCACACCATCTATGTGGGGACCTAGATATCAAAGCATACCATGTATGTGGTGCCTTCGATCTCTTTCGCAATAGCAAACGTTTTAGAGTTACAGTGGATCTCCTACAAATGAAAGAGAAATACGATTCACAAACAGGATGCGCTTTGCTATATGAGGAAAAGTCACATATCCCCATACCTTGTACTTGTTTGGCACAGTGGAGGTGTGTGTGCAATTAATATAAGGGTACATTTGATTCTTCTGTGTATTTTATTTAAAACTGAGACTGCTGCCTGTTTGAATTTTTATTCCTCATACAGGGCTAGAAGTGCTTTGTTTTTTACCCTTCCCCATCACAGGCCATTTAACCTCCATCACAGTAAAATGCACTACAAGCACCTATATTGATGCTTAGATATTGTGACTTTATTCGTTTTAGGCTCATGCACTCCAAAAGGAATGCATTCAAGGGATAGGCTACAGCATAATTTGTAACAGTGCACTGTCTCTAGGAAATGCACAGTTCAAAGGTGTCTACAAAGTAACACTTCTTCTGAGATGTTCTGTGATGCATTATTCTTTCTTAATCTGACCAGTGTTCTACAATGTATATTAGATTGCAAACAAACTGATTACTAGTGCCAACATTCAGAATGATATTACTAAATGTCAAATCTGGAAGCTAAACCAAGTGCTAACTCCAAAAACTCATAGGAAGTATTTCATATTTTTACTGGAGTACTGTTTCTGAAGCCAAACAAAATGCATTCTTAATGTTTTCTGTGCAGTAAAATAATGAATAATTAATCTAATTGTTTATGGGTATACACAGCTAACGCTTTTGGGAGAATATGTAAAAGAAGTATAATCATTTCATTTATATTCAAATCATACATTGAATAGACATTTGCATTTGTGTAAAAGTGAGTGCTGATTGCCATGATACATTTACCTTGAAGAATACTCTCCTGAAAGATGCTATTTTTGGTTTCAGATTGCTGAAGTATGTTTAGATTCCTATGTCTGTTGATGACTGCAGTACCACCTGCGGACTATGGGGGCAGCACTGAGCAAAAAAATAAACACATTTAAATACAAAAGGAACTTTTTAAAAGTTGTAAACTTTGATACAGGTGGTTTTTAACACACACACACACACACACACACACACACACACAGCCCCCCCCCCCCTGTTTTCCAGGTTTAGTTTCCCTTGCCACTGTTTCGGGAAAGGAAATTTGAAAATATTCCATTCTTCTAAGGATGATGAAAATGTCTTTCCCCTGGCTATTTTTTTGGTATTTTTATTTTTATTCGGTTTATACAAACCTTTAAAATCTTTTACAAACACATCAACAAACAACATATAACATACATCATTTTACATCATTCCACATATTCCTCCAATCCTCCTGATCCCTTGAACGTCCGTTTGCTCCAACCCTCTTTTTAGTCGTTGCTTGCTTCCTGGACAGCAGCAACCAGGCTTAACCGCACTTCAATTGTTCTTAAGAAGTGCGTCAGAGGAATTAACAATTTCAAATCGGTTCCATTAAACATGTGGCCCCACCAATCATCCGTGCACAAGGAAGGATGGATTGCACTCCACGGACCCAAATGCAAGGTTCTTTCATTGCGGAAGCTATTGCAAAAAAGAACCAGGTGCTTCAGTATTTCTGGTTCCCTTGTGCAGAATCTACACATAAGGTTTATATTTTTGTTGCGTTTCCACATTTGTGTTCGCTCTTTGGTTTTAAATACATTCATGCAAAATAACATGAAGCGTCTACGTGCATTGGGGTCTGGGAAAAGACTGATGTATCGTTGTGCCGTGTTAAAGGCACGGCCTTCAGCTAGTACGTCTTTCATCAATTTCGCTACGGCTTTTTGGGCACAGGTTCTCTCCCAATCTACGCGCCAGATTTTTATTTTTGCAGCGTTCGGATTTTCGTGTAGCATGTTGATCTTGACATCATATTCAACTAATAGGCTTTCACATCTTTGCATCCACATTGCCACTATGTTCTGACCTTTGTCCGTTGCACTATGGAGAATTTCAAACTGGAGGATGTTTTCTCGGGCACGGGTCTTTCGAAACAAGGATAACAGGTTCCAAGTGATTGTAGCCTGTAGTGAAATAAGAGATAGTTCGTATCTAATACATGATGACATTGTTCCTCTTGGAAGGCCCAGTACTTTCGTCCAGAATTGATTTTCTAAAGAGGACCATACTTCATGAGTACAGCCCAAAGCGTTTTTGGCCCCATAGATCAGTGCTGGGATGACCTTCTGTTGGCAAAACAACCTTAATGGTTCAAGAGAGAACTTCCCGAATTTCTTTTTCATAATTAAGGCTTAGCTGGAGAGCTGAACACATTTCCTTTTAGTGTCAGCTATCCGGGGACCGTCGTTAATGCAGGAGCTTAGTATCATTCCCAGATATTTCACACTTTGCGATATCCTCAATGGTGCTCCACCCAGGGTCCATCTAAACTTTTTTGCTGTTTCCGAGGACCTTCCTTTCAAGTTCTTGAATATTGAGATTTCACTTTTACTTGGATTAATCAGCAGCCGATTCTCGCTTACGTATCTCTGGATGGCACTGAGTTTTCTTTGTAAGCCTATGGGTGTTACATCCATCACAACGAGATCATCGGCATATAAAAGCCAACTTATGTGTGATTTATTTATTTTCGGCGGGAATGAGTTTACTGCATCTATCGAGATGCCAATGTCCGATACGAACTAGCTAAATATGGTTGCAGCAAGCGGGCAACCTTGCTTTACTCCCTTGCCTGTTAATACTGCCACTGACAATGTTCCAGCATGATCCAAGCAAATCTTGATAGATGTTTCCGTATGGAGCTCCTGGATAGCAGATACTAGATTTTCCGGGCAACCCCACCGCCGCAGTTTTGCCCACAGAAGGTCACGGTCGACAGTGTCAAAGGCGCTCGAAAAATCAATGAACGCCAAGTATACTGCAGTGTTATTCTTTATAGCCTCCATTTTTGCCAAATTAAGTAGTAGTAAATTTAAGGAACAACCAACTTGTTTGACAAAACCAGCCTGTCTGGCGTCAACGTGTCCCGTGTTTGCAGCCCATTGAACCAACTTTTGTTGAAGGGTGGTGGCATAAACCTTGCCCAGAACATCTAACAGTGCCACTGGTCGATAGTTTTTCAGGTTTGACCTATCCCCTTTTTTAAAAATTGGTACAATGATCACCGTTTTCCATGATTTGGGGGATTTGCCTAAGTTGTTTATTCTTTCGAATAGTGCTACGCATATCTCAGCCCAAATCTCAGGGTGTTGTTTATGGTGTAGTTCGTTAGGCCGTCCGGGCCAGGAGCTCTTGAGTTACTGGCCCTCATTATTATGGCCACAATATCATCTTTGCAGTATGTGAGGATTCGAGGTGAAAATGTTAACTTGGTCTCATCACCCACAATTTTGTTACCTCTGTATAAGTCCTCGAAATAAGAGATCCATTCTGTTTCTGTCACCAGACACGTTTGCAACGACCTTTGCGGCGCCTGCATATTATTTGTGATCCTCCAAAACTCTCTTGTGTTTTTGTTCTTTAAAATGGATAGCATTATCTCGCGTCGTTTTGAAGGGTCAGGTGTACATGGACCTTCAGCCAATTCTTGTAAGACTGTTTGGCTACTCTAGTTTGCGTCTTTCTAGCATTCAAGTCTAATGAACGGGCCTATCGGCTGGCCTGTCGCATCTGTCGTTTGTGTTTCTGTATTTTGGGGTCAAACCAGTGTTTTCAAACCGAATTTAAGTTTTTCAACCCCTTGTCCTTGGCCTTGAATTGAAACAGTAGCTGGTCGTATTATAATTGGGTACTATCCTGACAGTAAGCTGTTGACAGCTGGGCGACCTCTTGTTCTTCTAGACGCAATCTCACCCTATTTGCTGCAACCGAGATGGTGTGTTGCCACCTCAGAGGGCCTTCCTCTGTTGATGTTTTGAGGTTTGTCATTAACATATTGTGATCACTGTTTGTTTGCTTCTTGATCTCGAAGGATTTTATTCGGGCGTGAAAGTCAGTTGACACAAAGACAGTCGATTATTGATGCTGAATCAGCACGCTGCCATGTTGAGGCAGGTGGCATGTCTCCAATTCTGTTCCCGTTCAGCATTTGCAGTTGCCTTATTTCCATATCTTCGAGCCAGTTATTAGCAAGCGCCTTTTTGTCTTCTGTTGCAAGTATGAAATAATCGATGTTCAGGTCACCACATATCAAAATATTCACCCTTGCCTTCCCCTCATGCAGGGCGTGCAGAATTTCCGCGATTTTCTCTATAAATTCCAATCTGCCTGCTTTCTGATGATTCCAATACACATTTAGAAGTGTTATTTCATCATCGCCCTCAAGACCCAATTTCAGCCTTGTGATTGTCGTTTCCTGAATAAATGGAGAGTGATTACAGGACTTTAAAATCCTAAATCCTGAGGCCCTGTTTACCAGTGTTATCAAACCAGCCATCGGTCGCCCTTTTGCCAGTTTTATTGCTGGATTCAAGGCCACTTCAAAATTACTCACAAGTTAGCCATGTTTCCTGCAAACATATGACTGATAGGCCCTCCAACCAATTAGTGTTAAAAAGATGTATAAAACCTTGTGTGTTCCAGGAGGCCATTAAGCACTCATTTGAGGTTGACTCTTCTTGGCGTTATTGTCGTTCTTTCGTGTTGAGCGTGGCTGCTAGCCAGCTCCAATCGCCATTTTCCTCGCCTGTGCTAATACGACTGTGTATTTTGACTGCTGGCAGTTGTGAACCTTGACTTCCACTTATGGTGATTCTGATCTCCGTTTTAGGAGCCTCAGATGCACTTGTGACATTAGTCTTCTTAATGCTAAGTTTTGGTTCCTCTGTCTGAGTGCCTTCCCGTGTCAGACTCAACGGTTGGCCACCGGTCATAGGCCTTGCTTCAATGTTTTTGGTTCGTGAGGACTCCTTTTTGTTCAGAGAGCGCAGCACAGTGCTCTGGTGCAGGCAGCTTAACATGTCTTCTTTATCTCGTGAGGCCGGAACGTAATGATTAGGACTAAGTGATTCCAACATGTAAACTTCAAATCCCAATGAAAATAACGCAACATTTGCCTGGGTGATTGTGTTAGCTATCAATGAAGAAGATACATGAAGAATTACTTTTATCGATTTTCATTAGGAAATTCAACAATCTTTAGGCGTAATAGCACGTAAACTACAAATCAAGTCAAATATGATGTTTGCACGATTTAGGATCAGCTTGTCTTTCGAATCAAGCCTCTCGATCATCACCTTAAAGACCAGTTCGAATTCGTTCTCTCTTTTGGTCTTTTGTCTCTTCCTCAGGAGTCCAATCGTGGGTCAAATTGAGTTTTTGATAATATTTCATTTGTATTTTTGTTAGAAAGTCTGTCAGCCTTGACCACAGTTCCAGGAATGTCATCAGTGTTTGGTTTCTCTTTACTGAGCATGCTGATTTGGAGGTCCTCTCTTTCACTCATTTGTACGTCTCTTAATCTATTACATAATTTTACCCTTTTTTCGTGCATAGTCATAAACAGCGGACTTTCCAAGGTTTTACGGTCCACCTCCGAAATTACGGGTTCGTTGACAAGGTGACAAGTTCTAGAAATCTTGGCTCTCGCCATCTGCGTTGAGGCCGCCAGATCTAAGTTCTGTGCCTTCAAGCCTAGGACTATAGAGGAGTCTCCCTCTATTTCAACTGGGCGATCGTTGGATACGCCCTCTTGTGTGTTTACAGAGAGCACTTTTTGGATCCTCGTGTGACCTCTACTTCCTCCACGTCATCATATGTAGACATATTCATGAGTTCTTCGGAGATGTCATCGGACGGTTTTTCAGCCTCCTTCATAGGTTGGAGAGGGACGAATTCCTTTGACGGCTCTGGTCTTTGTGTGTTTTCTTTCAAATTGGTTTTGTTTAAGTCTTTCGTCACTATTTGAATGAAGTTTAAGTTCCTCAAAAATGTTCTTGCTCCCGTATTTTTATTGATTTTCTTGATCAGTAGGTTCTTTGATTTTTTAGCTGTCTTTGTGGATTTAGGTTTAGTTTCCAAAGAATTCTTGCAATTTACTGGAGAACCTTCGAAAATCGAGAATACATTTAGTTTTTCTGCGCCCTTACTAATAGTTAGCGCGTTTTCTTCTTTGTTGGATTGAGGGGCTGTGTTGGATGTTGACGGTCTTTGGTCGACAAAACCCAACTGCCGCTTGCAGGCTCTCGTCTGTTCAAAGACCGTATTGAAGGAGGTATTGAATGAGACGTCGACAATGTTTTCACACACAGGTGAGGTACTTACTTCTCGTCCTCCTGGACTCATCATATCGCCAGCTGTGTTCAAGTGAACTTGACTAACTTGAACCAGCTCTTTACTGTTGGTAAGATCAATCACGTGGACCTGAACAGTTGACGCAGACTCCTCCAATACATGAGGTGGCTACTCCGTTACATTTAAAGTTACGTCCCTACTGCCTCCGGTGTTCAATAGTTTTGGCTCAGGGCACTCAGTTAGAGGTAAGGTTGAACTTCTTCGTAGTGTATTGCCACTATTTAGGTCATTACTACGTTGCGGTCCTAGGCCTTCATATTTAAATAAGGCTAGTGCTTCACGGGCCACTTCAGCCAAACCTTTTTTTATCCATTAAGTCATTTCTCTTTTGCTCGCACAGAGATTTAAGTGAAGCATCGAAGCCTTTTAAGCCTTCGTTTACGTTGCAGGAAGATTGATTACATGTTTGTTCCAAGTGAGCAACTTTAGTATTCAGTAATGCCATCAGTGTTGTGGAGTCCTTCATTGATTCATTCCAAGTTTCGTATAGCTTTGTGAAAGGGGCATGGAAATCCCAAGTGAAGATATTATTACGGCTTGTAGGTCCGTTGTTTAACCAAACTCGTTAGCCTCCACATTCTTGGCCTTAATAGTACGCTTCTTTACTTTCTTTTGCTTTGGAAGTCTACCTCTCCTTATTTTCGGAAACGGGCGTTCAATAAAGGACGAGTCAGACAGATCACAATTTGCTGATAAACTCGTACTACTAGACTGTGAATTTTGCATATTTAGAAGCATTGATTCAGGTTCAGACCGTTTGACGTTGGCAGCTCTCTTTTGTGAGTTCATTTGGTTAAATGACGAGTCCTGGAAAGAGGACTCACTTATCCTCTCATTAGGGGCACAAATAGACTGCTTTGTACGTTTATAGTGTACATTTGCCCATATATCCTCATTTGGCTCAGTTAGCTGTGTATTCTGCTGTTTTAGGGCTACCTTTTGCATGTGTGGTATTTCATTGTACAAAATGTTGCCCTTTTTTAGATTACTGCTGCATATTTTATTCATGGCAATCATAGTATGCAGCATATTGTTCACAACCTCTATCGAGTCTCGGCGCTCATCTTGCCTGAGACCCACCAGCTCTTCTGTTGCTAGTGGTCTGAACTGCCATTCCGGTACACTGGGATCCTTTGTCAGGCCAGTCGAGGAACAGAATACCTCGTTATTGAGTTCATCCAAGATGTTCTCAACGGAATGCACCTCAGATCTTGATTCTGTTCGAGGTGGCGATAATCCTGAGGTCGAGCCCTCGCCCAGGACCGGCACCCCCCTCGCCGCTACGATCGTTTGCACCTTCTGTCGAGTCCACATTTCCAGCCGCGTCTTTGCCTGACATCATCCGTGGGCGACACCGCTCGCCCTCCATTGCCGGCTCCGTCGCCGCCACCACGCACGGCTGGGAGCACTGGTGGGTCCAGACAGCAGACGCCTCCATGCATCTCAACACAGTCACTCGACAGTGTACACGGGCCACCCTGAACCGGAGACACCCCGGGTAAGTGATTGCAGTGATTGGACTCGAGTTTATCTGAGAATGTAGAGCTCTGGCAGGGGCCTGACATTAACAACGGTACAAGGCTCTTCATTGAGCTCTTCACTTGTTGAGGTACATGAATAAAATAGACTTACTTTTCTTGCGCAAGTCATGTTTACAGTGCTGCGGACTCCGTTTTCGCCCTTGTCACCAGGTCGGTCGCGTTTCTTCTGTGCCCGTGTTCTAGGCACTGGTGTGGCCATTAGTTAGCGGCAGCAGATTAGTCCAGCCCTTTCACCACAGGGCTATTTTACATAAGGTGACAAAGGAAAATGTTCTTTTTAGAATAAGGATTCAAACATATTGAAAAAACAGTATTTTGTAGTATTCAGGATGGTCAAAGCAAAAGTGTTCAATTTCAACAAACTTTGGATTGTAATGGTTTACTCCCTTGATAGACACTCCTTCAACTGAAAAGTTCAATTTCGACCAAGACTCAATAGAACAAAACTTCTTGTCCTACTTTTGGTTCACATGGATCCCCTGGTGCACTCTCCTGCCAGGTACTTTTTCCCAAAGAAGGTTCAACAATAAACCTTGGATAACCTAGTTTACGCTCCTGCCAGAAATATCCCCCTTTTGGCTCATACAGATATCTGGTGTACTCTCCTGCCAGGTATGTTTTTCAAAAAGGTCCTAATACCATATACTTTTCTCAGGCCTCTTCACAGCATTCACATTTTTCTTAAAGGTTCTCACAATTGTATTTCTATAGACACACAACCTTGTTGATTTCAGTAAGCACTTGTATTTCTTTCTCAAACACACTCATATCTCCAATAAAAGGGTTTGTTCCAGCTCCCTCTGTCGATCTTTTTTACAGTGTCTATTGGCAATGCTTTTTCCAGGTTTCCCCCAACTGATATCTCATGTCAGGAGAAATATACAACTTTTGCCTTTCTTGTTCCTCTTACAATGTATTTTAACTTATGGCAATGCTTGCTCCAGGTTTCCCCCAACTAACATCTCATGTCAGGAGAATTGCACCTATTTGTCCTCTTGTTCTCTCTTTACAATAGCTTTTGGCTTAAGGCAATGCTGGTTCCATGTTCCCCCAATTGACATCTCACTTCAGGAGAATTGCACCATGTTTGCCCTCTTACTCACTCTTTAATTCTATTTGGTCAGTACTCAAAACATCTACTTTGTTGTCCATGCACCCGTCAGAATGCCTTGGGTCACCACTAGCAAATGGCCAACTCACCGGTTTCTCCTGACTCATGGTTTGGTTTGCAGTAATGGCAGAGTTCTGTTATGGATATGACATCCGTTGCTTGTCCGACCTCCTTTCAGGTTCTCTGCTTGTTTTTGCGGTCTCTCGTCAGTATGGGTACTGCTATCCATCGAGGCAGCGCTGTTGATAACCAGTCTGCAGTTGCAATCCTTCTCTGGAGCCTGACAACCTCTGTCGGGTCTCCTGCCACTCTGGTGCATTGGGGTGACAGAAAGCCGTCCGGGAGCACCTCTCCTCTGCTGTCTGGTGTACTCCTGCACGCCTGCCTCTCTCAGTGGCTCTGCTTCGTTCTTCATGCATTCTGCAGCCCGACCTAGCTTCTCCTGCTCGTTCCTCTGCAGGTATTTCTCACGCTATTGATTAAAGGGACAACCACTAGACAGCACATTAATATAGGCCATATTATTGATCCTCATTAACTCTTCACTCCTCTTCTTTGTCACAGTACTAAGAGCCTTCTGGGGATTGAACTCCCAAGGATTACCCCAGTATTTTAAGTTCTGATGTTGCCCCTTTGTATCTATGCAACAGGTATCATTAGCAGATGCTAAAGAATGTTTAGAGGGGTTGTTTATGGGTGAAGAATAAAGACAATACTTCTTAAAAGATTCAACGCAGGTGGATTTCAGACAAGTTAAAGGGTTCTGTATAATGGCAGCAGGACATCAGAAACTCTGGAATTATAGTTTCTTCTACACTGTTATGAGAGGAGTACTGTGTTTCCCCTGTCAGAATCACCACCTTCCCCTGATAGCCATCTCCTCTCGTGTTATCCACCCTCAGAATACCACCCCCAGGGTCAGGATCAGGCAGCTGCTGCCTTTCTCTTGGCCACATGGGAGGAGACGTTAGGCTGGCGCTCAGTGATGACGTTGCAGGGTTCACCACACACCTCTGTTGGAAAAGCAATGGTGAGTGGCACAAGGGTTAGACCCCCATCTGGGGAAAAAGCTGCATTCTTTCCCCCATCCTCCCTAACTGATCCCACCACTGCTTCCACTGACATGTAATAATGCCATTATAGTACTCTTTAGTTTGAAGCAATTGCTCGATTAGGTTAATTAATAAGACATTGCTGAACAAAATTGACACCCCGGTTCTTCAAATAAATACAAATACCAATATATATATATATACATATATATAACACAGATATGTTGAAGGGAAGCGGTTACTGTGTTTTCTTATGGTAGAATGAGAGCAGTAGTGACAAAGGCATCTTCCAAGGTGGGAACTGGCTTGGTTCTTGTAGATATACATCGTCATCGCATATGTCCTGCAGGAATTTTGCCATCACACTGAGGGACATTGTTCATGGGGGTGAGGGCTGAGTGGGGATCGATAGGCAATGCAAGAGGTCCTGGGGTTCTGACAGAACTTTTAATGGAACAGTAGACCAGGCTTTTCTGTCTACAAATGCATTTGTTATATTCTGTTTATTGTTAAATATTAGTGTTTGTACATACCATAACAAATGCAAAGGTTCAGCAGCACTACCAACCAATCAGTGACCAGATTGCAAAATCTTAATTATAATGCTTATTTCCAGTACTGTACTCATAAAAAACATTATACATGTTTTACTGAGCAAAGCCCATTACCAAAACCTAGAATAACTATATAAAATACATTTTGATAGGCTTTCATTCCAAGATGCGTAGTTTGGTACAGGTGCGTTGTCCTCTTTCGATATACCCCTATGAGTAAGCAGAATCGGACAAATGGTACCAGTGAGGGTCCCTGATTGTTTTGCATAACATCAAAGAGCCTTTTCAGAAAATATGAATGACCACAGATTGTTAGATTTGACAAAACGGCCTGTCATAAAACGTTTGTATGCTTGAATCACTAATACATAATGCACACGTGGGCTTGGTGGTCATATCATTTGTCCCAACACTCAGCCTATAATCAAAGAGTTTGTAACCACAATCCATTTATACTCATTTGGATGTCCTCGCTATTTAGATAGTAGGATAAAATGGCTACGGCATCTTTCACCTCATATGCCCGTATTTTAAAAGTGGGGAGTGTAATATGTGGTCTCATGGTATGGATGGCTGTGAGCATGCCCAGTCCCCAATGCATAAACAACCATACAGAATTACATATGTGATTGATGTTGCGATCTTCTGTGTTGGGAATAACTTAAGAAATACTGTAACAAACAATGTTCATGAAGGAAGCACACTTGACAACGGATGAAGGAAGATACAGCAATAATGTGTTTTTTGTTTCACATTTTTATTCTTATATATACAGAAGTGTTTCAAATGCATGTAACAACAGAATGAGAGATATACATTCCACAATGCCTAAATACCAAGTGTATCCGTAACACTATAGATTTCATACGGAATCTGACCAAGGGGAGAGGAGACCGAAGGAGTTGCAGCTATTACTTGACATAATATTAGAGAGGTTGAATTATTTAAGTTCAGAACATGCCATTATGACTAGAAATATGTTTTCAAATCCATTGTCCCAATATCATTTATGCTACTGTAGCCAATGTCTTTAGGTGGTCGAGGACAAGGGTATCCTGTATCCAACAATCCTGAAGTTATTTTTTAGAATGTTTTTGTTATCATTTGTTGTCCTTAATATCCATGGGAATCAAGCATATAAGGACTTCGCTCCCTAACTGAGTAGATTAGAGTGCACTAAGATGGTTTTACTTCTTTATTCAACAGAAGCCTGACATTAGCTGTTATGCAGATATGGCGAAGTATATTGTACCACAAAGACAAAAGTGTCGAAACTACAAATAACTCACGACCATATTATGCAAAGGAAGATTAAAAGGGGTATCAAAACATAACAAAGAGAAATGAAGTAGTCAACATTAATAATTTCACCTGAAAGCCTAATAGATTGAAAATGTAGTTTTCATAGAGGACAGGTAAATACAAACGTGTACAATCCAGAGGGCTTTAAGATTATGACAATAACAATCGAATATTATGTTATTTTGTTACTACAATCTAGGTAAAGACAGAAACATTGACATGTGGCAGCCTCCATGCTGGTAGATAGGGAATAGGAGAAATAAATGCACGTGAGAACGGCCCATCACTAATTTGTGGTCTATTATGAAGTTTCAGGATCTAGGTTGGGAAGTGGGATGAGCAGGACCATGTGTGGGCAGAAGGACATCCACTCTGAAATATCAACTCCAGAGGCAGTGTATGGATGATCCCACAGAGCCTCTACTCTATTTCCAGTTGTTTTTTTTGGAAGGATTGCATATCAATAAAGGAAGAAACCAAATGTTTGCATGCGAGGACAGGGCACACACAAATGCAGTTCACATTCACTGCCTGTCCAAATGATGAACCTGCACAGGTGCCCCCGCTCAGATGAAATTATTATTGTATTGCTTATTTTGAAAACCTAGCACGAGAGCAGTGGAGCACTTTATAATGAGAATTGGCCAGCATTGGGCTTTGCATTGTATACAGTAGCTCAGGACTGTTGGTTGACGAAAAGGCAAGATTTGTATTCATTCGACAGGTATTGTTGAAAGAACCACTTTTAGTGTTTTGTGGAAATGAAGGATGATGGGGCATAATTCGAGACATGGCTGGGATTGTGTTCCAGATGCTCAGGTATGGCAGGAGAAGGGCTGCTTACGAGTTCTCTTTACTCCAACCTTTTGATAGTTTCGCTACGTTGGATGCAAGAGACTCCTGAGGTGTGGAGTTTAGCTGCCAAGTATGTTGGTTTCCCATTCGAGACTGCTTTGTAGATGATGCATGCAATTCTGAATATGATCCTGGTGGAGAGGGGCAATAAAGTAGGGATACAGTAGAAATTACAGGTGGATGTGATGAGGCTGGGTGCAGTGTGATGTCTGCCTTCAGAGGGGTCAATTTTGTGGATAGAAGCCCAGAAAGGAAGACATTTCCCCTGTTGATGTGTGACATCAGGAGGACTTGGATCATTGTGCAGAAGTAAGGTGGAGGGATGAAGGGTTTGATTTTGCAGAGCGTGAACATTTGTAGCCACACAGTTTATGCCTTTTTGGCTATGTACTTTTGGAAGGAAAGGCTTTTTTCAACAATGAAGCCCAGGGATATGGCCGAGTTTGACAGCTATGGGGTGTATCCTTCCAGGTGCATGCCATCCAGCCATTGTTGAATGAGTTGATGTTTACGGGGAAAGAGAAGGAGAATGAATTTGGTCTTGCTTGAGTTGCATTTGAGGTAGACGTTTGACATCCATGTTGGGATGGTAGCTAGGCATTCGTGGAGGTGAGAGATGTCCTAGGGCCACTGACCTTAAGTTACAGCTGAGTGTCACCAGCGTACTGATGGATGGCTATGCTGGGGTTGTTTAGAAAGGTTCCCAAGGGTACCATGTATAGAATGAAGCCTATTGGGTAGAGCATAGTACCTTGGGGGACCCTACATGAGAGTCAGTTGGATCTAAATGAGGCCATCTTTACAGCCTGGGGTTTGCTGGATATGTAGCGTAGGATGTAAACCATGATAGGGCAGTTATGGTAAAGCCCATTTTTGTCAGTGAGGAGTGTTATGTGGTTGAGTGTGTTGAAAGGCAGCCAAGAGCTCGAAGAAGGCTAAGAGGCACATGTTCCTTGTGTCAGTGATTCACATCACCCACCACTTGGATGGTTGCATTTTTTCCGCTGCATTTGGAGCAAAAGCTGGACTGGTAATCACAGAGGAAGCCAAGCTGGTTAATTTTGGAAAGTAGTTGGGGCAGAACACATTTTTCAACAGGATTCCTGATGAACAGCGGGCTCTAATGGGACTATATTTGACTAGGGCTCCGGGTCAAGCAAAGCATGTTTGAGAAGAGGTTTATGAGACCCATCTTGAACGTGTTTGGGAATGTACCTTTGATGAGTAAGTCATCGACAATCCCGAGGTGTGTGTGAAGTGCTGGGACGGTGAGTTGTAGATGGAGGCAGAAAGACGTCATCCATGTCAGCGGTAGGCTCAAGGGAAGCAGTGTGCCTTCCCTTGAGATAAATTGTTAGGAGAGAGTTGGGTGAAATCAGTCCAGGAGGGAATTGCCTGGGGAGTCATGGAAAGCAGGGCTCCGCCTGGTCTTGAGGAATTGATGAGACTTCAGATCTTATCCATTTTATTTATGAAGAATGTATTGATTCTGTCACAATTTTCATGTGAAGCCGGCACCTCTGGGACAAGTGTGGGCTTGGTGCAATGCTTGACTACTTCGAAAAAGGCTGTCCCAATGGTGGAGGTGTAGTAAGCTGACTTGGACTCCGAGATAATGTTCCTGCCTTGGGTGCACAGAGATTTGTGTGGTTTGAGATGCTCTGGCTGTGGTCTTTTTCCTCAGCTTATTAAGGGGTTATGTTGTCGGTGTGCACCACGATACAAGCTGTTTGACTGTGGTGTGTCTATCCTTCAAATTCTTGAAGGAGAGGCCCTCAATCACAAGCTTTGTGTGCGATGCGTGAAGGGTGGATTGTGACGTGGTTGGTCCAGAAGAGGTGGTTCGAGCAAAGTAGGAGGTGAAGACAAGTGTGAGAAACCAGAAGGTGTCCCAACCGCTAGTCCCTGGGGATCTGTCATCCAGTTGGTCAGGACACAGCCATTTCTTTTGGATCCAGTTCCTGGGGATGGAACAGTGTGGGAGGATCACCTGGGTGAGGAGTTTTCAGGGAGTGGGACACCAGATGGTGAGACGTGGTATCCCCTTCCCTGTAACACCTTTACCCCCATCCTACCAGGTAGGATACTTAGGAACTCAACCCCCCTCTTTCACAACACTAACACATTCTCATGGACAGCCTGCTATAAGAGAGAACTAGAACTCAAGCCGTATACCTGACGTGTCCCAATACAATGGTCAGGCAGGGTCAGGCAATTACTGGCCATTACGCACACCTGACTTCCATTACATTTCCCCACACGGATAAAAGGCAGAGTATGAGAGCAAACTCTGAGCGAAGCAAAGCACACGAGGAAACATCAGTTCCAAGATGGCAGTTTAACACGAGGAGGAAGACGGCAAAACCAAAGGGGATCACAAGGAAGAAAGTTCCTTTGAACTTTTCGACAAGGAACCGTTACTTCCACAAAACCTCAAGAATAGAAAGCGTAAGGCCAGGGAACTAGGCTGACGAATCCTGCATTGTGCGTCAGAGGCCCTTCCGCGTCGATAATCAATGCAGGGAGAATCACCAGCTGCTGTGGTACTGTCCTTGGCTCCAACAAGAAAGCAGTGTCAGTGAAATCAACACAGCCGGTGAGTTGGGGAGACCGATACAAGACCGGTCTGTGTTGAAGCCAAGGTTGCAAGTGGCAACAATGTATGGCGAACACTGGATCTGAGAACATTGAGTGAAAAGCGTGTGATAACCAACGCAAGTAAAGTTGAACTGCAGATGAGTGATTGAACTTTGAAGCCAAAATATATGATACCTTTGACAGAGTGGTCTGGCACAACATACGTGCTCAATCGTAGGTCTCTGTAATGTGTCCAATAAGTGAAAGAGTGGCAAAGGACTGTGGATCGAAGTGGTCCTGCAACGGGTAACGCAAAATCCTGTGCACAATCACACTCAGGGACATTGAGTAAGAGACAGATGCTGAGTCGAATGTAACTGACTCACTTAAGATGTGGCACTTGCATGAGAGGAATTTGAAGGATCTGTGTGTGGGGGTTGGGTTTATCGTGCAGGGCAAGTCAATCTTATGGATGCTTGCTATCACACCTCTTGTTTTTCCTGTGCAGTCAGTAGGTTGGAAACTTTAGCTGTGGGGTGGGAAGACTCAATAATGTAGGGTGATGTGGGCGTAGACTATGTTTCCGTATGTTTCCATAATGAAAAGAACATCAAGATTGTTGTTGGTTATGAGATTGGTGAAGTCACTCGCTTGGACGACCACTAAGCAGGCATTGTCATAACAGGGTGGATGCGAATAGTAAGCTTGTGTTGCAGGAGTATATAAGGAATATTGTTGAGGTTCGCCATGGTAGCTGTATGCGGCTACTTAGTGCATTGGCTTGTGGCAAGATGAGACACACTGTGAATTTATCAGGTGTACAATGGGCTGAGCAACTGGGCCATTGACCTTTCCTGGACTGGACAGAAATTGACTTTTCTTCAAAGAAGGGGATAAAAGGGAGGCAGGGGCTAAGAAAGGGGACTATTGATACAGGGGGAAGTGCAGAACATGAGGAATCAAACCTAATGACTGGCAAGGGCAAGCCTGGAAAGGTTGGAGGTCTGGACACAGGGCAATGTGTTGGAGAGGTACAGGAGGAGATGCAGACCAGAACAGGAGGTGTAAGAGAGGTTCCCTTAGCTATGAGGTGGTTGCAAATCATCGAGGATGAAGGCGGGAATAAGGGTTTTTTGCAAAGAAAGCAAAACCCTAACACAGGCTGTTGGAATAAAAGCTGAAGTAAATCATCTAAAATACCCAGGTTAACAGCTTATTAGTGAAAGCATTGGGGCTTTGCCCACTACTATACTGTCACAGATTCTACCTTAGATCAGCCTTAGTGTGTATAGTAGTGCATAATCCCGGAGACCCCCAAGAGAATGAGCCTCCCTGGAATCTAAGACAGGAAGCAGAGAACCAACATCAACCCAAACAGGAGAACAGAAGAATTGCAGGGCACATAAAACACCAATACTGTGAGTAACTGAAATGATCATCTATGCTGGGGAAGAGAAAAAGGAATGGGATTTTCAAGCTAAGTTTCAAAAAGATGAACCCAAGGAGATGTGCTCAAGATGATGTTGTTGAAGTTTTAAGATTCTTTTTCCTAATTTGGCTGAAGCATATATATGTAGCCCAAATAAACCTTTTGTGAAACATGAATCCTTTGTCTGCCTAGTGTTGATCCTACTCTGCTTTATGGTACTTCACAACATTTACTAACGAGACAAATACATTTTGGTTTTACCATCTGTCCAACCCAAAGCTTGATACACTTGCTTGTTTGGCACTGCATCTAAAGTCCTCTGATCAGTGACGGTGTGCCTGGCCTATTGTACCAGAAGAAATTAACACATCCCAAAGCGGTCCGGATTGGTCTTGGTGATTAACTATTGTATCCAGTTTAATGCCCCACACATAAGGAATTTACTTCTCATTACAACACATTTAAAAAAAGAAAACACATTACAATTGGATGGTTTGAATGTTTTAAAATGTTCAAGTGAGGGCTATGCCCTATGTGACCTTTTCAAACTTTTCTATATTGTTGTTTCAGCAATGATGGTAGGAATAGGCACAATTAATGCTTATGTATGCTCAGTCTGTTATTGCACGCGTAATTCATTATTGTACACAACTTCATGTAAAAGCTTTTCAAACTACCCTGTAATGTTTGCCTACGACTTAAATAACATTTAAATTTCTTTTTTAAAGTGTTCAAGTGAACTTGTAGTCTGTTCTGCTCGATTCCTTTTCTTTCGCTTCCCTTTTTTCATTTCATTATTTCATATTGGTTAAATGTCCAAGATTATTGTTTTGGTATTTTGAGTATGTCTCCTTTGATGTTGATTAAGATCACTTTTCCTAAGGAAGCTTTTCTCACATTTTGTACATTTATACGGTCTTGCTCCAGTATGTATTTTTATGTGATCTTCCAGATCCTCTTTGCGATTGAATTTTTTGTGACAGAATAAACACCTGTGTGTTTTTTCACCAGATTGTGTTCTTTGATGTGTGATGAGATGGCTCTTCTTAAAGAATCTTTTTCCACATTCAGTGCATGCAAATGGCCGCTCTCTTGAACTTGCCCGTGGATATTCAGTAACTTTCACATTCATACGATAACTTCGGTCTCCTTCAGTCAGCATGTGCGTTCTCAAAGTATGCTCTGTCTTTCGGAGACCTTTTGAAAACTGTACATTCCTCAGATTACTCTCAAATTCACTATATTTCCCAGATCTTTCTGTGGCGAGGCTCCTAAGAGGGCCATTGAATTGTACAACATTGCTGAACGTATTTTCAGGTTGTAAAGTTTTCTCTCCTCCTGGTTCAGGATAACATTGTGACCATGACTGGCTTCCAGATTTCCCTTCATTGTTTGTACTGTAAGGATCAATTCTGTCGCTTGTCCAATAAAACTTTTCACATTGTTGAGTTCTCTCAGAGTAGTCAGGTAAATATTCAACTTTATGTTTTCTCTCAATGTTTTCATTGCCTGTTAATTGAAATAAGAATCAATACATTGTCCATAGAGATCTTATTTTATTTTCTTGTTGAAAATGATGAGTACAAAAGATAACATCACATGTCACACAATTGTTTCTGAATTATTATCATTATTATTATTATTTTTAGATATTTACTTTACTACATTTAAAACGCCCACCATGGACCGACCCTGAGGCTTAAGGGCGCTCATGAAAAGCTCAGCTCAGACCGAGCTTCAGGACTCAACAAAGCACTTTACAATCAAAGGTGGAAGAACATGATGAGGAAAGCAGAAACACAAGGGAGTAAGGCAGGGAGGGGCATGGCGGGCAATTTGTCAGCAAGAGATCTAGACGAAACCAAAGGAGGAAACAGTGGGGTCATATTACACAGTCTTGGGTAGGGTGTGGAGTGGTGTGTGTGTGGATCTATGTGGTAGGAAGGAGCCATTGCTTGAAGAGGCGGGTCTTGAGCTCTTGGCCGACAGAGAAACCCAAGTCCCATATGTTTAGTTAAGATAGTCTTGTAGTTAAGATGCTTATATTGCAAATGGCCTTAAAAAACAAATGAAAACGGTTCCTGCTGGAATTAAATTATCAGGTAAAGAAACTCCTAGAGTGTGGTCTGGACAAAGGATGAGGATAGGGGCTAGTATATGCTATTTATTTCATATTTCCTGTTTTTACAAATACATGTAAATGAAGAATGATACAGAAACCCCCTCCAGCACACAAACTAACACTCACCCATCCACGCCCGCACACACACACACCAACACACAGCAATGCCTACAAATCAAGTATATCAATATTTACTAACATTTTATAAATAAAACAATTCTGAAAGGGGTAAAGGGAAGGAAAGACACAGAAAGGTGGTGCCCTGCTATTTGTAAAACATTACAGGTTGTTAATTCATGCAAGTACAGCTTTTGGGAATGCTTTAATCAACTTCAATCTGCCATTAATTTCCTCATTATATTTAACTCTAACATAAACAATATTTTTCCTTCAATTGTGGATATGCATATCTTGAATACAGGAAACTAGGGAAAGTTTTGGTTTATTTTTCCATTCAAACCAGACTGTTTTCACCACCAGGCAGATTATGAGATTGAAGGTGTTTACTCTCTGATTATGTGGTGGAATACTGCATGAAAACACCTTTTTTTGCTTCCACTCAAAAGGAGAGGATACAAATTATAAATAGTTCCCAGAAGGTTAAAGTGTTTTTCCTGTTATAAAGATGCACTTGCACTTCAACTTCCATGAGCAAATACTTTCTTTGCACAAGTACCCCAAAATGGTGGTAACTATGTGGGCATCTCTGATGTTCACTATTATAATGGGAAATAACAGAACAACCAACACAAAGCTTCTCTGCATGTTAATTCAAATCAATGTCCATGTTGCTGCAGTCCTCGAACTGCTCTGGTCCTCAATGTGTATATATTACTCCTACTACCACCCTCATGCACAAGCAATTGGGGGAGGAAGAGAGTCTTGGGTGGTTTCTTATGACTCGTAGAGTTTTCTGGTCACCTTCTGTCAAGGCATCACAAATGATCTTCTCACCCCCTGTGCAATGTAATGAAGAGAGGGACAGCCATGTCCCCTTTCTGTAATATAACACATTGCACAGTTGTGGAACAATCTGCTACTGTATGGAACTATTCCCATTATCATTAAGGGGATGGAAATGGTTTGAATAAACATAAAAATATTGCATGAGGATTTACCAAAATACAGCATTTAGTATGTTAATGCCGTAGAGGTAGTACTTTTAGCATTAGACAGAGATTATCGCTTTTGGTAAAAAGACAACTTGCGCAAAACTTGCACAACCTATTCCTATAAAAGCTTGGTTAGAAAATAATTTTTTGCCCCCCCACAAAATATATGTTGAACTTTAAGTGCTGTCATGGTGATTTATGTATGAATTTATGTAAGTTGTACTATTGAATGTTTTTTAAAGACAACCTGCGCAAGTCCTACAACTCAGATCCATATTATCTATAGGATTGGTTAGGAAGTAAATGCTCACAACTTCTCTGTCACATCTTTAGATGATTTTAAATCTATTGTTTCACTTCAAGCTTTGACATGTTCATATGCCGGTCCGATAGCACAGCGAGTAGAACGCTCGCTTTGACATTGTATGGGAGGATAGGTCCAAGGGACCCCTCTCCCTTAGGGCCCCCCCCCTTGTGGAGTCCATGGCTAGTCAGGGGTCCCCCCTGCCACCAGGGCCCAGGTGGCGGGTGAACCACTGGCTGAAGACATTGACCAAACATGCTGTATTAAGCTAGGCCCTGGAAACCATTTTGTGAAATCAAAATGGCATGAGCCCTGTGCGCCGCAGCGCGGCCCCCACCCTTGGAGAGTCTCACTTGTCCCCGCGGACGCAGCTCCCTGGCAGATCCGCTGAGAGCCCGTTCCCACGAACAGACGGACATGAGCTAGTGCTAGATGCAAACACTGTAACATTCACCTTCCGCAGTGTATCACTGTTCTCAGTATGACCCGGCCAGCAGGGCCGGGGTGGAAAAGAACTGTAAAATGGTCCCCCGACAAAAGCAGAGCCCCCAAATACTAATGAGCAAACTACCTGTGATGAAACTCTTCTCTCCATGACCTTTTTGACTAAAACATGTAACCTCCATGAAGATGGCAGAATGTGTGTTTATATGACATTCTGGTTGAAGTACCCACATCCCCGTAGCTATGCGCAAATGGTAAAAGTGTCCCGGGGTTTTCATGTCATATGTTTCACCGAGAAGAATGCACTCCAAGGTCCTATGCCATAACTGAACTAATGCTGCTAGAGTGCAAAGAAAGACAAGTGCAACCACATTGGGAGCTCATGTAAATTGTGCACGAAAATGCACAAAATGTATTTGAATGTCCAAGCTCACCATGTGTCACTGCCATCAGTCACATTGGCCAGTTGTTCCTGCATGCTCCACCAACCTTACTACTACCTCGCTTACTGTGCATGTATAGAAATGTAACAAAATGTTGTGGTTGTTAAATACTTAACATATAGATATTAATTGCAAAATGGGTATAGGTAACACATTTGAAATGGCCATGTAAAGGCACTAACAATATAGAAAACATAAGCTTTGAAAAGAATCAATGAGTATTGTACATTATATGAATGTTTTTGCCTCTTTCACATAATCTGCAACACACAAGGAAAATACTATTGTGGGCATATCCAAGGCCATTCCCCCTTCCTCCCCATTGAAGCCTGCCAGACAGAAAGCAGAGGCCTGTGCTGCTTGCCTCACCTCCCCCAATTCGGCTGGAGCCGCTTCAAGCATTCACGTTCCCCCGCAGCTCCCAGGGCCGCGGCCAGCCACCTGAATTATTTACAACCCAGCAGTAAACCCCGGCCTTAAACGCAGGCCCGAAGGTGCCCTTTCCTAGGCACTACGACCCACCAGCTCACCCCAGGTTAATGGCCCCTGTAAACTTAGGACACCCAATATTATAGCAACACTGTAGGAACACATTCATAATGACTTCTAACGAGACATGATAACTTGGACAGCTCGCCCCTTGCCCTGAGACCCAACCTCGCGACCTATGATACCCGGTCAACAGAACGATGGTTACCATGTATTGATGTATCACCAAAAGACCCCACTCTAGGTGCATTCCTCCTGTGTTGCATTAACCTGTAGAATAACCTATTGGAAGATTTACCGGGGAAGATAATACTGCAATATTGAATGAATGCGGTGTGCGTGGCCTTAGGGCAGAAAGCCAAGAAAGACGTTCATCACTGACACTGGTCACGGCTGGCACAACAACACCGCCCGGATGGGCCCGGCCCACGTGGGTAACCAGTGACGTCCACCAACCACAGCAAACCACATCACAGCTGCACCTATAGTTAGTCGTCGCCACCCAATCCCCACGAACTTGTGCCCCCTATAGTGTGTAGGTTCTTATGACGCATTTTGTAAATATATACGCCTGTCTTTGCTATTGTCAGACAGAGCGCTCTCGGAGTTTGCAGAGTCCTTTGCATGCCCTATTCTGACTTATAAACTCCCATTAAGCTCACCCGCACTTTGTCTTAGTCTTATTCCCTTCTTGGGAAAGTCCATTATTGTCTCTCATTGTGGGGAGGATCGTGCTATCTGGGGACGCTCGCCTTCAATATCTGTGCAGAGCCTGCTGACACAGGTTCGAATCTCAGCAGGGCCAAACTCATCCTTTTATCCTTCCGAGGTCGATAAATGAGCACCACACACCGTGGGTAATAATAAGAAGCGCTCAGATATCGGAGGGTTCGTAGCGCTATATAAATGCTAAATTATTATTATTATGTACTTCTGTTTAAACTAATAATGATTTTCATATCTGTGCTATGTTAGAACATGGTCCGATTTTCATATCTGTGCTATGTTAGAACATGGTCCGGTCCATGAGCAGATTCATCTATTTATGAATCTTGAGTCTGGCGGGATGGTCAATGCGTTGTGTAAGGAACTCACGGTGGCAACAGTAAAGACAGACACAAGTAATCACAGTTCAAGGGTGTTTAGCAAGCTACAACCATCACATAATAATGCAGTCCTAAAGGCGTCATGTCAAATAATTATTACTTTAAAAAAAAACTATTGACAATACTTACCGCCAAGTTACAAAAATAGTGTGGGATAATGTTCATCAGAAAAGAAAGAAGTGTTCACAAAAATGATAAGTCAGGATGGTATGGGTGGGTCTCCCCTCCCCACTTTTTAAGCACGGGACAAGGCAGGACAGCACACTCCTGAGCCTCTCCTTCACGAGGTTCACAATTCCATTCAACAATACCAGGACCTTCAGGGGCCAAGTCTCTTTTCTGCAAGTCTCTTGCCTTAGAAGGCCTGCTGGATTAAAACAACAAACAAAAGTTCCTTCAGTGATCTTGCACATTGGGCAATTGCTCTTCGCCCTTAGGATCTCCTGCCAGGCTCGGATCCTTCTTGCAACGCGGGCTTCCCTCTGTCGGGTTCACTACAACCTTTCACTCTGAATATCAATACTATCACGAGGCAGAATTTACTTTGCTTAGCTTTTGCCTTGGGCTCCCTCTGTCGGGTTCACATAGCCATCTTTAACAAAGTTCATGTGTATCTGACACAGTTCATGATTTGCTTCATCTCATCAGAAAATGTGGGTTTTCCCTTACCTTAGCTTTCTTTCGGCATCCCTCTGTCGGGTTTACACTTGCCTTAGCTCACAATGTTCACAATTTCTACCAAAAGCGGGGATTCCCTTCCCCTAGTTTTCTTTCCGAAATGGGTCAGAGACTTTCGATTGTACAATGGATTTGATGTGACCCTTGTAGGACCACTCTGACACCCCACGCCGCCCCTTCCTAGAGCCTTCTATTACTTGCAGTTTCGACACCAAAACAAAAGGGGCCAGCGAGAGTCCTTCGGATGAGCACTCCTGGACCACTCTGCAGCTGGCCCTTCTCTAGGCTTTCCCAACAGTTCCTACATACACAAGTTCTTTGTTCACCAGTTTCTTGCATTCACATAATATTGCTGATTGCAACCTTGGGCTCAACAAAGTTCGGTTTGCTATCAGCTTTCTCCAACACACCGGCTGTGCTGAACCTGTTGGCTTGTCTTGCTTCTGGAGTCACGGACGGTACTACGGTAACCAGCATGCCTCCACACCTGTGCTATCAATGCGGGAGGCCCCAGTGCACCGTTGACATCTGTTACTCCACAGATCAGCTGTAAATCCCAGTCTTATGTTCGCTTTTTTCGGGATGCTTTGCGGGACTGGGTTAAAAAGGGCAAGGGCACTTCCCCCTTTGTCATTCTTTCATCTTTTGCCGCCTTTCATCTCTGTTTGAACTGCCGCCCTGGATTAGCTGCTTCCTCGTGCGTTTAGCATTGCTCATAGTGTGCTCTCCTGCTCCACCTTTTATCCCTGTGGGGAAGGTAAAGGGCGGTCAGGTATGTGTGGTTATTGTTAATTGCCCGACTCTTCCTGACCCTTGTGTGGGGACATGTGAGATAAACGGCTAAGGTGTTAGTCTGTTGTCTGTCATGGTGAAAGAAAGTGTTTGTGTCAGAAAGGGATGGGGAGGGGTAGAGTTTCTAAATATCCTACAGGGTAGGATGGGGAACAGGTGTTACAATGAAGGGGGTACCCACTCTCAACCTTCGGTGTCCCATCTCCACTCCCTGAAGACCCCTCATCCAGGTGATCCTCCCCCACTGGTCCACCCCCAGAAAGTGGATCCAATAGCGATGGCCGTGTCCTGGCCACCTGGATGGCAGATCCCTGTGGACTAGTAAGTGAGGCACCTTCAGGTTTCTCACAGTGGTTCCATAGCATTCGATATATACAAAATAATTATTTTTTTCATGACTGCACATTTTAAAAACAGCCCAAGTTAGCCTTGTGATATTCTCTCTGTTTTGTAAGGAACAGGGTTCTCTTGACAGTAGAAAGTGTAGTGTTTAAACATTTTGATCTTGTCTTGCTGCTCCTTAGCCAGTATTTGGGAGAGTAATTGTTAAATTAGATTCTCAGAAATGAAGTGCAGCCTACCCCATTTGCCAAACCTATTTAAATTATGGTAGAAAATTGTGATTCTGTGAATTACACTGTATTATCCCTCCTCTTCCCGCTTGATCAAGATTACAATACATTTTCTGTTTTTCATCTTATAGCTCTGACATTTCCAACAACAAGGGTGTAGAGGAGGAGCCAAGTACTCCTACTCCACCTACCCCACCTACATTACCTGAGAAATATGAACCAAGGCATGTGACATATACTACACCAATCAGAAGGCAAGAAGAAGAGCAACGACTCTGTGCAGTGCCCATAAGAATGACTGTGCCTAAGAGAATATACGAAACTAAATCGATTCCATAGATAGAAGATAATCAGACCTGAGAGGCAGACGCTTTATGAAGAATGAAGAAGTACTAAGGATAAGTGACATTTTGGGATCAAGATGAAGAAACTTATGCCACAAACGTGATAAAGATATTTAGTTAGTTTAAACGCGTACATATGCAATGTAACGCAAGTAGCAAAGCAAGCCAAATGCTTATAGTAAATAGATTGCAGCAAGCACCAACATATACATATATACCTCATAAATACATATGGATTGACTAAAGAATGAAGTTTCCACTACGTATATAGCAGTCTTGAACAACGAGGAAGGCCTCAAATTCAGTGTCGCAGTTACAAAAGCAATTGAATTAAACAGAATTCATTTCAGCTAAGGAGTTGAATGAGCCAAAGAGCCACGGTCTTATCAGAACTAAAATTGGCTGACATTAGATACAATTAATGTGAAAGAACAGAAGCTCCTGTCCAAGAAGGTCAAGCATAAACAAAGATGTCAGAGGAATATTGGAAAATACAGTTAAATACACAAAGAAGGCTCAATTCATGGTGTCCAGTCATGTGATGGAAGAAAGTTGGACGAATGAGAAGATCACGCCTACGCATGGAAGCCAGACAGTACCCATACTCCTTAAAAAATCCCAGAGAAGAGTACAAAAGCAAGGCCAATTTCAGACACTAATTGGCACGCACCCGGTAATGCCGCAAAGTGCTGTTTTGGTGGATATGCTCGATGGTCCAGTTTTTGCCTATGCCCCTGTTGTGAGGTTTCCAGCCAATGCTGAGTCGGCAAGCAGACGGACTAAGTTCCTCATTGCGTCGTAACTCGTCTGTAGTTACTGTTGACATTGCAAGTAACAATTTCTCAATTGACGGCTTACGCCTATTGCTGGACTTGTGTTGTGGCTTGTGGGCTTCTGGACTTGTGGGGGTTTTGTGCTGCAGCGCTTTCGCTTTCCTGCACCCGATTGATTTCTTTCTTCTTTGCAGTGACGTTATACATCAGCCTCCGCCCCGCCCCCTGACCCGGACTGCATGGCATTTAAAGGCACGAGTACGCACACAACACGCGCACCCCGGAAGTGCCAGCAAGTGCTGTTTTGCTGTTTGGGTGGGAGAATGTGGAGCTGTGGCAAATCAAAACCTAGAGTGGATAAGTAGTGAGTCTGAAATCTTTCTATTTTTCGCACTGCAATGTCTGGAGTGGAACGGATTGTTTTAGCAAGGATGTTAAAGGTGATTAAATGGTGGTCAGTCCAAGCACAAGGCTGGTTAGATTCCACATTAATTTCACAGTTAAGGTCGGCTATCCAGTCAAGGATTCTACCCTTGGAATGTGTAGGTTTGTTGATATGCTGAGTAAAGACAAGAGTTCGTGAGCATATTGTGAATCATCAGGGCAGCAGTATCATTAGGGTCGGCGAGGCCCAAGTTGAAGTCACCTAATACAATCATTTGGGAATTGATTTTAGTATTGTCTGCCAGAATGTTAGATAAGTCTTCAGAGAAGGTGGCTAGGGGCCCTGGGGCCTGTATAGTAGGTGAAGAGTAATGGTGTGGTTAGGGGTAAGGGCAAATTTGTCTGATAGCACTTCCATCGAGGAGATTTGATGCACCAGGGAGAGACAGAGGTTTGGAGAGTTTTTGTGGATGATGGCAATACCACCACCTTTGGATTGATTGGTATTACGGTCGTGTCTGATGATATTATAATCTGTGGGAATGGCTAGAGAGAGTAGAGGCCCAGAAGAAGCATGAAGTTTCAGTGACAGCCATGAAGTCAAGGTCATGAGTTAGGATGAGATCAGCCACATCTAGTGCGTGGGCTGTAAGGGATCTGGCATTAATTAATGCCCCTTTGATGATGTTCGTAGCTGTGTTGTCGGCTTGGGAGGTAAGTGTGTGTGGAGAGGAGACAGTCCTAGCGATTGGCTGTGGGTGTTTATTCTGACGAGTGGGTGTCATGTGGTGGTGGTGAGAGGCATGGGTGAGTCTTGAGCCAAGTCTGGCGCTTCTCATTGAGTGAGCATGGTTGGTTTTAAGTGGGTCTAGTGGCAAAATGTTGGGGCCATAAGGCAGGGTTATTGAGGTATGGGTTTGTGTGGGTAGGGGTAGACGCCATGGTTATAGTATTGTGATGGCGAGAGTTGGGTAACGGGCAAGTTGTGCGCGGTTACTGTATGGAGTGTGAGGTAGAGGGTGGCTACAAGAGCTAATGCAAATAGCTTGGGGAGGGGTAGTCGAAAGGAGAGATTGACTACTGGGGGCTGGGTCATAGTGGCTAGTCGCATAGGGCTTGAATGCAATTACAGTAATAAAGTACAAAGTGCAATTTCATTAAATAGGCTTAGCATGCAGTTCGGCTGAGATGAATACTACTGAGCAGACCCAATAGGGTGGGCTAGAAGGGATTCAGTGACGTGACTCAAATGCAGTAAAGGATAAATAGGCAATACAAACATTTCACTAAGTGAATGCTATGGAGCAGTTTAGCTACAGGGTTTAGTTACAGAGTCTAACAAACAAAGGTATGCCTGTAGTGATAGTTAAGGCTAATGCTTCGTAGTCATTAAACTGTCATCAACTCAGCTAGTAATTAGGCCTAACATGCATATTGTAACATAGTAATTATACAACTAGGGTGAACAGCGAAAATAGTGTAACCGCCAAGAGTATAATCTGTGCAGGTGTGATGGTTGCAGAAAAGGTAGGATTACGGGGTAATGCAACCTAATAAGGTATGTTGAAGTAACCAAGGCAGTACTAAACTAGAGATATTTTGATGAGGCCATGGTATTGGGGAATATCGCTCGTATGGTTCATAATAATAATTGTCTTGTGAGTGGATTTAGAAGTCGCCCGCCCAGTTGGAATAGGCGTTCAGAGTCAAGAGGCAATGATTAACTGCAAGAGGGCGCCCACTCACTGTGAGGGTCACAGTAGACAGCTATAGTCGAGCGAGTCAGGCGTTGAATCACAGGTCGTAAAGGAAGAGCAGTAATGTACTTACGGGTTTGCTAAGCATGGTCAGGCGCTGAACGCCGTGTCCTGCTGCGGACAGGCCCTTAGGAGCGCGTTCCTTAGGGAGAAAGCGGCCGGCTTCCGCCTCCAGTCAGGGGGTTCCTCTGATGAAGTGCGGCGCTGCCAATCAGCTGTTTGTATTGGCGGAAGAAAGCCTTCAGTGGCTTAATAAAATGCCGTGGCCATTTTGGAATGACTGAACGGCTTAATTTCAATACGTTGTAGGCAGTGGTGCAAGAACAGATATGGGAAGCCCCTAGCATCAGATCCTATGCTTACTTGCATGAAGGTTGAAGGATAGTATGCAGCAGTGCTGCTGGTTTTCTCGCGACGTCGACGATCACGAAGTAAATTGATGTTGAAATATTGCAACAGCAGATCGATGGCCTGAATATGACAAGGAAACACATTTGGAGAATGTCACTGTAGAATGTGGGTCCACAGAGGCAAATTGGAGAACTCTGTTGTTGTAGAAAATGATATGCCAGCGTAATGTACTAAAATGAATAGGATGATGTATAATCCAGTAGAATTAGTATTAATCAGTATGATATGCAGGTAGAGAAAGTGTACCTACAAACCAATATATTAACAGACAGGCCTGCCTAGAGAAAGCGATCCCTTGTATTCTGCACCGATTCTCACTTCATGTGTATTTCCGTTTGGCTTTAAGCAAGCAAGATTTCTTTTTTCATATTACTCACGCTAGGCTGTTCCAAGCCAGTGTTTTTGAACATATAATGTTATATCTGCAACTTCAAGATTTAGTTGGACTCGATAAGGCTGACCTGTTCCAATTTTAGCTTCTTGCAAATGTGAGACTGGGCAAATCCTCCTTTACAGGAGTTGGAGAGTTGACAATTTGATATTACTCTCAAATATGACCAGACATTCAAGAATCGGCGAAAGCTTCCCAAATCTCAGTTAAACCCACAATCTCAACAGAATCTAATGGGATTGAAAGCTATAAGAATCAATGTTTTGTAGGGAGAGGGTTTCGTGCATACTGGATTTGTCCTAGATAGTGTCCTGTGATGTCTGCATTGCTGTGTTTGCTATTAAAGACGTTTCCAACTACTCCGTCTGGATTATTTGGAGAAATATATTTCAGTTTCGCAATTTTGTGGTGAATTTAGATATTTGTAAAAGTCATCTTTTGTTTATATACACATTTAAATATAACCACAAGTGAAGAAAAAATATCCTGGTTAAAAAATGCAACCATTTAAAGAGTGGGCAGGAAACACATTGTTGAAATTAATAACTGATGGTTGGAGCAAAAGAAAATTCTGAAAAAAATAATGTAAGATATAACCTGGGGCAAATAACTAAATCAAATTATATGAGAGAAATGATTATCATCAGCTGTTACAACTGCAAAACTACATTAATCATCAATGCTCAATTCTACATTAGCACTGGACACTCATGAAACAGAGCAAATCTATCAACAAATCAGTACTTCCTGACTTTCTACACACCCACAATATTCTGGTACTGGGTGGGAGAGGGTGTGTGTGTGCATATCTATGTATGTGTTGAACATTGTGAAGACCTCAGACTACCTTACAACATGGATCAAGCGTATACTAGGCTCCTACTTTGACCAGCATTTGGAAAATATTAATTGTGGATTCATTGTTTTCTATTGCATTTCTGCTTCTGCTACCTCATGAGCAATTTCTTTTTTAGTCAATTCTTCGGGCCTCCCAATGTCAATTGGCAACCCTTATCCTCCCTCCTGAACACCCTTTTTCTTTAGATGTAAAAGCGTAACGCTCTATTTGAGTCTAGTTTGTGCAACCTCTCTTCACGTTTGGATGGATGAGGAAGTTAAATCTCTGGCAGGTAATTTTTTGGGGACAGAAGAAACTAAGAGACCATCTTAGGAAGGAAGGTGGGTTGCACTTTGAGCATCACCTTGTCTTTAGAAAAAAACATGAAAGGCGGTTAGCAGGAACGAGCTTGCAGTTGGCTATAAATGCAGAGTTAAACGCCACCAAAAATTTACTTTGCCGCGTGAAGAGCCAAAGCGGCAAGAATGCATTGGTTCAAAAGGAGCTCCCATCAGGTAAGTCAATATGACATTTAAATTCCAGGCCGGAGCAAACAACCCGGTGAAAGTATTGGTAAGACCTTTAAGGTATTGCATCACAACTGCTGTATTGAAGTATGGAGTGCACTTAAAAATAGAAAAGGCATCCATGTAGCCCTTTACTGACTAGGTCTAAACGAAGGAAAAGTACTGTAGGTGTATTGCACAGGTAAGGGTCTATCTCCTTAGCTTTAAACTAGTTGCAAAATAATTTCCTAAAGCAAAGGTAAGTCACCTTCTTCGCTGGCCGTCTGCCCCAAAGCAACACCCCCACAATGTCTTTGGGAATGTGCCAATCTCTATCTCCACCTCCCAGGAACCATGCGTGAAGATTGAGGTTTTTGAGGTTTGGTTGGAGAAGCAGGCCTCTCTGAGGCATACTCCACCAAGGACAGCTGGCCATATTCAGAAGGTCTGAGTGCCACGTCTTCTTGGCCCAATCAGATTCATAGTCGTCTCAAACCTAGTCAGCCTCCTGAAGACATGAAGAATGTAGGGGACCGGTGGGAACTTCTACATAAGTGGAAAATTCCAATCTACCACAAATGTGTCCCCAGTACTACTCTCTGAGAAAATGCCCTGGAGCAGAACAGTTTACCTCTTCCTGTTGGAATAGGATGCAAAAGAATGCACTTGGGGTTACCCCACAGGGTGAAGAGGTTTCAAAGAAAGTCTTGGCACAACTTCAACTAGTGGGAGACCAAGCCCTGCCTGTTCAGAGTGTCCACCTTTGTGTTTTCCATATTCACTAGGTGGGCTACTGACAAGGAGATCCCATTCTGTAATGCCCAAAACCAAAGCCTCATTGCCTTCCTGCACAAAGTTATTGACGGTACACCCCCTATTTTGATAGAAAGTGTATAGCCACTGTATCGTCTGTCATTAACAGAACAGTCTTCACCTGTATCGAAGGCAAAAAGGCCATCAGTGCCAGAACCGGTACCCAGCCAGCACACAGCATTCCCTGCAAGGTTCTGCCCGCACGCTTCTAAGTGGGAAGTGCCAGAGAGTCTCTGAACAAAGAACAAGGCCGTTGCCTACAAGCACTCTCCACAGCTCTGGGCGGTCCGCCTTAAAGGACGGCATGAGCCCTGCGAAGAAGCTAGGAGGAGTGCCACAACAAGCATCAACCAGCGTCCATCTTTTAAGGACATTTTCAAGGCAGTCGAGCCCTCCAACCGCAAACTGACTGTTGTCACGCTGCAATCACTAAAGCCACCCGAGACCCATCCGAGACACCTCGACCAGCATTCCAGATCTGCCAACCAGCACAGAGACGATTCTTGACCCAGAACCAACGTGTATGCCAGCCTGCAGCCACCAGTCCAGACTTCCTTGCCAAACTGCCTGCCACCTGATACCCGCAGCTGTCTCCCATCTTGAACTCTGTCGCAGGAGCTGCAAAGCGTCCTGGAACAGACTTGACACTGTCCAGCATCAAGTTCATCTCAAGCACAATGTACACTGTGGTTCTTCTGTCCCTCTGGTCCTTATCCGAAGGCCCCTAGTGACATTTACAACCCCTTGCTCCCTTGGTGTCAGGTCCATGGGCATTGAGGCTTTTAAACTGTTTATTTAGATGGAGTTTGGGTTGAGTTCATAGTGTTTTTCTTAACTTCATTTAAGCCAGCTGCAGTTCTCCCAGACCAAGATGGTCTACTTCCTGCTCAGCACTGATTGGCTACAGTCAACTGTGATGTAACAGTGATGCAGTTTGGAACCTCAGGAGAGGTTCTAAACTGCCTTTCATTCAAGATCCCTAGGAGTGTGGTCACAGCGCTCAAGAGCTCCACTGAAAACTAAAGAAACCAAGAAAAGAAACCATAGAAGACACATTGCTAGGAAGATCTCTTCAGAAAGAGCCAAAGACTCATTTACTCAGATAAGTCACTGAGAAAGACTATTTATTAATACAGTTAAAGTCAAAGAGAATTGTATGTACAGTATGTATTCAAAGACTGAGGAAGAAAAGTTTTCAATAGGGATTGAGTTGTGTTTACTACAAGTTCTTCAAGTAGAATTATTTGTCTATTTTTGTTTACAAATGGAATTAACTTGTGCGCATCAGCTTTTCTGTTTTTAAAGTGAATGAAACGTTGTGCCAGATTGCGCGCGTGCTTTTTCCCTGAAGCATTGCAATGTTTTCTTACGCGTCGTGAATCCAGCCGCATTAGAGGTGTGGACCTAGCTACGTGCGCGTGTACGTGTAATAGAAGGCATTGCAAGTTATGGCGGACTGTTTAGCCTGAGCAGCTGTTTGGTTCAATACGGAAAATTCATTATTCCGTTGCTGATCTGTTCCCGTTTGCGCTTTTGTTTCCAGACGATCAGCTGAGGAGTCGGTTCGTCTTTTGTGTGCGCAGCGAGGAGGTTCCTGTTTATAATTAAGAATCTGGCGCAGGTAGACAGCGTTTTCTCACGTGGATCCAGCTCAGTGAAATAACTTTTCTTCAGTAAGTAGCAGTGCATTAAATGAAGATGTAGACTGTGTAGCATGTTAAGAAAAATCTCCAAAGAGCAGCTGCAGAGAATATTCCTCATGAAAAGGTGCAGAGTTTAATAATCTGATAAAGCAAATACAACAGTTAAGTCTTCCAGGCAATTCAGCACTGAAATAGTGACAGAGAATTTATAAAGTAGTTTGCTTGCCAGCAATTGAGCTGAACCTTGTAAAGAGACTCAAGTTAAGCAAAAAAACTATTTAATTGAAAGCTGATACTTAGGAACTAGAAAAAAGATGAGAAATGGAAGTTACATGCAAGAGAGCAACATTTTGCAAAAAGGCATAGAGAGTCAAGAAGGCAGAGCAGTAGCCTTTAACAGAGTACTTTGAAAATACAAATCCATTTAAATTGTCTGTAGGCAATTAGCAGAGGCTGTCAGGTAACAGAGGGAGCTGAGAAGAGTATAATTTATATACTGGTGTTATGTGATTAATGCTAACCAATGCTGTATTACTGCAGGGTATCCAGTGTTAGAGGACATCAAAGAGATTGAAGGGAACCAGAGGAGTCCTGACCGTTTGTTATTTTCTCCAAATCCCCTTTCCCCCAGTCTGGTCAACTCAATAGTTGTTACAATTAACTGTTGGGTGTACCGGTTTGGGGGGATTTGGTGGGCTATTTGTCTGCTTTACCGACTACTCTCCTGTCAGTATCCAGAGTGCATCCCTTTCCTTCGTGAAACTATCTGTCCTCTGTGTTCCCATATAGGGTGGGCTGTATTTTGTAGTGTGCTAGAACTGTCTGTTGTAATAATAATAAAGTAGATATTTTTATACAACCTTCACTGGACAGTCCCTTTTATCATTGGGTGATAACTGTATTTTCGCTGTGTTGCAACTAACCAATCCACGACCTTGCAGAGATAAGCTTGCCGTTCCGTCCACGTTACCAAAATTGGACAAGGAGGTTTATAATTTACTTGTGTTCCAATATTTTCAGATCCCTTCTGGTGAACTACAGGTGTGGGGCTGATTGATGGTTTAGAAACCGATGTTCATCCCTGGACCACTGGTGCCCCGTAAGTTGATTCGTCACAATCAGTGGTATTTGTTCTGGTGCGTTCCTCAGACCTACCAAAAAGGTATTCCCACTATCAATTTCTCTCTGCGGGTCCACCACTGGAGATCATGTGCGACCCTGCTCAGGACCTGAAGAAGGGTCAACATGTTGCCTGGGAACTGTGATCACTGATTCTGAGAGATCACTGAAGTAACCTTATTGTCAGTCAGGCCCCAACACCAGGAAAATGAGACCCAGCAACTGTACAAAGTCTAGGGCCGGCAGTGCATGAGTGTTCTGGAATTGCGTGACCTACTGCTGAATGTGCAGAGCTCTGCCCTCGGTATGGAAAGCTTTTCCTCTAGGAAGAGTCTAAGGTCCCTCCCATAAACTGGATCTTTTGCGAGGGTGTCACTTACAACTTTTTAAAGTTGGGGGAGAATCGCAGTTTGTGTAAGAAGTTGTAGATGTGGCAGAGATATCCCAAAGCCTGCTAAGGGGAGTAGCTCTGATCAGTGGTCGAAGTGTACGAAAAGAAGTAGTGGAGCTATGTTCCCTGCTGGCATGCCCCTGCTCCCCACAAACCCCATTGCCACAACCCGTCCCACACACAACACACCCCCCCAAACACTTGCACCTGCTGTTTAAGGGAACGTTCAGTGCAGTGCACTGAAAGTGAAGGTTTCAACTTCTTCCTACACTTTTATTTTAAAACAAAACCATTCTGGAACGGTTTCTTTTTAAAATAAAAGTATAGGAGCTGTACAAGCTAATTAAAAAAAGTATAGGAGTACCGCTCCTGACTGCTCCCGCTCCCTTCGACCACTGGCTCTGATCAGCTAATCGTCTAGGTAGGGGAAGAAGGGAACCCCCCCTCTCCTTAGACTGTCTGTTACCACCGACAGCGTCTTGGAGAAGACCCTCAGTGTAGAGGTTAGCCTGAAAGTTAGAACCTGAAACTGATAGTTGGTACTGCCAAACACAAACCACTGGTACTTCCTGTGCCTGCGATGTATGGACACATGAACATAAGCATTCTGGAGGTTGAGTGACACAAACCAATCTTGGAGCTCTAGGGCTTGGCAGATCTGTGTGAGCAGAATAGTCTATACAGAATAGTTTTCATATGGGATGAATCAAAAATCAATTATTTAAATTAATTTTATTGTGGAACTCATCTCCAAAAACATTTTAATATAACAGTGTGTTGGTCCTTCCTCAAAAAATAAGTATAGCAATTGTAAAAATGTTACACAACATTAAATCAGCACAAGCCCAGACTTTCTCAGTCAGAAAATCATGACACCAAACTAGTGCCTGTGGCTTCACCCCCTGCAGCTTGTAGCGTCAAACACCAACTGGAGAGTTTGGCATGCCACCAAGGGATGTCATTTCACCAAAATGCCAGGGGCAGCGGAAGTGACATCACACGACCCTTAATCGGTGATGACATCACAGGAAGTGATGTCATTTGACCCCACCCCGAAGTGATATCGTGGAAAGCAATGGAACAAGACCTTTCACCCGTTGACAAAACAGAACGTGGCATCACATAGCATTATACACGACGAAAAATATGGTTACGATATCACTATAATGTGATGTACATTTCATACAAGAATGGATCGCCATGATCAGTGTGTATAGGACCATATTACCAAATTACTGTGAATGCAAGCAGACGTCCATGACCAAATGATAATGATGTGTTATTATATAACACTTACGCTTAAGCGCTTTATATATAAAAATATACACCCAATATCACCCAACCTGTGTTAGTGCTCATTTATCGACCTCAGAAGGATGAAAGGCTGAGTTGAGGCGTTTAAGAACAGACTAAATCTTAGACTCACCCCCTGAAGTGTGCCTGAAATAAACCTTTAATGAGTCTAGCAATTATTGTATAGAATTCCAGAAAGACACGTTATTTAGTTTTCCTATTCTTTCTCATTTAGGGGTCAGTGCTGAAAGACTTGTGGCACTCCTGTTCTTATATCTCTTATTTTTTTTTAAGGGGTCTGAACAAGAAAGCCAGACACTCCAAAAGTAAAGACCCACATGAAGCTTACATTACAAAAAAAAAAAATATATATATATATATATATATTTTTTTTTTTTAGCGGTTGCAAGGGAGACCCCAGGGATCGCAGTTGCGACCTTTGGCGACCCGTAAATGATCTCCCTGATGCCACCTTCTTACCATCTGTAATCTCATCCCTGATCCCATTTTTCAATTCACCTTCTGTGATGTGCTCTGCTGCTTTCTATATTGATATCCCACACAGTGTGTGTTTATAATTACCTAAGGCACAAAAAGTACATATAGCATTCAATGCCATGCTACCAGAAGCCAAATATCTTTGCTAGTGCATCATACCTTTTGTCATTCCTGTCTGGGGGTAAAGATGGGTAGCTGCTTGCCTTTGTTCAAGACGTGGCAGCTTATAAATCCAGTTATTCAAGGCTGGGGTGTTTGGAAAGAAAGTCTGGATCTGTGTGAGCAGGCCTATACTTTCTAACCAGATCTTTATGCATAGCAGGTGCAGCACATTGCTTTTTCCATAGGTTCAAAGGTGTGTGTCTCAGAGATGCATCGAGGGGCACAACTGTTTTCTTAGGAGGCTCTTTATCTCAAATATCTGAACCGTCATATTGCATGATTTGTTTTAGGGGAGGCGTCCCCCCGTCCAGACTTCTGAAACCTTGGACCTTAGCCTTTTGTAAGATGCATTGGGATGAGCATAAGGGTCGGTTTGCGTAAGTCGACCTCCTGAGAGGTGTTGAGTCTACTAGCAACCTTTAAGTTGGACATTAATTCTACCATCCTTGATTCCTCCGATATTATTTTTATGGTATTTATTGAGCGTGGCCCTAGTTTCGAGAAGCAAAAGAGCACTTTATAGAGGTATACAACAATACAGATACATAAGGAGCGTTTTACAGAGGTGTACAACAGCACAGAGGCATAACGGAGCACGTTTTCAGTGGTAACAATAGAATAGATATACAGCAGGGGTAGAATACAGGTGCACCGGGTGGTAGAAGAGGGACTGGCGGAGTCTAGAGAGTCAGGTGGCACTATGGGCAACGTGATGGCCTAGGTGTTGAGGAGGAGAGACTGGGTCTTGAATTCTTTTCTGAATTGTAGGAGCTGGGGGCGAGTCTGATGCCGTCGGGGAGGAGGTTCAATAGTCTTGGAGCATAGGCAGAGGCGGCTTGTTTTCTGGTCCTTTCCTTTTTGCAGCAGTGGATTTCAAGTCTGCAGGTGTCCTGGCTTCTGGTGGTGCACAGTCTGCCGGAGATGCAGAGTTTCGCTGCGAGGTAGCTGGGTGACTTGAGGGCGACCGCCTTATAGATGATGCAGCAAAATATGAGCTCTTCTGGAGTGTTAGAGCTTTGAAAAGGTTCAAATCCAAAAGGAATTTGTCCACCGTCATCGTCGTAGATGGACTGGAATGTGACATCATAAAATGTGTCCTAGATTGTAGGGGATACATCGATGTTTAGGTAAAATCCATCCTTGAGGCCAACAGGTCCTTTGAAGTGGGAGCCAATGCAAGGAACTAAGAGGGGTTGCCAGCAGTCAATGGTGTTGACGCTGCTAGGAGGATCTTAGAGGCAGACTTTGTACATTAGCTTCTAGACACGCAGGATAGGTGCCTGTCAGCGTCCATGCTGGCTTTGTCAACTGCAGTGGAATCTGATTTTTTTTTTGTTTGGTCCTGAACCCAGAATCGATGGCTCTGCCTTACTTAATAAGTCCTACCTTTTAGGACACATTTCTTTCTGCTGAGGCAACTTTCAATAGGAAACATACTACAAGTTTGCTAGGTGAGGAGTCTGTCAAAGAAGAATGTCCATGCTTTCTCTTCTCCTTCTTAGAATAAGATGAAGTAGAATGATGATGGAAATCGCTTCTAAAGTGCAATCTTTTTCAATGTTCCTTTGCTCTCTTTCTGGGCCTCTACAGAGATGTCTCGGTGATCACAAAGCTCCTAACTTTAAAGGATTTTCTTTTCAAAGGGGTAGTACTTGGTGATTTGGAGATTGGGCATCCAAGAGCTAAGTTGGATGATCTCTCTTAAGGCCTTAGCTGTCATCAACTGGCTCAAACCGCAATCAGCGAGTTTACGCCTGGTACCGAGAAACCAGAGGCAGATCATGTAAATATCGGTGAGTGACATTTTTGCATCCGGAAGGTTTCGGAATAAACATTCTTGAAAGAAGGTTGAACATTTCAAAGTATGTCCGAATTTTTGAGGTGTGAAAAAAATGTATTGCGCAAAGAACTCAGGTCATGGTGCGAGCTACTTATACATATGCCGATGTCATGTGTAGCCTCAAAGAAGGGGCATCCCTCTGCTACAGCAGGAAGAATATATTTAAGATAAGGAATCTGTGGAAGGACACAATCCATTAGAATGTATGCAATAGCTCTCTTTATTTAGACTTACTTGATGACATTTATCAATTGATATCTCTTAAATTACCTTAGCTTCAAGGCAGGAATATGCATCTCCACTTTACTTATGTATGTACATCAACAATTCAATTTTAAGCCACCCCATTCTAACTAAACTACTCTGTAATGTCTACATGTGTTTTAACATATTGTGGGAATAAAAACAAATCCCATCTTTATTATTTATGCTCCACATAAAGGTGTCTATCCATCATTAGCCATATATATATTGGGCAGAATATTCCAAAATATGATATAAAAATGCTGTTCCTTGACAGTGCCTGCATTCTTCTTGCCTCATCAGCCCTATTTTTGTCTCCCAGAAACAAAACTGTATAAGTAGAGCTAGTGCATACATTGGGCCTTATTACAAGTCTGCCGTTCCGGAAATAAGGATGCCAGTAGCAACATACCGGCACCCTTTCCGGACAGGCAAACTACAACTGAGCATGTTGTTGTGCGTGGCAGGTCTGACCTGCTGGGCGCAACAGTCCTGGTAGGCACAGTTGTCACGGAAGCACCAGCACAGTTACTAACCTATAGGACTCCACGGGAATGGGGACAACATTTTCCAGCGCCTGACATCCTGGCCCGCCGGGACTTGTAATGTCGTGGTGGCACCGGGATATCAGGCAAGGAAACGGTGTTATAGTCCGGCGGCAAGGTTAAGTACAAAGTTAAGCAGAGCCTTAATTGGCATCTGGACATACAGGGAGAGGGTCTCATTGATAATGGCTTGTGGTACATAAATTCAAATCAAAGGCACAGGAAGGATCAATGTCACACCACTATGAAAGGCTGCTCACAAACATGTCTTATGTCAAAGAGAAAATCTGAGTCTAACCTGCACTTATATCTTGTTTTGTGGTCTACTAAATTGCTGACAACCCCCATGCAAAAAGATGAGGGGGGGGGCCACAAAATGGAACCCGTGCTTGAATTGGGACATATATAACACTACCGAGGGGTTATAACATAAAAACCAAGACACAAAGGTTGATCTCCCCCCCCCCAAGAAGCTAGTTTACTCACTAGTGTGGCTGCTGGTCAGGTCCTCCATATTCACACGTCCCTCGTCAGTGTCACAGGTCTCTGCTTCCTGTTTTATGATGAATGGAACAAACTCATACCCTGATATGAGCAAGAACAACATGTAATCATAATATTACAATATCCAGATATAGTTTTCATTGTATATTATTGAATGGAGAATATTCTATATGGAGAATAACAAAGTTACTCACCGCAGTGACTACCTTACTCCTAGTCCATAGTCACCTTTCCTCCATACTTGTGGGACAGTCCGTCCTTTGGGACGGGACCGGAGCACTTTTGTTAAAAAGCATCAAAATTAAAAATGTTGGAGTATAATTTTAAGATTCTCCATTCCTGGCATCGACCCCCCGCCACCCTGTCCAAGATGTTTCCTAATGTATCCCCCATGTGACCCAGGGCTTGCTCTGGCCGAGGCACGTGGTTCCACATGTGGTGGGAGTGTCCAATTATCCAGGTTTTTTGGGCGGAGCTGCTCAGCTGGATTAAGAGCATTCTCGGAACATGTCCCTCCCTACATCCCATGGAGATCCTTCTAGGTGTCCCCAAGCCTCAGAGTGAGGTGTTGCCCTTCTCTACAGTGACGGGGAGCTATGTTGAGGGCGGGTAGAATGGCCCTAGCACAGAAATGGAAAAGTCCTGAGACTCCAACGAAGACAGAGTTGCTTAATAAACTGTTGGCAATCTTTACGTATGAGAAACTTGCAGCGATAGCCAATGACAACATGTCCTCTTTTTTACAGGAATGGATGACTGTGCTGTTAAGTGCGGAATGTGAAGCCCTAAGACTCTAATCTTTTCGAGCTGTGACTTGGGTACGAGGGCGAGAGGGGGTGGTCTGTGCTTCATTGTGCCTCGTTCAGATGGGTGTTTGCCTGGGTCCCTACCGTTGGGGATGGGCTGTGGAAAAGTCTCATCTTGTTCAATTCCTTTGCTCTATCCTTTGTGCAAGTTTTGTGTATTGCTCATTGAACCTCATGTAGCTCTGTTTGGGGGGAGGGGGTCTTGGAGGGTGGGAGGTAGGGGAGGGGAGAGTAGGGAACACAATGTTTTATTTGTTGGTAATGTTTTGTGAGTTGGAATTCGAAATGCTCAATAAACACAAAGTGGAGAAAAAAAAATTGAAAATGTTATCCTCTTTTTACGCGGGGTACCGCAAGCGGCCATAACCCCGTCCTCCTGAGCTCCACCCCGCTTCGCCCTTCATTCCTTTTCTATCGCCAGGTCTGCGACCATTTAAGCAATAATAGAGGATACTTATTATAGGGGACGTTGGGTGGGCGTATGGAGGAGAGGGGACTGTGGACTAGGAGTAAGGTAGTACGGTGAGTAACTTTGTTAAACTCCTACGTTCCGTCCCCTTTCCTCCATACTTGTGGGAGATTACAAAGCACTCCTCACAGGTAATATGGTGGATGGAACTTCCCTACTGAAAAGGTTTTTAAGGACAGCCTGGCCGAATTGACCCTGGAGCTCAAGTCCAAGCAGTAATGCTTACAAAAAGCATATGGGGAAGCCCATGTAGCTGCCTTGGCAATGGTTTCCCCAGGGAACATATTTTTGGAAGGCAACAGCAGCCACTTTGCCACATACAAGATGCGCATGAATGCCCTTTGGAGGTTGAATGCCCTGAATGGTATACGCTTCTGAAATACAGGAGGCAATCCATTGGGAGATAGTAGCCTTTGAAGCAGGTTTCCCTTTCAGATCCCGAACGTAACAAAGAGTTGAGAGGAGCCCCTGAGTTCAGTTGTTCTGTCCAGATAGAACTTCAGAGCTTGTCTGACATTTAAATTGTGTAAAACTCTCTCGGCATCTGAGGTCGGATTTGGAAAAAAGACAGGTAATGATATAGACTGATTCAAATGAAAATCAGTCACTACTTTAGGAAGGAAGGAAGGCTGAGTGCGGAGCACAACCTTATCCTTATGGAAGGCAAGGGACGGATGTTCCACGGACAGAGCCTGAAGCTCACTTGCACAACTTGCCGAAGTCACTGCGATCAAAAAAGCACCCTTCCAAGAAAGGTACTTCAGATCCGTTGTAGCCATGGGTTCAAATGGTTTATGGCATAAGGCGGTCAGGACCACATTTAAATCCCACTTTGGATGAGGATTGCGTACAGGTGGAAAAAGATGTAATACACCTCCGAAATGCCTTTTGATGACTGGGTTTGTCAAAGAAAAGGAACAGGTTCAGTGGACAGGTAGGCGGCAATAGCCGAAAAGTAAGTCCTTCAAAACAGAACATGAATGCCTGAAGCGGCTAGATGAGAAAAACAAAAGGACAGTGTCAATCGTAGCATGTCTGGGGTCTAGCTGCTTAGCTAAACACCAGTGACAAAACCGGACAGATTAAACTGTGCTAGGGACTTGACTTCAGGTACCAGGCCGCCAAGCTGATTGATTGTGGGGAGGTGTGCCACATCTGCTGATTGCACTGGTGAAGCAGATTGGGAATCAACAGCAGTTTGATCGGAGGACAAATCGACAGATGCTGAAGTTCTGAAAACCAGAATCTGGCTGGCCACCAAGGAGCTATGAACAGGAGAGTGCATTTTGATGCATTCCTGAGCTTGCAGAGTGACCGATGAATCAGAGGAAGAGGCGGGAAGGCATATGCCCTCATGTTGTGCCACGGAATCTCAAGAGCATCCCCTAGAGAGGAGGCCCCGAGACCGTTTCTGGATGCATAACGAGGAAGTTTCCTGTTTGTAGCAGTCGCAAAAAGGTCCACTTCTGGAGTGCCCTAATTGGAGAAAGATGTTGGAGAGGACCTCCATGTTCAGTTCCCACTCGTAGCTGGCTGCTGTCTGTCGGCTGAGCGAGTCTGCATTCACATTGAATTGCCCCGGAATGTGTACCGCGAGCAGCCAAATGCTGTGCTGAATGGCCCATTCCCAAATCTGAATGGCAAGGTCTACAAGAGGTGGTGACTTGGTACCACCCTGCTTGTTGATATAAAACATTGACACCGAGTTATTTGTGCAGACGCGGACCACCCGGTTCATGATGGATGGCTGGAAAGCTTTTAGCACCAAAAATACAGCCAGGAGTTCCAAATAATTTATATGAAACTGCCTGTCCTGCGGCGTCCATAGAGCGGGAGATGATCCAGCGCCGCGCCCCACCCCAGAAGGGAGGAGTCCGTAGTAATCGTCACTTGTGGGCAGGGCTCCTGAAAAGAGGCCCCCACTGTAAGATTGTTGGTCGAGGACCACCATAGCAGGTCCGCCATCATGCAGGATGGAACTGGGATCATCTTGGAATCCGAGTCCGAAAGACTGGATGAAGAGTTGACAGGTGGCGATTAAATCCGCAATCCTGTCCGCCGTCAAATACACCCTGGAGCCGATCATGTTCCAACGGAAACCCAGGAAGATCAGTCCTTGGGAGACCGTCATGGAAGATTTCAACCAATTCACCGACAGCCCAAGATGGAACAGGAGCTGGAGGAGAGACTGGAGATTGCTCAAGGCCGTCAGAGGACAAGGGTTACGTAGGAGCCAATCGTCCAAGTACGGATATACATGAACACCCTGTAGCCGAAGGAAAGCTGCAATGACCGACATCATCTTCGTAAAGACGTGCAGCGCCGAGCTGAGACCAAACGGGAGCATGCAGTACTGGAAGTGCTCCCCTACCAGGGAGAACTGCAGATATTTTTGATGCAGCCTCCATATCAGGATGTGCATATACGCGTCCTGAAGGTCCAGTACACTGAGCCAGTCGCCCTTCCGAAGAGAGGACTTTATTTGGCAGGGTGTGATCATCTTGAATTTCTCTTGCGGGAAGAGAAGGTTGAACTGGGAAAGGTCAAGGATGGTGCGCAGGCCAGCCTGGTTAGGTTTGGGCACTGTGAACAGTCAAGAGTTGGAGCCCCTCCCTCTTGGTCCCCGAGGGGAACAGTTCCACCGACCTGAGGTCTAGAAGATTCTGAACCTTGGCTCCGAGGGAGAGTGTCCCGATCTGTTGGAAGGGAGGATTGAAGGGTGGGGTAGGGTCAAACGAAAGCCCGCCCGAGCGATGGACAAAGCCCACCGATCTTCGTGATGGTCTGCCACGCCTCCAGATGAGACGAGATTTGTCCTCCCACCGGAGTCTCGTGCGACCGACAAAAAATATTTCATTTTGCAGACTTGTCGGCAGGAAGACTACCTGCTCTTGGAGAGGAGGCTGATGGGCGAGAGAAAAACTGACCACGTTGCTGTTTTTGATGGGTGCCGCCAACTGGAGGTGCCAACATTGCGTGCCCGGCGGTCCTAGAACCCCCTGAAGCCAGAGTAGGATCGAGACTGAGACCCTGACCTCTGTGTATAAGGGGCCTTAGCTGGGACCTTTGCCAGGGCCGACAAAGATTTGGCGGTTTGGTTTGGGTGCTCGCCTTGGTCTTTGAAAGTCATCTGTAGATGAATGGAGAAATTCCTTGCCATCGAAGGGAAGGTCCAGAACTTTATCTTGCACCTCCTTTGAAAACTTTGTTGCTCGGCGGGAAGTGTCAATTCCCACCAACAGGCCTCAAGCTGAGGCATCCACATGATATACCGCGGCTTCCAGGAGATCTTGTGCCAACACCCTGGTGTCTGGCAAACCGGCATTGAAGTCGTCTAGCCTATCCGCAGGAATGCACTATTGGAAATCAGCCAACTCCTTCCACAGCTTCATATTAGCTGCTGCCAGGATCAGCTCGGTATTTCCTTGGCGAAGTTGCAGTGCTGAGTTGGCAAAGACTTTCTTGCCCAAGGAGTCTAAAATGTTGCCCTCCTTGGAGAGAATCTGAGCCGCAGCTGTAGAGGTCGCAGAGGCCGGCTTGGATTGAAGGGTGGCCGCAGCTACCACCGTCAAGGAAGGGAGCGGACAAGACGCCAAGGATATCTCCTCTGAGGTGTGAAGCCTGTAACGGGCGTCGATTCCATTATTAATATGGAGCCCATTGTGGGGCTTATCCCAGACCTTACGGGCCTCAGCCAAAACGTCCTTCTGGAGGAACAGGCCGTTGCGCTCTTGTGGTGACAAGGTGAACGCACCCGAAAGCACCCCTTCCTGCGGAGGGGGGGGGTCTCAGGTACTGGAATGTCGAGGAGGGCCATCATATCCAGAACCTAGTGATGGAATGCTCTGACAGAGCGGGGCTACTCATAATATCCTGATCTGCTTGAGGGTCATCCAGCGAATCAAGGTAGATTTCCTTGAAAAGACCCTTAAAGTACTCTTTCATAGGGTCAGAATGCATGAGCCTCTGATATTATAAAAATACATCCTCTGATGAAGGTTTAGGCGCTGGGGTAGGCAGAGGCCTCTCATAAGGGTCGTACCCCCACAAACGCAATGAGGAAGGTTGCCAGGAAGGCCCATCATCAATTGGGTCCGCATAGATCAGCACAGCAAAAGTAGTCGGAAGCGATACAGTATGTGACAGCGGCATCCGAGCACGCCAGTCGTAAGAAGGGCGGAACAGATTTTTACATTCCACCTGAGGTGAAAAAGGCTGCTCAGCCCCAAAACAAAGATTCCCAGCACCGCTGTCGAGAACAACATAGGTGTAAGGAAAGAATCCAAAATGGCTGCCATGGACCATGAGGGGTGGGCGGCCATTTTGTCGATGCCTGAAGATAACTGCGTCACATGTGCAGATGAGGCTGGTCAGGGGACTTAAGTAAAACCTTAGCCTTGACACAAGGATCCTCGGCAGAGCCGGTACTGGGAGGTCTCAGATGTTTACTTGACATCTTTAGAGGTAGCTCAAAAAATAGCCTCCAAAGGAGGAACATCATCAGAGCCGGGAACAAAGGAGTTACGGTGCATGACAGCCCTCTTTGCCCCCTCGACAGAACCGGTATCACCGCGACCTTGAGCGCGGGAAAGCTGAGGAATCACCCTTACAGGCAAGACCTTAGGGACGGGTCTCTCGGTTTTGTCGGTACTAACCTTAGCCTCACGAAGAGGAACCTTGGGTATAGTCCCGGTATGTGTAGCTCCCTGATGAGGGTCCTCAAGCCATGGCTTGGTACAGAAAGCTCCAGAAAAGGAGGCCTCATGGCAAACCCCAGTGTCTGAATGGAAAGCTCCAGAAACGGAGGCCTCGGAGTGAACCCCGGTGTTCAGAACCACAGATGAACTGGGCTGACGTTTAGCACCTGAAAAGTGAATCTCAGAACGTGTTACGGTCTAGGCAGGTCTGTTGTGGGAACCCTCGGAGAAAACTCTGGTACGCCTATTAGGCCTGCGAGGCAACTCAGGAGAAGCCCTGGTGGAAGAGCTGCTAGAGCCCCTCCCGGCCTGAGAAGACCCCGGGAAGGATTCCCCCGGCCCTGGCGCCCTAAATAGTAAAGAACTTACTGGGCAAGTCTTCTTTTTGTCGATGAATAGCTGAAGATGAGGTGGAGGAACACGCTGAAAGACGTCCTCCCACTGAAGAAGACATCGTTGGAGTGCCCGGACTGAAAGGGAATCGCAGTAGAAGCACAAATCCCAGCGATGATCCGGCCAGAGAGACTCCAAGCAGAGAGAATGGGGATCCGCCCTAGCGAAGTGGCGTTCGCATGAAGAACAGGACACAAATCCCAGATTCTCCGGCATAGACGGAGAACTAAGTGACCGCAGAACCGGAGCAGGGCAGAAGGCCAACGGGAACAAGAAAAAATTATTCCCGGTGATGCAAGTGCATCCAACAACATTTTCAATTTTGATGCTTTTTAACAAAAGTGCTCCGGTCCCATCCCGAAGGACGGAATGTGCCACAAGTATGGAGGAAAGGGGACGGGACGTAGGAGTATAATATTTTAAAACGTGTTGAGACTTAAACACTGCAATGTCAGTCACATGATTTTATTAAGAGATGAGGAAGTTAAAGGTCAGACAGGTAAAGGCAGATAAAAAACAGTTTTCAACCAAAAGGAAAATATAACCCTCCTTGGACAAATACTTGATCACCAAACAGTGTCCGATTAGATCCTTTTCTAACAAAGTTCATACAGGTTCCTCCAATCCCTCTCCAGGTTATTCACTTACGTGCACAACTTCACGCAGTCCTTTTTTTAGTTGTGGTTTGCTGCGAGTAGGATGTGACGACCTCCTATTATACCCTCACTCCTGGATTTATTGTTTGGCCTCTTAAACAGCACCCACAGCTAAATCCAACTTAACCAAGTCCTGCCTTCTCCTCCTGGGCCAGCATTATTTTGTCCCGCCTTCTCTTGCTATTCAAAAATGATGCACCACATGCTGGTTCTTTCTCCTACTATATCCTCAACCCATTCTCATCTGAGGCTCACCCTGATCCCCCTTTTCTCATGCATACCTGATTGGTTGGCCTGCCCCCTTAAGCTCCTCTTGGCATTTGCCTATTCATTCATGTTGGATGTCTTACTATTGACCCCAAGGGTTGGTCTCGAGAGGATAGCTTAGGGGCAACGTGCTTCCCTTGGAAGCAAGACGACACGGGGCAACACAGGTTGGAACCCCGGGTCCGCGGTTAGAAACCTCTGGGTATTAAGCACGTTATAAATAATCTATCATATCATATCATAACAGGGTTGGTATCTTTGGTTTTGGCGAACTAAGTAAGAGGAGCATGGTCAATAGGTAGCATGAATTGGTGACAGTTAATATTTAAGCGAGTCAATGACCCACTTAATGGCCAAATATTCAAGCTCAATAGTGGCATAATTCTTTTAACATGGATGGAGCTTCCAGCTATTTAACTTGTGAAAGTTCCGCCCAAAGACCCACCCAGGAAGCATCAGTTTAATAGGGGGTCACTGAAGTGTTGGGCATTATAAAGAGGGGCGGATGTCATACGTCATGGCCTATTAAAATTCTTTCATTTGAAATGGTCCACGGTGATGCTAATCTAATCACAAAATTCATGTACTAGTAAAAATGGCTTTATTCAGATTTTTTTAAACAGTAGAATGGGAAAACATGAATCTAATTCAATTAATAAAACAATATATCAAGTCACAATAAATAGATTTACAAAGTACTCACTAACATTATTTTCCTTTTTGAAGAAAACTGCTCTTGATTGTGTTATTGTTGGTCACCAATAACAGAGTGGGCCTCAGCACATCATTGTACACTCTTAGAGAGGAAGAGGTGTATAATGCATTCCTTTTATACATTATTTTAAAAGGGCAAATCAATTCTGCTGCTGTCACATATAGCTTCCCTTGATAAAGCATGCCTGCCTAGGATGTTAACTTATACGAATGACCGAGCAATACAATATTTATGTATGCCAATGCTATTATCCTGCATTCTGGGGATTTTAAGATTTATCTATTTGCCACGGCACTTTAACCTCGATATAGCGCTCAAATTATGGTCGTTAATTTACATTTTCCCAGTACACAACCGGTAGATAAGCAGCACAACACATGCATAACTTAAAATAGTAGAGGGAATCTCTGATGATGTGTACACTGTATTACACATGCTGGTTATCAGGAGCAGATCATATGTCTAAGTACTTCTGCTTTCACAAAAAACACACAAAATTAAAGAGGTGTAGTTCCTGATGATATAGAATGATAGCAAATAGGAATGGGTCTTGCACTGCCAATTCCCACCAATGCGACAACTCAAGAGCTGATTTTTAATGATTAAGCCGAGAAGGGATTGCCCGCTCTCTGAATTTAAGACATGCTATGTGTAATCTCACCGACTATAATGGTGGCATTGTAACCCATGCAAAGTAGTTGCTTACCTGAGTTTGTATTAGTGCTGCCTTCACCGATATCTGCATCACTCTGATCAATATCAGCTGAAACTGGCTCTTCCTCTTTCTTCAAAAACATTTCTTTACCAAGATTTGAAAATCCTGTGGTGGAAGTATTTAAAAGCTAATGTTATCAAGAAAGTGAAATGGTGAGTATTTTAAACAGTATAAAGTTTTAATAAGCTTTCGGCTAGAGGAATTGGTTATACAATCATATAAAAGAAACTATTAAAGCATAAAAAGGGTTGGTTCAGAGACATGTGAAAGAAAATGAGATGGCCTTTTGGGGTTTGGGTGGGGTGGTTCAAGAACACAGAAGGAAGTAGTAGCATTGAGGTAGATACATCCGCTGTCTCTAGGTGGTAGTGAAGTGGACCTCAGGGAATCCAATGCAATTGCCCTGTCCCTGGGTGGCTTTAAGAGGTTCTGTGTGTCTTTCGCTTGGGAATTAGGAGTGTGGTTAGCCCTGCTGACCAAGTCAAAGGTGCATATTTTAAGATTTATGATTCACATAAACAGCCATAGTAAATGAAAGATGTTCAACCCTTCATGGTTCTAGTTTTTCAAAGCATTAATTATATTCCATTTTCAAAACATAGTTTGTGCAGGAGCGCCAGTTTTGTAGCCTGACCTGGAGAAGGAGGGCATTTCCCTTTTTATGCATCAGCACGTCCTTAGCAATGTGTTAAAAACCCAGAAGAAAGCGCATCAGTGCATGCGGCAGTTTGCCAGTTCTGCGATGAGGTGGTGAAAATCCCTGGTGCTCAATTTGTGCCTGGCACTCTGTCACTGAGCATGTCTGGGCAACCTGGAAAGCCTGTTCAAGACCAGACCACTGGCTTGCAACTCAGTTTCCTACGTGGTCTATGTGACAGGGTGACGTTCTTGTCTTGGCACGGGTCTGACAGCCTTGGAGTGTCTTTTCAGTGCCTGTTCTGGGGGTGGGGGTGGGGGAGGTTAAGACCTAACACTGCATTTAGCCCACCTGTGCAAGTTAATCATACTTTTCTTTTAGCACAATTCTGTAAGGTAGCCACGCGTCACATTAGATAGATATATAGCTATGTGCACATCAGCCATGCTACACACCCAGATGCATCTATGAAGATAAGCAAACTAGAAGAACTTTGAGAGCACGTAATATACTACCCACCCTCCTCCTTCTCGTCTCTAAGACATCATAGTATTATACATGTCCATTTGGAGTAGCCAAATTCCACACAAACACCCCCGCCCCAAAATCGGTAACACTTGCATACTACAATCAATCCCAGGCATTGGAGCTTGTCCCTGCGGATACAACAAGCCAGTGCGCACAGCCACAACCTCAAATACCAGCCAATCTACACAAACCCAAAAACACACACCCAACATAACAAACATTCCCATACCACAAACAACCCAGGCATTGGGCCTGATACAACAAGCCAGTGCACGCAATCAACCCATTTGCAACCCAACACACACAGACGCCAGTCTCCCCTGGTTCTGGACCTATCCTATAACTCCGCCCTCACTAACCAACCATGTGCTCTTTCTTGCAGAGCCACCTAAGCGCCTGGAGACTACAGCTGGGTGAAAACGGTGCGCGGTATAAGTCAACATAACATAACAATGCTGGAGTGCTGGGAACATTGCGAATGGCTGCTCCCAAAGCAGCCACTACAGGATTCATGGAAAGTGATCTGTCAAGTCTAGGACTGAGTCGCTGGTTTACTAGATCAACTAGAATGGAAACACTGATTGGTTGGGATATATTTCTGAATGCATTACAACCTAAGCCATATTTAGGGCAAATACAAATGGAGCGGTTGATCGAGACATAAATGACAGAGGTTGGCAAAAGCTAACAGACTGTTACAAACATAGCTACTGTTTTAGCAGATGGCCTGACTCAATTAGATACCAAGGTCCCGAAACTCATCCCGAAACCAATGTGGAAACCCCAAGATAATTGACAGCTCACGTGAAACAATGACAGCATATTAACGAGTAAAGGTCATAGGTGACGATCCCGAATATGAATTCACTGTTGCAGGGAAGGATATTACCGTTCCTGACACCATTTAACAAGATCCTAGCAATTCAGGGTTAACTGCAAATAGAACTGACATACACCGCCCAGTGTGGAGTGATAAAATCCCATCCGTGAACGATGAAGCTTTTTTTGAGGACTTGTGTTAGGTTAGTGTCACAGGACTGACCACCCAATGAGGACAAAATACACTACACTGGCCAGGCGATTAGGAAAAAGGGTGGAGGACTGCGGTCCAGAAACACCAGGATGAAAAGAGAACACAGAGAGATGTCAGTATGGTGATAACAAACTATACACACTAGCCACCTCCTCCTTCACCTGTGAGTTCAGTACAGAGAAAGGAAACAAAAAGGACAAATGGGAATGGACATGGAAACAGTGCCTGCCCCGTAGAAACTAAAGGATGCAAAGAAGACAAACAGAAAACAAGCATTGGCAATGCCAACATTTTGGGCTTTTGTATATGCATGAGAAAGACACTTGCCAGGAACAGCCATAGTGGTATTAACTACCCATTGTTGATAGCGGGTGCAAAATGGTGCGTGTACCTGGGCATCTAAAAGCATTGCCTGGTAAAATGTATGCACAAGCCAAAAATGTTGGCTTTGACAATGCTTGTTTTTAACAGGACTTCAGTGAAGCACATGCAGAGTGCTAATAAATCGTGTGACTGATGTCAGACCCGGTAAGACATTTCTATCACACCAGCAGCGGATTTACAGCCCCAATTAAGTTATTAACTCTCAGAAGACTACTTTGAACAAACGCTGGCAGGCAATTTGAATGCAAAGGCTAATGGTAAGGCTTGATTAAAGCAAGCGCAAAGAGTTCCCATGAGGAGGTGTTTTGGGTGAGCAGAGGCAGGACTGGATGGGAATGGCCATAGGGATAAGCATGGCTATGGGTAGTCAATGGGTGCGCAAATAACCAAACAACACCTACAAGCTGTGTATCCCTCCTCATATGCCAATTCATTTCATCTGTACTCCAATGCAATATGATACCCAATAGCCCAAACTAATAAAAATTCACCAGCCGTTACTGTAATGGTTATCTAAAGCCCACAGTATTACCTCTTCATGCGACAATTGGCATATTCAATATGAACAAGCAGCATAAACTTTTGAGAGGGGATGTTGTGGTGTCAGACCCCCAATTACCTCAGCCCAAACCGGGTCCACCACCTGAGGAACGAGTGCATGTTTTGTACGTAAGCATGGTTAATTACACAAAATTCCAGGGAACAGTTGGATAGTCCCATGGAACCACACCAACTCGAGTCTCAAAGAACTACATCAATTGTTGCATTTGTATATTTTTTAGCAACAGTTAAACACTCTCAGATATTGTATTACCACCCAGACCTCAAACATGATTGGACAAACATTTACAAAAGAACTTCCATCTTTTCCAAATTCATTCTTTCTCATTGGTCATCGACAATCTTTACAACCATCTTCAGATCATATTCAAAGTCCTCCTTTGCTGGGGATTGGTCTGTGGTAGGTGGTGACATCAAGGTACAATGAAACATTTGCACATAACATAATTCATTACTTAGTAACAACTGGCCTATAGTCTTTAACCTTAAGTGTGATTTACCCTTGGTCTGCTTAGATATTGTAGCAATATGAGGAAGGGCTGAACAAACAGGTTTTCTTTGAACTACAGATTGCTTTCTCAACAGCCCCAGATTATTGCTTCCTCTTAAGACATTCTAATTTATGCAACCACTACTCCAGCATGTGCAGCCTCTAGCTTCACCCTGGACACCCTGGCCTCGGGCTCCATCTTTATTGCCGCCCAAACAAATGGTTAACCCACTTTATGCGACGCCAATGCAACAAGGAAGATTACATCTGTTCCTTGCGGAACTGTGAAACCATAAACCTTCGTCCTGCTCGCAGGCTGATCATCTACTGGATGACTAATTCTTCCTCAGTCAACCACCCAATCCCGAAAAACCAGACATGTCCCAGCTTCCAAAAATGAATCATGTAACTGCTAACGGCAAAGTCTGAATAAACTCACAAAACCCCACTGCATGCAGGTTTAGATAAACTCCTTATTAAACTTCTTCCATATGCTTCTCTGTGTGATCAAAACTCCTTTTATATATTTCTCTGAGTGTATGTTTTATAAATGTTATTCCTCCTTTACTGCAGGATCTGAGGACAGGCTCCCTTCCGCATGCGCATTGTACTCCTCCCTCAGACTCCCAGTGTTTCAGAGCACCCCATGTGTATATCACGTTCGTGTTGCATTTGTGATTTTAACATTGTATCCTTCTACGCACGTGCAAATCTAATATGTATCAGTTCTAGACAACAGTTGTACTAAAAATAACATATCCCATCCACAATTAACTACGCTCGATATAGAATCAAAGAATAAAATCAAAACTCCGTTCGATACTTACGATATTGCAACATCGCGCCCAGTTTGCCACCACCCCCAATCATCAATAAAGCACATGCAACATGAACCCCTTGTAATCATGTGGACCCTTCCTGACCACCCCAATATTCCCCTTTAGTTTGTCAAGACTTGAGGCTTGCGAGGAGTATGAATACCACTGTCCCTAAGCAACCAACAGCAAGACACAAAACACTTGCTGTTCGAGGATTAAGGCCACAGGTGGCAGGAACAGGAACACCAGGTTATCCAAGGGCTGCTGTGGAAAAAGGAACAGGTTTGGTAAGTATGGAATACGTTCGTGAGCAAAGGGATAAATAGGGAAGGAAGGGAAAAGGGCACCTACCAGAATGTGTAAATCAGAATACCTTAACTGGGAGGAGGACCGTAGCGTGGTAGAATATTCAGGCGTAAACCCTGTTCCCTCAGTGAATTCAAGAGGAAGCTGGCAGAAAGTATTCACGATGGTCAGATAATAAATGAACCCACTGGATACACCTGAACCAGAGGAGAGAGCATGAAAGTACTTGAGTCCAGAAGTTACAGCAGAACGTGATTCCAATATGTCTGCGACAAAATGGTAAGTCCAAAGGCAGTCCATGTTAACAGTCCAAGGTCAAGCCAGCAAAAACAGTAAGGTAGAGCGTGGAGCTGACAAGGATGAGGCAAAGGGAATCCAGTAAACAAGGTCTGTGGTCAAAAATCCGAATAACAATAGACGAGGAGTTCAGGAAACCCCAAACGCTGGTCAGAACAGCTGAGAAGTATCGACCAACATGCACACATCTGTTTTATGCAAATCATTATGGAACCCGAATCACGTGATCCTGATGACGTACATCACGTGTCAGGTCTCGTAGTTCCTGATTCGCTGTAGGAGCCGTATCACGTGATGATCCGTGGAATGAAGACGTGAAAGCTGCCACTGGGCCTGGCGATGAGGGTGTGTGTGCTCGTGACGTCTTGTCACGTGCTTGCTGGCGTACTAAGGATCGGAAGACCACATCGCCTGTTAGGCGTTGCAGCAGGCGTCCCTTTATGGGAGCACGTGGTCCACTGCACAAGCGCCACGGCAAGTGCCATCTATGGTACAAATATAGACGTCCCAGCTGCTATGAGGTAACAGAACGTTTACTCCCGACTATAGCCCTGGATCGTGAAGGGGGTGGAAATGGGGTATAACCCGTATGTGATGGGGCATGCATGACAATTTAATGTTTTAACAAATCATAATCATCTCTTGGTGAACTGCCCTACAACCATTCCTCATACTTCTCCCAAATGGACATACTCCACCCGCCCACCATTTCCACAATCTATCTGCTGCTCCACACAAGCATGCCAATTTGGCAGTGGACACAAAACACCTTCAGTTTGAGTACCCATATGGGATGAAGCAGCGGTGGCCCTAACCTTGGACAGGGTTACAGTCCTAAACCCTCTGCTCTGCCATCTTGCTAACCCAGAATAAGGGGTGTACCGAATAGTAGATTTAAGTATTTGGTTGAATACCAAATAGATGGATAAGTATTTGGCCAGAGCCGAATACAGAGGTGAATAGTTGCCTTTTTAATAAATAAAGTTATGTAGACAGGAAAAACACTTTGTAAATTAAAAACACACTTTATACTATGTATATCCATTCTTTACTGCATTTTATTTCTTTGTTGTCTTTGTTTGTGTAAACCAAGAAAGGAATACAGAAAACAAACTGTTCAATAACAGCACAGTTTGCATTTGTGTGCATTAATAGGTGTCGCTTGTTGGGCAGGGCCCAAGTAACTAAGACCAGGATGCAATCACTGTGAGGGGAGACTGGGATGCGTCTACTAGTGCTTTTCAAATGTTCCTTTTAGACCTTCCCATCTTTAACCTTCTGGCTCTGGCAAGGCACTGAAACACATTAGGAGTGATTACATCTATTAGCACCCTGCTGAAGTGCTACTGAATACAAACATTTGGGATGCTAAAGCCATGCTTTGTACCTGTGGAACCAAGTGGGGATGAGACATTTGAAACATGTATTTTCATTAAAAAATAGTATTTATTTTTGGTGGGGTACATTGGTAGGTGTTTTGATACATGGTAAAAGAAACCATACACAAATATATAGGGAACGCTGACCCTATACGGAAGGGACTGTGCCAATTTCAAGATCTTTAATTGGCATGTGTATGTTTATTTTACTTATTTGTTTGACATTTACATCCATTTGGTGCAATAGTTCTAAATGGTAAACGTGTATCTCCTTGTCTTTATTACACAAATATCCTTCTGTGAAACAATGCACCTACCAAAAGTACAGTAGAAACTAGCAATTTTGACAAAAATGAAATTGGTCTACTTAAAACGTTGGAAAAACTACAGAGAAAAGAAGTGTTTAAATGGTGGGAAGAACACTCACTCCAAAACTAACTACGTGGATGTTGGGAGGATTCCACGTGGCCTCAGAATTTTAACCTCGCCGTCTTTTGATGAACAAGACCCTGAGATGCTAAGAGAATGGGGTGACTCTATGAACATTTGCTCAGGACAGTTTTTGAATATCCTTATCAAGTATGCAAGAAAAGACAGAGAAAAAACCCTAGCCAGAAATGGAAGAAATCCACAGGCAACTATCCCAAATACTAGCAATCGAAGAGGATAATAATCTGAGAACCAACATTGAAGACAGTCTCAAAACATATGAGGAAGACATCAAATTACGGAAACAAAGAAAATTCCTTCACAAAAAAGAAAATTATGAAAAGGGGAAAGTATACACGTTTGCTCGCAGGTTCGATCATTTGAGGAAAAATCTGTCCAATAAAAATATCCAGAGTAATGAACCAACAACAACCCCCACATCCAGCGAGGTGGCCACAACATCAGAGTAGGAGACACCCACTAGCGAAACCAAAAATGCCTCTAAGAAAATAGATTTTTTAGACGAAATGAGGATGCTGGGACTAGATGGCTGCAGCAATTGAAAAAAAAACATGCAGGCAGAGGATGTGGCAAATCACAAGGACGAGGAGGAAAAAGAAAACAAGGAAGGGACAAAGAAACAAGCAGCTCAGAGTCAGATGGCAACACAAGAATGCGCTCTGGCAACAAGATGGCGAAATAAATACACCTAGCACGGACAACAGTATTATTAATCTGTTAGATTATATAATAAGTGACGATCAAATAAAAGTTCTCCAGTATGGATTAAACTTTTGTCCAACTTTTCCATATGAGTATGCATATATGCGCAAAATTAGATTGAAAACATTCTTTATTCAGAATCCACCAAAAGAAAAAACTAAAACCATCCAGCAGGGAAAAACAGCGGTCACTATTGAAGATCTGGATACCTTACTAGACTTGGCGGAACTGTAGTCCACAGGGAGCGTTGAGGTAATGTCCTCTGATATCTCTATGTAAATGTTAAACATAGAGACTGATTGGCCTATAACCAGCAAATTAGAGGCCAAATCAAGGTTCAATCCCCTATTTCAACCGGGTGGTAAAATAGAAGCCTTTCAAGTTTTGGTTATTCATGACCTTCAAAAAGTAAGACTGCAAAAAATCAAAACTAAGTGTAATTTTTCATCTAAAGAAAGACAAATTCTAAAAGATCTACAGGAAGTCAAGAGCATTGTCATAAAAGCCTCAGACAAGAGTACCAATATTGCCATTCTAAATCGTACACACTACCCCAAGGAATCATACAGGCAATTGTTGGACGTAAGCTGTTATGAAAAACTGGAGAGCAATCCAACAGAGAAAATAAACCAAAAAGTGGAGTATTTCCTCAAGAAATGGTCTGAGTTACGTTTACTTGATGAGGATGACTGCAGGTTCCTTTTCAACACATTCCCGAGTATACCAACGATTTACTTTCTCCCCAAAGTCCATAAACACCCGACCCATCCCCCAGGCCGACCCATTGTCACTTTAAATGGAGCCTCTCTCGAGAACATTTCCAAATATGTTGACCAGACTCTCCTACCCCTTGTATTCACTTTACCATCATACTTGCGGGACACCAAAGATTTCTTAAGCAAGATTGAAGGGATAGTATGGGAGAAGGACATGTTTGCCACGCTGGACGTTGTCTCACTATACACCTCCATTCAGCATAATGATGGCAAAAAAGCCTGTAAGTATTTCCTTGATAGCAGGTCTCTCAACTATCTTGCCCATGGGGAAATGATAATGGAGATGATAGAAATGTGTCTTAATAACGGCGTCTTTTTATTTGACAATGATCAATTGAGAGGGACTGCAATGGGTACAAGTTTTACCCCCTCATATGCCAACCTGACCATCGGTTGGTGGGAGAAGTTCAATGTATGGACTGAAAGTAATCATCAGTACACTGATCAAGTGGTTTTATGGCTGAGGTTTAAAGATGACCTATTCATTCTCTGAACGGCGAAGAAAAAGATAGGCTTGACTTTGTTAAAATATTAATAGACTGATTCATGGAATTATTTGCTTGAAAAACGCAGATTTGCATGCCTTTCTCCCCGAAAATCCCTGTTTGAAGTACAGGGATTTTCGGGCAGAAAGGCGTGCAAATCTGCATTTTTCACGCAAATAATTCCATGAATCAGGCTGAAAACGTGAACAATCTAAATCTACAATTCACAGAAACTCACAGTCGGCAACAAACAATCTTTAAAGATGTTTTGGTAAAAACGAACCAAAAAGAGATCATTACTGAACTGTATCGTAAGCTGACAAGTTCCAGCATGCCACTTTTCGCCACAAATAATCACCCCACATCATTGAAGTGGAGTATTCCATATGGCGAATTTGTGAGAATATGGCGTAACTGCAGCAAAATAGAAAGCTTTGACAAAGAGTGTAAACTTACAGCGGCAAAATTTGTAAAGCAAAGATATCCCAAAGCTGTTCTAGAGAGAGCATATGAAAAAGCCTGCAATTTAAGTCGAACTACGTTGCTCTCGACAAACAAAACATTAGAAGCTAAAGTGCAAGATGACGCAATAAGACTTATTCTCACATTTGGAACACATGCAAATGTCATAAGAAAGATATTGCATCGACATTGGCACGTTTTGCAGTCAGACAAAGCACTATCGCCAGTCCTAAAGGAAAAAGTAAATATAACTTTTTAGAAAATCGGTCTCCATTAAAGATTCTTTGGTTAGTAGCTTTTTGCCCCCCATAAGTAAAATTCCAAACAGCACCACTTGGCTCTACAAAAATACTAGTGGCTTTTTCAAATGTTCCAAGTGCAAAGCATGCCTTGAATAAAACTAACTATACACATCATATAACGAAACATCTGGTGGAATTGAGAAACCATATTACATTCAACACTGAGTTTGTGGTGTATGCTCTAATATGCTCTTACAACCGTTGGTACATTGATAGTACCATCTGTAAGTTAAAATTGAGAATCTTACAGCATATGAGAGCTATTAAAAACGGTGATCCCTCCTACCCGATGGCAGTCCATTTTAAAGCTATACATCAGGGTAAACTGGATAGCCTGATATTTTTTGGACTATATCATGTTCGAGCTAATCCCCGTGGGGGCAACAGAGAATTGGAACTATGCCAAATGGAGACTAGATTTATTTTAGATTTTGAGTCCAAAAAACCATAAGGACATAACCTCGATGAGGAGTTGTACACATACCTAGGGACTTAATGAATTGGGTTTTCAGGAATTATGATTTATTTTACTGTCCCCAGTGTCCTGCGTAGTATAAAGTACATGTATTTCAGGATCATTATGGACTAAATATGCTGTGACTTCACACACTATTCAAAGTCTGTGAAGTGAGAATTTGTTGGTAGGATGTCTTATTTTATCATATTCAAGATTTTAAGATTGATTATTTGTGTCTGTGTGTTGATATATATATGCTCACTTAATGGTGATTATGTGGTTCTTATCTCTAATCTTCAAGAGAATGAGAATATGCTCTCTAGAAATAACTGCTGTAATTTCTTGCCATTGTTTACATATAGAGTGCTTCAGGCAGGGACTATGTTTGCTAAACATGATGAAATTCGAATATAGACATTCTTTGCATGAAGGAATATTATCCCAGCACTATGCACTTTACTGCTAAGCCTTAGACATGCACTCAAATGAAAGACTTCATTCATGCACTTTATCGTAAAGGATCTTTACTCGCATCATGTATTTGGCAACAGGTTGGACATGACCCTCTGTTAATATACGGAGGGACATCATTTTTTGGCACTTTACTATTTTATTGGGGTGTTGGGTTATAGCCTCAACGTGTATGTCAGCAGATTGTGTTGTAGGCAGGGACTAACCAGCACTGAACTGCGCCACTCGTCTCCATACGGGGGCAGCACTGGTTAACCCGCTAACCCATTACTATAGATTTGCAATGTGACAAAGGCAGCATCATTTGTGCAAAACGGTCTAAAAACATTAAAAACATTATAAATGTTTACAATAATAAAAACCTTTTGCTGCTATGGAGGCTCTAAAATAGAGAAAAAAGAAATAAGGTTTATGCAAAAGTAGTTGGAATGCCTATTACAAAATGGCAACCATGCTAAACAACAAAAATAGGCTGACAAATGCATAACGACCGGTTGCAATTGAAAGCAAAAAGGGAATACGATAGCGAATAGAACCATAGAGAATGGTGAAGGTATGTGTGTATATATGAACAATGTGAAAATGCACTCACTTGTACGTGATCAAGCAGCAAGGAAGCTGTGAAACGCGTTGTACCGTGTTGGACATTTTAAAGGATACTGGGCCTCATTACGAGTCACCCGGTATGGAAATAACGGTGGCAGTAAACCCGCCGCCACCGTTGTTTCCATACTGGGTGATCTCATGTCCGGCAGACGGAGGTGTCATTCCCGCCAGGTCTGACCTGGCGGGTTTAACACCGCCTGCCTGCAGGCGGACGTGGAAACACCGGCACCATCACGAGATGGTGCCGGTGTTTCCATGGTCCCCATTCCCATTGAGTCCTATGGGACTCAATGGGAATGGGGATTTACCGAATTCCGCCTCCGGAATTCCCGGGACATCGGGGTCGTAATGCCCCAGTAATTCTGGGAATCACGGAGGCGGAATGGTAATACGAGTCTGGCGGTAACCGAGCCGGAAAAACCGGCAGGTTACCGCCGGACTCGTAATGAGGCCCACTGTGTTTGTCTTTGGTATCTACAACAGATGAAGTATTTTGCTGGCGGCTATTTCACTGTTTGGAGTGCTATCCCCTTCGGGAGAGAAGAAATCACTTTCCCTTTTGTTGAAATAAATATCTTTCTGTGTTAACTTTCTAATGTTGGGAAGAATATTTCTGCTGACACAGACTGGGACATTTTGGTTAATTAAAATACAGCCACGTCTACAGTAATATCTCTCTCTCAATTCGAAGGGACTCAATTTGGCAACATGAGAAAGATGGAGGGCAGGAACTGTAACCAATGTTTTAATATTACAAGCAAATCTCTGGCACAAGCACACTTCCCACAGAGCCGTTTTACTTGCTATATAACCTTGGCCTGCAGGCTGAATACAGTTCTTTGCTTCAGGAACACTACATCCTGAGCTATTTTACTCAGGGTTTGAAACTTACTGGGATCTGTGCAACAGCTATAGCAATTCACTCAATTATATTATTTGGAATGAGAAGTAGAACCTGTAACTTTAAAAACACAGATAATCAGCAAATCAATAAGCGTCTAAAGAAAATACCATTTTCCAATAGTGACTTCATAAACAATTGTTTCAGCTCAATGAGTTTCAACTGCAAAATGCAGGGGAGACCAGAGACACATTCCCAATATTGAGACTTTTACTTCAGCTCACCCCTCCCAAGCAAACCCCCAGATGAAGACTGTCTGTCCAGCACATGAAGGGCAGGCACTTGGTTTGCACTTTCACGCTTCTGCTCTGCCTGTACACAAACGAGTGACAGCAACATTTGTTTAACAAGCCTTTTAAAGAATAAACATGACATGCCTGAATGATTCCAGGCACACAGAGAAAGCAGTACTTAATGTACTTTGTGGGGGAAACTATTCAGCTTCGAGACAATTAAGTATTCGGCCGAAGCTGAATACCTCATTTTCATCTGGAATTCAGCTGAATACTTACTCAAAGCCATATTTCAGTACACCCCTACCCAGAACGGACGGTGGATGTAATGTACGCGGAATCAGAATAATCAATAACCCCCCTTCCTCATTTCTAGCACCTCTATGAGTGCCACGGGTTCCGCTGCTTGTGCAGAATAATGATCTGGTAACCCCCCCATCCGCAAGACCTACAACAGTTGTACCTGTATGCCTTTCACCCAGCTCCTGGTTGATGGTCGAAGACCAATCAACAAAAATCACCTCACCCCCCTCTAGGGCATCCTCTTTCACATTCACCCTCTCTTCTGCTTCCCCTTTATATGTGGCACAATCATGAACAATGTCGTCAGGCTGCACTGGCTCTGCTACAAATGTTGCAGGATTGACTAGGTGACATTGCACGGGATGAATCGATGCATTTGACAAAAGGAACTCATACCCTGAAACTCTGAGTCGTTAACGTGACCTTCGAATTTTCTAACATTGCAAAAACTGGATGCGCCACGTAGAATGTCACCGGGCAACCCATAGTAATGGTCAAAGACTGTGAATCGCAAAAGCTGCTGCCGTTGTAGCTTGCTCACAAGGGAACTGTCCCTTCATCACTGGGTCTAGGAGTCCGCTGTAATACGCTAAAGATTTGTGGCCTAGCAATGTTTGCTGGGTCAGTACCGCTGTCATTACCTGCCCATTCAAAGGGGAAAAAAGATAAAAATGGCTTCATGTAATGCTGGGTCACCAAGACCAGGGCATTACTGATTGCAACATCAAGTTCTAAAAAGCATGTCGCCATTTCCTCAGACCACTGCCAGACCTTTCACCTTCTGCACTTCTTTTGAGTCCTTGCAGTAAGGGCCTCACATACCTAGAGTAATTGAAGATCCACGATCTACAATAGATACAGAGCCCCAATAACTGCTGCATCCGTTTCACTGTGACAGGCTGAGGCCTATTCTGAACTGGCTTGGCTCTCTACAGCATTACCTTCCTTCCTGCAGGCAATATTACTTGCCCCAAATATACTAACTCTGTCTGGCAGAACTACTTTGTACCCCTTCTCCGCGAGCAGGGTGAGGAGCGTTATTGGATCTCCTGGACACTGCTCCTCTGAAGTGCTACAGACTAATAGATTGTACATGTAAATTCCTCAAATCCATCTGAACCACCATGTTAAAAACACTCTGAGATTCACAGTACCCCTGGGGCAACCTTGTGTGCTCAAATCTCTGATCACAATACGTACACGCTGTGAGGCACTGAGAATCGCAGTGTAAGGGAACAGAGATTTTTTATTTGTAATTATTTTTTTTAAATTGATTACCGGAAGTGGGTCCACCCAGTAGGGATGTTCCAGAGAATGGTGGCAGGATTCGGTACCACTGGAAATTCTGCCTCAACAATATTATTGTGGGGATGCAAATCCTGGACCATCCTCCAACTGGATCCCTTTGCTTTCTTCACAGGGTAGATTGCTGTATTGCATGGGGACACAGAAGGTTGTATTATGCCTTGCTCCAACAACACCATAATGGTCTCGTAAATCCCTTTGTCCGCCTCCCTAGACATGGGGTACTGCTAACCTGTGGTAATATCGCACCAGGTTTAAATTGTATCCTCACTACTCCAACACTCTTTAGCAGCCCCACATCATGAGGATTGCTGGTCCACAAATGGCTGCCCAGACATCCGTTCTTGGAAGCCCTGGAACCCGCCAAATGCCCGCCCCTTATCGGAGCGTTGATGCGACTGGGTGTATGCGTTGGCTGTGGGCCTTCATGAGGATATGCACTTTGCAGTTTGGGAACTGTTTTTCTGTTTAACTAGCTCATCATCGGTGGGGGCGGCACCAATTTAGCTTTGGCCAGCCCCGCCTTGAAGCGAGCCTGGCTCTGCACCAGAAGTTCTGGAAGGAAGTCAGATATTTCCCAAAGCCTCTGGTTAACAGCTGCCAGCATGGCATCTACGTTGGCTTGTCGCAAGTGCAGTGAGGCGTTGGAAAAAAGCTTCTTTCCGTAAGCCTACAAGATCTTCTCCTCTTTGCCTAGAAGCACTGCGGACGAGGTGGCCGAGGACGACTGACACTTGGAGTAGAGTGATGCTGCAGCGATCACCGACGAGTGCGGTTGAGGGTGCCGACAGCAAGAGTGTATTGCCCTCCAATTGCCTATACTTGGCGTTGACGCGCTGATTGACAGGCTGGGCCGAATGGGGTTTAAACCATCCCTTTTTGGCCAAGGCGGCAACGGCCTTCTGCATCGGGATCCCCTTTCTAGCCGTGGGGAGTAGAGTGAGGACCTCGGCCAGGACCCCTGCCTCCGTTTGTTCAACCTCTGGTTGCGGAAGCCCCAAGTATTCTGCCAAACCTGTAAGCCGTTCATGGAAGGCCTTGGCTGAAGATGGCGTATCGGGGTCCTCCTCCTCATCAGTGTCCACCAGGGGGTCCGGCTGGTCCAGAACGGGTGGAGGAGTGCTGTGCGCAAAGGGGTGAGGCGTGGGAACTGGGGCCGGTGGCTGCTGTGGCGGTTAGAATGGAACCACCTGAACTGTGGGAGGCAGGGGAGCCGGAATCTAAGGAGCCGGCAAGGGCAGCAGGGGCTGCACCGGGGCCTGCGGCGCTGGAGCCATATGAGGAATCACTATAGGTTCCGGCAGAGGGGCCCGAAGGGAGGATGTCCCTGATCACATCCTGAAGGATGGCCACCATCTGAGGAGATCTCATGAGTGTGAGGAACTTTTCAAAGAACCTGTCCTCTCAGGCTGGTGGGGTGGCAGGTGATATTGACAGGGTAGCGGACGGCTGCTGGGTCTGGTGCGTACTCTGTCTAGCCTGTTGCAGGGGAAATCTGCCCTGCGACCTGGTTGAGACCTGTCCTACCTGAAACTCGTTCTCCCACCTGCTCCTCATCCAGGGGCGGTATTGGACGAGGAGCCATTTTGTCTGGCGCGGAGGCCATTTTGTCAAGCTGCGTGCCACATACCAAAGTCGTGGTGCTTGCCTGGCTGGCCTGGCCTCCTCCAGGACTCTTGGCGGTGGAGCACGAGACGTACCCTGCACCTCAGAACGGGGACTGGTAGGTGTGTTGCCCTAGGTCACTTTGCCGGTAGTGCTGCATACAGGCGCCCCCTCAGCCAACTTATCAGTACTAGGGTGGAGTCCCTCGGGCGTAGACCCGGTAAAAGACCCTTGCGGTCCCTCAGCACTGCTCCCGGAAGGATCTGATGACACCTCGGCCTGGTGGTCGGTAGCTGATGAAGCCTCGATACCTGTGCTAGTGCGAGCGTTTCATTGGGAAGGAGTCATCCTTGCGGGGTGCAATAGAAAAGAGCAGCCCTACCCTGGCCCTTGACTTGTGTCTGCCGAAGTCCTTCAAGTCCTCTGGAGGAGACTTCTCAAAGAGCTCCCTCCACCGAGCTAGCCTGTTCTTCAGAGCACCCGGTGTAAGCACGTCACACACGGTACACCCTTCCCAGCCGTGATCGCGGCCAAGGCACCGGTGGCAAAGAGCATGGGGGTCGGACGTAGAGGAAGAGTTCTTCGCAGGGTAGACACCTGCTGAAGCGGGCTGACATCAACATGCAGTGGAGGAGCGTGGCGCCAGAGGACCGTGTACCTGATTGAACAAAACAGAAGATAAAAAGATAGAAGGCAGTATCCGGGGAAGAGCGCGTGGTATTACAAGGCCGAAGCCAAACCCAGGAGCGCTGGTGAAAGCGGCCTGTTCCCGTCGACGTAGAAAAGGGGACTGGGGAGTGGCGCCGGTGGGCAGGGTCAGGGGAACACATGCTCCCAGGGCCGCGCCTCTAAATTTAAAGGGGAACAAGGTTTTTTTGGTGAAAAAGGTTCCGTCTCCTGTCCCTAGCGAGGGACGCCCATGCAGTATAGAGGAAAGGGGATAGGACGTAGGAGTATATTATGTTCGAGTTAACATGGGCTCTCCCTGTTGTAATACAAGCTTTAAATATGTAGTTCTCTCTACAGTTTAGATATCCGTTGATCCTTTGCGCTATGAAAAACATGTGTATGGGTGTGATACAAATAAAATATATCATAAGAAAGTGACAATAAAAACAACACTAACCTCTGTTTAATGTCCAGTGTTACAATAACACTGGACATTAAACAGAGGTTAGTGTTTTTAATATACTGGCTGGGTAGGTGAAAGATTGAGCATTCATACTTATTTAATACTGTATATTTATTTTTTGGCCTCAGAATCTAGTGAGGCATTGTACGTCAGTTAATGTGCATCCATGGTAATGTGGCTTATAATATAAAACAGAATGATTGCACACAATGGTACTAATTAGTGAGCATCTTCTGAGTCAGGTGACTGGTAATAAATGAGATGTATGTGTTGGTGCAGGAAGCTTTGTGGAAGTAGGAGAAATAATCACACCAGGTTCTGCATGGGTCTAACCAGGAATATTGTTCTTATAGAAATGTGTTCAATCAATTTAGTGCATATGTTGAAATGTATGGTCTGACTTTTTGGGAATTTGACACAATGTTTATGATCATGTTTTGTATTTCACATTGTTAACACTTAACCTGGTTTGTTTGTTTTTTCCTTTTCTTTCATTATGTATGTTGATTCAAACATTTTGACAGCCATAAGATAGTGCTTAATTGCACTAAACAAGTGTTGATGTGTGCTTTAAAAACATAAATGCTGTGTTTAGCTTGTGAATAAATATATTTGAAGGCAGTACATTTGGCAATGATACATTTCTGTTTTAGAAAGCATTTAAAATATATAGAAGGATTTGAGGATTGAGTGATGCAGCCCTTAGGTGTGGTTGGTTGGGAATGGTTACTGCTGAGTGCACCTGGATCTTTTTGGGCTTAGGGTGTGGGACCAAGTCTATAACTGGCCTAAATACAAACCTGGAAGGTGACAGCCTCTCTGCGATCCTTCCTTGAGCCACCTCTACTGTACTGAGATGTGAATTCAATACTGGAAGCACACTGGGAAAGGTTGTTGCACTCTATTCAGTTTAGTAAATCAACACTGTACCCTCGGCAGATTAACTCAATGCTAGGAGTTTTCAAAATTGTATCTACAAGATTGAATTATAAATGTCTCTTAAGTTCTGAAATTACTTCCCTGATGTTCTTACAATTTTACAACTTACCCTACCAATGACTATTGAATGGAAAGGTTTTCCTTTAAAGGGAAAGGTAGCTTTTTCAACACTGAAGCTGGAGGTTTGTTTAAAGAGAGATGTAGGCTCTCTCAATTATGGGGTTGGGGGTTATTCACCTGCAGGGTTTTGGCAGGGGCAGGGCTTCCAGGGCAAACCTGCGCTAGTGGTGGACTAATGAACGGAAGAGGGTCTAGACAATCCAGTACTGGTGTGTGGTGAGACACTACAACTTGCCCTGCCATGTAACAGGGCCAAGTTGAGGGGACCAGGGTATTGTCCCCATACCATCTCAGGGCCCAACATTCACTTTCTCAGAGTGGCACCTGGCATTTTGGTTCACCACCTTAGTGGTCCCCAGACGCAAGCAGAGGACCTTGTGACAGGAGGAAAAAAAGAGGAAGCCTTTGTCATCACTGTTCTTGGATAACCACAACCTGTTTTGGCTTGTCTATTGTTGCTTGTAATTTACCATCTCTCCTTCTTAGGCAGGTCTGAGTCAGATCAAGATCATTGCCATAGCAAGGTAGACCTCTTCCTTTCATATTCTACTTTTACCCACCAGATACAAACGAGAATTCTTCTCTGAGGTACCCGAGGTGTTACAGCTATATTTGAGAGTAATGCGTTAACCTTCCCATTAATAGGAAAATGAATTGTCTGATCTTATCTGGCACAAATCTTGCACATGTATTGCAGATCCATGTGGTACAAGTACTTTCATTCAGATGTATGTGAGGATCTTGATGCAAAAGGCAAAGAGTATGCTGTTGTACAGTGACACTAGTCTGTAAATTTGGCATCACTGATCAACAGAAGCTGCAAAACTCACCACAAAGCCCATACAGATTCCAATGCTTAGTTCTGGATGTATTGGAGCTTCAGATACGAGCTGAAATTGAGCCTCAATGCATGCCTTTCCCTAAGCGCAAGTTAACAGAGAAACAATGCTCCTTTTTCCACTGGTAATAAACTGACAAGCATTTTCAATGGGAGAAAAGGCCTGTTCAGGGCATCCTGCATGCCATGATGCCCTTCCCTTTTTGACAAATACCTGCCCATTGTGGTGGAGTGTGTTTCCTGTGCCTGGGGAGTTTGTTCTTCTTTCCTTCATTTAACATTTCAAATGCCAAAGCCTGACGCAGAGCATCGCAGAGTGTGGTGGAGTGTGTTTCCCGTGCCGGAAGAAGCCTGTAGAGTCTGTTATTTCTTTCCTTCATTTCCCATTTCAAATGCCATAGCCAGGCGCGGAGCATCGCGGAGTGTGTTTTCTGTGTTCCTTGTGTGGCCAGTGTGATGATGGATTGTGTGGGAGCCCCAATTAAGGAAGTCCTACAACACACAAGACGCCAGGTGCACCTTCAGTTTTTGGCTAGCGTTTCGGTGCAGGCAACACCTAAGTCAGCAGAAACTTTGGCAGATCTTCAAGGTTCTACTATTACTAGCTCCAGTTCTGTTTTTCCCGCGATGCTGATGAACTTAATGTCAACCCCTGCTACTATTGGTGGGGGCGCAGGTGTTATTTCGGGTGAGCAAATCGCTTCAGAAGGGCTGGGTGAATGGCTGGGTAAGCTTGTGAACTGTTACATCCAAAATACCGAAATTGAACCGGACATTGAACCCGTGCTTCAATCCGTTGCCCTTATGGGTCTGGAGGAATTTTGTGACCTCCTTGATCAACCGGTAGAAGTGGGCGGAGACAAGGACGGTGACCCGGCCTTTGGATGAGGCCTGAAGTCCTATTACCCACTGCATTGAGCTGTAAGAATGGCCCAATAGAAGATCATCTTAATACAGCAATTAGTATGGACTTAGAACCAGCTTTCGATTAAACAGGTGATTTACTGCAAGTAGTCCCCATCCTAATGCTGTCAGCAAGCAGGGCCCCCCCACCCAAGAAGTAGACCCTTTGAAGTGTCAGAACCGCCTGTCCGAAAGCCGCATCTGACTTAGAGGTCGCGTCCAAGCAGTAGCGCTTACAGAAAGCTGCATGTTCGTTTGGCTGTACTATGTGAATCTTCGTTTGTGCCGCTTTCGCGTGGTGACGTCACCACGTTGCCACGGCTTTACGCAATGATGTCATCACGCAACGTAGTTACGCGGTGACGTCACCGAGCTCTGTCATTATGTCAATTTTGATACATGATACCGGGATTATTTTTTATGAAATTAAGTAAAGGGTTAATATATTCTAAATACATATGTTGGTGTCTTGGGACACTAAGTGTTAAGTGCAAGAAATAAAGGAGAGTTGAGCCCGGGGATACTGGTTTAATGCAATTTACAGCGGACATTTTTCTGTAAGCGTTTGGCCATAGAGTTTAGGGAAGGTGAAAAGTTCTGGTCAGTGACGTAACTACGTTGCGTGAGGACGTCATCGCGTAAAGCCGTGGCAGCGTGGTGCTGTTACAACGGGAAAGCAGCACAAACGAAGATTCACATAGTACGGTCAAACAAACATGCAAACAGGCACACCAGCCCCACAGTAGGAATGGCAAACAGCCCAGAAAAAGGACCATATTCACAGAAGGACAAATCTCATCAATAGCAAGGTAAGACCACGAACCAGGAAAGCGTGATTAAGAGTAGTAATCCATTACGCATTTAAATACTATCTAAGTTGATTTATGATATTTACCATATAGATCGACCCATCAGGAAATACTAGAACTTGAACTAACAATACTTGAATACTGTCAATACCTGACTTAAATACAAAAAGAAGGACACACGAGCCACTGGATGCTTTTGAATTTGCTATTGCCCAGCACAACAACATTAAGTAAGTAACATTTACTAACTAATAATTTGAAACTCATGAGACACTCTATATATATATATTAATGCCTCTTCTTTCCTCAAACTTCCTCTTGTTTAACTACGTATGACAAAAAAGCACCATAGAATTAAGTATTGCATCCATATTGAAGGTCTCTATATTCCTATTATTTTGCAGCTTCAATTATTTAACCTAAGAACCCTCCTGAGGAACCAGACTACATGATCTGGAGAAACACGTGTTGAGGGAGAAAAACAAGGAACACAGATACATTTTAAATTATCATACTTTACATGGCGGCATCAGAGGAACAATAAACTGTACTGATTCTCTGTTGAAATATATTGTAAGTGAAAGTAAAGAGACTTTATTTCTGCTGGAGAAACTTCATATTGTTGAATTACCACAATTGTAAAAAGGGAGAAAACAAGGAATACAGATATATCTGAACTTGTTAAACTTAACACGTAGAAATCAGAGGAAACAAAAAACTGTATTGATTTTTTGCTAAAATATATTGTAAGCAAAGACCCTTTAATCCTGCTCGAGAAGCTATATATTGCTGAATTATAATAACCGCAAATATCAAAATGGCTCCACTTTGAATATTTTCTCTTTATAACTAAGGGAGCGAATCTTCATTTGTTGTTTTTCTACGTTCTGACAAAATACTCAACACTGGGCAGCCTCAGTGCCAACACCATAGACCGCAGCCCTTAACAAACTGATAAACCAATCTGAACTACCAATCAAGCAAACTCGCCACAGGTTGCCCTTCAGGCTGTAAATTCTGAACAACCCTTATGTCCTGCGCTACCAGCCTGGCTTCTCATAGGCCCGCTTTAAAGCACGCTTGGCTATGCGCCAGAAGTTCTGGGAGAAAGTCTGCAATCTCCCGCCAAAGCCTTTGGTTAACGGCTGCCAGCATAGCATCCGTGTTGGACTGACGCAGGTGCAAGGAGGCTTTGGAGTACAGCTTTTTCCCGTACGCCTCCAAGATCTCCTCCTTGCCTAGCGGCGTCAAGGACGGCTGAGTATGAGCTGAAAGCAAGAGTGTATCCCCCTCCATCTGCCTATACTTGGCGTCGAGGTGCCGATTGGCAGGCATGGCCGAGTACGGCTTGAGCCACCGCTTCTTGGCCAGGGCGACCACGTCTTTCAGCATCGGGATCCCCTTTCTGGTACGGGGTCTTAGGGTGAGGACTTCTGCCAAGACCCTCTTCTCGGGCTGCTTGACCTCAGGATGAGGAAGATCCAAATATTCTGCCAAACCCGCAAGGCATTCATGGAAGGTCCTGGCGGAGGACGGCGTGTCAGGGTCCTCCTCATCTGTTTCCATTCGAGTGTCCCTAGGGTCAAGCATGGGAGGTGGAGTGCTGGGCGCCGTGGGCTGTGGTGTGGAGACCGGGGCTGGTGGCAGCTGTGGAGGGTGGTGCGGGACCGCCTGTACTGGAGCTGGAGTCAGAGGAGCCGGCAGGGGCAGCGGGGGCTGCACTGGAGCCTGAGGCGCTGGAGCCATAGGAGATATGACTATGGGCGCCGGTGGAGTGATCGGAGGGAGAATAGCATCCCAGAGGATGGCCCCCATTTGAGGGGTTCTCATCAGCGATAGGAACCTTTCGAAGAACCCATCTTCGGAGGCTGAAGAGGTGGCAGGTGATATTGATGGAGTGGCTGGAGGCTGCTGGGGCCTGGCACACTCTGCCTGGTGTGCAGGGGAAACCCGCCCCGCGCCTCTGATGGATAAGCTGTAGGCCACGTACCTGGTTGACACCAGTCCCACCTTGTGACTCTTTCCTCCTCCCGTTCCGTTTCCAGGAGTGGTGTTGGATGAGGGGCCATTTTGTTTGGCGCAGCGGCCATCTGGTTGAGCTGCGTGACAGTCATGGTGCTTGGCTCACCGGACCCAGCCCTGTCCAAGATGCTTGGTGTTGGAACATGAGGCCTACCCTGCACCTCAGGCCGGATACCAGAAGCATCCAGAGACCCCTCGGCCGTAACGGCGGTAGCTGGACTAGCCTCAGTACGTGTGCTGGTGCGAGAACCCGAAAGGTTCCTCCCACTCGGGCGCTTTCTTGGGAAGGAGTCGCCTTTGCGAGGGTGCGATGGTAAACAGGGGCCTTGCCTTAGGACTTGATCGATATCTGACGAAGTCCTTTAAGTCCTGTATGAGAGCGAGGGGTCCTCAGGCCCCCTCGCATCGTACGCTCCTCAGTACAAGGCTTGGACCACGTGCCTCCGGTAGTGGGATTGCCCCTTGCCCTTATGTAAAGTTAACCACGGTTGACTGCTACATAGATGGGACTACTGAGCAAGACACGGCGCATCCATCTTTTGTGCCCCCTTTCGACTCCATCTTGGGTAAACAGGCCTCACTGCGATAGTACAGCAATGCTCAGCTCCCCTACCACCGCAGCAGTCAAGGACAGAGACACACACACAAGGTGCGCAGGCAGCTGGCTGGCCCCCACCCTTGCACTCCCCCTGCAAAGGAAAGCTCTGCATTTCCATTCTCACGCTGAAGCTGGAGAAAGTTGCAACAATCAATATGCTACAGTTTTCTTCCTCTGAGATCACTGTTCGTCTGAGAACCGGCATGTGAACCAAGATGAGCTAAGCACTTTCTGCTCGATTCGTCCTCATAAATGTGCAAGCCACCCACCCCGATTAGAACAATTTATTGCCATCCTGACCATGCACCCCCTGTAAGGTATTTCTTTCAAGTGTCAGACCCTCGCCTGTGCTGCGAAATCCACCCAATACACTCCTTACTAACCTTAAGCATTTTCACTACTATATATGCTTTTACTTGCACTAATGAGTTTGAAACCTAGGAAAAGATGCGAAACACAGCCTGATTCTTCTACATGCACAATAAGGTCAAGGCCTTCAATTAAAGCCACGAATGACCCAATTGTACTGACAATAATCGTGTGTGACTTATGTAGAAATGTGACAAATAGCATTAAATGTTTTAAATAATTTGTTGTTATTTAGTGTGTAACATATTAGCTTAGGTAGTGACCACAGTGACCGGACCCTGACTTGCATGGAGCACAAGATGTTTGACGTCCGTCAGCTACTCAGCCAACCAGGAGGAAGAGATGCCACCCACACCTACAGCACCACACCGCCTGGCCAATCGGGTCCATTTAGCATTTTTTGTTAGAGTTATTTTAACTAATATAAATATATGTATGTATGATGTAATGAGATTGGGGAGAGTTTTTTGGGTTATTTCCTAACTAGAGAAATAAACCATCCTTTGAACTCTTGCAGCCGGGTCTCAGTGCCTCTTTCCCTGACAAGGGGTTGTGTCTGCTATTTTATTTTTTCTCTCACACGTAGTAAGCCGGGGAAAGGCATCTACATTTTTGGTGACCCCGACGTGATTTAGAGAGGTGCCTTGAGGCCTGCGCCGCCCGGCAGCGAGATCCAGGGCGCCCCCCAGCAGAACCATCGCCTCCGCGGTTGACCAGACTGTGCACACCAAGAAGAATGGGTCAAGGGTTCCCGGTTGACGAATACCCGATCGAAAAAGCTGCTCGCCAAGGCAGGCCACGGCTTGGTTGGGGGACGGACCGGAGCAAGGTCCGGCCGTGAGCGGCGACCCTCGGAGTACCTGACTGAACACGTGGAGTCCCGGTTGCAAAGACCCCAAAGGAAGGTAAGGGGAAATACGGGAAGAAGGGAATTAGCAACAAAGGGAAGGTAGCTAAGAATAGGGTCTGCGTGAGTGATGGTGAGGCTTTTCTGAACTATCCTTTATATGGCCATTAGGTGTTGTAAGAAGTGAGAAGAAGAAGAGAGGTGGTATCCTAGCCCGTAGGGGGTAGAAGGCGGCACCGCGTAGCATTTGTCCCGACCAAGTGCAGAATAGAGATAAAGAGAAAAAAGGTAGGGGTCTCGTGTAGGCTCGGAGTAGTTTTTAGACTATTCTTTTTCCGTGGAAGTAAGAAATCTTGAGACATAATAGAGGTGAAAGAGGTGGGGAGTGAATGCGAAATAGTAGGTAGTATAGGGAAGAAGAAAAAACAGGGACAGTAACGGGAATAGGGAAAGAACAAACGCGCGCAGGCAGTGCATGTGTATGTTGCATGATTATATGTTTGTCGGTCTGCTTCTGTGTATATGTCTTGTTGAACACGCTAAAGTATTTTAGTACAAGTAATTTGTGATTGATATAAGGTAAAGCAAAGAAATACATTGTGAGAGGTGACCAGGTAACACCTCTCAGAAAGCTAATGCGACATATGGTAATTGTGAGCATTGATAAAGAACGTATTATTTCCACATATTGTAACTGACATACTAAGTTAGAGGTGGGAAGAGATTCAAGGGTACCAGAATACACAAGAAAGGAAAAGAAACATTGCCATGGGGGGAGTAACACCACTAGCACATATTTGCCAGCACCTTCCACTTTATAGCGACAGGATACAGAAGTATCACGATCAGTGGATCACTGAGATAAAGGGAGACGGGGTCACAACAATTTGGCCAGAAGGAGGATCATTTGACAAAAGAGTGTCGGACCTAGTATCAACACATTTGCTAGCGCGATACAAAGGGAAACAGTTACAGAACCGGAGAGAAGTGTTAGATTTATGGCGAATGTTTGAGGAAGTTGTCCCCACGGCAGAGGTAGGTACAAGCCGAATGACAGAAAAGCAGAAAAACCCTGAAGAAGTAGGTGGGACACCAAAAGGGGAATGCTCAACAACTACAACCGAAAACGAAGTAACAAAAATCTATCCCTTAATGAATAGGCCAGCGGTAGGGTTTAGTGAACCTCTGTATATACCACCCACCGCCACTGTCCAAGGCGGGGCAACAGCCCCCGAACCTCCACCATATGACAAAGGAGGCCTGTATGGCCCCACGAGTGCGCCTCCTGTGGACATAGCACGTTTAACAGGGGATTTGAACCGTCAGCTAGCACACGCACAAATGGAAATAACACGGTTAAGAGCTTTATGCGACAAAGGGCAAATGCTGCCAGGGGGAGGGGAGGTACCCCCGCTGTCACTGGCAGATCTGACACCTCCAATCGGGGCAGCAAGCAATGCAACCCCAGCAGCCTCGGTATCAGGGCAGTCTATAGTATCGCAATGGACGTCATCGCAGCAGAGGCAAGAACAAGAGTGGCAGTCAGGACAGTTTCTGTTCCAATTGAATAACAAGCCAGTGAGGATTATACGCCCAGATACACCGGAGAGTCAACAAAGTGGAGATCAGGGTGAAAGACAAGGAAGTGAACCCAAGGAAAACTGGGAGGATAATAACGAGCTAGAGTCAGAAATAGAAGAAATATGGGACGATTTAGATGAATACGAAGAGGCAGCTGCCGCAGAGGGTTCCCCACTGCCAAACCGCCGTTACCCAGACACATTATCACCACCATTATGGCAAGGTAGATTAAGACAACGAACAGGGAGGATAGGAAACATACTGGTAAGTAAAACGAAAAAAGGGAAGACAAGCAGAACGGGAAAGAAACAGAAACTACAAATGCCACTGATACATAAAGGAGCAGGTAGGCCAGACTACATTCCGTAGGCCCAAATGGACAAAACCAACTTGTTAAAACTCCTTCCCCCGCTGATGGGAGGGGCAGGCAAGTGGATACATATATTTGAAAAAAACACGGCAGGTGTGCCGTTAGCTAAAGGTGATGTAAAAAGTCTATTAGTTTCAGCAATCGGGGACCAAGCAGACACAATCTGGGAAAGGGCAGGGTTCCCGGGAGTAACGATGAGCTGTGACCGACACGATGGATCACCATTTAACAATGTTCGAGCACAAGTGTGGGATGCATTGCGGCGTGCATTTCCAGACGTTCCAGATTTACGTGCAGTGATGCAGTGCACGATGGAGGAGAACGAGGATCCTGCGCAATTCATTTTGCAAGTGCAAGACTTATGGAGAAGCGAAACTGGTACGGCATGGAATCAATCAACAGCTTTATTCTATTTTATCATTAAAAAGGGGTTGCCGAAAGAGGTGCAGAAGGCCTTGGATAAAATAGCTGGGATCGAAGCCAAAGGGTGGCCTGAAATTCAGAGCATAATTGTACACCACTGGAGGAGGATCAAAGAGAAGGAAAAGGACGTCACGCAAAAGAGGCTGGCTGACAAAGCAAAATTAGTACAGACGAAATTAGTGAAGGTCGCCGCCATTACTGCCAGTGCAACAGCAGACAGAGGAAACAAAGGAGAGGAAAACGTGGGAGGAAGGCCCGTTGGGATAGCAGCGCAGTGGGTTGGAGAGGACCAAGGACAGTGGAATGGAGAGGAACAGCCATACCAAGGATCACAGTGGCAGAACAGGCCGGCCCAAGGAAGAGGTGGGTACCGCGGGCAAAGGGGAGGATACGGACGAATGGGAAACAGAGGGTATGGTGGGCAAGGACCAAGGGGAGGACAACAGAGGTTGTGTTGGAATTGTGGAAGATGGGGACATTATTCACGAGATTGTAGAATGCGACCATCAGGGTATTTTCAACAGCAACAACAACAGCCCATGAACAATGAACAGGGGTGGGGCTGCCCACACCCAGGTAGCCCTTGTGGAGCTCCAATGGGGAGGGGGGGACAACAGGATCAATACTGCTATGACCCTCAAATGCAACAGAGACAGCCAGCCCCACAACAGCAGCAACAGCAGCAACAGCCACAACAGCAAAATGCACTACAGCCCATGGCGAGACAAAACCCAGTAGGGAACATGAACAATAACCCTTTTGCAGCGGCCGCAAACGGTGCCCCTGCACCATTCTGCGGCGTAACGGTTGTGGGTGACAAAGTTTTTTCAATGCCAGGTCAGCAAAGATACCAAGACTAGGACAGCCCACAGGGAGCACTTGCGTGTCCAGTCCTATCCACCACACAAAGTGCAAATGAGGAACCACTAGTGGCGGCAGAGATAGGAAACAAGCAGTTTATCTTTATGGTAGACTCTGGAGCAGAAAAATCATGCCTCACAGAAGGGCGGTTTCAGCTCTCGGGAAGAAATTTGGAGACGCAGGGGTTCTCTGGGGCTATTTTAAACGTTCCTTATACAAAAGATCTTGATGTAACAGCGAGGAGAAAAACAGTGCGTGCACCCTTATTGTATTACGAAGACGCGCCAATCAATTTGATGGGAAGAGACTTACTCAGTAAGTTAAACATGACCATAGCCTTTACTGAAAGAGGAATAGTGTGCTTGACGCGAGGGGTATGCCCCGTACGGGCACTCTTGATTATAAGCATGATTACAAAGGAAGTTGCAGTAAGAGGGATTCCCATTGACATGGACATGTTTGTCTATGGAATACAGGTATTAACCCGAGTAGTGCCTGAAATAAAACAAAAAGAGTGGAGAATACCATCCGACTTCATATTGCGCCCAATCACACCAACAGATGTAGTGCCAGGCACAATTATGTATATAGACATTGAGGCAGTTCAAGTTTCCAACAAACGCATTGTGGTCATAGGACTGGACACGCAGAGACGCGAGTGGAGAAGTGTACTATGCATAGAGCCAAACATAATGCTAAAAGATGTAACTGATGAAGAATTGTTTACTGATTACAAAGGGGATGGAGAAATAATAATGGAAATAGGCATACCATGTGACATTATGATCCAATACAGAGAAATACACAACCCACTTATGGCTAACATAAAGGCCCCACCGACAATATCTGAAGAAGACATGGCCAGGATAGCACCTGAAATTTGGACTACAGAGCCACACGATGTGGGATTGTTGCACGAGGTAACTCCCATAAAAATTAAACTGAAACCAGGTGCCCTCCCACCCAGAGTGAAACAATACCCAATATCCAAAGAAGCAGAGGAAGGTATTAGAGAAACAGTGAATGCACGCCTAAGCCAAGGTATTTTAGTGCCATCAACTTCCCCATGCAACACAGCGATTTTTCCGATTAAGAAAGCGAAAGGAGGGGCGTGGAGAATGGTCCAGAAACTCCGCCCCCTCAATGATGTCATCCAAAAAGAGTTCCCTTTAGTGCAAAACCCGTCATCAATATTGAGCAGTATACCACACAGCAATGGAACATTAATGACAGCAGTATTGACACAAAAGACATCGCTAGGCCACAAACCATTGGCATACTACAGTGGAATATTAGACCCTGTAATGCAGGGACATTTCGCTTGCGAACAGGCCCTCGCTGCAGCAGCCTTCGCCATTGAGAAAAGTGCCACAATCGTAATGGGATGTTCAGTGACGCTATATGCGGAACACTCGTTATTTGCTATCTTGGAAAGATCAAAATCTACCCTCGCAACACAGAGAGCCTCTGCTTATGAAATAATAATATCAAGTCCAAATATACATGTGGCATCCATAAACTCAGAGACAGGAGAGAAACATGTGGGGATGGCGGTAGTGCGCATGGAAGAAGACAAATACGAAGTGATTGTTCAAAAACGCCTCCCCTCACACTACTCTGCACAAGCAGCCGAACTGACTGCACTAATCAGCGCATTACACACAGCCAAAGATTGTGCCGTGACAATATATTCAGACTCAGCTTATGTCACCACCACAGTTCACTCAGGGCTATCACGTTGGCGAAGGAGAGGGTTCAGAAGAGCAGACGGGTCCCCTGTACTACATGCCACATTGCTAAATGAACTAATAGAAGCTTTAGCAGAACCATCGGTAGTAGCGGTGGTTAAATGCCAAGCCCATACCAATAACACAGACGCCGTCTCATTGGGGAACGCGGCAGCCGACGCAGCAGCGAAGGAGGCCTCGTACTTCAATAAGACACCAACATCAGAGTACATTGTAAGAACAACCAGCAGAAGCATACAATAACACGTGTTTCGGCAAGGTGCCTTTCTCAAATCAGGGCTTATCTAATTATGATACATCATAAGTGAAAATAATAAATGCACCATCCAATCCCCATGTACCAAACCACATCGTAAAAATCAAGGTAAAACGGCATATCCAGAAAAGAAAGTTAAGTAATTCAATCAAACATTATGGAGAAGAAAACAAAAGCAAATGGCATTTTTTAAACGTATGCATTTCCATTTCAGTTTCCCATTCACAGAGATAGAGGGTAGGGGATAAGGGATGGATGTTTAGGTTTGGAAAAGTCAAAAGGAAAAAAGGAAAACACATTAGAAATGAATAATTGGTGAGTGGTTGTGATTGAACAAACTCGTGCTAAATGTGCTGTAATGTGAGAAAAGATTTCTTACCCAACTTTATTTCTCTTGATCATTACTGGAAGTGTAACAACGGGGATCAATCCCAACTGTGAGGTAAGGGCGTGGAGAGAAAGGAAAGAAGGTGGCGGTTTGTGAACACTTCTATGCAAATTGTCAGCTAAAGTTGAAAAACGGCGTTTTAACTTTTAATGCGTGTTGCATCATGTTAAAAGGCTTGCGCTGCCCCTGGTTCCATTTTAATAGAAGTTAAGACTAATTTGCTAATATTTGCGGTTGTACATTAAAAGCCACAAATGGCGTATGTGCTGTCAGTTGATTTAAATAGCTTAGACCCGATTTTTACATCAATTGTGGCAATAACTGTAGCTGATTCAACAAGTGCTGCTCTTTGTAATAATTCGACTATGTGCTGGAATTAAGCGCATCCTGATGCGATTGGTCCTGAGAGCGGGTGGGCTGTCAAGGACCCCAGGGCTTACTTGCAAATATCATTGCCGCGTCCGATTATGGAGTAAGAAAGCCCTTTGTAAAAGAACTTGAATCTTCGGACTGGCTGGCGGGTGCACCATATAGGGGCAACAAACGTTAATGCCACACTCAAAATGGGGAGGACATGGCCGTAATGGGCACTTGGAACACCAGAGGTTTTGCCCATTTATGTAACATGGCTGAATTTGACATAAATGACTTTGATATACTCTGCCTCCAGGAGACTTGGCTTATGAATACCCCGAACGTGGATGGCTACAACCTCCTCCTAAACAGTGTGGTAAAGGGGGTAAAGGGACACCCAATGGCGAGTCAGCTCACTATTACAAGGAATAGGGTGGGGTTGAAGGTGGTGGAGGTTTGCTCCTCAACCCCTTACATCCAGATAGTGGTAGTTGGATTGAAAAGGCCCAAAAGGGAGGGGATATCATTTCTGGTGATATTTAATCTATAAAGGTGTGAAACTGTACAGTTTGTGGACACATTTATGGAGCAGATTGACAAACTCAATTGCAAATATTGGAGTGTGGATCATTTGTGTGGAGATCTAAACATAGATTGTATTGAGTTAGAGGGTAAGGAAGGTAAAAGGTTGGGTAGTGATCATATCATATCATATCATATCGGACTGGGAAGAAGGCGAGAGCGCGTCTGTGGAAAAATGAATTACAAGCTAGAAATGTCCACATGTTGAATGGCCAAGTGCCCAGTGATTTACCAACTGTTCCGACATGGCACAAAGATCATCAAAACTCAGTTTTGGACTACTACTTTGTGTCACAAAATGTATTTGAAGGGGTAAGGTCACTTGAGGCAATTCCTACATATAATAGCGATCACAATCTGTTGAGGATGTCCTGGAATGTGGCTCTGAGTCCAATAAATTATCTTGGTCAGTGAACGTTGAGATTGAACCGATCGAAATAGACTTTGCTTAAACCCAATGGAAATTATACTAATGAGAGATTTGTGAATGTAGTTCATGAACAAAGGAACAGTATAGACTATACCCCATTAATGGTAAGCTACACCAAAATAAACTTGGGAAGAAGGTTTGCGAATTTCAAACACAGACATATTTATGATAGCGATGTCATGAAACAAAAAAGTAACTCCATGAGGATATTAGGGACATGAGGAATTTGCCAGCCCTAATCAGATTAGACTGCCGCCGTAAACACAGACAGCAGTATACAAACTGTCTGATCTCGTATAAGAGTATCTTGGCTCGAAATGACACTGAGTCCATGTTGAGACTGCTGTCTTCAAATAATAGAAGAAGACTGTGGCAGGTTCTAAATGATACAGGGATCAATCAACATGCTGTTCAGAGTAACCCAGTATTGGAAGAGAAATGGACTTTGAAAGCTGTTTGCAAAACCAGAAGGGATGAACACAGTAAAATCAGATCAGGCAGAGTGGGACATTGTATTTTCTAAGGAGGAGCTTTCTTGTTGATCGAATAGGGAAAGCCAGCCGGTCACACGCCCCAAACCCAGATGGTATAACAAATGAGATGGTGAAATCGTTATCCCTTTTTACGCAAGTTGTAAAAACAAAACGGTTTTACAGTCTTGAAAATGGCCGGTGGTGGTAGTACCGATCTTTAAAAAAAGGCAATGGAATAAAGCCACAAAACTATCAACCTATTGCTCTCTTTGACATTTTGGGGAAACTGTTTGCGGTGGGACAACTTGAGAGGTTACAGTTCTGGTTGATGAATGCCAGCCACTACGATCATTGTCAAGCTGGATTCGTAAGGCGAGTGGGTCGGTCTAAATCTGTTTTTGCTATAAGAGAAGGAAAAAGGTTCAACCTTGCTTTTATTGACCTGGAACAGACGATTGATGGAATAAGTCACAAATGGGTGCGAGAAAACAGCAGCTAAAAACGAATCCTGACTCAATTAAAAGAATACTGTCGGCTAATGACTGACTCAAACTTGGGAAAAGAAAAAGAATTATAAATTATATGAACACCTAGCAGGAGCTATTAAACATCTAAAGAGACTCCCCAAGTACCTAGTCGAATTCCCCAGTGTATACCATTGAGAAAGATTCATACGTTTTCGAATGAGTCTACTACCAACTATGGAAGTTTTGAGACTGAGGAATCAAGGAATGCCGATCTTGCAAGAAACAGACTGAATCATTGAAGGATCTAGTCATGGAATGTACCATGCTGAGGGACTGGAGAACAACATGTCTGTGAGATTTCCGTTGTGAGAAACCATATGCTAGTGAAGAAGAATGGTGGGAACATTTATGTGGAGGAACTGATTTTAGGTTAACGTTTGCTTTGTTTCAATTTTTGGATGAAATTTTAAAAAAAGGAATTGGGTGAGAGGGACAATTATGCGAGATCAAATTCAAGCAGGTTGGTTCATTTTAATTTAGAAACCTCATTTAATGGAAAGAGGGAAGTTGAATGAGATGTTTTATATGTATTTTGATAAAGATTGTTGTATTGTGATGGATTGTTTTGGCAAAGGTTTGTAATGAACTGAATACTAAAAAAAGAAAAAAAACTGCCCGTTTAAGCAGCCCCTCATATAAAGAACTCTCTTCTTCAGAGAAAGCCTTCCATAGCGCAGATGGTGCTTTTTAAGCGTGTGTGCGACATCTACCCCATCAATCTGTATACACTGAAGCAAACAAAAGAACAGGCACAATGTGATAAGCACCAAACTAAATTTGTTCTAGATGTGGCAATGAACACTGATAAAGGCTAGATTAAGAAATAAACGCACCCTCATCTACACAGGTATTGATTCATGTAAATGGTTAGTTTCTTTCATAAAAATTCACACTACATGGGACATTCATCACTGATTACCAGGGTGTATAAATGACCAATGATTAAAAATAATTCCTGACTTCTAGGACGCATAGTTTCTCTCTTATACAGAAAATCAGTGTACACTCACCCATGTGACTATTGAATATTTCCCTTTTCTCAGACACAGGAATGGACACTTCCTCTTCTTTAATATTTAATTGAACTGGTGGGATATCCGCAGGTTCTGATGATAAAATAAATACATCATCAACCTTCACACAATACATTAAACATTTCACAAGATGTTCCCTAATCAAAATCAGAGCATTTCAGGCTGTGCTTATTCAATTAGAATGCGTAGGGTGACACCACTGTGGAAATATATCACGGACCACTGAAGCATCCGAAGAAAGACACTTAATTAAACCCAATTGCATCCCGATTAAAATGTTCAATGCTGCATTCTGGATATATTGGACCTTATTTCTGTCTTTCCTTGAGCATAAGCTCCTCAAGGAAGTGGTGCTGTTTTTGCCATTGACACAATCAACAGACTTCCAATCAACAGAGAAATCCAATCCAAGAACTTAAGGGTTATGCAGTAGGCAGTGGGCCTTGAGGGGGGACAGGTGGCTAGATCCCCAAGAAATCTATTCAACTGCGATGGATAGCTCAGTTGCAATCCATCCCAGATGAATTGCCCATCTGGTAAACTCTTGTTTACCAGAGTTTGGTCAACAAGACAACACTGAGTAGCACAGGTTTGGTACCCAGTTCGGCATGAAGCGCAATTTAACAACCCGATTAAGCTTAGTAAGAGATTCCCCTGTAAGGAGGCACTCATATTGCTCTGCCCAATTTTGTTATAAGGCCACTGAAAGAATAGATTTTCATGTTGGTTATACCAATAGAACCCAGAATTTCCATGTAGCACTTTGTCTTGCAACCAGTGTTCAATATATGTCATGCTGTAAAGGTTCTCTGCTCTATAGCTCCATCTTAATGGGTATTAGGGTGCTGCCCTGTTGCCCATCACAAGAAAGTTGCCACAGGTTGTAACGCTGTTGTGTTGTGGGTTATCTATGGTGCATTTTACTCAGCCCTGTTGGTATTTGACAAAGTGCCAATTTATAACTATTCTGTCCTATACAAATGCAAACGCTTGATGACGAGAGTATTTTTCTTATTTGTTACACATTTCACTAGGGCTAATTTCTAAGAAGATATCATGTCATCTGCATTACATACTAAGTAAAAAACGATTTGCTCATAACTTACAAGTGACCAAACCATGAGTGTGCTAAGTGACAATACAGTCTCTGAGCGCATTTCTCATTAAAATTCGAGTTCATACTGTGTTGGATACTTGAACATGCTGCATCGTATATACCATGGCCTGGTCTCAATGCAAATTTTGTTTTTATTTATGTAGCCCAAAATTCTATCCTTGAAAGAAGTACCAGGTAAGTAGTATGCACCTTTGTTATTTTGCTTAGCTTGAATGAGATCATTAATATGTCTTTACACTGTAATTACATAAGTTCATCATATTTATTGCATCTATATGTAGGTGTGTACAAGACAAAAATGCACCATTACATTAATAGTTCAATTATGTCTTCTACATACCTACCTACATTGGTGACATCCAATATTTAAAGGGGCATATCCAAGACTTCAGTGAAGCATATTGCATTTAATATGGAGATTTTATTCTCAGATAATGGATTATCAATATTAAATAGAAACACAGAGGGGTATACTTAAAAACGAATGTAGAGCAGGCAACGCAACACTGGTATATACATTCCATCTAGTAGTGCGGTGAGTTAAGCTATTCCCTGGGGAATATGTGTTCAACTTTCAGGTCACAGATTCAGATCTCATCAAGGAAGTCCTGGCCACCTGTTCCTCTGAACCCAACCAGTACGACTGCAATTTGGTGTGCACAGGTCCCCGCCGCCGAATGTTGGTAATTTGCACAGCAGAGTGCAAAATGCAAGGCAAAAGAGGGCATACACGCGTGTGCGCCTCCTTTTGCCCTACACCTTTGGAATTCGCCGTGCAAATGAAGTAAACGCTGCCTGCCATGTACGAATGGCAGGCAGCGTTTACAATTGATCCCCATAGAGTCTGCCTGCTATTTGCTGGTGCAGAAAGCTGGCAGGCTCGATAGGGATCTCCAGCATTTGCGCCCATATGAAAATGCAGGCGGTTTGAAATACTGGAGGATTTGTATGGCAGAGAGGAAGGGAGCACGGGAAACTAAAGTGGTGTTCCCGCCCCTCCTCTCTGCCATACAAATACAGGAAAATGGGACGTCTCACAGGCAAAATGTGTGAAAATGTTTATGCAAGCCTATTGCGCCTTCTGGAGACAGAAACGTATTCAGTACGTTATTGCTCAAAGCAAACGCCTTGACACCAGTCTTTTATTAATGGCAATGACGTAACCTCACAGACAGTGGCAGACTCGTGTTGAGCAATGAGTGAGCTGGCACTGCACCCCACCATATGTGCAATGACCGAACGTAGAGCGGCGTGCACTCATTTTAAAGATCATCCGTGGACATAGCCTCTCCCGCTTTTGTGGGTGTGCTTGTAAAACGTGGAACAATTAGAGGGCCAAAAGGCAGGAGGGCGTTTCTGTTACTCAGACAATCACTGGTTACTCACCCGTAGGACCACTGATGTCCCTGTCCTCAACGCGTTCACAGGACACAGGAATCAAGCCTTCCTCTTCTTTGATATTGAACTGAACTGTTGGGATGTCCACTTCTTCTAGTAAAATAAAACATGGACCATCACTCTTCACACAATATATTAAACATTTCACCAAAGTGTTCCGTTACAGAAATTGGGAGCATGGGGGGTGGGTTCGTCCTCCTGGGGCAATTGTCTATCGAATGCTAATCCGTCATCCCCTAAATTCAGCACCTATGAGCCTCCCTGGTCCAACAAGCAGCAGTGATGCACTGAATATCACACAATGCCCCACAGAGTTTAGACAACCTCACTGCCTTATGTATATATTATGCAAGAAGGGCGACAGGGAAGAAAGGCCTAATGCTGGGGTAAACACAGGAACTGGCCCTTAATATTCTTTCCTCGGTGAAACATTATCTAAATGGGCTATTAAACCGCCATTATTACATAATATAAAAAAAATCCATTAGCAGTGGACTCTGCGGAAAGCGGATAAGGCTGGGGGTGAGTCCTGCCACTCCTCTAATTCGAAGTATATTAATTCTTTAAGACTTCAACCTGGAGAGATTGTCCAGGACACACCAAAAGAAAAAGCGACACCTGCCCCCTGCAGTCCTGTACAAGGCTGACATAGATTTGACGTTAATTAAGATGCCGCGATGGACCCCAGTCACTTGTAACCTCCTCCTTTCCCATCTACATTTCATCCTGCAGCTTGAACACTAATACAGGTTGTGTTCTTAAGCTCCAACTCTTGGGCATGGCAACATCATACATGTAAGCAGCACACACTGATGGTAGAAAGTGATAAGGAATAAGGAAATGCTTAGGTTTTGCTGTTTTTAAGAATGTTCATAAGCAAATGTCAGAACATATAACAGGCTTCAAAACTATGTGGCCTTTTTTCCAGACACCAAAAGCAGAAACATATATCTGGGCTTTCGTCTGAACCTGTTCAAGACCAAAGATAGAACTATTCACTGGGCAGGCTATGGTGAGACGAACACAAAGTGCCATCTATGCATCACCAACCAAGAATCAATAAAACACCTCACGTTATTTTGCCCCGCCCTCCAAGCGCAGAGAACCATACATCTAGGCCAATTGATGGAAGGTTACTCAACGATGGACGCAGAGGAGTGGTGGCAACTAATGTCTTCTGGTGCGAATAAAAAATGGACATTTGCCCTAACTTTCTTTTAGGCCGACATAGAGAAATGTTTGGAAACACAGACCTTGAAAGCTCAGGATTCGGAAACAGTGTGTCTCTCAGCACCCCAGCACTCAGAGAATTAACCAGGGCTAGTGGTAAAACTGAGGCATGATCATGCTCAATAGACAATCGCGGTGATGATACACACTGATCTGACACTGACAATGAGTGACTTCTTGCAAAACTGCGAAGTTCAAATTGTTTCTTTGTTCTTTTGCTTTTTCTTTTTTAAAGGTTTGAATAAGCCAATAAAAAAATATATATATATATGTATATATGCACTTTATGTTCTATAAGGGATGCCAGGTATGTACTAGGTTATCTTGATACATACGGGTATGCGATACAATCACAGAGTTGAAGAGAAGCTGATATGACTAAATGTCAAATGTTTCGTGGCACTTTGCACCTTATCGTTCTAGGAACATGCTGCCAATGCACTAAGCACCTTATTTTTAAGAGTAGATCGCCTGAACACATGGCACTTATATTTATAATTTCCATGTGAAATGTTTCCCTAATTGCTGAAATATTAAAAGTGCTCTATGGGCAAAAAATACAAAATATGCCACATCATTAGTCGAAATAGAAAGACAAGATAAAGATCACAAATGCACAGTAACACGATATGTATCGTGAATTATACAATATTGCAAACATGTCATTGTGCATATAATAGAATATAACTTGTAGCAAGTAAAAAGTTGTCAGTTACTCACCGAACACACTAGGCTAATATGGCCAACATGCAATTTTGGGCTTGCAGCATTCTAGAACTAGTCCTTTGATTGGGTTTACACCCAATTTCTTTGGCTGCCTCTCTTTCATGGCTTTTAAATGTTTGTGTGACAATGAGGCAAACCGTTGTGAACAAGCGGCGAGTTGGCCGTGGAACGCGTGAACGTCTCAGCAAACTGATTGCTGCACTTGGGAGGACCCGTGTATTTTGGTCGTTTTGGAATTTTAAAGGATTTCCATGTTTTTTGTAATGTACGATTTTCCCTGCAAGAAAAATATAGGAAGGTATTTTTGAGCAAACAAGGTGTGAACCCGGCAGCATTTGTTCCAACTGGGATTGATTTTTGCCTGATAATCACTGCGGAGAGTGCAGCTCAAATCTTCTGCATTGGGATGGAAAATGTGGGCTTAAGGGGTGCACAGCCTATAAAGCCCAACAAAGTGAGAGCAAATTGCTGCTTTGAGACCGGTTTAGAAGTCCCAAATCCACGCCTGCATACATTTTGCACAAAGAGTTAGGGCCTAAATATTTATATGACCACATATCAATAATGCCAATGTAACTTTGGTGATCAATCTGTAAAATTTAGGGTGCTGATTTCCTCAAACTGATTATTAGTTATGTGTGTAGAATGGATGCTGCTTTTAAGATTTACTGGATTGTTCATATAGGAGAAAAGCTGGGTTAAAAGTTACTCACCTTAGTGACAAATGTACTCGTAGTCCATAGTCATCCTTCCTCCATACTTGTGGGAATCCCCACTCCCAGAGACGTGGCTGGAGCATTTTCTGGTGCATTTGAAAGCATCCCTAACATTTTATTTGACATGCATACATGCACCTGGCCTCTCGCCTCCAGGCGCAAACCCCAGCCTCGCTTTGCCAGTCCTTTTACATCATCTATGCCACAGCTGTCTGATGTCTAGAGTGGGGGCGGAGGGGAGAGGGCGTATGAAGGAAAAGGGGTTATGGACTCAAAGTACAATAGTCACTACAGTGAGTGATTTTTACTTACTGTCTGTGACGCCCCTTCCTCCATATTGAGATTATGAACCATTCACACACTGAAGGGGAGGAGGACCTGAAAAAAAGATTCTGAAAAACCTCTGCGATCAGATTGAGAACTAGAATCCAAGCAGTAATGATGGCAAAAGCAGATGGCATTAACCTCTCAAGGGACGTGTCTCTGGAAGGCTAGTCTTAGTACGAACTGCATGAGCTTGAGGCCCATAGGAGGAGACCGTCTCGAGCATTTGAACCTTTTGTGATTCAAGATACTATCTACCAAGCTAGAATGGACTTTCAGGCCAAATGTTTGCTAGACTTGTCCCCTGGAGCCTATCCAAGGACCTGAATTTGCAGGTCCTGTCCAGGTAAAACTGAGAACTCGATGGAAGCCCACATTGTGCAATGTCCTTTCCTCTTCCGAGGACGGGTTAAGGTAAACACTGGAAGGGAAACCTACTGCTTAATGTGAAAGTCCAATATTACTTTTAGCAAAAAAGGGTGCTTCAAAAGTGTACTTGTGGAAAGTAGTAAAAGGTTCAGCTGCGGAAAGGTCCTGCAGCCCAATGACCCAGTGTGCTGTTGTGATGGTAACTCGAAAAGCGGACTACCAGGTCGCCAATCTACCGTCTACCATGGCCTTGAACAGGTTATAAGGCAAGGCAGTGAGGTCAAAGATAAGATGATGGCTCCTAATCGCAGGAGAAATGGGGCGTGAGGCCAAAAAACTGCCCCTTCACCACCATGTTAGAGAGAATGTGCCTCATTTAACATTCTTATAAGACGCCACTGCCAAGAAGTAGATACACAGAACTCCACAGAGATTGCTTAAGAAGCTAGGTAAGAAATGAAGGACACCTCTGGGTTCAGACAACGCCACAAGGGTTCACCTGCAGAAAGAGGCACCAATGGCAAAAACCCCTTTTATACTGATCCTTTGTGGAAGGGAGTCGGACAGCCATGATGTCCTCTACATTCTCCCTACACAACCCCAGGTGTCTCATGATCACCTCCTCAGAAACCAGGTTAAAAACTGAAGAGATTGAAGCGTGGGGTGCCAGATATGTGATAGAAAGTCCGGTCTCAGAGGGAGCCTACCCAGAGAGTCATGGGTTAGCCTCTTGAGGTCCTAGTATAAGAAACTGACGGTCACAGGGGTGTCCTCAGAATCACTGTGCAAGATATTGTGTCCATGAGCATCTTTAGAACTCTGTATGAGAGGGAAGGAGAGGCTCAGAGATAGCCAACCCAGACCATGGTATTGCAAAACTGCCTACCATGGTGTCCCTGTGTCTGCAGTTATGTTGTCTGCCAGCACTTGAACACACAAATCCTAAATAGTAGGAAGTAAGTCTTTCAGGGCATTGAATATGGCCTGGGACTCAAGAACTTTGACAAGGAGAGACCACTGTTCGGCATAGGACAGATCGTTCACCTAGAGTTTCGCCACAACACCAACACTCTTATCAGATTGATGCAGTGCCTCCAACCCCTCAGATCCAGAATTAGAAGTGAGGCTTAGAAGCTTGAGAATCAGACTGAGACTGAGGCAGAGGTTCTTGAGATCAGATCAATGCTAGGTAAAGCTGGACCCTGCTCATCTTGAGCCTGGTCAGGTACAGATAGTACAAAGAAGGCCATGAGCTCCAGGGTCCTCTGAAACCCGAAGGTTATGGTCAGTCAACTGTTTAGGACTTGCATGATTTTTCGGATTAGGTCCTGAACCCTCTCCACTATAGGAAAAGCCCTGGCCAGGTGAGTGTCCCAAAGAAAGCCAATAAAGGCCAGCCTCTGGGAGTCGTAATTACTACTTCTCTGGATGTACCAACAACCCAAGGTGGAAGAGCAGGTTAAAGCAGGAAAGACTTGAAGCAACAACTTAGTCTTAGAGGGGTCGGAAGTCGGTCTAGTCGGACATCGAGGTAAGTATAAATGTGATTGTCCCCATGTTCTAGGAAGGCTGCCACTGCTGACAGCATTTTTGTAAATAAGATGGGGGCCACCCTCAGGTCAAATGGGAGCCCTCTGTAATGGAATTGCCAATTCCCCAGCGAGAAATGCAGAAGGCACAAATGCAGCTCCCAAATGGGCACATGCATATAATAATACTTCAAAATCTACCATGCAGATCCAATCTCCCTGACAGAGAGAAGAGAGCAGACCAGATCTTGGATCGTGCACATGCCCATCTGGTTGTTTTTCTACTTTGTGAAAAGCATGGAAAAATAACCTGTCCCCCTCTGGGCCTGCATACCCAACAGCTTCTGAATCATCAAAACTAAAGAGAGAGTTCTCAGGTGCAGCAGGGGAGGTCAGAAGGAACTGGAGGAAGGGGAAGGCGGTGCCCCATCCTGGTAACAAACAGGACCCATAGGTCAGATGAAACGTCCCTCCATTCATCCAGGTGGAATGAGAATCACCTTCCCACCGGAGATGAAGGAGGACGCTTAGGAAAAGGAATCCCCCCTGCTGCAATGCACTCAGTGGCTATGATAATCAAGCTCATAAATCAATTGGTACAGTGGTGTCCAATAAGCCAACTATAACCTATTGGCGCCCGTGCGTATTGCCACAAAACCAGCTTCTAGACTTAACAGATTACTCTAGATTCAAAAGATTGTTCGATAAATCAGCATAAGCTCTAGGCTAAACAGATCATATTTGTCTCTTCATTCATCAACAAATATATTCAGACACAGACACATTCTTGTCATTAACGTGTGTCCACTGTGTGTACACCTCTTGTCTATAAACCGGTCACTACCATTGTTGTTGGGTGAGATGTTTTAATGGGATGTTACATATTATGGCTTCTGATCTGATGAGGGCAAAGGAGAAGGCCCTTGCAAGAAAGCCCACGGGTAGTATGCTGGTATTTCTTCCTCTATTGAGAGGGGGAGAGGTCAGCTTGCATAGCCTGTCTTGCCAAAATCCTTTGAACCCCTGAAGGAGCGAGATCGGCCCTCCGAAGATCGTTGTGCTGGTTTAGACAAACTGCTAGTGTCTTGACTGTTTTATGAAAGTCTTCATCATTACAAGAATAGAAGAGGTACGAACCCACAAATAGTTTAGTGACAAAAGTAGCCTAGGATTTGCAATATCAAAATGTGGAAAGTTGATCATGGCAACAATAGTTTATGGTATGTTGTGCAATTCACCTGCCACCTCACGTCAACTTCTATGACCATCTCCCCTCTGCTAGGCCGGAATTGAAAGCCTCCTGTTCATCTGCAAGCAGAAGATTACTGAATTTGGTAAGCACCTGCCATAGAAAAACACCATAGAGTCCTAGGGACTCAAAGAAAATGGGAACTTACACCGCCGCTGCCACTTGTAATCCAGCGGTAATTCTGCCGGACCAAGTAGCGATAACGGTAATACAGATTGGTGGTGTATCTGCGGATTTACCGCTGAGATATGTGAAGGCATCATGAAGCAAGACACAGACAACAGACTCTAACTTCAAACAAAAGATATTTATTAACTTAAATGTCAGGATGGTTCAAGGCCTAACTTGCCTTATGCTAAGGTGGGATTTCCCTACCTGAACAAAACAAAGGAAAGTCTGAGTCAAAGAGTTCAACTTTAGTCAGTCTGTGTCCAAAATCTATTCTCGCCCTCACAAATAGAACAAACAAATGTGTAGGGATGTCAAAGTTAAAATAAACAGTGTTCAACTTAAAGTTCTTCGCTTCTTCCAGCTCCCATCTTCCTCTAAGCTTCCAGCCCCCAATTCCCCTTCCCCAAGCACAAGAAAGTTCCATGAAAAGGAGTCTTTAAGTTTACCTTTCGCCAGTTTCAAAAGCAATGTAGTTCAGAATAACTCTTGGGGTTCCCTTCCCCAGGTTTCAAATACAAAGTTCAAACAAAGTAGGTCTTGAGACTCCATTCCCAAACCAACACCTATAAACTTGCCAAGCCTCAAGGTGCCCTTCCCCAAGGCTTCAATGTCTCACACAGGTTCCTGGGTACTTGTTCCTGTGCATTAAGTTACTTTCTCTTGCTTCCCTTTATTCCTTTCAGGACTTATGGTGTGCTCTTTGGGATCCTCTGGTTTCTCCTTCGCTGCCCAGTGGCACTTCCACCACGAGTTACACCCCTTATCAAATGGTAGCCTCGTCACACTGCGTGCACTTATCACTTTTTGCTGTTTAGCTTTCCATCAGCTTTTAAGATATTCAATTTGAAAGTTCAGGTTCATTTGTTGTGCAACAATTATTCGGTTTTTATTAATATGCAGTTCAGATTTTTATTCAGTTTAATGCTGTTTAATTATATTCAGATTTAAGTTTTGAATTAATTTGCTGTTCCCCATGCATCTAGTATTCAAAGCTTACTGGTTTGCTTCAATGTTAAATTTCCCTTAAGTTCAATATTTAATATGCATTGGGTCGCATTCCGAAGTGTGGCGGTCCGGAAATAAGGGTGCCTGTCGCACCATACTGGCACCCTGGCCGGACCACCACACTACAACTGTGTCTTCCTGGGTCGTTGCGCCAGTTGGGTCTGACCTGGTGGGCGCAGCGGCCCCGGTAGGTGGAGATGTCATGGAAGCACCAGCGCCATTAGCAACTGTGCTGGTGCTTCCGTGTTCCCATTCCCATGGAATGTTATAGGACTCCATGGGAATGGGGACGTACTTTCCGCCGCCCGATATCCGGGGCCGCCGGGACTTGTAATGTCCTGGTGGCACCGAGATATCAAGCGGCAGAACGCGACCAGTTCGCTACATTGTACAAGTCTCGGCTCTCATTCAACAATAGCAGTTCACTTTACGAGCCTCGCGATTACAGTTATACCGGGGAAACTCATCGGCTCACTGTGAAGTCTTTTCCCATGTCTCGCTGGCCACAAACTCAGACCCTTCCTCCTCTTTCTCTCTCCCTTAGACACTCTCGCACTCTTGCAGCACCATGGAAGAACAAGCAGTCCAGCAGATGGAATGAAGGATGACCCCTCATTCAGTCTCCTTCTATTGCCTCGCCTCTGTGCCATGGAGCTCCTGCCTCACACTTGCCTGGACAGTAGGCTGGCAACATTGTCAGGCGAGTTGAGTGGGATAGGGTGCGTGCAGGTGACAAGTGGGGAAAATCTATAGACTAAGCATAGTGTGTTGCCTTTGTTGTGCTTTGGGGAGAGCACTATCTGCTTCAGGTCCATGGTTCCGGGCGGTGCGAAAAGTCCTTTGAGTGTGGTTGTCAGCGTCAAACTCAGGGATCTAAAAATATCAGAGAAACAAATTACTAGTTTGTGCATAGGAGAATACATTGGAGATGTTGGAAGTGAATGAATCACTCTTGTAGAGTGGTCTGTAGATGAGGTGGAAGATAGTGGATTCCTTGTGAAATGAAGGGAACTGACAGGCGAGTGATTAGAAGAAGCTTGTTCTGCGAGAGAGGATAATGGAGCATGGCGAATCGCTACAGTGGGCGATTGCCTTTCTGTCTATTGCCATTCCTGAGCGATCGACATATTTGATGGTGTAGCTTGCGGGGTGGGAGGACATTGAAAACATGGGTGAAGGATGAGTGTGACCATGTTTTTGTGAGGAAGAGGGCATCAAGGTTATTATACAAGATGAGGTAAGCAATCTCTGCAGTGTGAGCAAGCACTGATCAGCAGCATGATGAAGCATGTGCGTGTGATCCATGGGTGGTGGATGTAGCCAAGAGCGATGTTGATGAGGTGATTGGCCATTCAAACTCTATTGAGCGGGTGAATAGGCTGTGGAGGGAGGAGACACATGGTGATGTCTTTTGGCGAGTAGTAGTAGTATTAATAGTAGAGACTACTTTGTAGGTAAAATGCAAGACAGTGGGTCTGGCCCATGGCCCTATCAAGTCCAAATAGGTGCCAACGGGTAAGGTCCTGGTTTAGTCCATCCTTTGCTGTGGAGGTTGGTGACAAGAATGCTTAAGTAGAGCAAATGAAATGAGTAGTGGAAGGAGGAGCTGACTGGCAGCGCCTGGTCAGGTTGCCAGCATACCCCTCAATTATGTCTGCCTGCAAATGGCCTGGAGTCCTTAAGTAGCAGCCTGGGAGGCACAGCACTGGTAGTGGGTGTAGCAACTGAGTGGCAGCAGCCTCCTCGACTATGCTATTACCTGACTAAGTGATGACCACACTTACAGTACACTTACATTGTGGCAACTAGTTAAAGTTTCTTCCAGCACCATCTATTTACCACCTTTGGGGTCCCTACAGGGCAGATTTCATTTCGACATGGTATTTTCCACTTCTGTAATTCAAACATGACTGTATACATATAAGCATTCCAGAATGGAGACCCTACAAGATGATGTACACCGAATAGTAACTGAATTGTATGTAACATTGTCAGGGGAGCACAAGTGAACACAGGGAAGATTCCGGGGGCGGGGACATGTAGCATATGACAGAAGCAGGGTAAATAGCAGGTTTGTTTATAGGTAGTGGCAGGAGCTAGCTGTAAGCAAAGGAGACAGAAAGAAACAGGAAAGGCTAGCAAATCTACTGGTTAACAAGGGTTGATCAGAGTAAGTGGTGTATTGGAATATGATGAGGGATCCCCAGATAGATTAGGGAAAGCCCTTCGGGTCGATACCAGTAGATTACTCTTAACAACAATTATACAGCAGCATCATGGCTTGTGCGTGCTGTAAGGGTAAAGCTGGAGACCATATACTGAGTCAGGTAAGACTCCCACAGACTACACAGGGGCAAAATAAGTATTTTCCTTATCTGATCGTAATAAAGATTAAAACAGGGATTACATTGTACCCAGATACAGAACTGAAGCACAACAGTAGAACATTTTGCAACAAAGGTCGAAAACACAGGGTGAAAAGAAATAACAAGGTTCAAGACAGAAATCAATAATATATGTACAAACTGAAAACAGAAGCTAAAGGTGAGAGCTTGACAAGTACTACCGTATAGGGCAAATAGGCATACCAGGAGAGAGGTAATCATGAGATAAGGATCAGAAAAGATATCAGGGACTAGCAAGGAAGCAATCACAAGAACTCAGAATCCTAGCACTCCATGAAAATCAGGCATCTCAGAGCATTTCTGTCACAAGCCAGTCAGGTGGTTGTTGCCAACATAGAGAATAATTGGAATATTAAGGAACATGATGCACTAACAGGCAGACAGCAATGCTGGAAACTTGAACTACAGGAAGACACAGAAAGGAACCAAACTATGAAAGTCTGTGAGGGTTAAACTCGCAGACAAACAGGGTATTCATAGCAAGATAGGAAGGGATCTATAAAGTGCAGGATTCTCATAGACAAATAGGGTGTTTCTGGCAATACAGACATGGGTCTGCAAGGTGGAATGATCACAGGCAAACGGGAAGTTTTTATGAAGACAAGAAGGCAGTGCAGATATCAACAGAAGTTGGTCACAGTCAACACAGAAGGATTGGGTTCACACAAAAGCAGCCATCACTGACAAACAGAGTGATGCACAAAACAGCCACATGCAAGATACAAAAGCACAAACAAGATTTCACAGACATGATCCAAATCAGGATTCGAGATGCTGCACAAAGGCAGCCAGAACAAGCAAGCATCAAAGGGGAAATCGGGGTCTTCCAAGAATGGTAAAAAAAAAAAAGCACAAAGCAGGAACGTCCAAAGAGGACAGCAACAGGGGAAAGTGAGCCTTGTAGAGCCAATTGCAGCCTGAAGCAGCTGTGCAAAATCAAGCCCACTATAGGCCTCCGTAGCCTGCAGCGGTTGATAATAATTAAGGTCTCTCCAGCTCTTCACAGCCTAGCCTTTAGTAGCTTGCAGTAGGTGCAGTAGGTGAATGTAATCATCTCTCCTACTCTCAGCAACCCGCTGCAAGCAAATGTAATTAGTATGGCTCCTCCAAACCTCTGCCTCTTGGACAGCGTACATATACCAGAATGAATCTACTGCATCAACTCAAAACCTGGAATGGAATAAGTTTGGCCGAATGTGTTGCAGGAAAGCAGAATACTGCAAATAGATGTCATCAGTGTGTTTAGGAGCTATGCAATGGAGGGGCTCGTAGTTAAGGTGGTTTAACTTCTAACCTCTGTCGAATTTCAGGGATGTTGTTGCATTAAACTGGTAACTTAATATCACTTCAAGTGAGATATTCACAGAATACATACAAATAGATGACTAGATCTAGTCAGCTTGGGAAGTGAGGGGCTCGCTCCTAGTCAGCCTATTGCTTGACTGCTATAACTCCACCCCTAACCCCACACCTGGCCAGCCTCATCACTTACAGTCCACCAGTGGGTTCCCAGAGTACTTTTCTCCTCATTTCAAGCATTGCCTTCAAATCACAGTCCCAACAACCTTTTTGAAGCCCTCAACTCTTTGCTCTACTTTAGGGTTTAAGCCATTTACGGTAAAACATGTCTTACTCCACACTACTGAGAATACATCTGGTTCCTTCTCCAGCTCTATTTGTGAACATCCTACTAAGACTCACACCTGTCAGAAATAAACGGACAAGAAGGAGGAGGTTGAAAGTGTGGAACAGACGGAAATGATACAAGAAGGGATAGACTCCAATCACCCAATATGAAACATGAACTATAGAGACTTACGAAGGGCAGTATGTCCGGGCTAGATTCGGAAGGCTTTTATAATTCAATCTGGAGATCAAGATGACTGCAGGACAATGGTTTTCCTGGCCCTGGAGTTGCCTATTCTCTTGACCTTTTATTTTGTTCTTGAATTTCTGTTTGGTTTAATCTTCCTTTTCTTCCCACCTTTAGATGAGGGTTGGTGTTTAATAAATGGCTGGGTTCTCTTGTTTCTCTGGCAAGTGTAGATTACTAGATGTTCCTCAAGTCCCTTTACAGTGGGGTTACCCTGTCTATCTCACTATGGGCCATTCCCTTTATCCTTGAGGAACACCATCTCCGGTTCCGGAAGCACCTCAAAACCTTCCTCATTGCTTCTGCTTTCTCTCTCCCTCTCCCCTGCTAAATTCTCAACTGAATCTGCACCGAATCTGCAACTGGGCCACTCTCACCGACCTCGGTCCTGGGCCCAGCCACTGTCCTCTTGCACTGCCTCCCTGGCAACCCCTGCACTGAGGGACTGTCTCTGTATCCCTACAGCCCCCCCTTTCCCAGCACTTGTCTGCACTTACCTTGCACTTGCCACCAGCTGGCCCTATTTATTTACTTTGTTCTACTTACTTGTACTGCACTTCCCCCCCTCCCCTTCCCCTTGCACTTTTCCCTTCCCCCTACCCCTGCACTTGCGCGGTCTGAATGACACCTGGCCTAGTAGGATCGTTGTCTGTCTTCCCCTTGTTCCCCCCTCCCTGCCTCGTCGCGCCTTGAAACACTTGTGTATAGGCGCGTTACAAATGCCATATCATATCATATCCTTCCTATCAACATTCCACCTATCCCCTTAACTATTCCTGCGATTCCTTATTTCTTCTTGTACGTTCCCAATTCTTTGACACTTGTACTTTCTCCTATGGAAGTCTACTTCCCATTCCTGCAGTGGGCACCTCAAGTACTGTGCTTGTTTTTGCGTGTGTTCTCCTGGGCATTCCTTGTCAAGAGCTTTGGGAGATACCACAACTCTCTCCCCAAAGGCAAGCCAACAATCCTACAACAACCACCGGTCGTTCCCGTCTCACTGTGGGCACCATTTCTTTCTTAGAACTAGTTATCTCTCTACTGTAAGAGCAACCTTGTGTGTCTCTCTGAGATCATTTTCTTGTGGATTTCAGAGCTGTTTCTGGTTGCTAAAGCTCCATCAAAGACGTCACGGAGGGGTCACTATTTGTTCCTCTACCCAAAGTGAGAGGTTTTGTCTGTAGTCCCTCCTCTCCTGACTAGCTTAGAAGCAACTAGAGGGAGGTGGGCAGCAACTCTAAGGCTGGAAAGCTCTGTTCTTGACACAACCTGTACATCTTGTCTAAAGTAGTCAACTAGAGGATAGTAATAGTTTTTTGTTTGTTCTACATAGAGTTCCGGTGCAGGTCTCCCCTCTATCCAGCCCACAACAAAATCTTTAAAATCCTGCTATATCTGTAGGTCGAGTAAATTATTTAATCTACTCGACCAAAACAAATGAACTTGACCCATGAACTTGATGGCATGATTATCATTTTGCAATCCATTGTGACAAACGAAGACACATTACCAAAAATGTCAATGTGTATTTCCAATATTCCCCTACTCCTGAACAGTTTGGATCACATTTCATATAGACCGCAGAGAGCACAAGCTCCCCTACTTGTGAAGTGCCATTAGGCAAGTCTAATATGAGGATTGTAATACATTTAGATAACAGTTTTGGAGTTTGCAATATCTTGTTGGTTTGAATTAGGTTTAGAATAAGTCTAAATGTTAATCACTTATTACTTTTAGGGTTTGCCATTGCCAATACACAATGGACCATCAGCCAAGGCCCAGAGTGGGGCTAGTGTGTGAATTAGTGCTTGGACTTATAAAAACAAATGGAGCACTATATAGTGCAGGATGTTACTTGAAGGAATATGGGTGCCTGCAAACTGATGCAGAATTATATCAAAGCGTGTAACAGAGCATGTGCTTAAAGAGTCAATTTTGTGTACTCCCATAATGCAGCAGATCTGTGGCTTATTGCAGAAGAGGGATATCAGAGGCCTTTGGAAGAGGCTCCATTCTTCTGCCTACTGTTAGCTCAATATACACTCATGAAAATGGATGATCAGGGCTATTCATGAATATAAGAGTCTGGAAGTCGACTGTCTCCAAAGATGCCCATGCTGGAAGGGTCAAAATGCACTATCTATTTTGAGGGTCAACATTGTGTTACTCCCAGGCCCCTCCCTAGGGGAGGTGCTGGGTGTGTTTTAGCCACAGCAACCAGAGATCCCACAGACACCAGGCTCCAATGCAGTGGCCCCTCCTCCCCAGTCCCCCACTTATGATCTGTCCTGTCCGGAATGTATAGAAAAACATATGTTGATACATATATCCAAAGACTGTGTTGATGTTGCAATGTCTTGATCACTTCCTCAGATTCCTTATATTCTCTTTATAGTGCAGCACTTCTAATGGAAGCTCATCACGCCTCTGCTCTGGGACCTCACTCCCCACAATGAATATGTAATGGTTGCTTTGGTGCTTGCTAATAAAGCAGTAGAACTTAAGAGTATTGCGACTGAAATGGCCATGGCCACTCTCTGCCTTACTCAAGAGTCTGGCAGGTGCAACCTAGACTGCTGCTATCCTTAGCAATCCTTTGCCATCCATGGACACATCCAACCTAATTACCCACCACCCATCGTGACTTGTGGACTTCACAGATCAATCAGAAGGCCATTAAGCAGTTCTGTTACAGAAAATAGTTTAATGTTTCAAACCCCTTACAATGCCTTTCTTACTCAACATCAGAGCGTGGGATACCATGTCTTCCATACCATTGTGTTCCAGCTTGTAAACACATACATCGATTAATAACCACTATTCAGACTAGAACAAGACACGATTCTAACATGTAATTAATCCTGTGCATGTTGCAGTGTGGCCATTGAGGATGGGGCGATGGGGTCTGATGTGGCGTATTTTTTACATATTGACTAGTGTAATTTAAGATCTTTACGTACGACACCAGTTCTAGGACACAGGAATACTATTTTTGTACTAATTAGTTACAGGTCACAACAACTGCTCCTTTGTGATCTTTTCTTAAAGAAGTAGAAGCAGGCTGACCCAGAGGTAGGCAGACTCATTGGTTCTCAGTACACATCCAATTCATACTACTACTCCAGGGCCTCTCCTCACTGCTCCCTCTAAACCATCTTCCACAACAGGCTTGCAATTCAGACTGCCACAGATTGACTTTCAGGTAATAAGGATTCACCTAGTGCACTTTTGCAACCTACAGGGTAGCTGTGGACCGTACAAATAGTACATACCGATATTTCTGAAAGGATATTCTACCATGAAAATGGTACTCCAACCAACATACCTATAAAGTACTCAACCATGCTAGTGGTAGTGCGGATTTCACAAGCCCTGTGTCCTGTGTTTTTTCCTTTCTTTTTCCCATGAAGAAATTACTGGCCTTTGGTACAAGGTAGGGATGACAATTCTCCTGAGGTTTGGTGGAACTGTGGTCTAAACTATATTCCTCAAGTGATGAAACAATGTATTTACCGAAGCTGACAGCACCGTACATATATGTAAAACACAAACTAGTATGCTCATTCTTCTTTTAAACTGACTGTTGTGACAAATCAAAGGTATTTGCCCCTTCTCACCAAAGGTGATCCCCCCCCCTTTGAGTCTGGGGAGGTGAGCCCATTCCGCAAGATCCTCCCTGGGGGTTTGGGCAAGTGAGACCTCACTGGGAAAGACTACACCTTAGGGGTCAAGGACTCCCGTTCCAGTTAGGAACTCCATGGACCATCAACCTTAATGGCATATATGGGATTTCCAGATGTAAAGAACATTTTAAGCTCCAGGATCTTAACTGAAGAAAAAACTAAAATATCCCAGTGTGCACAAAAAGGAAGATCTGACGTGCATTTACCTGGGACGAGGAGGCTGGAGCAAGACAGTACACCGATTAGAGGCAAAGCATAACCAGAAAGAGAAGAGCACAAACAGGGGAAGTCCTCTGAGGAGTTGACGCCAGGAGGAGACAGAGCCAAGGAGAGCCGCAGAGTCCACGACATTCGTGGGAGCCCTGGGCAGCAGATGGAAACATGAGAAGCTTGATGTTTCCAAGGAGACAGCAACAAAGAAGAAGGGAACCCTTGTCCCCATGGTGATCTGACCATGAGGACTTTGTGGTGGGCAGTCTGCATGTCGAACAGCACCAAAACCAACAAGCAACAGAGTCCACGAGAGACCCTGCAACCCATAGTACAACACGAACCGAGTGAGCAGTGAGCCCAAAAGCATTCCCCTGCAAACACAGAGGTAACAGAAAGAACGGGATTCCCGGGAGGCTGCCAGGGTATCGCTATGTAGGAGGAGAAACGAGACTCTGAAATTGAGGAGATACTGAAAATAACGCCAGTAAAGTGGAACTGTATGAATGTAACCACGAGAATAACCAATAAGCCTGAAAGAGAAGGTATCAGGGAATGGATACGAAGAGAAACTTGTCCCAGTGAAAGTGACAAGCTTGTAAATATAAAGCCTGTAAAGTTGAACTGTATTAAGTTGATTACAAGAATAGTGAATACACCTGAAAGAGAATCTGTTAAGAACTGGAGACAAACACCCTGGGAAGAAAGGTGGGAATCTAAATGGGAATTGAAGTGAAGTGAAATAGGACAGAGGAAGTGATCAAACTGAGCCACGCAAGGAAAGGGGAAGGCTCACGTTGCTACAAAGGATAGCCAATTTACAAGGACCAGAACTACAGAGATCAGTAAGGCATATATACTATAGAAGAAAGTATAGAAGTATAGAAGAAAGAGAATTACAAAGCCTTGTGGAATAATTGTGCCAAGAGGGGAGAACAAACTTAAGCATATTATAAAAGAACTTCAGGACCATGTCTTGAACATGTCGTACGAGAACTATGAGACACATAGAGACAGTCCCATAAGAGAACAACCAGAAGGAAGAGACATTTCCTAGTATAATTTTAGTTAGTCGAATAGTGGAAGGGTCAGTTACAGTTAATTTTGGATGGAGGACATCTTCATTTCGGAATTCTGATGATTGACGAGACCTTAAGTTATATATATAGACAGGGCACCCTCTAAAGCGATAGGGAAAGATAGGCCTTATTCTTATTGTTTGAATAAACCACACTCAAAATGTACTTCTAATGTCTACCCGCTTCTTCTGACCCACCACACTGTGAATGTGTGTGTACCTTGATGGTATGTAAACAAAATGTCTCTCTGTTGTAACATTTTTATAAATACTGTAGGTATTCAGATAAACAAGATATTCACAAACTCACTGAAGAGAAAAAAATACAATATTTGCCATGATTGATGTTGTCAGTGCTGCAGTGAGGGCCTCAAATACTGCACCCACCTGCAGTGTTGTTGACTGTGTCTGATATTCTCTCTGCATCTTCGTTAGCATGAATAGCTACTTCGTCTCCTCTGTTCATTCGGAGTAAAGTGCCATGTATTTTGTACCCTGTGAATAGTAAAAGTATGCATTTCTGATTTCATCTCATAAAATGTGAATATTATATTATGGTTGCCCCTCCCCCAACATTCTCAGCGAGGAAAGTGTTTATATTCGTATTAATTTACTAGGATCTAGGGTGATAATAACATTTAAACAGTGTTTCATGAGGGATCCCTTACAATTCGAAGTGCTGTAATTATAGGTGGTATTATCCAAGTATTACCTAAGATTTATATGATATAGACCAGATCTAGCTCCAAGGAGCTGCAGGACCAATTTTACAGAGAGCAGAAGCACATCGAACATGAGCTGCCGTGCACAAAGTAGCAGTTAAGATGTGGGTACAGACAGTACAATATCAAGGACATGGAGACGCCCTATTTGTAGTGAAAACTACTTCAATGTTCTATCTTTAGTTGGAAATATAATATTGTGTTCTCTGTTCAACCTATTGAGGTTGCATCAAATGATTAGTGATTCAGTTTGTTACAAATGTTCAACAAACGTTTTTATTTTAATCTTTAATTAGCATAGGCCCGAGCCGGTGTATTTCGGACGATGCGTCCTTCGTCAGGGCGGGTTTGTACACCATATTCATCAGCTCTGGGTCAGGATTTTGTCCTAAACTCAACCCCTTTCTTTCTCGGCCACGCGGCTAGGCCAGCGTGCCCTCTTGTGCCGCGACGCATTTCCGGCCTTCCCCTTCTTGGCCACGAGGCTGAGCAAAGACTACGCGTTTCCGGACTCCCCTTTCTCCCTGCCAGAGCCAGAAGGCTCTGCCTATGGTTGCGTTTATTGTTTGAATCTCAATAAATGTGAGTGCCTGATAACTGAGAGGTAGGCATGGCGTGACAGGTATGGTTTTTGACAAGCAGTCTAACAGTATTACTATATTATATTATATTAATAATAGATGTTCAGGGGGAAATTAGTCACAAATTTAAAGTGTTTGAACTCATTTTGGGGAACATTTGTTTTACTAAAATGCGTAAAGATATCTCACCAATGTCAACTGATATAATCATGGCCTTGGCCATAACTGAACCCTTCCCCAAAACTATGGTTCACAAGATAACTAATATGTTGCTAATGCTCATATTGATTCCTAAGTGTTTCCCTCAAAAAATAGAATGTACCCCATCTCTCAGACAGTAATACTTTACCCAAAGAGATCAAAGCCTGGTGGATCTCAGCCATCACATCCCTGTAGAGAGCCTTCTGCCATTCATGAGACAGCTTCCACTCCTCTTCACGCAATAGAACAGAACAATCAGTGAATGAGATTGGACCCTGGAAAAAAAATTATTTACTGCAAAGTTATAACCAGCAGGATTTCATGAAATAGAGCATGGTCTTCAAATCCAGTTGTAGCATCACAGACAATGTATTGCCACCAATTTATTTTAAACCACTTAGTACCCAGACTACTTAGATTCACAGCAACCTACAAGGTTTTAAGTAGGTCTTTGTAATGTGTGCAAAATGGCATTCCACAAAGCATTTGAACGCAAACATGGTTATTCCAAAACAAGTCAATTCCACTAGTTTATCAATTGTCAAACCACATCTACATTATACCATATTGAATAAATTGGCCAACAATGTATATTTATAAACTGATCACAATTTGCAAGCTGTATTATCACAAATGTAACAAAAAGCAAACATCGAACTACATCTTATAAGGGTATACAGTATGCATCAGGGTACACAATGTGCACTCACCACTAGCCAGTGGCTAGTGATATTGCAATCTTGGAGAATACGAAATGGTGTGCTGTATGTATGTATGTATAGAATTGAGGTGGCAGTTGACTTTTTTATGGGTGGTGTGACAAATAGTGGGAATTCGTCCCTTCTCCCCAAGGGAGAGCCTACCCCTGTGAGGTTGGGGAGGTGAGCCCACTACGCATACCATCCCTAGTGTGACCTCACTTGGAGATACTACCACCTTTGCGGACAAGGACTCCTGTTCCCAGGAGGAACTCCATAGTACACCTTCCAGGATAACATTGCAAAACCTTCCAATGAGAAAATACATGAAGAATATATGAAGAAAAGGTTCATATATGTTTTTGCCAATATGAAGGGGAAAATCTCCTCTCAAACTCCCATTCTACTGGGATGAAGAGGAGGACATATCGGCGCAAAGAGTATCGCCCAGAGAAAGAGAAGAAGGAACTGCTGCTTATGCAGGGGAAGCCCCATGGCTATGCCATACCAGAGTGGGGAGGAGCCTGGGAAAATGAAACACCAGCTCGCAAACTTCACAATACACACTTAGTCCAAGCAGCAGAGTCGAGGTGTGCAGCATCCTGCTGTATTGGGGAACCACGAGGTGCCAGCCGTGCTACCGTCGATAGCCAGGAGCATGAAGGGTTTTCAGCTGCACGTGTGGCGTTCCAAGCCAAGGCAGGAAGGTGATGAGGGGGAAGACAGAAGAGAGAGGGAGAGATATATGGGGTGACCACGGGAGGGTTGTGGTGGACCAGAGGTCCGAATAACAAGGCTGATGCCACGCAATGTCGCCAGACTCGTGATAAGTCAGTAACTAAGTCTCCAGACCGCCAAAGGAGGCTAACGAAGGGAAGAGACGCTAACAAAGAGACACGCAACCTGAATACAACGAAGGGGAAAGCAGATCCTCACCAGACGAGTAGCCCAGTGACGTTAACCCTGGTCACAAGAGGTAAAAGGGATAATGGGAGACCCAGGGGAGTGAGAGCTAGTGAGAATCATTACTGGAAGGCTCAAACTCGTCACAGTCCAGAGAGAGTGGGTGAACTGCTGAGCAAGATTTGCCTCTCTGCCAGCTGCATTCAAACCCAGGCTCCTCCCTGAAGCATAGAAATACATACATACAACAATATCAACCCTAGAAATCAATAGAAACATTAATAAAACTCCCTAAGTAATAGATATTCAAACACTATATCCAGTTAGAACCCTTATTACAGTACAACATATTGCACAATCCCTCGTCCCATCCAGCATGGAGGGGTGATTCCTACACAAGGTCACTTATGTTTGGGCCAAGCATTTAGGCACCGTTTTAGTAGTCTCCTTGTCTCGATTGTCCTTTTGCAACCAGCAACTCAGTAATTCAGCCCTCTGGTGTTCCCTTACCGGGAGTAGCACATTCCAGGTCCGAAGAAGGCAGACCAACTAAAAATGTGCCGAAACGTCCACAGAGGGGACAGAACAGCAACTATCGAGATCATGACCATATCAACAGCTAGTAGATAGCGACGTCGACTAAGGATGGGTCCAATGATCATTCAATAATCAATGACTATGAATGATACATTTTGGCCTCTATAAAGCTCCCACGACTACTAACTCCCAGGAGTATAGACCCACAAGATTACATGGGTCATAAACACACCTAGACCGCAGCATTTCAGAGTTTGTGCACACACTATTGGCTGTGATTTGTTTATGTCTTTTACGTGATCTTGGGGATAATGTAGGTCTACCCTGCCTAGCACACAATCCTAAAATGTATGTTTCTATTTTCAGTATATGATTTACTGTGTACTATTGTGTATGCTATTCAAGCACACATCATCTAGCACAGCACTGAATGAGTGTGTATTTTATGTTTCACCACTACATGTTTATATATGTTTTTGATATTTCAAGCCAGCACTGACAAGAACGGCTTAATAGCAGAATCAGTAGAAAAATGAGATCAGTACCAGAAAAATAATGTACATTATGGTCAATACAGAATGAATATATGAAAGAAATGGAAACCAAAATGTCTATAAAAATAAAGGAAGAATGTGAGGGTGATATATAGACCCACCAGTATGAAAAAAAGCAGACAAGGTTGTTATTTTTGTTGCAGAGATTACTAAAGATATTTGAACATGTATGGCTAAAAAGGTAATGCACACAACAGTGCATTCACATCACTTGGTTACGACATCCCTTGTTACACAAGTACTCTCACATTAACCTAAAAATAAGGAGTGCAATGACCAAAAGATCTGCTCAGGTCCATAAAAGCAAGATATATTGGTTCACGCTTTAAGTAATGTGAATTTAGCCAAGATCCAATAAAGATTTTAAATTTGTTCACTTGTACATAGGGCTGGGCAAAAGCCCAACTGTATATCCACAAGAGTGTTGCTAGTATCAATACATAGTTCAATTTTAACTAGCAACACTCTTTTACATATTTTAAACAGAGAACCAAGGAGAGAGATCGGTCTATACCAGGCCAGAGTGTCTCTTGTGCCCTTTCTATAAATAGGGTAGATAATCGCTTTTTCTCCCCAAGATGCCAGAAATTGTGCGTTCATACACATAGCATTCAAACAAGCTGTCAATATTGGTGCCCAAAGATCTATATTTCTCTAAATAAATCAGATGGAATACTGTCTGGACCTGGTGAGTGGCCACATTCCTGATGAATAATTGTTATACTATTTCTGAGCCAGATAACAACGCGAGTTGCACATTGTCTGTAGGTTGAACCATTTAAAAAATCTCTTGTGCTTCAAAAAGGTCTGAATTCTCAACATCCATTCTAACCTCAGGGGGATTATAAAGAGTAGCAAAATGAGAAGCCTAATCTGTATCTGCAACATTAGTTTCTAGCCCATTGACCAATCTTTTGTGTTTAGGAATCAAAGAAACTAGGTCAGAGAACATCTTAGTGTCATTGGTCTTAGCAGCCAGCACCACGTCATACCATGCTGCCCTGTCTAAATCTCTCTTACGCTTAACCACCATATGCTTGTAGTTAACTGTTGCTGACCATATGAGATTTCTGCTTACATCTTTCCTTTTTAGCAGAGCAATCAAAGATTGTTTTGCCTTCCTACACTCTTTATCGAACCAGAAAACCTCTTTTTAGGGACACTATTGGTGACCTCCTTCTGACGTTCTGCAGACAGCTTCCTATACAAAAAAGCAAAATCACCTAAGATGTTAATATCTTGATGGGTTCAACCAGTGCCTCTATCATTTCAGTAAGTGTTGGTAAGACATTATTGTAGATCTTCTGCAGCAACTTATCTTTATTCTCTGGTTGCCAACTTATTGTAAGTTCAGTACCTTCTAAGACATTCAAGCCAATATGCAGAATGGCCCTGTTCTCGTCCACGTTGGTATTCACAAACTCCAATACTAAAGGGTGGTGTTTTTAATTTTTTTTATTGTATTTGGTAAAAAAAAAAAAGAACGTTTCATTAGAACCTTTACAATTATTAATCATAATACAGATTAAACATTCCCAGAAATGGAGAAAATAAACCAGTTAAAATAGAAAAAATAAATAAAAAGAAGTCAATAACCATTAAGAAACAAGAACTTCAATAAAATAGGTTCATTCTCCCCACTTCTTAAAGCCCTCCTTAACATAAATGACAGTTCCCACTCTTCCCCACTTGCCCCAACCAGAGCATTTCTCATCTGAGCTCATTTAACAGATTACGTTTTTCCAGTATATCAACAACTGTTGCAGTGAGCTGAATTTCATGGCCTGTAATAATTTTTTCCCAAAGATGAACTGAAGTTAACCCCTCCTCCTTATGCGTGAATCTTCTTAATTTCGCTAACCTCAGGGACCAAGTCCCTTCACACTCGATAAGGATGTGACGGAGTGATTGGAGTCTTGGGTTAGAACATATTTTGCATAGTTTGATTGCAGATTCTGCGTGATTTCTTATTGCCAATACCTCCCCTATGGGGACCAGATTCAATCTCACCCGAAAAAAGTTGGATCTTATTCTGGGGTCAGGGTATTTTACTAAATAGGGTGGGAGCTGGCTTACATTTTTTTCCCGCAGTCAAGAACTCATTACGAAGCTTGGAGCTTCTCACCAAAGAAATAGTTTTAATGCAGTCTAAACGCTCCAAAACGCGTTTTCCCTTGAGGGGGTTAGTAATCAGAGTTTCAAGATCTACATCTGCTCTGTCTAACATGTTTTTTACTTTTAGATCCAGCCCTCTCAAGATCCTAGACTTTGAGTCTTTCAGGTAGCCTCTAACATCTTCATACAGTGAGACCAGCCTAGGGGACATGATCTCTCTATATAATGCGACTAGTTTCCATTCTGCACGACATTCTAAAGAGATAATGCCCAATTCAAACCACAGATTCCAACCTGGTGTACTCATTGGAAGTTTAAGGGAGTCCTTCCAGATTCTACCTTCTATTCTGGCCCAGTTTGTATTCCAAAGTGAGGGTTTAGCTTCTAGGCCATATAGAATAACCAGTATTAATTTGGCTACATAGTATTTGACCATTGGTAGGATAGAGAATTTGCAGTGTTTCGTTTTGAATTTTTTCATGTGAGGGGTCATTTCATGAGCCTTGGTAAGGATATCATGCTCTTGGTTTCTCGGGCTGGCGTAGATCTTATAACCGAGATAGATTAACTCTGCCACGCGAGGTATAACCTGCCCATTCAATGACCAGTTTCCAAAGATAATTTTCTTATGTGGATGTTTAAACACAAGAATCTTAGATTTTAACGGGTTTATTGTTAAACCGTTTGTCTCTGCAAAGCTACCCAATTTGGTCAACAATCTTTGAAGGCCTATAGCTGTCCTGTCCAATAGGACTATGTCGTCCGCATAAGCCAGCCAAAAGATCTTACTCCCATTAAGGGTTGGGCTGGCCAATGCGGACGACTCCAGATCTTGACCCATATCGGACAGGAAATGATATGATATGATATGGCATTTGTAACGCGCCTATACACAAGTGTTTCAAGGCGCGACGAGGCAGGGGGGGGACAAGGGGAGAACAGACAACGATCCTATTAGGCCAGGTGTCATTTAGATCGCGCAAGTGCAAGGGTAGGGGGACTGGGAAAAGTGCAAGAGGAAGGGGAGAGGGGGAGTGCAGTACATGGTTAGTAGAATACAAGATAAGTAATAGGGCCAGCTGGTGGCGAGTGCAGTACATGGTTAGTAGAATACAAGATAAATAATAGGGCCAGCTGGTGGCAAGTGCAAGGTAAGTGCCGGGAGAAGGGGCTGTAGGATACAGAAACAGCTGCGTAGTGCAGGTAGGCAGTGCAGGGAAGAGTGGCTGGGCCAAGGACCGAGATCGGTCCAGGTTCAGTGATTTTAGCAGGGGAGAGAGGGAGAGAAAGGAGAGGCAAAGAGGAAGGTTTTGAGGTGCTTCCGGAACCGGAGATGGTTCTCCTCAAATTTCAGGGAGGCAGGGAGGCTGTTCCAGAAGGAGTCCCCTGCTGCGGAGAGAGATCTACCACCAGCTCATTGCTTGAAGAAGCAGCTGACCCTGAGGTAGTTGGAGGTGGATGAGCGAAGAGCTTGAGAAGGAAGATATTTAGGAAGAGAGAGTTGAAGGTATTTTGGCTCAAGGCCCCAGAAGTCCTTGTGGACAATACAGAGGGTTTTGAACTTAATACTCGCAGCCACTGGGAGCCAGTGTAGCCATTTCAGTCCTGGAGAGATACGGTCCCTGGGCTTGAGGCCAAGGACAAGTCTGGCAGTCCTGTTCTGGATGAGTTGCAAAGGGCGGAGAGTAGAGGCAGGAAGATTTAGATAGAGGCTGTTACAGTAGTCCAGCTTTGAGGGAACCAGGGCTCTGGAGACAGTTAGCTTCTGGGGGAAGGAGAGGAAAGAAAGGAAGGATACCTCTGAGGAGGTGTAGCTGGTAGTGTGACTTCTTAGAGACGTCAGATATGTGAGGAGAGAAAGAGAGTGTGGAGTCGAAGATGACACCAAGGTTTTTTGCCTTGCAGGTAGGAGCAGGAAGAGGGCCAAGGGAGGCCGGCCAGAGAGCTGCAGGGAAGGAGGGAGTGGGTGTGCCGATAAGTAGAATCTCAGTCTTACTGGCATTAAGGCAGAGGTCGTTGGCGGCACACCATTCCTGGATAGCAGAAAGACAGTCGGAGATGAGGGAAGGGGAAGCCGAGGGTAGCCTGAAAATGAGCTGGGTATCATCCGCATAGCACTGAAATTTGGGATAGAGAGCGGCGATGCGGTGAGCAAGAAGTGCCAGGTACTGGTTAAACAGCCAGGGGGAGAGGTTAGATCCCTGGGGGACACCACAGGTAGAGAAAAAGATGTCAGAGAGGAAGGAACGCAGTTGGACCTGGGAGGGTCCATTGGAGAGGAAGGAGGTCTGCCACGCCAGAGCCTGACCAGTGATACCCAGGTTATCACGGAGACGGTTGAGCAGGATGGTGTGCTTGAGTGTCAAAGGCAGAAGAGAGGTCGAGCAAAATGAGAACACAAGGGGTGTTAGAGTCAAGGTTTGAGAGCAGGCCCTCACGGATGTTCAGGAGAGCAGTTTCCGTGCTTCTGGCAGCTCTGAAGCCAGACTGATGGTCATGAAGACTACCAACAGATTCAGCATGGAGATTAAGCTGGGTGATGGCCAGTTTCTCCAGGAGCTTGCCCAGGAAGGGAGTGATAGAGATTGGGCGATAGTTAGCTGGGCAGGAGGGGTCGGAAGAGGGTTTCTTAAGAAAGGGGTGCACAAGGGAGTGCTTGAGGGGGGATGGGAAGACTCCAGAGGTGAAGGAGTGATTGCAGAAGTCAGCCAGGGCAGGCGCCAGGGAGTCGATGTGGTCCTTGATAGTTTTGGAGGAACAGGGGTGGACCTGTTTTGACGAGACTTTCATAGATCGGACTTGTCTTGAAACCTCGTCAGCAGAAAAAAGGGGAAAGGCAGAGAAGGAGGGAGGAGGGGTGGCTGCAGAGGGGCCACAGGGAGAGCAGGGAATAGAGGAGGGGAGGTGATACGAGGAGAGTGAGGACAGGATGTCCTGAGTTTTTTAAATGAAGTTGAGAGGCCAGTGCCGTGCAGAGGGCCTGGGAGGGGACAGGAGAGGTGGAGACTGCAGCAGGGTTGGCCAGCTCCTTGCAGATTTTAAAGAGTTCGGCCGAATTGTTAGATGCCGCAGAGATGCGGGCTTGGATAAGGGCTCTCTTCTTAGTGAGAACGGAGAGCCGGTATTGCCTTTGGAGCAGGCGGCAGGCCAGTTTGTCAGAGGATGAACATGAAGCACGCCATTTCCTCTCTGCCACCCTGCACTTGCGTTTAAGGGTGACGAGATCCGAGTCGTACCAGGAGTTACATTTGGCTTTGGGCTTCAGGCGGATTCTCATGACAGGGGCAAGGATATCAAGGGTATCAGATATAGCAGAGTGGAGAGGGCTGTGTAAGGGTGGGAGTCAGCCGAAGGGGGAGGGGGGGTGAGAAGGTGGAAGCGAAAGCCTCAACTGAGACGCGCTTCATGGGTCGGATGACCGCAAAGGTGGGTGGCAGTGATGAGGGTGGCTTTGCCTGTGGGGTAGGGAAGGTGAGGTGGGAGGATAGGAGAAAGTGATCACTCCAGGAGAGAGGAGTGGAGAGAGGGACAGAGAGGGGAAGGTCAGAAGAGATCAGAGCATCAAGAGTGTGCCCTGCAGAATGGGTCGGCCTAGACGGGAGAATAGAGAGTGAGAGAGTCGCAGAGGTCGCAAAAGAGTCCAGAGGGAGGACAGGAGGTATCAAGATGGATATTGAAGACTCTAAGAAAGAGGAGTTGAGTGGTTGAGGACAGAAGTGAGGAGGAGAGGTCAGCCCACTCAGAGAGGAAAGAGGAAATTTGACCAGGTGGCCGATAGATAGTAGCCACAGTAAGGGAATGGCTAGGAGAGAGAGAGAGTCGGCAGACAAGGCATTCAAAGGAGGAGTAGGTCTGCGTAGGTACCTAAGGTTAAAAAGGTTAAAAAAACAGGGGAGCTCCCAAACACCCCTGCCTTACCCCTCTTTCTACCTTCACTTCTTCTGACAGATGTCCCTTGTCATCCAACATTACTCTTACTGTTGTGTTCCAATGCAGCTTTATTAGCATAGCCAGCAGGGATTCTGGGACTCCCTTTTGTTTAAGTGTTGCCCAAAGCAGACCTCTGCTGATCTGGTCAAAGGCCTTTGAGAGGTCTATCCATGCGCCATAAAGGGGTAACTCTCCTTTCTCAGCAGTAGTCTCACTTACCAAGCTCAGAATTAACCCATTTAGGGACGTGGAGAGACCCCTCCTGAACCCTGTTTGAAAGCGAGACAGAGCACCCACGCTATCCACCCAATTTGTAAGCTCCTTGACTATCAGCCTCATAACCTGCCTGCCTGACCCTGTCCCCATACGGCGCCTGACTCGCCCATGCCGGGCGCGGCGCGAAACCGAGGCTGAGCCTCGATTACATCAGCTGGATCCGCCGGCAGGCGGATTCGCCGGCGGCCAGTCCGAAGGCCATACAAAGGCCTGTTCCTGCGCCCCAGATCCCCCCATTCCATCTTTCTTCGTCGAGGGGTGAGGGCAGGAGCCCCCCCAGCCCAGCAGAGGATCCAGGCTCCTAGCGAGCAACACGGACAGGGCCTGCCTGACCCTGTCCCCATACGGCGCCTGACTCGCCCATGCCGGGCGCGGCGCGGCGCGAAACCGAGGCTGAGCCTCGATTACATCAGCTGGATCCTCCGGCAGGCGGATTCGCCGGCGGCCAGTCCGAAGGCCATACAAAGGCCTGTTCCTGCGCCCCAGATCCCCCCATTCCATCTTTCTTCGTCGAGGGGTGAGGGCAGGAGCCCCCCCAGCCCAGCAGAGGATCCAGGCTCCTAGCGAGCAACACGGACAGGGCCTGCCTGACCCTGTCCCCATACGGCGCCTGACTCGCCCATGCCGGGCGCGGCGCGGCGCGAAACCGAGGCTGAGCCTCGATTACATCAGCTGGATCCGCCGGCAGGCGGATTCGCCGGCGGCCAGTCCGAAGGCCATACAAAGGCCTGTTCCTGCGCCCCAGATCCCCCCATTCCATCTTTCTTCGTCGAGGGGTGAGGGCAGGAGCCCCCCCAGCCCAGCAGAGGATCCAGGCTCCTAGCGAGCAACACGGACAGGGCCTGCCTGACCCTGTCCCCATACGGCGCCTGACTCGCCCATGCCGGGCGCGGCGCGAAACCGAGGCTGAGCCTCGATTACATCAGCTGGATCCGCCGGCAGGCGGATTCGCCGGCGGCCAGTCCGAAGGCCATACAAAGGCCTGTTCCTGCGCCTGTTACGCGCATGGAAGCGCGGCGTGGCCACCCCCCCTGCACATTTTTTTACTACTCTCCAACCGATAGACTACCACTCGGACAATGAAAACGTACTGTAAGTACATGCCAGCACTGGAGACACTACTGTATGCTTGTAATTTTAACCCCTTCTACTGAAATGTGCTCACGGTCTCTAATACTGGTCGCCTACAGACCACATTCTCTTGTGCCCTTTGGTCGCCTACAGACCACATTAGACTGCCATATTGTGCCCTTTGGTCGCCTACAGACCACATTAGACTGCTGTATTGTGCCCTTTGGTCGCCTACAGACCACATTAGACTGCCATATTGTGCGATTTGGTCGCCTACAGACCACATTAGACTGCTGTATTGTGCCCTTTGGTCGCCTACAGACCACATTAGACTGCCATATTGTGCCCTTTGGTCGCCTACAGACCACATAAGACTGCTGTATTGTGCCCTTTGGTCGCCTACAGACCACATTAGACTGCCATATTGTGCCCTTTGGTCGCCTACAGACCACATTAGACTGCTGTATTGTGCCCTTTGGTCGCCTACAGACCACATTAGACTGCCGTATTGTGCCCTTTGGTCGCCTACAGACCACATTAGACTGCCGTATTGTGCCCTTTGGTCGCCTACAGACCACATTAGACTGCTGTATTGTGCCCTTTGGTCGCCTACAGACCACATTAGACTGCTGTATTGTGCCCTTTGGTCGCCTACAGACCACATTAGACTGCTGTATTGTGCCCAGGATCACCTACAGACTACATTAGACTGCTGTATTGTGCCCTTTGGTCGCCTACAGACCACATTAGACTGCTGTATTGTGCCCTTTGGTCGCCTACAGACCACATTAGACCGCCGTATTGTGCCCTTTGGTCGCATACAGACCACTTTGAGGAGTTAGCACTGTGCCTTATGGTCGCAGCTCGCCCTGACACTAATCCAATATGCAAACTTGGTTGCCCCTCATCATGTTCCCGTTCTGCATTCTCCCCAACCACACACCCTGCTTGGCCCACTACTACTGGCCCCATAATAACGGTCTCAGCAAGCCGGCATGCCCCCGGCATCACCCTATCCCATGTCCTACACCGTTCCTTCCCTCTACTCCCCCATTCCCAAACAGCGCAAGTCTTACTCCTAGGACCTATCTGAATACCATCAAGCATCATGCTATCAGCCCTGATCCAATCTCACATGTATTGCCCACAGCAGAGTCACCTCACCACAGCCATACCGAAAAATTCTCTAACCCTGTGACAGGTGTAGCGACACACTTCCGATTAAGGTCTCGTACCTTCAACCACCCCAACCCAGTCAAATATGAACACACACCTCCCAAACAAATTAAGCCCAGAGTACCTCCCCCTCATCAAAACCATACTCCTAGCCAGAAACCCAACACTACTTCCAAACCAGCTCCGGACACCCCCAATAAATTACTATCCTCCTTTAAAGGAGCGCTTATCAATGCCCGCTCCTTAGGGGCGCATGCTATAGAAGTTCACGACCTCATTATGGAATCACAGCTCGACATACTAGTAGTCACAGAGTCCTGGCTCCATCAAGCATCAGGTCCACTACTAACTCTGGCAATCCCATCCGACTACACCATATTCAGAACAGATAGGACCCACTCACAAGGAGGCGGTGTTGCTATTATAGCCAAGACTAAATTGCAGCTTAGATCTTGTCCCATTGAAAGTATTGAAGGGTATGAAACATTACTCGTAAAATTTCCCATAAATGCCAAAACTACTATTAATTTAATAGTAATTTATAGAGCACCTAGCCCCAACAACCACCCAGAGACTGAAATTCCGTTGCTATTAGCTCCACTAATAAAACCTAGCTCGAAATACATCATCCTGGGTGACCTTAACCTAGGTTTCAATGACAGCCAAGATGCCAAAGCAGAATCACTGCACTCCGCCCTGAAGGACATGGGTTTCAGCCAACTAGTTAATGCACCCACACATATCAAAGGCAGGACTCTTGATTGGATCCTCTCCCTTAATACCCCCGTAACCATTGAGGTCATCTCCCCTCTTACTTGGACCGATCACCATAACATTGTATTTACAATCAATCCCTCCGAACCCACACAAAAGAAACCTAAAACTATGATTACCTATGAAACTAGAAACGCCCGCAAACTCACGCCAGAAAACTTCACGCCTCCTCTTTCAAAAATCCTAGCTTCTACCTCGATCACCAGTGACAACCCCTGCCTCCTAGCAGACATATATCACAACTGCCTCACTGCAACCATTAATGCTATAGCACCGCTCACCACCAAGGCAAAACGCTCAGACAAGCGATCTAGCTTCTGGTTCAATGATGATCTTATCGCCCTCAGAAGAACCAAACGCGCCTTTGAACATGCCTACAGAAAGCATCCTACTGCAGAGGCAGAAAAAGCCTACCAAGAAATAAACAAAACCTATAAAACAGCTACTATTACCTACAAATCTAATGCGTATAATAATAGGATCAGCAATGCTACTTCAGATACCAAGGAATTATTTGCCATTCTAAAAGAATTGGAAAACCCCACTCCAGCCATAAACCCTACCATCCCCAGCAAGGAATGGTGCACCACTATACAAGACGCACTAACAGCCAAAATTGAACTACTCCAAATAAAAATCACATCCAAAAAACAATCACTAGCCAACAAACCTGCCCTCCTTAACCTAAACCGACCACATCAGGAATTCACCAGCGCCCCATTCCATTTCACACCAGTATCCCAAAATGTAGTGTTTGACACCATCGCCAAACTTAAAGCCTCCAACTGCAAAGGCGATTCTGTCCCCGCATCAGTAGTCAAATCCTGCGCTCACACCCTCACCCCCATTATCACCAACTTCGTCAACGCTTCCTTCAATACTAACCTAGTACCAGCTAGCATTAAAGAAGCCTGGGTCACCCCTCTCCTGAAAAAACCTACCCTAGACCCCACTGTGCCCACTAATTACAGGCCAATAACAACTGTCCCATTTCTCCTCAAAATATTGGATAAATTAGCATACAACCAAGTCCAAACTCACCTCGAACAAAACCACCTCCTTGGCACGAGGCAATCAGGCTTCCGCCCCAACCATAGCACAGAAACGGCGCTCCTTCACTTAAAAATCCAGATGGATACCATCAGAGACTCAGGGAAACTCTGCATCCTCCTCCTACTCGATCTCTCCGCAGCGTTTGATTTAGTAGACCATAATAAACTGTGCGCCACACTAGCGAAAGACTTCAACTTCTCCACCGAAGCTACTACCTGGATCAAATCCTTTCTTGCTGACCGCACCTCCAGGGTCGCCATAGGTAAACAAGCCGCCAACCCCATCATAGTACCCATTGGTGTCCCCCAAGGTTCCTGTCTCTCACCAACATTATACAATGCATTCACTAAACTCCTCTTCTCAGCGCTAGACGACATGGGTGTCATCTACACCAACTTTGCAGATGACACCCAGATCCTCATCCCTTTATCGGGAGACTACACTCAAGACACCGACACTATCAACAAAATATATGCCATAATCCAAAATTGGATGGCACTAAATAGCCTCTGTCTCAATGATGAGAAGACTGAGGTTCTCATTGTGGGCTCCCAATCCAAAATAGAAGCATTACATCCTGATTACTCATCCATCAACATTGATGGCACAAACATATCAGTACTCAAACAAGTGAAAACACTAGGTGTCTACCTGGATGCCAACCTCACCATGACCAAGCACATCAACGCCCTCTCTTCCTCTACATCCTACACCGCAAAACGTATTGCTCTCAGTCGCCAATTCTTGACACCCACCAATTGTATCACGCTGGCAAGAGCTTTAATCTTATCCAGGCTCGACTACTGCAACGTACTCTACCTGGGTACCTCAAAAGCCAATCTAAACAAACTACAGCTTATCCAAAATAAAGCCCTTCGGGCGGCCCTTGGAATAAGGAAGTCAGATCATATCTCAAATATTAGAAGAAACCATCACTGGCTCCCCATCAAAGCCAGGGTCACATTCAAAGCTCTGTGCGTCACATTCAAATGCATCCACTCATGTGTCCCCATCTACCTCAACCACGCCATCACCAGAAAAGTATCTAAGAGGCCCCTCAGATCTAACAGTCAATTACTCCTAGCTATCCCCCGCTACAAGACAACCAAGGCAGGAGGCAGTAGTTTCCAATACCTCGCACCCACATATTGGAACACTCTTCCCCTCCCCATCAAAAATGAGCAAACATTCTCAGGTTTCAAGAAATCCCTGAAAACGTGGCCATTTAACCAAGACTAAAAAATCCCCCTCCATGCTTCAGGAAATATCATTGTACTGAAACCCTGCATTTAATGTCTTCGTGTATGATTATTTTGTATTCACATGCACTGCGCCCGATTGGCAAAGTCCAAGAAATGTTTTAACCAAGCTGTCTGTAACATCGCCGTGGTACCCAAGGGTTTGGGCGAGTAATAAATGCAATAAATAAATAAATAAATAAATAAATAAAGATCTTGCTTTCGATATATAAGAGCGTAATTGGGCGATAACTTGCTGGGTCAGTCTTATCCCCCCCTTAAAGAGTGGAATAATCAACGCTGTTTTCCAGGAGGGTGGGAAGTGATTTGTAAACAGGATCTCCTCAAATAGCTTCCTCAAGAACCTAGCCCAGGGCTCTGGTTCGTTTTTAAGAACTTGATACGTCAGCCCACTCGGGCCAGCGGCCTTAGATAACGATGAGCTCCTAATTATCTCCATGATTTCTTCCTCATCCAAGGCTAGGGTCCAACTGGTCTCCAGCTGCATTGGATCCCCTTTCTCTCCTGGTTTCTGAAAAATGGCTGACAGATGGTTAACCAATTTAGTTTCTGTAACCAGGTTACACAGGGAGCTATTTGCCTGCTGATCCAATTGCCCCATTACTGACCAAAACCCTTGCAAGTTGGTTTCCCCCACCAACTTCAACATCTGTTCTCCATCTTTTTGCAATCTGGCCATTCTATGTTTTTTTGACCAGTGCCTATAGTTGTTCCTGATGCTATTTGCCTCCTTAATGGATTTATCTGGTGTCATATTCTGTTTGTTTAGGCCCCAAAGTTTATTTCTCATTTCCCTCTTTCTGGTCATAGTTTCATTGCAAACTCATGCAGATGGTGCTGCTTGACTCCTCTTGATGGCATTTTAGGCGGGACAGTTGACCAGATAAAACAAATGTATTTGTCTGGGTGGCAGTAATCTAACAGGGAAGGGTTTGAGATCGATTTCAATGCTTTGTTTAGTTTCTCCCCTCCTTTACCATATTTAACTAATCTAACTCTACCCCCCCTTCCCTCCAGTTCTTGCTTATGTAACCACTGCCAATGCCCCTGAATATCTGGGAAAGATAGCTCCAGCCTGGCATGGTCACTGCCCCCCTCTTGATTCACTATCAATGTGGATGACCTTGAAAAGAGGCTCGCACTGACAAAGATGTAGTCCAATATAGATGTTGACTCTTCTCGACTCCATGTCGGGACGCTCCTTTGTCTCCCTCCGAGCTCCCATTTAGCATTACAAGATCCCATGAGCTCATAAATGCTAACCATTTCCGCCCACTACTAGAGATTTGTTTTCCCTTACTCCCTCCTTTTCATCTAAACACTCTGCACATATGGAATTAAAATCCCCTGCTACGATAATGTTAGCCTTCCCTGAATCTGACCTCACTCTAGATAACACTCCCCCTAACATATCCAAAAATGTGACGAGTAGGGAAGAGGCCGGGTTCCAGCAAACATCTACCACCACCACCCATGGATTCTGGATATCAAGATTAAGTTTAATTTCGCTAGCCAAGATGCCGATTTTATTCTCAAAGAGCACCTTGGCATTCTTCACAAAGCTGTTTTTGAATGCTATCAGAAGTCCACCAGCGGTCTACCCAGCGGTTTTTGACTTGCAGAAAGGCAATAAATAGTAAAGCCTTCTATTTCTATTGCATTCACCAGCCAAGTTTCCTGAAATAACAGAATATCCATCTTACCCCAAAGGTCTTCTTTAACTTTTTTGGTTCTAAACGTACTGGAACCTCGCGTATTCCAACTCACTACATGCAGGGCAGACTGACTAAAGTTGCCTTGACCCTAGGCCTATACTCGTCAGAACCTGGGCTAGAATTTCATGGAGAACGGACAGTATGGTTTCATCTTTCTTAGTTTCTGTCTTGATCCTGCTGCCCTCTTTTCTTTGAGGTCCAGGGCTTCTTTCTTGGTTCTGCAGGATTGTCTGTCCAGGCCCGTATCCTCTTCTGGTCTCGTTTAAATAAAGCTCACAACCATCTTTAACCACTCTTATACCTTTCCCTTCTAGCACCCCAGCTGCTTTTATAATTGCATCCTAGGCCTTAATAGAACTCAGCCCTACTTCCACCACGTAACCGTTTTTACAGTCGGGGAATTTTACATATTCTATATCCCCTGAGGCAAATAGGTAAAGGCTCTTTACTTTCTTCAACTCCCCTAAAATGACATTTCTACTTAGGAATTTATAGTAGTTGTTCTTTCGTGTGGATTTTAACCATAATCTGGGAGCTTCAAAACCAGTTAGATTGTCCTCTTTTGGGAACATATGTTCCAGTTCTTTATCCCTTAGAGGGGTGGAGCCGGTTTCTTGTAGAACCATCTCTTTCGATTTTCCTGCATTGTTCCATATCCCCTGAGTTGTCACGGATTTTCCTCCAACCTTTTCGAATGTAACCTTATTCGAAGTAGTTGGCTCTCTTACAATTCCTGGGCTTGCTGCTTTCTTTGCGGCTGTAAGGAATATCGGTGCAATCTTTAGATGCGCTCCTCTCGCATCCATGTCTATATTCTTGGCCACCAATCTTCTCAGGGATGACCTATTTTGTGTAACGATAGGGGCCAGTCTCAGTTTTGGGGTTACGGAATCTCCCTCATTCTGGCTACGCAGATCTTGGGCCAGGTTAGGAAGGTACTCTGCATCCCCACACTCGCACACAGGATCACGGGGTCACTTTCCACTGATTTCGGATGTGGAGACTTTGCCTCTAGCTGAGCTCTATTCTGTGTATGCAAAGTGTTTGTCTGCGACCCTAGCTTGCTTGTTGACTTAACAGTTCCTTTATTATGACTAGCTTCTTTAGCCATGTCTGGTTGGTCGCCAGTATTTGTTGTGTTGATGTTGTTCACTAAGTTATGACTTCCAGCATTTTTACTTTTTTAAATTTTTTGATTTTTAGTTTTTTCTTTCCTTGTTCTTTATAGCACTTTTCTGGGTGCTCTTTTGCCCTTTTTCCACACCTTCCTTTCTTTTCATTCTCCTCCTCCTTTTAGCATTTTGGTTACTCGCCGTAGTCCAATCACAGTCAGCGGCATTCCCCAGATCGCCAGTAACTTCCTGCCCTTCACCACTTACACTCCTTTCATCGGCTTCCAGTACTTGGGCCTCCGCCACCTGGGCCAATCTCATAAATTCCTCCAAGGTTGATTCCGACAGTGGAGTGTCGTTATAGATATTAGAGATCTCTGATGTTTTGCTCTGTTCTGACACCTGTGGTCCCGGTTGCCGGAGCTTAGTCTGCAGTAAGTCTCGAATTTGGGACCGCAACGTGGCATCCCCCTTTCTATTTGCCAGGAAGAGTCGCTGATGGAGGCAATATCTAAACCCTGCTTTGCCACTTTGAGTCGTATGTCACTTAGCATGGGGGAGATAGAAGAGATGATTGTATTCTTTAACCCCACCATCGAGGAGTCACATTTGGCAACTTCATCCGTTAATTCCAAGAGGATACCCGCTTGGCTTTGGACTTCCCCCTTTTAACAGTTCGAACACTGACACCAGTGAGTTAAGCACAAAGCTCAACGCCTTTAAAGTCGAGCTGTCCGCCTGATGGTTTAACTGATTCTCTTTCTCTCCTTCTAGGCCAGGATATTCCAACACTAATCCACTGTTTTCCCCTGGCAGATCAGTATTAGTCTCCAGCTCCAGGACCTCCCTTTCTGGTCCCGTCGGATCTCCCAGCTTTGGGGCTTCAGAATGACTTAAAGATGCTGAGCTCTTGCTTATTTCCTCTTCTCTCAGAATTGGCGAGCCCCAGCTCCCTTCTTAAGTCCGCCGCATGATTTGAGCTTTTGTGTCTCTTTTTGCTGAAGTATTCTTTGATCTTCCTTTGAATATTTTTTGTTGTAACTGTGTATTCCAACCCTTGCCTCCATTGATTAACAATGGCTAGTTGGCCAGTTTTGGGATGTTTTTAGTACAGCCTCTTTCAACGGGGTTTCATGCAGCAATGTGACTGTAACCACCGGTTGCTTGGTGTGTGTCTTGCTTTGAACAACAGGATGTGGTGACTCCAAAGTTGTTGAGCTCTCCATTGGTGCTCTTCGTTAGCATATACTCCCTTAAATTTGGGGTCGGCTCGATCTTGCTTGTGTACAATTCAGTGTACAATTCAACGTGAGATTAAGAACTCTCCTGAGAATCTTGACACCCCCCAACTCCAGTTTTTCTTAATACCTAAGTCCTCACGTGGTGCGTTCAATGCCCCGCGGCTTCCGGCCCCTTACAATTGCAGCTCACTGCAATGCCCACAGTTCCGCTTTCTCCCTCCTCTCCACGTCTGCCTCTACAGCTGGCCAGAGAAGGGAGCTAAAGAACTTGTGAGCTCAGTTTGGGATGCCGTTACTGCAGAGCACCCACCCCACCAGGGCCAAACAGCAGGTCAATGGTATACTTAGTTAACCAACAGACCAATATACAAAAAAAAATTTAAAAAATAAAGTATTTTTTTCTGCCTGCCTCTGCCTGGCTCTCTATCCGGTAAGCGCTGCAAACCCCGCCCGTCCACACTACGCGCAGGCAGCTATGAGCGGCTGTAGGTGTTAGTAAGCAGCATTACCACCGTTACTGGCTTACAAAACAGTGAACTGTGAACAAAACAATGTTTACTTTCGCACTTTAGGTGGCCTCCGAGCACCGAGCTCCAAGCGCAACACCTAGACCCAGTGTACGCCGAGCTTCACCGAGCCTCGGACCCGCCAATGCCGCCAGATTTTCCCAGAATATTCCACGAGCAGTTCCGCTCTCCTTCTGCTATCCTCTGGGCGCTGGGTGCTGGGCGCTGAGCGCCGAGTAACTGCAATAACCAGAGGGGGCCGAAGAACTGGGAACACTGTGAAAAACGCGACCTCCGAGATCTTCTCTCAGAGAAAGGAGCCTTGCCTCGTCTCCTGTCACGTGATACAATGGAGAATCAAGCCGCACTGAGGCTCACAACGAACGTAACAAGCTCAGCCGCCTCCGATTCACCTTAACGCATCCTCTAGAATATAGAAATCCTTCATCCGATTCCAAAAATGGATTGGGAAGCAAAAATAAATAAATTGTGGTACATACCAGAAAGCTTCTAAAGGTCGGTTTTCCCGGTCTGTCACTCTTGGTACGACCATTAGTTGATCTCAGACCCCACTGATGCAACCAAGATGTTAACCTAAGCCCATCCCCGCTCATTCTAGGGTCCACCAACTCTGGCTCGGGAACTCGCAGCAGCAGATCCTCTGTATTATCTAGTAGGTCAGGTGGGGATCCGCTTCCACATTTTACAATAAAGTCTCCTGCGAAGCGCACTACATGTGATCCCTGATCAAGGTCACAAAGATAGTCATCAAAGAGTTGCTTCAATTGAGTCAAACACTTCTCCTTGGATTTGTGTGGACTATTATAAAAGTTTGTATATGGTGCGTTAATAAAAGAACACATGTTAATAGAAGCGTGATTGGACAGTCCTTTATTTTGGACTGTTGCACTATTGCTGTTTGGCTTGCTACTGTCGCACATTCGCCCAGCTCTTAAGTGTATAGCATGTCTTCGTCCCGTTTTACCACAAAAGGCAAAGGAGGTATATCACTTGACTGTGCCAATTTCACCTTAATGATTGGGATCACTGTTTTGTAGAAGTGCTAGTACTCACCTGTGTAACCCTGAGGGGCAGTAGTCATTGGGCCACAGTGGTCTCAAGGAGCATCAACAGTAGGAGAAACAACCTACTTATATCTTCCATATAATTACAAAAAGTTAGTGCATAGAACCAACAATCAACAGATAACCTCTTTTCCCCATTCCAGGTCTCTAGAATACATTCCTTGATTTATTAGGGTTATCCTAACAAATCTTTTTACATGTTTATTGGCTCCAAAGCGACTACCCGACAGCCAAGCCAATAGGCTGGGGGCCATCTCTTGCCCTACCGTCTGTGAGACCTCTTTCATGACCAGAATCGAAGCATCGATACCTCTGAACATAGCCAGATCATATGGAAAAATATGCTTCTGGAGCATGACATTTAGGAGGTGTAGGATCCCTTGTCTCTCAACATCTGGCTTTTGCCTTGGTTTTAACATATACTTCATTCAACATTTTCAGTGCCATCAATCTGTGCCAAGAATGAAGAGAGACGCCTCTGGTGGGAGAGCATAGGTTATCCTAGTCCTCATATGAGATTACACAATTCATATATCTTTCCCATTTCCCTTTTGGCTTGGTTTACCCCATTATCTTACAACTATGATGAATCGTGGTGTATCGGTGACAGGAGGCATCTGCCAACAATTCTAAGTAGGAAGCACTATCAGAAATTTGAAAACCAGGATCCAAGCATTTATTTGAGTAATCAAAAAGCCAATCCTAAAGATCCTTTCTTGCATCACATTGGATACAATTTCATTCCGAACTAGATCAGAAAAGATTAGATGTATAGGCACAGCACATGTGAAAAGGTCACCAAAGGAATGTAATAACTGTCAACTTTAAGCCACTAAAGGTTTTGACGGTTACAAAGCCTCCATGCAACCGAAATTGGTTTATAAAACGATTAACTAAACATGTTCATTGGACACTAAAACCACTTAACAGACACTACATAACACTATCTAATTATGATAAGGATGTTCATGTCTGTAATTAAAATATTGATTGTAGGAATAGACATGCTGTCCTATTCTTTTATACTATTAGCTTCCAACACCAAATGTGCACTGTATGATTTTGTTGGTGTACTATCCTTTTTAAATCTCTGTCCCAATAATCCCTTCTTCTATTTCTATTTTAACAAATACAATATTTTATTTCAACTATTATTCAAATGCATAGAATATGTGTACACAAAATACAAAGGACCCCATGGCCACTACACTAATGTTGTTCTTTTATCCTGGAACTATATGCACTCAACAAATAAAAATAAAGCAACTCTGCTTTTGGCCTGGCAGGCTTTGCCATAGAAGGGCATTCATATTGACCTACAATTTAACTGTCAACCAATAACAAATAATAAACACCACTTCTATTGGAATATGGTGGTCACCTTCCACTTATGCCATTCTCAGCAAACTGCAAAGCAAACAAGACGTCTCCCTCTTTTTTTTAAATTTCATTTTTCTTTCAATATGTTGTCTATTTTCAGGTGAACCTTATGCAAAGGTGGTGTCCAACTACCAAAAAAGCTTCCCATCAAAGGTACTTTCTATCCCCATTATATTAAAAAAAACACAGTAGCCACACAGTAGCCATCTTCGTTGCGATCTAACACGCAAATCACAGTGAATGATCCTATCAGTTCAAGACTCTGCACACAGAAAGCAGCGGCATGGTGTGCCTGCACCTCACTTTTTGAGTAAGAAGCCTTTTTAGTATACTGTTTCTTAGATGACGCAAGTATTTTTGAATTCACACAGCAACAAAAATATCTTTTTACCAATCTAATGCAACACGGGGATCATCTTGGATCTAAAGAATTGATTCCACGCTTGGTGCTTACAGCACAACATGAGGCAGCTTACAAGCCCTATTTATCATCTGGAAATATATTTTCACAGACAGTTTATTAATGACACATTTGATGAGTTACATTAGCATTCCTTTCGGGTGCACATTTATTTTTTCTCTCGCTGCTACAGATTGAATAGCAATTAAAAAGAGCACCACAAGACCTGTTTAAACCAACCTTCTGGGACTTTAGGTACGTGAACTCTACAGCCTTTCGTTCTATCAGTATCTACAGATTTCAGGAATGTACTGTCAACACTAAAGAATGCATAATGACTGTTGGTGTTTGACACAACGCTCATGTATTGTACTGTAGTTGTCATTTATAAAGCACCTTTACCCATTATTATAGTCTCAACGTGCTTGTGGTGGGAACGCCCTCAGGGACCAAAGTCCAGGTATGGGAAAATAATTCTCAGAAAGGCTTAGCATACATGTGTGCATTTGGCCAAGAGGTTGGTTAGGTTTCAGTAAGCAACCCAAGGGGTCAGGCATGTGGATGGGTGCTGCGGTAGGCCACGAGAGTGCATGAGTGCAATAGACTAGTTACAAGTCCATCTAGACAGAATTGTGTCGTAGGTCGTTGCTGCATTCTAATGTGTGTGGATGGATAGCCGTTTCTGCAGCAGATAACCACCGAAATCGTGCAATATGTACCTTAAGCTCCGGTTGAGCATTAATTTTGATGTTTCTGTGTGATCAGATAATCTGTGTGAAAAGACAAGCTACCCCCATAGACTCTTCTAGGTACTATAAACAGGCTACTCTCAAAATCTTCCAAGCGGAACAGACCGGCTATCCCAGTAGATCTTCCGTTGTGACAAACAGGCTACCATGGGATTTAGGATCGTGGGATTCTCTTAAGCGCAATAGACAGGCTACACTTATAGTTTTACTATATATCTTCTAAGTACTAGAATTGGCTACCATCAGGTATCTTCTAAATGCAGTATCATGCATATATCTTCTATGAGTTACAAAGGCTAACTTATAGCACTTCTAGGTTCAGTAGATGGGATACCATCATATCTTCGAGCAAATAGACAGGCTAGCATTATAAGGTGAAATACAAATGTCCACTCCTAGATCCATCGAAGTGCAGCACACTACCCACCCTAAATTTGTCTAACCTACCCAGCTCTTCATGTGCAACACATGTGCCAGCCTCCACAGTTCTTCAAGAGCAATGCATGTGCTAATCTACAGAACGTCAAAGTGCAATACAAATGCTAAACCACAAATTACCTTCAAGTACAATACAAGTGCCAACCTTCCCAATTACTCCACGTGTAAAACATGTGCTAGCCTTCACAGTTCTTGATATGCAATACAAGTGCCAACCTACATAATTCCATCTAATTCCATTCCGGTCTACCTCCAAAATCCATCTGAATGCAACACATTGCCTACTCCCAAGATCCATCAAAGTGGGACACACTGCCTTCCTCCAGAATAATCTAAGTGGGATACACTGCCTGCCTACCCCAAGTGTGACTACGCTGCTAACCCCAAAATACATCTAAGAGCGACAGATTTCCTACCTCAAAATGCATCCAAGTGCAATACGTTTCCTGCCCTCACCGTCTGTTCAGATGCAACACATTTACCGCCACATTGCCTACCCCCAAGAGCCATCTAAAAAAGCGCATGGAGGCCATACAAAAGGGGAAATGGGGCAATATAAATGACAACTAGAATATAAGTGTGACACATTGCCTACCTCCAAAATACACCAACTTTGTTGCCTATCACCAACATACATCTAAGAGCGACAGATAGCCTAACCCAGAATGCATCTAAGTACGACAAATTGCTGATCCTCAACATACATTTAAGAGCGACAGATTGCCTACCCCCAAAATACATCCAAGTGCGACATATTTCCTGCCCTCACAGTCTGTTCAGGTGCAACAAATTTCCCGCCCCAGAATACATCTAAGTGCGACACCCTGCCTACCCCCAAAATAAATCTAAGTGTGACACATTTTCTACCCCCAAAAAACCCTAAGTGCGACTCTCTTCCTACCCCCAAAATACTTAAAAAGTGTGACACATTGCCTACCCACAGGATACACATATGTGCAACACCCTGCCTACCCCAAAAAAAACATTTATCAGGCTATCTGAGGTGAGGAGCAGGTAATCTACACAATGTTTTGAATTGATTGTAGTGATAATGAAGGAGTGGCAGGGTTTTAATTGAGCACAGTAATGGCTGTGCAGACTGCCCGTACCACCTTACCTTAATTGTTGCTGTAGACTGCTTTATCAGGAGTCCATGGGTGAACAGGGACAAACAGGGAGATGAGGTACCCAGTACAGAGCTGCCCTTTGCCTCTGGCCCTCTGCCAGCTGCAAGGCTGTCCTGGGGTTCACTTCTAAAAGTAGCTTCCTGGATGCTCTGGCCAGTCAGGGGCCAGGTGGGCAGGTCAGAGGGAGTCGAGAGAGCTCTAATGGTTATGGTTTCAGGCAGGTCAGGGGAAGTATGGTCTTTTGGCTTACATAGGAAAAATGTAAGAGGGTTGTACCCTCGACCACAGGGTTTAAAGAGCTTTCCCAAGCAGCAGAGGCGAAAGAAGCTGCTTCCTGGATGCTCTGGCCAATCAGGAGCCGGGTGGGTGGGAAACATCGGCGAGGGGAAGAACGCAGGGAGAGTGGGTAGGGAAAGCGCCGATGGTGCTGGATTCACGCAGTGCAGGGGAAGGATGGTCCTTTGGTTTACCAGGGAAAAAGTGAAGAAGGTTGCACCCTCAAGTACTGGGTATGTACCAACATGAATAAAGATATAATTTTATCAAAGAAAGATCTTGGCTTTGAAGGTTTGGTCTAACTTGGCGACATCTTATAGTCGTAAAAAGAAAAAAGAGAAGTTGATTCAATCAATACATTGAGTCGCGTCTCACCAGGTATGGGACCTTTATAGATAGTATGAAGTATAAGTAACCTGGAAAGAGACTGCGCCAAATCTTTGCAGAGTAAGTTTATTGCTCAAAAAGAAATTGCCCTTATAACTGATGACACGTGTTTCGGTCCTCCAAGGACCTTTTTCAAATCAGGGCTATTGATTTGCCTTAACATCATATAATCATAAAACAAATGAAAACATAACAAAATAATCACATTGGTAGACATGTGTACATATCAAAAGTGAAACGACAAAGTGAGATTGAATGAGCATCCAAAAGTAGAGTGTAAATACATGAAACAAAAAAGTACATGGATGTCAGAAATAATCTGGGCTTGGAAGCTTGCATAGACTCTCTTACTCGTTACAATATGTAATATCCCGCATGCTATCGTGCGCTTCAAGCAAATGGTACTTGTCAACCCACTAAAACGCTTTCACGCGATTACTCTTTCACGCGTTTAGCTAAGATGCGCTTATATGGACCACATATGCAAACCTATTAGTTTGCACAAGCGAACGCGCGTCTAAACTTACCGGTAGCCATAACCTATTTGGAACCCGTTAGTTTATGATTAAATGTATCTTTCGCGCATGCGTCTGTGCGTTCTTTACCGATTAGACCAGCCACTCCAATAACATGTGTACCTCTCCTCACCACTTTCGAGCTTGAAACCCAGTACCAAGTACATTTTTACTATCAAGATTCTATAACCAAGTAATACAACAATTTGTATATGAATCTATTTTACAATTACAGGGATTTACCCGTTCAATATATGGAAGCTTATTTTTCACATTATGTGACGGGGGCACCTTACATGACTACAAGGTAACACATTTTCGATACATTTGTTAATATAAACAAACACAAATGATTATAATAATGCTTATACTTTGTTAAATGCTTCACAACTAACAATTGCTTTGTATCTACCTCTCTCCTAATCTCACCCCTGCTTTCTCCGCCCCCTCATTCCCGACCCCATTTTTGTCTGTTTTTTTATTTCTGACATCCATGTACTTTTTTGTTTCATGTATTTACACTCTACTTTTGGATGCTCATTCAATCTCACTTTGTCGTTTCACTTTTGATATATACACGTCTACCAATGTGATTATTTTGTTATGTTTTCATTTGTTGTATGATTATATGATGTTAAGGCAAATAAATAGCCCTGATTTGAAAAAGGTTCTTGGAGGACCGAAACACGTGTCATCAGTCATTAGGGCAATTTCTTTTTGAGCAATAAACTTACTCTGCAAAGATTTGTCGCAGTCTTTTTCCAGGTTACTCATACTAAGATATCATTTTAGATTGGCAATCTAGAACTTTGTGACTGCTGATTGTATTCCATACCTCACCATATATCGCACATATATGTACGTGTCGGCGCAGTGTTTAAATGTATTCATTCTTAAACAAGGATTTTTTAGTACACACTAACCAAGTTGAGCACTGCTTCTTTCAGAAGGAATAACAGGAGATTAGCCCTCAGTCTGCTTTTTTTGATCATCACATATAAGGCTGCAACATTGTGAGGAATCTTGGGTGTAGAAGCCTGGGCCTTTTTTTATTTGTATTAATTAATAAAATGATACAGGTAATTACATCTCAAAAGGGTGGCATGCTAATCAGACCCCTGTTTCAAAAGCTCCCTGCCAAAAGCATAGCATACCCCTGTGCTGCTGACGCAGTCTCCTGATCTACAGTTGCTGCTCTCCAGTGGCACAACGTAGGCTCATAGGTGCCAGGTGCGTTGTCTGACAGCTGATTGAGAACCAAGTCACTGCAGTCCAGAGGCTGCATTTAAATCTGCACCCCAGCCCCAAAAACCACAAGAGGGATGTGTTGGAACCTTGCTGGTCGAGCAGTCCTTTCCTAGGTCCTCCAGTTGTGAGGAGGAGGCAGGTGTCCCAAGGCAGATTAAGCAGGAGTGTGGGAGCCCCACTACTGCAATCGAAAATGGGTGAAATACCTTGTTCTATGGAATTTCTTCCACTCAGGAGGGTCTACAACCAAGTTTTAGCTCACAGTACCCTTCACAAAGAAGAAATAACCATTTGCATATCAGTCTGGTCTCACCCACAAGGGTAGTCCAACACCGAAATGCTAGGGAATTCACCTCTGTACAAAAGTACCATCAGCAACCTCAGACACGTGTTTTGTAGTTATGTTCCAAGGCAGAGATAAGCTCACTCCCTAACCATCCCCAGGGCACATTGAGGGTTAACTGTTGCTAGAGCAAGACCTGCCTCTCTGCCACCTCCATCGGTACCTAGGACCTCACACAACGATTTGTGGGAGAACAAGGACCTATCTTGTCCCTGAGAGCCAGATCAGCCATGATTTATGTGTTTTCACTGCCAAACCGCTTCAGGACATTTTCCAAGTACCATTAGACACATTTGAGCCACCAGGAACCTTGGGTGCTAGTTTTTGTGCTTTCCCGATCTTTGATGCCCGCACAGCGCCAAGAAGCTTGGTTCACCACTGTCGAAAAGCCAAGAACAGTGAGACGGTATTATTGACTCCTAACTGTCCAACTGGTCAACTATAGCCCCTAGAAACTGGTTAGTTCACTTTTGATCCCTTTTGCTTGCAAAACACATATCCTATTATGAAGTGTGTGGTTTTTGATTGCCTTTAACCACAGTTCCATTACCCAGCGTGTTGCATTTTTCTACATTTACATATTCTGTGTTCTTTCCACAGGTAGTGGGTTTTGTAGTGTTTTGTATTTACTTATTATTGCATAAATTGTGTTTAGTAAAAATATATATATTTATATACATATTTATAGAACCTTGCTTGGACATTCCTTTATTGAGGACTGCTGTACTGTGCTGTTTGGGTTGTTACGTTTTCACATTCACACCTCTTAAAGAGTCCAGCCTGCACTCGGTCCACATTACCACAAATGGTGAAGGACGTATATCTCTTGACTGATTGTGCCCGTTTCACCTTTATGACTGGGATCACAGTATTGAAGAAGTGTGAGACATGACTAGGCGGTTTAGCTACTAGTCCCCTTGTACTCCTGCGTTGCAGAAGTCATTTTGCCACAACATGAACTCTGCCTCCTACCTGCCTGACAAAGTCACCATCTCAGGGTTCCATGGAATAATGTCCCATCAAAAATGTCTCCTGAGAAAAAAGTTGCTGTTTTTTGCAGACATTATTACATTGAACATGCGGGGGACACCCCCACAACCCGTTTTTTTTTTTTTTTAACAAGTGGATCAGGGGTCATCCCTGCAACCAGTGCCCATACATAAAGTCATCATATATAATGTCACCAATGGCTTTTCCAGGCCACATTCTGTATGGGACATTATTACCTGATACCCATCTCTGGAGGTCAGTGCATCAACCGAGATCAGGACCGTACCATACTAGATCAGCAGAAATGCAAAAAAACGAAAACACCAGAAAATAAACATTCTCGGACTACACCCTAGATTGTGCAACCTAAGAACCCATCAAAAGCAAACTCACAGGCACAATGTGCAATTCAGGTACATCTTTTTCAGACCCTGGAAGATATCTCCACATAACCTCTCCAGCGCCATATCCTGACAAACGACTACCCTCTACCATTCCTGTTCTGCCACGTAACCCATCTTCCAGCACTGTTGCATGTTACCCACTACGGGCCTCCGTATTTATTCGCCAGGAGTGGCAAAGAATGAGCAAAAACAAAGTGTAAACTGCTTACACATGGTTTAATAACTACTTTACCACTTCATGTATCTGACAAGTGGTGAGGTACACAGATCAAGTAGGGTCCCGACGCCCACATCCACAGAACACCACTGCCAATATCTACCCGGCTTTTATGCACGGACATGGGAGAAGGTATTTACAACTCATCTTCAAAAAAGGGGTTACATTTACTCCTGAAAAGATGCTTGCACTCAATAAATATCCAAAATAACAAAAAAGAAGGCACCATTTTAGCACAGAGGTTTAGAACTGTCACAGGAGTTCACAAAAGTTAGCCAATGTTATCACATTTTTCAGCTAAGGGAATGCTAATGTAACGAATCAAACAGCCCCCAACAACATGTGGACATTCACATCGGATTCATCTGCAATTTTGTAAAATAAAAAACATCAAGCACAACTCAGACCCCTGAAAGAATCCAGTCTCTAAAGCCTAAACCCTCAGTTCTCTGAATTATCACAGCAACAGCGCGGTCTTGCAATACAAGTGGCCTAGTGCAACATGAGGATGCGTATTTTTGAAACATGAAGAGCACTCTGCGTGTCCCACGTCAAACGGCCCCGTTTATTTTCTTTGCTTTCTTGGTGAAGGACCTATTAAAGCAAAACTAGATGCAACGGGTTCACGTAACACAGCCAGGGGCTGGGCAAGTTAGTCACCTGATAGTCTGCAACGTGAGCGCGCTGTGTGCACGCGGACTGCTCAGTAAACCATTCACGCGCGTATATACATCACTCACCGAGCCAGCATTTTGGTTGAACATTTCGCACTTGATATTCGCGCCAATCATCCAGCTATCAGTTTATTTTTCTGTGATATAAGACGGACACGCTGCCGAGAGAGAAAAGAACCCGACACAAAAGCACCTCCACCTGGAGAGACCTGATGACGTTTCCAACTACTGCCTCTAGTTTATGACATGCCAAGCTCAGAGAGAAGACGCTGCTCCATTGCGCATGCTGAGCGCGAGACCTGCATACGCTCCTGCAGAACTTCAACCTGCGTACGCTCGTTGCTGCCCTTATGTGGCAGTGTCGTTTACCTTATGTTTTTGGATTCAAGACTTTTTTTAACAGAAAAATAAAATGTACATGCAAGGCACGTCTGTAATAAGATAACTAACATCTATTCGCCACGATTAAATAATTAAGAATGTCTTCTAATTACAGGGCAAATGCTAAATAGTGCATGGCTTCTATTATGTGCCAGGAGTCTGCCTAAACCCTGCAGAATCACTGCTGTTTACTAGGAGGAAGGGTAAATAGAGCACATTTTTGATTTTGGTGAATTTGCTGGTGTTAGTGCCACCTATGTGGTACGGGCATTGCTAACACAAATGAGAGAGTCAGGACATCTGGTTGTCCTGGTAACTGCTAATGCTCAGCATGAATTTTCTACATCACAAAATGTTTATTTTGTCTCCTGCAGCCACTTAAACCAATGAGTGGATGTAGTTCCATAATTTTGCCTATCAGGAGTCCCAATCTCTCAACTCACCCCAGCACCATCGGCGATTGTAAAAAAACCTGGGGGTCCTAATGGACAACAATCTTACTCTAGAGCCACAAGTAAATGCTCTACTCAAGAAATGCTTCTTTCTCTTGCAAGCGGCGAAAAGGATCCTATTGGCCCTGTCATTCGCCAACAAAACAATCACCATCATCGCTCTCGTCATGTCCAGAGTAGATTATACTTGGGTATGCCAGAACGACTTCTAAAAAAACTACAACGCATAAAAATGCGGCAGCCAGATTGCTTCTCAAACTACCCCGAAAAGAACACATCACACCTGCGCTAAAAACACTACATTGGCTACCAATAAAACAACAAATAAAATTCAAAACACTGTGCATCGCACACAGAGCAATACACAAACAAGGCGCTGAGTTCCTGAGAGACAAATTACACCTACATCAACCAACAAGAACGCTCAGATCAAGCAACGACATCCACCTGGAACCAAAACCCTACAATAAAAGAAAACTCGGAGGATCTTCTTTCTGCCACTAAGCGCAGAAAACTTGGAACGACCTACCAAAGAACATACGGAGCACAAAAAAACACCTACTATTCAGGAAACTACTCAAATCCTGGCTCTTCACTTCGGAACTAGAAGACCCCCCAAAGGGGGACACACGCAACTAAAACAATGATGAATGAAGACGCAGATACCGATTCTCACCAAGCAATCAACTAAAAATAGAATCTAAGGAAGACACTCCACGACATACCGAACGACTAACTGAGAGATAGCCATGATAGGAGGACACGAAAGGCTAAATACATAGGCATACCAAGACGGAAGGACTAGGACGATTCATCAATAGCACCCTGGCCCTGAACCACATTCAAGCTCCAACAGATCTATTCCACAATAGATAGCAAGGGAATAGGGAGCACCTAATCCTCAGCTCCTACACCAGAGGGAGAGAAATAGACATAACCAATCACATTATACAAAGTTCATTAGAATACAGCTGGGAGTGCGCCGCGCTATCACACACAACAGTCAGACGGCCAATAAAGGAAATCATCAATAACCCCACCCATTAGCACATGTAACAATGGAAGTAGGACATTACATCTCCCCCTTGCTTAACATACAGCAGGGCTATTTAGTTCATTTCCTCAATCCATCTCGCTAGTCTATGTATGTCCTTCTTGGAAGGACTACGAGCTGGTGGAGGGGCATTCATGTGTGCACTGTCGCTGTCGTCGGCATCTCTCTCTTCCTCACAGTATTCAGTGTCTATGTCCGATGAATCACCTGCAGTGGTCACTGTGGTGTTTTCTTGATTATTGTCACCTCTGAAGGTCCAGAAAAAGGAGGAGTTTCTGGTGACTGTTCCCTGAGGGCTTGTGGCTGTTATCATTGAGCCATGAATGTGTGTTACGGTCATCGGTTCGGGTTTGAAAGCGGGTATGTCTTTGGCGTTTTGATTTTGTCGCACCAAGGCTCGATCTCCTATCTGAATGGAGCTCGGTCTTGCTTGTCTTCGGGTGTCTGCATACTCTTTCATTCTTGTTTTACTTTCTCTGTCCTTGGTTCTCGCGGAGTCAACATAGGCAGTGTTCAACAGGGCTTGCGGGTTGTGTGGCAGCGTGGTTTTTATGACGCGCCCGAACATTAAAGCCGACGAGCATTCTCCTGTAGAACCATGAGGTGCATTTCTATATTCACGTAGCAATGTAGAAATAGCCTGCATGAATGAGACATTGGTGATGGAGCATACCTGGAGGGTGCTTTTGAGGTTTCCCATGAATCTCTCTGCCATTCCATTGGCTTGCGGCCACAGCGGCATGATCTTGCGGTGCTGAAAGCCTAGTACTTGATCTTGCAGAGTGGATGGAATTACAATCCGGTTTTCTTTTAATAGTAGACTCTCTGGTGACGTCGACAATGTGTGTTGAATGAGTTTGAGTTTGAATGTGCGGAAGTGTTGTTCCTCACTTGTTGTTAGAGTTTGATCTCCCTTCCGTTTGCTGTGCCACTGGTTTGATCTCAAGCATGCCTGTATTGTCTGAAGTAGGTGGTCCTTTTGTGTCGCTTCCAGTAGTTGAGCTGTGGTGGTGGATTTGGGGAGTGCACTTCTTACCAGGTAGTTTAAGTATTGGTTAGCTTTGTTTGACTGTCGCTCATCTTGAGCTGGAAGTGGGTGTCTCGAAAGAAAATCCGCTGGATTGTTATCCTCTACCGGGTGGTGCATGATTTTGAAAGAGTACTCCTGTAACCTTAGTCCCCACCTGGCAATGCGTGGCGGCATTCTGGCTGTTGGTTTGCCGTAAATGTTGGTGAGAGCCTGGTGGTCAGTGATTATGGTGAACGGTCGTCCGTAGAGAAACAGGTGGTAATGTTCACATGCCCATACTACTGCCAGGCTTTCCTTTTCAGATTGGGAGTATGCGCATTCCGTGGTGGATAGGCTGCGGCTTGCTTGGGCCACGATTCTTCTTGGGGAGTCTGGGGATGCACCTGGCTTGGATCGCGCTAATATTGCTCCCAGTCCCACTGGGCTCGCATCCACTGTCAATTCAGTGTTAAGGTCAGGATCGAAGTATGCCATGCATGATGCTGCTGTGATAGGCTTTTTGATTTCCTGAAAAGCTTCTTCACATGCACTAAACCACTGGAATTCGTGATGTTTTCCCGTGAGTAGCTGGAGTAGCGTATTTATCGACGCAAAGTCTTGCATGTATCGCGTGCAATAGCTTGCCATGCCGAGGAATGAGCATATTGCTGATACAGAGGTGGGTGTGGGAGTCTCCACTAAAGCTTGAACTTTTTCGAGGTCCGGTTGCAGACCATCTCTCGAGAAAATGTGGCCAAAGAAGTTCAGGGTGGATTTGCTAATTTCACATTTGTCGGGGTTGAGTGTGAGATAGGCGTTTTCAAGGGCAATGCAGACTGTTCTCGTGAATGTCTTGAGTGTTGCCAAAGATTAAAATGTTATCAGATCACTGTAATTTAAGCAATTCGGAATGTGCTTAATTACCTGGTGGATCTCATTTTGAAAGATTTCCACTGCTGATGACACACCGAAACTGAGTCTTTTATATTTAAATAAACCAAGGTGTGTTGAAAATGTGGTGATATAGCTTGAAGCAGGGTGCAATTCTAGTTGGTGATAACCCTTATTGAAGTCTAGTTTTGAGAATACTTTGGCCCTATGCAGTAGGTGCATCATATCAGTCATTCCGAGGGGCGGGATTATGCTCTTGTTCTATAGCTACGTTCGATGCCCTCATGTCCACGCATATGGGAATGCTGTCCTTATTGTCCTTCTTGGGTACCGGTACAATTGGGGATACCGAGGGTGTCGGTCCGGATGCTGGTTCGATGATGTCCTGTCACAGTAGTGACTGAATTTCGTCCTCAACGTGTTTTTGGATGTTGAGAGGAATGCCTCTGTAGTGTTGTGCCGTCGGAGGAACATGTACATTATTTGGTACATTATTTGAATGAGTCCCATTTGAATTGCTGACTTGAGGCTTAGAATACTGCCCCCTGGCACTTCGCCTTTTATGACATAGATTTTTACTTTCTGGCTCTTGTCTTTGTATTGACAGGTCGTCGTGAACATTCCACGACAGTTGAGGGGCTTGTTTGACCCGTATGGATATATCAGCGTGTCTGCTTCTTTCAGCGATTTCTTATAGGTGAGTGACTTGTAGGTATCGTCATTGATTACGTTTACGGTTGCCCCTGTGTCTATTAGAAATTCTCTGTTTTGTCCATTCAATTGTAGCAATAAGGTGGGGCTGTATTCTGCAGGTACGCTGTTGCCGATGGCATGAGCAGGAGGATGAGTGTGACTCGCGGCTCCTGCGAGGGGACTCGCCAGGTATCGAATCTTTTATCTTGAATGTCGTCTTTGCGAATCATGTCTGATTCTGTGATGGCTGGGGTTGTCTGTTCTTTCTTCCCGCCGCCTGTCATCACAAGGCGTTTCACGTGAATTGCTGTGAGAATGCGGCCTGGTGGGTGGTAGGCGAGGGTCGCATGCGGGGCCCTTGGGCTTTCCCGCCTTGAGCTGCGGCCATCTTGTCTCCATGTGTCTCTGCTTGATTAAGTTGGTTGAAATAAATTAATATTCCTGCAGAAAGACTGAAAGTGGTTTTCACCTCTGCATTTGTCATATAGCCCAACATGTGGAAATTTGGCCGGGCATGGGCCAACATGTGGAAATTTGAAGTCGCACCCGTAGCATTTCTTTTGTTCTTTTGAGTCCCTTGTCGTTCTGATGGGCCATACTGTTGCGGTTGAGGCTGATTGGGTGATCTTAATGTTTCCTAGAGATTCAGTCTGTAATGCTAGAGCAGAGTCAGCTCGTGCTAGTTGTAGTATTTCTCCCAGTGTTCTGCTCTTTTGGAGTAGTTTCTTTCTGAATTTGTGAGATTCGCAGCCAGCAAGGGCCTGTGACTTTAGTGCTTCTTCTGTCGAGTACCTATCAAAATCACAATATTTTGCCCTTTTCCTTAGCTTCATCACAAAATTGTCCATGTTTTCACCACTTTCTTGGGTACACGTATGGAAAATGTGTTGTTCGTAGTCTACATTTCTTAAAGGTGCGAAGTAGGTGTTTAATGAGTCAATAATACCTTGAAATGTATCTGTATTACATTCTAGCATTTCAAACACAATGTCTCGTACCACCGGACCTAGCGAGTTTAGTAGAATGCCTCGTAGACGGCGTTCTTCCCTAACACCTGAGGCATCGATGTAGATGTGCAGTTCTTTCAGTCACCTGGCCCATCTGGGTGCTATTTTTGTAACATAAGGGATAGCCTGTGGTCGGACAGGACGTAAAGGCTAGATTGATATTTAGTACAGTGGGGTAGTCTTGTCCTCAAACATTTGTACTACAGTGGATTAACGTAGTAACAATTCTAACACATCTCCATATTAAGGTTAATACATCTACATAAGTATGCATCATTGGAGGAAAGTACAAATCCAAATACTAGACAAAGAATTACAGTGTCCTTTATTAATTAGGCCGCATGTTTAAGCATTGGTAATTCAATGTAGATAATGGAAAATTAAACATAGAAAAATAGAGACTAAACCTTGTCACCAACTCGGTGAGTTGTATAGAAAGAAGACACATGTATTACAAATATTTAGTGCAGCTCGCGTTTGTATGGGAGTGAGCTGTATTGGGTATATGGAGTGCACGTGCGTGCAGGAATCGTGTCTGTGCCTCACTATACACAGGCAAAACAACACAGTACCAGTTTAAGAGTGTGGAGGTAACACACTATACTAACTTTGTAAATGTACTTTTTTGTTGAACTGTTGGTACATTCAAAAAGTCACTTCAGAATTCTGCACTGTACGGACTAAAACAGGCTAAATTCAGTGACCTCCTGTCGCCACTGGACATGCAATGCTATTTCAATATGCACTAAATATTTGTAATAGATGTGTCTTCTTTCTATACAACTCACCGAGTTGGTGACAAGGTTTACTCTCTATTTTTCTATGTTTAATTTTCCATTATCTACATTGAAATACCAATGCTTAAACATGCGGCCTAATTAATAAAGGACACTGCAATTGTTTGTCCAGTATTTGGATTTGTACTTTCCTCCAATGATGCATACCTATGTAGATGTATTAACCTTAATATGGAGATGTGTTAGAATTGTTACTACGTTAATCCACTGTAGTACAAATGTTTGAGGACAGGACTACCCCCCTGTACTAAATACAATCTGGGTCCTAGGCTGCTTGTGTCTGCCATGTCAAAGGGCTGCATGGCTTGCAGCTGAAGTGATTCAGAGCCACCATCTTCCTTGGATGTGGGGTGGCGTGGAACTGGATGGTGGGCTCATAATCCCGCTATCAGTGTTGGCTTCAGACATATTTCAGCAGTCTTGGAGATGTGGCTGTAATTTGATAATCAGGTGGTGGATCTGGTAGCTTGCCAAGTGCTGTGGCCTGTGCTGTAGTGATCGGGGCCTTAAACTGCCATGTGGACACTGACTGGCAGCTTGAAATATCACTATGTTTTGTGAAACTGGAGCTTGTGAGTTTAGGATGATTGCGTAGTAACTATGCCACGTACATGTTTATTTTGTCCCTTTTACACGTGTAGTAAGCGATACGCGTAGTATGGGCCCCGCTGAATCTGTCCCTTGTGGTGATTCGATCGACGCTTGAAAGGCTTTCTCCTTACTTTCTGTGGGTTGTATTTCTCACGTCGGTTACAGGCAAACACCAGTGCTGGGTTCCGGACGCTCCGATGACGAGCGCTCTGGCGGGTGAAGGATGTGGCTCCAACGCTATCTGGACCTCGGTGCAGCTTCAAGGATCTTTGTCGCCATTGTTATGTGTGCGCTGAAAACAATACTGCCAATGGTGTCAGACCAATAAATCAGAATAAAGCAATGAGACACGGAGACAGGAATGTGCGTCTAGCTGAATCTTTATTTCAGCACGAACTGCTGAGCCGGCAGTAACCCTGCCCCTCAAACACGTGGGTCGCAGCCCACAACTAGTGCAATAGAAAGAGGACTCATCCTCAAACACGAAACAGGTAAGAATGGAAGTAGGACATTACATCTGCCACAATTGTAAGGGGACACCGGAAGTGGGAGAAACAAAGAATCAAAAATGTAAAGGTTTTTCTCCTTTCAGATTTACGCATTAGCATCACTGCACCTGCTGCCCTCTTAGTATTTACCATGGCGAGCACAGCACTGGTCCGTAGGCTGGCTCGCAAAACAGGAACGAACAGGCTCATGATGGCTCCCAAGCATTGAGCGCCCACCTGGGGCTGTTTGAAGAACAATCTGGAAAGCTGCTCAGTCATCAGGTTAATGCCACCTCTCTCCAATATAGTGGAAAGGCCCTGTGATGGCTCTGCAGATGCAGTTTTAGCCTTAATTGAGTGAGATCACTGACAAGTGGAGAATAATAAGGGCAATAAATAAACCGGCCTTGCTGGGCCAGACCGATACTTAAGTTTACATGGCACAGAGCTTGAGCATCTAGCTCAGTGCCATGTAAACAGGAGGCAATGTGTCCTTTATTTGCTGCACTGAGGGGGTGGGTGGGAGGTCCACCGTGCAGTCTCATGCCCTGAGCACACCTTGAGCGTACTCCAACAAAGAATACAGCATGTTATCAACACCTGGTAATTGAAGGGAGGAGACTACGGCGAGCAGGGCCAGAGATCAGTCTTTCAGAATAAAGCCCAACCAGGAAACAGGCAGAAAACTCTGGGAGAGTAATCATGCAGGTATTAGGTGAACCAAAATGATAATCCTGCCAGAAAAACAAAAGGGCACAGAATAACATTTCCACAGAGCCTCTCCCATGGTATTATAGCGGTGAGCAAGGATGGGACCTGAAGCTGGCAGTCAGGCATCATGGTGAAAGGCAGATGCCAGCACGTATTTCTTTTTGTTTTTTAAATCGGAACGGGCGAGGTCCCGGTGGGGCTAGTGGCCGACTCCTGCTTTGAGGAGCCACTGGCCTGAGAGGAAGGTGGGGGAGGAGGGTTAGGCCAGAGCCCTAGTTGGGGCTTGGGCCAGCCCGACCCCAACCAAGTTCGTCCAGCTCTATGTTGTGTTGTTTCAGGCCTTCACAAACATGTCGTTAAGTCAGATGCCTCCAACAAGGTATGTTTGGACATGACATTCGCGTTTCTGCTGCTGATTTATGAATTGTCAGCTAGCATTACTAGGAGTCAGCCTTTAGGCGATTGCATCATACATTTTCACAATGGCATTGCTGCCCATTATAGAATTGTATTTAGGATGACAAGGTGTGGGGCTTGATTCAGAGCATTGTGTTTGTCCTATTACACTTGCATGTTTTGTGAGCAGATTACCAGACATGTGATAATTAAAATAAAAACCCTTCTTTGATCTTAATCTTGTAGAATTGTATGCAGTTCTACCATGCGTTGGAAAAGTATTCGCCTTAAGGAAGGCTGGGAAGTGAAATCGCCAAACTCACGCAGCCGAAACTCAAGTTGGCAGATGAAGAATTATTTTCACGCAATGTTGTATTTTTAGATAATTGATTCATCTGTCCCTATTGGCAGGGTTTTCATTTTATGCTCTGCTGGGTGTAAATTAAGACACATCTATATATATATATACAATGCTTATATATGTTTCTGTATTCAGCTGATGCAATTTATCAGTGTTAGGTTTCCCTCTGCAGTCCAAATAGCAAAGGGCTCCCACTTCAACAACAGCTATCATTTCAACAAACAGAATGAGCACAGTTCTACATGGTCACCTTCACCTTCCACTATCGCAAACATTCGGAAGTTACTTCTTTTCACCATCACTTCTCTTCACACAGGGTACAATAGTTGCAGTGTCAATTAATACCAGCTCAACGTTTCAGTCTCTAAAGTTCAAATGCTCTATGACAAATGTCACCTCATGAGCTAAAACTGAAAGTAGGTGCTGTAATATTGCTACCACACAAACATATTACATCACGAGGACTCTCCAATGGAACAAGGTTGACAATTACGTGTTTACAAAGACACATCATAGAAGACCTCGTGATAGATGGAACTTAGATCCTGTTCTTATACCACGCATACCTTTCATTCCACCTGATACGTTTAGCCTTTTCAATTACCATTAATAAGTCACAGGGACCTACGCCTGTTTCATGGAATCGATCAGTGGTAATTCCGATATTTAAGAAGCGGGACAGCAGTAACCCTATGAATTACCGACCGATATTGACCTTTAAGATATGCTAGAGCGGCGTATGTTACGCAGGGAACAGCTAGCATATACTGAATTCTACAACGGAAAAGGTTGCACTTTAGGCGATCATTTGTGTACATTTGTGTATAGTGACATTTGCACATTGTATGTTGTGTTTGAGGAATGATAATTGGTATGTATGGTGTGTGTAAATTCGTCATGGGGAAATTTGAAACACAATTACTGCTGTGATGTGGACTTTCTTTATAAGTCAATTTTTGAAATCCATATTTCATGTGTCTGTTGTATGTATTTTATTTTTCACATTTTTCTATTATCCTTTCATAATCATGTTCATTGAATGAAATTGTATTAAAACCTTTTGATTAGAAACTGTTTCTTTGAATTGGAACTAAATATATGCTGCAAAACTAGTTGAATTCAGAATTAGGATCCTTTTTTGTTTGTACGCTTCATGCAGGGAGGCTAGGCTATATAGGAAATGTAGTCTGTGCTCGGCAGCCCCACCTTTTCACATGCCCTAAATACAGGCAACAGTCTATACCTTCGTACAAGGTGGGCCGAACACTCTACTGCATGTTGCGCTGCAAGAGTAAACCGCTGGAGCCCGATAGTTTGATATTATCTAGAAGAAATTGAAGAATTGCTTATTTACTTGAAATACAACTATATTAATTTGTTCTTATAAATGTATACAACAGTAATTACTTCCACATGTTGTGACAAGGCCAGTTGTCTGGGCTTGCCAAGAGTAGATCAGAACCCCTCCCAGCTGGGGGTGGAGGCCTGCATGGGGAAATCCAGAGCCATGCCTATCCCTAGGGTGGACGGTGGATGTTGAAAGGGCCAGATTCATGACCCCCCACGTGCCTGTATTTGCCTATGCAGTACACTTTCTTCTCAAGCCTTGCCTCAAACAGATACTTCCCAGTGCCTCTCTGCTTTTTTCTAGAGACAATATATTTTGTATAGGAGGCAAGCAGAAAAACCCAGAAGAGAAACCAGAACAAGAGCCCCACATCGTGAGTGGGGAATATGAGAACCGACAAATTGTCAGAGAAGGTGACACGCAGAGAAAGACTGTGCCCCCCTGACTAGCAGCGCCGGCTTCAACGGCATACCGCTGACAAGGAGCGAGACGCTGGGGAGATCTGGCCGTAGGAACAACTAAGAGATCATAATTGCAGTGCTGCCAGAAGACCTTAACATGCCCAGCAAGGTGGACTGGGCTTAGCCCATTATTTGCTGCGATGAAGGGGGGGATCCATTGTGCGGTTGTACCACCTGAGCGCACCTTGAGCAGACTCTGACAAAGAATACAGCATGTTAGCAACAGCTGGTAATTGAAGGGAGGAGACTACGGCGAACAGGGCCAGAGATCAGTCTTTCAGAATAAAGCCTAACCAGGAAACAGCAAGAATACTCTGGGAGAGTAATCATGCAGCTATTAGGTGAACCAAAATTATAATCCTGCCAGAAAAAAGGTCATAGAATAACATTTCCACAGAGCCTCTCCCATGGTATTATAGCGGTCAGCAAGGATGGGACCTGAAGCTGGCAGTCAGGCGTCAGGATGAAAGGCAGATGCCAGCATGTTTTTTTTGTTTTTTTAAATCGGAGTTAGCGATAACCCGGTGGGACCACTGGGCTTAGAGGGCGAGGGGTTCAGGCCAATTCCCTAGTTTAGGCTTTGGACAGCCCGACCCCAGCCAGGCTCGTCAATCTCTATGTTGTTTTGTTTCAGGCCTTCACGAACACGCTGCTAAATCAGATGCCCCAACAAGGTATGTTTGGACTGCGTCCATGAAATTTGCATTTCTGCTGCTGATTTATGAATTGTCAACTAGCATTACTAGGAGTCAGCCTTTTGGGGAATTCATCATACATTTCACAATGGCGTTGCTGCCCATTAAAGAATTCTAATGTCAAGTTGGCAGTTGAAGCATTGTTGTCACAGAATATTGTATTTTTAGATAATTGATGTATCTGTCCCTAGTGGCAGAGCTTTCATTTTATGCTCTGCTGGGTGTAACTGTTGACACATCTATATGTATATATCACTAAAAAAAACTTTGTTAAGGGGACGTTATGGTTAAGTTGCGCTACTAAAAACCTGTCAAATTCACACAAAAAAATACAAACGTGACATTATGGTTCGGAGTAAAACCAAAAAAAACCTGAAATTCGCCAGTTATGGTAGGCTAAGCAACCACTGTGCACTGTTAACACTAACACCCAGCACATCAAAGATGACATCAAAAATGTCATTGACATGGGAAATTATATAGACATGGGAAATAATTTTACAGTATAAAATCAGCATTTCCCATGTCCCATACAATGGCCCTACCTTTCAACGTATTGTTTAGAATTTTTGCAATGCTTTTGAGTGATCGATATGGTCACGAGGCGCACTCCTCCACCCCTATAAAAAGCCACACCCCCGAGCTCATCTTCATTGTACTTCTGGCTATAGCAGATTGAGTTGTGCTGCCTTTACTGTTGTAGCGAAGATTAGCCGACCAATCCTAATGGCATTCATGGCTGCTGTTGCTTCGTTAGCCTCAGCACTACCCCCAAACCCTCCACCGCCACCACCTCCCCAAGGGCCTGCAGAGGGAAACAGGCGTGAGGATGTAGAGAGCGAGGAAGAAGAGGAAGAAGAGAATGAGGTGGAGGAACTCCACACTACAAGCACTCGCCGGGAGTCGTGGGTGTGGCGGTTGTTTACCGTTTGTGGTAACGTACCAAAAGCATGTGCGAACCAGGTCAGGTGCAACCAGTGCGATGTGGTGCTGTGTTGCGGGAGACCTGGTGCGTACAGCTTTGGTACGACAACCATGAAGCGACACCTAACTTCGTTCCACAGTGCGGACATTCGCAAGGTGGTACCATGTGAAGAACGTAGTAGGTTGAGTACCTCCGCAGCATCCTCTGCGTCCGATCCTCTCACCACAAGAGACACTCCTGTGGAAGAGCGCATTCCTCCAGCTGCCTCACAGGCCATTCGCAATGCTGTTGACCCTTACCTTGCGTGGGTCATAATATTGTGTATGTATTGCGACGCAGCACTCTGCAGGAGGGAGACTCTTCGAAGTGCTTTTGAGACTACGGTCATGGAACACCAGAAGAAATGCTCCCTACCCCACCCTACATTTTTCTCTCTCCACCTGCTCTTTCTTATCCCCGTGGTTGGTCTCCCTTCCTTACCCTCCCTCACCCTCCTCTCCTAGTGTGTCGTGTGTTAAAAAATAAAAAAAGGAAAACAACAAAAATTACAAAAAAGGCTCTTTTCAGAGCCGCCTTTCTCAGTTTAACAATGGAACTATCAAGTGGCCGGTGTAGGCCCCCGTGCATTTTTCTAAAAGTCCACGGACAGTCGTAGGACGCACAAAAGTGGAGGGTGCAAGCAGAGCACAACAAATGCACTTTTCGCTGGGAGTAAGTGGTGGCTCTGAAAAGAGCCTTTTGGTGGTGATTTGTGTGTTTCAAAAACTACGGATTCGAAAAAACAGATTGCCAAATAGGTTACTATGAATCCAAAACAGGTCGCAATGCATTTTGAACATTGCAAAGAAAAATCTGATTGCCAGCATATGTGAGATGGACTGAAAAAAGCCGTTTTTATATTTTTTGGGCAGATGCCTGACGGACACCTGTTATTTTGTGTTTTTTTATTTTTTAGTGTTTTTTTGATTTTTTTTCTTTTTACTTTACTCATACAATCATTACTGAACGTTCTCTAAAGCAAGCCTTACATTCCAAAAGAACATGGCATTTCCCCAAAAAAAATAACGAAACACCATCTGCTTCAAAATAAGCCACATTACTGGAAACAATACCAGCGCGTAACATGAAAGCATGCATGCCGCGATTGATGTTACACCTCCCAATGCTTTGATCAGGACAGAAAACAGAACTGCTGTCCCATTTTCCTCTAGGGAGTAAGCCAGAAAAAATTACTTTCGCAGTTGGAAAGATATTAATGACTGCTTGCACCAACTGTTCCAAATCCTCCAACAAAGTAGGTGAAGTCACGTAGCCCAAATGGCAAGCACCGTAGTGCAAAACTACCACAAGGGGACTGGTCATCCTACGCATATCTCTGCAAACTTGGAGAATTGCCGCAACATTGCAATCAGTCGCAGCGCTCCAAACCACCTCCACTCCTCTAACATCGAAATTGTGTGCCACATGCCTACCTTCGGAATAGTGCTGCAAACTATTTATTATTAGACAAAAATATCTCTGAGCACCAACACCCTGACTGTCTCCACCTTTGCCATCTTCACTACACGCACCATCTTTCAACACAATTGAACAATGTGAACATCTGATTGGCTGATGCCTACAGTCCCCTTTCCATGCTGGATTTGCTGTAGAACCCCGCGGACAAGCGTGGTCTACGTGCGGACGTAACTCTTAGCCAGTCCTTTTACCCTCTCCACATCACTCGCGACTCCATTCCCTCATTGGACACAGCTAAGCAGTCACACAACCATCCACCAATCACATTCAAGAGCTCTACATCTAACTACGTCATCAGAGTTCTGCACTTCAAATGTACTGTTGGATCACTCTGAATGCAAATCGCATATCATTGCAAAGCACCTACTTCAAAAATAACTGTGCAAGTGTTGCAGATTTCTACTTACAGCTCCATGCATACGCACATGCATGAGTACAAAGTACAGGTATGCATATTTTATTCAGAGAACATGTGCAACCCTTATGATTTCATTTAAACAAATTAATGCCACTAAATCTAAATAGCCAATACATACCAACGCTCCCCCTTTAAGTGCCAGACTACTGATTTTTCATTGAGAAACCACACTATTTCTTACTGTCTCCTGCATAACCTATACAGACGTACCAACCCTCCCGATTTAGGCGCGAGACTCGATTTTCCATTAGAAAATGTCACAATTTTTTACTGTTTACCGCCTAAATTAATGCTACTTCTAATGCGATTGTATGAGAAAAATAAATAAACGTTCCCGATTGCTGTGGTGACATCTCCCTCTGAGGTTCTCCCGATTTTTGGCATTCGTACTTATAATGTGAAAGTAGTCAAATTGTTCCCATCTCCTATAATGACCTATCACTTACAAACCTGTCTGTGCTATAGACAACAAAAAAATCAAGGGGATTTCATGACCTGAATATTGTGCTCATTTGCGAAGCAGGTTCAACTAACATACTGCAAATAACATATAAAGGCTGCACATAGTGAAATAAAATACACACATGCACTTTGTTGATTGATTGATATTTTATTTCTATCTCGCTCGTATACAAGTGTTTCAGAGCGCGACAAGACAAGGGAGGGGAACAGGGGAGAACAAAACAGCAATCTTACTAGGCCCAGTGACATTGAGAACGCGCAAGTGCATGGGAGAGGGGGAGGGGAAAAGTGCATGGAAGGGGGGAGAGGTGGAAAGTGCGAAGCAGAGGAGAAACAGATAAATAACAATAAATAAATAATAAAGGCAACAAACAGTGGTAATGCAGCCAGCAATTTCCAAGTGCTAGGTTTAAGGCAGCAGACAGGGTAGGTCTGATAAGTGCAGGAAGAAAAAGGGGGGGCTGTATGGGTACAGATACAGACCCCAGTGCAAGGGGTGGCCCGGAGGCAGTGCGGGAGGGTGGCAGGATGAGAAGGTACCTGGGCCCAAAAGACAGAGGGTGGCCAGGTGCACGGTGCCAAGAGAGAACAGATCAGCAGGGGAGAGGGGGAGCGAAGGCAGAAGAAAAGAGGAAGGTCTTGAGGTGCTTCCGGAACCGGAGATGGTTCTCCTCAAGTTTTAGAGTGGCAGGGAGGCTGTTCCAGAGGGAGGCCCCAGCTGAAGACAGAGATCTACCACCAGCTTGTTTCTTAGAAAAACGACTGACCCTGAATGAGTTGGAGGTAGAGGAGCGAAGAGTTCGAGAGGGGAGGTATTTGCGGAGGGATAGCTGAAGGTATTTTGGACCCAGGCCCCAGAAATCCTTGTGGACAATGCAGAGGGTTTTGAATTTAATCCTTGCATCCACTGGGAGCCAGTGGAGAGATTTCAGAACTGGAGAGATACGATCCCAGGGCTTGAGGCCAAGGACAAGTCTTGCAGTCCTGTTCTGGATTAGTTGCAGAGGGCGGAGAGTAGAGGCAGGTAGATTTAGATAGAGGCTGTTACAATAGTCCAAGCTAGAGAGAACCAGAGCTTGAGATACCATGAGCTTCTGGGGGAAGGAGAGGAAAGGCAGAGTACCTCTGAGGAGGTGCAGTCGGAAATTTGACTTTTTAGAGACCTCAGAGATGTGGGTGGAGAAGGAAAGAGTGGAGTCAAAGATGACCCCGAGGTTCTTAGCCTCGCAGGTGGGGGTAGGAGGAGGGCCAAGGGAGGCCGACCAGAGAATGGCAGTTAGGCAATCAGAGATGAGAGAGGGAGAGGAGGTGGCAGAGGGCAGCCTGAAAATTAGTTGAGTGTCATCAGCGTAGCACTGGAAATTTGAGCAGAAAATGGCAATGCATTGGGCAAGAGTTGCCAGGTATTGTCATGATCTCTGCTTCCAAAAGATCAGGATTTGCCCGACTCCCTTGGAAGCAGACCCATAACCCCGGTTCCGAGTGCCAGCCAGTCCCAATTGGGACCTTTTGGACCCTGTCCTGGCGCCAGTGGCACCAGGCTCATAAAGATGCCCAGTCCCAGCGCTGGAAGCGCCGGGCTCATAATGCTTGGGTGGACTTACCTGCAGCAGACCATGCTGCTTACTTACCTGCCAGTTGAACCCCTGATCCTCTTCTGTTTGGGACTACTTTTCCTGTTGGGTGGGGCAGGAGCCACTCCCTAGGTTCAGAATACTGGAACTCTTCTGGAAAGCAGGAACTCTTTTCTTACCTAGGCGTGGCTGTGGAAGGAGACACCTAAGCACTACAGGAGGCTATTTAAACCACACCCGATGGATGAATCTTGCTTTGTGTTATTCTGCATTCTCTGCAGCAGAACGCTCATCGTGTCTTCTGCTTCTGATCCTGGGCCTAAGGGAACAAAGGCTTACCATCCTGGAATCCAGTCTTCAGCAGCACCTGTAAAGACAAAGAAAGAACAGGTTAGCACTACGGTCTTCAGTGGCAGCGCATCTCTTACCTGGTCCATCGGCTGTCACCAACGCCTCGCGCTGCATTCCGGCATCTGAAAGACAAAGGCTTACCTACTCTTCGCATGCTCCGGAGGTCTTCGCACTGCATTCCGGCATCTGAAAGACAAAAGCTTACCAGCTCTTCGCACGCTCCGGAGGCCTTCGGCGCTGCATCCCGCATCTGAAAGGCAAAAGAAGGTGCGTTTAAAGACATTGGGCAACTTTATTACTCACGTGCCATTACTCCTTCCCACGCCGAATCCAGTGGGTATTCCAGCACCCTTCAGCTTCTCTAAAGCTCCGAACTTGTACCTGCAAGATAAAAGGGACAGTTAGTGCGCATCGTGAAGCAGGCTACAAGCGCTTACTTACGTGCTTCCAGGCGCTTCTATTCCTCACGCGGGTTCGATCCTCAACTCTCATCAGCCCGCCATCCGCCATCGCCGGAACCCTGCAAAACAAGAGATATCATTACAAAAGACTTTTAAGACATTTGAAGTTCCCAGAACTTACCGTTCGTGCAGTTAACGACGGACAGCAGTCCTCTGAGGTCAAGAGGCCTGCACCCTTATCCAGTGAAGAAACTGGTTACGGCACCCTGCCCCGAGGCAGATGGAGAGCTCGGCGTTCACTTACCTAAGACATCTTACTCTTCGAGTCAGACATACAGTGCACAGAGGTCCAGCCCAAAGAGCCAACCGTGTGTTACACATCACCTTTGAAGATACGGCATTCACCCAGTCAAGACCGGCGCCTCTGCGGGAATCAGGTGAGCGTTACAGAACACAAAGCCTACCGCAAAACTCCCACCCAGGCGCTATGGAAACCTCGGATACCGACCAGCTAGCCCAGTTACTTGGGGAACTAAGAGCAGAAGTGCATGCAGCCCGTCAGGAGACGAATGCTCTAAGAAGGGAACTGATTATTTCCAAGGAGCGAACAGACGATCTCGCTAGACAATTGCTACAGTCACAAGCCGGACAAACTCCGTTACCCGCATCAGGGGCAAATCTTCCTTCAACATCCTCTACGAACCCAGTGCAGATCAACCTACCTGGGAATGTACCTCTGGCTCCGCCCGAACGATTTTCTGGTGACCCAAAGAGGTTTGCAGTATTTATTAATCAGTGCCGGTTGCACTTCTTATGCCGGCCAGCAGCCTTTCCAACTGATCAAGCTAAGGTAGCTTTCGTGCTTTCGTACCTTAGTGGCAATGCGGCAGACTGGTCGATCCCTCTAGTTAATCAAGATGATCCGGTTCTCCATGATTTTCAAGCTTTTCAGCTCAGTATGGAAAAACTGTTTGCAAGACATTCACAGGGGCAGGCCTTGGACAATGAGCTCCTTTCATTGCGACAGGGTAATCAAGACCTTTTGGCTTATATTGCGTCTTTCAACAGACTGATAGTGGAAACTCGATGGCCTGAGGACAAAAGGATTACGCTGTTTTATAGAGGTCTACGTGGAGAGCTCAAAGATGTGTTAGCCCAAGTAGTGAATCCCCCGCAAGACTGTTCGGACTATATTGACTTAGTCGTTCAAATTGACCACAGACTGCAGAACAGGAAGGCCGATCGTTCCAAGTTTGATGCTCGAGTATTTTCCAAACCACCAACTCCTACCAAAGGAGTAGACTCCGGGGAACCCATGCAAATAGGGGGCCTGAAAGGACCACTAACACAAAAGGAGCGGGAAAGGAGAAAACAGCTGCAATTATGCCTCTATTGCGGAAACTCGGGGCACTTTCTTCGAGACTGTCTGGTGAAACCAGCCAAGAAGGCAGTAGGAGCTGCAGTTACCAGGGTCACAAACTCTGAGCAGGGAAACGACCTCGCCCGACAAGAATAGAGGTCCTCTTGCCGAGCGTTAAAACCAGTTCAGTGACCTCGCATTTCGTGATACCTATGGTCCTCATTAGCCCTGAACATCCGGATCGATTACATGCGATTGAAGCTTACGTCGACAGCGGTGCCATCGGCAATTATGTGGATCATGAAATGGTTTTGAGGATGAATCTGACTCTTTGTCCAAAGGCTGTAAAGGACGTCATTACTACGGTGGATGGTACGGAGATAGCCTCCGGACCAGTAACGCATACCACCCAAGAAGTGACGCTAGTAAGTCAAGATGGACACCATGAGAAGATCGTGTTCGATGTGATCAAGGCCCCTCAGTTCCAGATTATTCTAGGAATTCCTTGGTTAGAGAAGCACAATCCTCAGATCGATTGGCGAGCAAGAACGGTTCAGTTTCCAGAATGTGTCTCTACTTGTCACCCTCGACCTGGTGTTGCACTGGCAGCAATTTCCTCGGAGGCTCCCCAATTACCTCCTGAATACCTAGAATTCCAAGATGTTTTCCGGAAGGATCAGGCTAACTCTCTACCTCCTCATAGGTCTTATGACTGCCAGATAGACCTGATACATGGATCTACTCCTCCTTGTAGTAGAATATATGCCCTCACCGAGCCTGAGAATCTTCACCTCCGACAATACCTGGATCAATACCTAGCGAATGGGTTTATTCGTCCTTCCAAGTCCCCTGCTTCCTCAGCTTTGTTCTTCGTTCCAAAAAAAGAAGGGGACCTTAGAACTTGTATAGATTATCGCGCCCTGAACCAGATCACCGTTAAGAATAGATATCCGTTACCTTTGATCCCTGAACTCCTGGACCAAGTCAGAAAAGCATGCATATATACAAAGCTGGATCTTAGAGGAGCCTACCACTTGGTACGAGTAAAAGAGGGCGATGAATGGAAGACGGCCTTCCGCACCAAGTAGGGGCTATTTGAATATCAGGTCATGCCCTTCGGACTTTGCAATGCCCCGGCCGCCTTTCAATATTTTATGAACGATGTCCTCAGAGAGCTCATAGATGTGTGTGTTGTTGTTTACATTGACGACATCCTCGTTTATTCTTCATCGGAAACTGAACATCGGAAACACGTGAAAATGGTCCTCGAGAGATTGCGTCAACACAAACTTTTCGCTAAATTGGAAAAATGTGTTTTCAACGTGACTGAAGTTGAATTCTTGGGATTCATATTATCACCTAGCGGAGTGCGTATGGATTCAAAGAAGGTCGATGCAATTCTCAAATGGCCATCGCCATCCTCCGTAAAAGGTGTTCAAAGCATGTTAGGCTTCGCTAACTTTTACCGCAGGTTTATCCCCGAATTCTCTCGAATAGTCCAGCCCATCACCGCCTTGTTAAAGAAAAACAAACGTTTTGAATGGTCTACCGAGGCGGAACAAGCTTTCCAGAATTTGAAGACTAGATTTATCTCTGCACCGATCTTAAAACATCCTCGCCCAGAACTCCCCTACATCGTTGAAACTGATGCTTCGAGCCTTGCCATGGGGGCAGTTCTATCACAAAAGGACCCAGTAACCAATCAGTTGCATCCCGTGGCATTTTGGTCCCGCAAATTCCCGCCTCCTGAAATCAATTACACTATTACTGATAAGGAACTTCTAGCTATCAAGTCCGCCTTTAAGGCTTGGCGGCATTATCTTCTGGGGGCCCGACACACCGTTACTGTGATTACAGATCACCGAAACCCGCAATATTTGAAAACCGCAAAAGCTCAATCCTCTAGGCAACTCCGTTGGGCACTATTCTTTGCCGAGTTTGACTTCATAATTACCTATCGACCTGGTACAAAAAACGGTAAAGCTGATGCCCTTTCTCGGATGGGAGTGGAAGAACATTTGATCAATCCTAAACCTGTACCTATCATTCCCGAACAAAGAATTCTAGGTGTAATCGCCACACAATCCATAGAGGAAGTTAAGGATAAAGCCAGGCTACTGGTAACTCCAGCAGACATACAGAATTGGCATCTGCAGGGAAAGGACTTTACGGTGAAGGACAACCTATAATATTTCCAAGAACGGTTATACCTGCCCAGCACAGATTTACAGAAAAAGGGAATCTCTTGTTATCACGATTCTTTAATGGAAGGACATCCCGGTATGACCAAGACCTCGGAAAAGATCAAGCGCTACTTCTGGTGGCCGTCTTGGAAAAAAGATATCAGAGACTTTATAATGTCCTGTGGAGTATGCGCCCAAAACAAGAGTCAAAAGGAAAAACCAGCCGGCCTCTTACGCCCTATTGACATCCCGCCTCGCCCTTGGCATACGCTTTCTATGGACTTCATCACCGATCTACCTCCATGCTCCGGATACAATACGATCCTAGTAATCGTGGACCTATTCTCCAAGATGGCGCATTTCATTCCACTCAAAGGCTTACCAACAGCAGCAACTCTGGCCCGAGAATTTCTCGAAAACATCGTCCGACTGCACGGTTTTCCTTCAGTTCTAATTTCGGATCGAGGTAGTCAATTTATTTCTCATTTTTGGCGAAGTTGCTGTCGGTCGGCTCAAATTGACGTGAGACTTTCGACCAGCCACCACCCTCAAACCGACGGACAAACCGAGAGGACCAATCAAACTCTGGAACAGTATTTGTGCTGCATGCTACAACAAACTGAAAAAACTTGGAAAGATATCCTTTGGATAGCCGAATATGCCTACAATAACTCTGTCCACTCGGGAACTGGAAAGACCCCGTTTTTTCTTTTATACAGTAGTCACCCTCGAACCTCAGAGTTGGATCCACTCCAAGATCTTGGAACACCAGCAGTAGACCACCTGCATTCTACAATCACCCAAGCCTTTAAGGAAGCCGTTTCTCACCTTCAAAGGGCTAAAGAACAATACAAGAAAGGAGCAGACCAACATCGGAAGGAAGCCCACCAATATCAAGTAGGAGATCAAGTCTGGTTATCCACCAAATATCTACCTCTAAAAGGACCACGCACATTCAACCCAAGATACCTTGGTCCCTATTCCATCACTACCATAGTAAATCCAGTAGCGGTCAAGTTGGACTTGCCCCCTCACATGAAGATACATCCGGTCTTCCACGTCTCTCTATTAAAACCTATGCAACCTCAAACCCGACTAACTACATCTCCAAAACCTATTCTAGTTGATGGAGAACTCGAGTTTGAAGTCAAAAGCATCCTGGATTCCAAGATCTCCGAATCTAAACTATTTTACCTGATTGACTGGAAAGGCTACGGTCCCCAAGAAAGATCCTGGGAACCTGCAGAATATGTCCACGCGCCTCGTCTAATCAAAAGATTTCATCGAACATTTCCTAACAAGCCCAAACCCCCGGAGACGCCCGGTTTGGGAGGAGCCTTGAGGGGGGGTGCTGTCATGATCTCTGCTTCCAAAAGATCAGGACTTGCCCGACTCCCTTGGAAGCAGACCCATAACCCCGGTTCCGAGTGCCAGCCAGTCCCAATTGGGACCTTTTGGACCCTGTCCTGGCGCCAGTGGCACCAGGCTCATAAAGATGCCCAGTCCCAGCGCTGGAAGCGCCGGGCTCATAATGCTTGGGTGGACTTACCTGCAGCAGACCATGCTGCTTACTTACCTGCCAGTTGAACCCCTGATCCTCTTCTGTTTGGGACTACTTTTCCTGTTGGGTGGGGCAGGAGCCACTCCCTAGGTTCAGAATACTGGAACTCTTCTGGAAAGCAGGAACTCTTTTCTTACCTAGGCGTGGCTGTGGAAGGAGACACCTAAGCACTACAGGAGGCTATTTAAACCACACCCGATGGATGCTTTGTGTTATTCTGCATTCTCTGCAGCAGAACGCTCATCGTGTCTTCTGCTTCTGGTCCTGGGCCTAAGGGAACAAAGGCTTACCATCCTGGAATCCAGTCTTCAGCAGCACCTGTAAAGACAAAGAAAGAACAGGTTAGCACTACGGTCTTCAGTGGCAGCGCATCTCTTACCTGGTCCATCGGCTGTCACCAACGCCTCGCGCTGCATTCCGGCATCTGAAAGACAAAGGCTTACCTACTCTTCGCATGCTCCGGAGGTCTTCGCACTGCATTCCGGCATCTGAAAGACAAAAGCTTACCAGCTCTTCGCACGCTCCGGAGGCCTTCGGCGCTGCATCCCGCATCTGAAAGGCAAAAGAAGGTGCGTTTAAAGACATTGGGCAACTTTATTACTCACGTGCCATTACTCCTTCCCACGCCGAATCCAGTGGGTATTCCAGCACCCTTCAGCTTCTCTAAAGCTCCGAACTTGTACCTGCAAGATAAAAGGGACAGTTAGTGCGCATCATGAAGCAGGCTACAAGCGCTTACTTACGTGCTTCCAGGCGCTTCTATTCCTCACGCGGGTTCGATCCTCAACTCTCATCAGCCCGCCATCCGCCATCGCCGGAACCCTGCAAAACAAGAGATATCATTACAAAAGACTTTTAAGACATTTGAAGTGCCCAGAACTTACCGTTCGTGCAGTTAACGACGGACAGCAGTCCTCTGAGGTCAAGAGGCCTGCACCCTTATCCAGTGAAGAAACTGGTTACGGCACCCTGCCCCGAGGCAGATGGAGAGCTCGGCGTTCACTTACCTAAGACATCTTACTCTTCGAGTCAGACATACAGTGCACAGAGGTCCAGCCCAAAGAGCCAACCGTGTGTTACACATCACCTTTGAAGATACGGCATTCACCCAGTCAAGACCGGCGCCTCTGCGGGAATCAGGTGAGCGTTACAGGTATTGGTTGAAAAGCCAGGGCGAGAGATTAGACCCCTGGGGAACACCACAGGTAGAGAGGAAGATAGATGAAAGGAAGGACCCAAGTTGGACCTGGGAGGGTCTATCTGAGAGGAAAGAGGTCAGCCAGGCCAGAGCCTGATCAGTGATACCCAGGTTTTCACGGAGACGGTTGAGCAGGATGGTATGGTTGACAGTGTCGAAGGAGAAACTCCTTCGACACTGTTGACATTGTTGAGATATCAAAGGAGAATACTCTGACGAAAGATGCAAAATGAACGTGTACATTAACATCACTGCTTTAAACACACAAAGTTACTAACTTCTTCCTTTTACAATTGCAGTGAAGACTACTCTCCTGAAAATCACCAGTATCTACACTGCAAACAACATATCCGTAGAAACCTGGTCATTCCGCAAAAAAAAGTAAGTACAGTACTACCTTTATATTCTTACTGTTCTCAAAGAGACTGTGTGGGTTATTTATGTAATTTGCGCACCAAAAAAACATTGATTTCTGAACCATTCTACCCCCAAATCCCCATTTATTAAAGAAAGAATAACAGGCAATGGCACAGAAATCCCTGTGTTTTTGGAACACAAATAACATACAGAAGCCTTACAATGTTACTACTACAAAACAAATAGCTGTTTTAATTTTAAACCATTAAATTTACTATTAATGCTTCTCCTCACCACTAGCTCACTTTCTACTCTCATCTGAAGCACAGTGTAGTAATATACAAACAGAAAAATAGCCTTCTCATCTCATTGTAACTCCCCAATGCACATTCACACCCCATCACAAACAGCTTCCCAATCAAACTCATGCACGCATGCACACATACATTGTACAACAGACCAAACCATGCCTTCTTTTTTTTCAACAGACCCCAAAGAATGCCTACCAAAAAGCAAGTCCGTAGAAGGGAACGCAGAAATAGAGCAAATGAAAATAAAAGTGTCCAAAGTAAGCATCCATCTATAGCAGAGTTTGCAGAGAACGGTGCAACAAAACAGCTAATACAGTCGTTTAGCAAAACAAAGGAAGCTTCAACTACCGAAACTATGCCTCCTCTATCAAAATGTGGCACGAAACAGAAAACGCTTTACAAAAAATCGGCTACCAATACTACTAACAATGCTCCTATTAATCCTGATATAGTAACAAGAACCCACAGTAAAAAAAGTATTTTAGCAAAAATGTTTCACCACAGAGTCCTTCAGAATCTAATAAGAAGAGGACCAAAATCATCTTCAACCCTTAAAACCTACCGTAGCAAATTAATCCTACAAGCTCTCGTAGACAGTGCAATCCTTCTCAAAAGGAAGTTATTTATTTTAGTGTTAAATAGGATGAAACCACTAACAAAACTAAGTACTAAACTACAAAAGAAACTTATCAATAAACGGAATGTCAACAAAAGTAACTTCTTAAATATTTGTGGAGGTGAATGGAGTCACACAATGACCACAGAACCATATTTTAATGAAGAAGCATACAAACAAAATCAAAAAAACACAATTGCCATCCATAGCAGTGGACGAGGGTATGAAAAAATCAATAATACCATCATGTAACAAGAAACACTGCTCACAAAAGTTTCCCCTGAAAACTCAGAATTACCTCTCCATTCAGCAGAACCACACCGTCCAGTATACAAATGGCCATGCACGTCAATGTGTGCCATTCCTAAAAAATCTTTCAAATCTTTACGTCAGTTCCTCAATCAGTATGTGAGAGGTAAAGACAAAATTAAAATGAAAGTGCTGCAAAATATGGATATCTGTCCAGTGCGCAAATACATAGGACTACAAGGACATTCATTAGCCTGCATTTCAGGACCTATTTGCAAAAGCCCTTCCATGATATCAAAAGGATATCAATACATCATTCAAATGTAAGAAATCTAGTGTATAAAATATACTATGCTAAAAGTCCAGCTTCAGAATTGACACCCAAATATCTACAAGAAGAAATTGACCGTATCCAGAGAAAATATTTTGGAAGTGAAAGCCACTTACAAAATGCAATAGTTTTAGAACAGACTAGCAACAATTCTGCACATAGCAACCTTCTATTACACACATACAAAAAATAAATACTAAAATTTAAAAGTGCATCGGCTGAAGTACCAAACCATGTGTGTGTGTTGCCGCAGAATGTTTTACAAAAGGAACACAAAAAATATAGATGTAACATACAAAATAGAAGACAATGAAGATTCCAAATGGTTTGAATTAGCTCTCTACCTTTTAGCAGAAAACAAATACCAAATAAGCAAACCCCTAATATGTTGCACTTACTGCACTACAAAACTGGACAACAACCAAACTCCTTCACGTGCTATCACAAATAATTTGGAATTGTTCCCACTACCAAAACCCCTGCGACGACTCAATTTGTATGAGAGCATCATAATTCAAACAGTTCACCCATTTCAGGCATTAATACGCCTTCAACCAAAAACAGTAAAATTACCTCCCTCTGAATTGATGAAAGGCATTTGTGGCAAAGTAATTCATTTGCCATTAGATCTGACAGAAAATGTACACACTCCAGGAGTGCAACATCCAATAGAGCATTCTTTAATTGTCTTGGTAAATGGTGTACCAACAAAAGACAAAATAATTTGGCAACAACTGGTGGACTTACATAAAGTTAGACAAGCCTTGCAATATCTGAAAGACAATCACGAATACTACAAAGAAATAAATATTGAACAAAGCTTAAGGGAAACAACTTAAATAATTCAAGAGTCATCAGAAACTGGTCAATTTGAACTTCTGGATCCTGCTGCAGTATCCACTGTTTTGGACCATTACACAATTCATTCATTGCATTCCAATGAAAGCATAGATGATGCACTAGAAACTTACCAAATGCGACAAACCAAAGGGTCACCAATGAGCATATGGGAAAAAAAGTATAGAAGCACGTGCTTTTCCACTGCTATTTCCTACTGGCAAAGGCGGAAGATACGATGATAGACCCACTCAGATTACTGCAACAGAATACCACTCATTACTAATGTATTCGCAAGATCCCAATGGGGGCGTCCTAAGGACATTAGACCGCTCCGTACTGGTCACAACCAACATAAAACATGTTCTTAGAACACACCAGGTGTCCGGGTTTGTCTGTAAATGAACAAAATGGGAGTGTCCTAAGCACAGTATACCTATCCGCACCGTCCGCAGCCAAGATGGAAATGTCCGCAGAACAGTCGTGGTGTCCGGCATGTCCGTAGTCAAACAAAATGGAGGTGTCCTAACGACACTGCACCTGGCCGTGCAGTCAGCAGATGATATATGCCCATGCGCACCACACCCATAAGTGCTGCGAACATCGCGCCTGTCCCTAACTGTCCGTCTCACTTGTGTCACACTTTTAATTACTTTCAGGACCCGAACACTGTCCGTAGAACTCTTGCGCGCATGTCCGCTACTCTGCATTTGGTGTCCAGAGGGCAGCCATTTCCTTCGCGGATGTGTTCACAACGTCATCATGTGACCGCACCCACGCTGAGCGTGTGTACTAATTTGCGCAGTTTGTCTGCTTCCGCAACATTTCAAATGAACTTATACAAACATGGGAAATTATTTTACAGTAGAAAATCACAATTTCACATGTCCCATACAATGGCCCAACCTTTCAAAATATTTTTTAGAATTTTTGCAACGCTTTTGAGTGATCGATATGGTCACGAGCCGCACCCCTCCACCCCTATAAATGGCCACACCCCCGAGCTCATCTTCATTGTGCTTCTGGCTATAGCAGATTGAGTTGTGCTGCCTTTACTGCTGTAGCAAACATTAGCCGAGTAATCCTTATGGCATCCATGGCTGCTGTTGCTTCATTAGCCTCAGCACTACCCCCAAACCCTCCACCACCACTACCTCCCCAAGAGCCTGCAGAGGGAAATACGGGTGAGGATATAGTCAGCGAGGAAGAAGATGAAGAAGTAACAAGTTACTTACCTGTAACTGTTGTTCTCCAGCATGGGTCTGGCATGGATTCACATGCTCATGAATATTCCCCGTCAGGCCGGGAATCCTCGGTATAGAAAAAATCAGTATCAGTTTTGTTTCTGATCTGTCTTTCTCAGTAGTAACTGGTCTCTGGGTCATACTGCCCCCAGCCAATGACTGCCCTCTCCCTAAGCCCCTCCCCTGGCAGCCATCCTCAGATTTGGTAGCACGTGAAGTGGCAGTATGACCAAGTGAAGTACCGCAGAGGGGTAGGCGGGAGGGTTCGCATGTGAATCCATGCCAGACCCATGCTGGAGAACAACAGTTACAGGTAAGTAACTTGTTCCTTCTCCAGCATGGAGTCTGGCATGGATTCACATGCTCATGAATATAAGAATACATAGCAGTATACACATGCACAACCACGGGAGGTGGCACAAGGCTCAATATCAAGCAATACAACAACTCAACATTAAGCGACTCTTACCTCCTCACCAGGCTCACCTTAGGCGAACAAGTTGCGCAGCACTGCCTGGCCGACTCTGGACTCCTCCCTGGAATCCCGGTCGACGCAGTAGAATCTCGTGAAGGTGTGCGTCGACCTCCACGTAGCAGCCCTGCAGATGTCGAGCAGGGGCACACCAGACAAGAACGCCGTAGTAGCAGCGATCGCTCTGGTCGAATGGGCTCTCGGACGGCCGGGCAGAGGTCGGTTTGCCAACCGGTGACAGTGCATGATGCAGCCGGAGAGCCATCTGGAAATGGAAGTCTTCGAGAGAGCCTTCCCTTGATTCACAGGTCCAAAGTTCACAAACAGCTGTGATGTCGTCCGGAAACTCTTTGTGCGGTCCACGTAGAACTTCAGCGCTCTAGCCACATCTAGCGAGTGCAGAGTCCTCTCAGCCGGCGACGAAGGCGACGGGAAGAAAACTGGCAACACCAAGGGCTCGTTGAGGTGGAAGTCCGACGGCACCTTTTGCATAAAGGAGGGGTGCGTCCTCAGCACCACCCTCGTGTCGTGAAAAGTCAAGTATGGAGGCTTGCAAGACAGGGCCTGGATCTCTCCCACTCGTCGTGCAGAGGTGATGGCCACGAGGAATGCTGTCTTCCACAACAGAAACTTCAACGGAACTGAATGCATAGGCTCGAATGGGGCCCCCATGAGCCTAGTTAGTACGACGTTGAGCTCCCACGCCGGGGCAGGGGCCCTCACCGACGGGAATGATCGGAACAATCCTTTCATAAATTCCTTCACCAGACGATGGGACCACAAGGACGCCCGTCCTGTAGTTCTGGTGTAACGTGAGACGGCAGCCAGATGTACCTTGATGGAGGCGTGAGATAGGCCAGCCTTAGCCAAAGACAGTAGGGCCGTAATCCGCAGAGGGTTAATCTTCTGTGCTCGGCACCAGACAGAGAACCTCTTCCATTTGTGTCCCTAGCACCTGAGAGTTGAGGATGCCCTGGCCTTTGCAAGAACCTCTCTGCAGTCGGCCGGGATGTCGTATCCTCCAAACTCTAGTGCTGCAGGAGCCAGGCCTGCAAGTTCAGCGACTCTGGTTCGTGATGAAGAATGGCGCCTCCTTCTCTGGAGAGAAGATCCGCATCCGTCGATAGCTTGACTGGTGTGGACGCTGACAAGTCCAGAAGGTCCAGGAACCAGATCTGCCTCGGCCACGCCGGTGCGACGAGGATCATCCTGCACCGGGACATCTTGAGCTGGTTGACGAGCCGGAGTAACAACGGCAACGGCGGGAATGCATAAACGAACAGGCCGTCCCAGGGGAACGAGAAAGCATCGCCTATGCTCCTCGGTTGGGGAAACCTGCTGGCGAACCTCCGGCACTTGGAGTTCGCTGCCGTCGTGAAGAGATCGATCTGGGGTTCGCCCCATCGTCGGAAGAGTCGGTCCACTTGATCCTGGCGCAGTTCCCATTCGTGGCACGAGCGCAGCTCCCTGCTGAGTGAGTCGGCAATGGTGTTTTTTATCCCTGCCAGATGAAAGGGTAACAGAAACATCCCTTGTGCGATGGCCCAATGCAACAGATCCTGGGCTTCCTTGGACAGGGCAGGGGATCTGGTTCCGCCCTACTTCCGAATGTAAAACATCGTGGTGGTGTTGTCGGTGAAAATCCTCACCACCTTGCCCTTGAGGGACGGAAGGAAGGACCTGAGGGCCCAGAACACTGCGCGGAGCTCCAAGATGTTGATGTGGAGAGTCTTCTCCTCCGAGCACCAAAGGCCTCTCGCGTGGTGGCCCCCGGTGTGCGCTCCCCAACCTTCCAGGGAGGCATCCGTCGTCACCATCACCTGGTGGGCCGGGGCTAGGAAGCCTCTTCCCGCTGTCAGATGAGCGCGGACACCCCACCATCGTATCGCCTGAGGGAACATTTTGTTGAGCAAGATCCTGTCCTCGAAGCTGCCCATCGTCTGGATCCAGTGGGCGTCGAGGAATTCTTGCAAGGGCCGCATCCGAAGTCTGCAATGGGGCACCAGATAAATGCAGGAGGACATCATTCCGAGGAGGGACTTGATAGACCTCACTTTGGCCACGTCCGTGGCCAGTAGACGTTGCACCTTTCCTAGGATGGTCCTTATCCTTTCCTCCGACGGTGAGGCCCGCCGCGCCACTGTGTCGAGCTGTGCTCCCAGAAACAGGGCGACTTGCGACGGGACCAGGTGTGATTTTGGAAAGTTGATGGAGAACCCCAGGTCCGTGAGCAGCTGGACGGACTTCGCATTGTGTTCCACGGCGAGCTCCCTTGTCCTTGCCCGTATGAGCCAGTCGTCCAGGTAGGGGTAGACGTGGATCCCCTGCAGGTGCAGCCGCGCCGCCACCGGTGCTAGGCACTTGGTGAACACCCTGGGCGCTGATTTTAATCCGAACGGGAGGGCCTTGAACTGGTAGTGCCGCCCTTTGACCACGAACCTGAGGAACTTTCGGTGCCTCTTTAGAATAGGGATGTGGAAGTAAGCATCCTCCAAATCCAACGACGACAGGAAATCGCCCTCCTCCAGCTGTCCCAGCACGTGCTGGAGGGTGACCATCCGGAACTTCTGTGCCTTGATGTATTTGTTTAGTCGTGGCAGGTCCAGGATGGGACGCCATCCTCCTGTCTTCTTCCGCACGAGGAAGTATCTTGAGTAAACTCCGGAGCCCCGAAGCCTCTTCGGGACCAGCTCGATGGCACCTTTCCTGAGCATCGCCCGTACTTCCAACAGCAGTTGAGGGACGTGATTTTCGTTCCTGGCCACGGGAGGAATGCGGGGGCACCTCTTCTGGAACTCGAGGGCGTGCCCCAGGGCCAGGGCGTCCAGCACCCAACGGTCGCTGGAGATGGACTACCACACGCCGACGAACTTCGTCAGCCGGCCTCCCACCGGGGTGCTTCAGCGGGGGCCCGACCCGACGGACGGTTCAATCCTGCTTGGAGGCCGCTTTGCCTCCTTGACCACCTTGGCGACGACGGCGGGATCCACCCGACTTGCCGCGTCCCCTGTAGGCCTTCTGCGACAAAGACCTTGCCGCTTGACGGTAAGTAGAGGAGCTGCTGCCGGCTCCCTTGGAGGCACCCTGTCTGCCTCCGGAGCTCCGAAAGGACGGCCGTCGCTGTTGGAGCACCCCCAGTGCACGGGTCGTCTCTGTGTCTGTCTTGATTGCCTGAAGGGATTCATCAACCGCCTTGCCGAAAAGGTTGTTCCCATCGAAGGGCATGTCCAAAACCTTGGTCTGAACGTCCTGGCGGAAATCCGTCGCCCTGAGCCATCCTCGTCGTCTCAGGCAAACGCCCTTGCCCAACTGACAGAAACCGGTGTCGGCGATGTCCGTAGCCACCGTAATGGCGTGGTCCGAGGCAATCTCACCTTCCTGCAAGATTTCCAGGGCCTCAGCCCTCTTGGCATCCGGAAGGAAGTCCAACAGAGGGGCGATCTTAAACCACAACTCCCTGTCGTATTGGGCTACGATGGCCAGGGCGCTGGCCGCCTTGATGGTCGTCGCTGCAGATGAGATGACCCGTCGTCCCATCGCGCCCAGTTTCCTACCCTCGCCGTCCGGAGGGGAGGTTGAAGTCGAGGCCGATGCCCCCCCGCTTTCTTCTTGGCCGCCGCCGAGACGACCGAGTCCGGGGTAGGTTGCGCTCTAAGGCACAAGGGGGCAGCGTTGAGGACCCGGTACTTCTTCTCGTACCGGTCCCTCTTTGCAGGAGCCGTGGCAGGGTTCTTGAGGAGGGCGAGCCCCTCATCCCAGATGTCATCAAGAAGCGGTACGGCGAGGACTGTCTTCCTTTTAGCCTCGCGCCGCTGGTAAAGGAACCCCTCCTTCTTTTCCTCGGGGCAGAGCTGGAAGAGCATGGAAGGATCCAATCTCGTCAGGCGGCGACGCCCAGGCAGGGGGGGCGACGGGGGACACGTCCCGTCGTCGCCTCCGTCGTCATCCGTACCCGTCGTAGTCGTGTCCATGCCGGTATCATCCCCGTGGGTAGTGGGCCGGGGGGAAGGCAGAGAAGGCCGCAGAGGCGGGAGAGGAGGCCTAGGATGCGTCCTCCTTCTCTTAGGCGGTGGGCTCCCCGAAGGTCCTGGCTCCGGATCCTCCGTCGGGTCTGGCTCAGGCTCCTCCGTCGGGGGAAGAGGCAACCTAGTCTTTATCTCCGAGCATAAGGACTGGATGGCTGACAAAATGGCCGCCGAGGTGTCCTGCGGCGCCGGAAACGACGGGCGCAAGGGCTCTTGAGGAGCCTCGTCTGCGTCACCGTCGCCCTCGTCGTCGCCCTCGTTGGGATCCCTCCCGATGGGCTGTGTCTCCTCCACGACTTGGATGAGCTCCTCTTCAGATGTCGTGTCCGTATCCACGACGGCCACCACCCCCAACCCCCCTTTTTCCAACGAGGACTTCGTGGGGGTCTTCTCGATGGGCCTGAAAGACGACTCCCTCTGCGGTGGCAGGGAGACTCTGGTACCTGAGGGCGCCTCCACTGGTGTAGCCTCCACAGGCTGAGCCAGGGCCGCGGCGACATCCTCAATCGAGGTCCTAGCAGGGTGAATCACGCCCAACGTCACCTTCTGTACGCCCGGTGCCTTCACCTTCGGGGGAGGGTCCGAGCCTCACTCCCCCTCTGCCGGAGTCTTCGAGATCGACCGGGGCCTCTCCAGAAGCTTCGCCGGGTTCTCGGACTTCCTCTTACCGAGCCAGAGCGTTGGCTCGTGGTTGATGGCGCCGGGGAGGGTGCGCCCTGCCTGGCAGCCAAGGAGCCCGACCGTTCGGCGCTCCCGGTGCCTAGCCTTTTGTTGGGCCCCCGTCGCCGGAGCACCCTCACAGGACTTAGAAGACCGCTCTGACTTCTTCTTCTTCTTCTCGCCTGGCGGGCTCTTACCTTCCAGCTAGTTGGCGAGACGGAGGTGGCGATCCTTCATGGTCCGCTCCGACATGTTTCCACAAAACGCGCAGTCCTTTTCCTTGTGTGTCTTGTCCTCATGGAGACAGTAGAGGCATAACGAATGCTCGTCCTCCTTGAAAATGTTCTGAAGCTGGCATCCAGGGCAGGTCCTGAATAGCTTCCCGGGCGTCGAGCGCACTTTCTCCTGGGCCATGTCCGGGGTAGGCCTCGGAACTTCTGGAATCCTCCAAAAGCGTAACTCGACGAAATCCTCACCCTTGAGGGGCGTAGAAAACTCTGAAACGGATCCCCATTGATCAGAAGTAGAAACGGTGGAGCTTGAGGCTCTTTTAACTGAAAAAAATGTGAAAATCTCCTGAAAAAAAGCGCGAGAACGCAGCAAAAGATCGAGAGCTAAGCACAAGGACTCCCAACACTTGAACGTGCGGTAAAAATCTGAGGATGGCTGCCAGGGGAGGGGCTTAGGGAGAGGGCAGTCATTGGCTGGGGGCAGTATGACCCAGAGACCAGTGATTGGTTACTACTGAGAAAGACAGATCAGAAACGAAACTGATACTGATTTTTTCTATACCGAGGATTCCCGGCCTGACGACGGGGAATATTCATGAGCATGCGAATCCATGCCAGACCCCATGCTGGAGAATAGAATGAGGTGGAGGAACTCCGCACTACAAGCACTCAGCGGGAGTCGTGGGTGTGGCAGTTGTTTAGCGTTTTGTGCAAACCTGGTCAAGTGTAACCAGTGCAAGTTGGTGCTGAGTCGCTGGAGACCTGGTGCATACAGCTTGGGTACGACAACCATAAGGTGACACCCAACGTCTTCCACAATGCTGACATTCGCAAGGTGGTGCCATGTGAAGAACGTAGTAGATGGAGTTCCTCCACAGCATCCTCCGTGTCCGATCCTCTCACCACAAGAGACACTCCTGTGGGGGAGCGCATCCTTCCAGCTGCCTCAAAAGCCATTTGCGATGATGTGGACCCTTACCTTTCAAGGGTCCCAATATTGTGTATGTATTGCGACACACTACTCTGCAGGGGGGAGAGTCTTCGAACTGCTTTTGGGACTATGGACACGGAGCACCAGAAGAACTGCCCCCTACCCTATATCTTTCTCTCTCCACCTGCCCTTTCTTATTCCCGTGGTTGGTGTCCCTTCCTTACCCTCCTTTGCCCTCCTCTCCTAGTGTCTCATGTGCTGAAAATCAATAAACGGGAAAACAACAAAAATTACAAAAATAGGCTCTTTTCAGAGCCGCCTTTCTCAGTTTAACAAAAGAACTATCAAGTGACCGGTGTAGGCCCCTGCGCATTGTTCAAAAAGTCTGCGGACAGTCGTAGGACACACAAAAATGGAGGGTGCAAGCAGAGCAAAACCAATGCACTTGTCGCAGGCAGTAAGTGGTGGCTCTGAAAAGAGCCTTTCGGTGGCGTTTTGTGCGTTTTAAAAACTGTGGATTCGAATAAACGAATTGCCAAATAGATGACTATGAATGCAGAAAAGGTTGCAATGCATTTTGTACATTGGGAAGAAAAATCTGATTGCCAGCATATGTGAGATGGACTAGATCTCTGCGAAAAATGAAAGTGCTGTGAAACAAAAAAATGTTTTCATTGTGGAATGAGGACATGCCAACATCTCTTAGAAAGGCACAAACAGCCTTATTGACATTGCGCCTCGCTTTCTCCATTTGTGGACCAAATGCAGAAGAAAGCAGCCATATTTGTCTTTGTGCAATACGGGAAAAAACTATTTGGCAATTTGGAAACATGTTCATTACCTTCACAAGTCCTTCCTTCATTGCAAATTGCAAAGAAATTCTAGAGACATGTCCTAAACAGTTTCCTCCGCAATGAATGATAATTATATCAGGATGAAGCTGTGTGTGTAAAGTACCACAGAGAGGTACCAAGTCCAGCCACCTCATTCCACGCACGCCATGCCGGTGCACTTCCACAGGAGGAAATCCAAGATCTGCAGATAGACCGCAACTTTCCACATGCACCTTCAACCAATGTATCCATGAGTCTCCCAAAATCAAGATAATCTGTTTTCGAGCACACAGAGCCATGGCTGTCTGGTCTCCTGTCAGGGAATAGATGTTGTGACTAAATTTCTACGTTCAGAACACACCCACTGAACTTTACTGACCAATCATACCTTCGCACATTCTCATTTGCATGTGTCTCCACCCCAGAATCCCCGTTGGTAATATGCGCTGTCTGCAGACTACCGCCACGTCCGTGGACACGTAGAGGATCAGAGCGCGACGACTGTACATTTAAATATGATTCCCCTTTTCCCTGTTAAGTTGGGCTCTGAAAAGAGACGTTTTTCTTTGTTTTTGGGCAGATGCCTTGGAGACACCTGTTATTTTGTTTTTAAAAAAAATATTTTTTATTCTTACTTTACTCCTACAATCATTACAGAACCTTCTCCAAAGCAAGCCTTACATTCCAAAAGAACATGGCATTTCCCAAAGAAGATAACGCAACACCATCTGCTTCAAAATAAGCCGCATTACTGGGAACAATGTTCTCGTGGCTGCAGAAAAACATACCAGCTCGTAACATGAAAGCACGCAATACTTTGATCAGGACAGAAAACAGAACTGTTGTCCCATTTTCCTCTAGGGAGTAAGCCAGAAAAAATGACTTTCGCACTTGGAAAGATATTAATGACTGCTTGCACCAACTGTTCAAAATCTACCAACAAAGTACATGAACTCACGTAGCCCAAATGGCAAGCACCGTAGTGCAAAAGTACCACATGAGGGCTGGTCGTCCGACGCATGTCTCTTCAAACTTGGAGAATTGCTGCAACATTGCGATCAGTCTCAGCGCTCCACACCACCTCCACTCCTCTCACATCGAAATTGTGTGACACACATGCCTACTTTCGGAATAGTGTTGTAAACCATGGACAAAAATATCTCCAAGCACCAAAACCCTGACTCTCTCCACCTCTGCCATATTCAGTACACGCACCGTCTTTCGACACAAAAGAACAATGTGAACATCTGATTGGCTGATGCCTACAGTCCCCTTTCCATGCTGGATTTGCTGTAGAACCCCGTATGTGGCGTGCCCTACCCGCGGACAAGTGCTGTCTACGTAACTCTTACCCAGTGTTTCTACCCTTTCCACATCACTCGCGAATCCATTCCCTCATTGGACACAGCTAAGCAGTCACACTACCATCCACCAATAACATTCAACATCTCTACATCTAACTCCGTCATCAAAATGTGGCACGAAACAGAAACCGCTTTACAAAAAAATCAGCTACCAGTACTGCTAACAATGCTCCTATTAACCCTGATATAGTAACAAGAACCCATAGTAAAAAAAGTATTTTAGCAAAAATGTTTCGCCAGAGTTTTTCAGAATCTAATAAGAAGAGGACCGGAATCATCCTCAACCCTTAAAACCTGCCGTAGAAAATTAATCCTACAAGCTCTCGTAGACAGTGCAATCCTTCTCAAAAGGAAGTTATTTCTTTTAGTGTTAAATAGGATGAAACCACTAACAAAAGTAAGTACTAAACTACAAAAGAAACTTATCAATAAATGGAATGTCAACAAAAATAACTTCTTAAATATTTGTGGAGGTGAATGGAGTCACACAACAACCACAGAACCGTATTTTAATGAAGAAGCATACATACAAAATCAAACAAACACAATTGCCATCCATAGCAGTGGACGAGGGTATGAAAAAATCAATAATACCATCATGGAACAAGAAACACTGCTTACAAAAGTATCTCCTGAAAACTCAGAATTACCTCTCGATTCGACTGAACCAGACCGTCCAGTATACAAATGGCCATGCACATCAATGTGTGACATTTCCAACAAATCTTTCAAATCTTTACGTCAGTTCCTCAATCAGTATGCAAAAGGTAAAGACAAAATTAAAATGAAAGTGCTGCAAAATATGGATATCTGTCCAGTGCGCAAATACACTGGACTAAAAGGACATTCATTAGCCTGCATTTCAGGACCTATTTGCAAAAGCCCTTCCATGATATCAAAAGGATATCAATACATCATTCAAATGTAAGAAATCTAGTGTATAAACTGTACTATGCTAAAAGTCCAGCTTTAGAATTAGTCAATTTAAATAACACTCTTCTACATGGTACACCCAAATACCTACAAGAAGAAATGGACCGAATCCACAGAAAATATTTTGGAAGTGAAAGCCACTTACAAAATGCAATAGTTTTAGAGCAGACTAGCAACAATTCTGCACACAGCAACCTTCTATTACACACATACAAAAAAGAAATACTAAAATTTAAAAGTGCATCGGCTGAAGTAGCAAACCATGTGTGTGTGTGTGTTGCCGCAGAACGTATTACAAAATAAAAAATAAAAACTATAGATGTAACATACATAACAAGAGTAGACAATGAAGATTCCAGATGGTTTGAATTAGCTCTCTACCTTTTAGCAGAAAACAAATACCAAATAAGTGAACCCCTAATATGTTGCAGTTACTGCACTACAAAACTTGACAGCAACCAAACTCCTTCACATGCTATCACAAATAATTTGGAATTGTTCCCACTACCAAAACCTCTGCAACAGCTCAATTTGTATGAGAGCATCATAATTCAAACAGTTCACCCATTTCAAGCAATAATACATCTTCAACCAAAAACAGCAAAATTACCTCCCTCTGAATTGGTGAAAGGCATTTGTGGCAAAGTAGTTTATTTGCCATTAGATCTGACAGAAAATGTATACACTCTAGGAGTACAACGTCCAATAGAGCATTCTTTAATTGTCTTGGTAAATGGTGTACCAACAAAAGACAAAACATTTTTTGGCAACAACTGGTGGACTTAAATAAAGTTAGACAAGCCTTGCAATATCTGAAAGACAATAACGAATACTACAAAGAAATAAATATTGAAGAAACCTTAAGGGAAACAACTGAAATAATTCAAGAGTCATCAGAAACTGGGCAATTTGAACTGCTGGATCCTGCTGCAGTATCCACTCTTTTGGACCATTACACAATTCATCCATTGCATTCCAATGAAAGCATAGATGATGCACTAGAAACTTACCAAATGCGACAAACCAAAGGGTCACCAATGAGCATATGGGAAAAAAGTATAGAAGCACGTGCTTTTCAACTGCTATTTTCTACTGGCAAAGGCGGAAGATACGATGATAGACCCACTCAGATTACGGCATCAGAATACCGCTCATTACGAATGTATTCTCAAGATCCCAGATTAAGACAAAATGTGGAATACATATTCCACCTACTCTTTGAAACTGAACTAGCAACCCTATGTTACGGAGTTGCACACATTTTCAAATCTGGAACCCACTTTCAAAATATGTCAGCTATGCAATTAATACAAAAAGTACAAGAAAGATATGAGGTTTTACAATCAAGTATAACAAATCTGTTTGCAAACATCGTGGTACAAAAGAATACTGGTTCCGACGGCACGGAGACGTACGTTGTATGATCAGAAACCTTGGACCACCGACTTGGTTTGTTACACTAAGTTGTGCACAGTATGCATGGGAAGATTTACATGAGTCCTTATGCATATCAAACAACAACAAAACCAACTTCGGTATATTAACACCTGGAGAACTTTGCTCTCTATATCCAGTCAATGTATCAAGATATTTCCATCATCGTTTCATTGCTATGCTACACTTCATTTGTAATAAAACTGTTTCTCCCCTCAGAGAAGTGCAACACTTCTTTGGGAGAAAAGAATACCAAGCGAGAGGAGCACATTCACATGCTTTTATGGATCAAAGGTGCACCTAAATTTGGTCACGACAGTGATGCCACTGTTTTGCAGTTTATCCAAAAATATGACATTTGTGAAATCCCTTCACAACATACACATAGTGACCTGCATGGACAGATTTTACAATTTCAAAGACACAAATGTGGCAAATATTGTCGTCGCAAATACAAAAGCAAAGGGAAATACTACACCAAATGCCGCTTTGGTTTCCCTAGGTCAGTTACACAAACAGCTGAAGTGAACAACTTCATGTCTTCAGTTTGACATATTGTTAAAGGTAAATCACCTAAGAACACATAATACAACAAAAGAACAGATCAATGATTGCAATGCAATCATTGCCCTCTTATGGAATGCAAACATATATGTGCAGTACATTGCAGACAATTCCACTGCAGTTGCATGATATGTTACAGCTTACTTAAATAAAGCTGAAAAAGCAGAGCTTCAAGACCTCTGGAATGACCTATCATCAGACAAAACACTATCTCAGAAATTGTACAGCCTAGGCATAAAAATGCTCTATCATAGAGAATGTGGAGCCTACGAAGCGGCAGATCGTTTATACCACATAGCTCAAAACTTTGCATACAAAAATAATATAAAACCCAATGAAAGCAAAGGTAGATATAGAGTGACTGATTGTGAAGGCAGCTTAGTGAAACTTACCAAACAAAGCTTAATTAATCATGCCAAATTGTCATTAAAAACTCCTCAACAGAAAGAACTATATTACATGTCTCTGCTACAACTTTTTAAACCATGGAGAAAAGAGGAAGAGATACTAGATAACTATGACTGCTATGAAGATGCTTTCAAAGCAAATGAAAGCGCTATCACCGATGTGAACTTTATGCAGAACAAAGCCATGTTGCACAATGAACAGCAACACGAAGAAGAACTTCAGGCCCAACTAGATAAGGACACTTCAGACAGTAGTCAATCTTCTGTAACAGGAAGCCAAGAACCACTGAGACAGCCACTAATAGCAAATGAGGCAGAATTAGCTATGACAGAAGTGGAAAACACCATGTGTCACTATGAAGAAGATATAGAAGACTTAACTGTACTACAAGCAAAACTTAACAAAGATCAGCGCACCATTTTTGTAGAAGTAACAAAACAAATTGCACATGCTGTACAACACGAAAATAAAGAATGTACCTGTCAAAATTACAAACCTATACTGCTGTACGTCAGTGGTGAAGCCGGGTCAGGAAAAACATTCTTAATCAAAATCATCAGCAAGTTCCTTCAACAATTGACAAACAACAAACTGTCAGCTGTTGTAACTGCCCCCACAGGTATAGCTGCCTAAAACATAGGCGGTGTCACTTTACACCGATTACTACTCCTTCCAGTAGAACACCAAAACAAATTAGACGATTACAAACTTTCTGCAGAAGCTGCAATGGAACTACGCAGAGTATTAAAACAAATGAAAATGCTACTAATAGATGAAGTGAGAATGGTCTCCAACCTAATGTTGGCTTTGATTCACCTCAGATTGCAAGAAGTACTTAAAACAAACTACGAAGAACTCTTCGCAGGGAAACACATTATCGTTTTCGGAGATCTTCTACAATTGACACCAGTGAAAGGTGAACCTATTTTTAAAACATTAGGCCACAAACTCTGCCGTAAAACTGTTGGCAGCATAGGAAATGTCAAACTTTGGCAACATTTCCAATACAGAGAATTAACAGAAAACATGTGGCAATCTGCAGATCTCACTTACGCCAACATTTTAAAAAGTATTAGAGTTGGTGTACTAGTAGAGTAATGCTTAAACGTAACCTTGACGTGGAGCAAGGGCTAGTTAATGGGGCACTGGGTACAGTTGTTGGCTTTCAAACATACCCATGTGACATCAACATTCAGTTTGTCAATATTTGCTTTGACAAACTTTCAGAAGTGAGAAGGATAGGGCGCCCAACTGCTCGATTCCTTTTCTTCAAAGACATGTATGTACGTAGAGAACAATTTTCTCTAACTCTTGCATATGTAGTCACCATTCATAAATCCCAAGGTCTTTACCTAGACAAAGCATTGATAGATATAGGAAACACAGTCTTTAAAGAAGGCATGAGCTACGTAGCACTCTCACGCTTACGTACAGTTGACAGTCTATTTCTAATTAACTTTGATGCAAGTAAAGTGAACGCTGATATTCCTTGCATTTTAGAGTACAATAGACTGCGTTCACTGTACACCCCCATCTGAAATCATATCCTGTTCCAGAAAAAGTAAAACGTGGTAAAAGAAAACTAATTCAAACAGAAATGCAACAGAATCTGATGGCAAATCCTTCAAAGAAAACAAAAGAAGGTAAAACTTCATCAATTACCACAAGCAAAGAAGAACCTATTAGGGAAAGTAAATCAGGTACTTCTTCAAAGAAGGAACAGAAACTCCAAAAAAAGGACTCAGACACAGAACTAGCTGATCCATTCAAATTTTCAAATGAAACTGGTGTAAGTTGCTCTGCAAATGTACCAATGAATATTCTATTTCAATTGCCACCAATTGTTAACAATATTTACTTACACAGTACAGACCAATTGTGTTTGCAAATGTTAGTCCTTCATAGAAACGCAACAAACAATCCTGACAACACGTACAGTGTTCACGGAATAAGACAAGAATTGGACTACGGTGCTGGAATGGTGAGAGTCACTATAAACTCACAGGAAGATCCACAAGAATGTCTAATGTACTTACTACAAGTACTGGAAAACAAAAACATACCTATGAATGAAATCTTCCATATTTCATACATGTGGAAACATACATGCACTCTCTGTCACAATGTGATACAGGAACAAATCCCAAATGAGCGATTTGTGTATGTATCTATACCTAATTATGAATCCATTCCATTTTAGCAACTTGTACAGAATCCAAACCATGGCAGATTATGTACTATGTGCAATTCAGAAAATCGCTCAACCTTACTGATACAAACACATAATAACTACATAATGCTTCTACTTTACAATGCAGATGGTACCAAAAACAACTGCAAGCTGACTGGATTCACACACGGTCAAGTGTCACTTGGGAAGAAAACCTTTACAACAATAGGTATAATCTACCACACAGGAGCTACAACCAATGCAGGTCACTACACTGCATACATTAAAAAGAAATGTGGATGGTTCGTATGTAATGATAGCACCATTACTCTAAAGCAGAGATTGCCAGCTAATCTTACAAATGCGTATTTTATCTTCTTCAAGCCAAAATGTAATAACTAATGTGTACTTCAACATTAGCAAAAATTGAAGTAAAAGACTATAAACAGAATACGCCAACAGGTATCTAACTGCCCAAGAGTGTATAACAACCACACAGATAAATGAATACCAAAGATCTGTAACAGAAAATGCACAGTTAGAATACGCCAACAGGTATCTAACTGCTTTAAAAAATCTGCAACAAGCCAACAGACATAACATTTGTCATGCATGCTGGACATAGTACACCTGGACCTGGAACAACATCTTCACGCAGAACGAGTTATGCTCATAGAACTGCTAGAGCGTTCTATTCTAAATGGAGATTGTTTGATGCACTGCCGGGAAAACGACATCTGCATTATTCACGTCGTTAAATTCACGTGATTTAGGTTAGTCACCTGTGTTTTGGCAGTACGTTCATAAGCAGCGTGAATATGTCTCTCGCTGCTTCTGATTGAACCTTTATGGCGTTTTGTAGCTGAAACCCTTGATCTGCATCCTCGCATTTTTTTCAGTTACTTTCTTGGCTTCTTCGGCGTGTTTCCTTCCACACGCGAATTCCTGGAGCTGCTGTCTGGAAGTCACAGGTTGGCCGCACTGTCTGCGTGCTCTTCAGTCGCGTGTATTCTGACACGCGGGATCCTGATTTCTTTGCATGCTGCTTTCCTGACTACGTGAAGTTGGAAATCCCACGCGGATGCTGTTTCCAAGCGCGGCTGTCCTGGGCTGCGTGTACTTTGTTCGCGGGTAATACACACGCGGATTCTGGAACTCTTCAGGTACGGCTGCTCTGACTGCGTGCACTTTTGTTTGCTTATCGCACGCAAGCTACTCTACTCTTTACACGCTGTGGTCCTAGTTGCGTGTCCTTGTGTTGCGGGTGAATCCTCACGCTTGCAAGAGCGGCTGTCCCGGCTGCGTGAACTCTGTCGCGTGTAAACCTGCACGCAGGCTTTTTCCTCACGCTTGCAAGAGCGGCTGTCCCGACTGTATGAACTCTGTCGCGTGTAAACCTACACGGGGGCTTTTTCCTCACGCTTGCAAGAGCGCCTGTCCCGGCCGTGTGAACGCTGTCGCGTGTAATCCTGCACGCGGGCTTTTGAACTCTGTTGAATGTGTAATTCCACACGCATACTATTCTTTGCTTTGGAGTGAATCCCTGGCACCTGTGAGTAGATAACAGGTGGACTGAGTTCATCATATTTCTGTTTCTATGTGGGAAAGGAAGTATTTCTTTTGAAGGTGATTGTGCACAGTACTTTGGACGCTAACCTGTGGTGCACCAACCCGGTATCTAGCGTGAGCCTCGTGCCGTTCGGGATAAGTCTCCCTTACTAACCTTCCCTTCCTTTTCGTTGTTTCAACTCCTGGATTTCTTCAGAGACTTGGTGAAGACTTCAGTTCTAAGCCCACAGGTCAGTGTTTTTAACTAGTGATATTGCTGTTCTATAGTCAGTTGATTTGGGACAATTTCTTATGATACTTTATTTATCCTAGGCTGACTTCCTATAAAGCTCCCACGCCCTTTCCAGTGATCCCTCTCTCTGCCTGTTTCATCGGTCAGAGAGTGGTATCATTTGGAAGGTTTAATTTGACTTCACTACTATCAAGTCATGTGAATAAGGATCCGGAAGAGCCCTACTAATTGTATCCTTTTTGGTTACCATATCCTTTTCAAAAGATACCTTGGTGATTTATGACACATTAATCATAAACAACAAGTAAACACTCAAAGAAAACAAAGAAATAGTTTGTAGCATAGCAAAGAAAGGTTTTTTTTTAATCCGACAAGGATTCTTTTTCCAACAGACCCAAGGATTTGAAAAACAAACACAGAAACTGAGCAAAATGCACAGTACACTGGTTTGTAAACTAAATATGAGGGTAAAAAAAAAGCAAAAATGTCTATTATACAATGTAATAAGTCTTTATAAAATACAAACACTAACATGCTCTTTTCTTTTTATCACAGAAATTAAAAAAGGATAGTTCCACCAAGTACTAAAGTCATGTAAGAAATATGTGGATTCTCAACAAAGTAAACAGTAAGTATAATTTCACACATGGCATACATATTCGAATCTATACGTCTAATCTATGGCAGTAATATGGTGCAGTGGCTGTAGGCAGGGCCTAGCGTCTACACCCTGCAGCCAAGACTATAGGTCCTACTGTTAGGGAGAATTCTCTCTTTAGGCTGAATTTCCTAACCTAGTGAGTCCCCCAGCAACTTTGCTGGATTTCTGGAGTTTGTTTTTTTCCTCCTTCCAAGAGTGAGACTCTTTTTTTTCCTCCTACTCTTGGACATGATTATGGTATTCCTTTGACTGGTAATGTGTTTTATGGGCTATGGGATCCTTTACTCCATAGGGTCTCATGTGTTTTTCCTATGTGTGTTACACAGCACCCTCCGTGCAGTAACACAGGGGTGTCATAGTGACACCCCACCATAGACTCCATACCCTGGGACTGACTACTGTCTCCCATGGCATGTAAAGTCACCATTGGCTTTACTAGTCCCAAATTATTAACAGAAACCAGTACAAATCATCATATTGTGGACGTACTGGTCGGGGCAATTCGATTGCCCCGGGGTCTGTTAGTGGAGGGGGCACGTCTCCGTCCCCCCTGATCGTGTTTTGGCTGGTGGCAGTGGAAACTACTTTTTATATTCGACCGCGAATATTTTCCTATGGGATTTTCCCATTGTTCGAGGCTACCAACTTTAATTATTTAATTCTCATAGCCTCGAACATACCGCCGGTTTATTTAATTAATATTAATTGGCCGGTTGGTATTTTTTGCCAAGACTCGATTCTAAAATGGCATTTGTGTTCTCTTCTGTAACTCCAACCCAAGTCGAGCCCTTTGTTCCACTTTTTGGCGGGCTTCTCCACAGAAGCCTCCAAAAGTGGTGCCACTCTGTCTGGGTACCACAGGGGGCGTGGGAGGGGGTTTAGGCACCCTGGACTGAGTTACCTTGGTAACTCAAGTCGCACTCTTGTGTGATTGGCCCAAGTGGTGAGCCGGCCGGCTCACCACTTAGCATGTTTGAGTGACAGCTAGCCTGAGTGAATGGGGGTTTTTGGGGACTGGAACTTCAGAAGTCGCCACAGGACCTGAGAATCCGACGAGGGAGAAGCTGAGCCGACCTACCACGACGACACCACCGGTGGAGCCCTGCAGAACCGACTCACCACTTCCTGACGACAGAGAAGATCTCCCGGCTGGAGAGGCTTCTTCCCCTGACTGGTGGGCACAACCAGTTTACCTTCCATTCTTCGCACCCCAGCTGGTTTGTGGTCGAACTGCCCGTGCCAAGCACCCCGGCGGTCGGATAGCCACTCACCACTGAACCGCGAATCACCGGACCGCTCATTGTACCTGAGAAACTCTGCGGCTGGTTTCTTCCCTGGCAGTGCAACGGACTCCTGTCTTCCTCCAAGACGAGATCCCCTCTTCCCCCGGATGAAGCACCGACTTGCACCCGCTGCCATGAACAACTGCCCCCGCTGGAGCGTTCTCACCACTTTAAGGTACCGTGTCCTCCAGGCCTCCGTTTTTAAATATTGCTACAAGGTAATAATAACCCCTTAACCTTCTGGACTGGGCTGGCCGCCTTGACCCTCTAACTGGTCCCTTTCTTTGGTCCAACTCCTTTTTGAACCTTTACAAGACTCTTGTGCACTGCAACCGTATGACCTTGGACACATCTCGTTTGGGTCCTATGAAAGTGGATCCGGCCTCTTGAACTCTAACTTCACGGTTCTACTTTGCCTTTCCCTCTTGTTATGTTCTGATAAAAGTGTTGGGATCTGTTTCAACTTGTTCTCTGCTCTCCCTTTTTAAAACGAACTATTAGAGTGCCATCTACGTTAAGCGCTCACCGCTGTCTGAAAATAAGTGGGGCTTTACTTAAGACTTGTCTAATATTCTTTTAAGGGAGTGTATATCTTTTAGTGACCGTGTTTTTGAATTGCTTATTATTAGTGCCTGTGTGTTTTTCTAGATGTGGTTTTAAATAAATAATTGTATCTCTTTTACACCAAGCCCTGGTCAGTGTTTACTTGTTCTACTGTGTTCTCTTGACCTATTGTGAATACTCTGTATACTGCCTAACTCTTCTTGAGGGAAGTCTGACTGCTCAGCCACAGCTACCAAGTGAATCTGTGTGGTACAGACTGCTACCAAGTGGGTTTACTGCCAAACACCTGTAGTCCTAAATCTTTTGCAGTGGTCCCAGAGGGAACTGCACAGGTTTCTGCCTAACACTGGTGTATAGCGGTGGGATCTGTATTGAGTATACACTTTAGAGTGCTTGTTGAACACTTTAGGACAACTAACCACAGAGCTTAGCACTTTTCTAACTATGTCTGCTATGGAGAGTTATACCCTAGAATCATTGTCTGCCAAAACTGCTGAATGCTTAAAAGTATTGTGTAGACACAAGAATCTCTCTGAGAAGGGCAAGAAAATGGAACCTATAGAAAGATTGTTAGAAAACCAAAGTCTGGGTGGTACAGAGGAATCTACCCCCCCAGCAAATGTAGAAAACAGTGATGGTATTGATCTGAATCAAAGTCTTGACAATGAGTCAGAAGAGGAAACTGAACCTAATGAAGTTAGCCACTCTGAGCCTCTGTCTGCCTTATCTACTGTACCTACTGGGCCCATACCAGGTCCCACATGTAACCCTGCTTATTTTGAACTTGAAAAAATGAAGCTTGAATTAGAGTACGAACATTTTTTAGTTCAATCTGAAAGAAACCAAGAGCTAGAGTTCAGAAGAATGAATGCCCAGGCTGAGCAGAAGCAAGCTGAGTTAAGACTCAGAGAAATAGAGCTTAATCATGAATTAGAAATGAAAAAGTTGTCTGTGGAAAATGCTTCTCTCTCCTCTGGTTCTTCTAGGAGTTCCAGTCCCAAAAGACCCCGGATGCCTAAGGAATTAGTGGGTATGTATGAACCTAGATTGGATGTGTTGGATTGGTTGAAAATGTTTGAGTATAATCATGGGCTCCAGGACATCACAGGGAATGAGTTACTTCCCTGGTTGTTCTCTAGGCTTCCCCCTGTTGCAACTGATGTGGTAATGGAGTTGGGGGAGGTGGATAAGAAGGATTATGAATGTGTGAAGCTAGCTTTGATAGCTAGATTCGGGAAGACCCCTTCCCAGTACCTTAAGAGGTTTAGGACCCTCAAAAAGCATGATGGTACCCCTTGGGCTACCTGGGTGAGTGAAAGTTTGAAAAACTTAGAGGGATGGATTAAGGGTTACAGAGTTAACACTTATGAAGGAATGAAGAATCTTGTAATGTTGGAGTCAATTTATGATGCCTGCTCTCCAGAGCTCAGACAGCACTTGGCTGATTCAAAGGAATTAGATTCCAGGAAGTTAGCTAAGGCTGCTGACTTGTGGGTTGCCAACAGGGCCACTCACAAGGATTCTGGGACTACTCAGAAAAAGGATGAGGGAAAACAGCCAAAAAAGGACTCCAAAGAGAATTCCAATAATTCCAATTCCAAAGAGAGCCCCAAACAGAACCAAAAGGTTAAGCCACCAGGGAAACCAAATCATGCTAGTGTACCTCCTGGTGCCAAACCAGAAGGAGGTCAGAACAAGCCACCATTCCAGGAAGCATTTGGTAAATGTTTTGTTTGTGGCTCTACTGACCATGTGAAAGGAGATCCCAGATGTAAAGGTAAACCTTCAGGGGTCCAACTTGTCTCCTTAGCCTTCGCTCCAGAGGAGGAAGTCCAAATGGCAAGTGGAAACTTTCTATTACTGGCTGACGAACCCATTGGAGTCTCAGCCAGGGTTTCTTTAGTGTCTCTGGGTCTGTGCGAACAACAGAACTTAGATGTCTATAATTCTATACCAGATAATACTAAAGAGTATTATAAGGACAGTGTCCAGGTGAATGGTCAGGAGACTCCTGCCATTAGGGACACTTGGGCCAGCATAACTGTGGTGGACAAATCGTTTTTTCAGGCTGAGAATGTTGCTAAGGCACCCAAATGCCTCACCAAGTTAGCTCTAGGGCCTGTACAGATGCTTCCCCAATTACCAGTTCTCATCCAGTGCAATGACATGACTGTGAAGATACCTGTCAGCATACAAAGTGAGGTGCCAGGAAGGGTTCTGCTGGGTAATGACTTGAGAACTCTTGGAGTAGTGTCACATACCCCCAGACCTCCTAGTAAAAGGTTACAGGAGCTCACCAGACCTGCAAGGGAGAGAACCATGAGAGGTACTCCCAAGGAGATGATGAAGAAAGAGATCACTCCTGCTCCACTGGAGATGTCAGCTGCTGTCTCTAAGAAACTAGAAGAAAAAGGGAAACCTAAAACTTCTAAAAAGAACCTCACAGCCAGCACTCCAGTGCAGCCAACAAGGACTTCCCCTAGGTTGTCCAAAGTTCCACCAGTAACTCTCCCTCCAGCTGAGGCTGAGAGGGAGGTACAACCCTGTGTGGTTGAACTAGACTCTGAAGAAGAGCTAGTGGAAGGCCAGGAACTCGTTGGAGATCTGGATCCTGTTGACCATCCTGAGCTGCAGTCTTTACTGGCAGAAGGTGGACCCAACAGGGCAGACTTCAGTAAGGGACAGAGAGAATGTCCAACTCTGGAAGGTCTTCACCACCAGGCAGATGCTCAGGCTGAAGGGCAAGAGCCTGGGAAATATAGGTTACACTGGGAAGATGGCCTCTTCTACAGTGAACCAACCGAGTCTGCACCTGGGGACAACAAACAACTTGTAGTACCCCAAGAGAACAGACCACAGTTCTTGCAGTTAGCCCATGAGATTCCTTTGGCTGGTCACTTGAGTTTCAAGATGACTAAGGAAAGGCTCTCACTCTACTTCTATTGTCCAAAGATGGGGGCCGAAGTAGATAAATACTGCAGGAGCTGCCACACCTGCCAGACTTCTGGTAAGGTTGGCTCCAAGAATGTGGCACCTTAAGTGCCTCTCCCAGTTGTGGGAGTCCCATTTGAGAGAGTAGGGATTGACATTGTTGGTCCCCTTGATCCTCCAACTTCCTCAGGCAACAGGTTTATACTTGTTGTAGTAGACCATGCTACTAGGTAACCTGAGGCAATTCCTATGAGGACTGTTACAGCTCCGGCTGTGGCTAAGGCCCTCCTTGGTATTTTTACCAGGGTTGGGTTTCCTAAGGAAGTAATCTCTGACAGGTGGTCAAATTTTATGTCCCACTACATGAAAGCCATGTGGAAAACCTGCGAAGTTACTTACAAGTTCTCAACCGCATACCAACCTCAGACAAATGGGCTGGTTGAAAGGTTCAACAGAACCATGAAGAGCATGATAGGTGCTTTAGAGGACACCCTTAAAAGAAAGTGGGACTTTCTACTGCCATGCCTTCTCTTTGCTTATAGAGAAGTCCCTCAGGAGGGAGTAGGTTATTCTCCCTTTGAACTTCTTTATGGTCATCCGGTCAGAGGTCCATTGGCCCTGATCAAGGAGGGGCTGGAGAGTGCTCCTTCCCCCAAACCAGTCAGAGTGACTGACTATGTGATAGGTCTCCGAAGGAGAATGTCACAAATGATGGCAGAAGCAAGTGATAACTTGAAAGCTGGACAGGCATTGGTCAAGCACTGGCATGACCAAAAGGCTAACATGGTTGAGTTTACTCGGGACCAGCTAGTTCTCGTTATGATTCCAACAAGGGAGAGGGCCTTGCAAGACAAATGGATGGGACCCTTCAAAGTTGTGGGTAAACCTGGAGAGGTCAACTATCTGGTGGACTTGGGCAACCCCAAGGAGGCTCCAACAGTCTTCCACACCAACAGACAAAAAGCATATGTCTGCAGACCTGATGTAGGAGCTTTGCTTCTAGCATCATCAGAGGAAGAAGAAGAGAGTGAAGCTCTTCCTGATCTCCTCAGAGGCTTACCTTTAGACGAAAAGATTGAAGGAGTAAATCTCTCTTCAAATCTGACACCTGAGCAACAGGAAGAGTGCAAATCTATGTTGAATCAGTTTGCCTCTCTGTTCTCCCTTTCACCAGGCTTGACCCCTTGGGGACAGCATGACATACTCACTGGTGACTGTCTGCCAGTCAAAAGCAGAGGATATCGAATGTCAGAAAATGTAAGAACCCACATCAAAGGTGAGGTCAACAAGATGCTTGATCTCGGGGTAATAGAGCCCTCTACTAGTCCATGGTCTAGCCCAGTTGTGTTAGTACCAAAGGCAGGATCTAAAGAACTTAGATTCTGTGTGGATTACAGAGCTCTTAATGCAGTCACTAAGACTGATGTCCACCCTTTGCCAAGGACAGATGAGTTGGTGGATAGACTTGGTGCAGCCAAGTTCCTCAGCACATTTGACTTGACGTCGGGCTATTGGCAAATAGCCCTGACAGACCATACCAAGGAGAAAACTGCATTTTCTACCCCAGTTGGCTTATACCAGTTTAAGGTTATGCCTTTTGGATTGAAAAATGCACCTGCTGCGTTTCAAAGGATGGTAAACCAGGTTCTGAATGGGATGGAGGACTTCTGCATGGCATAATTGGATGACATAGCAGTGTTCAGCAATTCCTGGGAGGAACATGTGGACCACCTGAGATATGTTTTGCAGGCTCTTGGAAAGGCCAATCTGACCATAAAGGCAAGTAAATCCCAGATTGGACAGAGTAAAGTGGTCTACCTTGGACATGAAGTAGGAGGTGGAGAAATAAGGCCCTTGCCCAGTAAGATTGAAGCTGTGCAAAATTGGACAACACCTACTACTCAGACCCAGGTGAGAGCCTTCTTAGGTCTCACTGGGTATTACAGGAATTTCATTGAGAACTATGGGTCCATAGCTTCTCCACTGAATGTCATCTCCTCTCATAAATTCTCTAAAAAGGTTAGATGGAATGAAGAATGCAATCAGGCCTTTGAAACCCTGAAAAAGGCTCTTTGCCAAGCCCCAGTACTCAGAGCTCCTGACTATCACCAAACTTTCATTGTGCAAACAGATGCTTCAAATGTAGGAATAGGTGCAGTCCTCAGTCAACTGGATGGGAAAGGTAGGGAGCACCCCATTTGCTTCATCAGCAGAAAGCTGAAGGATCCTGAGACAAGGTGGGCAACAATCGTAAGAGAATGCTTTGCTATTGTGTGGGCACTGAAGAAGTTTAGGCCATACTTGTATGGTTCTACTTTTCTCATTCAGACTGACCACCAACCCTTGAGATGGTTAATGCAAATGAAAGGAGAAAATCCAAAACTATTGAGATGGTCAATCTGCCTTCAAGGGTTTGATTTCACCATTGAGCACAGGTCAGGGTGTCACCAAAATGCCGATGGACTCTCTAGGATGTATGTCATCGACTAGGGGTATGAGGTTCATCCAGGAGTGGATTAAATCCTCCGGTCCCTTAGTCTGGGGGGAGCGAGTGTTAGGGAGAATTCTCTCTTTAGGCTGAATTTCCTAACCTAGTGAGTCCCCCAGCAGCTTTGCTGGATTTCTGGAGTTTGTTTTTTTTCTCCTGCCAAGAGTGAGACTCTTTTTTTCCTCCCACTCTTGAACATGATTATGGTATTCCTTTGACTGGTAATGTGTTTTATGGGCTATGGTGTCCTTTACTCCATAGGGTCTCATGTGTTTTTCCTATGTGTGTTACACAGCACCCTCCGTACAGTAACACAGGGGTGTCATAGTGACACCCCACCATAGACTCCATACCCTGGGACTGACTACTGTCTCCCAGGGCATGTAAAGTCACCATTGGCTTTACTAGTCCCAAATTATTAACAGAAACCAGTACAAACCATCATATTGTGGACGTACTGGTCGGGGCAATTCGATTGCCCCGGGGTCTGTTAGTCGAGGGGGCACGTCTCCGTCCCCCCTGATCGAGTTTTGGCTGGTGGCAGTGGAAACTACTTTTTATATTCGACCGCAAATATTTTCCTATGGGATTTTCCCATTGTTCGAGGCTACCAACTTTAATTATTTAATTCTCATAGCCTCGAACATACCGCCGGTTTATTTAATTAATATTAATTCGCCGGTTGGTATTTTTTGCCAAGACTCGATTCTAAAATGGCGTTTGTGTTCTCTTCTGTGACTCCAACCCAAGTCGAGCCCTTTGTTCCACATTTTGGCGGGCTTCTCCACAGAAGCCTCCAAAAGTGGTGCCACTCTGTCTGAGTACCACAGGGGGTGCGGGAGGGGGTTTAGGCACCCTGGACTGAGTTACCTTGGTAACTCAAGTCGCACTCTTGTGTGATTGGCCCAAGTGGTGAGCCGGCCGGCTCACCACTTAGCATGTTTGAGTGACAGCTAGGCTGAGTGAATGGGGGTTTTCTGCATAAAAGCAGGGCTTTGGGGACTGGAACTTCAGAAGTCGCCACATGACCTGAGAATCCGACGAGGGAGAAGCTGAGCCGACCTACCACGACGACACCACTGGTGGAGCCCTGCAGAACCGACTCACCACTTCCCGACGACAGAGAAGATCTCCCCCGGCTGGAGAGGCTTCTTCCCCTGACTGGTGGGCACAACCAGTTTACCTTCCTTTCTTCGCACCCCAGCCCGGTTTGTGGTCGAACTGCCCGTGCCAAGCACCCCGGCGGCCGGATAGCCACTCACCACTGAACCGCGAATCACCGGACCGCTCCTTGTACCTGAGAAACTCCGCGGCTGGTTTCTTCCCTGGCAGTGCAACGGACTCCTGTCTTCCTCCACGACGAGATCCCCTCTTCCCCCGGACGAAGCACTGACTTTCACCCGCTGCCAGGAACAACTGCCCCGCTGGAGCGTTCTCACCACTTTAAGGTACCGTGTCCGCCAGGCCTCCCTTTCTAAAGATTGCAACAAGGTAATAATAACCCCTTAACCTTCTGGACTGGGCTGGCCGCCTTGACCCTCTAACTGGTCCCTTTCTTTGGTCCAACTCCTTTTTGAACCTTTACAAGACTCTTGTGCACTGCAACCGTGTGACCTTGGACACATCTCGTTTGGATCCTATGAAAGTGGATCCGGCCTCTTGAACTCTAACTTCACGGTTCTACTTTGCCTTTCCCTCTTGTTATGTTCTGATAAAAGTGTTGGGATCTGTTTCAACTTGTTCTCTGCTCTTCTCTCCCTTTTTAAAACGAACTATTAGAGTGCCATCTACGTTAAGCGCTCACCGCTGTCTGAAAATAAGTGGGGCTTTACTTAAGACTTGTCTAATATTCTTTTAAGGGAGTGTATATCTTTTAGTGACCGTGTTTTTGAATTGCTTATTATTAGTGCCTGTGTGTTTTTCTAGATGTGGTTTTAAATAAATAATTATATCTCTTTTACACCATACCCTGGTCAGTGTTTACTTGTTCTACTGTGTTCTCTTGACCTATTGTGAATACTCTGTATACTGCCTAACTCTTCTTGAGGGAAGTCTGACTGCTCAGCCACAGCTACCAAGTGAATCTGTGTGGTACAGACTGCTACCAAGTGGGTTTACTGCCAAGCACCTGTAGTCCTAAATCTTTTGCAGTGGTCCCAGAGGGAACTGCACAGGTTTCTGCCCAACACCTACCCACAACCATCGCAGCATATCAAAACCATGGTGCTTATAATTTCACTACTTATACGTTTTCTCTTGGGTGCATGGTCTGCAGCCATGCACCTAAGACTGTAGGTCGTGCACACAACCACCACACCACAGCACACCCATGCTGACTTATAACCTCACTGTTTTTGACTTGAGTCTTGGGTGCATGGCCTTCGGCCTTCGGCCATGCACCCAATATTCTCGGTCCTGGCCACAACCACCACAGCATATCGCACCCATTGTGACTTCTAACTTCACTCGGTATACATTTGTTTTCGGGTGCATGGCCTTTGGCCATGCACCTAAGACGCTAGGCTCTCCCCATAACCACCTGAACGATGTTTGATACTACGGGTGTGCCTATAGCTGTAATATGCTGCAGTAGTTGTGGCCAGAGGCTAGAGTCTTGGGTGTAAGGCCATACATATTTGAATGTATGGGTGTGCAGTATATACAACCCATAGTGGCTTATAGCTCCAGTGCTTATAACTTTGTTCTTGGGTGCAAGGCCTTCGGCCATGCACCAAACACTGTACGTCCTGCCACAACGACCACAGCATATCACACCCATTGTGGCTTGTAACTACAGTACGTATAAATGTGGTCTTGGGTGCATGGTCTTAGGCCATGCACCCAAGACTGCAGTCCCTCCCCACAACCACCTGAATGATGTTCGATACTACAGGTATATCTGTAGCTGTGATATGCTGCAGTGGTTGTGGCCAGGGCCTAGAGTCTTAGGTGTATGTCCATAGATATTTCAATGTATGGATGTGCAGTGACTTATCACTCCAGTGCTTATAACTTTGTTCTTGGGTGCATGGCCGAAGGTGTATCTGTAGCTGTGATATGCTGCAGTGGTTGTGGCCAGGGCCTAGAGTCTTAGGTGTATGTCCATAGATATTTCAATGTATGTGTGTGCAGTGACTTATAACTCCAGTGCTTATAATTTTGTTCTTGGGTGCATGGCCTTTGGCCATGCACCCGAGACTCTACACACTCCCCACAACCATCTGATTGATAAGCAATACTACAGACGTATCCATTGCTGTGATATGCTGCGGTGGTTGTGGGCAGGGCCATGGCCGCTTATCAATCATTAGCACACCCATAGAATGAAACATTTGAACTGTAGCATGTACTCAATTTGTACCCAGGACCCTAGGCCCTGCCCACACCTACCAGATACATAATCGATTGTATGGGTGTGATGTATGATGTGATATGCTGCAGTGGGTGTGGGCAGGGTCTACACTCTTGCGTGTATGGCCTACGGGCTGCAGCCATGCACCCAAAAGTCTACATCCTGCCCACAACCACTGCACAATATAAAACCCATGTTGGCTTATCACTTCAGTGCTTATAAGTTTGTTGTTGGGTGCATGGCCTTTGGCCATGCACCCAAGACTCTAGGCCCTCCCCACAACCACCTGATTGATGTTTGATACTACGGATATACCTATAGCTGTGATATGCTCCAGTAGTTGTTGCCAGAAGCTAGAGTCTTGGGTGCAAGACCATACATATTTGAATGTTTGGGTGTGCAGTGTCTTATAACTCCAGTGCTTATAACTTTGTTCTGAGGTGCATGTCCTTCGGCCATGCAACCAAATCTCTAGACCCTCCCCACAACCACCTGATCGATATGCAATACTACGGGTGTATCTATAGCTGTGACATGCTGCTGTGGTTGTGGCCAGGGCCTAGCGTCTTGGGAGTATGGCCTACGGCCTACTACCTACGGCCATGCACCCAAGACTCTAGGCCCTGCCAACAACCTTTGCAGCATGTCACACCCATGGTGGCGTATAAATCAATAGCACACCCATAGAAACAAAAAATGTAACTACGGCATGTACTCAATGTCAATGTTCGCTTACACCACGCGTGTTCTTAGAACAGTTTCAAGTCTCCTGCGCACAGCACGGACTAAAGTACTATCCTTATGAGACCCCTCATTTTCTGTACTTACAAACATCCCGAGCAAGGCGGGCATAGGGAATACATCATTACCACCTACCGCCTAAACAAATACAGTATTTCACCCATCTCTTACTCTCTGAACCTCCCCAACCACTCCGACACACCAAAACAGTTTCCGAAATAGCATTTCGCCGCTGGTGCCGCCACGCTGTCGGCGGATCCAAGATGTCGGGCGCATCCAAACAATCTGACGCAGAACACGGCTCACTGCAGCCAATAGGCGGAGACATTGCGTGTTCGTGGTCATGACGCCAAACCCTTAGCCAATCGGTATGTTGTCCGCGGAGCGAACAGGGAAGTGTAACCGTGCAGCGGACATAGATATCACAAATTTTTTTAGACCTACTGGACGGATTTTCACCAAATTTACAGAAGCACGCTTTTGGGACGAAGCCGCTGCTCCTGCCGTAAATTTGGTGAAATTCCGTCCAGCAGTTTGGGCTGTAGGCGTGCGCAAATTTTTCCCCCATTCAGTCTATGGGAAAAAAGACGTTTTGGGACCCCCCTATAAGTTTTCCCCCTCTGGACCAAACATCACCAACCAAAGTTTGCAAAACAATTCAAAGTGGCCCGAGTACTTTTTTTGCAAAGTTTGGTGCTGATTCGTCTGGGGGGAGCGAAGTTAGAATCTGCCCAAAAAGTGCTCTTCCTATGGAAACAGCAACATAACCATAACTACACAGCCACTGCCGTGGATGTGTAATATAAAATGCTTATGTATGTTTTTGTATTCAGCTGATGCAATTTATCAGTGTTAGGTTTCCCTCTGCTGTCCAAATGGCAACGGCCTCCCACTTCAACAACAGCTATCATTTCAACAATAAGAATGAGCATCGTTCTACGCTGTCATCTTCACCTTCCACTATCGCAAACATTTGGAAGTTGATTCTTTTCACCACCACTTCTCTTCACACAGAGCATGGCGGTTCCAGTGTCAATGAATACCAGTTCAACTTTTCATTCTCTAAAGTTGAAATGCTGTATGATGAATGCCTCCTCACAAGCTAAAACTAAAAGTAGGTGCTGTAATTAGGCTACCACTCAATCTTATGACACCACAAGGACTCTGCAATGGAACAAGGTTGACAATTACGCGTTTACAAAGATACATCATAGAGGTCCACGTGATAGATGGAACTAAGATATCGTTCTTATACCGCGCATACCTCTCATTCCACCTGATACGTTTAGCCTTTTCAATGACCATTAATAAGTCACAGGGACCTACGCCCCCTTCCTGGAAGCGATCAGTGGTAATTCCGATATTTAAGAAGCAGGACAGAAGTTACCCTATGGATTACCGACCGATATTGACCTTTAAGATATGCTAGAACGGCATATGTTATGCAGGGAACAGCTAGCATACACTGAATTCTACAATGGACAAGGTTGCACTTTAGGCCATCATTTGTGTACATTTGTGTATAGTGAGATTTGCACATTGTATGTTGTGTTTGAGGAATGAAAGTTGGTATGATTGGTGTGCGTAAGTTTGTCATGGGGGAAATTTGAAACACAATTCCTGCTGTGATATGGACTTTCTTTATAAGTCAATTTTTTAAATGCATATTTCATGTGTATGTTGTATGTATTTTTTTTTCCACATTTTTCTATTCATTTTTTATGATCATGTTCATTGAATGAAATTTTATTAAACCCTTTTGATTAGAAACTATTTCTTTGAATTGGAACTAAATATATGCTGCAAAACTAGTTAAAGGGATGGTCTAGTAAAAAATGTTATTTAAAAAATAGATAGGCAACATAAAAAAAAAAATACTAGCATTCTCTGTTTTAAAACTTCCTACGTAAAATTTTGAGCTATTCAAGCTCAAAATTCGCAAAAGCAAGCACATGGGCGCATCCATTTTGTGAAATGGCTTTTGCGGCACTAATGAAGGAAAAGCCAGCCAGCTGTAGTAAACAAAAGCTACCGCTGGGTGGCTTTCCCTTCATTAGTGCTGTAGGCGGAGGACGGGGACCGGAGACCAGAGCAGGAAAGCTGCAGCTGAATCTCGGTAAGTGCTATTTATTTATTTTTTTAAAATAAGCACTAGCTGCGTTTTTTTTTCTAAGTTTTCCGGGCTGGAGGAGCCCGGAAAACTTAGAAATAAAACCGCAGCTTAAAAAACGTGTTAGTACCAAAGGCAGGATCTAAAGAACTTAGATTCTGTGTGGATTACAGAGCTCTTAATGCAGTCACTAAGACTGATGCCCACCCTTTGCCAAGGACAGATGAGTTGGTGGATAGACTTGGTGCAGCCAAGTTCCTCAGCACATTTGACTTGACGTCGGGCTATTGGCAAATAGCCCTGACAGACCATACCAAGGAGAAAACTGCATTTTCTACCCCAGTTGGCTTATACCAGTTTAAGGTTATGCCTTTTGGATTGAAAAATGCACCTGCTGCGTTTCAAAGGATGGTAAACCAGGTTCTGAATGGGATGGAGGACTTCTGCATGGCATAATTGGATGACATAGCAGTGTTCAGCAATTCCTGGGAGGAACATGTGGACCACCTGAGATATGTTTTGCAGGCTCTTGGAAAGGCCAATCTGACCATAAAGGCAAGTAAATCCCAGATTGGACAGAGTAAAGTGGTCTACCTTGGACATGAGGTAGGAGGTGGAGAAATAAGGCCTTTGCCCAGTAAGATTGAAGCTGTGCAAAATTGGACAACACCTACTACTCAGACCCAGGTGAGAGCCTTCTTAGGTCTCACTGGGTATTACAGGAATTTCATTGAGAACTATGGGTCCATAGCTTCTCCACTGAATGTCATCTCCTCTCATAAATTCTCTAAAAAGGTTAGATGGAATGAAGAATGCAATCAGGCCTTTGAAACCCTGAAAAAGGCTCTTTGCCAAGCCCCAGTACTCAGAGCTCCTGACTATCACCAAACTTTCATTGTGCAAACAGATGCTTCAAATGTAGGAATAGGTGCAGTCCTCAGTCAACTGGATGGGAAAGGTAGGGAGCACCCCATTTGCTTCATCAGTAGAAAGCTGAAGGATCCTGAGACAAGGTGGGCAACAATCGTAAGAGAATGCTTTGCTATTGTGTGGGCACTGAAGAAGTTTAGGCCATACTTGTATGGTTCTACTTTTCTCATTCAGACTGACCACCAACCCTTGAGATGGTTAATGCAAATGAAAGGAGAAAATCCAAAACTATTGAGATGGTCAATCTGCCTTCAAGGGTTTGATTTCACCATTGAGCACAGGTCAGGGTGTCACCAAAATGCCGATGGACTCTCTAGGATGTATGTCATCGACTAGGGGTATGAGGTTCATCCAGGAGTGGATTAAATCCTCCGGTCCCTTAGTCTGGGGGGAGCGAGTGTTAGGGAGAATTCTCTCTTTAGGCTGAATTTCCTAACCTAGTGAGTCCCCCAGCAGCTTTGCTGGATTTCTGGAGTTTGTTTTTTTTCTCCTGCCAAGAGTGAGACTCTTTTTTTCCTCCCACTCTTGAACATGATTATGGTATTCCTTTGACTGGTAATGTGTTTTATGGGCTATGGTGTCCTTTACTCCATAGGGTCTCATGTGTTTTTCCTATGTGTGTTACACAGCACCCTCCGTGCAGTAACACAGGGGTGTCATAGTGACACCCCACCATAGACTCCATACCCTGGGACTGACTACTGTCTCCCAGGGCATGTAAAGTCACCATTGGCTTTACTAGTCCCAAATTATTAACAGAAACCAGTACAAACCATCATATTGTGGACGTACTGGTCGGGGCAATTCGATTGCCCCGGGGTCTGTTAGTCGAGGGGGCACGTCTCCGTCCCCCCTGATCGAGTTTTGGCTGGTGGCAGTGGAAACTACTTTTTATATTCGACCGCAAATATTTTCCTATGGGATTTTCCCATTGTTCGAGGCTACCAACTTTAATTATTTAATTCTCATAGCCTCGAACATACCGCCGGTTTATTTAATTAATATTAATTCGGCGGTTGATATTTTTTGCCAAGACTCGATTCTAAAATGGCGTTTGTGTTCTCTTCTGTGACTCCAACCCAAGTCGAGCCCTTTGTTCCACTTTTTGGCGGGCTTCTCCACAGAAGCCTCCAAAAGTGGTGCCACTCTGTCTGAGTACCACAGGGGGTGCGGGAGGGGGTTTAGGCACCCTGGACTGAGTTACCTTGGTAACTCAAGTCGCACTCTTGTGTGATTGGCCCAAGTGGTGAGCCGGCCGGCTCACCACTTAGCATGTTTGAGTGACAGCTAGGCTGAGTGAATGGGGGTTTTCTGCATAAAAGCAGGGCTTTGGGGACTGGAACTTCAGAAGTCGCCACATGACCTGAGAATCCGACGAGGGAGAAGCTGAGCCGACCTACCACGACGACACCACTGGTGGAGCCCTGCAGAACCGACTCACCACTTCCCGACGACAGAGAAGATCTCCCCCGGCTGGAGAGGCTTCTTCCCCTGACTGGTGGGCACAACCAGTTTACCTTCCTTTCTTCTCACCCCAGCCCGGTTTGTGGTCGAACTGCCCGTGCCAAGCACCCCGGCGGCCGGATAGCCACGCACCACTGAACCGCGAATCACCGGACCGCTCCTTGTACCTGAGAAACTCCGCGGCTGGTTTCTTCCCTGGCAGTGCAACGGACTCCTGTCTTCCTCCACGACGAGATCCCCTCTTCCCCCGGACGAAGCACTGACTTTCACCCGCTGCCAGGAACAACTGCCCCCGCTGGAGCGTTCTCACCACTTTAAGGTACCGTGTCCGCCAGGCCTCCCTTTCTAAAGATTGCAACAAGGTAATAGTAACCCCTTAACCTTCTGGACTGGGCTGGACGCCTTGACCCTCTAACTGGTCCCTTTCTTTGGTCCAACTCCTTTTTGAACCTTTACAAGACTCTTGTGCACTGCAACCGTGTGACCTTGGACACATCTCGTTTGGATCCTATGAAAGTGGATCCGGCCTCTTGAACTCTAACTTCACGGTTCTACTTTGCCTTTCCCTCTTGTTATGTTCTGATAAAAGTGTTGGGATCTGTTTCAACTTGTTCTCTGCTCTTCTCTCCCTTTTTAAAACGAACTATTAGAGTGCCATCTACGTTAAGCGCTCACCGCTGTCTGAAAATAAGTGGGGCTTTACTTAAGACTTGTCTAATATTCTTTTAAGGGAGTGTATATCTTTTAGTGACCGTGTTTTTGAATTGCTTATTATTAGTGCCTGTGTGTTTTTCTAGATGTGGTTTTAAATAAATAATTATATCTCTTTTACACCAAACCCTGGTCAGTGTTTACTTGTTCTACTGTGTTCTCTTGACCTATTGTGAATACTCTGTTTACTGCCTAACTCTTCTTGAGGGAAGTCTGACTGCTCAGCCACAGCTACCAAGTGAATCTGTGTGGTACAGACTGCTACCAAGTGGGTTTACTGCCAAGCACCTGTAGTCCTAAATCTTTTGCAGTGGTCCCAGAGGGAACTGCACAGGTTTCTGCCCAACACCTACCCACAACCATCGCAGCATATCAAAACCATGGTGCTTATAATTTCACTACTTATACGTTTTCTCTTGGGTGCATGGTCTGCAGCCATGCACCTAAGACTGTAGGTCGTGCACACAACCACCACACCACAGCACACCCATGCTGACTTATAACCTCACTGTTTTTGACTTGAGTCTTGGGTGCATGGCCTTCGGCCTTCGGCCATACACCCAATATTCTCGGTCCTGGCCACAACCACCACAGCATATCGCACCCATTGTGACTTCTAACTTCACTCGGTATACATTTGTTTTCGGGTGCATGGCCTTTGGCCATGCACCTAAGACGCTAGGCTCTCCCCATAACCACCTGAACGATGTTTGATACTATGGGTGTGCCTATAGCTGTAATATGCTGCAGTAGTTGTGGCCAGAGGCTAGAGTCTTGGGTGTAAGGCCATACATATTTGAATGTATGGGTGTGCAGTATATACAACCCATAGTGGCTTATAGCTCCAGTGCTTATAACTTTGTTCTTGGGTGCAAGGCCTTCGGCCATGCACCAAACACTGTACGTCCTGCCACAACGACCACAGCATATCACACCCATTGTGGCTTGTAACTACAGTACGTATAAATGTGGTCTTGGGTGCATGGTCTTAGGCCATGCACCCAAGACTGCAGTCCCTCCCCACAACCACCTGAATGATGTTCGATACTACAGGTATATCTGTAGCTGTGATATGCTGCAGTGGTTGTGGCCAGGGCCTAGAGTCTTAGGTGTATGTCCATAGATATTTCAATGTATGGATGTGCAGTGACTTATCACTCCAGTGCTTATAACTTTGTTCTTGGGTGCATGGCCGAAGGTGTATCTGTAGCTGTGATATGCTGCAGTGGTTGTGGCCAGGGCCTAGAGTCTTAGGTGTATGTCCATAGATATTTCAATGTATGTGTGTGCAGTGACTTATAACTCCAGTGCTTATAATTTTGTTCTTGGGTGCATGGCCTTTGGCCATGCACCCGAGACTCTACACACTCCCCACAACCATCTGATTGATAAGCAATACTACAGACGTATCCATTGCTGTGATATGCTGCGGTGGTTGTGGGCAGGGCCATGGCCGCTTATCAATCATTAGCACACCCATAGAATGAAACATTTGAACTGTAGCATGTACTCAATTTGTACCCAGGACCCTAGGCCCTGCCCACACCTACCAGATACATAATCGATTGTATGGGTGTGATGTATGATGTGATATGCTGCAGTGGGTGTGGGCAGGGTCTACACTCTTGCGTGTATGGCCTACGGGCTGCAGCCATGCACCCAAAAGTCTACATCCTGCCCACAACCACTGCACAATATAAAACCCATGTTGGCTTATCACTTCAGTGCTTATAAGTTTGTTGTTGGGTGCATGGCCTTTGGCCATGCACCCAAGACTCTAGGCCCTCCCCACAACCACCTGATTGATGTTTGATACTACGGATATACCTATAGCTGTGATATGCTCCAGTAGTTGTTGCCAGAAGCTAGAGTCTTGGGTGCAAGACCATACATATTTGAATGTTTGGGTGTGCAGTGTCTTATAACTCCAGTGCTTATAACTTTGTTCTGAGGTGCATGTCCTTCGGCCATGCAACCAAATCTCTAGACCCTCCCCACAACCACCTGATCGATATGCAATACTACGGGTGTATCTATAGCTGTGACATGCTGCTGTGGTTGTGGCCAGGGCCTAGCGTCTTGGGAGTATGGCCTACGGCCTACTACCTACGGCCATGCACCCAAGACTCTAGGCCCTGCCAACAACCTTTGCAGCATGTCACACCCATGGTGGCGTATAAATCAATAGCACACCCATAGAAACAAAAAATGTAACTACGGCATGTACTCAATGTCAATGTTCGCTTACACCACGCGTGTTCTTAGAACAGTTTCAAGTCTCCTGCGCACAGCACGGACTAAAGTACTATCCTTATGAGACCCCTCATTTTCTGTACTTACAAACATCCCGAGCAAGGCGGGCATAGGGAATACATCATTACCACCTACCGCCTAAACAAATACAGTATTTCACCCATCTCTTACTCTCTGAACCTCCCCAACCACTCCGACACACCAAAACAGTTTCCGAAATAGCATTTCGCCGCTGGTGCCGCCACGCTGTCGGCGGATCCAAGATGTCGGGCGCATCCAAACAATCTGACGCAGAACACGGCTCACTGCAGCCAATAGGCGGAGACATTGCGTGTTCGTGGTCATGACGCCAAACCCTTAGCCAATCGGTATGTTGTCCGCGGAGCGAACAGGGAAGTGTAACCGTGCAGCGGACATAGATATCACTAATTTTTTTAGACCTACTGGACGGATTTTCACCAAATTTACAGAAGCACGCTTTTGGGACGAAGCCGCTGCTCCTGCCGTAAATTTGGTGAAATTCCGTCCAGCAGTTTGGGCTGTAGGCGTGCGCAAATTTTTCCCCCATTCAGTCTATGGGAAAAAAGACGTTTTGGGACCCCCCTATAAGTTTTCCCCCTCTGGACCAAACATCACCAAAGTTTGCAAAACAATTCAAAGTGGCCCGAGTACTTTTTTTGCAAAGTTTGGTGCTGATTCGTCTGGGGGGAGCGAAGTTATAATCTGCCCAAAAAGTGCTCTTCCTATGGAAACAGCAACGTAACCATAACTACACAGCCACTGCCGTGGATGTGTAATATAAAATGCTTATGTATGTTTTTGTATTCAGCTGATGCAATTTATCAGTGTTAGGTTTCCCTCTGCTGTCCAAATGGCAACGGCCTCCCACTTCAACAACAGCTATCATTTCAACAATAAGAATGAGCATCGTTCTACGCTGTCATCTTCACCTTCCACTATCGCAAACATTTGGAAGTTGATTCTTTTCACCACCACTTCTCTTCACACAGAGCATGGCGGTTCCAGTGTCAATGAATACCAGTTCAACTTTTCATTCTCTAAAGTTGAAATGCTGTATGATGAATGCCTCCTCACAAGCTAAAACTAAAAGTAGGTGCTGTAATTAGGCTACCACTCAATCTTATGACACCACAAGGACTCTGCAATGGAACAAGGTTGACAATTACGCGTTTACAAAGATACATCATAGAGGTCCACGTGATAGATGGAACTAAGATATCGTTCTTATACCGCGCATACCTCTCATTCCACCTGATACGTTTAGCCTTTTCAATGACCATTAATAAGTCACAGGGACCTACGCCCCCTTCCTGGAAGCGATCAGTGGTAATTCCGATATTTAAGAAGCAGGACAGAAGTTACCCTATGGATTACCGACCGATATTGACCTTTAAGATATGCTAGAACGGCATATGTTATGCAGGGAACAGCTAGCATACACTGAATTCTACAATGGACAAGGTTGCACTTTAGGCCATCATTTGTGTACATTTGTGTATAGTGAGATTTGCACATTGTATGTTGTGTTTGAGGAATGAAAGTTGGTATGATTGGTGTGCGTAAGTTTGTCATGGGGGAAATTTGAAACACAATTCCTGCTGTGATATGGACTTTCTTTATAAGTCAATTTTTTAAATGCATATTTCATGTGTATGTTGTATGTATTTTTTTTTCCACATTTTTCTATTCATTTTTTATGATCATGTTCATTGAATGAAATTTTATTAAACCCTTTTGATTAGAAACTATTTCTTTGAATTGGAACTAAATATATGCTGCAAAACTAGTTAAAGGGATGGTCTAGTAAAAAATGTTATTTAAAAAATAGATAGGCAACATAAAAAAAAAAATACTAGCATTCTCTGTTTTAAAACTTCCTACGTAAAATTTTGAGCTATTCAAGCTCAAAATTCGCAAAAGCAAGCACATGGGCGCATCCATTTTGTGAAATGGCTTTTGCGGCACTAATGAAGGAAAAGCCAGCCAGCTGTAGTAAACAAAAGCTACCGCTGGGTGGCTTTCCCTTCATTAGTGCTGTAGGCGGAGGACGGGGACCGGAGACCAGAGCAGGAAAGCTGCAGCTGAATCTCGGTAAGTGCTATTTATTTGTTTTTTTTAAATAAGCACTAGCTGCGTTTTTTTTTCTAAGTTTTCCGGGCTGGAGGAGCCCGGAAAACTTAGAAATAAAACCGCAGCTTAAAAAACGTGTTAGTACCAAAGGCAGGATCTAAAGAACTTAGATTCTGTGTGGATTACAGAGCTCTTAATGCAGTCACTAAGACTGATGCCCACCCTTTGCCAAGGACAGATGAGTTGGTGGATAGACTTGGTGCAGCCAAGTTCCTCAGCACATTTGACTTGACGTCGGGCTATTGGCAAATAGCCCTGACAGACCATACCAAGGAGAAAACTGCATTTTCTACCCCAGTTGGCTTATACCAGTTTAAGGTTATGCCTTTTGGATTGAAAAATGCACCTGCTGCGTTTCAAAGGATGGTAAACCAGGTTCTGAATGGGATGGAGGACTTCTGCATGGCATAATTGGATGACATAGCAGTGTTCAGCAATTCCTGGGAGGAACATGTGGACCACCTGAGATATGTTTTGCAGGCTCTTGGAAAGGCCAATCTGACCATAAAGGCAAGTAAATCCCAGATTGGACAGAGTAAAGTGGTCTACCTTGGACATGAGGTAGGAGGTGGAGAAATAAGGCCTTTGCCCAGTAAGATTGAAGCTGTGCAAAATTGGACAACACCTACTACTCAGACCCAGGTGAGAGCCTTCTTAGGTCTCACTGGGTATTACAGGAATTTCATTGAGAACTATGGGTCCATAGCTTCTCCACTGAATGTCATCTCCTCTCATAAATTCTCTAAAAAGGTTAGATGGAATGAAGAATGCAATCAGGCCTTTGAAACCCTGAAAAAGGCTCTTTGCCAAGCCCCAGTACTCAGAGCTCCTGACTATCACCAAACTTTCATTGTGCAAACAGATGCTTCAAATGTAGGAATAGGTGCAGTCCTCAGTCAACTGGATGGGAAAGGTAGGGAGCACCCCATTTGCTTCATCAGTAGAAAGCTGAAGGATCCTGAGACAAGGTGGGCAACAATCGTAAGAGAATGCTTTGCTATTGTGTGGGCACTGAAGAAGTTTAGGCCATACTTGTATGGTTCTACTTTTCTCATTCAGACTGACCACCAACCCTTGAGATGGTTAATGCAAATGAAAGGAGAAAATCCAAAACTATTGAGATGGTCAATCTGCCTTCAAGGGTTTGATTTCACCATTGAGCACAGGTCAGGGTGTCACCAAAATGCCGATGGACTCTCTAGGATGTATGTCATCGACTAGGGGTATGAGGTTCATCCAGGAGTGGATTAAATCCTCCGGTCCCTTAGTCTGGGGGGAGCGAGTGTTAGGGAGAATTCTCTCTTTAGGCTGAATTTCCTAACCTAGTGAGTCCCCCAGCAGCTTTGCTGGATTTCTGGAGTTTGTTTTTTTTCTCCTGCCAAGAGTGAGACTCTTTTTTTCCTCCCACTCTTGAACATGATTATGGTATTCCTTTGACTGGTAATGTGTTTTATGGGCTATGGTGTCCTTTACTCCATAGGGTCTCATGTGTTTTTCCTATGTGTGTTACACAGCACCCTCCGTGCAGTAACACAGGGGTGTCATAGTGACACCCCACCATAGACTCCATACCCTGGGACTGACTACTGTCTCCCAGGGCATGTAAAGTCACCATTGGCTTTACTAGTCCCAAATTATTAACAGAAACCAGTACAAACCATCATATTGTGGACGTACTGGTCGGGGCAATTCGATTGCCCCGGGGTCTGTTAGTCGAGGGGGCACGTCTCCGTCCCCCCTGATCGAGTTTTGGCTGGTGGCAGTGGAAACTACTTTTTATATTCGACCGCAAATATTTTCCTATGGGATTTTCCCATTGTTCGAGGCTACCAACTTTAATTATTTAATTCTCATAGCCTCGAACATACCGCCGGTTTATTTAATTAATATTAATTCGCCGGTTGGTATTTTTTGCCAAGACTCGATTCTAAAATGGCGTTTGTGTTCTCTTCTGTGACTCCAACCCAAGTCGAGCCCTTTGTTCCACTTTTTGGCGGGCTTCTCCACAGAAGCCTCCAAAAGTGGTGCCACTCTGTCTGAGTACCACAGGGGGTGCGGGAGGGGGTTTAGGCACCCTGGACTGAGTTACCTTGGTAACTCAAGTCGCACTCTTGTGTGATTGGCCCAAGTGGTGAGCCGGCCGGCTCACCACTTAGCATGTTTGAGTGACAGCTAGGCTGAGTGAATGGGGGTTTTCTGCATAAAAGCAGGGCTTTGGGGACTGGAACTTCAGAAGTCGCCACATGACCTGAGAATCCGACGAGGGAGAAGCTGAGCCGACCTACCACGACGACACCACTGGTGGAGCCCTGCAGAACCGACTCACCACTTCCCGACGACAGAGAAGATCTCCCCCGGCTGGAGAGGCTTCTTCCCCTGACTGGTGGGCACAACCAGTTTACCTTCCTTTCTTCTCACCCCAGCCCGGTTTGTGGTCGAACTGCCCGTGCCAAGCACCCCGGCGGCCGGATAGCCACGCACCACTGAACCGCGAATCACCGGACCGCTCCTTGTACCTGAGAAACTCCGCGGCTGGTTTCTTCCCTGGCAGTGCAACGGACTCCTGTCTTCCTCCACGACGAGATCCCCTCTTCCCCCGGACGAAGCACTGACTTTCACCCGCTGCCAGGAACAACTGCCCCCGCTGGAGCGTTCTCACCACTTTAAGGTACCGTGTCCGCCAGGCCTCCCTTTCTAAAGATTGCAACAAGGTAATAATAACCCCTTAACCTTCTGGACTGGGCTGGACGCCTTGACCCTCTAACTGGTCCCTTTCTTTGGTCCAACTCCTTTTTGAACCTTTACAAGACTCTTGTGCACTGCAACCGTGTGACCTTGGACACATCTCGTTTGGATCCTATGAAAGTGGATCCGGCCTCTTGAACTCTAACTTCACGGTTCTACTTTGCCTTTCCCTCTTGTTATGTTCTGATAAAAGTGTTGGGATCTGTTTCAACTTGTTCTCTGCTCTTCTCTCCCTTTTTAAAACGAACTATTAGAGTGCCATCTACGTTAAGCGCTCACCGCTGTCTGAAAATAAGTGGGGCTTTACTTAAGACTTGTCTAATATTCTTTTAAGGGAGTGTATATCTTTTAGTGACCGTGTTTTTGAATTGCTTATTATTAGTGCCTGTGTGTTTTTCTAGATGTGGTTTTAAATAAATAATTATATCTCTTTTACACCAAACCCTGGTCAGTGTTTACTTGTTCTACTGTGTTCTCTTGACCTATTGTGAATACTCTGTTTACTGCCTAACTCTTCTTGAGGGAAGTCTGACTGCTCAGCCACAGCTACCAAGTGAATCTGTGTGGTACAGACTGCTACCAAGTGGGTTTACTGCCAAGCACCTGTAGTCCTAAATCTTTTGCAGTGGTCCCAGAGGGAACTGCACAGGTTTCTGCCCAACACCTACCCACAACCATCGCAGCATATCAAAACCATGGTGCTTATAATTTCACTACTTATACGTTTTCTCTTGGGTGCATGGTCTGCAGCCATGCACCTAAGACTGTAGGTCGTGCACACAACCACCACACCACAGCACACCCATGCTGACTTATAACCTCACTGTTTTTGACTTGAGTCTTGGGTGCATGGCCTTCGGCCTTCGGCCATGCACCCAATATTCTCGGTCCTGGCCACAACCACCACAGCATATCGCACCCATTGTGACTTCTAACTTCACTCGGTATACATTTGTTTTCGGGTGCATGGCCTTTGGCCATGCACCTAAGACGCTAGGCTCTCCCCATAACCACCTGAACGATGTTTGATACTACGGGTGTGCCTATAGCTGTAATATGCTGCAGTAGTTGTGGCCAGAGGCTAGAGTCTTGGGTGTAAGGCCATACATATTTGAATGTATGGGTGTGCAGTATATACAACCCATAGTGGCTTATAGCTCCAGTGCTTATAACTTTGTTCTTGGGTGCAAGGCCTTCGGCCATGCACCAAACACTGTACGTCCTGCCACAACGACCACAGCATATCACACCCATTGTGGCTTGTAACTACAGTACGTATAAATGTGGTCTTGGGTGCATGGTCTTAGGCCATGCACCCAAGACTGCAGTCCCTCCCCACAACCACCTGAATGATGTTCGATACTACAGGTATATCTGTAGCTGTGATATGCTGCAGTGGTTGTGGCCAGGGCCTAGAGTCTTAGGTGTATGTCCATAGATATTTCAATGTATGGATGTGCAGTGACTTATCACTCCAGTGCTTATAACTTTGTTCTTGGGTGCATGGCCTTTGGCCATGCACCCGAGACTCTACACACTCCCCACAACCATCTGATTGATAAGCAATACTACAGACGTATCCATTGCTGTGATATGCTGCGGTGGTTGTGGGCAGGGCCATGGCCGCTTATCAATCATTAGCACACCCATAGAATGAAACATTATAACTGTAGCATGTACTCAATTTGTACCCAGGACCCTAGGCCCTGCCCACACCTACCAGATACATAATCGATTGTATGGGTGTGATGTATGATGTGATATGCTGCAGTGGGTGTGGGCAGGGTCTACACTCTTGCGTGTATGGCCTACGGGCTGCAGCCATGCACCCAAAAGTCTACATCCTGCCCACAACCACTGCACAATATAAAACCCATGTTGGCTTATCACTTCAGTGCTTATAAGTTTGTTGTTGGGTGCATGGCCTTTGGCCATGCACCCAAGACTCTAGGCCCTCCCCACAACCACCTGATTGATGTTTGATACTACGGATATACCTATAGCTGTGATATGCTCCAGTGGTTGTTGCCAGAAGCTAGAGTCTTGGGTGCAAGACCATACATATTTGAATGTTTGGGTGTGCAGTGTCTTATAACTCCAGTGCTTATAACTTTGTTCTGAGGTGCATGTCCTTCGGCCATGCAACCAAATCTCTAGACCCTCCCCACAACCACCTGATCGATATGCAATACTACGGGTGTATCTATAGCTGTGACATGCTGCTGTGGTTGTGGCCAGGGCCTAGCGTCTTGGGAGTATGGCCTACGGCCTACTGCCTACGGCCATGTACCCAAGACTCTAGGCCCTGCCAACAACCTTTGCAGCATGTCACACCCATGGTGGCGTATAAATCAATAGCACACCCATAGAAACAAAAAATGTAACTACGGCATGTACTCAATGTCAATGTTCGCTTACACCACGCGTGTTCTTAGAACAGTTTCAAGTCTCCTGCGCACAGCACGGACTAAAGTACTATCCTTATGAGACCCCTCATTTTCTGTACTTACAAACATCCCGAGCAAGGCGGGCATAGGGAATACATCATTACCACCTACCGCCTAAACAAATACAGTATTTCACCCATCTCTTACTCTCTGAACCTCCCCAACCACTCCGACACACCAAAACAGTTTCCGAAATAGCATTTCGCCGCTGGTGCCGCCACGCTGTCGGCGGATCCAAGATGTCAGGCGCATCCAAACAATCTGACGCAGAACACGGCTCACTGCAGCCAATAGGCGGAGACATTGCGTGTTCGTGGTCATGACGCCAAACCCTTAGTCAATCGGTATGTTGTCCGCGGAGCGAACAGGGAAGTGTAACCGTGCAGCGGACATAGATATCACTAATTTTTTTAGACCTACTGGACGGATTTTCACCAAATTTACAGAAGCACGCTTTTGGGACGAAGCCGCTGCTCCTGCCTTAAATTTGGTGAAATTCCGTCCAGCAGTTTGGGCTGTAGGCGTGCGCAAATTTTTCCCCCATTCAGTCTATGGGAAAAAAGACGTTTTGGGACCCCCCCTATAAGTTTTCCCCCTCTGGACCAAACATCACCAAAGTTTGCAAAACAATTCAAAGTGTCCCGAGTACTTTTTTTGCAAAGTTTGGTGCTGATTCGTCTGGGGGGAGCGAAGTTATAATCTGCCCAAAAAGTGCTCTTCCTATGGAAACAGCAACGTAACCATAACTACACAGCCACTGCCGTGGATGTGTAATATAAAATGCTTATGTATGTTTTTGTATTCAGCTGATGCAATTTATCAGTGTTAGGTTTCCCTCTGCTGTCCAAATGGCAACGGCCTCCCACTTCAACAACAGCTATCATTTCAACAATAAGAATGAGCATCGTTCTACGCTGTCATCTTCACCTTCCACTATCGCAAACATTTGGAAGTTGATTCTTTTCACCACCACTTCTCTTCACACAGAGCATGGCGGTTCCAGTGTCAATGAATACCAGTTCAACTTTTCATTCTCTAAAGTTAAAATGCTGTATGATGAATGCCTCCTCACAAGCTAAAACTAAAAGTAGGTGCTGTAATTAGGCTACCACTCAATCTTATGACACCACAAGGACTCTGCAATGGAACAAGGTTGACAATTACGCGTTTACAAAGATACATCATAGAGGTCCACGTGATAGATGGAACTAAGATATCGTTCTTATACCGCGCATACCTCTCATTCCACCTGATACGTTTAGCCTTTTCAATGACCATTAATAAGTCACAGGGACCTACGCCCCCTTCCTGGAAGCGATCAGTGGTAATTCCGATATTTAAGAAGCAGGACAGAAGTTACCCTATGGATTACCGACCGATATTGACCTTTAAGATATGCTAGAACGGCATATGTTATGCAGGGAACAGCTAGCATACACTGAATTCTACAATGGACAAGGTTGCACTTTAGGCCATCATTTGTGTACATTTGTGTATAGTGAGATTTGCACATTGTATGTTGTGTTTGAGGAATGAAAGTTGGTATGATTGGTGTGCGTAAGTTTGTCATGGGGGAAATTTGAAACACAATTCCTGCTGTGATATGGACTTTCTTTATAAGTCAATTTTTTAAATGCATATTTCATGTGTATGTTGTATGTATTTTTTTTTTCACATTTTTCTATTCATTTTTTATGATCATGTTCATTGAATGAAATTTTATTAAACCCTTTTGATTAGAAACTATTTCTTTGAATTGGAACTAAATATATGCTGCAAAACTAGTTAAAGGGATGGTCTAGTAAAAAATGTTATTTAAAAAATAGATAGGCAACATAAAAAAAAAAATACTAGCATTCTCTGTTTTAAAACTTCCTACGTAAAATTTTGAGCTATTCAAGCTCAAAATTCGCAAAAGCAAGCACATGGGCGCATCCATTTTGTGAAATGGCTTTTGCGGCACTAATGAAGGAAAAGCCAGCCAGCTGTAGTAAACAAAAGCTACCGCTGGGTGGCTTTCCCTTCATTAGTGCTGTAGGCGGAGGACGGGGACCGGAGACCAGAGCAGGAAAGCTGCAGCTGAATCTCGGTAAGTGCTATTTATTTATTTTTTTAAAATAAGCACTAGCTGCGTTTTTTTTTCTAAGTTTTCCGGGCTGGAGGAGCCCGGAAAACTTAGAAATAAAACCACAGCTTTAAAAACGTTGTATTTATGTTTGCGGTCGCTTTTGAAGCGACCGCAAACATAAATACAACGTTATTGTGTTGGAAAACGCTGCGGTTTTTCTTTCCAAGTTTCTCAGGCTCCTCCGTCTCGGAGGATTCTCAGAGATCCTGATGGTTTGAGAGGCTCATAGGACAGTGGGTCAAGGAGGTCCTCCACAGAACAGGGGGTCCCTGTCCCCAAGAGGGGATTCTCTCCCTGTAAGGTCCTGCTTACCGCCACTCCTAGCGGGAATGAGACATAGCAGGCTCACCTCCCTAGCCTCACAGGGACGAGATCCCATTAATCGTCACAGTCCTCACAACCAGGACAAGAAAGACTTTAGAAACTAGGGGTTAACCTTTGATATGCCTGGGTTAGGGTGGACGGTTAATATAAGACAAGAGAGAGAGGGACAGCTGTAGGGTACAAAAAGATGGGAAGAAAAACCCTTGAACCATTTGATACTTGGCGTGACAATGTTTCTGTGGATCATTAAGAATTCATGAAATGGTCCCCTATAAGGTTTGCCTTGCTGTTCTGCACCATAATGATGCAAAGTAAAACAAAAGAGGTGATGGCTGGAAGGTTTAGAACTAATCTTAACCTCTGGCATTGTTGTGGGCAACACTCCAGACCATCGTTCTCTGCCTGGCAAGCCATTACAAAAGGGGAAAGACCATATGGAAATCAGGCTTGGCCACACGCCAAAAGGGGAAGTCCAGCCCGAACTGCTAGGTCACATCCCTTTCGTCACGAGGCCACAAGCATCCTCAGACATGATTTTGTCTAATTGGGCCTCATCAGTGAAGAGTAGCATGGGTCTCAAGGCCCAGCAAGCACTGGACCCACATCTAGGCATACCCGTCCCACTCAGGGTGACTTAAAGCAAAACAAAAGTGGTGATGGCTGGAAGGTTTAGAATAAATCTTTACCTCTGACATTGCTCTGGGCAGACCTGCAGGCCATCTCCAAGCATTTAGTTTCCTTGGTGAGCTTGCAAGTCCCACCAGTGGCCAGAATATGGGACCTGGTTAGCCTTTTTATGACTTTATCTTTTTTTACTTTAGGCTTTGGCACTACCAACTTCTAAGTCCGGGTCAACCAGGCTCTCTAATTCTTGTACCTTGGCTCCACCCCACCTTATGTCCAACTGGCCTCATTACCTCCCTCTCAGCACCCACTTGAGCATTTTACCTTCTTGGCTTGGCCAAAGAGTGTATTCTGCTTGAGACCTGTGGTGAATTAACTGGATTCACCATGTTAACCTATGGGGTAGTGTGCCAATAGGGACAGGGCTGGACTGGCTCTGACATGTCTCCCTGAAGGCAGATGAGAGAGTACCTGTAGGCCTGCTACTCTCCAAGAGGCACAGTTGTTCCCCGGTTCCACCCAGTAGATCATAATCCATAGGAAGGAACTTAAACTACCAGCATTCCTCAGACACCTGTAAGGATACAGGCCTCAGTCAAGGTAAAAACGTTCCCAAGTATGTAAAGGGCCTAGAAAACAGAGATATTATGCTGCCCATAATAAAGGGGAATATTGATAGGATTTAGACAGCAAAAAATCATGCAACAATGGGAGCTAGGCAGAAGTGACACAAGCGATTACCAGAGTCAATGTCCAAGTACATGCGTTCAAATACAGCTCCTAGATCAGACAAAGCTGCAGCTGTGCAACTACCTGAAATAACACAGATGCACTGTCATAGTCCAGGGGGAGTTCAAGATGGCATTGCACACTGCAGATGCCTTTGAAAGCAGGCCAGAGGAGGTGAAATCAATGCACCCATTGGGCAACACCAAGAACCAATTCCTAAAGAAATAAAAAGAAAGATCATCACTGAGTATAATCAATCTCAGTGAGGAAGACAAAGAAGCCTTTGAGTAACCAATCAATGTCCCTGCACCAAAGCCCCATGGGTGTAAAAAGGGCTTTATTAAGTAATTCAAAGCCTTTGGCCTAGAGATATGAGCTGCTGATGCTCCTTTGATACAAGGGAGGGATGTTGTAGTGAGGGATTCTTGTGGGACTAATGGAAGGACTGCATAGCGGAAGGCAGTGCTAGCCTGGTGAGACAGGAAGGAGAGGGGGCTGTTAAGTCCTGGAAGCCCTGGAGGAGGATTTCCACCTGTGACCTGGTGGGAAAGATAAGCGGTTCAAGGCCCTATCAGGGGGGGCTCAGGCCTTTGATAGAGGACTTCTGTGAACGTTGAATCAAGGGCCTAGGAGAGAGGCCTACTGTAAGTCATGTAAACCAAGAAAGGGGCATGTTGTGAATGCTGTAACCTGAGAAACCTGAGAATTATGGGAAAAGTCTACTGTGAATCCATTGCCCTTGATAAAAAGGAGACAGAGAATGATAAAAGGGGAGAACTGAGTCCTGTAACCCAAGCCTTAGGAGAGAGGCTTTTTGTAAATGCTGCAACCTGTCTCCTATGAGAGAGCCCTCTTGTGAATCCAGTAACCAAAGGCTTACAGGAGGCCTAGTGTGAATCCTGTACTCTTGATACAAAGGAGACACGGGAAAAAGGATCCATGATACAATTTTGAATCAAATTCTGAAGGTAGGATTTAGAAGATACCCGTTTTGACTCCTGAACTCCCAAATTCGAGATCCATGGTTCACCTGGACCTGTACTACTTGAGAAAACTAAGAAACAGGTTTGGTCATTTTTGTATTAGTACATGTATGGACTTTGAAAGTTTTTGTTTTGACCAAATCCTTAGAACTTTTGCGTTATTAATACGAATGCTAAATACTCATGAAACTCAGGGCTGAGACATTTCTGTTGGCTGTAACATATGGACATTTCATTTTAGATTAGGGCAACCTTGGAGGGGCGAGGACGTATTAGAACAGGTTTTGGATCATATGTTCGATCACAAGTGGAACACTGGGAGCACTAAGTGATCATTACTGAGTTTAACCCTTCCAGACATATTTCATTTAGAAATCTGTCTTTAGTTGTAGAGTTTACCAGTGTACCCATTAGGTGTTTATCGAACCCTAACCGTGACTATTCTTTAATTATAATAAAGCTCATTTAACAACACAAGAGACTTTTATCATTGCATTGAGTTCCCTGTAGTTCTCACTGTTGATTCCTCCTCCTCCATGCCAATCCATCTCTGTGTCCTTGACCTCTTGGGTTGGCCAATGCTTGTTCTCTACTTCGGACCTTTCTCTCCCTGTCCTTCACCACCTGTTTGACCCCTCTACATCTGTTCGATCATCTTGGCTTGATCAAAGTTTTTTCTCTGTCCCAGATCTTTGTCCACTTTCTCCTCGTCCTACTCCTTTACAAGTCCAATCTCACCCTAATTCCCATATTCACTTACCTTTGCTCTCCACCTCTATCTTACTATTACCTCCGGTGTTACATTTCCATGTCCTTCCTCCTCCTCTTCCTCTCATGAATTGCCACCCTCTTCCTCAGAGGCCCTCATTGGGCCTCTTTGTGCTTTCCCTCCTCCAGCACCCACTTTAGCCTTACAATCTTTCCATCTTCCTACACTTTACTGGTCTTTCTTTCCCCCAACACCTTCCTATGTGGGATTATTAATCTTAGTGTTGGATTGTTTAAGTGTGCTAAGCCCCACCCCAACCCATGTATGGCTGCTAATGTTCAGAGAGTTGTGAGGGGGCCGCAGCTCTGGTGGCCAAGGCTATGAAGGGTGGGGCTGTGATCTTGGAGTCAGGCGACCCTGTCATGTTGAATGCCTGACTACACCCTATATCCATTCATGACACATGTGGCAGTGTTTCCTTCTGACCTTCTATTACATCTGCAAGTGTTTACAGCTTTAGCAGTCTTTTATTATTATTATTATTATATATATTAAGCGTGGACCTAGCTTCGAGAAGCAATGGAGCGCTTTACAGAGGTATATGACACTACAGATATACAGCGGGGGTGGGATACAGAGGGGCACAGAGGAGGGGTACAGCTGTACCAGGTGGCGTGGAGGAGGGGTGAGTGGCGTCTAGCGAGTCAGGTGACGTGAGGAGCGATGTGATGGCCTAGGTGTTGAGGCAGAGAGATTCCTTGAAGAGGTCTGTCTAGAGTTCATTTCTGAATTGATTGAATTGATTTCCGTATTTCAAGTCTACATGTGTCCTGGCTTATGGTGGTGTGTTGCCTGCCGGAGATGCTCAGTTTCTCTGCAAGGTAGCTGGGTGACTTGAGGTCGACTGCCTTATAGAAGATGCAGCAAGACTTGAAGGGGATTTGTTAGTGCATTGGGAGCCAGTGAAGGTCGATGATGGCCGGGGTGATGTGGTCGTATCTGCATATACCTTGATGAGGCGTCCAACCATGTGTAGGGTCTTCTCTGGGTCACAAGGGAGGATGACGGGAGGCCTTCTAGGAGTGCATTGCCCCCATCCTGGTGGGATAGGACAAGTGCTTGAACAGTGGATCTAAAGCTGTCCGGAGTGAGGAAAGGCTTGACATTTTCGCAGGAGAGGTGTTTGTCGATTTGGAACCCGAGGGACGCAGGAGGTGAGCTCAGGTGTGAAACCCTCAGAGTTCAATGTTGATAGCCAGGTCTCTATGCCTGGGTGTTCGGTGCTGTTGGTGAGGAGTAGGAATTCAGTCTTTGAGGTGTGGAGCCTCAAGTATGCACTGGACCTCTAAGACTAGATCAGCGAGAGGCAGGTTTTGAGCCTATGGATGTCCTTGATGGATTCGATCTTTAGGTATAGCTGTGTGTCAATGGCATATTGGCGGATGTGGATGTTGTGTGTGGCTAGGTCGGCTCGCAGCTGCATCAAGCATAGATTGAAGATCACTGGGGAGAGGATGGAACCCTGTGGGACTCCACAGGTGACGGGTAACATAAGCGATTTAAAGGAGTCCATCTGAACAAACTGCTGGCGGTTGGCGAGGTAGGAGTTGAACCAGCATAGGACATGTTTGCTGACATGTTTGCTGATCCCAAAGCACTGATGCAGGGTGTCCGTAACCGCCTGGAGGCCTACTGTGTCAAAAGCAGCTGAGAGGGCGAGTAGAGCCAGGAGGCAGGGATGGCCTTCATCTTGGATGTTGAGGGCATCATCGACCACCTGTATGGTTGCTGTCTTCGTGCTGCATCTGGGTCTGAATCTGCTGCAGTTGTGCGGCTACCGGCTTGTCGATGATCTTACCTAGGAAGGGAAGATGGTGATGGGGTGATGGTTACATAGGTTGTCGGGATTCAATGTGGGTTTCCTTAGTAGAGGGATGATTTGTCCTGTTTTGTTGGTCGTTGGGAAGGTGACTTGAGTTAGGGAGCTGTTGATGATCTGCAGGGAGGGTCTTGAGGAAGGATGCTGGGAGGATGCTGTCTGTATAATATGATGTGGCTTTGAGGCGGTCAGGGTTTCCCCCAGGTCCTCTGTCGAGTGTGTCTGGAATGTTGTCCAGGGACAGAGATTTCACGAGGAGAAACGTCAGGTGAGTCTGTAGATGCAGAGCTGGTGTCTATGCGCTGGCGAATCTTGCTGATTTTGTCGATTAAGAAGGTGTTGATGGCAGTGGATTTTTCAATGGAGTGTGGTATGGCAGGGGCAGGTAGCAGGTTGACAAGGACATCTAGGATGTGGGTGGAGGTGGGCGTCAGCCAGATCTGGCTGATGAAGAGGGCCTCAAGGTCATGTGTGGTGATGAGGCCGGCGATGTCTATTGCATGGGTGATAGCTGAGCAGACTTTGGCGACCATCAACTTCTGTGTTGTGGACGGCAAGGGTGTGCTGATGAACTTGGGGCTGATGTGGGTAAGGTTGTTGCATTGCGGAATCCAAGCCTCCAAGGAGGGGCGCTGTCGTGAATGTTGGCATTACCTGATGATGGTGGGGATGGCCTGTGGGGACGGAGATAGAAAACACACAGTGCGTGCTTACCTGTTGTCTGAGCAGGGGTTTAGGCCCTGGGTCCTCCCGGTCTAAACATGCCCAAACAGGAATTGCCCTTTTCTTCATCTGCCCTTCACTTCGGACGGCCGGGAGAGAAATGCCCTTGATCTAAGAGTTAAGAGCAGAAAGGAAGAGGCCGGGCTACGAAGGTGGGCGGGGCTTAGGCCAGGTGACCTAGATCCACTTGCACCTGCTCACCAACTGCAAAGGAAAATAAGCCAGAAAGCTGCTTAAGTAGGGAAAAAGAGGGCAAACCAGGAAGGCACCAACAGTTTAAAGTGGTTGACAGGTGGGTGGGCTTAGGCCACCTGTCTTCTCTGTACTCCCACATTTTGGGTGAGCTGCAGAATATCTCCCTTCTCTGGACTTGTTTTCTGCTTGGAGTAGGAAATTGCAAATCGGTTTCCATCAAAACACCTCTCACACGTACAATCATGGAGCCTGCAGCTGTACTGGCAGTAGAGGGCGTGGCAATGGTCAGTAAAGCACCAGACACAGGATTGGTAAAACCCAACGGTTCTCAGATATGACAGTGGCTCAATTTTCTGTGGTGCAAAACAGACCCACTCTGGAGTGTGACAAAGGCCATGAAACAGCAGTCTCATTAAAAACAAAAAACTACCTGCACAGCATGCCAACAGCTTACTTTCACAGCCACAGCAGCTCTTTTTGTCGCTGTAGCACCCTGTAGGCTGATAAAGGGTGCGACCCGGGGCACACGTGACAGTAGCCCTCCTTTTTCCAAAGCTTTGTCTTCTCCACTAGCAACACAGTAAAACAACAAGCAGGATGCCTGAAGCAGATATGCTTAGGAGCAGCGCTCCACTTGCTCAACAGAGCACTGCTGCTCGGGTGGGATCTGTGACTGCGACAAGCACAGAATGGCCAGTGACCCTGACAGGGGGCAATTTTCTCTTGTTACATGTGCAGTGAGTGTCTGGTAATTTTGAGCAGGAGATGGAGAAGTGCCTCCATGTCTTTGTTTATTTTATGTGGCACAGAAGCCCCAAATTCAGATGGAGTCTGGGGCTAAATCAGGACGGGCAACTCGGTATGTGGATGGTGCAGGAGCGCAGCTGTAAAACTGGGCATTTAAGGGCTCCAATAATTCGTCTGAGTCCCTTGAGGCAGTGGCCCAAGTCTTATGGCTGTTATGTTCTCTGTCTGGACATGGAGCCAGGTGCCTGGTTGAGCTTCACCAGAGACTTCCTGCTTGAGCGCAGGCCTCTTTAGTGTAGAGTGTGATGATGCATGACGTCACATGAATGCGTATATGTATGTAGTACAAATGATGACTGCATGCAGGATATCAAAGTTGCACTGAGGTTTATAGCGCAAGGACAACTATTAACAAACAAATGTTGCTTCACTGTTCATAGCGTTCTGCGCAGTGAATTTAGAAAGGAGTCTGTATCGTATATGGCAAGTCCTGCAAAGGTCTCTCCTAAGGAGCGCCGGCAGGCCCTGCTGCTCCGCCTACTGCACCAGAGGAGCTCCTTTCTCCTATGTGCGTGCTCTTGCTACCCTCACGTACCTCACACGCTGTGATCGCAGGGTCTCGCAACACTCTCTCACCACAGTGTGCAAGTGGAATCCTAACGACTGGCCCAATGGAGCCAGACTAAATCATAAGATCCTTCCAAAATTTCAAACTGCAGCCAGAGCTCTTGTGTGAGTCTCATACCTGTCACCCTTGGATCCCCCTCAGCCGGGCACCGATCATTCTCTCAATCGTCTGTCTTCCTCAGTCGGGACGGGACCAAAAAGAGTACTTGCAGATTCAAACAGAGACTTCCGGAGGGCTATCTCGTCTCGATGGGTCACTCTGTTAACCTTCGGCAAGCGCAGGCTTTTTACCATCACAGTTTGCAAGGCTTCCCCTCAGCCAGGTGCAAACGCCCGTTTTAAAATAACAAAACTTCTGCAATGTGCCAGGAACTTTCGATTGTACAAGGGATTTAACTTGACTCTTGTATGACCACCTTAACACTTTATACCGGCCTTCCCTATGGCCTCTTGGTACTTGTAGTTTCCTTTATTCGTAATGTTCCACACAGTCTTTTTGTTCAGGAGAACGGCACCAGCCAGAGACCTTCCACTGAGCGGCCACGTGGCGCTGGACCACTCAGACTCTGGTACCCAGTTTGTTCATACACAATCTTTTGTCTCATTTATCTTCTGTGGGATATATTGACCCACTCAACAGTATTTCACCACATCACCAAGCTACCTGTCTGAAGAAAACAGCAAATGGCTGCGCTGGCTCCTGCGCACCAGGACCTCAAAACTGTGTTTTGCAGCAACAACAAAAAATGGCTGCACCGTCCTGCCAAGCACACTTCAGGCAGGATGGAACAATGGGACACACTGAAGAGCGTGCCAGTGTGTTCTGAAACATATAAATGGAGTAAAGTGAAAAGGCAGCACTGCTTTGCTGAAAACCCAAAATTCCCCTTCAAAATGAAACTTTTTCACCCTTTAAAAATGCTGCTTTGACGCTAATTCCATCAGTTCTGTCTTAGACCACTGTGATTAAAAAGGCCCTGCCAGGCCCAGGAGATTTCATTGTGCCTCAGCAAAACCAGGCATAATTCCTGAATGACAGGCCCTGTCAAACCAACTCTGAGAGAAATCAACAAGGAACTTCACTTTTACTCGTATGGGAACACCCGTTTATTTCTTTACAAAAGTATCCAAAGCTCAGCAGTTCAAAGAGACTCTAACTCTCTGAGCCAGGTCAGTTTCAATATATCTGTGCTTCATACAAATCTCCTGCTTTCAAGAAAATGACTTTGGCTGCAAAGACAGTGTGGGAATCTGATGGAGCTACCAAACCGAATTTAAAGAAAGAAATGCTAGCTTTTCACCACACATGTAAAAATGGGCCTTCGCAAACTAAAGAGAAAAAAATGGCCCGTTTAAAAAGGAAATTGTTGAATGAAAGCTTGCCTTATTTAGCAATGGCCCACCCAACCCCCACGAAACCCTCCCGCCCCACAACCCTAACCCATGTCGACGGCACTTTCGATTTTTTTTCAAAGAAATTGTCATTCGAAAGAATGGTATTTCGACAAAATAAATTCTTAAGTTTGCTATTCGAAACTTTTACGTTCGAAAAAATGACAGGACACCTTTAGCAATGCAAAGGGGTAGTGGTGTTGGTGATAATACACACAGGGGCTATTTTATTCCACAGGTTTGTTTTAATTCAAGACCCAAAATAAGAAAATAAAGATTTTAAAACACATGGACTGAATTTGCAAGCTCTCAAAAAACAGTTATTCCAGATGGCAGAGCTAAAAGCTTCCCCCTAAGCAAGGGAGCCACACCATAAACTCTCAGCAGATACTAACACCTAAATGATAATTACTACGTTGGAAAGAATCTAGGATAGGCTAACCCACTGACAATGGAACTTCCAGGGCAAGGAAGTTTGAAATGTGAAGGGGCAATACACCTTCAATTAAGCTGAGAACCCCCCACCTTGCTTTGAAGGAAATGACAGTTGGTAGCAGTTGAAGGAGAAAATAAATTGATCCAGTGACAAAGGACTGCCATTCGTTTCCAAAGACTATTTCATAAATAAACTTTAAAGACTTTTATCTCTGCAGCAAGACTTTGTAAAAATTTTACATTTTCGCAGTTTAAAGTGTTTTTTTGGGCGTTCTTTTAAGACTTGGTAGAATTCATTGACACCTTAGAAACAGAACTGGCCAAGTATGGTGGATTACAAGAAAAGCATCCATGTTGCAAATGCAAATTTTTGTACATACATTCCTTATGATAATCCACACCCACGTATAAAGTTCTAGAATTTTGAGTAATATAAATCCCATTGAAAAGCGTGAAAAACTGGTAGAAGGGCGAAACAAGGTCTCACGGACAGGAGGATTGGACTGCAATGTGCTGCACAAAATATGTAACCTGTGTATATAAGTTGCTAAGAGATTGCAATTGTATAAATGTATGTGTGTGGCAAAATTTTAGTTAAAGTAACTGTGGGAGGTTTTTGGACATTGTAAAACTCACATCATAAATCTGACATAATTTTCCTGAAATCTAACCAGCTTAGAGCCAGGCGGGGACTAGTACCCCTGTCCAATCCCATTGTTAGAGGCATGTTTAGTTAAGCCTGCCCCAGTCATATACTTTCATGATGTCACTAGGCATTATAAATAAGAGTCCCTGACAAGACTCTACACACACACCCTCTTCCTGATTTTCCTGCGCCGGCGTCCTGTTTCTGTTCCATCCATCCAGATTCCAGATCCCAACTACAAGGCCAAAGCATTGCTGACCCTACTCCAGGGCCCACTGCAAAAACCTGAGCATTGCTGATCCTGCTCCAGCAAGGCCTCAATTCTGAAATCCCACTAAAATTCCCAAATAACCAAAGGGGAAAGCTGTAGTGTTTTTGGGAAGCATCCTGATACCACTAACTGCATACTCGCTGCAATCCTGCCATCCAGCTGACCTTTAGTATCCAGTGACCAGAATTGCAATTCCGGAAATGCCATCCGGTGACCAGAACTGCCCAGCTGTTTGCCAGGCGCCCTGCCGTGTAGTGACCAGAACCCTTGACGGTCCAAAAATCCAAACTAAAAGCGGACTGTAAGTATCATCCCTACCCCATCTAAACCCATAGCCTATCTTGTCTTTGTCCTTATTGCACTCTCTAAGTCATCCTATCCTTATCCTGCTAACTTGTTCAAACTGTCAGAATCATTCTTGCAACCCTGCCATTGATTTCTAGTGCTAGCGCCATCTCTTTAGTCATTTTGTCTTGTGTAATCCTAAGCCATTAGTCCTATTTCGAGTGATCGGACTGGTTCCACCAAGGTTGGGCGCTGGGGTGAGAGGGTTGAACTCGTGAATCAATGTATTTCAAATTGCTTGGGTAATTTCAGGCAGGAATTACAAAATTGCAAAGTTTCCAACGTGTCATTTTTCTGCAATCTGTTTTAAACTTTCCACTCATTTTCAAACTGTATGCTTTTGGTAATCCATTCTTTGTGATTGTTAGTGTTTTTTCATTTTTGAAAAAACAGATGTTGCAGCCAATGTCGGCTTGAGTTCCTATCTAGAGCGAAGCCTTTGTGCCTCTCTGGTTCCTTTCTCAGATGGCCAAGGGTCTGCACCAGGGGTGCCTGTATTGTGGCTGCAGCAATATATGTACAATTCCGAGAAATAAAGTTGGTACCCTTTAGTGCGCTCCTTGGGAAGAATTACTCAATCACTTGGTTGTGTTAATTACAATTTGTATATTCAGTATAGGTTCTGGATACTCCATACACTTAAAGTTTCAATAAACAAACTTTGTCTCCCAAATTGTCTCCCAACACGTGTTTCCCCATGACTTTAGCCACGGTTCCTCAGGGGCGATTCCTTGTCATGTTTCTCATAATTCTGATTCAGTATTGATTGGTATTCAATTTTCTCTCTCATCGGCTCTCTATTTGTCTTCCTTTTGTTCTTTTTCCCTTTTTTTTCCCTTTTTTTTCCTTTTTTTCTTTTTTTCCCTTGTGTGTAGATTCTTGTGGATTCAAAGATGTTCCTTTCTCTCGGTACGATTGCCTCTGTGCATCCGTGTTTTTTCATTGTTTCCTTAGTAAGGAATTATATTTGCTTTCAGGTTTTTAACACACATTCATTATTTATTTGTCCATTTCCGAGTGTCAATTTATAATATTGCAAGGGGTTTGAAATCCGTTTTTCTCTCTTATTTGGGGAGGGAAGGTCAGATTTAGAATCCGTTTCCTGTTTCTTATTCCCGATTACCTGCTGCTTCTGTTTATCCACTCAGAATTGATTGTGGGCTGAGGGAACATTGCAGGGGGAAATTCTAACTTGGGTGCTATTTTTCCCAAATTAAAAAGTGCTTCTATTCTGCTATGCTGTGTATATGTTTGTTTGTTTGTTTGTTTATTTATTTATATTGCGCTCCAGACCCTTAGGTTACCGGGCGCAGCAACAAGTATATGCGAAACTTACAATGTTACAATGTTATATGGATGAATTTACAATATTACAAAATTACTTGAATGTACAAATTAACAGTTGCCGTATTTACATGAATGTACAGTTAACAATATACAGAGTTAGCAGTTATAAACATAAGGGTTACTATCACATCAGGGTGCATTGAGTAGGGCTACACTTGTGAGGGTTCAGGTGTCTAGTCGTTGTTAGCGTTAATATGTTTGATGAAGTTCCTTCTGAAGTGAGGGAAGGGTTGGTCAGCTCTTAGGTTGGGTGGCAAGGCGTTCCACAGGTTAGCAGCTCTCACAGGGAAGCTAGCACCACCAATTTTGGCAAGTCTAAATCTGGGTACTGCCAAACAATTGGAGTTGGCGAGTCTCATGGGTCTATTAGAAGTTTTTCTTTTTATTTTGTCCATCAAGTAACTAGGAGCAGCATTGTTTAAGGCCTTATGGGTCAATGAGATCATTTTTAGGTGGATTTTATTATCCGTGGAGAGCCATTTATGTTGCCGCCTAATCGAGGAGATATGCTCCCTCTTCTTTATGCCTAATGCGGCTCTAAGAGCATTATTTTGTAGAGTTTGGAGTCTTTGGGTAGTGGCTTTATTGGCACTACTGTATAGGGCATTACAATAGTCAAGTCGGGATAGAATTAAGGCTCTAGCCAAGATTAGACAACTGGTATTGGACAGGAAGGGCTTGCCTGCTCTAATCAACTTACAGGTGTAGGCAGTAGTGGAGGCTAGGGAGTTGACCTGTTTAGTGAAAGACAGGGTAGAGTCGAGGTAAAAACCGAGTGTTTTTACTTCCCTCGAGACTTTGATGACATTTCCATCTATGCTGAAAGCTGAGTAGTCCGGGCCCAATTTGTTAATATTGGCTTGTGTGCCCAGAATGATCAACTCTGTCTTATCATCATTCAGGCAGAGACCGTGAGTAGCCATCCATGCCTGAATGATGAGATACACTCTATTCACCAACTCCCTATCCTTGCTATGATCCCCAGAAAGTGGGAAGAGAATCTGTGTATCATCCGCATAGTTGGTGTAGGTGATACCGAGATTGTCCAAATCATCGAACAGAGGTTTGGTGAATATATTGTAAAGAGTCGGGGAGACGCAGGATCCCTGAGGGACTCCACAAGTGATGGGTATAGGGTCTGCTGCTGCCGATGGGGAAAAGACTCTCATAGTTCTCTCACTCAGAAAGGATTCTATCCAGCTGATAGCTTGGGTGGAGAAGTGAGCGGCAGCGTCCAAATATCTACAGAGGACCTTGTGGTCCACAAGGTCAAACGCAGCTGAGAGATCTAGTAGGAGGAGGAGGGCTGTCTTACCCTGATCTCTCAGTTCGTCTATTTGGGCCTTTAAGTCAATCAGGGCTGTTTCCGTTCCATGTAGTGGGCGGAAGCCAGATTGTCTAGATCCTAGTAGTTTGTGCAGTTCAAGGTAATTTTGAATCTGTATGTAGGCCACTTTGTCCAGGATCTTCAACAGAAATGGAACTGTGGTGATTGGACGGTAGTTAGTGGGGATAAGAGGGTCTAGAGTTTGCTTTTTGAGCAACGGGAGCACCCAAGATTGTTTTAAGTTGGCTGGGATGATGCCTGTGGAGAAGGATGCGTTGACAAGTTTGGAGATAAATGGTGATAAGTCTCTGGCAGCGTCTTTTATTAGCTGTGCTGGGCAGATGTCACCTTTGCAATTGGATGGTTTGAGGGTAAGAATGATTTTTTCAATCTCTAGTGTGGTGGTTTTGGTGAAAGAAAATTTGGTAGATTGAGGCATGTGGGTAGCCTTAGGTGGTGACAGAGTAGGAAGGTTGAGCGAATCTTTTTTCAATTGAATTTTATTTTGGAGGGTGATAATTTTATTAGTTAGAGCATGTTGGATGCCAGTGCACCAGGTCTGATATTTAGTACAAGTGTCTGGTATGGCAATAGGTGACTCAAGTTCCTTCAGTATGGAAAAGAGTTCCTTCATACTTGATTTAGAGTTGGCGATACGATCATTGTATGAATTTCTCTTAGCCAGACAAACTGCATTTTTGTATTGACGGGAAATAGATGTTAGGTTGGCCTTGTTCTCAGCAGTTGCTGTAACGCTCACCTGATTCCCACAGAGGCGCCGGTCTTGACTGGGTGAATGCCATATCTTCAAAGGTGATGTGTAACACACGGTTGGCTCTTTGGGCTGGACCTCTGTGCACTGTATGTCTGACTCGAAGAGTAATATGTCTGCAGATAGAAAATATGGGATTAATGAACTGGGGTTATTGGGTGCCTCTCTCCTCTTCCCTTTCTCTTCTCCTGTAGAACCCCAAAGGTTAACACCCTCACCTTAGGTAAGTGAATGCCGAGCTCTCCATCTGCATCGGGGCAGGGTGCCGTAACCAGTTTCTTCACTGGATAAGGGTGCAGGTCTCTTGACCTCAGAGGACTGCTGTCCGTCGTTAACTGCACGAACGGTAAGTTCTGGGCACTTCAAATGTCTTAAAAGTCTTTTGTAATGATATCTCTTGTTTTGCAGGGTTCCGGCGATGGCGGATGGCGGGCTGATGAGAGTTGAGGATCGAACCCGCGTGAGGAATAGAAGCGCCTGGAAGCACGTAAGTAAGCGCTTGTAGCCTGCTTCACGATGTGCACTAACTGTCCCTTTTATCTTGCAGGTACAAGTTCGGAGCTTTAGAGAAGCTGAAGGGTGCTGGAATACCCACTGGATTCGGCGTGGGAAGGAGTAATGGCACGTGAGTAATAAAGTTGCCCAATGTCTTTAAACGCACCTTCTTTTGTCTTTCAGATGCGGGATGCAGTGCCGAAGGCCTCCGGAGCGTGCGAAGAGCTGGTAAGCTTTTGTCTTTCAGATGCCGGAATGCAGTGCGAAGACCTCCGGAGCATGCGAAGAGTAGGTAAGCCTTTGTCTTTCAGATGCCGGAATGCAGCACGAGGCGTTGGTGACAGCCGATGGACCAGGTAAGAGATGCGCTGCCACTGAAGACCGTAGTGCTAACCTGTTCTTTCTTTGTCTTTACAGGTGCTGCTGAAGACTGGATTCCAGGATGGTAAGCCTTTGTTCCCTTAGGCCCAGGATCAGAAGCAGAAGACACGATGAGCGTTCTGCTGCAGAGAATGCAGAATAACGCAAAGCAAGATTCATCCATCGGGTGTGGTTTAAATAGCCTCCTGTAGTGCTTAGGTGTCTCCTTCCACAGCCACGCCTAGGTAAGAAAAGAGTTCCTGCTTTCCAGAAGAGTTCCAGTGTTCTGAACCTAGGGAGTGGCTCCTGCCCCACCCAACAGGAAAGGTAGTCCCAAACAGAAGAGGATCAGGGGTTCAACTGGCAGGTAAGTAAGCAGCATGGTCTGCTGCAGGTAAGTCCACCCAAGCATTATGAGCCCGGCGCTTCCAGCACTGGGACTGGGCATCTTTATGAGCCTGGTGCCACTGGCGCCAGGACAGGGTCCAAAAGGTCCCAATTGGGACTGGCTGGCACTCGGAACCGGGGTTATGGGTCTGCTTCCAAGGGAGTCGGGCAAGTCCTGATCTTTTGGAAGCAGAGATCATGACAGCACCCCCCCTCAAGGCCCCTCCCAAACCGGGCTTCTCCGGGGGTTTGGGCTTGTTAGGAAATGTTCGATGAAATCTTTTGATTAGACGAGGCGCGTGGACATATTCTGCAGGTTCCCAGGATCTTTCTTGGGGACCGTAGCCTTTCCAGTCAATCAGGTAAAATAGTTTAGATTTGGAGATCTTGGAATCCAGGATGCTTTTGACTTCAAACTCGAGTTCTCCATCAACTAGAATAGGTTTTGGAGATGTAGTTAGTCGGGTTTGAGGTTGCACGGGTTTTAATAGAGAGACGTGGAAGACCGGATGTATCTTCATGTGAGGGGGCAAGTCCAACTTGACCGCTTCTGGATTTACTATGGTAGTGATGGAATAGGGACCAAGGTATCCTGGGTTGAATGTGCGTGGTCCTTTTAGAGGTAGATATTTGGTGGATAACCAGACTTGATCTCCTACTTGATATTGGGGGGCTTCCTTCCGATGTTGGTCTGCTCCTTTCTTGTATTGTTCTTTAGCCCTTTGAAGGTGAGAAACGGCTTCCTTAAAGGCTTGGGTGATTGTAGAATGCAGGTGGTCTACTACTGGTGTTCCAAGATCTTGGAGTGGATCCAACTCCGCGGTTCGAGGGTGACTACCGTATAAAAGAAAAAACGGGGTCTTCCCAGTTCCCGAGTGGACAGAGTTATTGTAGGCATATTCGGCTATCCAAAGGATATCTTTCCAAGTTTTTTCAGTTTGTTGTAGCATGCAGCGCAAATACTGTTCCAGAGTTTGATTGGTCCTCTCGGTTTGTCCGTCGGTTTGAGGGTGGTGGCTGGTCGAAAGTCTCACATCAATTTGAGCCGACCGACAGCAACTTCGCCAAAAATGAGAAATACATTGACTACCTCGATCCGAAATTAGAACTGAAGGAAAACCGTGCAGTCGGACGATGTTTTCGAGAAATTCTCGGGCCAGAGTTGCTGCTGTTGGTAAGCCTTTGAGTGGAATGAAATGCGCCATCTTGGAGAATAGGTCCACGATTACTAGGATCGTATTGTATCCGGAGCATGGAGGTAGATCGGTGATGAAGTCCATAGAAAGCGTATGCCAAGGGCGAGGCGGGATGTCAATAGGGCGTAAGAGGCCGGCTGGTTTTTCCTTTTGACTCTTGTTTTGGGCGCATACTCCACAGGACATTATAAAGTCTCTGATATCTTTTTTCCAAGACGGCCACCAGAAGTAGGGCTTGATCTTTTCCGAGGTCTTGGTCATACCTGGATGTCCTTCCATTAAAGAATCGTGATAACAAGAGATTACCTTTTTCTGTAAATCTGTGCTGGGCAGGTATAACCGTTCTTGGAAATATAATAGGTTGTCCTTCACCGTAAAGTCCTTTCCCTGCAGATGCCAATTCTGTATGTCTGCTGGAGTTACCAGTAGCCTGGCTTTATCCTTAACTTCCTCTATGGATTGTGTGGCGATTACACCTAGAATTCTTTGTTCGGGAATGATAGGTACAGGTTTAGGATTGATCAAATGTTCTTCCACTCCCATCCGAGAAAGGGCATCAGCTTTACCGTTTTTTGTACCACGTCGATAGGTAATTATGAAGTCAAACTCGGCAAAGAATAGTGCCCAACGGAGTTGCCTAGAGGATTGAGCTTTTGCGGTTTTCAAATATTGCAGGTTTCGGTGATCTGTAATCACAGTAACGGTGTGTCGGGCCCCCAGAAGATAATGCCGCCAAGCCTTAAAGGCGGACTTGATAGCTAGAAGTTCCTTATCAGTAATAGTGTAATTGATTTCAGGAGGCGAGAATTTGCGGGACCAAAATGCCACGGGATGCAACTGATTGGTTACTGGGTCCTTTTGTGATAGAACTGCCCCCATGGCAAGGCTCGAAGCATCAGTTTCAACGATGTAGGGGAGTTCTGGGCGAGGATGTTTTAAGATCGGTGCAGAGATAAATCTAGTCTTCAAATTCTGGAAAGCTTGTTCCGCCTCGGTAGACCATTCAAAACGTTTGTTTTTCTTTAACAAGGTGGTGATGGGCTGGACTATTCGAGAGAATTCGGGGATAAACCTGCGGTAAAAGTTAGCGAAGCCTAACATGCTTTGAACACCTTTTACGGAGGATGGCGATGGCCATTTGAGAATTGCATCGACCTTCTTTGAATCCATACGCACTCCGCTAGGTGATAATATGAATCCCAAGAATTCAACTTCAGTCACGTTGAAAACACATTTTTCCAACTTAGCGAAAAGTTTGTGTTGACGCAATCTCTCGAGGACCATTTTCACGTGTTTCCGATGTTCAGTTTCCGATGAAGAATAAACGAGGATGTCGTCAATGTAAACAACAACACACACATCTATGAGCTCTCTGAGGACATCGTTCATAAAATATTGAAAGGCGGCCGGGGCATTGCAAAGTCCTAAGGGCATGACCTGATATTCAAATAGCCCATACTTGGTGCGGAAGGCCGTCTTCCATTCATCGCCCTCTTTTACTCGTACCAAGTGGTAGGCTCCTCTAAGATCCAGCTTTGTATATATGCATGCTTTTCTGACTTGGTCCAGGAGTTCAGGGATCAAAGGTAACGGATATCTATTCTTAACGGTGATCTGGTTCAGGGCGCGATAATCTATACAAGTTCTAAGGTCCCCTTCTTTTTTTGGAACGAAGAACAAAGCTGAGGAAGCAGGGGACTTGGAAGGACGAATAAACCCATTCGCTAGGTATTGATCCAGGTATTGTCGGAGGTGAAGATTCTCAGGCTCGGTGAGGGCATAAATTCTACTACAAGGAGGAGTAGATCCAAGTATCAGGTCTATCTGGCAGTCATAAGACCTATGAGGAGGTAGAGAGTTAGCCTGATCCTTCCGGAAAACATCTTGGAATTCTAGGTATTCAGGAGGTAACTGGGGAGCCTCTGAGGAAATTGCTGCCAGTGCAACACCAGGTCGAGGGTGACAAGTAGAGACACATTCTGGAAACTGAACCGTTCTTGCTCGCCAATCGATCTGAGGATTGTGCTTCTCTAACCAAGGAATTCCTAGAATAATCTGGAACTGAGGGGCCTTGATCACATCGAACACGATCTTCTCATGGTGTCCATCTTGACTTACTAGCGTCACTTCTTGGGTGGCATGCGTTACTGGTCCGGAGGCTATCTCCGTACCATCCACCGTAGTAATGACGTCCTTTACAGCCTTTGGACCAAGAGTCAGATTCATCCTCAAAACCATTTCATGATCCACATAATTGCCGATGGCACCGCTGTCGACGTAAGCTTCAATCGCATGTAATCGATCCGGATGTTCAGGGCTAATGAGGACCATAGGTATCACGAAATGCGAGGTCACGGAACTGGTTTTAACGCTCGGCAAGAGGACCTCTATTCTTGTCGGGCGAGGTCGTTTCCCTGCTCAGAGTTTGTGACCCTGGTACCTGCAGCTCCTACTGCCTTCCTGGCTGGTTTCACCGGACAGTCTCGAAGAAAGTGCCCCGAGTTTCCGCAATAGAGGCATAATTGCAGCTGTTTTCTCCTTTCCCGCTCCTTTTGTGTTAGTGGTCCTTTCAGGCCCCCTATTTGCATGGGTTCCCCGGAGTCTACTCCTTTGGTAGGAGTTGGTGGTTTGGAAAATACTCGAGCATCAAACTTGGAACGATCGGCCTTCCTGTTCTGCAGTCTGTGGTCAATTTGAACGACTAAGTCAATATAGTCCGAACAGTCTTGCGGGGGATTCACTACTTGGGCTAACACATCTTTGAGCTCTCCACGTAGACCTCTATAAAACAGCGTAATCCTTTTCTCCTCAGGCCATCGAGTTTCCACTATCAGTCTGTTGAAAGACGCAATATAAGCCAAAAGGTCTTGATTACCCTGTCGCAATGAAAGGAGCTCATTGTCCAAGGCCTGCCCCTGTGAATGTCTTGCAAACAGTTTTTCCATACTGAGCTGAAAAGCTTGAAAATCATGGAGAACCGGATCATCTTGATTAACTAGAGGGATCGACCAGTCTGCCGCATTGCCACTAAGGTACGAAAACACAAAAGCTACCTTAGCTTGATCAGTTGGAAAGGCTGCTGGCCGGCATAAGAAGTGCAACCGGCACTGATTAATAAATACTGCAAACCTCTTTTGGCCACCAGAAAATCGTTCGGGCAGAGCCAGAGGTATATTCCCAGGTAGGTTGATCTGCACTGGGTTTGTAGAGGATGTTGAAGGAAGATTTGCCCCTGATGCGGGTAACGGAGTTTGTCCGGCTTGTGACTGTAGCAATTGTCTAGCGAGATCGTCTGTTCGCTCCTTGGAAATAATCAGTTCCCTTCTTAGAGCATTCGTTTCCTGACGGGCTGCATGCACTTCTGCTCTTAGTTCCCTAAGTAACTGGGCTAGCTGGTCGGTATCCGAGGTTTCCATAGCGCCTGGGTGGGAGTTTTGCAATAGGCTTTGCGTTCTGTAACGCTCATCTGATTCCCGCAGAGGCGCCGGTCTTGACTGGGTGAATGCCGTATCTTCAAAGGTGATGTGTAACACACGGTTGGCTCTTTGGGCTGGACCTCTGTGCACTGTATGTCTGACTCGAAGGGTAATATGTCTGCAGATAGAAAATATGGGATTAATGAACTGGGGTTATTGGGTGCCTCTCTCCTCTTCCCTTTCTCTTCTCCTGTAGAACCCCAAAGGTTAACACCCTCACCTTTGGTAAGTGAACGCCGAGCTCTCCATCTGCCTTGGGGCAGGGTGCCGTAACCAGTTTCTTCACTGGATAAAGGTGCAGGCCTCTTGACCTCAGAGGACTGCTGTCCGTCGTTAACTGCACGAACGGTAAGTTCTGGGCACTTCAAATGTCTTAAAAGTCTTTTGTAATGATATCTCTTGTTTTGCAGGGTTCCGGGGATGGCGGATGGCGGGCTGATGAGAGTTGAGGATCGAACCCGCGTGAGGAATAGAAGCGCCTGGAAGCACGTAAGTAAGCGCTTGTAGCCTGCTTCACGATGCGCACTAACTGTCCCTTTTATCTTGCAGGTACAAGTTCGGAGCTTTAGAGAAGCTGAAGGGTGCTGGAATACCCACTGGATTCGGCGTGGGAAGGAGTAATGGCACGTGAGTAATAAAGTTGCCCAATGTCTTTAAACGCACCTTCTTTTGTCTTTCAGATGCGGGATGCAGCGCCGAAGGCCTCCGGAGCGTGCGAAGAGCTGGTAAGCTTTTGTCTTTCAGATGCCGGAATGCAGTGCGAAGACCTCCGGAGCATGCGAAGAGTAGGTAAGCCTTTGTCTTTCAGATGCCGGAATGCAGCGCGAGGCGTTGGTGACAGCCGATGGACCAGGTAAGAGATGCGCTGCCACTGAAGACCGTAGTGCTAACCTGTTCTTTCTTTGTCTTTACAGGTGCTGCTGAAGACTGGATTCCAGGATGGTAAGCCTTTGTTCCCTTAGGCCCAGGATCAGAAGCAGAAGACACGATGAGCGTTCTGCTGCAGAGAATGCAGAATAACGCAAAGCAAGATTCATCCATCGGGTGTGGTTTAAATAGCCTCCTGTAGTGCTTAGGTGTCTCCTTCCACAGCCACGCCTAGGTAAGAAAAGAGTTCCTGCTTTCCAGAAGAGTTCCAGTGTTCTGAACCTAGGGAGTGGCTCCTGCCCCACCCAACAGGAAAAGTAGTCCCAAACAGAAGAGGATCAGGGGTTCAACTGGCAGGTAAGTAAGCAGCATGGTCTGCTGCAGGTAAATCCACCCAAGCATTATGAGCCCGGCGCTTCCAGCGCTGGGACTGGGCATCTTTATGAGCCTGGTGCCACTGGCGCCAGGACAGGGTCCAAAAGGTCCCAGTTGGGACTGGCTGGCACTCGGAACCGGGGTTATGGGTCTGCTTCCAAGGGAGTCGGGCAAGTCCTGATCTTTTGGAAGCAGAGATCATGACAGCTGCACATAGTTTCCAATTGGATTCATATTTTCTCTTGGTGAGGCATAGGGCCTTAAGTTCGGGAGTAAACCATTTATTTAGATGGGCTTTGGGTTTGCTTGTGCGCATTTTAAGTGGGGCAAAAGTATCAGTCATGATTTTGTTGTACTCATGAACTAATGTGCCGGGGTCTAAATTGTCAGGCAATGCATTTAAAGTTGGGAGAATAGCGGGTATGACATTGTCTATTGTCATATTCTTTTTGTTTCTTGTTGGGCATGAAAGTGCCATGGGGACGACTGTAAAGGATGGTTGGGAGGTTAGGAGGTTGAAGGACACTAATGAGTGGTCAGACCATGATAGTGCCGAGATAGATGAGATAACTGCAGTACAGTTGGAGTCAGCGACCCAGTCTAATATTCTACCTTTCGTATGGGTGGGGTTGTTGACTTTTTGGAAGAAACCTAGGGAGTTAAAAGCGTGGGCAATAGTCACGGCGTGCGCATCTGTTTGGTCATTAAATCCTAGGTTAAAATACCCTAATACCAGCAGTTGTGAAGTGGTTTTAGCATTGAGGGTTAGTAGCTTGTGCAGATCCTCTTCGAAGGTCCCAAGCGGACCTGGAGGTCTATAGATTAGGTGAATGGTTAGGGATTGATTATTGTTTATGAGGAGTTTGGCAGTGAGGGCTTCACAGGATTGTAGCGTTTGGGCGGGGGCTAGTCTTAGCGAAAGACTCGATTTAGAGATAATGGCAATTCCGCCTCCGCGGGAGCCCTCTCGGTCTTGCCTACATATAGTGTAACCGTCAGGGATGGCTAACATAAGTGAAGGGCCTGCTGCCTGGTGTAGCCAGGTTTCAGTTATTGCAATGAAGTCCAAATTAGTCTGAGTGATTAGATCAGCTATCTCAAGGGCATGTTCAACTAATGACCTGGCATTGAGAAGCGCTCCTTTGTAGGAGTGATCCTTAGTTTCCTCTTTAGGTTGTGTGAGATTAGGAGTGTTTTTCGCACTGGATTTGGTCTTAGACTCAGATGTTTGTGTGTACATTGAAGCTGGGGTGAGGTTAGAGGCGTAGCCTGTTTTGCCAATTTGATGTTTCATCTCAGATTTTGTAGGAGGGAGGAGTCGTCTGGGTGTCTCATGGAGTTTGTTAAGTCTGGCACGTAGTTTACTGTTTCTATCGTGAGTGGAACTGGGCTTAGAAGTGTAAGCTAATGGTTCTAGCAGAGCTTGGTATTTTGAGTCAGTGTAGACATGAATATTGGTAATTATATCTGGTGATATATGTGATAAAGGTCCAGGTGAGTATAGTGGGGTCTCTGTGTGGCTGACCTGATTGCAAGTAACTGGAAGTGAAGCAGTAGCCATGATGCAATAGAAACTAAATAGGCTAGACATTGTGCGGAGCTAACACTTAGTTGGGTGGGTAGTGGTTTACAGGGTTATGCAGGGAGGATGTTCCCTGTGGTAGGTAAAGTGATCTAGCACACCTGGAATTAGGAGTATCACAATGGCTAGAAGCACAGCACCTAGATTTAAACATATCACAGTAGCTGGAGGGCGCAGCACCTAGAGTTGAAGTATCGCAGTGGCTAAAAGCACAGCACCTAAAATTGAGAATATCACAATGACTAAAGAGCACAGCACCTAGAATGTTCCACTAGAAAGTTAAACCCAGTGCATTGTGCACATTCTTATTGTAATTATCACCGCATTGGTGATTGCTGCCCCATATTAAAAAGTGTATGATTTCTTTGGAATTTTAAAATAAATAAATAAATATTGTATTGTACCAACCAGCCTGGGTCATGGTCTATTGTGACCCGGGGTATTTGAAAAGGGGGTGTGATATGAGTGGTGTACCATCTCAATATTGAATCAATACAAAAAGATAAGCATTTCAGTCGTGCGCTGCATACTAGACCGAGACCAAGGTGTGCGTCGCCTGATTGAAATCCTTAACAAATTTGGGGGCTTAAGTCCGGGATTGAGTTTGGTTACCACCCGTGACAGTCTAACAGAGCAGACTAACCTGCAAGGTAGTGATACTTTGTGTGTTGGGAATACTGGGTTACACTGTACAAGCGCCTCCCCAAAACAAATACTCTAAGTACCAAGCCTGTGTCTAGAAAACTAAAACTAAAATCAACCCTAAAATAGACAGAAAAGCAATAGAATATAGGTTACCCTTACATAAATAAATAAATTAAGAAAGAACATGTCCAAAATGACCACAGTAGAAATCAATATGGCTAGGGAGCACCTTCTGCACAAGCTATTTGTCAGAGGTGAGTGGCCAGAACAGGATGAAAAAGCCTGGCTACAAGAAATAACACAACAGGTCACTGCCATGAATCTGGACACGTGGCAGGATGGTGGCCTATTACACCAAGCTCTGAGTGAATTGTATATGACCCCAAAAATTAAAGAGGAGCAAATCAAAATTGCCAGAATTACGGCCTACATGTATCTCCACATGGGAGTGATGCGGGTGAGGCACGAGGAAAACACAACTCTGGCGCAAAATCAATCCGAACTTTTAGCTCAGATACAGGCTGATCTAACAATAGGGGAACAAAAATTACACAAGAGCCAAGAGTTGGAAGTAGAATCTGGAAATTACATTAAAAAATTAAAGGAGGACTTGGCCCTTCAACAACAGAATAATGTAGACATAGAGGCCCAACTAGAAGCAGCAAAAATAGAGTGTCATGAAAAGGAAGCTGACTCAACAATTAATCTATAACAGGGTCTGCTCGGGACAAATAACCATGTTGCAAGACCAGGTCAAAAACTTGAAAGAGGAAAATAATAAATGAATTATGAGAGACCTCCACTCTCAAGCAGAATTTGATGAAGAGTGCCAGAAATCCAATACCATCAAGAAACAAAGGGATGAACTTCTTGAACAGAGAGACACCCTAAATCAGGAGAAAGACGCGCTAGGCCAGCAAATAAGCAAGTTAAAAACAGAGTTACAGGGAAGTGAGTTAGCCCGCCAGAAACTAAATGAACACAAAACAGAGTATGGGAATCTACTGGAGCACACCAGACGGGTAGAAGGTGCTCTGGAAGAGAACACCCAGACCAAAGATGCAAAAACTCAGGAGGTGAGTCTCCTGCAACAGAAATTGTCTCATTATTCCCAAACCATACAGGAAGCGCGGAGAGACAATGAGGCCCTATGTGAGAAGAATGATGTGCTCCACTAACAAGTGGCAGCGCAAGAGCAGGTCATAGAGGCCAGTAAAGCTTTGATAGCTGAGCAAAAGGCTAAGATCTTTGCTTACTATCAAGAAGTAGAGGCTGAGAAGGAGAAACTAGCAAGGTTGGAGAAAGAGGGTGCTAGATTTAATTCTAACTGGAGGGACCCTGAACAGGTAGAGAGAGACAGGCCAACCCCTGATCATAGCATAAGGACCTCTGTACTAAGGGACTCAAACACATTTAATACTGTGAACACTACCAACTTCATGTCTACCGGTTCACATAAGCTGGAAACCAGGAGGCCGGCAGAATTCAATAGGTTTAGAATGATGGAGCTGGCTTATCAGCGCCCCCAGAAATTGATGGACGGGCGTATCTGTATAGATATTCAAATATTAAGGCTGATGTCTCTGACAAGGAAGACTCCTATGAGGGGAGGGTTAGGGAATTAGATCCACAGAAATATTACTTTCCAAGGGACCTGTTGGTCCAATTTGATGAAAAACCCAATGAAATTAGGCCCAAAAAGAGCATCCTGAAGACCTCTACCCAATTAGGGCAGTGGGGGGAATATTCTGCCAACCCTGGGGGCAGGGAGGAGTCAGAAATCTACTCTCCTGTGCCACACAGGAGTGGAGAAACTAATCTCCACCATTCTGCGAGCCCCTCTCAAGCTCACAGAATCCGGGAGAGCCTAGATGATCATGAGTGGACCTCAACTAGTAGCGCCTCTGAGTCTGAGGGCGAGTGGACTCGGGTGACTAAGCCAAAGAAAGCAAACAAACTAAAGAGAGTTATGACAAAAGACCCCATTAGGCAGATTAAGGCCCTTAGGAGTGTCATGACCCCATACCATAAAAATGCAAAATATTCTGTTTAGGAACACTTGGAACTCTATGAGCAGATGATGGACACTTTTCATATGAAAGACAACCAGAACTGCATAGAGTATATAAAATGGACATTCTGCCCTGAGTACTCCAGTTACTTTGCTGGACTGGAGGACCAGAACCATTCAAGATGATCCACCTACAGGGCGGCCATCTTGAAACACTTCTCCGCCCACAGAAACCCCTAGGAGGCTCGCAAAGCGGCCTACAATCTGCAGTAGGGGGAAGATGAGGCCCCACGAGAATTTGTGCAGGAGCTCAAACACACCTTTGCACAAACCACTGGGAGGGTGTGCACGGATAGCAGGAAGTTTGTAACCACCTTCTTTCATGCACTCCCCAAGTATATTATGACCCAGCTGGTGAGGGACTTCCACAAGAAAATATCTCTGGACTGGGTCATAGAGCAGGCAACCCGCATTTATGAGGTCCAAAAACCTGCAAAAAATAAAAATCTGGCCAGAAACCCCAAACCTGCCAACACCCCTGCTGCTGCTAAGGTGGCGGAGGTGAAGGTTGACCCATTTTAGATCTAGAGATGGGGGGGCCTAAAAATGTACCCACACCAAAACAGCAAAATCAGAGACCTAGAAGGCCTTCAGGCCAATCGCAAACAGGTGGCAGTCAGGGAGGTAATCCCACTAATGGGACCCTTTACTCCCCTGTTTATATCAGCCCCCGATACAAGGGCAAATGTCCAATCCTGGGGTATGTATGGACTCCCCCCAGCCCAAGGGGGGGATCCAATCAGGTAAGTACTACCCCGGGAAACTCCCCTCCTAACTTCCCCCAGGAGGGCAGTAATTCCCCAAATGCAGGGTTAAGTTTCTTCCCCCGATACTCACAAAACCCCAACCTGCAGGACAACCCTCCTTTCATTCCCCGATTTCAGGAACCCAGACAACCCAATCTGGGAGAGGGCAGGCCAAGGATTACCAAAATTCACTATATCCAGGGTACTACGGGAGAAGGGATAGTTAACCTTCCTGTGACCCACCTAGAGTTGACCAGAGACCCCCGTACCAGTCGGAACGGGTGTCCCAACTGGAGCGCCAGGTCCAAAACCTTACCCAGGATATGGGTCGCATGTCGAGGGCTCAACAGAACCCTCAGATGAACATGGCAGCTCAGAACCCCACAAATCAAGGGTCTGGTAACCCGAACAATGACGGGGCAAGAACCCTGACAACTCACCGGTTCCAGAGGAGGAGGCACGGGGGAAAGTGGGGTGTAAAGCCCTAAAGGAAGCTTCCTTCCTTACTTGTGAAAAGCCCCTGGACACCCAGGAACAGGAACAAAAATCTCCTGCCCCCGAAAATCTGCAACCCAAGGAACAGAGGGTGGGTAGGAGAAATAAACAACTCAAAAAGGCCCACTTTGTAGAGGAAGTTAGTGTCCTCCAATTTGGAGGGGAAGAATCCTTAAAGGATTCTGGGAAAAAGATCTTCTCCTTCAGGGACGGGAGAACTCCTCCCAAAGAAAAATGGGTCCCAAGAGATCTAAATGAAGACTGGGTGGGTGTGGGGACTGAGTCCGAATCGCCCATCATTGAACATCCAATGAGTATCCAGGAAACCCAATAGTAACAGAGGGATCCGGAACCTCACAAACCAATTCTGTTGACTGCCTCCAAAAGGGGCGTGGGCAGCCCAGAATCAGAAAAAGGAGAGCCCGAAACTCCCCAAATATCTGAATGCAACATTTTTCTTTCAGATCCCCAAACTCCCACACAGAATTTTGCCCAAACTACCCCTGTGTCGGAGTCAAAAATAAGGAAATTGACCACCCGGCTTGTCCAAAATGCACATTATCTTTGCACCCTTGAGGAGAAGGAGGGTAGATTTTGTGCCCCCGTCCGAGTGTAAGGGCAATGTACATTTTCGGCGCTGGTGGACACTGGATCCCAAACCACTCTTCTGTCAAAAAGGGCCTTTGATCAGCTAAATTCAGGAAGGGGGGAGAGATACCAGATCCCTCTCACCCCTCTTCCTGGACCACTCCAGAACTTCGATGGGAATGAAATTCCTGTCGCGGGGACTGCGGATTTGGAAATAAAAATTGGGCGACATAAGGTGAAACACCCTGTCATGCTCGTGACTCCAGAGGGCACACTCTGTCTACTGGGGAATGACATCCTGCGCAGGTTGTCCCCCCTAATAGACTGTGTGAACAAGGTCCTCTGGACTCAGACTAACGGGCCAATAAAATTGAAACAGAGTGTCAACCATGTTAGTTTAAATGGCACATGCTACATGGTTGAACAAAAATCTGATCAAATTGAGTTTCATTTTCAGAACAATCAAATACCTGACGTGACAGCAATTGCTGTAGGACAACGAACTGTTGATGGAAACTCCTCTCCATTCCTGAAAATCAACCTTCCTTCCAGTCTTAAGTGGCATTCCACACTGGAAGGAAATACTTTGAAATTCTATACCAATTCAAAATCTGAAAATTGCAATTCTATAGCCAAAAGTGATGAGAAACCAGCTCAAAGTTTAGCTGACATTCAGAAAATTAGAGAACAGTTGTTCATCCCTATTCAGTTAAATGAGGGGAAGGAATCTGTTCTCGCCCGATTGTGCGTGAACAAAGGTAAGAGCTTCATCAGCGAAGCCATGTTCCGAAAGCTCCCAAAAGATCCAGCCATTCCGACATTTAAATTGATCGATAGGTGGGAAATGGGCCTGGAAGCTCCCAATTCCAAACATCTCCTGCCTAGCAGGTGTATGCTCAAAATCTCTATCGGAAACAAAAGCATAGTACATAATTGTTGGGTCGTGCGAGATGTCCCTGCTGCATTCTATTTAGGCAGTGACATTAGCAATCGTTTTGCCGTTAATTTGGATCTGATAAATTACAAAGCCTGGTCCTGACTAGGGGGTAATCCCATGGACTTTGATGATTCAGAAAAAGCATTTCGGTCAACCCAATTGCTGCCGTATGCCGTTGAAGTAGAAATTGGAGAGGAGGTCACCATCTCAGGATGGACACGACTATTCCCACTTGAATTAAAAATTAAAAGAGGACAGAGACTGCAAAATCCCGACGCATATGTACACCTCAATGCCCATCTCCAACAGCAGGGGTTGGGGTTAAACCCAACACCATTAGTCAATGTAGAACACAACACCATTCCAATATTGATGGATAACAGCGACCTCAGGAGTAACACTCTGGGCACAGGCACCATTATTGGAATTTCGGTTGATGACCGACATTTTTCCATGGATATAGGTAATGAACTGAAAGGACCAATCCCCAATGACTGTTTTGACAGTGATAGTGACAATGATTTACCACCAGACAGGATCTTCACCCGGCAAGGGGGGAATTTCCTGGTTTACTCTTCCAGCCTTTACCGTGAGGAAGAGGTGACCTGTGACATCAGGCAGGATGAGGTGATCTTCCAGGTCCACAAAGACAGTCTCGCCTACCTGAAACCCTCTGTCCAGGTCAATACTCTAACCAGGGACCTCTCTAGCCAGCTGGAGGAGGCCGCTGAAATAGCGAAACCAGAGGTCTTTCCAGGCTTCAGGCAAATGGTTGAAGAGCAGGTCAACCTAGCTGATGCCTGTGAGACTTCGGAGCAAAAGCAAAAGTTGAAACAGGTGTTCTTAGATTTTCAAGATCTCTTGGCGGTGAACTTGTATGACTGTGGTCACACCGAAATCCATACAACAACAATTCCCACAGACCCTAGAATGACTCCAGTGTTTGTGAAGCAATACAGGTTGCCTCTTGCATCCATGGAGTCACTGACGGAAATAATCAAAAACCTTGAGTCCCGTGGAATAATTTGTCCAGTCCACAGCACCATTAATAAAACCGAACGACCAGTGGAGACTCTGTGCTGACCTGAGGGAGCTGAATAAACGGGCCCACATGGCCCGATGTCCTCTCCCCTACATTGACCAGGGGCTGGCCCAGATCCAGGAGTCAGGGTATACACTGCCATTGACCTAACCAATGGGTACTGGACCGTGCCTGTCAGTAGGGAGGACCAATACAAGCTGGCTTTACCTTCGGGGGGGCAGCAATACACGTGGACCTGGACTCCCTTTGGATACATCAACTCAGACAATTATTTCAACATCTTCCTACATAAGGCCATGCCCGACTTGGGTGAAAGGGGTAACATGGCCTATGTGTATGATGTCCTGATAAAAAGCTCAACTGTGGAGGAACCCATAGCGGAAATCCATTATGTTCTGACACAGTTGAGGGTTGCCAGAACAAAACTATCCTTCCAAAAGGAACAGTGGTGCAGAACCCGTGTCAACTTCTTGGGACATGAGATAACTCCTGAGGGTCTCTGTTCCCAGGATAAGAAAGTGGAAGCACTCCTAAAACTAAAGACCCCACAACTCTGCGTGAGCTAAGAAGCCTCCTTGGACTGACAAAAATTCCAGTAGGAAGTTCATTGAGGATTACGCAGAGATCCTCAATGACTTCTCCCCGGAAGCTATTAACTGGATTAAAGGCATGGTCCAGTAAAAAATGTTACTGTCCCTACGGGTCGGCCATGTTTTTTTAAGCCTACGTGGCTCGATTTTAGAAAACTTTCCTATGGACCTTACCCGAGTTTTCGTCCATTAAACGCACACGAAAACAGGCACCAGGGAGCCGCCATTTTGTGATAATCCTATCACTTGCCGCATCGCCCTGGCTGAACTGCCTCTGCGGCAATAAATCAATTCCCCCGCCCCTGAGCCTGTCATCAGCAGACTCGTACCGCCCATTTCCCAACGCCAAAGCACGTCTTGTGTCAACATTCGCTGCGCTTCAGCTAATGACGTGTTGCCATGGAAATGGCAGGACGCCTCTTTCCTCAATAAGTATAAACAGACCGTTTCACAACACATAGCAGCAGATTTTCGATTCCATTCCTCTCTCTGTGTTACTTAGAGTATTTTGTGACTCGTTTCTGTGCTCTGGTCAGCTACCTTTGCCGCTTGTAGCCCGTGTGAACACCTGTACCATCTCAGTAAATTATTTTACTTTGTTTACCACACAATGGCTACAATAATGCCCTACATGTACGAGCCCGAGTACACCGAGGAGGAACTACTGGAAAGGGAAGCACGCGAAAACGATGGGGATTCGGGCGGCAGTTGGCAGGACGAATCAACAGATGAAGAGCCTGGGCCTAGTCGCATGGACGGCGTCTCCACCTGGTGCACATGCAATCGGTGCGAGCTAATGCCAACCGAGGAGGAGAACTGCTGCTGCCGAGAAAACTCGGGATGCCTGGCCTACATTTCGGAAGGCGAGCCACGACCGCAATGCATCACCGAGCTGCCAGCCTTCAGGGCAGCCTGCCTCACACGGGCCGTGTTGAGAATAATGATGGTGCTTATGCACGAACTTCGCGCAACTGTTCGTCCTCGTAATCCGAGTAACGAGTAAGTATACTCTGCTTGTCATGCCACTCCTATTTTATGTTCTTCTACTATATCCAAAATTATATATTCATATCATAGTAACACATGAAAGTCGTTCAATAGTGTGCATTGTCTAGATAGCATTTGTCCGTGCAGAATGCCATTAGTTACAAGAATTGTCATTGACAACAAACGTTTATTAAACTTATCTTGGTCATTTAAAAACAGTTTGTTTCATTTCTTTTCACAGGTGGTACAGGCTGGTGGCCTATCGTTCCTTTACATGGTTGCTCCACTGGAGAATTGGACACCGCGTTCGAAGAGTGATACCCGCCTGTGCCGTTCGTGCCATAAGAGAAACGTTCCCGAGTGACAGCGGTCAGTACAGGGGTTTTTCTCTCGCTGTGCTGCAACCTGACCTGTATAATCTTTAAAGTCTTTTTTTGTGTCATGAAAATAAGATACAAAATAAAACACCACATATATTTTAACAACGGTTGTTTCGATTTTTTAAATGAATCAAGTGTGTCTCCATTCAAGGATGGACGTCAGTGCTCCGAATGGGTGAAGGTCTGGTCACTGTGAAGCAGGGTGGTCACTATCTATCTAAGCTAACATAACATATTCTCGATAATGCATGCACTAAATAACACTTGTTCAGAGTCTTTCAGTAGGTTATGTCTCTATAAAAGTCACACATATATCTATACTAACAATTACCATTGGATTATACAGGCCTTAGGGTCTTGACCACTATAATACACCGGTTGAAGTGTGGGTCTGTGCTCACAAGAATCTCCGGTATGTGGCATTTGTTATTGATAAGCAACGATATACTATCAAAGGCGGTTCGCGCCAGTGGATGAGCGCTGGCTTGGGGGGCTGTCACGGGCGCGAAAGGCCAAGGTGCCAAACTGCATGTACACTTCAAAAGGTATCCCACGCCCAGGGGCCATCGGTCACATGGCCTCCTCAGACCCCGTGTCTCCAGCCAGGCCTCCCCTTGAAGCAGGTCGCCCCCCTGCAATCCACATAAGTGCGTCTCCATTCAGCAGTCTTCCTGTGCCTTATCTGCACGCCCCAGGCCCCTCCATCCCACCCACCCTCTATCAAAGGCGGTTCGCGCCAGTGGATGTGTGCTGTTACGGGCGCGAAAGGCCAAGGTGCCAAACTACATGTACATTTCAAAAGGTATCCCACGCCAAGGGGCCATCGGTCACATGGCCTCCTCAGACCCCGTGTCTCCAGCCAGGCCTCCCCTTGAAGCAGGCCGCCACCCTGCAATCCACATAAGTGTGTCTCCATTCAGCAGTCTTCTTGTGCCTTATCTGCACGCCCCAGGCCCTTCCATCCCACCCACCCTCTATCAAAGGCGGTTTGCGCCAGTGGATGCGCGCTGTCACGGGCGCGAAAGGCCAAGGTGCCAAACTACATGTACACTTCAAAAGGTATCCCACGCCAAGGGGCCATCGGTCACATGGCCTCCTCAGACCCCGTGTCTCCAGCCAGGCCTCCCCTTGAAGCAGGCCGTCCACATGCAATCCACATAAGTGTGTCTCCATTCAACAGTCTTCCTGTGCCTTATCTGCACGCCCCAGGCCCCTCCATCCCACCCACCCTCTATCAAAGGCGGTTCGCGCCAGTGGATGCGCGCTGTCACGGGCGCGAAAGGCCAAGGTGCCAAACTACATGTACATTTCAAAAGGTATCCCACGCCAAGGGGCCATCGGTCACATGGCCTCCTCAGACCCCGTGTCTCCAGCCAGGCCTCCCCTTGAAGCAGGCCGCCACCCTGCAATCCACATAAGTGTGTCTCCATTCAGCAGTCTTCCTGTGCCTTATCTGCATGCCCCAGGCCCTTCCATCCCACCCACCCTCTATCAAAGGCGGTTCGCGCCAGTGGATGCGCGCTGTCACGGGCGCGAAAGGCCAAGGTGCCAAACTACATGTACACTTCAAAAGGTATCCCACGCCAAGGGGCCATCGGTCACATGGCCTCCTCAGACCCCGTGTCTCCAGCCAGGCCTCACCTTGAAGCAGGCCGTCCACCTGCAATCCACATAAGTGTGTCTCCATTCAACAGTCTTCCTGTGCCTTATCTGCACGCCCCAGGCCCCTCCATCCCACCCACCCTCTATCAAAGGCGGTTCGCGCCAGTGGATGCGCGCTGTCACGGGCGCGAAAGGCCAAGGTGCCAAACTACATGTACACTTCAAAAGGTATCCCACGCCAAGGGGCCATCGGTCACATGGCCTCCTCAGACCCCGTGTCTCCAGCCAGGCCTCCCCTTGAAGCAGGCCGTCCACCTGCAATCCACATAAGTGTGTCTCCATTCAACAGTCTTCCTGTGCCTTATCTGCACGCCCCAGGCCCCTCCATCCCACCCACCCTCTATCAAAGGCGGTTCGCGCCATTGAATGCGCGCTGTCAGGGGCGCGAAAGGCCAAGGTGCCAAACTACATGTACACTTCAAAAGGTATCCCACGCCAAGGGGCCATCAGTCACATGGCCTCCTCAGACCCCGTGTCTCCAGCCAGGCCTCCCCTTGAAGCAGGCCGCCCCCCTAATACCATGACATACATACGTCATTCACAAACACACCCCTGTTTCTAATACTTTATAAACCACTTGATATGTCTCATGAGAACATCTTTGTGCTTTGCAAGTCAACTCCTGAACGTGCTACCTGGCAACCACTGAGATCTACGCTAATCTGCTCGTCGTCGTGCTATCCGTGAACTTCTGTGACCGCTTAGAGCAAACCCATCAGTGTGCTACCTGTGGCCACCCACCTATTCTCCTGCAACATGAATCCAACTGTTTGTTGGTCAAGGTAAGGCCATGTATCCTAGTCATATTTTGCAGATTTTTAAATTTCTATCTATTTGCGAGTAGAGTACACAATAGTGCTATGTTCATTAGTCTCATTGCTATTGACTTGAGTTTCCATTGCTATGCTATCAATAGATCTATTTATTTTCATCTGTGTCTATTGTCATCGAATTGCATCCTTCGGGGGTCCAGTCTATAATGTAAGCATGTTTCCTTCTCGTGCAAGACAGAACATCCAAGGGACGAGTCACATGTTCAGATTTTAGTCACATCATTTATACATTTCTGCAACTTATGCAAATACTAAGCCGCACATAATGAACTGGTATAGTTCCTGCGACCAAAACAAACCTTGCATTGATCATTGTATGATTCATTTACTTTTGTATCAAATCTTTATTCTTGAAGATTGTATAATAATGTCGATATTTACTCATCAGATTTATCAAAAATGCCTGCCTGTTCGATTAGCGGTTGCCCTTTGAAGACCCATGCGAAATCTGAAGGCACTACAATGCATGTATTCCCAAAAACTGTTGATCGGATAAGAGAATGGGTCAGACATTGTGGATATCCACTGGATGAGCTGGAAAGTAGAATCCAACAAGTCTTACAGGACAAGAGGGGTGATCGATACCGCATCTGCAGCCGGCACTTTTCCTTGGACATGTACACAACATCTTGGGTAACAAAGAAGAATAAACGGCGAACGACACGGAAATTGCTCTAAAACGCTATTCCCACTCTATTCGTCCACATTCCGCTAACGGTGAGTCAAGTGTCCAGATTTAGCTTTAGGCCTTGTGGTAGTGTGTAGGTCACCGAATGGATTAATTGATATTGTAGGTGTTCTATCCCTTGTAATAATTTCGATATTGATATGAGTGTATATTTTTTTGAATAATGACATTTATCAATATATTCTTTTTCGATTTCATAACCCACAAACGCAATGTATATATATGGGAACAGGGAACTGTGCTGTATTGAGCATTTTTCAAGTCTTCTGTCGCCTTACATGGCTATTTTTAATATTGGCATTTCATTATCAATCATTAATTTACCTTTACAACTTCTTGACTATCCCTTGAATCTGAAGCAAGAACATTCTACATCCTTGACGTGGTTGCAGTTATCAACCTCTTCTAGCGCGTATCAGGTAATCTTACTAGGCTAATCCGCTACAGACTTGTTTTATGCATGTCAAGTAATAGTTTTATTCTATCGTGTAATTATTTTACCGAATGTTTGGTTAGTGCTTTCCAATTGATATACACCTTAGTTATCGTCCACTGGTGTTTGTTTTCAGTTATAATTAGTGTTATCCATACTAATGCAAGTACTGTCTTTCAAGGAGATGCTGAAGCGTCCGCCACATCTACAACATTTCTAGATGTTCTTCACCAGCATGAGGTATGGATACTGACAGCTCCATCGAGCGTCATCATCAGAGCTGGAATTCTTGTCGTTTGATTGTTCTTCACAATGTTTCATTCGTGGTTAGCCGTTGATATGTACCTGTGCTGTTGACCCCAGGTGTGTGTTATGTTTTCACTATTGTAATCCTAACTAATGCAAGTACTATGTTTCAGGCAGTTGATGGAGCGTCAACCCCTGCACTTGATGCAGAGCCTGACATTCAAGTAATTCCAGGGGAAGTGGAAGGGGGACCATGCGTATACGAATCGGCGCAACAGCTTTCGGAAGTGCGCACTACATTTGTAACATCCATAGATATTCTTCAGCAGCACGAGGTATGGATACTGACAGCTCCATCATGCGTGATCATATAACGTGATTCCATTTGCTATACTTTCTTCCCTATTAACGCAAGTGCTGTGTTTCAGGGAGACGACGGAGCTTCCACTACAATCACAACATCCCATTTAGATGATGCAGATGTAAATAAATCGGAGAAATAAGTCGATGAAATGTGATCATATTTGGATTTTCCTTGATTCTTTTAGACAATGCATCATTTGTGGTTATCTCTTTATATGTACCTGTGCGTTCGACCCCAAGTGTGTGTTATGTTTCCAATATTGAAAACCATACTAATGCAAGTACTGTGCTTCAGGGAGACGACGGAGCTTCCACTACAATCACAACATCCCATTTTGATGATGCCGATGTAAAGGAATCGGAGAAATAAGTCGATGAAATCTGCATATTTATATTTTCCTTGATTGTTTTAGACAGTGCATCATTTGTGGTTATCTCTTTATATGTACCTGTGCCGTCGACCCCAAGTGTGTGTTATGTTTCCAATATTGAAAACCATACTAATGCAAGTACTGTGTTTCAGGGAGATGCCGATGCCTCCTCGCCAATACAACCATTCATGGCAGTCCATGCAGAGCCAGAGGTATGGATACTGACAGCTCCATCGAAATAGATCATCACTGGTCGAATACTTGTCGTTTGATTGTTGCACACAATGTTTAAATCGTGTTTGGCTATTGAGATGTACCTGTGTGTTCGTCCTCACGTGTGTTTTATGCTAACAATATTTTGATACATAGTAATGAAAGTACTATGTTTCAGGGAGACGATGGAGCCTCATTCCGTGCTATCTATGCGGATACAGAAAATATAGTTGTTGCAGTGCAAGAGGAAGGGAGGACATGCGGAAACGAATCGGAGCTACAGCGTGCAGATGTTGAAGGTCGAGTCAAAAAAGTTGCAAAGAAAAAAAAACAAAAAAGGTTAGTTACAAACAGTTCATAACTTTAAAAAAATGTTTGTGCTGGGGACTATTTTATGTTTTTTTCCAGTCAATTGGACTACACTTTATCTTGTGTTTAAACTGAACATCCCTTTTCCAATCTCTCCTCTAGTTACCCGTGGGTGTCAGAACTATACATACACAGACAGTGAAGCGAATGAGAGATGTTGCTTGCCAGACCATGTACACTATGGAGGAATTATTAATTGAGGCGAGGCGTGTTCAGGCTCGAGATGCTCATGTCCAATGGCCAGAACATGAATTAACTGTGTTTGGAGAATACAGCAATGTTGCATTGGACCATTGCTACAGTGCGACCGCACCACCACAAGAAGATGATATTGAATGTATTGAAGATAGCTCTGAAGTAGTTGCAGATCAATTCACACAATCTACACCCGCCAAAAAATTGCCACCCAAAAACCTGTCGACATTGTTGTGTTCTCCCATTATTGTTGAAGTAACAGATGTTGAAATGACAGAGAATAAACCAGCCGCAGCATCCATAGACGCATCAGAACTTGATATCAGCGATATTACTTTCCAATGTGTTGAAATCTCTGCAACGTCACAGGCCGAAACAACGTTGACGCAGGATGACAGTCTAATGAAAGAGAGCAAATACATTGTATTCGACAGTTGTTTGATGGAAATTATAAGTATGCTGAAATGTGTGCATTCCGTTAGAGGGAAAGTATGTGGGAAGCCATTGATTAATTTGACTCGTCCAATAAAAGGCAGTAACGTCAAAACAAATGCTGCCTGTAGATTAAATCATAGGTTCTCATGATCTGCACAAACGATGCTGGGGAAAATGCCAGCAGGCAATCTACTGTGTGCAGCTGCATCACTTTTTAGTGGCTCCAGTTTTAGAAAGTTAGAGGCTTTCTTTCAGTTTGTGGGACTCCATTTCATTTCTAAATCGCTGTACTACATATACCAACGTGATTATCTGTTTCCGGCCATTAGTGATGCTTGGAAAATTGAACAATTGTCTCTAGTAAGTACATTCAAAGGCAAACGTTTCAGGCTAGCCGGCGATGGACAGTGCGACAGCCCTGGATTTTCTGCCAAGTACTGCACCTACCACTTTCAGGACATGGATAGTAAGAAAATTGTGAGTTCGGTGGTCGTGCAGGTAACACAATGTACATCCTCAGTGGCCATGGAGAAACTGGGATTTATAAAATCATTGGAATATCTCCAATCAAGGGGAATGCACATCGACTTTATAGCCACGGACAGACACGTTTCAATTGCCAAGACAATGAGAGAGCAGTTCCCGCTTATTAATCATCAATTTGACGTATGGCATCTTGCTAAATCAATCAGTAAGAAAATCTCGGCTGCAGGAAAAAAAAAGGTTTTGAAAGTATTTTGCAGTGGTCCCAGTCTTTCACCAACCATCTTTGGTGGAGCTCAAAAACTTGTGAAGGGTCAGTGGAAATACTACTTGAAAAATGGCGGTCACTGATGCACCACTGTACCAATGTTCACTGCTGGTCAGAAAACCTACATTTCCACCAATGTGAACATGGCCCTTTGTCCCCAGAGGAGGCAAGGAAGAAGAAGTGGTTGATTCCATCTTCACCGACACACAAAGCCATTGAGAAGATTGTTTTTGACAAAACTCTATCAAGAGATTTGTGAGGACTGACAGAATTCTGTCACACAGTAGATTTGGAGGTGTTCCACAATATGTGCCTAAAGTACAGGGCAAAGCGCTTGTATTTTAGCTTTCGGGGCATGAAACATCGCACTCTACTAGCGGCCTTGGCCCATAACAGCAATGTCGGACGTGAACAATCTAGGACTAGAGGTAAAGTAAGGATGCCTCGCTACACTAAGGTGTTTTCAAAATGAAGTAAGCAATGGGTGATCCAACCAGTCTATGATGAAATGCAGTTCGACTTTGTGAAAGGCCTTATTGTTGCTGTGTTAGAGAAGCACAGATATGGAATTTTGGACGTTTCTGTGCAGAGCAGTTATCCATTGCCACCGAACATTGCAACTGTGCTATGTCCACCAGAAGCACAGCTGGTTGTGAAGTACAAATCCCGGTTTAAATAATTGCAATACGATTGTCTTTTTGTAAATAAATGTTATTGTACAGTGTATCTGTAACCCTAACCCCTACCTTCACCATCATGGGTGGCGAACAAGCTGGGTGTCATCTTTGAATTCTCTCTATTCACCTCATATATGTGTATGTATATATTTTTCTCATGTCTCATCTCATGTAAATGTAAATGCTGCGCACTGTTGCGTACTGTTAACGGAGGGGAGGCTTGCGTATTGCAAATAATAAAACAAATAAACAAACAATAAATCTCACTTTTAACTCAACTCCTGTGGTAATTTATACTTTCCCTGACCTTCCGCCAAAAATTAAATGTCTCCATTTGGGCTGCAAAGCTCGCAGACAACGGGGACAAAATTGGGGGCCTTAGAACGCGCCAAGCGGGCCGTGGCATTTGGGAGAGAAGCCAGTTCGCATTTGCACATTGAGGCGCACTACATAGAGGGATTCTAAACTTCAAGTTCTCACAGATGCCTTTACTACGGGATGTTGCAAATAAAGAATGCGAAGGACATCGGCTTTGATTTTCAGTTTGCGCCCAGAAGAGGCCCACAAGTCGCACTGGAAGTATAAGGGTCTATTGTTTTTTGACCTTGAGACAGGGACCATGCCGAAAGAACTTCATTTGAAGGGGGTGCGCAATAACGTAAGAGACGATAAGGCAGAAAATTCAGAAACTAGACCGAGTTTCATTTTTGTTCAGTATACGAAAAATCGTTGTCAAGAGCACAGTCCGTTTTACAGACTGCATTACGCAGAGACACAATGGAAATTTCAAATATAATGTGGGTAAATCTTTAGAGGCTTTTATACCGGAATGAAAAATTAATGAATGGATGCATGAATAAATGAATGAATGAAGAGCTAGGAAAAGCAAGGAAAACGTGTTTGTAGTCGGCACATGGGCATGCAGGTCCACTGGTCTCACCGATCTCGGTCCTTGGCCCAGCCACTTTTCCCTGCACTGCCTACCTGCACTACGGGACTGTCTCTGTATCCTTTAGGCCCTTTCTCCCGGCATTTAACTTGCACTTGCCACCAGCTGGCCCTGTTATTTATCTTGTATTCTACTAACCATGTACAGCACTTTTACCCCCCTCTCCCCTTCCCCATGCGCGATCTGAAAGACACCTGGCCTAGTAGGATTGTTGTCTCTCTGCCCTTGTTCCCCCCTGCCTCGTCGCGCCTTGAAACACTTGTGTATAGGCGCGTTACAAATGCCATATCATATATCAAATCATTCCACACGCATGTAGACTAACTGTCGTTTCTCATTGTGTGTTGGCCTCGATTTATTTCGTTACTTTTCGCATTGATTTTAGAGCCAAACCTACTCCATTGAACTATCCTTGCAAGCAAATAGTTTCTGATCAGCCGTAATAAATAAAATGAGTAATATTAATGAAGATCGGCTGGTGAGACTAATTATAATTTTTTTGTTTTCATAACAGGTATTTGCTCCCCTTCTGCTACTGTCATCGGTTCGGATTCTTCAATAGACACCTGCAGCTTCGTGTGAACAACTGGAGCACGTTAACCATATTATGGGACGATCGCCAAGGGCCCACATGCCCTTACGCTGTACTAGTGGCTAGAAGCAACATATCAACCTTTACGATGGACTAGTGCCTAGTTGATGGAACAGCCTTGCGGTTCACCGTGCTTCCAAAGTGATTCTTTTAACGAAAAGCAACACCCTGTGTACCATTGCGGATACAGATAAAAGAAAATAAATGGCTTTCGCAGTTCATATGGCAATTGCTGAATATTCTCTAAACATTTAATGTCAAATAAATGTACTTTACCAGATGTACTGTGTTGCTGTTTGATTTTAAAGTACAGTTTCATATTCCGAATTGTGGCGCGCTGTGTTGTGAGATGGTCTGTGTTGGTTTCCGGGTTCTGTGTGGAGTCGCGTAGAAGACGACTGGGCGCGTTTGCCTACGCAGCACAGTAACGTGACAGAGAGAGGCAGGGAATATGAATGTTTTGATAATGTCAGGCTCTGGGGCGGGGGAATTGATTTAGTGCCGCAGAAGCAGGTCAGCTAGGGCGATGCGGCAAGTGATAGGATTATCACAAAATGGCGGCTCCCTGGTGCCTGTTTTCACGTGCGTTTAATAGACGAAAACTCGGGTAAGGTCCATAGGAAGGTTTTCTAAAATCGAGCCACTTAGGCTTAAAAAAACATGGCCGACCCATAGGGACAATAACATTTTTTACTGGACTATGCCTTTAAGTCCTTCTTGAGCGAGAGAACTATGAGAGACTTCTCTCCATCGACAGCAACAGATCCCACCCCCATCCTGTGCGGTCTCCCGCAAGGCTCTTGCGTCTCTCCAACTCAATACAATATCTTCACCAAACCCTTGTTTGACGAACTGGACCTTCTGGGTATTACCTACACTAATTACGCAGATGATATCCAGATTCTCTTCCCGCTTTCTGGGGATCACAACAGGGACATGGGGCTGGTGAACAAAGTATATCTTATCATCCAAGCCTGGATGGCCACTCATGGCCTATGCTTAAACAATGATAAAACAGAGTTGATAATTTTGGGCTCTCAGGCTAACATTAAAAAACTAGGCCAGGAATTTGCCTCATTCAACATTGATGGAAACTCTATCAAAGTATCCAAGGAGGTAAAAACCCTTGGATTCTACTTGGACTCCACATTGTCGTTTGATAAACAGATCAAATCCCTGACTTCCACCACAGCCTATACGTGTAAGCTACTCAGAGCTGGCAAGCCCTTCCTCTCTGATGACAGTTGCCCGATCCTGGCTAGAGCTCTAATACTCTCCAGAATCGACTACTGTAATGCTCTTTACAGTGGTGCTAATAAACCAACCATCCACAAACTCCAAACCTTACAAAATAACGCTTTAAGAGCAGCCTTAGGTATAAACAAAAGAACACACATTTCCCCTATCAGACGCCATCATAAATGGTTATCCACGGGCAACAAAATACAATTGAAGACACTTTCATTGACCCACAAAGGCCTTAATAACTCTGCCCCTAACTACCTTACAGCTAGGTTTCAGAGAAAAACCGTCCACAGATTAACCAGAGCCGGTAATGCTAATTGTCTGACCCTACCTAAACATAAGCTTACCACTATTGGTGGCAATAGCTTCCCTGTAAAGGCCGCTAAATGCTGGAACGCTCTCCCTCAAGATTTGAGAGCTGACCAACCCTTCCTACAGTTCAGAAAAAAGGTGATAAAACACAATATCGCCACAGACTCCTCCGACCTGATAGATCATTCCCGTTGTCCCTGTTCACCTACGTGCCTTAGCAATACACAGAGGCTTAGACTAAGCATGGCACATTTCTGCATACTGCTCATGCTTATTCTTGCAACTACAAAGGCCACTTTATCGCTGTAAATATCTGCACACTCTGTACTTATGTAATTTTTGTGTATATTTTTGTACATGCTATGTATATTTGCAACTATGTAAGCTTCGCATTTTCATACTGCTGCGCCCTCTTACCTACGGGTTTGGTGCGCATAACAAATGAATAAACAAACAAACAAACAAACAAACAAACAAACAAACAAGACCCATGATCCATCTGTTGAAGGGGGGGTCAAGTGAGAGTGGGGTCCAGAACAAGCCGAGGCAGTGAAGCAACTCAAAAGAAGCCTCTCACAAGCTGTGGTCAGTCAAAAGGCCGAAAAAAAAATCGAATGACAAAAATCTCGAAAAAATAATCTCGAAAAAAAAAATCGAATTATTTATATGTATTTTTGGGGTCAGGTAAGTAAAAAAAAAAGGGGTAAAATAAAAAAAATGAAAAAAGGGGGGTTGGGGGGGGAACCCCCCATTTCGAAAAAAAAGTTTTTTTTCGAGATTTTTTGGTTCAACCTTTTTTTTTTAAATATTTTTTTTCGGTCTTTTCATTATAAACCCTCACAAGCACCTTGTATAGCTTACCCACTCAAAAACAAGGAGTTCTTCTTGGAGACAGGGTTCTCAAATACATGCTTGACAGCACTATTATATAAAAAATAAAGTAATCTCCTATGCAATCAAGACTTTATCCTCTGTGGATGAAAAATTCAACGATTATGAGAAGGCACTCCTGGCAACGGTGTGGGCATTGACAAATTACTGCCCGTTCATCCAGGGGGAACACATCATAGTGGAGACTCCCCACCAGCCTTTGAACTACCTCCAAAGTGACAGAATCTGGGCCGGAAATGTGAGTAATTCCAGAATTACTTCCTGGATTCTGTCAATGCAAGGCTTTCCTGTGGAGGTCAGATATGGCCAAAACAAGAAGAGTCCCCTCGTGCAAGGTCTGGCTGACTTGCATGATTGTGCCAGAGAAAAGTGTCTCAAGGACGAAAGTCTTAAAATCCAGAACAACATGGAGGCGTACCTGAATTCCCTGCACAAAGTCTATGAAGAAGACAAGTGCGAGGGAATGCCCACAGTTTATGTGGACGGGTGCTCCTACCATGTTGACAACAACAGGGAAAAGGAACTGATGGCCGGCATTGGGAATGCCTGGGTGAATGATACCCCGCAACCCACCGCTCGGTACAAAATCTGTCCCCGCAGTAGTCAGGTGGCAGGGTTGATGGCGGTTCATCAAGCCATACTCACTGCCATCCAACACCAACTCCACAAACTGGTCATAATCACTGATTCAGATTATGTCCGGAACTGGTTCGTGGAGCACCTGGTTAATTGGAAAACCAGAGGCATGCTATGTGCTAACAATAAACCGCTGAAACATGGAAAGCTTATCCAAAATATTGATGATCTGGTCACCTCTATTGGGATGACCATCTATTGGAAGAAGATCAAGGGTCATTCCAGAATAGAGGGACCAGACAAAACTGGGAACAACTTAGCTGATCAGCTGGCCAAAACCAGAGACATCCAGGGGGATCTCCTGGAGATCGAGTCCCTGTTGGGGGAAATCCAGGTCACTGCTATCACTAGGTCCCAGACAAATGCTCACAATGAACTCTCAACTGCCCAATGGAGTAAGGAGACCCCAGATGCTGATTTAATCATGGCACAAAAAGGGGATCTGATTATTGGTAAATGTTATCAATACATTGAGGACCCTGAGAACCTTCCCCTGACGGATACCGATTACATTGGGAATGAGGACCTCAGAGTGTTGATGAAATGTCAAAAAAAAATCTATATCCAAGACGGTTTGTTGGTAAGGAGATCCCTATCTGGCTGTAATCAGTGAGTGGTCCCTACCTCATTCCGAAGCCTGATGCTAAGTCATGCCAATGACGCGGCCACAGCTGGTCATCGGGGTTTCACACTACTTTCAAAATCTTGCGAGGGGTTGCATACTGGCCACACATGGGCCAGGACCTCGACCAATACTTGAATGGGTGTCTTGTGTGTGCACAATTTCAGCCAACATCACTCACACACCGAGCTCCCCTGCAGAAGAGGGGGATGACACTGCCTTAGTCAGATTTACAAGTAGATTTCATCAGGCCCGGGATTCGCTCCTCTAGGGCGAACAAGTACATGTTAACAGTAAGGTGCTCGTTTACCAAATGGGTGGAATGTCTCCCGGCCCCAAATTGCAAGGCAGAAACAGCAGCTGCCCTAATGATCAACCACATCTTCTCGCGTGTTGCCCTACTCCAAAGGATTGAGTCAGACTGAGGTAGTCACTTCACCAGCGAAGTGATGACAAAGATGTGGGAGATACTTGGGGTAAAAAGGAAACTTCATATTGCATGCCGCCTGTCCTCTAGTGGTGGAGTTTAAAGGTACAATAAAACCACTGTGAGCATTCTAAAAAAGTTTGTGGCAAATTCTGGGCCAAGTTGGGACATCCAATTACCATTTGTCCTGATGGCCATCAGATCTACATCTTCTTCTGCAACTAAGATGTCTCCATTGGAGCTGATGACTGGGCGAAGGATGGTGTTACCTCAGCATTTGCTCTATAGAACACAGGAGCAGACACTGATCAACGCCTCCACAACTCATGAGTATGTTGAGAATCTAAGAAAACACCTTCAACATGCTTTTGCGTACGCTCAGCAGAATTTAGAAAGATCTGCAGAGGGCATGAAGACTAAGTATAATCTAAAAACAACCAAAAAGGAATACCAAGTAGGAGACAGAGTCTACTTGTACAATTTCCAAAGGAACCAGACCAAGGAGCGCACATTTTTGCCTAGCTCGCGAGGACCTTTTGAAATTATAGATAAAATCTCACCTGTCGCCTACAGAATCCGCATCCCCAAAGTCGAATAGACAGAAGAGAAATGGGTCCATATTAATCAGCTAAACAGTTGTCATCCTAGGCACACTTTGCAAAAAATTGAGGAGCCCAGAGAGAATCAAGTAGAGGAGACATCTGAAGCATGAGAATAAGAAAAAGAAGAACCTGAAGGGAACAGATAGAGTTTTTGGTATAATTATGTAACGGGGAGTATTTTTCTTCATTATCAATTGTCGTCATTGAATGCCTGCGTATCCCACTGCTGTCAACCCGATTAGAGGGCAGTTAGTGGGAAATGAGTTACGCTCATCTGGTCTCTGCAGAGGCATTGGGGCATGGTTGCAGCCCTCCCTGAACTTGAATCACCCCCTCAGGCCTCTCCCTCAGTAGAAAAGCTGTTAGCGGTGGTACGTGCTGATACTGCTCCTGCATGGAGATAAGAGTGTGTGAGTGCATCAATCTGTGATTGTTGTACCTCATGACCCCTTCACCCCAAAGAACGGTTTCTGTGAGCATACGCCAGGCTTTAAAACTCACATGTGAATTATGGAAGATAAGCTCTCCGTCCTGCTACTTCTTGCAGGGGCACCTCAAATGGGATCTAGTTCCTTCACTGATCCCTGTTCAGTTGCGACTATGCTTCTCCTTATGATTGGTAAGTCTTTCTTGAGCTCTTGTGATGCTGTTCGTCCTGTTTAATGTCTTTATATGTTGCTCCTATTTATGCCCGCAATAATGTCTCTCTTCTGTTTTCTTCCCTTAGATGGAAATGCAGCCTCAATGCAGCTGTGAGATGTGAGACGCGGTCGGATGGAAGATGGATGCTACCGCAATGTTCGATAGCAGGTAAGTGATGGTTTAAGGAAAGCGCAAAGTATGGCAAAGCGCAACCTTAAACTGACTGTTTTCCTGGATGGGCTGTCGGAATTCCTAAGTGCCATTCCCCCTCAGAGCTTGCCCCAGATGGAGGGCCTGGATGAACCTATTAATGTTGAAGAAATCATCAAAGCTATCAAATCCCTTAAATCCACATCCAGATGGCCTTTCCGCAAATTTTTACAAAAAATATACCAGAATACTAGCCTCACAGCTAGCTAATCTATTTAACTCCTTTTTATCCACAGGCTCCGTGACTGACTCAATGGCCAAGTCGATTGCGATCTTATTACACAAGCCCGGAAGGAATCCCGAATCCCCGGACTCCTATCGACCAATATCTCTCTTGAACAACAATAGCAAAATATTCACGAAAGTATTAGCGAAAAGACTGGGCGCGTTCCTCCCGGCTCTGATTAATCGAGACAAAACAGGGTTTATCCCGGGCAGAAGCACTCATGACAATATCAGAAGAACAATAAATGTGATCGAAAGTGCCCGCAAAACAAAGGTCGGCATGGCCGTGATTTCACTAGATGCACACAAGGCCTTCGACCGAGTAGATTGGGGTTATATCCGTGCAGTCCTTGAGCATTTTGGTTTTGGCCCCAATTTTGTCACTTGGGTTATGGACAACTATCAACGGCCTACAACACAGCTACGGGTCAATGGCATAAGGTCATAGCCCATACAGATATCCAGGGGTACTAGGCAGGGTTGCCCGCTTTCCCCCCTTGTATTCGCCCTTTCGATGAAGCCATTTGCAGCCAGAATCAGACAAAATGGGGATATAGAGGGGATATCAGTGTGAGATCACGAATACAAAATTACATTATATGCAGATGATGTGTTAATTACCGCGTCTTCACTAGAGAAATCCCTGCCTGGATGTGGGAAGAGATCAGGGAATTCAGTACCCTGTCGGGATTTCAGGTGAACCGGTCCAAATCAGCAGCCCTAGATATCAATCTCACTGCACAAGAGAAAGAATTGCTAGCTCCACTATTATCAATCCCATGGGGACTATTGGTATTCTTGGGGTTCAGATAACAAAAGACCCTTTGCGACTTTACTCTAGCAACTTCCCACACCTCATACGCAGCCTGCAGGATGACCTTAAAAGGTGGACACAGCAGGAGGTCTCTTGGTTTGGGCGTATTACATCGATCAAAATGACCCTAATTCCCAGATGGCTCTACCACTGCACAGCTTTGCCCATACATATCCCAGGCCTGGCTCTAACCGCTCTGCAAAAGAAGATCCTAGACTTTGTCTGGGGTGGGAAAAGCCTAGAATTAACAAACGAATCATGCTAAAAGGCAGGGTGCAGGGAGGACTGGGAGTCCCAAACCTAGCTAGATACACCCTAGCCACCCAATTATCGCACGCATTCGCATGGGTGCAGGAATCAAACCCCCCAAAATGGAGGCAAATCGAAGAATACTGGTGCCCGGTCCCATTATCAGACCTCCCACACCTACCAAACATAAAACCGCAGGTAAACAGCAGCCCCCTGGTGGCCACGGTTGTTACGAGCCAATGTTGGAAAGCGGCTTCCCGGAGATGGGGCATCCGTGGGTCGGTGGGTCCGTTGACCCCCATATGGTTTAACCCCAACTTCTCACCAGGCAGGCACCCACGAGAGTTCCAGTCCTGAATAGATGGTGGGTTGGTTAAAACTAGCAATTTCCTAGGAGAGGGGACCCCCATCACATTTGAGAGATGTAAAGTAAAATTTGGAGTAAGGGAACGGGAAAGATTCCACTATGCCCAGATCAGGCACTGGATGTCTGGTAGACTAATCCGTGAAAAATGCGCTAGAGACCTGTCGGCTCTCGAGTTCTCTTTAAACACACCTACTAGCAGGGGTAGGATCTCCACTATCTCCCGCCTCCTAGACAGGACAGACCCGGGGAAGAAAGAAAGATTTATGTTGGAGTGGGAAAAAGATCTAGGGTGAGAAATAGAGGTTGAAGAGTGGGGGAAAATATGGACGAGATTGCACAAAAGCTCTCAATGCGTCACGAATAGGGAAGGGGGCTATAAGTTATGCTACAGATACTATGTAACCCCAGTCCAAATTCAGAAGGCCAATCCGATCGCTCCTGGTAGCTGCTGGCGCGGTTGCCCAGCCCCCGGATCATTGTTCCACATGGTTTGGGACTGCCCGAAGGCAGAAAAATACTGGAGAGAAATACTAAACTACATTAAAGATATCACGGGGCTCTCCTTACCATGGGACCCGGGTATTGTTCTATTGGGGGAAACTGCCCATCGATGGCACTGTGGTGGTTCAAATGCGGGGACATAGCAGTGGCCGAGAAAATTGCAGCTATCCGAGTAGGCGCCCTGAACAAAACTCTGACCACTTGGGACCCGTTTTTTGACTTTGCGGCTAAATTCCCAGCCCTCACGAGGAGGCCCCCTCTCACCAGATGGCTGCAACACAGCCCACTTCTCTGAACAATAGGCGCGGCTGGGAAAAACTATTAGCAGGGTAACTAGCGCCAGATGGGGCCTGAACTGTTCCAAAGTTGTTAACACAGAAACATGGAGTCATTGGCAATTCCTGTAATTGATAACCACATTGGGAAACAGGTCTATATGTAATATCTCGCTCCTGTTGCAGTACTGTGATTTCTGTAGTGAATTGTAAAATGTAATCAAATGTTGGTTAAAAAAAAATGGACTGTTTTTTCGATGTCTAACCTTGTCTTCTGTTTTTCCTTGCAGGCCCTGCTGTCAACGATGGAGCATGTCGTGCTGCGGTGCCAAGATGAAGATTTCGGTGTTCCGGAAAGTGTAAAGATGAATGCTTGGTTCGCCGGAGAGATGTACAGGTAAGAACAGCTTCCCCCAGTTGGTAAGTATGCTGGCAGGAAGCAGGATGTCCAGGAAGCAGGATCTTCAAAGGTAAGTCTGACCTCAGGCGACGGTGAGCGTTACGCTGCTTGCAAGTGCAGAATAATGTGAAGCATCTGTCTTGAGGATTGGGGCAGCTTACATAGCTGAGATTGTGGGCACGCCCATTAGGGCTGGCTTACCAGCCACACCCTGCTACTCCTAGAGAGTGAGCACGTGCAAAGGCAATCCATTAGCAGCCACACCCAAGGATACACTTGAGGCTGCTTAATGGATGGAATGTTCAAGGTTAATGCATCCTGCTTAATGGATGGAATGTTCAAGGTTAATGCATCTGAAGTGCTATGTCCATAATGAAAGCTTTTTGGTGTTAAATGGATGTTCTTGTTTACTTTTGTTCATGAGCCTGGTGCCAAAGGCGCCAGGACAGTGTCCACCCTGGTGTCCTGTGCATGCGACCCCTGCATGCCTGTGCCCCTGACTTCATGACCATGACAAAATGGTGGTAACTGGTTTGTGTTCTCTTTCATAGATTTGTACTGGTTGCACCTTCACTACCAAGGAGGACCTCCTCTGGGACCTGGAAAGTAGAAACCAAAGTAAGTCCAGGGTTGTTGCTCAACACCATAAAGGAAGATCCAAGAGAAAGCTGGGGGTGTCATTCAACGTTCCAACCAAAGAAAGTGAGAGGAGCGTGACGCACCGCTCTGTGATGGAAGAAGGACTCATACCTGACTGATCCTGGTTTGTCCCATGAAGAAATCCCACTTGCCCGATTCTCCCTCGACTTGAAATCTCAGAAGAGTCGGGAGGGGTATATGTGGGATATATTGGCCCACTCAACAGTATTTCACCACATCACCAAGCTTCCTGTCTGCAGAAAACAGCAAATGGCTGTGCTGGCTCCTGTGCACACAGGACCCCAAAACTGTGTTTTGCAGCAACAAAAGAAATGGCTGCACCGTTCTGCCAAGCACACTTCAGGCAGGATGGAACAAGGGGACACACTGAAGGAGTGTGCCAGTGTGTTCTGAAACATATAAATGTAATAAAGTGAAAAGGCTGCACTGCTTTGCTGAAAACCCCAAATTCCCCTTCAAAATAAAACTTTTTCACCCTTTAAAAATGCTGCTTTAACGCTAATTCCATCTGTTCTGTCTTAAACTACTGTGATTAAAAGGCTCTGCCAGGCCCAGGAGGTTTCATTGTGCCTCAGCAAAACCAGGCATAATTCCCGAATGACAAGCCCTTTCAAAACAACTCTGAGAGAAATCAACAAGGAACTTCACTTTTACTCATACAGAAACACGCGTTTAATTCTTTACAAAAGTATCCAAAGCTCTGCAGTTCAAAGAGACTCTAACTCTCTGAGCCAGGTCAGTTTCAATATATCTGTGCTTCATACAAAACTCCTGCTTTCAAGAAAATGACTTTGACTGCAAAGACAGTGTGGGAATCTGATGGAGCTGCCAAACCGAATTTAAAGAAAGAAATGCTAGCTTTTAACCACACATGTAAAAATGGCCCTTTGCAAACTAAAGAGAAGAAATGGCCCGTTTAAAAAGGAAATTGTTGAATTAAAGCTTGCCTTATTCAGCAATACAAAGGGGTTGTGGTGTTGGTGATAATACACACAAGGGCTATTTTATTCCACAGGTTTGTTTTAATTCAGGACCCAAAATAAGAAAATAAAGATTTTAAAACACATGGGCTGAATTTGCAACCGCTCAAAAACCAGTTATTCCAGATGGCAGAACTAAAAGCTTCCCCCTAAGGGAGGGAGCCACACCATAAACTCTCAGCAGATACTACCACCTAAATGATATATACCAGGTTGGAAAGAATCTAGGCTAGTCTAACCCACTGACAATGGAACTCCCAGGGCAAGGAAGTTTGAAGTGTGAAGGGGCAATAAACCTTCAATTAAACTGAGAACCCCCCACCTTGCTTTGAAGGAAATGACAGTTGGTAACAGTTGAAGGAGAAAAAAAAAATGATCCAATGACAAAGGACTGCCATTGTTTCCAAAGACCATTTCATAAATAAACTTTAAAGACTTTTATCTCTGCAGCAAGACTTTGTAAAAATATAACATTTTCGTAGTTTAAAGGTGATTTTTTTGGGCTTTCTTTTAAGACTTGGTAGAATTCATTGACACCTTGGGAACAGAAATGGCCAAGTATGGCGGATTACAGGAAAAGCATCCATGTTTTAAATGCACATTTTTGTACATACATCCCTTATGATAATCCACACCCACGTATAAAGTTCTAGAATTTTGAGTAATATAAATCCCATTAAAAAGTGTGAAAAACTGGTAGAAGGGCAAAACAAGGTCTCACGGACTGGAGGAATGGACTGCAATGTGCTGCACAAAATATGTTACCTGTGTATATAAATTGCTAAGAGATTGCAATTGTATAAATGTATGTTTGTGGCAAAATCAGATTTTATTTAAAGTAACTCTGGGAGGTTTTTGGACATTGTAAAACTCACATCATAAATCTGACATAATTTTCCTGAAACCCAACCAGCTTAGAGCCAGGCGGGGACTAGTACCCCTGTCCAATCCCATTGTTAGAGGTGTGTTTAGTTAAGCCTGCCCCAGTCATATACTTTGATGATGTCACTAGGCATTATAAATAAGAGTCCCTGACAAGACTCTAGACACATACACACACACACTTCCTGATTTTTCTGCGCTGGCATCCTCTTCCTGTTCCATCCATCCAGATTCCAGATCCCAACTACAAGGGCAACGCATTGCTGACCCTATTCCTGGGCCCACAGCAAAAGCCTGAGTATTGCTGATCCTGCTCCAGCAAGGCCTCAATTCTGAAATCCCACTAAAATTCCCAAATAACCAAAGGAGAAGGCTGTGGTGTATTTGGGAAGCATCCTGATACCAATAACTGCATACTCACTGCAATCCTGCCATCCAGCTGACCTTTAGTATCCAGTGACCACAATTTTTTTTTTATTCTTTTTTTTTGCAAACCTTTAAAAAAAATACAGATTTACAGATCTTTCAAGACAAACAACAACCCACATCTCTTAGAGTCTTAACACATGTGTTTGGTCACTGCACACATCAACAAGACCAGACCTCAAACCGTCTTTCCCATCTGATCAGCCAACGTAGCATGTAGACGCTCTTTTACCGCCTGAAGAAAGGAAACCAAAGCATACAACACAGGTCTATTAGACCCGTCAAACAGGGCTTTCCACCAATCGTCTCGGGTTAGGAATTGGTAGTTCTTTGTGACTGTGCCGAAGATGCTGTTTCTTTCATGCTCTAAACCCGGCCATGACATTGTCAGATGTTTGAGCGTTTCGTTCGAGGTGTTACAAAACAGCACATAAGGTCTGAATCAGATGAATGGGACCTATAGCAGAGCCGTTCCTTGGTCGGCAGAACATTAAGCCTGAACTGCAAGTATAAGGATCGCATCCACTGGTCCGGGAAGCAAGACAAGTATGCCGGCACGCAGCCATAGGCTCTCGCCTCTCCAGGAACTTCTTGCATAGACCTAGATGTTGCTCTTTGGTTACAGGTGTTAATCCAGTCATTTCTCCAGAGCTTCAATTTAGCAGCATCAGGGTTTTCGAACAGCATTTGTGTCGTGATGTCGTATGAGGTGAGAACCTCATGACATAGCTCTTTCCATTGATATAGGATTGTGGGAGCTTTCTCGGTCTCTGGATTAAGAAGTATTGCAATTTGAGTCGTCGGATTCGTTAGTTTTAGTTTCCTGAAAAGATTTAGGAGATTCCAGGCAACCCTCGCTTGTATAGAGATGTACCCAAGCTCATATCTAACGCAGACCGTAGAAGTACCTTTGGGAAGGTGTAGAACTTTAGACCAGAAAATGTTTTCGAGCGAGTTCCACACTTAATTCCCGCAGCCGAAAGCATTTTCACCGGCGTAGATCAGTGAGGGAACCACCTTCTGCTGGAAGAAGTTTAGCGTTGGTTTTAGGGAAAATTTTCCAAATTTTTTGTTAACTAGAGACGCTTGACATGCCAGTTGTCGGCATTTTCTCTTTACTGCTTCAACCCATGGTGCGTTGTTTCTACTTGCACTTATTCGCATTCCTAAGTAGCAGGTGTACTACTACTCAGCACACGCCCAATGGGTTCTTTGTCCAGATACCATTTCAATTTCTGCTGGTTTGTTTTCGAGCCTTGCAGCTTTTCGAAGACGATGGTTTCGCATTTCCCCCTGTTGATGTCCAAGCCGTTCTCTGTTAGATATGTTTCCACGGCGATTAGTTTACGTTGTAGACCTATAGGTGTTGAGTCTAACAGAATGATGTCATCCGCATAGACTAGATAATCAACATGAGAACCATGGATTTTGGGTGGAAACGTGCGTAAACCATCGAAGGCGTCTTTGATGTCTGATATAAACAGGTTGAATATACTTGCTGCTAGAGGGCAGCCTTGTTTTACGCCCCTAGAGGTGATAATGGGAGCTGATAAGTTGCCCTTTTGGTCCAGTCGAACTCTGATTGAGGTGTTTGTGTGAAGTTCTTAGATGGCAGCCAACAGGCTAGACGGACAGTTCCATTTGGACATTTTTCCCCATAGTAGCTCTCTGTTTATACTATCAAACGCCTGGGATAAATCTACCAGGGCAAGATAGATCTTAGAGTTTGATCGGAGGGCTTCCATCTTCAGTAGATTTAACAAAAGGAGATTAAAGCAGCAGCCCACACCCTTAACAAAACCTGTCTGTCTTGAATCTACCCGATGGCTATTTGTAGACCACTCCAGAAGTTTTTGTTGGAGAAGGGTGGCGTACACCTTTCCCAGCACATCAAGGAGTGCGATTGGTCTGTAGTTCTTAGGGTTTCTGCAATCTCCTTTTTTAAATATTGGAATAATCACAGCGGATTTCCATGAGATGGGGGTCTTACAGCACTCAATGATCCTGTTAAACAGCAAAACACAGAAGGCGGCCCATTCTTCTGGCTGGTGCTTGATCGTAAAGTTTGTTAGCCCGTCGGGGCCTGGTGCTCTGGAGTCGTGCACGTTTTTAATGACTCTCAGGATGTCCTCATATTCAAAGTGACCACAATTGCCATTCCGGAAATGGCATCCGGTGACCAGAACTGGCCAGCTGTTTGCCAGGCGCCCTGCCGTGTAGTGACCAGAACCCTTGACGGTCCTAGATCCCAAACTAAAAGTGGACTGTAAGTATCATCCCTACCCCATCTAAACCCATAGCCTATCTTGTCTTTGTCCTTATTGCACTCTCTAACTCATCCTATCCTTATCCTGCTAACTTGTTCAAACTGTCAGAATCATTCTTGGAACCCTGCCCTTGATTTCTAGTGCTAGCGCCATCTCTTTAGTAATTTTCTCTTGTGTAATCCTAAGCCATTAGTCCTATTTTGAGTGATCGGACTTGTGCCCCCAAGGTTGGGCGCTGAGGTGAGAGGGTTGAACTTGCAAATCAACCCTGGAGCTTACTGTGTCCCTCTTTGGTGGCCTAGCCTGAATACTCTAGTGTAAAGTAAAACTGTTCTTGTCACAACTGGTTTCTTTTCCTATTTCACAGCTTCATTTTACCCAAAGCGCACCTTTTTCTATCTTGCATAACTCATCCAATTTACCAGCTAGAGACTTACTTTCACTTCCATATTGTACCTGTGATCTATAGCTATCCCCCAACCAAACAACCGCACTCCAAATCACCCGTTTCCATTAAAAACCATTTGGGTAATTTAAAGCGGGAATTGCAAAATTGCAAAGTTTCCAACGTGTCATTTTGCTGCAATCTGTTTTAAACTTTCCACTCATTTTCGAACTGTATGCTTTTGGTAATCCTTTCTTTGTGATTGTTAGAGTCTTTGCATTGTTGCTTTAGTAGGGAATTATATTTGCTTCAAGGTTTTTAACACACATTCATTATTTATTTGTCCTTTTCCGAGTGTCATTTTATAACATTGCAAGGGGTTTGAAATCCATTTTTCTCTCTTATTTGGGGAGGGAAGATCAGATTTAGATCCCGTTTCCTGTTTCTTAATCCTGATTACCTGCTATTGATATTGATATTGTATTTCTATCGCGCTCGTACACAAGTGTTTCAGAGCGCGACTAGGCAAGGGAGGGGAACAGGGGAGAACAAAACAGCGATCTTACTAGGCCCAGTGACATTGAGAACGCGCAAGTGTATGGGAGAGGGGGAGGGGAAAAGTGCATGGAAGGGGGGAGAAGTGGAAAGTGCGAAGCAGACGAGAAACAGATAAATAACAATAAATAATAAAGGCAACAGTGGTAGTGCAGCCAGCAATTTGCAAGTGCTAGATTTAAGGCAGCAGACAGGGTAGGTCTGATAAGTGCAGGAAAAAAATGGGGGGGCTGTAAGGGTACATATACAGACCCCAGTGCAAGGGGTGGCCCGGAGGCAGTGCGGGAGGGTGGCAGGGTGAGCAGGTACCTGGGCCCGGAGGACAGAGGGTGGCCAGGTGCACAGTGCCAAGAGAGAACAGATCAGCAGAGGCTAGGGGAGCGAAGGCAGAAGAAAAGAGGAAGGTCTTGAGGTGCTTCCGAAACCGGCGATGGTTCTCCTCAAGTTTTAGAGTGGCAGGGAGGCTGTTCCAGAGGGAGACCCCAGCCGAAGACAGAGATCTACCCTCAGCTCGTTTCTTTGAAAAACGACTGACCCTGAGGGAGTTTGAGGTAGAGGAGTGAAGAGCTCGAGAGGGGAAGTATTTGCGGAGTGATAGCTGAAGTTATTTTGGACCCAGGTCCCAGAACGCCTTGTGGACAATGCAGAGGGTTTTGAATTTAATCCGTGCATCCACTGGGAGCCAATGGATAGATTTCAGAGCTGGAGAGATACGATCCCAGGGCTTGAGGCCAAGGACACGTCTCGCAGTCCTGTTCTGGATTAGTTGCAGAGGGCGAAGAGTAGAGGCAGGTAGATTTAGAAAGAAGCTGTTACAATAGTCCAAGCTAGAGAGAACCAGAGCTTGGGATACCATGAGCTTCTGGGGGAAGGATAGGAAAGGCAGAATACCTCTGAGGAGGTGCAGTATGAAATGTGACTTTTTAGAGACCTCAGAGATGTGAGCGGAGAAGGAAAGGGTGGAGTCACTAAGAATTGATTATTTATGGGTTGAGGGAACATTTCAGGGGGAAATTCTAACTCGGGTGCTATTTTTCCTAAATAAAAAAGTGCTCCTATTCTGCTGTGCTGTGTATATGTTCCACTAGAAAGTTAAACCCAGTGCATTGTGCACATTTTTATTGTAAGTATCACCCCATCAGTGATTGCTGCCCCATATTAAAAAGTGTATGATTTCTTTGGAATTTTAAAATAAATAAATAAATATTGTATTGTACCAACCAGCCTGGTTCATGGTCCATTGTGACCCAGGGTATTTGAAAAGGGGGTGTGATATGAGTGGTGTACCATCTCAATATTGAATCAATATAAAAAGATAACCATTTCAGTCGTGCGATGCATACTAGGCCGAGACCAAGGTATGCGTCGCCTGATTGAAATCCTTAACACTTCTTACTGTTGCCACTGCAACCTTGAGCCTAACACAAGCCGGTCGAGTATTCAGGTGCTTCTGAATCACCGACAGTGTTGAATTTGCTCTGTTCCTTTTGCCAGTTGTAGTCAAGGACGGTACCTCAATGGCCACCACGCCTCTCCGCCCTGTCCCCGGGTATCTGTCATCCAGGTGGCCAGGACACAGCCATCACTTTTGGATCCAATTCCTGCGGGTGGTGCAGTGCGGGAGGATCACCTGGGTGAGGGGTCTTTGGGGAGTGGGAGTGGACACCAGATGGTGAGACACGGCATCCCCTTCCTTATGACACCTTTTCCCTATCCTGCCCAATAGGATATTTAAACCCCTCCCACCCCCATTTCCGACACAACCACTTTTTCACAGCGTGAACGACAATGGACTAATACCCGACCCGTTTACCTGACATGTCCCAACACCAGGGTGATGTAACGCTCACCTGGTTCCCTCGGAGGCGCGGGTCTTGACTGGGCGATGCAACCGTCTTCAGTGTCAGGCGTAGGATACGTTTGGCTCCCGGATTCGGCCCCTTTCTCACCGAAAGTTTAACCTGAAGGGTGAGGTGTCTGCAAGTGGAAAATCAAGGTATTAGTGCCTGGAAGATTGGGAGAAGTCCCAAGCCCCTCTCTCCCTCTCTCCCCGTGGTACTCGGTCGATGGTTGTGCACACCTTAAATAGGTGAATGCTAGGCTCTCCATCCTGCGTCTCATGCAGGGGCGCTGGGTCCAGTTACTTCACTGGATATGAGTTCAGCCTCTTAATTGCAGAGGGTAAGTTGAGGGCGATGCCGCCGTGTGCTGCACGAACGTGACTTGTAAGTATAAAAGTTCCCTTTAGATTGCTCTCTTCAAATGTCTTATCTCCTTAATGTCTGTCTTTTCCCTTTCAGATGCTGTCGGTGCCGAAGAAGATGCTCCCCACAGGTTCGTGGCAGAGAGCGTAACAAGATGATGGGGCATACGAAGGCACGTAAGTAGAAAGGCTGCTCTAGGGCTGTAGAATGCACCTTAATGTCTCTTTTGTCTTTACAGGTGCCGGAATGCAGCGCGAGCAGAGTTGGAGCGGGCGTAACACAAGTAAGCAGTTTTGTAACTAAGCGTTACTAACCAATGTTCTTTGTCTTTGCAGGCCCGATGCCGTACGAGATATGCAGAAAAAAAACGCCTTGAATGCTGCCGATGGATCGGGTAAGTTGAACCGCCAACTTTGCCTTTGCCTAACCTGTGCCTTTTGTTTTGCAGGAGCTGCTGAAGACTGAGGATTGGTTCCCAGCAGGTAATTTTCGTATTCACAGGATCCGGAACTGAAGATTCACTGGAGCTGACACGGTGAGCGTCCTGCTGCAGATGCAGAATAACGCGAAGCACCTTGCATCAATCGGGCGTGGTTTAAATAGTCCATAGGAGTGCTTAGGTGTCTTCTTCCACAGCCTCGCCCAGACAAAAGAGTTCCTGCTTCCAGAAGAGGTCCAGCATCAATGATCCAGGGAGTGGTGCCTGCCCCACCCAGAAGGAAAAGTAGTCCCTGCCAGAAGAGAGTGAAACATCATCTTGCTGTTAAGTAAGCAGCATGGTCTGCTGCAGGTAGGTCCACCCAAGCACTCTCACACTTGTTATGAGCCCGGCGCTTCCTGTGCCGGGACGGGTCCATGCTATGAGCCTGGCACCACCGGTGCCAGGACAAGGTCCAAAAGGTCCCTATTGGGACTTGCTGGTGCCGATAGTATATGTTATGAGCCTGCTTCCAAGGATGTTGGGCAGGTCCTGACTCCTTGGAAGCAGTGGTCATGACAGGTGAGGCAGAGTCAGGCAATTACCAACAACTGCACACACCGGATTACCCTTTCCATTCTCCATAGGGAAAAAAGGCAGAGCACACAAGCACACTCCGAGCAAGGACGAACACACAAGGAAGCAGCCATTTCCGGACGGCAGTTCAAATATAGGAGAAAGGGGACGAGACCTGAAAGGATGTCACGGAGGGAGTTGGCCTTGCCCTTTTCAACCCAGACCTGCAAAGCCTCAGATGAAAGATATGTAAGACCGGGAATCGTAGCTGGCAGGTGGTGCGACGATGTCAGCGGTACATGGCACCATCCCGCACTGATTGCCAGGCCGTAGAGGCGTGGTGGCTATCGAGGTACCGTCCAGCGGCAAAAGGAACAGAGCAAATTCAACACACCGGTGAGTCAGAAGCACCTGATAGTTGACCAGCTTGTGTTAGGCTCAAGGTTGCAGTAGCAAGAGTATGAAGATAAATGAGACAAAAGATCGTGTATGAACAAACTGGGTACCAGAGTCAGAGTGGTCCAGCACTGCGTGGCCGCTCAGTCGAAGCTCTCTGGCTGGTGCCCTTTTCCTGAACAAAGAGACAGTGTGGAACATTATGAATGAAGGAAACTACACGTACCAAGAGGCCATAGGGAAGGCCGGTATAAAGTGTTAAGGTGGTCATACAAAGTCAAGTCAAAGCCCTTGTAAATCGAAAGTCCTCGACACATTGCAGAAGCTTTATTATAAAACTGGCGTTTGCGCCCAGCTGTTGGGAACGCAGTGCGACCTGTGATGGTAAAAATCCTGCACTTGCCGAAGGTTAACAGAAAGACCCAGCGAGACGAGATGGTCCTTCGGAAGTCTAGGTATGAATCGGCAAGTGCTTTGGTTGGCCTGGACCCAACAGAGGGAGACTGGCGATTGAGAGAAGGATCGGAGCACGGCTGAGGAGGATCCAAGGGTGACAGGTATTCACCCCACATAAAGATTACCATAAGGAACCTTTGTTTTGTTGTTCTGGTGTATCAGACCCTCTGAAGCAAGAGACTTTGCATGAAAAGAGACTTAAGCACAGAACGCCCTGCTACTGGAAAAGGAACTGTAACCGTGTGCTGGAGAAGCCCAGGAGTGTGCTGTGCTTGAAAGTCCCACCGTGTCCCGTGCTAACAACGTGCGGAAGGGAGACCTGGCCATAACATCCTGACTTATCATTTTGTGAACACTTTTCTTTTCTTGTGAACTGTTGTGAAGTGCTTGCAATGTATGCATGTGAATGATGAACTGAGAGAATTTTGGTGTGCTGTGTGGAATGTTTGGGTGTGAATGCTATGTAAAGGTTCTAGGACTAGTCAAATGGGAGACGCTAGTCTGGGTGATGGGACCCAGTGGTTCGCTGTACCTTCTTATAAAGTAACTACAATAAAGCCTACTTGAAGAACCTTACCGGAGTGTCCAAGGAAGCTACCTTTGTAACATGAACATTATCCCACACTCCTTTGTAGCATAGTGGTAAGGATTGGCAATATTTTTTTTTTACTAGACGCCACTAGGACTGTTTTATTATTATTTGATGGTCGTAGCTTGCTCCCATCTTAGATTTAGGTTTAGATTAGGCGTTTATGGTTCCCATTTTACAGTTTAATCTACACCCTTAAAATGTGATCACTTGTGTCTGTTTTACTTTGATACCATGCCTTCCTTACACCACAGACAGGGGCCAAATTCAGAGGGCCCCTCAGTCGGATCATCCATTTCATAGAACTCACTGGGTCGATGACCTTTTGAGTGTGGCTCAGAAATTGGACAGTCCATATATATATTGTTTTGTTGTCATCCCCGCCCCTTGATTAATGCATGCACAGAAGTGCCGGGAATTTGTATCCAAGAGAAATTTCAGGACAGAATGGTTGTCCTTCATATGGACCTCAAGTTTTATTGCTTTTAAAAAGTTCCTATGATGTTGACAGATCCTTTTTTAGTGAATCAAATGCTTGTTGGGCATTAACCCCCTCTTTTTGTTTGATACTCATGCGTTTATCCCTTTTTGAACTAGCAATTCTTTGATCATGCTGGTTAGTTTTACATATTTTTTTAAGCAATCGTCATTCTCTGTCAGATGTTTAATGCAAGCCGTATTGATGTCATATAGATCTGCCAATATTACACATGTTGAACCACTCTCCTCCGCTGCAACACACAAAGGTCTAGTACATTTTCGGCCCTCTTTTTGATTCCATCTCACCGAAAGACATCTCCCATCTGGGGACAGCCAAGTGGTGAACTGATTCAATTCATAGACAGAATGTGAGAAAGTATAATCAAAGTATTTCATCAAATGATCCCTTAAAAGGGGATCCTGGATATTAAGCAGCCCAATATTTCAGGTACGCTGTCGTGAAACAAAGAAGTGATTATCCATAAAGGAGTCCCAAGCAACTCCCCTGAAAAAACTGATCTGAGAAGCATGGGGAATAACTGCGGCTAGATTAAGCCTGGCCCTCTCCGCACAGTTAGAATTAAAATCACCTGCTACAACCATGTCATGTTCATGTCCCCATGCTAGCCTACAGTCCAAAACATAAGACAAAACCTGTTGGAAATCTAGCATGTTCTGTCTTGCAGGGTGCCAATAAACATTAACCAGTAATACTTGGGACCTTGTAAAATTATACAACAGATACTGCCAACGCCCCCTCAGAGGAGTAGAACAACTCCGCTTGCAGGTTCAAAGCATTGTCTATGGCAATTGCCAATCCATTACTCGGACGACCCCTGACAATTTGAGTGGCTGGGAAAGTAAAAGTATTATATTCTCTAAGATCAAAATAAAAGGTTTTCATAGTTTCCTGCAAGAAGAGAAAGGTGAACTTTCTCTTGAATGTCTCTCCTATACAATCTGTAGTATCAAGCATCTTAGTAACATTGTTAAAAACACAGGCATTCCATGACATTATCCTAATAGAGGTAAGATTAAATAAAAGGTTAGTTTGGGTCAAGCCCTGTCTTATCCCGGAAAAGGACTTGAGTGTTGCTTCTATCTAGGACCAATCCTGGCCTTCTTTAAAGATATTAGACAGCTGGACAATAGCAGCAGAAGTGGTAACAGAGTCTACTTTCTTACTTTTAATAGGAATCTCAACCTTCCTGCAGAGGGTAAGAACCAAAGTACTTAGCTTCCTCCACAGATTTCAACTCATGGTGTATAAAGCCCAACATCATTAAATTAGAGCGCTGCTCCCATATCATATTTTAAAAAATTGTAGAATGAAAGTATGAAACCATTCTTTGGTACAATTGAAAGAGATATAAAATCAATATCTTCCGACTGGAGCAACCTCAAAGTCAGTATCTGTTTAAATATTCCCCACAATTTGGTTCTATTCAATCGGAGTACTCCCTCATTTGGCATGATATATTCCCAACCAACAATCTTAGAGAAATAGCTCCTAGAGGAATAAGTGAAAAAAAGGGGTGAGACCATTAAGACACTTAAAGACAAATCGAAAGAACATGATAAAGGGGACAAGACACGAAAGGATGAAGCTATATAGATAGTAAAGAAGGTGTGATCGAAAATAGTGAAAAAGAGAAAAAAGGAGACAAACAGAATTATAGATGGAGCAAAGAGGAAGTAGATGAGAGGCAGGAAGACGAAGAGGAGGGATGAGTAATAATCAATACAGGAGAAAACCGTACAGGAGAGGGGAAGTTTAGTCGTATAGAAGGAAAGATAAGGTCAACCATGATGAATATTAAAGAGAGCATAGCGATAAAAAAGATGCCCAAATTATGACCAGAGGAAGAAAAGGGTAAGGAGGAAGGGGGAAACGGGAGGGAGGCGTAAGAGTAGGTGGAATCATGGTAGCAGGGGAAAAAAAGACCTCAGTCTTTGAGGGATTAAGATGAAGGAAGCGGCAAGGCATGCACTTTTGAACTGCGGATAGACAATTGGAGACAGTAGAGTGCAAAGTATTGTCAAAATAAGAGAAGGAGAAAAAGATTTGCGTGTTGTCAGCATAAAGATGAAAAGAAAGATTGACTCACAGAGCAGCAAGTGGTGCAGTACAGAGTGAAGAAAAAAAGAGGACCAAGAAGAGACTATTGAGGGACACCATAAAGAAGAGGAAGAGAAGGGGAAGTTTGTACAGCCCATGTTACTGAGTAGGACCACTGAGAAAGTGAAGAACTAAACCATTTAAGAACTGAGCCCGATAGACCAAGTGCAGAAAGAGAAGAAATCAGAAGGGAGTGATGGACGGTATCAAATGCTGCAGAAAGATCTAAAAGAATGAAGATAGAGGAATATTTAAGAGTGACAGGCAGTAAGAAGAGCACTAGAGACATGCAGGAGGACAGTCTCAGTGGAGTGAGATGGTCGAAATCCACAATGAAGAGGTTAGAGAGAATGGAGATTGAGATAGGCAGAAACTTGGGCATAAGCAACACACTGAAGAAGTTTAGATAAGAATGGAAGGAGAGAAATTGGTTGAAATTTGTCTGAAATAGAGGGGTCGAGAGATGGTTTCTTCAGGATTGGCTGAATGAGAGCATGCATAAAGAGAGAAGGAAAACAAGAGTTATAAAGTGAAAAATTAATGAGAGGTAAGGTACGGAAAAAGATGAGGTAATAATGGCTTATGGTCGGTGCTGAGGTCAAATGGACTGGCGTTCACTAGTAGTTCTATTGTTTTCATTCTATCAAAGGAAAGAGCATCTTTCGTGTTCAAAAAAGCATGTTGGTGTTAATCAGTCAACTCTGATGATGTGTTGACTCTGGTTAGGTCGCGCAGAGGTTCAGTTATGGTTGTCAGTCCCACAATGAACCACCCACAGCAATTTGCCATTCCCAAAACTCTGTAGAGCTCTGTGACAGGCCCTGGGCATGCGGCTATTTTAATGTAACTTACTTTCTTCATAACCCTTTGGTTGAATGAATATGTAGCCAAGGAACTCCAAGGCTGGCTTCTAATACATGTAATTTCCTTGGTACAGTGATCCCATTCTCTTACTGGTGTTGGTATAATACTAGTAGGTACTAGAGGTGAAGTTCATCCGAACAAGAGTTCACCAGTATGTCATCACTAATGATTTTGATGTCCTTTATGTTAGCCACTGTGCTCCTTATGTTATTTTGGAATCTCTCAGCAGCTGAGGAGATGCCAAAGCTTAATCTCTTATGCTCAGAGCCAAACATGTGTTGAGAAGTCTCTGAAGTGTTTCTCTAAATTGAGCTGGTGATAGTCTGATTTAAGATCCAGTTTGGAGCAGAATCTAGCTGTGCTTAGGCCTGTGATCACTCAGTCAATAGTTGGTGTGATGTGCGTCTATCTTCAGATTGCTCAGTTAGGTAGGCGCATACCCATAAATATGCAGCCTTGACAGGGCGGTTTGGTTTTTTAAGCGATCACCATTGGGGATATGCACAGGCTGGATCCAGTGACCTTGCTGATTATTCCTGCTCTTTGTAGTTTGTTTAGTTCTTCCTCTACTTTGGGCCAGAGGTGAAATGGAAAGCAGTGGAGGCGTAGGCAGACACATTCAATGGCATTGTCTATGCGGAGCTCCACGGTTTGTTTCTTCAGTGAACCTATTCCATTGAATAATGTCTTGAGTAAGTCTTCCAGGTCAGATATGTGCAGCTGAAACATGAATTAAATGGGTGTGAGGGATTCTGCAGCTTTGTGGCAGATTAGTATGTTGCTTCCCACTCGGGTGACAAACACTCATTCATGTGTGCTATTTATCCCATTGGATATCTCTAATATGAATTTGGCCTTGATGGGGAATCAGTGTCTTGTTTCCGTTTGCTAATATGTGCACCTATGTCTTTTGTACGCATGGCTGCGGAGTGGTCAGACTAAAGTTTAAAATGTCCAGATGTACCAGTGTATATCACCAATGAGACATGTAGGTTGTTTATGCATACTTTCAGCAGGGCTGCTTTGGCTTCCGGCCTCTGGTTACCTGGTGTGTTTTGTGCAAGAGGAGAACCTCACCTTCTTCTGACTCATAGGTGTTAGGAAATATTAATCTTTTGGCTATTTTACCTGCATATTCTATAGACCCCCAAACTTGTTGCCGTTATTTTTTTAACCTGCCCTGACTTTTTGCAGAGAAGTGAAGCCTTCACTTCCCATGCCTTTTGTTTATTTGTCATGGGGAAACTGATCAGTCGTTAGGAATACCAGCACTGGGAAACTATGTTTTCCGTTTGTCTTTTTACCTGTTTTGGTAATTTTTCTAATAGTTCACACAGCATCTTACAATGCAGTGCATGGGGATACCTTTGTATCACCCTAGTCTTTTACACTGGGGATTTGGGGTTATTGGTGCCTAAAGACAAGCTGGTGGCAGTAGTTACATTTTTGAGAAACAAAAGAATAGAGGTGGGCACCAGCGTGTTTTTTTGTAAAGTTCAGAAACTCTTTAAAGAACTGTTTCAATCTATATAGATGGAGCAACCGGACTTATGATGATCCTTTGACACCAGAATGCACAAAAAACCCTTAATCTGCCATAAAGTTGGGTGGGTTCAGCCAGCTACGTCTGGTGCTCACACAATGCTCACAACGAGCCCAATACTTTAATAAAGATTCCTTTGAATTCTCTCATATTCCTAAAATTATGAGTCTGTCAGTAATTTTCTGTATTCAGGAAAATCACAACATAAATACTTCTTGTAGTTTCTTAATTACGAACATTGATTCCTTTATTTATCATGGGTTATGTAACTCAAAGTTCATTAGTTAGAAGCATTTCCTAGGCTTATACATGACCAGAGAGCCTATGCATTTCGGAGAGATTCTCCATCTTCAGGGCTTTATCTCTAGGCCTTGTTGCTCTTATGCGCTTCTAACTTCGTTTACCCATGTGTAAGGATTGCTAACTCACGGCGGCGTTCGCCGATGGATAAAAGTAGTTACATTTTTACCATTTTTATAGTATTTTTGTGTGCACATTCACGTTTACCGTGTCTGGCTACTAAATGTGGCTAGTGCCCTAAAATGGCCATGCCACAAGGTTTTTCACTTGTTCTTTGCCCATATGGTTTCTTGGCCTTCTTCCTGGCCACGAAGGTCCCTAATATGGCATGCATTTGCCCCAGAAAGCTGCTGTTTACACGGCTTAGTGCACGCCATTTGTGTGTGTGCCCAGGAAGTGGGTGGGACTGTCTGGTCCCATTTCACAACTGCGGTTCTTGAAAGTCTATTGTGCATGCATGAGTGAAACCCACAGTGATCCCTGATTGTACCACTGGTGGCTGAGTGAGTGGTGCAGATCCTTACCATCGGGGCGGGTTTATGCCATGAGCCTGGATTTGAGATAAGAAGAGGACTCCTGCAGTCATTCCAGTAGATCAGCGTTGGCGCCAAGTATCCTGTGAAGCGGTGCAGCCAACTGAAGACCTTTGGATGGCTCCTGAAGAGGCCTGGCAACCTTTCCTGCAGCTGTCCCGGTACAGCTCTACTGGACTACCTAATCTGAGAAGGTCCTCAGTGGTGCTTCGAACCTTGGACTGGTGGGACCAACCAGACTCAACATCTTATCGTGTTCCTGCAGCTTTGAGCCTTTGCAATCAACCATGACCACCAAGTGGACCGAGCAGCTCTGAATTGGGCTACCGTGCTAGAACTGTTGCTGTTCTGCGTTTTCCCCCAGACCTTCAGTGGTCACCAGCTCGTTCTACAAGTTGCCCCCCTCCCACCCCCGCCCTGCCAAGTTTCAGCTTTCCAGCTTCAAGGAATCCTGTGCTGGTTTGTCGTCTTCGATCACGACTGGAGAGACGCGTAATGTCGCCCATGTGCAGTGATTGTCGCTGAAACCAGCTTTACTCCGTCTGGTAGAGTTTCCTGAAGGCTACATTGGTGTGTGCTGCATTTCTTCATCAGAAGGGGTTGCACTCAGCTTCTGGACCCGACCAGAATCTTCCTTGCATCAGCAGCTCCTGGGCATCATCTACTGGTTACAATGGCAGGAAAACCCACCTCCAGCAACTCCTAGTCGAGCTGCCTAGTCACTTGGAAAAATCAGAGCAAAGGTGGTAAGTAATCGCAATGGTTACAGACACCCCCGTCTCCCCTATAATGAACCTTACAATAAAGGTTTCCAGCGTTTTTTAAACTTTTGTTAAAAAAGATAGAAAAAGTATTCTTACATACCTATAAAATCCTTGAGAAGTCTTCTGGAAATCTTTTTTCACCACAACAAGAACCTATTCTAACTGTATTCCCTCTCCTAAAGGAACTTGTGACTTTTGGGCACAAGGCCCCATTCAACTTAGGGATTGGACTCATAAAGTTAGGGTATAACACTTGGGAACTGGTTTTGCTAATTGTATACCTTCCTTTCAGATGTTTAAGTGAATTGTATGCATTTCTACAAACATAAGGTGTTTGTGTATGTTTAATAGCTGAGTGTTGTGTGATAACATTACCTGCTTATGTGTTTTGGGCCTATAATAGAGTTTTTTTTATACTTACCTGTCTAAGCAGAATTATTGTGTGCTTCACTGTGTGGACTCACTCCTGAGACTAAGCCTTGAGACCACTCTCCACTCTTACATTGATTGAGTTTGACTAACCTCTCAGAGTTACCCCTGTTCCCTATTGTTAGGGAGAATTCTCCAGAATGGCTAATTTCCCCTACCTACTGAGTCCCTCAGCAGCTTTGCTCGATTTCTAGGATTCATTTTTTCACCTGGTAAGAATGTGAGCCTTTTATCCCACTCTTACATGTGTTTTTGGCTGTGTGTTGTACATTTTTGTGTTCATAGACTATGGAGTCTCACCTACTCCATAGGCATCATCCATCATCTTTTTTACTGTATGTCACACAGCACCTTTAGTGCAGTGACACAGGGTTGTCTTTTTCAGACTTCCCATTTAAAACTCAATTTTTTGGGACTGACTACTGTCTCCCAGAACATGCAAAGTTGCCATTGACTTTTTAAATTCACAGACCCAGTACAAACTATCTTCCATAGAGTACTGGAAAGGGTTAATAGGTATCCCTTTTTTTCTGTTTCTCATGGAACATTATTTTGTTCTGCTTTTTTAAGATTTGGCAGGTGGCAGTGGTATCTACCATTTTTATCCTACCGCGGACTATGAAAATAGCCATGGTACTGTTTTAGGCTATTTTAGTAGCCTCGAACTTTAATCCGCTAGACCCCTTTTCATTTTATTCTGTTCCGGCTGGGTTTATTCGCCATTTCTTTTTGTAAAGGTCTTTCGCGTGTTTTACTCTGCAGGTTTGGTTCCTTTGTTCGCCATCCTTTGGCGGGCTTCTGCCACAGAAGCCCTCCTTAGGCGCCTGATTGTCTGGGTGGACAGGATGTGAGGGAGGGGTTTTAGGCCCCCTGCACAGGGTCTCCTTGGAGACCCAAGTCACACTCTTGTTGGATTGGCTAGGTGACTGTCCCGCCAAGACAGCCACTCTGATGTGTGATTGACATCCAGGCTGTGTGAATGGGGGAAAACTGCATAAAAAGCAGGTCTCTGGGACTTGGAAAACAGAGTCGCCACTGGATCGAGAGAACCGAAGAGAAGCTGAAGGAAGAGGACTGCTGCAACTACTGAACCTCCCGGTGAAGCCCTGCTGCGGGTCCGAATCTCCTAAACTCCGACGACAGAGAAGATCTGCAAGGAATCTTCTTCACTTGAGCTAGTGGGACCAACCAGTTTGCCAAACACCAAGCAAGGCCTCCCTCCCCTGGTCGAATTTGCTGTGCTCAGCTGCAGTGAACCGGATAGCCAGGAGGACTGGACCCTGTTTGGGTTTTAAGGAGCGCATCTTTTATTCGTTGCTTTGCTCTGCTGCTGGTTTCTTCCCTGGGCAGTGCAGGACCCTCCAGTCTTCCTCCTTCTTGTCAGTCCGACAGTCGCTTCAGGAAGCGGGAGCCTGCAGGACCTACCAGGAACTTCTGCCTCAGCTACAGCATTCTTCTCCTACTAAGGTACTGTTCAAAACCGGTCGTTTGTTCCGTCCGACCGAGGTGAAAGTGTTTGAAATCTTACGCTAATCCCAGGGCTTGTCCTTCTCTTCTCTTCTAAGTAACTTTTCTTCCGACTAACTTCGTTTCAAACTCTTGGCAAAGACTTAACCGCAAACTATTCTGAACTGTGTGATCCTCTGTAAAGACTCTGAACCATTAACATTGGGCCAGGCCTATTGATTTGAATCCTAGTTATGATATGATATGGCATTTATAACGCGCCTATACACAAGTGTTTCAAGGCGCGACGAGGCGAGGGAGGGGAAGAAAGGGAGGACGGACAACGATCCTACTAGGCCAGGTGTCATTCAGATTGCGCAAGTGCATGGGAAGGGGTAGGGACAGTGCGGTACATGAGAATATGATAACAAAAATAAGTATGGCCAATAAGTGGCAATGGTAAGTGCATACATCGGGTGTCAAGGGCTGGTAGGGGGACTGTAGGGATACAGAAACAGTCCCCTACTGCGGGTTTTGCCAGGTGGGCAGTGCATGTATGTGCCGGGTGGGGGGGACCAGGGCCTGAGATCAGAGGGTGTGTCCAGGTCACCAGTGCAGTTCAGGTAAGCCAGGGGATCGGCAGAGGAGAGGGGGAGAAAAGGCGGAAGCAAAGAGACAGGTTTTGAGGTGCTTCCGGAACCGGAGATGATTCTCCTCCAGTTTGAGGGAGGCAGGGAGGTTGTTCCAGAGGGAGGCCCCAGCCGAAGAAAGAGATCTACCACCAACTCGTTGCTTGGAGAAGCGAGTGACCCCGAGGGAGTTGGATGAGCGGAGAGCTTGAGAAGGAAGATATTTAGGAAGAGAAAGTTGAAGGTATTGAGGTCCCATGCCCCAGAAGGCCTTGTGGACGATGCAGAGGGTTTTGAACTTAATCCAGGCCTATTGATTTGAATCCTAGTTATGATATGATATGGCATTTTGAACTTAATCCTCGCAGCCACTGGGAGCCAGTGCAGATTTCAGTCCTGGAGAGATACGATCCCTGGGCTTGAGGCCACGGACAAATCTCGCAGTCCTGTTCTGGATAAGTTGCAGAGGGCGGAGAGTAGAAGCAGGCGGATTTAGAAAGAGGCTGTTGCAATAGTCCAGTCTAGAGAGAACCAGAGCTCTGGAGACAGTGAGCTTCTGGGGGAAGGAGAGGAAAGGAAGAATACCTCTGAGGAGGTGCAGTTAGTTGTGTGACTTCTTAGAGATGTCAGAGAAGTGAGGAGAGAAGGAGAGTGTGGAGTTGAAGATGACCGCAAGGTTTTTAGCTTCAAAGATGGCAGCAGGAGGAGGGCCAAGAGAGGCCAGCCAGAGAGCAACAGTGAAGGGCATGCCGATGAGGAGAATCTCGGCCTTGCTGGCATTAAGGCAGAGGTCATTGGCGGCACACCACTCCTGGATGGCAGACAGACAGAGATGAGGGAAGGGGAGGAGGAGGCCGAGGTTAGCCTGAAAAAGAGCTGGTTGCCATCCACATGTAGTAAGCCTTTTCTAGATTGCCCTGCCTACTTACTTGTTGGTGCTGCTTGATTTTGAATGACCTTGTCTTTCCCTCCCTTTTTAAATTGCTGGAGTGCCATTTTGCTCACACTTCATTTTGAGCTTAACTTGTCCAGAATTGATTGGGTGCTGTGTAGTGTATGAATATTGTGATTTTCTGCTGCTTTATATCAGTGAACTGTTTTACAAATGATGGTGTAAATAAATGTATATTCTTTTATTCAGAAACTTTGAGTCAGTGTTTGTTTGAACCATAGCAATTGCTGTCCTTTGTGTAATTTATGATACTGCTCACTTTACTCTTGAGATAAGTCTGGCTGCTCAGCCATAGTTACCACTTTACTGTGTAGTACAGGCTTGTACCAAAGGTGAATTTGTACTTGCACTTGTAGTCTTAATTGTGTGGTGTTCCCAAAGGGTATTGCATATGATTCTGCCTAACACCTAACATGGGTGGCATCCTGCAATTTGTCCACAGGGCCAGATTTGAGAAATCTGTCTTCACAAAAGGCTTCAGATGTGATTGTCCCGTCAGCAAACAGCTCTACCATTCCCACCATATTCTCACTTGTACCTCTCCTCTGAGTGGGTCGGCAAGATCGGCAGACGTAGAGAAATGGTTTAGCTTGTTGCAGCTTCTGCAGGGATAACCTCTCGCAGGGCACTATTGGAGATCATATGGTTTACTTTCACAGTGCAAGTATGTGTCTTGATACTAATGGCTCAGGGTCTTTCTCTTGTCATTGTCTCTCATATGTGTCTGCTGGGCCTTTGCTGGGAGTGGGGAATATTCCCATTGTATAGCTTGTACATGCTCGATTGTGTATTTGTTTGGTTACTGTGGACTCACCTGGACAAGACCGTCACTAGAGCCAGCCAGCTCATGGTTCTGTGACTTTTGCAGAATTTTTTGTAATGATATGACAATGCATTACTTACCGTAAAAGCATTTCTGATGGTTGTATCTGCTTAGATTCACATGCTGTGCATAGGTCCGACATCCAGTGGTCACTGCGGAGTATTGCATTTTGTTTTTCGTAGTCGAAAAAGGGGACGTCGACAAGGCGTGTCTGTAACACTATCCCTATAGTGACGTGCGTTGTACCCACAATCCCTCACGCGTCGAGGTCCCTCTGTTTGTATTTTTCTGCCCTGAGGGAGCCTTCTAGACGTGAGTGAGTACAGAAAAGAGAGAAATATATAGAAAAGGATGTCTATGTTCCTTCCATCCGAGCGGGGAGAAAGGGTGGGCGCATGTGAATCTAAGCAGATACAACCATCAGAAATGCTTTTACGGTAAGTAATGCATTGTCTTCTGATGTTTGTTAATCTGCTTAGAATCACATGCTGTGCATAGACTAGCGAGCAGTACCCGGAGTTGGCGGTGGGTCAAGAGAAGGAACAGTAGAGAAAAGATGTCTTAATACAGCCTGTCCCACCTGGGAGTCAGATCTAGAGTGTGCATCTAGACAGTAGTGTTTTGTAAAGGTGTGCACAGAACTCCAGGTAGCCGCTTTGCAGATGGACTCAAGGGGAACATTTGCAATGAACGCTATGGAAGCCCCAGTGCCTCGAGTGGAATGTGCTCTTGGCTTGAAGGGTAGTTCTCTCTTAGCAAGAGTGTAACAGAGAGTGATGCATTGAACAATCCATCTAGATATAGTGGACTTTGAAACTGCATCTCCTTCTCTTCCTGCTGCCACAGAGACAAAGAACTGATCAGTCTTTCTCAGTAGTCTGGTTCTTTCCATGTAGAACATGACAGCTCTGCGTACATCTAGTGTATGCAGACTTTTTTCTCCCAAGCTGGAAGGGTTTTGAAAGAACGTTGGTAGTTCTATTGACTGGTTTACATGAAATTTCGAGATGAATTTTGGTGCAAACCTTGGGTGTGTGCGTAGAACCACCTTATCCTTGTGAACTGTTACGAAGGGGTCTAGTACAGAAAGAGCCTGTAGTTCACTTACTCTCCTAATGGAGGTGATAGCTATTAGGAAAGCAGTCTTAAGAGTGAGGTCTTTAAGAGTTGCCTTGTGCATGGGTTCGAAAGGAGGGCCCATGAGTCTAGAAAGTACCACATTTAAGTCCCATCCGGGAGCTGGGTTAGCTATCGGAGGGTGTATTCTCTTTACCCCCTCCATGAAGGCCTTGATAACTGGTATCTTCCACCACGACACTTTAAGTTGGGAAGTGGTGTATGCAGAAAGTGCCGCTAGGTGGACTTTAATGGAATTGAACACTAGACCTGAATCCAGTAAATGGGTCAAGTACAGAACAATGTTAGTGGGAGAGCAGTCAACCGGGTTGATGCTCTTACCTCTACACCAGATGACAAATCTTTTCCACTTGCTAGAATAGCAGTGGCGAGTATTAGGTTTTGTGGCTTCCCTGAGGATGTCCATACATCTCTGCGGGAGTTGTAAATGTCCAAATTCTATGATCTCAGGAGCCAGGTTGCTAAGTTCATGGTCTGAGGGCATGGATGCAGTGTCCTGCCCTTGTCCTGTGACAGCATGTTGTACGGGCAGGGAAGTTTCACTGGGGGAGATAGGGACATCTCCATCAAGTGAGCGAACCTTGGCTGCCGGGCCCACATTGGGGCCACTAATATCATGGTAACCTGCTCCTGGTGCATCTTGTGCACCACTTTGTTGAGAAGGGGAGTCGGGGGAAAGCCGTAAACAAATTTCCCTGACCATTGAATCGACAGACCGTTCCCCTTGGACTGGTTCTGGGGGTACCTGGAGGCGTAACTTTGGCATTGTGAGTTCTCCATAGTTGCGAACAGGTCTAAGACGATGTCTTCGTGCAATTGCCATTCGTACTCTTCGGGCAGGGGGAAGTCTCTGCTGAGTTTGTCTGCTAGCAGATTGAGTTCCCCTGGTACATGTTGTGATAGTAGGAACATGTTGTGTTTCAGAGCCCACTTCCAAATATTCTGGGACAGCTTGGACAGTCCTGGAGAGTGAGTGCCCCCTTGCTTGTTGAGGTAGTACATGGCTGTGGTGCTGTCTGTGAGGACCATCACTGTCTTTCCTTGTAGGTGTTCCTGAAAGGCTTTCAGTGCTTTGAACATAGCTGGTAGTTCCAGCAGGTTTATATGCTTGGATGCTAAGCTCGGAGTCCACGCTCCGTGAGCAGTCTGATGGGATAGGTGAGCCCCCCATCCTGTGAGGGATGCGTCTGTGGTTAGAGTGGCTTCCACTGCGGGTGTGGCAAAAGTTTTCCCTAATAACAGGTTTTCTTTTGTCCACCACCGTAGCGAGAGAACCAAGGCCTGCGAGACCACCACTAGATCGTCCCATTGTCCGCTGGCCTGACACCACTGGCTGTAGAGCCACTCTTGCATTGGGCGCATGCGCAGGCGCGCGTGAGGTACCAAATAAATACATGACGCCATCATCCCTAGCAAGCGCATTGCTTTGCGTACCGTCACCTCTCGACCTGCCACATAATGGGGGATCTGAAACAGCATGTTTTGGACCCTCTCGTTGGAGGGGAGGACGAGGCCGTCCTTTGTTCGAATTAGAGCCCCTAGGAATTGTTTGATTTGGCTGGGGTCTAAGCTGGACTTCTTTTCGTTGATGGAGACGCTCAGTTGGGACAAAAGGTCTACGGTCTTTTGGGTATTGGAGAAGCATGTTTCGTAAGAATCCCCTGTTATGAGCCAGTCATCGAGGTAAGGGTATACCGGGATGGATAACCTGCGCAAGTGGGCCGCTGCCACTGCCAGTACTTTCGTGAATACCCTTGGTGCAGATGCTATCCCGAAGGGTAGTACTCTGAACTGGTAGTGTTTGTTCTCTATCTTAAACCTGAGGTATTTTCTGTGCGCTGGCAACATTAAAATGTGAAAGTATGCATCTTTCATGTCTAGTGTTGTCATGTAATCCCCTTGTGATAACAGTGGGATTACTTCCTGCAAGGTCACCATACGAAACTTTTGGGGTTTGACAAACTTGTTCGCTGGGCACAGATCTAATACAGGGCGCATGGTTAAGTCCTTTTTGGGTACAAGGAAGTACACTGAATAAATACCTTCTGTTACCTGAGATAGGGGGACAGCCCCTATAGCTTCTTTTTTCAGTAGCTCTTCTACTTCTTGAAGAAGAATGGTGAGGTGTTCCAGTGTCATGCGTCGGTTCCGTAGGGGTCTGCACTTCGGGGAACCGTTGAATTCGATGCAGCATCCGAGGGCTATGGTGGATAATACCCAGCGGTCTGACGATATTCCCTCCCATGCTGATAGGACCGATGTTAGCCGGCCCCCGACCGGTGATGCATGGGAGGGGACCCGAATCTTTGGGTCATTTGTTGGTATTGGGCGTGGAACCTTTGGGGCTGGAGCCGCGACCTCTTCCTTTGCCACGGCGTTGGCCTCTTTGACTGAACTGGGTGTTGTTACCCTGGTTAGAGGGCCAGTTGGTAGCAGAGTAAAATTGCTGTTGGTTTTTCTGCTGGCGTTGGCCACGAAAGGAGCGTCTATTGCCATAGCCGCGTCTGTTAGGGGGCCTAGAAATTTGGTCAAGTCTTGATGGTATCAAACTCTTTCTTCGCATGTTCTAGGGCCTCATCAACTGCTTTCCCAAACAGATGTGTTTGTTCTATGGGCTTATTTATCAGGGAAGCCTGGGTTTCCGGCTTAAATCCCGAATTGCGCAGCCAGACATGGTGTTTGAGAAGTATTCCCTGAACCAGGGAACGGCCAGCCGTCTCTGCGGCATCTAAGGAGTTCTTTACGATGCCCTGGTTTACAAGAGTTCCCTCTGAGATTATAGCTAACAGGCGTGAACGCAGGGGTTCTGGTGCGTCCTCTGCTTCGCTGCGCAGCTTGCTCCACTGTGCATCTGCGTAGCTAGCTAGTAGGGAATTGTTATTTGCAATCCTAGTTGAGAAGGCGGCGGAGGTCGTGATTCTCTTCCCAAGTGCATAGAGCTTCTTGCCCTCTTTGTCAGGTGGTGCCTCACTAGTGGATAGTGTTACCCCCGCTCTTTTTCTTGTATTAGTAAATACGAGGGAGTCCGGAATAGAATGTCCTCTGATGTACAAAGGGTCAGAGGACGAAGGGCTGAAGAGCTTTTCTATCCGAGGGTTGACCCCTCTGACTAAGGCAGGATTGGAAAGGGAAGGAGTTATTCTTCTCTTTATAGAAGCCAGGAGCGGAATAGACTGACTAACAGGGGCTTTTTCTTTAATAACTTTCTCTACAAAGTCTATGTCAGGAAGAGTTTCCCCTGTGTCTATTTCAAAATGCGCTGCTGCCTTGTGCAATAGTGCATTAAGTGAAGGTTGGTCATCTATGGGAGAGGTGTTTCCAATAGGTGAATCCTTGGGAGGAGAAGGGTGAAAGACATCAGGGTCTGAGTGCACTGATGGGGATTGCCAAGGCTGCACTGATGGGGATTGCCAGGGCTGCGAGGTAGCTGTATCTTCTTCAAAAGCTCCTGCACTAGTGTAAGGATCTTCTTCAAACCCCTCTTCCTCACGTTCTTCCTCTCCACCCAAACACTCCTCATCTTCCTGGAGGTATTGCTCCTCTTCAGTGAGGTCATATACGTCTGTAGAAGGGGGAAACAGCCTAGGAATCTTGACCCTAGGGTCATCCTGGGGCCATTCTCTTGGTCTTTTGTGTGTGGGTGGGTTTTGGCTTCCCAAAAACCTTTCCATTTTCTCCATACAAGAATGGAGTCTTTCAAGGGTCTCATGGGGGACCCCTGAATAGTCTAGAGGGGGGAAATCAGTGTTTTCACCTTCAAAACGCTTAGAACGCTCCCACAACGTCGAAGAAAGGTTTCCGTCGCCCTCTGAAAAGCCCTCCGGTAGTTCAGAAGTGCCCTTAGATGAAGGGGGCAGTTCCTGGCTACTCTTGTGCTTTTTCGGCGTTTCTATAGCTTTTTGTGCGGTATTCGACGTTTGTTTCGTCGTCCGCTTACGTTTGTCTTCGGAAACAATTCTCGCCAGGCTCTCGACAACGAGATTGTCAGTAGAGGGCTCTGGTGTCGACGTTGCCTGCGTTACGCATTGTTCATCGACGGCCGCTCTATGGAGCGTTACGTCGGATAATTTTGAGGTAGCGCCCGTGTTTGATGAAAGCCCAATCGCTGGTCGCGGCTGCGTTTGCGGGTGGGGCTTGAGACCCTTACGGTCTGAGGTAGACGCTGGAGTGCCCTGCGTCCCCTTCGGCGCTGATGGATCCTTCGTCTTCGACGAAGAAGAGCCGTGGGTTGTGTGCTTAGGCCTATGGGGTCTATGTGCGTCCTTGTCGCCGGGGTGCTCATCCCCATAAGCAGGGCGTGAGCCGAGCCCGTCGGGGCCGGGGACGGACGTCGAGGAGCGCGAGCGCTCCTTCTGGGGGTTAATGACTTCCCTAACGGAAGTCGAGTTATCACCCTCCTCGTCACTTTCTGTAACAGCGGCGGCGGGTGAGGAAACTGACTTCGACATAGCGTAGTCCGCCCACCTCTTAACTTTTCGTTCTTTAAGAGTTCTTGGTTTCAAGAGCTTACAGGCCGCGCAGCTGTCCTCCTTATGATCGAGGGGCAAGCAACGATTACAGAGCTTGTGTTTATCCTTCCAAGTGTATTTGCCCCTACAGCGTGGGCAAAACTTAAAAGGTGTCCTCTCCATAGCTGAGGCAATAATAACTGGTGATAACAACCCCAAGGGAAAGATAGGGGAGAAAGAAAGACATTCTCAAAGAGAAGATAAAAGTTCGAACCCCCACTCTCCCTACTGTATGTTGGCCGGCGAGGCCAGGCCACGTGTTCGGCAGCGCCGAAGGATCTCCTCCGTCTCTTCCCCTCCGTCGAAAACTTGCTCGGCGGAGAAACAGCTTCACAGCTAACGTCGAGGGGAGGGATCTTTAACAATATAATAAGTATAATTAAGGACCGAGGTCCGTAGTAAGTATTTGCAATGTCTCTCTAGGAGCTCCGCGTAAGGCGACCAGAAGCTGGGCGGAAAAAAACAATCTGAGGGACCTCGACGCGTGAGGGATTGTGGGTACAACGCACGTCACTATAGGGATAGTGTTACAGACACGCCTTGTCTACGTCCCCTTTTTCGACTACGAAAAACAAAATGCAATACTCTGCAGTGACCACTGGATGTCGGACCTATGCACAGCATGTGATTCTAAGCAGATTAACAAACATCAGAAGCATGGTTACCTTTGGATGTTTCTGCAGAGTTTTGCTGACGCACACCCTTGGATTAGCTGTGCTCCAGTTTCAATATTTGCATTGGTTAGTTTGCAGGATCCGGTGAGGTGGCGCAGCTTGGCATGGAAGGCATTGAGCGACAAATCCTGTTTTTGAACTACCTGGCATAAGTTTAAAAAGTTCATAAGCAGAATTGAATTGCAGTTGAAAGTGCATGGATAGTGCTGCAGTTGCAGAATTACAGGGAGAGTAGAAAAGCGCATGTAAATCCTCTCCCACTAGCTTAAGTAAAGGTTATTTATTTTACCCCCGGGATCTGTTTGCTTCACTGCTCAAAAGAAGTAATCAGGTATCCCCGTCCATAGTGTCCATCTTGAATCTAGAAACAACAGGTTTTGCACCATGTCAAACTGTGGCAGAGGTGTTAGACTGGAACTTGCTGGCCTGGCAGTTGCCACTGGGGTCGCAGCAGGAGCATTCCTTGGAGCAGACATTTTGTCAGATGGCGTGTAGCCACCAGTGGGGATGTGTGGGCCTTTGTAGCTCTAACATGTTACTCTTCTCAAGGGATTAAACTTTACCGGGGTGAAAAAGAGGCTGGGACTTCATGATAGCCAGCACAAATGTGAAGGGGCCCATCCAGTGGAGTGATATGGACTTTCTTCCCTTGCATTCTTCTGCCAGCCGATTACCTTCTGTTGCAAGCTCCTTAGTTGTCTATCATTGTCAGCACTGGACCCTGACATTCTGGAAAGCACCTCATTCTACCATTAATGCTAGTAGCCATGAACTCCAATTCCATTAAGGCATCAATACCTGGCTTCTTAAATGATCTTTCAACCATTTGGTTTGATTGACTGGTGGTGCTGGGGCTGCCCGAAAACTAAGGCGTTGCTAGGCGGGGGGCCTGAGGGAGGAGGCTATAGCCCTGGGTGTTTTGGTTGTAGCCCCCGATAGAAGCTCAGGGACCACAACCAAAACGCTAGCTAGCCACGAGTCCTGACAGTCCCAACATTAGCATAGCTCCCGGATACTTTCCAGACCTAGCAACACCCCTGCCCGCAAACATGTGCTTCTTAAAAAGACTACTATAGCATTACATGCCATTGACAGTGTGTACTCTACCAATAAACCAGAAACATTTACTACATTCTGTTGAGGATGATACCCCAGGATCAAATACCACAGAAACATACCCATGTTTCATTGGAGGGCAGTGAATGATGTACACACTGTTCAAAATTAATATAGTAATTTATTTAACATGTTCATGAAAACTTACTTCAAATGAACAGAAAACTGAACATGATCCTCAACAAACCCTCTGTCTCTGAGTACATTCTATTGTGAGAACTGAAAATGTGTTCTGCCATTGCTTAGCCTGTCACACTGTCCTCTCATATGAGGGAAACTTATTCTCTGGGTGATTTGCCACTTCCACATTTCCAGAATAGGTTCACTTTACAGTGGATTACCATCAGCAGAATATATGGTACATTTTCAAGAAATTAGACTTACGACAACAAGCTTTTAGTCTCAAAGCATGTATGGTTTAATTCCTTCCTTCCTTTTATTGCCTCTTGAATGGATTGTTGAGGCGACGTGTGTTTTGCAAAGGAGATTGAGCAGAATCCAGTATATCAGACAGGTGAAAGAAAAGACATATTAGGCTAATGTGTATAACCTTTAAACCAACAAAAGGAGCTATTGTTGCTGAAGTGAACAGTGTGCGCAGCGAATGATGATTGGGTGGTAGCTGTGAATTGGCATGGCGCATGTCAGATTTTTCTGACAAAATCATAGTTTTCATATTGTCTGCAATTCTGTGTGGATTGTCTCTTTGGCGCAGGGCGTCAGTCCATCTGTAAAGCTGTATAGTCTGATCTGCACAGGCCTCTCCATTCATGCAGTACACCACCTGCTGTGCTGGATCCCCGTGCTTACATGACTAATACCTAATCCCCCACACTAGCGTGAGATGGGGGTTTAGATTCTATTAAAGACAAGGAGGCGAATATTATGCATTCAATCATTACTCTGACATCACAGCAGCAAAGAAGAAAAAACATTTGTATCAAACTTTTTGAAGAATTTTTTTTTCACAACTTCAACAAACAATATATAAAGTATTCCCAATCCAAAATGGAGGACAGGTCATGCCCTCAAGATAACCAATGGGCATTGAGCCAGTTCCATAAATGTCCCTTCCACTAACACCAACTCCTCTTTCTGATGCTGTCCTTCCTTGGATATTCACTGCCGCAATCCTCCGCGCAGCACCGGGAGCGATGATTCCATATAAACAGGCGAACTTGAACTCTCGCAAACTGAATACAAACCGATCTCCTTAAAGCAGGACCTCTCACCCGAAATCTGAAATAACCAGAACACAAGTAAGGGTGGGTGGGTGTAATAATATTCGCCTCCTTGTCTTTAATAGAATCTAAATCCCCATTTTTACGCTAGTGTGGGGGATTAGGTATTCTATGGCAAGACAGGAGGCTCCTATTATGCAAGTTTAAAGCCCTTGCAGAACATTAACAGCTACGTGAGCAATGCGTTTATGATAAAACGTTTTGAAAGTTGACTCTCTTGACCAATCAGCTGCTTTAAGGATCTGCTCTAGACTGCCGCCCAAACAGGTGGCTTTAGAGGCCATAGCACCCCTGACAGAATGGGGACCAAAAGAGGAAGTGTCAACTCCCGCCTCCCGCATGACCCACTTAATCCATCTGGCCAAAGTGGAAGGGGATACTGGTTTATGGGGCTTCCTATAGGAAATCAGCAGCTGAGAGGTATTAGGAGGCTGCAGACTCACAGTTTTTAACTCAAAACATTTCAAACATGCTATAACACACAATTGATTGTTTTCAGGGAAGGCTGGATAAGATATTGAGGAAGTCATACACTTTGTTCTTCGTGAAACAAAAAAGGTAACTCCTTGAGGAGTAAACATTTTATTATCTACATCTAAAGCTCTGATGTCTGCACTCTTTTAGTAGACACCAGGCACAGCAACATTGCTAACTTGGAGAAAAGTTGTTGTAAAGACAGATCCTCATTAGGGGGCCAGGCTCTAAAGAGATCTAATACCAAATTAACATCCCAAAGAACTGAATACTTATGCTTTGGAGGGATTTTGATACGAATAGACTTGAGGGCTCTTCGCACTAAAAAATGTCTACCAATTGGTTCCCCTTTTACCAAAAGGTGTCCTGCTGGGATAGCAGACCTGAAGCCATTAATGGTTCTATAAGCTTGACCTTCTTTAAATAAATCAACAAAAAAATTAACCACCTCTACAGGAGGGGCAGAAATGGGATTGAGGTGCCTAACCACACACCAGCTAGCCCAGCGGTTCCAAGCTAAAGAGTATCCCACCTTGGTAGAGGGGGCCCAAGAGTCTCTGATGACTGACATAGAGTCCTGCAAAAGTCCTCGGAAGCACCAGGAAGCGCTGAAATCTTCCATGCCATAAGAGAGAGGTGCCCCTGAAGGACCAACTCGTGAGGAAAACCTGCCGGGTTCGTTAGTAACTGTGGATGAAAGGGAAGAAGACGGGAATGTCTACTGAGAGCTCTAGGAGAGCCGAAAACCAAACTTGGGAAGGCCAAAAGGGGGTTATTATCACGAGCATGACCTCTTGTCTGCGAACTTGAACCAATACTCTGGCTATCATTGCAAAGGGAGGGAAGGCGTACAGCCTCTGACCTGACCAATCCAGTAGAAACGCAATGGTAGCTACAGCGCCAGGATCTGGTCTCCAACTGAAGAACTTGGGTACCTGACAATTTAGTCTCGAGGCAAACAGATCTACCGTAAAGGGACCCCAAAGGGATTCTATCTTGGCAAAGAGGCCGCTGTCTAACATCCATTCGCTTGTGTCCTGGAGGTGTGTGGAGTTCCATTCCACTACCTCGTTGCTGATCCCCGGAAGGTATTCTGCCCTCAATACAATATTGCGGTCCAGACAAAAAAGCCAAAATTCCTTCACCAGATCCGCTAGGACCTTGGACCTGGTCCCTCCCAAATGATTGACATAGCTCACTGCTGAGACATTGTCCATGCGAAGGAGTACACAACAATTCCCCTGATCCTTGAGGAAACTTCGGACTGCAAAAGACCCCGCTAACTATTCCAGACAGTTGATATGAAGCTCCTTCTCCCCCTCGGACCACTTTCCCCCCGTGGAGACCTGACCCAGCCTGGCTCTCCAACCTGCTCTGCTGGCATCGAACTACATCCGGGGAGGGACCAAAAATTGCTTTGCCATTCCAGGCCTCCATGTGTTTGAGCCACCAAAGGAGTTCCACCCTGGCCTCCGGGGAAAGAAACCACCATCTGAGAGTAAGAAAGACATCTGCGAAGATGTCGAGCTTTCAGATGTTGCAATGCTCTGTAATGAAGAGGGGCTGGGAAGATAGCTTGGATGGATGCTGACAACATCCCCACTATTCTGGCTAGCAATCTGAGGGAAATGTTGTCCTTCTTGAGGATAACACGGATCTCTTTCCTTATCTTGGCTAGCCTGCTGTCTGGGAGGAGAAGGATGCAATCTTTTGAATCTATATCGAAGCCTAGAAACTGGATACATTGCGTAGGCTTCAATATGGACTTTTTGGCATTCAACACAAACCCCAGGCTCTGAAGAAGAGTTACCGTAAACTCCAGAGGAGAGAGCAGAGTCTGAGAGCTCTGACCTAACAGGAGCATGTCGTCCAGATATATAATAATTCGAATCCCTTTGGACCTGAGAAGAGCCATCACAGGCCTCATCAACTTGGTGAAGCATCATGGGGCTGAGGACAGGCCGAACGGGAGGGAGGCAAATTGTCAAACCCGACCCCCCCCCACTGAAACTGGAGAAACTCTTGGTGCGGAGGGAACACTAGGTAAGCATCCTTGAGGTCCAGCTTGACCATCCAGTCCGCTGGAAGGAGGGTGTCCCTGAGAAGGTGAATTCCTTCCATCTTGAAGTGGTGGTATACTACAAAGGAATTGAGGGCTTTTAAGTTTATCACTGGGCAAAACCCCTGATCCGGTTTCGGAACTAGAAAAATGGTACTCAGAAACTGAGATGCCCTGTAAGAGGCCGGGACTACCGCTCCCTTGGAGATGAGGTCTTTGACTTCTACATCTATTAGAGACTGTTTTACCTTGTCCAGAACCAACGGATGGGGAACTGATAACTGGCAAGGAGGGGAATAAAACTCTATGCGATAACATTGGACTGTCTGTAACACCCAGGGGTTCGATGTGAGGGATTCCCACTGTGGGAGAAACCTGGCCAGTCTGCCCCCTAGACCTTTGTGGGAAGAAACTTGTAATACTCGAGAAAGTACCTGATGCTCCTCTGGACCTCCTGCTACCTCTTCCTCCACGTCCTCTCCAACCCGCATGTTGTTGAGGGAAAAATTGGTTGTGCGCTCCTCAAGCAGAGGAGGAATTCTGTGCGCCTCGCGAGGCAAACTGATGGGGGCGGGAATGGCCCTGGGAGAAGCGGCCGGAAGAGCGGGCTCTTCCGGCCCTGGGGAAAACCTTTTGCGTGAAAACCTTTTTTATGTTGGCCCGAGCTTTATCTAAAGCCGTATACGTATGCACATTTGCTGAAAGGTCTTTGAGAAAACTATCTCCAAACAAATTTCCTTGAGCGGAAGGCCCAGCTTCCCTTTCAGACATATCAGCCAACTTTGATTCTAGTCTCATCAGCAGAGACTTGTGCCTCTCTTTGCATATTGAGGCATTGGCATTGCCGAGCAGGCAGACAGTTCTCTGTATCCAACCCCTTAAAACATTCACATCCACAGGGGAATTGGAGGCCGCAGCCTCCTCAGCCATCTCAAATATCTGCCTTACAGGACCCAAAACATCTAACAGCTTGTCCTGACAGCTGCGCCAGGCCTTGTCAACCCCTTTTCTGGGGTCTTTACCCTTCTGAGTTAGAAAATCCGTCATAGGTTGATCTATTTCGGGAGCACAAGCCACCTTGTCCTGCAGGACTGGCCTAGGGCATTCGGCCCTTAACTTGTTCCTGTCCCCTTTAGGCAGCGGACGTCTGATCCAATACTCAAGGAAAGAGGAAATCTCTTGAGAGGGCTGCCACTCTGCAGATCTAGGGTGCAATATGAGGGCTGGATCAAAAAAGGGGACCCCATTAACATCTAACACAGGACCTTTCTGTGCGGGGACCGGAGCTACCTTCTTCTTACGCCTCTTAGGGGGCGAATCCGAGGTAGGAATAGGTATAGGGGATACTGTGGCAGGGAGCTGCGCATATGATGGCCAAGGGGTCGAGGAAAGGGGTTGAGACTCATCTCGCCTGCGCTTCTGAGCTCTGCTAGGGGAAGACTCAGGGGAAGTGACAGGGCAAGGACTGAGTTGTCCTGAAATGTGTTTTGTTTTCATTGTACATTTTTTTGGGGCTTGGGGCTCGACAGAGGGACCCGCAGACTGAGGGGGATGAAAATCAGCGATGCGGTTAATCAGTCTATAAAATGCTGAGGCTAGCGTATTATTAAGACCAGACAAGGCTGAATCCAGGGAGGACTGGATAGCCTGTGCCACAGACTGCTGTTGACTCGACTGGTCTACCCCATTATCTGTTTTTTTCGAAGGCCGCACCTGCGTACTGGCATCTGCTGAAGCTGGGACCATATTCTTTCCCATGACAGTCTTATCCATATTTTTTGTCACCACAGAAGTGAAAACTTCCAATCACCAAAGCCGAGCAGGCTGCGTGCTATTGCACCCAAAAATAGCCGAGCAGGCTAAATAATTAACTGCATACACCCTATCTGGGTGTGAGAACTGGTGACAGCCGAGCAGGCTTATTTCAAATACCCTAGTAGGATGATAGGAGTGGAGACAGCCGAACAGGCTGATCAAATAGAGCACTTAAATAAAATAAAATGAAATAAAATAAAGCACTCCGGTAGGTGTTATATCAATGGGAATGCTCCTGCACCTAACCAGGCAAAGGCGAACAACAGACAGGCCTAGCCTGCGTGCTCCTTAATCATACGCGAGCAGCGTATATAAACAAACACACGCGACGCGTGTGAAGCACAGACCGTATAACTCAATTGGCGTGACGCGTGTCGGCAAGAAGCTGAGCTTCTTTAAACAGACCACACGCGTCACGAGCCTGGCCTCAGAAACAAGCGCGAACGCTCTGAGAAGACCAGCAAATGTAAATAAACCCTCTCAGGAGGGATAAAGCATTCCACAGACAGAAAAACAATTAATCAATGACAAGCGGACGCTCCACACGGAGCGCCGCCACAATCAATCAACTTGACCTGAGGTCAGCGTTCAAGCGCGAACGCGGCTTCCAGTTTGCTAATGTAACATAAAGAAATGACAATCTTCACAAGGCTATAAATCAATATGACAAAGTAATACTCAAAAGTAACACTCTAACTCCATATAATGCACAGCAAGGCAAGAACTAGGAGGAGTGACTTAGCTGTGTTAGTCAGCAGCAAAGAAAGAGGAGTTGGTGTTAGAGGAAGGGACAATTATGGAACTGGCTCAATGCCCATTGGTTACCTTGAGGGCATGACCTGTCCTCCATTTTGGATTGGGAATATTTTATATATTGTTTGTTGAAGTTGTGAAAAAATTGTCTTCAAGAAGTTTTATACAAAAGTTTTTTCTTCTTTGCTGCTGTGATGTCAGAGTAAAGATTGAATGCATAATAGGAGCCTCCTGTCTTGCCATAGAATTAGAATAACTCCCTGCAAAACACGTGATTCACAACTAGTCCAGTTGCTGAAATTGTGGGTTTTGAGGTTTTGCTTCAGGCATGTTTCCTTAGATGTTCGTTAAGGTGACTTTTCTGAATGAAGCTTTTCTCACATTTCGTGCATTTGTACGGCCTCTCCCCCGTGTGTATTCGTATGTGATCAAGCAGATTGTACCTCCGATTGAATCTTTTATGACAGAACGTGCACGCATGCGGTTTCTCGTCTGAATTTATTCTCTGTTGCGTGAGGGGGCGGCTCTTGTGAAAGAAGCTTCTCTCGCATTCATTGGCTGCGCTTGGCGGCTCTGCCCTGGAATTGGATCTCGCGTGCGGAGGAGGCGGTCCCTTCACACTGCAGGCCGCGTCACTTCCGATTGATGTGTGCGTTCTCTGGATGAGCTGTGAGTTTGGCGCCTCTTTAGGGGGCTGTGAGCTTCTCGGGCTACTCTCACAGTCACTGTATACATTCGATCTTCCTGTGCTAGCGCTTCCTGGGTGCAAACTGAAATGTGGCGCATTGCTGAAACTGCTCTCAGGTTGGGCATTGCTCTCGCCTCCAAGTTCCGGATAAGATGCAGACCACATTGGCTTTCTAGAGTGGTCTTCCTTTTTACAGCTCTGCAGAACAATAGGGTTGATTTTCTCTGAAGAAGCTTTACAGTGTGGAGCTCTTTCTGAACCCTTTAAAGCATCCCCAACTTTCTTTTTTCTGCTCATGTTTTCTTCACCTGTTGGAATGAAAGTTGTATGCCATTAAAATTCTACAGATAATAGAATACAGTCTTCAAAACTATTATTGCACAGTATTATTTTGCAGCACACCAAGTAAATAAACGCATTTTATATTCACATATTTCAGATGAGTTTTCTCCTTGTTCAGACGTTCCAGTAAAATGTTCTCAACCCTTTTTAAATTGAGCACATTCAACACAGGATTAAAATAGTCTCCTCTGTGCAACATCCTTCTGTCCCAGAATCCATGCATGCTGGCGACCTCTAATGCGAGTTTGGCATCAGAAGCGCAGTGCGTGATTTACCAAAGTGAGCACACAGGAATGCACACGGTTTAGAGCTGCAAAAGCTGACGAGGGTTAAAACACAAAAGGGCAAACGTGAACATGTAGATTTATAATTTTGCAACCATCTCTCAATCTCTGAAGGCCCTAGAAGGTACTTGCCATGCAATGCTTAGTATATAAACACAAACTTAAACATGGGCAGTTCTTCTTAGGCTGAGGCATGCCTGACATTAGTCTCTAAGAATTAAGTGGCATTAAAATACATTTTAATTGCACATAGACCTCTCCTAACAAGTAGGTCCATTTGTGGCCAGTGGAGAAGCGGTAAGGGGCACACATTTTCAGCCTGAAACACGTGCATGTTGGCCACACCAGGCTCGTCACAGCCAAGTTCCTGCAGGTGCCTGGCCCATGCTAGAATGTGTCAGCGCTTAGATTCCGGAGACTTTGTAGATGTCATGCAATGCTCTGTTGTGTAAATGTACAATTACACCTGGTGCAGGAGAGCCAGTCAATCAGCTCTTTTGAATTGTGGGCTGAATCCACTAATATTTGCCTGAGTTCAGAGAGAGCTGAATAATGTGTCTTACCGTTTCTCTGGTCAGCAGACTCCCTCCCCACATTAGCTTCCCGACTGCCCCCAATAAGGCACGCACTGATTGCAACCTCCAGGCCGACTCCAGCTGCTAGTATCTTTTCCCGCAAGCCACTCGCAAAAATAGAAATGGGGCTCTTCCTTGTGTTCATTTCCTTACCCAATGTGTCTGGTAGCCACCGTGTTTGTAGTATCTTTATTTTTCTGTAGAAACAGCTCACACGAAATGTTTCTCCACAAAAAAAATACACCTTTAGCAGCCCAGATGTGCTCGTAATGTTCTCATGATGCTAACGAGTGGAATGTTGAACCTGCCTGCAAATACCCTATGCCCTAGTTGAAAGTCAACGCTTCACTCGGGCCTAACAACTTGGGCTAGCAGGGCGTTCTTATTCCAGTCAACACCCCCAACTCGCTACCATTTACACTTCATAAACATATTAACATTGGTGGTGAAAGGCGAGATCATGTTATCTGCCGAGACACAGACTGTTTTGCCAACTATGAACATCTTTATTAAACCAAATCTACAAGTTCCAAGAGTGGCCCTCCACTGACACAAACCCTCTCCCATTCTCAGCACAATCAAATTAGGTAATAATAAGAATGGTGATTACAGTGCTTAGGAGCAAAGGGAATGTGGCATGAAGCATTATATAGAACCTGAAATCATTATTATGCATTCACTCTGCTTCACACGTTCTCGCGGACATCCGTGTCGCTCTATTAATTGCACCATATCAAATTCCATAGAAAATGGGTTCTTGCAAACAGGCGAATCAGAAAAAGCCCAGAAGCACCTACCAAAGATTCTGAAGCAGCAGAGAAGAGATAAGGTTGGCTTCCGTCCATGCGCAGAGGTTAGATAACACATAGCACATGCAGGTCTACACATCATTTTTTTTTGCATTCTAATATAATGGGCCTATAAGTGTTCAAGTGCCATTCTAATACAAGGTCTATAATACGGCGTGCATAGTAAATCTTACACACGGTCTACTCACCCGAGTGATTCTGTGTCCTTTTTAATCTCTTACTGTCCTGATCGTATGTACAATAAATGTCTTCCTCATCTTTTATGCGGAATGAAACAACTTCATACCCTGTTATTTACAAAAACAATGAAGTATACCATGTAAACTTGTATACACGCATACTTCACAACCAAATACTATATAACCGGTAGCATTCTTCATGCACAAAAGCGGGAGTTTGGAATGAAGACCTTTTGAAGGCACTGGGCTGGGCTGGAAGGGATCCATTTGCCTTGTGTAAATCTGACAGGGAAATATTAGAGTGCAGAAGGAGCCCGCATCACACAAACTGTTTTATGTCTCACCCATGGCACGGCGTAATGCTTGTAGCTAGTGAGAAACGAAATGTCAGTGTGCAGTCTATAGAAGGGGTTATAGACTGAAAATAAATTGTTTAAGTTCTCTTTGCACATAATTATAATTGTTCTTTTATAACGCGCTTAATATCAGAGATTGGTTTCTAAGCGCGGTCTCGGAATTCGAACCTGTGTTGCGCTGCGTTGTCTTGCTTCCAAGACACACACCTTGCCCCAGATAATTCCCCCCTTCACATATATGCATCATCAAGAATCACCAAAGATAAGGAATGCGGAAGGTCCCCCTCTTTGATGATGAGTGTGTTTGTATATGTGTGCACATCCCAGTATTACCATGACATGGATGAACCAAACATCCCATAATCACTCACAAATATGAATATGACAGAACTGGAATTGTAATAGTATGTTAACAGAGTCCTACATTATGAGGGAAGTGCTTGGAGGTGGGTTCTACCAACAAGCTGTGCCCTAAATTGAGTTAGCACCGACGTAGGAACACTAAGGCAGCCTAGATCTAAAGCAGCCTGGGCTGCTAGATGGTGAATGCATTTCAAGATCGATACTGCCAAGAACTGTGCGTCGTGAATTGGAAATGGGGAGATATCTATTAGGCAGATTATTTATTTATTAAATGGGTATTTATAATGCACCTATACAGCAAATGGTGTTTCAAGGCACCAATGGCCTGGACCCAAGCAATATCCTGGCCCAGAAGGATGCATGATTTAGTCTATATTGGACTCCCTTTATACTTCTCAACTTAGGAGAAGGGAAGGCCTTTCAGAGACAGTTCTAGCATTGTGTAATGATAAAGAGCGGGTGCCGCAGTTCTTAGGGTTCCTTTCTAAGGAATGTGGATATTTTAAGAATGGTTCTAGTGCTTTAAAGTCCCAGCCGTGCCTCACTTATCTGAGATGAGACTGGATTACGCACCACCCAAATGAAAGGAATAGAAACACTCTGAAATTGGGACAGATTTGGACTTTGCTGAAAATAAATCCTTCACGTGCAATTCTCACAGCTGTAAGAAACCCGAAGCACCTGTCATGTACCTGAGCTGGGGTTCATGCGGCCTTCCCCCATTCCTGCACAAAGATGATCAATAAGCATTGCGTCCGGCTCTTCTTTTCTCAGATAGATGTCACCATTGAGGAATGGAAATCCTGTGAAACAAGAGAAAAGGATTACATTTAGGAAAAGCGAACAAGAGCGCCACGGGACCTACTCCGGTAGTGATAGTGCGCGGTACAAATGTCCTTTAAAGTTAACATTAACAACTAACTGTTAAACCTTTGCCTTTTCTCTACCCTCTCAAAAGCAAAACATTGGCAACAAAAAAGATATCACATGGGACAATTGGAGTAACATTTCAAATACAAAATACCCCACCCACAGAGATTGATTCAAGTAATAATACTATTCAGCAAATAGCCCTTTTAGATAATAAACCATCAGTGTAAGATCAAACAAATACAGTGCCAGTAGACTTCCCATTAAAGGCAGACATGGTTTAGGTGAAAGAATGAGCATGTTAGGCATACAACAGGCTGTAATTCACCAATATAGCCCCATGTTAGAAAAGTCAGTTTTTAATGGTATGACAGAAAGAAAGCTCAGTGGATTAAGCTCTTGCTGTTGGGATCAGATTGTGATCGGCAGGTTTGAATTCGGCCTGTCGACCCAGCAATTCATCCTTCCAAGCTTGATAAAAATGAGTACCTTTTTCGATTGGGTAATAATAATTGTATATAAAAATGTTCTATGTAAACCACTTTGGATAAAAGTGCTATACAGATTACAAATAATTATTATCATTGTTTGTTTGCGAGCTTTCATAGTCATCACCTTCTCTTCAAGCAGGAATGAAATGAAGCCTTTCAAAAACATTACAGCATACATAGCCCCTCCTGGGATTCCTTTATATATGGTACTCAAAAAAAGCATTATGCAGTAAAAAAATAAGATGGTGCACAGGAGCACACGGTTCTATGCGACCAGCCTGAGGTAGGGACATCAAAAGATAACAACACAACCCCTCTGCACTAGTAACCATAACGGCTGACCAGTGCCTCCAAAATAAATGAAAAGGGCTGGTCCCCGTAATTCCTGCGCTGATAATATGGCACATGATGTTTTTCAAGTTTTCATGTAAAGGATTTAACCAGTGATTTAGGTAGGTCAGCCGACACGTCTTTTGATCCATAAAGATCTTTCTCAAGGCTAAATTGATTCTTGGCTGCCCATGGTTGATGGGCTTATGACCTGCCTGTAGGACAATCTCATTAGCAATGGCAGAGCCAGATTCCTTGGCTCTTGGGTAATTGAAGATAGGCATCAGGTATTTGTGGTCAATAACCCCGCGGGTGTTGGCCCTGGTGGGCTTTCAGTGCCTTTCAGCTCCTGTTCTACTCGGCTGGTCTCTGAATAGCGACTCTCCAGAAACCAGCCCAGCCTTGAGAAAGACTGTTAAGGGGCGAAACACGTGTCGGCTGACCTACCAAAATCAGATTAAATCCTTTACATAAACTTGAAAAACATTGTGTACCTAATTATCAGCGCAGGAATTACAGGGACCAACCCTTCATGTTAATACAAGAGGTGTGGGTATGTAAGGTATTATGGCAGTGATTTTAAAAACAGCCAGTAAAATAAGTGCAGATGGCAGTGATTTCAACAGAAACAGATAGTTAAATGGATTCAGATGGGAACAACAGATTAGTGATTGCATGACAGCATTTCAGTGGGGTGAGAATAAATGAATGAAAAAATTAACAGCAAATTATGCAAATTAGAGCAGGTTAAAGCAAAAAAAAGAAATTGAAATGACACATTGATCTCATTATGGCAGTGAACTAGGCTTTCAATGGTAAAAGAAAAGTGATTGCAAAAAAGACAGCAAATTCTAAATGTAACTATTCTCTATGCCCAGTAATGTTCCCTTTTAATAATGAAATGCTTTTCGTTTTGTCGTTCCATGGAAAAGAAATGAGCACTGTAAAATAAAATGATGAATGAAATATCTTTTTGCATTCTGAGAGTTCATTGTTTTTGCAGGAAATAAGTTGATACACATACATGCTCTTGTGGGTGATTGGACAGAGAGCTCAAGATTGTAGAAGTTGCTGGGGTGAAGGGACAAGTCAGAAAGAAGGCAGGTTTCGTTTTTTTAGTGACAGGCATCAAATATAAATACAGGGAGCAGAAAACGGTGGGGGCTCTTCTTCTTGTTGCTGAATGCCGAAAGGGAGTGTGGCGCTGCCGTGTTCGGGTGAGCGAAGTAGCAGTGTGGAGGCTGTAACACTTCAGTACAGATCATCCACGACAGAAAGGGAGTTTTCAGATAAGGCGCAGAAACCTCATAACTAAATGTAAGTAGTTGTAGAGGATCGAATGTGGTTCTTATCAGTTAGCACAGGGGGTTATTTTTAAACAAAATATTCAATGTTTTCTTTTACACATGCTCAATGACAAAAGGACAGAAGTCAATGTTACAAATATTTCTATGTACTGCAATGCCTGTTTATATTTTTTCTTTTAGGTAACCACGGCAGTGTTGAAGAATTGGCAAGAATTGGTGAATGCATTGTTGTGAAATGAACTATGCTTTTAGTGTAAATGACATGATGTTTAACAGAGTCATAAAACGGTACAAACGAAATTGGTGTAAGCTTTTTTTTTATGTCTCTGGGGGTTATCCTCTAGATGAGGAGAAGTAATTAGGAAGCACCCTAGTGCCTACACCACGGTAGTAAAAAGTATTTACCACCAGAGATAAAGTAAGAAACAAAAGGGGCAATATAAAGGCAAGCTAGAAAGCTGGTGTGTTGTGCGAGTGGGTTCAGCCATGCATGCTGGGGCTGAACAGGACATTTTAGGTCCTGTTGTAGATAAGTCATCGGCACAACCTATACACAATCTATGCAAAATTTGGTTTCTTCTAAATGTGCTAAGCCTGGATGGATATGCCTGCTGTCAACCCTAGAATAGGGCATGGTTATAAAAAAGGGGAAGGTGTATTATCCTATAGGGCAGTGTTATGAATATGCTCATCACTAATTTACCACCACAATAAGACATTGTCAATTTACTGCCAGTATACCCCGATACTAAAATACAGTCAAGTTAGGTAATAGCCCAAAGACAAAACCTCTTACAGGTAACACCTCTCCCTCCCGTGAACATGCTACTAATTAAATTTACCAAAACTTAAACAAACCGTATACCCAATGACCCAGTGCTGTGCGAGTTGATTCTGCTTCTAGTGCCCACGTTTGTCCTTTCCAAAATAAATGAGTTGAGCAAGATAAGTGAAGCAAAAAGGCTTTACTTACCTCCAAAGTCAGGTCAGGGTACAAAGGAAGGAAAGTTGAAAAAATAAATATCTTTCCTAACACACTTCGAATATTAGACTCAAGCAATTCAGAAAGGATCTCAAGACACTCCTCTTCAAAGAGCACATACTTCACATACCATAAGACACCCCTGATCCCACTTGTCCGCCACCCCAACCACACCCCGAATTACCCCTTCTGCTTAATTGTAGGTAACTTGTGCCCCTTACCTGTATTGCTATTAACCCTATGTTGTACAGCATTCCGCTGCTTATCGTAGGTAGGTTCGCGTTCAATAAATAAAACAAATAAAGGAGAGAGAAAGAGAGCAAGACACACAGACGGAGGGGACTAGAGGAGAAAGATGGAGATACAAAGGGTAAGGCAGTGGAAATAGAGGATCAATGGAGGTAGAACGGGGAGAATGAAGTAAGGAGGTGGCAGAGGTGTGGAGGAGGTGATAAGCAGGGGCAGGTGCAGAGTCAGATAAGAGGAAAGACAGAAGACTGGAGGAGGTGGAGAGGCAAAGGTGTGGAAGAAGTGAAGAGGTAAGATAGGAGATTAGGGGAAGGGTTGAGGCGTTCAAGAGAGAACAGGGAGTGAAGGGAAGAAACAGAAGAGTTAATAAATAATGAGAGAAGATCAAAGTAGGTGAAAGAGAGAAGCAGAGGAACGGGAGTGAGAAGGGAGAACAAGTAAGACTAGAAAAGGCGTGGCATGGAAGGAGAGTACATTGTCGAGCAAGCAGCGGGTGGAAGGAAGGTGTAGAGAAAGTAGAGAGGAGAAGGAGTGGAGAAAGCAAAAGTCAGGAGATAGAGAAGAAAGGGAAAGAAAACGTGTGTCAAATAAGCATATAAAAAAGTAAAAGACAGATTAGAAGAGGGAAGGGGCGAGGCAGAAAGGTACATGGTAACATGAAAGAATAAATGTGGAAAAAACAAGAGAGAATTCCCTTTTAACGTGACCCTACAAAGACTTGCACAATGGTGAAGATGCCTCACATTCCTTCTGGGTCTTCTAGCTCCAACTCTCTGCAGATCAGACACTTTTCCAAGCAGAGAGCGAGGGGTCAAACTCTCTTTTCAGCAGGAGCCTCCCTCTGGAATGGCCTCCGTGCCCCGCTCAGGCTTAAACCGGATTTCATTAAGTTCTGGAAGCTTCTCAAGACCTTCCTTTTCTCTTATTCCTTCCCTCCCCCTTTTAATGCCCCCATCTGCCGCATTGACTGGCTGCCTGGTCCCTTCTGAGCCCGAGAGTGCACCAGGCCCTCCTTGCCCAGTCTACCCAGAACTCCGGTCTCCAGGACCTAGCCCCCCCCGCCTCTAACCTGTTCTTGCCCTCCCAGGCCCCCTGCCCCTGACTAGCCTGGCAGGGTGTGCATCCCTACCAAGCCTGGTCCACCCTGTCCTCACACTTGGCGTGTGGTACTCAATCCCTGCACTCCATGCATCCTCTGGTACTTGCCCACCTGGACTCCCCTTAGCACTTGCCTTGCCACAGGGGCCCCCCTATTCACCTCCTCCCCTCCCCCCTGCACTTGTATGCCACCACTCTGGCCGTCACTTCACTCCCACCCTAGCAATTTCAGCATTTTCCCTTCCGCCCCTGCCTGCCCTCTCCTTCCCTACTTTGTGTTACTGCATTTGCACAATCCGAATGACACAAGGCATAATAGTACTGTTATTGCTGTTTTCTTCTCTGTCCCCCCAACCCCACCTTTTTTTGTCTTGTGGTGCCTTGAAACACCATTTGATGTATAGACGTTTTATAAATATACAATAAATAAAATAAATATCTACCACAGGGAGAGGACGTGAGATAACCTTTGGAGTCCTAGCAAGCTGAAAGAGTCTGACGTCCGACCCCGTCCAGATGACCCAGCAAACCAGGGGGGACGCTAATAAGTCACAGAAACATCTTAGTGGTCCAACACAACATCCTGAGAAGTTCAGAGATGACCAAAGAAGACTTGTCCGCAGACAAGGAAGAAAGGAGTGTGCGACACCATATATCCCAGAGACTGTAATGACCGTTACTCACCTGGAAAGGGCACATGGTGCAGGGAGAAAGGGAATGGGCGAACAAGAAACTCACAGCACTGGACAGATCCAGCAACCCATTCTGTGAACTCGTTTAACCCTATTCCCCTATTTGTATTTGTTATTAAAATAAAATCTGTGATCTTGAGTGGGCTTTGAGTTGTCTCGTGATCCCCTGATCATGACCTCGACCTCTGCACCCCATCACTTATAAATAAGTCTTGGATGAAGTTCTAAATCTTAATCCCCAGCAAAGAGCAGGATAACATCATAACGCCAAAATGTATTGGATATCATTTCTTCTCATTTTGCTTGAACATCTCACAAAATAATGTGGTGACGACAGAGTGAGAGCGACTGTGCAGGGAAAATACAGAAACGACTTAAGCCACTTGGCTCATGTAGGAGAAAGGTCAGACACACCGGCCAGCAGCATAGTGGCCTTTAGTGACATGCTCAATTCTCGTGTTGGTGTGGGTGCTGTTGTGAATTCAATGTAATACCCTTGCAAACCCTATTTAGAGGTACCATAAGTTCAGGCTTCTTTTCTACATATATGCATCTGTATCAGGGAAAACATACAGTAGCTTGTGGGAGAAAAGTAGACTCATTTACATATGTGCAACAGGTCGTGACCTATGCATAGGAACACAGAGTTATTCATTAATATTATGAGTTGTGAGGATGAACAGTGCAACAAGGGTCAGCCAGTCTCAGTCCATGAACTGGTGCTCTCCTACTTGCAAGATTTCGCCCTTTTATCGTGCCTTCTACTTGCATGATTTTGAACCCCAAATGATCTGTTTCACTCAGTATCTTACTCGGCCAATGCAAGATGTCACACATAAATTGTTTTAATTTCCAGCTACTTATTTATAGTGCATTTATAAAGCGCCCTCTGTGAATCACAGTCAATTTGTGGCACCACAAGTGTGAGTGAGAAAAGGGTGAAGAAAAGTTATTCTCTGCTTCACAGCCTTCTCACATTCAGATGCTGTAAGCATGGTGGAAGAGCCGGACAGAAGTACAGTCTTCACATATGACCGATTACAGCGCCAAGTGCAGGTATACATCAGCATCAAACGTCAAACAATATGAACAAGTGCAAAAATCAAGAGCTAAGGGCCAAGGAGGTGGAGGGCGAAAGGCAGACACTTTGAAGTTCAACCGGTCCCTTAGCCATAGTGAGACAAAAGACGCTCATCCTTCCCACAGCTAAAGCAACTGCTGCGACGGAGCGAACAGGGACAAGCATAAGTGTGAAAGTGTTCTTTGAAGAGCACAGTCTCGAGGAATCTCTTAAAACTAAGGTGGTTTCCTACTTCCCTGTGTGAATGGGCATTGCAGAGATGGGTGGATCATTGAAGTCCCAAGGGTCTTGCCCCCAATCATTTTCTTCTTGACCCACCCAATGAAAAGAAATCTGGAGGAGGCATATCTTGAGGTTTTTCTAGGGTGGTACTTGGACACCCTGCCATTGCAGTAGCCATACCCACTGTCCTCCTGTACGTCAGATGGATAAGACTGAGGGCTCTCAAGGGTATCCTAGCTTCCACAGGGAGGCCGTAGAGGGATTTAGAGGGATTTAAGACAGGGGTGAGCAATGTCATCCTGGGGCTGAGGCCATTAATTAGCCAAGCAGTTTTGTTCTGAACAATCTGCAGGTTGTGAAGTAAGGATTTGAGGAATCCCAGATAGCCGCCATTGCAGAAGTCCAACCTCGAGATCACCATTGCCCTAATGATCTCCACCTTAAGAGGGGAGTTGAGAGGAGGAAGGATACGCTTGAGCAGATTGTAATAAAAGATTTTTTAGAGAGCTCAAGAATCTGAGGAGCCAAGGAAAAAGAGTTATCAAAGATGTTTCTTTGCTATAGCGTCCACTACCTTCTCAATTTTGTTACCTAAGACTCGTGCAAGGCCACTCCATCTTCCACTGTTGAGACTCTTTGTTCAGCCGTGTCTAATATTGAGCCATGTTTATCTAGACGGGCTTTAAGATGATCGCCCTTACAAGTGAGCAGATCTATTGTGCAGTCAAGTCCAGTGATACGTGCCTGGAGCTGTAGAAACATTTCCTTTATCTCTGTAGTGCAGGAGTGATCCCCTTCTGAACATTCTTGCTGTGGGGGAGCTCCTTCTTTTGACTTTTTCCCCATTCCCTCCGAGTCGAATGGCAGTTTAGGCTGCTATTTATCCTGCTTCTCCATTTGTAAGTTCCACTTCATTTTTTTTATTAAACATCATTTTAGTATATAAATACCTTACACATAATAACAAACACACTACAAAGCAACAATGAACAAGTGGAATAACCATAGAGAAAAAAAAGAACAATAAAAACAATATACGCTAAACTGACACATTTGCACAATACGGCAACTTCTTCCTATACCGTTCTAGAGTGTATACCCTAATTGTATCAAACAATTCTGTTTTGTAGTCAAGACTTAAAACCTCACATCACAGTATTCACATAAGCAATTCATTATATAAAAAGATTTCTTTTTAATATATCGACTACAAACCAACAGTACTACCCAATTAAGTCCATGGTGCATATTTGTCAAAATATTTCTTAACTTAATCTATCTCACTGTGACATTCTACAGTGCTTTCTTAATGTATAACATCTCAGGTAACTACCTCTAAACCCTTGAAGCCATTTCATAATCTAAAAGATTAAAACAAGTTTCTCATGCCTAACTAGAGTGCTTCACATTTCAAATTTGTCTTAAACATGTCACAAGTGCTTATCATTTAAATTGCGTTGTGCATCAGTCCAGCAAGTAGCTCTTCACCCTGATCTGTCACACTTTCAAGCACTACAAATATTTTCTTTTGGAGTCTAATGCAAGGAAAAGTGATGTGTTAGTACCTGTCATTAGTCTCATCCACAGGTAATTTGCTACGATTGACGTTGTGGAGTGTACAAAAGGTGCCAATGTCGTGAGTCTGAAAGAAACCGTATCCAAACACTTTAACACCACATGGTACAACGTTTCCTGACTGTCAGACTTACAAATACGACACTTACGAAGCTTGTATGGTATTCTAAGTCTTGGTCCAATTACCTCGAATGTGGCCAAACAGTTCAGACGAAATCTGAAATACCAGTCTCTGTGCCCATGAGAAGGAATCTTACGTAGATACAGTCTCCTTTCTGTCATGGGAACATAAAAGATTCCTCTGTTTCTGTATAGTTTCTATCTCTCCAGATCTTCCATATTTGTTATTCTGTTCCACCGTGTGATCTTATTTGTAATGGTCAGTTCACAAATCAGTATCAACAATCTCCAGCAAACTCATAAAACGTACACATCACTTTTTATACTTCCACAGAAAAGGCTTTGATTCACTTGCATATACCTTAAAAAGGACCCAAGAATTGGTTTTTCAGATTTCTTAACCTTCATATACAAAGATGTCTATTTCTTTATATATTGCACCCACCAAGATTGTAGGCCTATTTCTAACCGCACAATGCTTGGAGGCACTGATTTTGACAGGCCTAAACCTTGTTTCAAAATTATTCCCTCCAGAGAATCTAAATATTTCCTGGTAAATAAATTCACCAGCTCTACATCGTACAGCACCATGTGAGAAAACTTCATATGAAAAAACTCTATGAGGGGATCTAAGGAGAAGGCACATAGGGCCTCATCACGAGTTGGACGGTAACGCCGGCGCTAAAAGCGCTGGCGTTATTAGCCCTACCACCAAACCCACCGGCGCTATTAGCGCCGGATCACGGGTTTGGCAGAACGGGTATTGCCCATTCCCCATTGAGCCCAGTCGGGAATTGCCCATTTCCCATTGGGCTCAATGGGGAAATTTTGCGGTTTTACCGCCGACGGATTTCCCGCCGGCGGTAAACGTGCCGAAAATCAGCAAAATCTCAGCGGATTTCCCCCCAGCTATGAGCTGGGGGGAAATAAGCCGAAGATGTGATTTGGCAGACCCTTAAATCCGGCTCTAACAGCGCTACCGCCGGATTTAAGGGCTACCGCCAAACTCGTGATGAGGCCCATAGTCTACTTTTTATCACCTTCATTAAGGTTACACATGATCTCATCTTCTCCTCTAACATGTTTTTATGATTTATTAACACCTTTTGCGAGGAGATCAACAGTCCCAAATATTTCTTTTCCTTTTGCTGCTCACTACCATTGTGTATGATTTCGACTGGTTTATAACCAGCCTGTTCTCACATAAGTAGGATTCTACCCCGTTCAGGGTTCTCTGTAGACCTGCCAGAGTAAATTCTAAGAGGAAAAGGTTGTCAGCATAGGCAATGCAGTTGATTCTTAAATCAGTGTATTTTGGTGGGTACCCGTCCCAACCACTACCTACATCCCAAAGATCTGCCATATATAGGTTGAAAAGGGTTGGGGCGAGTACACATCCTTGTCTGACTCGCTTCTGAATCAATACAATTCTTGACAGATCGCCTTCCGTATTTAGCCTGACTCTGGCTTTGTTATTCTAATACAGGAGCTGTAGCATGCTTAACAGGTCATTGTTAATATCCCATCCTGTAAATTTTTCCATAACCTAGACGCGTCTACGTTGTCAAATGCTGAGGAAAGATGTAGGGCCGCCATATACAATGTGAGTCCTCCTCTAGAAAGTGACATACACGTTGATGTCGCCAAACCACTCATTATCGTACCCATACCTTTTCTATATCCGGTCTGCAAGGGAATAAAACGCTTTAAGTTCTCTGCCCACTGCCTTGGATCTTTTAAAACTAATGTTGTTAATATTTTTGAAGATGTATCAATTTATGCCATGGTCCTACAGCCAACCGGATCTTCTCTGAGACCTTTTTTGAAAATAGGTACCAGCGTAGCCTGTTTCCATTCAGGTGCATCGGGTCGAAGTAGATGTCAAGCAACCTATTCTCCGTGCTGCCTTGGTTATCAACCACTACTGTTGCTAGAACTGCTTCTGACACCTGTTTCTTTTTACAAATGGTACGGCCCTGCATGTTTCTTTATCACGGTAAGAATTCCGCCAAAAGGTCTCCCTTATGTACCTTTCATAGCATTTTGGTATGAAATATGTATCCATCAAAAACGGCATCCACATTCAGGCAAGGTTCTTGTATTAGGATGTAGTCGTAACCTGCTAAAAAATCCCTAATGTTGGTATTCAGAAATCTGTTGTGTCTTCTTGAATTACAACTCAAGAGTTTATGTTCCCTTATTCTGAAACCCGGGTCGCGGTGTGATTGATGTTGATAGCGTATTTGCGAGCCAGGCCCTACTACCTGTCTCTTTCCCAAAAAAAAACCTGCCTCTGGCCGTCGTTATTAACTGAAAAAATTAAGTTTGTTTTGTCTGTAGTGTTTTTACCCTGGTTGGATTGCTTTTCAGCCGTATCACTCTTCATATAATAACTTTCAAACCTGTTAATCAAAAATTCTTCTTGTTTGTCACACGCTGAATTAGCAATAAGTTAGGAATAAAAGTGTACCGCACATTTCCCCAAGTGGCTTTCATCAAACACGTGGAGAAACTTAATGTCAGATGACGAAATTGACCTTAACGTAGGACTCAAATGAAAAACAGACATTATTCTGGCTCTGTTGAGCGGCACATCCCATTCACTCTCAAACACTGATTCAAAAGTGTATGGCGTGTTTAGGTCGCCCTCATTCCCCCTGTCTATTTTTTAGATATTTTGTTGTCTGAGGCGCCCCCTTACGGAAGTTAGTCGTAGGATTTATTCTTAGTGGTTGGTAATCAACATTTCTTACTGAATATAAATGATTTCTAAATTCGTCATCTCTAATTCTATGTTGTCCTCTCCCCACTAAACCACGACTAGAAGTTAATTCAGTTTCCGGGAGTCTGCCAATTCCTTTCCTTTTCTTCTGCTTTTTCCACTTTTATGTTTCCCGAATCGACCTTTGCTGGGGATTTCGTTGGGCTAGGTACGTGTGCTGTCACATGTTCAAGGTGTACCTTTTCTTTCTTGCTTGCCTTAAGTCTTGTTGTCATTGTCGGGCTGTCTTTAATTTCAGTAATAGACTGAAATATTCCTCCTATGTTTTTCCCGGATGTGTCTGATTGTTCTCTCGTCTTTGTTGCTCCTAAAACTCTCAGGAATTTTCTAGATCCTCTGTTGGCGGACTTGACACAACCTTTGATGTTTTTAGATTTCTTTCTCACCCCTTCCTTCACAGTGGTCTTAGCGGTGAGCATACCACTTTCTGATTGCTCTTTGTGTGGAGACTGTTGTCTTACAATCACGTTTCCTTCAACCTTCTCAGATGCTGTCATGTCATTTGATTAACTACCATGTCTATTTGATCATTTACCAATGGTTTTTGTACTCGAATGAATACCTGATCCTCAGTTAATAGCTTGCTCTTAATTTCTGTCAGGATAGACGAGTTCTCTCTTACATCCATGACCCTGTATCATACAAACGTATGAAAGATTGATGAACAATATTCAAGGCCACCAATGGACTGTTTCCACACTCAGAGGAATCTCTACTGAGTGATGTGTCACCTTGCGGTCATAGTAGCCCAAATGTTCTTTATGTTTCTGTCCTCTCCCACTTGGTTCATGCTCTTCACTGTTCCCGGGGAGTCAGAAGTCTGGGTGAAATACTTAACCTGTCTGTTAGACCGTCCAGTGCTTGTATTTAATCTTCAAGACTTATGCAAACGTCCAAAAGAGTTGTACTGGAATGTTTCACTACATCTCGTAGGACTGGGCCTGAAATCTCAGTACTATCTTTGTGTTCCATGACAGACCTGGCTGACATCAGTGAGTCAGTTGGTAATTGACTCGCTTCGGTCACTTCACTGTATAATCTTGACTGGACCAGTGGAAAAAATGTTGTGATTTTTTGTTGCTCTATTTGTCGACTTTTGCTGTTCTGAATCTGTAATCTGAGCTCCTTGTTCAGCTTCACGTGGTGGTAACCCTCGTCCAGGCCACAAGCCACCGCTTGGCATACCCAATGCAGCCCAAGTGCCGGCCTACAAGCACGTCACTCCCCGCCTCGCTGCAGAAGCCTCTCGTCGGGAACGTTGAGTGATCGCAGTCTCTCTGCGGGACTACCCAGCCCAGCACGTCACTGGTGCTTCTTTCATTTTGTTTTTATGGAGGGCCGTCTTTGTGGGAGATGTCCACTCAATCATACTCTCTTCTACGCCCTGCAAGATAATGAGCCTGAATCTGTGTGACACACTGCGCCCTGCAGAAGCAGTAGGATGATTCAGGATTGATTAGGGGCAAGAGCTCAAGAGAGAATGTCCATCTTGGCCGGGCACTCGAGCAACACCCAAGAGTTATCAAAGATGACACCACAGTTCTTTGTAGAAGGAACCAGGTCGGAGCACCCATACAAGTAGGCCAAGAAAAAGGCAAGGCAGAAGGAATGGAAGAGTCCCAACATATGTATTAGGGTGTTGGGATCCTTACCACACTTTCCTCACATATTTCAATTACATGGCAAGAAGTACATCCTCCCCATGACCTTTGGAGTCCATCGAGCAGGATTTTGCTTTTGTTTTTTTTTGCTGCAGTAAAGGAAATTATAAGCACTTCTCTAAATAAGAAAAACAATTCTGGGAGATTTTAGAGTGTTTACCCCCACCTTTTGGAGCACCAACAAGTCATCCACCTATGCAAGAACTCGAAACTCTACAGGGCACATCACTATGGCCTCTATCATAGGGGCTGCCAACAGTGAGCCTAAGGCCAAACTGAAAAGGTAAGGTGCACCCTAATCTAGTTCCCATATACAAAGTTTACTGAGGTCAACCTCTTGACTAGTAACAAAGCAGAAGCGCTATTATAAAGCACTATGAAGAGAAGTTAGATATCCTCACACTACCATATCAATTGCGTTCTCCGATTCTACCCCTATGCCGCCAGGGGAGCCATAGAGTTATGATGTAAATGTAAAACATTAAGCAGCTCTCTAATGTTGTCACTTCCAGAGATCCCATTCATTAATCGAACCAGATGAGATTGGGCATCACACGATCCAGGCGCTCCGCAAAGAAATGTTTCGACAATCTTTACATCTGTATTGAGCAGGTATAATGGATAGCAGTTTAGCCTATCTGTTCAGCCATAACTGGGGTTTTGGATGTTCAGATCAAAGATTTCACAACACCTGAGCAGTCTCTGGAAAGATGTGCTTATGCCTAATTGTTTCATCGTATTCATGCCTGGATCAAGACAGAGACGGTGCCTGGTACCTAGATTCCTGTGCATCCTTCCTGTGTTGGCAGAAAGGCAACTTTCCAGACTTGTCTTCACTACACTGATGGGAAGTTTAATTCTGGCTTATTTTCATTTTCTGTCACTGTATTTCATACTGTCATGTTATTCATTATGCTTTAATAAGACAACTGTAGGCAGCCAGTAGAAACATTTGTTATTCATCTGTTTACCTATGACTGTTGTAAATCTGCTCTGAAATAGTGTGTGTGTTAGAATAAATAGCTTTTTATCTTTCAACTCCTGCCAGGTTTGTTTGAAGAACATGCCTTTCCCAACTGTACAAGAATTATTTCTGTGCTGTGGGGGAGGGGGGTTCTATAGGACAAGAGAAGACTCTTGGCTTCAACCAGCCTCTCTGGAGAAATGGCTCCCATACTACTGTCTAATCGTGGCAACCAAGAGAGGCATCCAGGAGAGTCAACATAGGGGTGACCCACTTAAACTCACAACAGACAATTGGGAAGGGTGTGGAAGACTGAGAGGCAAGGGGTCAGGGAACAGCTGTAAAGGCACAACTGAGTTAGGAGGTAAGCCTGTATCACACCTAACATTGCCATTGTACTTGTGTTACAGTTTTACCTTATTTGTATTATGATATTCTTGGTGTGTTGCACAATAGACTTGTCCTGTGTCCAGAGATTTTGTACTCAGTGCTCATGTATTTGACAATAGTCATAACAAACCATTAAAGTGAAATAAAAATACCCAAGGGCCTTCTCCTACACCCTCATTTATAAAACCTTTGGTCACATCGTGGTCACTTTCACCACCTGAGATCCTAATTATTACTTACCTCAGAATCCTTCTACGCCTCTACTTACTTCCCTCCCTATGTAACACCGCAAGTTCATTTAAGATATGATATGGCATTTATAACGTGCATGTACACTAGCGTTTCTAGGTGCGACATCTTCCTGTCCATTGAACTTACCTTGGGTCAACAGGGCCCGCTTGTGCCTTCCTGATCCGTCTGACTATCAAGGCTCCGAGGTCTCTGTTAGGGAGAATTATCAGAAATGTGCTAATTCTCTTCTACCTTAGAGACTCCCAGCTCTTTTGCTGGACTTCAGGACTTGTTATCTCTCATGTATTTTCTATGTGATTTATTCTCTGTGTTTCTTTTGACTTTGGAGTCTGACAAACTCCATAGGCATCATCTTTACATTGTGGCACACAGCACCTTCAGTGCAGTGACACAGGGAAGTCTCTTAGATTTCCAAAGGTTTAGATACCTTCTCTTGGGAGGGAGGCGCTGCTGAGCAGCCAACGTGATGGCCGTTTGAAAGAAGAGCTCCGTACTGCTATTAATCCAGAAACAAAATTAATCGTCGCCAGGCTGAAATACCACAATCCACAGAGTTAACGAGGCGTGGGAGAGTGTCGAGCACTTACTACCCAGGAATTGGGTGAAAACGCGAGCTGTAACGAGCGTTGCGGCCATCACAAAAAGGGACGGAATCAGTGCTGTAGCGGCACGCTGGGGAAGGGAGCGGAGGAGGGGCCTTTTCCCGCCACATCCTGTAAATGGCCATAAAGGAAATTGGCGGAGCTGGCGAAGCTGCATATATTCATAAAGATAGCTGGTAGCCCCCGACCACTAGCGACCCTGGAACAGAAGCACTGAACTGAATCGGGCTGTGCGGTTGGCCTGAGACCGAACCTTCGGCCCATCATTCATCGCTCCTTCTGTTCTGCGGGCATCTTCGGCGGTGTCATTCCCATCCCGGCACGCCGCTTCCTAAGGAAAAGGGAAAAGAACAGAAAAAAGGCATTAGTAAGCATTCAGCAAATCTTCGCTTATTTTTAAAGACTGTACAAGCTTCAAACGCTTACCTGAATCCCAGCCACTCTGGGGGAACTCTGTCTCCGGAACTTCTCATTCATCTGCAAGAGAGAAAAGACACTCCTGGTTAGCATGGAAACGTCTAGAGGCGCTGCATACCGCGCTTACTCACAGCATTTCTTCTTCATAACCGGCATCCACCCTGAAAACGTCACGGCACCTAAAATACACAGAAAAAGAACTCTGTTCAATACAAATACGAAAGGGTCGCATCGCGCTCTCACTCACCTTCAGCGCTACTCATCTCAGCAGCACGTCGCCATCCCCGGACGCCGGCCATCATCTAAGGAAGGAAAGGAACGAAGTTAGAGAGCTGTTCAAAAGACTCATTATACTTACCTGTCGGACTCTTGCCAGTGAAGTAACTAGGCAGCAACAGGCCTGCATCAATCAACGCGCCCCTGCGCTGAAAGCAGGACGGAGAGCACACTTTCCAAGAAAAGGTGAGCTGTAGATCAAAGGGAAGGGTTGGACCCTGGGGAAGAAGGGGTTCAAGCACACAGAGACAATAGGGAGTTAAACTCTACCAATCCTGTGTTTCAGGCCCAGTCTCTAGTCGAGTAGACTCCAGGGAAGGGTTTGAGGTCGTAAGAGGTCAGAACAGGCTGAGTGACGTGCCCGTGGATACCAGGTGAGTGTTACAGAAAGCAAGGAGGGGCATTTCAGGGAAAACCTTGCACAGTCATTCTGTGGAAATGGCAATCTCCACGTGTGGACCCCAAACAGCCTCTCCCTGTGTTTGTTTCACCTATATGACGCATGTTGTTTACTGTTGGATTTCTGCATTTTCCATTTCACCAATGTATTGCAGAAATGGCAGTCTCCACGTGTGGACCCCGGACAGCCTCTACCTGTGTTCGTTTCACCTATATGTCACTTGTTTACTGTTGGATTTCTGCATTTTCAATTTCAGCAATGTAGTGCATGACTTTTATTTTTCCCAAATGTTTTTTCATCTGTGTCCTCTGCACTGTGCGAGGGGTTGTGAACCCAAGCCAACTAGTTCTACCTGTTGCTCAGCTGCAGCCTGGCACTGGCTCCTTTCAACTCTTCCTCTCACCTTCCCCTCACCCTATCTCCCCTGCAAAACGAGTTCCACTTGTTGTTTCCATCTTGGGTGGGGACGGGGAGCCTGCTCTGAAAGGCCACTTAACCCACATCCTGTAATTAACCTCCCCTTTGTGTTCACCTGCCCTGTACCCTATAATTTATATCTTCCTCTGACCTGGGAATCTCACAGAAACTAGTTTCCCTTATTGTGGGGAAGGGTGGGGAAGGGCTCTAGGAGGACACTTGAACTATACACTGTCATTAACCTCTCCATGTCATGTCATCTCACCACATATCATGGGGGTGGGTGTGAGCTGGTTTGCCCTCCCACCTCTTCCAGCCACTAAGTTCCGGCAACAGCCAGAAATTGGTTCCACGTGTTGTTTAACTGGGTGTGGGCGGGCTCTGGAGGGGTGGAGCAACAGCCTTATAAGTGGACAGAGGACCTGGGCCCAGTCTCTTTTTTTGGTTGCTGGATGTGGTGTGCTGATGGGGTGAGAGGGCCAAAGAGCTCAGGAGGCCCCTTTAAGAGATGTCCTTGTCTTCCTTTCTCCATCCTTCCCCTCTCTTTCCTTCCCCAACCTGCTCTACATTTCCACCTGTAGGGCTCCTGTCCTCTCTGCCCCGCTCCCTCTCTCCTCTTTCTGTGTCTCTATGCCTGCTCCCCCACCATTCTCTCTGTGCCTGCTCCCCACTGCCTCTCCCTCTCTGTGCCTACCTGCCTCTCTCTTTCGTTGCTGTCTCTGTTCCTGGCTCTCTCTCTGCGTCTATGTGATCGCCCGCCTTGCTGTCTCACTGTGCACCTCGCTCTCACTGTGTGCCTCCCTCTCCCTGTGGGCCCCTCACCCACTGTGGGCCCCTCACTCACTATGCATCCCTCACTCACTGTTTTTTTGGTGTAGTCGGTCTGTTATTGCCAGAGGGGGACCTAGTCCATCTGCATAACGCAACTTACCCTCAACGCGGTCTGTTAATTCCCTGGATCAAAACTGTGGCTCTGCCTGGGGTCTCCCACACAGCCTTCCCCATTTTGGCTTGCCTCTCACTTCCACAGATCATCTTTTTTCAGTATGGGTTGCAGTTCTTGATCCATCTTGAGGAGAGATTCCAACTCTGGATTTATGTAACAACCATTGTGTTAGGACTCCACTGCTGTGCTTCCTGTTTTAGTACCTTACAGCATATTACGGCCAGGCCATCGCCTACCGTGGATTCTGGGGCACTCATTGAAGGTCAGGAGACCATGCACATCTCCACAGGGAAGATGGGTGCTTTCTTGCAGTGACGCAGACGTTCCTCTAACCGACCCACCCAGCGTGAAAATGCTTTGTTGCGGCTGCAAGGAAAGACATAAGACAAGCAGAACGCAGATAATGATGTTCTCGCAACGGTGTAACTTCCTGATTATCCTGCCATTCCCATCCAGGTACCTTGCGATTCCATAGGGAGGATATTGCCTGCTCCATTCCATGATGTTGCTGTGGGGATAATTGTTGCCTGGTGGATTTGTCCATCCATAATCCTTCAGTTTTATCTGTGGTTTAGGAAGTCGGATCTCAAATCGTTTATGTTTTTATCCCAGTACCTTGTGTCTGAGCATATTCACTTGTACCATATTTACTGGCTGAATATTGTGGCATGCTTTGTGTGCACTGGGTGGAAGCTGTCCCTCTTCAAATAGCTGGCCCGGTCTATTGGTATGCAATATACTGTGGTCTTTAGCTGGCCATCCCTTATTGTTATTCTGGTGTCAAGGAAATGTACTTTTTCAGGAGAGTAGGAGAGTTTGAAGCTAATAAGGTCCTGTTCCCCAGCAGTCCAAATAAAGTGGATATGATCAATGTATTGCAGATATCTTAGTGGTCTGCTGTCACAGGTGAAAAGGAAATCATTTGGAAGTGGTGCCATGAATAGATTGGCCTACTGAAGTGCCATCCGAGTGCCCATGGCCGTCCCAATAGATATTGGTACCAAATGTGAAATAGTTGTGTGTTAAGATGAATTCTATGCAGTTGGCTTAGGGCAAGCCATCAGGTTGTGATTTCCAGAGCGCATTATTCCACGCTTCTGTCCTGGTGGATACGATCGCAATTGGGAAGTGTCACAGATGGCCGGAACAATACTCTGAATCTCAAGTGACAGTACAAGTGTTTTTATTTGATTTATTAGGGACATAGGGCCATCCCTCTCTCTCTCATCCAGAAAAGCACCAATCCCAAGCATCCCTACTCTGCATGCTAGTATATAGTGAATATTGTCCCCTACTTTCTAGGTTCTGAATTATACTAGAGGTGATGTCCTAAATGCAGAATGCCTCATCTACCTAGGCTCTTTGAGGGACTTGTTAGATTTTTTAGACCCTATACTATCCAGGGGTTAGTTATTTGAACAGGGATTTAGGATCGTGCCTTCCAGATATTCTGCCCGATTCAGTGTGCTTTTTATCACGCCCACATACTTCTTCCCCTCTGACTTCCTGATGTTGTCTTCTTACTACTCTCTTTCCTACAATTCCACCCACCTTCTCTATTCCTTGCGTCTTTCTCCTTTGTCCCTCTGATGTCTCTCACTCCTTCCAGCTCCTGCCTCCACCCTTTGAGTGTATTCATTTATTTGCCATACTACTACTTCCTCCTTCACACTACTACTCCCTCCTCCACATTATTACTCCCTCCTCCCACTACTACTACTACTACTACTACTACTCCACCCACCCCAGCTTCTGTGCAAACATCTCTACACTCTTCTTCTAAATGCACTTGTCATTCTTTCATGCACACTGACAATGCAGTAACCCTTGCAGTTACTGACCAATGGCTCACCTGCCCCACAATACGCCCCACCGTCCTTCTCTCTGCTGCTCTCTTGTTCTGCCACCTCCTCTTCAGACCTCACCTGAACAACTCATAAATTTGTACTACTTGGGGTATATTTCCCTATCCTCTAACTGGTCTGCTGCGCCTGCCTAAACTGGCCCAGTCTTCCCCGCCCCATCAGGTGTTACATACAACAGATTTCCACATAGTGCCTTAAACTCTGCCCCCTTTTCCTGCACAGGTATGCCGCGGACCAACAAGGGTTTTTGTACAGTGTCCTATTGTGATGCTGGAAATGTATTGGAGGGACAGGGCCTCCATATCCTTGTCCTTTATTGCTTTATCATGTATGTTCTGTATTGTTTTCCGCGCAGGAGTTCATGTGGGACTCCTGGCGGTGTGGCTCTTCCTCTGCTTGGTTTTGTAAACAGACCGTTGGGATACCCTTATGGCACCCATGGATGGGAGTACGACCCTCTACTCCTAGTGTATGTTTTTGGGCACCTGTGTGTGGCCCACAGAGCAGGGTATGGGCTAGTGGCAGCTCCATGCTGAATTTGACAGGTGCTCTGAGTATCCTCCATTTTGGGATACCCAGGCCCTGCCATTGGAATCAGTTGATTCCTGATAGGAAACAAGATGTCCCCTGTGGCCTCTTGCTTTCTATTGCCTGTTAACTTGTATTCCCGAAGTCCCAGGTAGCCCTGACTCTGTCCCTTCCCCCTGACTGGCTGTTGGGTGGAAGTTCCATATATGGGATTGTGGGGAAATACAGGCCAGACTGGCTGGAGCCTTCCCAGTGACTGTATGTTGTTGGTACACCCTTGGGCTGGGACCTGGGTAAATGGAGTGGATGACCAATATGCACTTCTTGTTATGGGTGTCTAGTTTCTGGTATGTGACACAAACACTGAGACAGCCCTGCCCGAATGCAGTGTGTAGTGCTGAATGGATGGGTACTTGTCCCAATACACATTCCTTGTTGTGAGTGTCTGAGAGCGAGGAGAATGGCCTGAATGCACTGTAAGCCTGATTGGCTGCCTGACTGCTGAATGCCCTTCTGAGTGATTGGTTGTCTGATTGTGACCCAGCAGAATGAATGAGAGACAGAACAGTTTATCTGGGGGCCTCTCACTGCTAGAAATCGTTCAGAAGCTCAAGTCGATACCTGATGCTTAACCTTGAACTTGATGCTTAACCTTGAAGCCCACTTGAAGAAGAAGCTTTGCTGCTGCTGTCCTTTGCTAATCTGACAGCTGCATAACTGTCAAGGAACTGATCCAAGAGAGGACCTGGTTAGGATACCTCTTCCCGAGCTACGAGGGACCATCGTGCACCAGCTGATCTTTGCCAAAGCTCCCTGGACGTCAGACCCTCAAAAGGCTGCCGACCGGAGACGGGGACCACCGCGGATTCATGAAGAGTAGAGCCCGGACACTGAAATCCATTACCGTCGACAACTGCCGTCACGGACCAGTGCAGCAGTGCTCCTTTGCCTAGGAGCATTGAAAAAAGGACTCCCTTGCTCATCCTCGTCGACTGCTTTCGTTTTGCCGGAGTAAGACAAGGCCGCCAACGACTGAGGAGAATCCACTGGTGGGTTTCCGCCACATGAAGACCGCAGAGACGCTGACGACTCGACGCCCTTGCTGGGCCAAAGTTCTTCATTGACTCCTTGCGGCAACGAACACTCGTCGTCGAGGTGCACTACATGCCTCCGCTTGCAGGACGTTTTCGACCGATCGTCAACGAGCACTGCAAGAACCGAAGCTGCTGCCGCAACGACAGTGTTCACCCTTTTTCCTCGTGGGATCTCGACGATCCGTGGCTTCTGCCTAAAAGGGAGCCAGCCGCTCAAGAAGGATCCGTCGACGACCCGACTTCGAACTGTGCTATTCCAGGTACACTGGGGTTGTAGAACTAATTAGAAGGAAATAAGACTCTTGTGAACAATATATGGAGTGGGCTTGTACGATCTATCTTTATTTACAGGTTGCCCAGGTGGGGGGATCCTCATACAGCAGTGTGCCTGGTGGTAGGGGCTCAGTATTCGGCCAATTGTTCTAACCAACTGCTTTCCTCCTATGTCTATTGTTGGTTCCCATTAATTGATTCGTGTGACATTTGACCGAAGTACAGTTGATGCACTTTAATGAAATCCAATAGTAATTGTGGTACCACGTAGAACTGTGTATATATTTGCCATTGTAGATTAACTGAGCACAAAGTAAGTTATTGTGATTGTATATATAATCTTGAACCTTAATTATATGAAGAACTGTGTTTTCACTAATACAGTGTGTGGGCATTCCTTTGTGGGGGCTTGGGGACTACACTGTACTTAAGAACCAGCCTGCATCACCTCCTGAGAGCTAGGCCTTGATTTCTCGCCACGTTTTACCAATATAGATAATCTTGGCTGGGGTCATCTGTGCCTCTCCTCTACCATATAGAGAGCAGGAGTACAGACACCCCCCTCCAGTCTTTACACCTATTAACCCAAATACTTGAGCGAGGCATTTGAAAGTTAGCCAAGTTAATCTTGGAAAACTGGGGGCCAAATCCAAAGGTGTTCACAGCAGTGTACTCATATAGGACCAACTGATGGTATTGAATGCACTGTAATAAAAGTGCTACTTTCTAACCAGAGCGCTTTCTCCAATCAATCAGATTAATCATGCTATGGATGTTTTCATGGTTATTACAGTTTTCAACAAAGCTAGTTTGGTGAGGTGTCAAAAGCAAAGGGAGTATTAGAAGAGGCAAAAAGGGCAGGAATGTAAATCTAAAAAACAAGATCTCCATTAAGCAGAGACCGGTTGTAGGACATCTTCTGAAGCTGCTATTAGGCAATACAGCACCACAACCGCATGAGTAGGGCCTACCATTGGCATAGCCACATGCAGGTTGCTGTACATAGTGATGTTCATGGAGAAGTGTTCTCATATCCCCGGCATGACCCAACCCATACGTTCTGACCAATCTACAGCAACACACAGGGCAATCACATCAGACAAGAAGGATTCTCGCCAGGTAGGCGGTACCCCAGCATTGGGGGGGATCAGACAAGGAACTGGATCAGGTGGGTCAGAAGGCGAGGGCTCCTCCTGAGAGCCAAGTCACACCAGCCCAGAATGTTTTTTCTGCTTTGATCTTTTGAACAAAACCTTAATCTGGGCATAACGCAGGCAGTGGCCCATGGGATTTTGTCCTGTGTGTGTGCCCGTCAACATTTCCTATCTTGGTGGCACAGCCAAGTTGGGTGCGTCTCTCTGTGTCACTCTCGCTCCCTCATTATACAGTTTATTGTTTTCTCCTCAGACAAACTACGATCCCAACTGTGGGTAATATACCTGTGGTACTCCCTGTACTTCATGCTGCTTCTTTTCACCATTGTGGGTTGCTATTCCTCTTTCCTGGTTGTTTGATGAATCGTATAGGTTCCTTAATCCTGGTTTTAAGTTACTCCTTTGAAAACTGTGCTCTTAGAGGCCTGAGGACAGAGTGGTAGACCTATTGCTCAGGGCTTCTTGCATCACCCGATTATAGTTCATACCCACCAATGAGGTCTTATTACATAGGGCGACCTTGCCAGTAATAGCCCAGTGATCATGTTAAGGGCTAGAGTGAAATGAGGGGCAATTAAAATATCCTATCCTGGGTGGTAAAAACCCAGAAGATTATCTCCAAAGCCACTTCTGAAGTCACTTTTCAATGTTGATGACTGCAACATCATCAACATGGAAAACAGACTTGACTTTAGGAGATCCCAGTAACTTCACAGATAGCTGAGGTGGTTTTATTGTATTTATTTATTAATAGAAAAGAGACTTTAGCACCTCTGTCTGCACATCAGGGGTTCTAAAGGCTATAAGGCGGCAACAGGGGAATCATGGCGAGGGTCAGGGAGCTCAGCACTCAGGATTTGTACTTGTGTATACATCCTGCATTCAGAGCATTTTAACTGACTCGTCCAGGTTGCTAATGCACAATAACAAGAAAAAGGACCATTTGAGGCGACTGTGTAATTCCCAGAGTACAATTGCATTAATCTTTAAGGACAATCAGCAGGGCAAGAATCACACTCACACTAAAAACGGTCAACGTTGTGCAGGGCTTCCACACCAATGTATGTATGCTATCACCCAATCTAGACAGCACCGCTTGTGCTTCTGGACTTCCTGCATCACCCTCTCCCCCTATAAAACGGACAATTGAGACTTTGCAAATGTGTTACTGGGCGCCACACGTCTGATGCTTATGATGTAGGGATAAATATGCAAATAATTAAGCATTCGATGTCAAGCCATTGTTTAGCTGATGCTTTTAAGCAGAAAACCTCACCTATACTGAGACGATCACTGCTCTCCCTTCCGTCCGAGTCCTGAGGATGGCTCAGGTGCAGATGCTCTTCATACGTCTTCTTAAACAGGACATCATTGTGAACCATCGTCTCATCTGCAACATGAAGACACAGACTCATGATATATCCGCTCTCAGGCCTGTATTCCTTGGAGGATACTTCTACTCTATATGAATATCTTTAAATGACATAGTTCCCAAAATATTAAACGTTCTCAGTCACGCTGTAAGCATCCGTGAACAAGGGACACGGAGCCACAAAGAAAAGGCAAATGCCTGACCACTTCTTTCTGGCCGAGTAATGAGAGAACAGGCAGATGCTGCCCCTGACCAGTTCTAGTGCCTGCAAGAGCTGAGACAGGACTCCAGGAGCCGCAGTCAAGAACTGCTCCTGGTTAGAGGTTCAAGTAGTCAATTTCAGTGTCACTTTGTAATTGCACAGATTGCATAAAAGTATGCACCATAACTGTCCGGAAATGGCGGAAAATAACAAGTCATCTTGCAATGCTATGCTATGTTGTGTTAAATGAACTTGGTAAAGCGCACGTTCGCCTGAAGACATCTTGGCGCTGAATCACTATTCAGTTCATCCAAATGAGTTAACTGCTAGTCATTCTAACTCATGCTGAATGCCAAAGCAATACAGGGGCCGATTCACAAATACGTTCCTTATAAGTCATTCTTTGACTTACTTCTGGAGTGGACCATTTACTTCACAAAGGAAGTTACTATGGATACCACTAACTCAACCTACTGAACTTGTCCTCGTAACATCTTTTGTGAATTGAATTGGCCGGCACCAGTAGTGCCTCAGATTTATCATAGTAACGTCGTTGTGAGTGGCCAGCATTGCAAGTAGCAATTTAAGGTACCAACATATCCTGTTGGATTTACCCTCTTTATTTTGATTGCATCGAATGTGTGCCCGCTGCAGTCAATCCTTCAAAGCAATTTCAAGAAAAGCAGAATCACTTCCTTAAAAACATAATATGCTATGTTCATTGATTTAACTTCATGAAATCTGGTCCACTCGCCTGTTGAACCAACCCTGCTCAAAATAGACTAAGAATGCTTGTGGCTTTTTGGATTTTTACCCCACTAGAAGCCTGCAACTTTGTTATGGACCCAGGGCTTTGATCAGCCAACTTTTTTTTTTTTACCTTTGGCTATTTGTGGAAGGCACCCTGGCATATTTGGCAGGCCTTTAAGTCGGGTTTTTCACTCATGTCCTGCAGCTCTCATTCCTGCTCTACACTACCTTTGCAGAGTATCATTCACACTGGTGGGACTGCTGGGGGTGGGGGGCTTTCCTGGGCTTGGTGGGGACACATGCAGGTGCAGAGAGGAAAGAGGGTTGGTGAGTACTCTGCCTGGAGCTCATAGACCTGTACTGACAAGCTCTTAACCCCGGTGTCTGTGGGCAACTGTCAGGGATTGGATGCTTGAAACTCTGTGCCTCACCCCCCACCCCTTGCATCGACACAAAAATGAGCAAGTGAACAGGCCGGTGATTGGCTGGTAGCACATGGCGCGCTTAGCTGAGCGCTATCTTCCAGCTTTCGTGAACGTGAAATGCAAGGAGCTTTCTGGGCTTCGTCCAGACCCAAAGCAAATCATCTCTAAATAAGGCACCTGTGTTTCCAGGCGATTGCTCATTTTGAACTCTGCATATCTGAGGTACCCGTTTCTCCATTTACCTAATTTTCGGTGTTAGGTGTGTCTGGTGCACTTCCTCCCACCACACGTCAGCAATCGTCAGACGGTACATTCCTTCTTGGCACTTGCCTGTACCATTCTACCATCAGTTCAACAACCGGGCTCAAAAGCATTGCTTTTGGGTGGCTACTTAATATAGTCATTTAGAAAGGCAAACCATCAGTGCTTCCCTGCCGCAGTGTATCCCTATTTGGTATTGCCACACTCCAGTGAAGGGAATCCTAAATGTGACATAAGTTACCTCATTTCCATTTCGACCATGCATGAAGGCTATCATGCCCATATATTTAGATCTAACGCCTTCCAAATTGGACAAGGCTTTCAATGAGCAAATGGTCATGGTAAGAGCTAATTTCCATAATTTGCTGAACTCAATGGGCCTCATTACACGGATGGCAGAGAACCATGGCGCTATTAGCGCCATGGTTCATGCCGGTAAAATACCGGCACCGCCTTGGCGGAAAGGGGAATTACCGCCCCATTCCAAGGTTGGCGGGGCGGTAATTCCCCCTTCCACCATTGCCCTTCCCCATTCACATTTTTGGCCCATAGTGCTCAATGGGAATGGGGAAGGCGCTAATTACGGTACCGCAAATTGCGGTACTGTAATTAGCTCCCTGGGTCCCTTTGCAGGTTGGTTTTTAACGCCTGCAAAAAGCAGGCGTTAAATCCCACAACCCGCAAAGGGACCTCGTAGTAAGGCGGTAAGGATTTACCGGTACCGGTATTTTACCGGTACTGGTAAATCCTTACCGCCATCCGTGTAATGAGGCCCAAAGTGTGTGTGTGTGTGTGCAGCCCCAGCTGTGTTATCAGTGCTAGTTGTAGAGGGAAAGAGCCAGAATATCAGCGTCAGCGGTCTGTTCATTCTCATCTTACTTACTTAGCGTGTGATTAACCCTTTGTTGGCTCTCAGGGTACTGGTCCTCCGCGAGGCAATGTTCTTCCTTTTCTTTAGCTCGCAATGAAGAGACAGTGGCAGCAATAATGGGGCCTCGAAAGGAAACAGAATAAAGTATCAATCCACAGAAAATAGATGATATGGCCATTACAGCATAACCAATGTGATGACATGGCTCAAACCCCCAAAAGGTCACTTTGAGGCAGACATGCAATTACATAATACCTCTCTGCAGCTTTTGACACTGTAGACCACCCCTTACTTCTCAGCACTCTGTCCTCTTTTGGCTTCAAAGGCACTGTCCTCTCCTGGCTCTCCTCTTACCTCTCCAACCGATCTTTCACGGTCTCCTGGGGGGGTCGTACCTCCGACAGCTTTTCCCTGAGCTACGGAGTCCCTCAGGGTTCTGCACTTGGACCCTTTCTTTTCTCTCTCTATACCTCCCTTCTCGCCCCTGTCATCTCTTCCTTCGGCATCTCTTACCACTTCTACGCCGATGACACACAACTCTTCCTCTCCTTCTCTTCCTTCACTGCTGACCTCCACCACACTCTTTCTTCCTGCCTCACGGCCATAAAAAACTGGATGTCTTCCCACTTTCTTTCCCTCAACACTGACAAGACTGAAGTGCTTTTCTTCCCTCCTAACACTCTCTCCACACCCCCCCCCTTTCATCCATTTTCCCCCATCCAATCTCCCCATCTCGTCCCACGCCCACAATCTTGGCCTCCACCTCGACTCCTCTCTTTCCTTTTCTAACCATATCTCCCTAACCTCTCGCGCCTGTCGGCACCACCTGTTCAACATCCGCAAGATCCACTCCTCCCTCACCTTCCATGCTTCTAAACTCCTAATTTCCTCCCTTATTTTCTCCCGCCTTTTCTACTGCTCCTCTCTTCTTTTTGGTCTCCCTGCCTCCCACCTGACTCCCCTAAAATCCAATCTACCACTCCTCCATCCGTACTCTATGTCTTCTCGGTCCTCGTGACTCTATCTCTACCTCGTTCTCTCAACTCGGCTGGCTTCCCTTCCTCTCACAACTGAAATTTCAATTCCTCTGTCTTGTCTACAAATCTCTCCATGACCTCGCCCCCCATCTCTGTTCCCTCCTCTCATTTTACCATCCCTCCCGTTCTCTCCGGTCCGCTGATCTCTACCTTCTCACAGTACCCCTGAGCCGCTTCACGCTTCCGCTCCTTCCAACTCTTGGCCCCCCTCCACTGGAACTCCCTACCTCTCTCCATCCGCTCCTCCCCCACCTACTCATCCTTCCGCTCCTCCTTGAAATCCCTTCTTCTCCACTCCCCTCCCTGACTCTCCCCACCCCCCAACCCCCACTCAAACCCCTACCCCCTCTCACCCCTCTCCTCCCCCCTCCTCCCCCTGACCTCACTGGGCACTGCTACCAAGAGGCGTAGGAGGCCACCTAGGATACTCCCCCCTCCTGCCCCCTCCACCCCCTTCTCCCACCCTGCTAACATCGAACCTGACTCTCATACCCCTTAACCTTCCTCCCCTCCCCTCTCCCTCCTCCTCCCCGCCCCTTGAGTAAATTGTTCCATATACTGTACTTCTGGTTTGTTTCACTTTTGTATATAAGCTTCTTTAAATTTTGTATCTTGTTGTTACTCTGTAAAGCACTTTGGCGGAAAGCGCTATATGAATTCAATAAACATAAACACATAAACATAAACATAATAGCAGTGACAGAATGGCAGTGAAAATCAACAGATACATGTGGGCAGATGTAAAAAAAAAAAAAGAAAAAAGTAAGCATTACATTGCCGGTATATGTGCTGCTTCATGCCTGAGCCCAGCCTCTAAACGCGGGATCGGGTATCAAACCCACGATGCTCAGTTTTGTCTTACTTCCAAGACAAGCACCTTGCCCCAGAGCTACCATCACTACCAGTCAAAACAATGCTACGGACATAAAAGCAGAGACGGATACTGAGAAGCAAATGCACTCAGCCGCAAAGAGTTTCACGTAGAGCGAGAGCAGTGCAGTTGGAAAGCAATGGGAGTAACGTAGCGACAAACCAACCCTAGCCGAACTCAAAATTATTACAATAATCACAAGGATATTTACAATTATGTCACTTTCAGAAGGACAAATCCTGGAATGGACTATACAGCCATAACATTGGTGGCGTTTTTTAAAAGCAGAGGTTTTGCTCCACATGAACAAGATAATCAATAGGAAAATTGAGCAGATGGAGATAATCACCTTCATCATAACAATACGTTTAATAGAATTAGAACACTTTGGAGTCTATCTAAGACTGAAAATGAAATCTGAGAAACAACATACCAGGTAAGGCATACTTCATAAAATATAAAACTTAAGTTGGTCACAGTAAATTTACCAAGTGAAGTCAACGCTTGGTGGATCTCCTTCATCACGTTCCTGTAAAGTTCCTTCTGCCATTCCTGCAATAGCTTCCACTCCTCTTCAGAGAAATAGACAGAAGCGTCCAGGAAGCTGCCCTGGGTCTAGAATAGAAAGTGCCTTCATTATAATTGGTTACCATTACTCGCAAGCTCGACTTTTCCTTATCATATTACTTAAAGCGCAGATGTTCTATACCGATTACAGCCACTTTGCTCTAAAGAAACCACAGCACAACCAAAGCCGTAACCTAGTAAGAGAGAGTATACTGAAAGATAATTGGGTTAAGAGAAATGGTCTTGAACGTCAGGACTGATAATAAGTGTCCATGTGATAAGCCCCAAGGGGAATGATATGATATGATATATGATATGATATGGTATTTGTAACGCGCCTATACACAGGTGTTTCACATGTTATAAGGATTGCACTGGAATGCACTGTTTGAAGCTTTCTGATATGAAGTTAGGTCCCTCATCATAGAAGGCTGGATGCACAGTCTAGATAGACTTGAAAACAATGTGAGCTTTTACCGGTAACAAATGTAGTCATTCAGTAACCTCACACAGGGGTACATTTCAAGTTGGAAGCTACCAACCAGCCATACGAAGTCACTCGCCACCTACGTTTTATACACAAATAGCACACCATATCTTACTGGACAAGTGCCAATTATCACTAGCCAAAGGCTAGTGATAATTTTGAACTCTGAATGGTTAAGCCACAGGAGTAAAAAAACAGCAGCATTTTGGAGCCTATGATGATGGTAGATAAGGCACTGGTTTCCAACACAATTTAAAAATAGCACCACACACACCATTACAAGAAAACAAAGTGTACCAATTGATCTTTCTAACTTTACGTTGGTTTCTAAGTATTCCCAGCCAAGTTGGTGCAGAAAATGGTCACAAAAACGTTGAAAGAATTTGTGGAGAACAATGGTAAGCTGTAGATGGTTTGTGCAGGGTTTGAAAACAAACACAGCAGAACTTCATTTTTATTGATGATTTGAGGGAGGAGGAGCTGGAGCACTTGCCCTATCAGTTTCACCTGCAGCGTTGGATATTGTGGGCCAAAGCATCTTTTCAATGTAGGTATCAGAGGTATAGAAGTCAATGGGATGAGATCATTCCTTTCAGATCACTACCAGGCAAGTAACCATGGCCACACCTCACAAGATGGAAGGCGGAGAGGCCCAGGACTCTGCCATGTCCCCTTTATTGTTCACTATTTATCGCCCCTCTTTAATTAAAATGCAACAAAAATGGAGAATTTGCGTTTTGTATTGCAGATGATACACAGCTACATTTTAAATCTTGTTCTCAGCTCATCAGAGCCAATTCTGTATTTCATAAAAGCAATGTTGCTAATGAAGATATGGGTGTGCAACCATTTCTTTAAATGGAATCCATTGAAAACAGAGATACCTTTTGGTAGGATTCGTGGGAAAACGTGCCTGAAAACACTGTGGCCTTTACAGCTGTGTGCTATTCCCTCCCCAACACAAAAGGTAAACATTGTAGGTGTCATGACTGACTAAAGTGTCTGCCCTTAAGGATACAAATTGGAGATGTCAGTCAAAAAATATTTATTTTAATATGAGGGTTTTAAAACATATGTGACCATATTATTAATTGTAAAACTCAGACTGTGATCACTCTAGTATTATCTCCTCTAGATTACTCCAGCAGCAGGTCCCTGAGAGCCCTAGAATTCATGATTGGTTGCCAGCAAATAGCACAAAATGCTGTGTTGGGGAAGTGTTATGATTGACTTTCCTGCCTGGTCCCTGCTTCCTGAATGCACTAGGTGTGAATGCAAGGTAAGATGCCATGAATGGAATGCTAGAAGAGTGACTGGAATGTTGAGTGCGACTGTGATTCCACCCAGGCAGTTGGAAGATGTAGCCTGGGTGGTGGGAGCCAGTGGGCTCCCCTCTGTATTTCCCTATCTCCTTAATGTACCTGATGTGACCTGATGATCTATGTTACCTGTTAAGGTAAGTTGAAGAATATATGCGGCCTACCAGAATCTATGTTACCTTGTTAAAGTAAGTTGAAGAATACCTGCAGCCTACCAGAATATCCTTTATTAGTAACTCTCACCTATAAATATAACAGGAACCAGCTGAGGCCAGATGTTTTGATTATATCTCACAAGCAAGATATTCACTCCACTGGCAGAAGGCTGTTTGCATGATATGATAGGTTATTTATAACGCACTTAATACCCAGAGGTTTCTAAGGGCGGACCTGGGGATCGAACCTGTGTTGCTCTGTGTTGTCTTGCTTCCAAGGTGAGCACGTTGCCACCGAGCTATCCTCCCGAGACATGGTGCACAGAGTCATACACATCAACAGACCCACCTTGATTAGGGGAAAATGCCATTTGCATTATACTCAGCACACTTTAAGATCATCAACTCATACCTTACTAGTGCTACTTATAGTTGGTAAAGGCAGAGCAGTAGGTTGCACCTAATCCTTCTCTGCCAACAAGCTATGGCTGTCCATCCCTGTTGCCCTAAGACTGACTCAGAAACATCTGGGCTTTAGAAAGAAACTGATAACCTTTCTGTTTCTACAAAGTCGCAGTTCTCACAGGATTTATTATTACATGGTTAAGCCTTTGCTTTTCAGTACCAGGATGCCACTCTGTGTGACAAGAGTTAGCACCATTATTGTAACAACACTTGACTGGGATGGATGCATTTGTTTACATGAATACCTGAAGAAACCAGAGAAATGCCAAGCTCCTGGTTGGATTCCAAGGCACTTGAGTTACCAGAGTTCCTGGCTCACCGGGACTCTTTGCAACATTCAGTTGGTATCCAAACTTGACTGTGCTGGTGATCCAGCTGTCTGCAACTCCCGCTTCCAAGAATCGAGTAAAGGAAGTCATGTGTCAACCAATTGGGCCTCCTAGTGTTTCTAATGTGGAATAGTCAGGGCCCTGGAATTGATTTCAATAGAAAAGTAGGGTGTGTTCTAGAGGAGGTTCTAGAACAAGCTGGCCACTGCCCCATACCTGGTTGGAAGTCTTCTGAAAGGATTGACTGACAATTAATGTTTCTGTTGTGGGGTCTGGGCTCACTAGAGAGCCTCAAATGCACGTTTCATGACTTTATGGATTTGATTCCCAAACAGGTGTGTGTAATTTCAACACACGGGCACTGGTGAACATTCATTTTTTCAATCAAAAACCCACAAGTACCTTTCACCTAAACCCTAGGCCCCCTGAATCAAATGCAGAAATCCTGATGTTATCAAAAGTCAGATTTCAATTCCACTGAACTTGATGTGGAATCATATGCAGTACAGAGCAACCACTACAAATCTCAACCAAGGAGTGTTAGGAACTGTGCTCCAGATAAGATTTTGTGGTGGGAGTATTTTATTCCCTATTTTTAAACTTTGAGTACATTTTATCTCAAGGGAGTAAAAATGAGTTTTCTCTTTCACAAAAGAGTAAAACGTATGTGACATACAACAGATGCATGCAAAAAGTTAAAACTGCATGGAAATCATTATCATGCTTGAGCAGTCCAGAACATAACAGAAAACAGGTGTGCCCCATAATTATCAGATAAAGCACCAATGTGCTGTAGCACAAACACTCTCTCATACACTATAGCCTCTCTTTCTCTCCTCCACTAGTCTCCCCTCTTTCCTGGTGAGATCACTCTCTCCTCTCATGTGGGACCCATTGGCCCCCTGACCGCACCCCCCAAATGTTGCACCAACTTTGTTCTCTAACACCCGCCTGATGAAACGAGTGACTGCGGCTGTCTTCGCCTCCACCATCACCCCCCTTACTCCCCACTTCTGACTCTACCTCTGACTCTGCCCTCAGTAACCTCCATCTTTCTATCACCAACACTCTTGACATTCTTGCCCCAGTCATGAGGATCCGTCTGAAACCTGTCTCAAAGCGTAACACCTGGTGTGACACCGAATTTACAGCCCTGAAACGGAGGTGCAGGGCAGCAGAACGGATGTGGCAAACCTCAGGCTCATCCTCTGACAAACTGGCCTGCCGCCTGCTCCAAATGCAATACAGACTCACCCTCTGTGCAAAGAAAAGAGCTCACATTCAGGCACAAGTCTCTGGCGCATCCAATAACACGGCTGAACTTTTCAAAATGTGCAGGGAACTAGCCAACCCCACTGCAGTCTCCTCCTCCCCTTCTTCCCAAGCCCTCTGCAACGCACTGGCCTCACACTGCCACCAAAACTCAGGAAATTCTGATCACCGTTTCTACACTCCCTCACAACCCATCCCACACTCCCCATCAGACTCCCCCCTCCTTCCTCCTTTTCTGCTTTCAATCCTGTCACACCTGAAGAAGTTACCAGAGCTGTCCGCTCCATTAAGGTCTCTTCTCAACAGGTCCTCCTTTGCTCATCCAGGACCATCATCAATATCATTGGCTCCATTGCCCCTGCTCTCACTGATTTCTGCAAGCACTCCTTTATCACTAGATATTTCCCATCTTCCCTTAAGCACTCCCTTGTGCACCCACTCCAGAAAAAAACATCCTCTGACTATAACTGCCCTGCCAGCTATCGCCCTATTGCCAGCATCCCCTTCCTGGGGAAGCTACTTGAGAAGCTGGCCTTGCCCCAATTTAACTCTCCCACTGAACTTGTTGGCGGCCTCCACAACCACCAATCTGGATTCCGAGCATCCAGAGGCACAAAAACTGCTCTTCTGAACACCCGTGAAGAACTGCTTGCATCTCTGGATGCCAACTCCCCAGCTGTCCTTATCCTTCTCGATCTCTCCTCTGCATTTGACACAGTTAACCATTCCCTCCGCATACAAAGGCTCCACGATACACTTGGTATCTCGGAATGGGCACTGGATTGGCTGTCCTCTTTCCTCACTAACCGCTCTTCCCAAGTCATCCTGGGCCCCTTCTCCTCTCCTTCTTCCATCTCCACCTGTGGTGTCCTCCAAGGCTCTATACTCTCCCCCTGCCTCTGTAACATCTACCCTGCTCTCTTTGCACGCCCCATCTCCTCTTTCACCCACAACTTCCAGTGTAACGGGGACGACACACAGCTCTTCTTCAGACTCCCTGCTGACCCTCTTGCACCCTCCATCATCCCAGACTGCCTATCTGCCATCCAGGCCTGGTGCACCTTCAATCATCTCTGCCTCAACGCTTGTAAAACTGAGATCCTTCCAATTGGGACCCCTGCTCCCTCGTTCTTCCCTTCATTCTGGCCTTCCTCCTTGGGCTCTGCCCCTCCACCTTCACCTGAAGCCAGAAACCTTGGAGTCATCGTCAACGGCTCTCTTTCCTTCCTCCTTCACACTGAGGATATCGCCAAGAAGTCCAACTATCAGCTCTTCCTTCTCAAAGGAATTCTACCTTTTCTCACTTTCCCTCAGAGGATCAATGTGACTCAAGCTCTTGTTCTCTCTAGACTTGACAACAGTAAGAGCCTCCTCCTGAACTTTCCTTCTTCCACTGTGCAATGGCTCCAGCTTATCCAGAATAGGGCAGCACGACTTTTCCTTGGCCTTAAGCCCAGGGACCGCATCTCTCCTGCACTAAAAAGTCTTCACTGGCTCCCGGTTGCTGCAAGGATCAAATTCAAGTCACTCTGCATCATCCACAAGGCTGTCTTGGCTCAGGACCACACTATCTTCAACTCTATCTCACCAAATACTCTCCCTCTAGTCCACTTTGCTTCTCTGGCACCAACTCTCTGTGTGTAAAGCATTTTGCCAAACAGAGGCAGGGGGTCGCTCACTTTTCTCTGCAGGCTCCCTCCTTTGGAATAGCCTCCCCGTCCCCATGAACCAGGAGCAGGATCTCCTCAAATTCTGGAGGGTCCTTAAGACTTTCCTCTTTTCCTCCTCCTTCCATCCTTCTCTCCTCTGCTAATCTCACAGTTGCTGAAATCGGTGTCCTTGGCTCTTATGCATCTTCGGGCCTTGACCTCCCACACCAATTCTTCCAAGCTCCTGTCTTCCACAGCACTTTGCATCTGCATCCTCTGGAGACTCACACGTATACCTCTCGTGGCCCAGGCCGTTTAGTTTAGTTTAGTTTTTTTATTTACACCGTGCGCCGAACCCTGAGGTAGCTGGGCGCCAGAAACTTAGAGCATGTTACAGCAGAATTATGGACATACACAGAAAATTATAACAGTAAGTGCAAATGACCGGGTTACAAGGTGGTCGAGTGGCAGACACACAAAAAAATACATTTGTGGATGTATTAGACAGTACGGGCGTTCTTGTTGGTGAGCAAGGAATTTGTCTTTGCTCTAAAAGTCTAGAAGGATGGTTCAGCTCTGAGGTTCAGAGGTAAGGCGTTCCACAGCTTGGCGGCTAAGACTGGGAAGCTGGAGCTGCCTGCTTTTTTAAGGGAAAATTTGGGGATGGATAGGCAGTGAGAGTACAGCGTTCTAGTTGGTCTAGCTGAGATGTGTTTATTGAACTTATCTGCCAGGTACTTGGGAGCGTCATTAGAGAGGCATTTGTGGACGATGACGAGAGATCTAATGGTGATTCTGTCTCGTATAGGGAGCCAGTGGGCATCTTGTCTGAAGTTGGAAATGTGTGAGTGCCGCGGGATACACAGGGCCGCTCTGAAGGGATTATTCTGAAGCACTTGTAGTTTGTTCAGATTGTGCTCTGTGGTGCCAAGGAAGAGAGTATTGCAGTAGTCGATTTTTGAGAGCACTAGCGCTCTGACTAGAGTAATGCAACTGATAGGTGAGAGGAAGACTTTGTAGGCATTAATGAGCTTATTTGTGTAAGCTGTGGAGGAGGCTGTGGCGTTTACTTGCTTTTTGAGCGAGAGAGTGAAGTCCAGATAAACCCCTAGGGTTTTGATTTCTTTGGCCACTGTGATTAGGTTGCCATCTATGTTGATAGAGGCGTACCGGGGGTCCAGTTTGTTCAGCCGAGGTTGGGTGCCGACGAGAAGGAGCTCCGTTTTCTCATCGTTAAGACATAAGCCATGTTCTGCCATCCAGGCTTGGATCTCCAGATAGAGGTTGTTGATCCGAGCGGAGTCCTCTTCGTAGCAACCTGATGGGGAGATGAGAACCTGGGTATCGTCAGCATAGTTTGTGTATGTGACACCCAGGCGGTCGAACAATAGCTTTGTGAAGATATTGTATAAGGTTGGCGAGACGCACGAACCTTGTGGGACGCCGCAGAGGATGGGGATGGGGTGTGCTGAAGCCCCCGGTGAAAATACCTCAGTGGTACGGTCAGCTAGGAAGGATTGGACCCAGGCGTTCGCCTGGCTAGAGAATGCAGCTGAGGCCGTCAGATGTTCCGTGAGAATCTGGTGGTCTACGAGGTCGAAGGCAGCTGAGAGGTCGGGCAGCACGAAGATGGCTAGATTGCCCTTGTCCTTTGCCTCATCCATCTGGATTTTTAGGTCCAGAAGGGCCGTCTCTGTTCCATGCCTTGGTCTGAAACCAGACTATCTCAGGCCCAAGAGGTTGTTCTCTTCCAAGTGCTTCTGAATTTGCAAATAGGCCACTCTGTCTAAGATTTTCCGGATGTAGGGGACAGTGCTGATTGGCCTGTAATTAGTGGGGATGTTGAGGGTCTAGGTTCGTTTTTTGAGGCTGCTAGGGACTGAGCTGGTTTTGAAGGAGGCGTTGACTAGGGCTTTAATGAAAGGGGCCAGATCATTGGCGCCTTCCTGAATGATGGCGGATGGGCAGGCATCTGGAGGGTTTAAGGCCTTTTTTGATTCTTTCCACTTCTTTCGTTGTGACCGGGGCGAAAGAGAAGGGAGGATTGGTTGGAGCTTTAGTAGTGAGTGGTGGTGGAGGGTTTGCTCTTTTGCCTAGACTAGTCTTTTTCTGTTCGATTTTAGATTGTAACATGGCAATTTTGTCTATCAAGGCGTTTTAGATTTTTTCGCACCAATCAACATCTTTCACGCAGGTTACTCAGGGTGGGGCGGGAGACTTTAGTTCCCTTAGGATCATGAAGAGCTCTTTTGCACTCAACATTCTAGCACTTCCTCCATGGCTCACCCATGGGCTCGGCTTCCCCAGCACTTACCCCCTCTTCCCACTTCCTTCTGCACTTGCACATTCTGAATACTCACAAGGCATAGTAGGGCTGTCCCCCTCTGCTCGTAAATATTGTGTTGTAATTCTTGTAATGTACTTCCCACTCTCCCTCCCTGCCCTGTGAACGCTTTGAAACAGTACAATACTTACTGTATAAGCACCTTACAAGCAAACAATAAATAAATAAAGCAGTATCCACATGCTAAATGTTAAAAAGCAGTATTGATCATTTTTTTACTAATTTGTAACTGCTAAATCCCTACATGTTCATACAGAAAAGAAATGCCGGAAAATAAATCACACCTGCATTTTACCCAATCAGAACAGCCTTTCGTGTTTTCCATCACACTGATTGGTTAATTTGCGGGCTGTACACTACCCTTTTCGCACCCTAGACCTTTTCCCAACAAAAATAATTTCTGCAGCATATTTTAGTAATGTGTCCCTTTTTCTAATTCAATTAAATACTAAGGGTGTTCTAATTGCGTTATAGACCTGCAGCTCGGACCGTACCGGGCATTATGGTCCCTCACACCTCGTTAAAGGCCCTGGCTATGCTCGGTTCTTTAACTCGGTCTGCATGGCCCATAACGCTCAGTACGGCACTTCCTGCAGGTCTATAAATCTATATAACACTTTGCTCACACAAAACAGGTAGGAAAAGGCCAATCAGGGCAACAGCACTCAAGCCACCATTAAGTTGAAGCCAGTTGGCAGCCATCCAAGTACTGACTTTGAACAAACACTGTTTGACCCTCAGAAATGACTCATCAACATTACCTATTTTGATGACCACTTGGGTATCATCGACATAGGGATGGGAGTTTACCTCGTGCTACCTAAGAATGTCCATCAAGGGGAGCAAATATACATTGAACAAAATGGGAGACAGTGATGATCCCTTGATAACTACACAGCTCTGAGGAAAGGGGTTCCGAAATGAAGCCTTCCAATCTCACATGTTGCTGCCTGTCTGTTAGAAATTAGTCAAAACATTAAATGGCTTGTTCTGATACATTTTCTGATCTCTCTGAGGCGATTGAGTAAGATACGGTGATCCACCAAATCAAACGCCGCAGAGAGATCCAACATAACTAGTATAGAGAATTCTCCTTGATCTGCCACCTGCAGAAGATCATCCCAGACAGCCAATAGCGCAGTCTCTGTGCCAAACTTTGGCCGAAATCATGATTGGAGAGGATAATATGGACTCTCTCAACGTATTGCTGCAATTGGACTGTAACAATCTTCTCCAATACCTTGCCTGGCCAAGGAAAGACGGCACAGCTACCGGTCGATAATTATGGAAATTCACAGGGTCCAGATTAGAAAAGGGCCATAACTATAGCCCTTTTTAGCTACATTGGTACTGAACCCAATGACAAATATTTATTTACTAACTGAGTCATAAAAGGTGAAATTTCAGGTGCCATAAGTTTTGCAACACTGGCTGGTAGAGGAAAAAGTATAGTATTGGTAGGCTTCAAATTTTCCAGTCTCGACAGAGTAACATCCTCCGGTACTAATGAAAATTCAAAAGGCAACACACGGTCCAATTTGACAAATTCCGTTGCCATGGGAGGTTCCCTAGAAGAAACCCTTTTGAATCTGGACTCTGATCTAAATTGAGTGAGACATTTTTCTGATTCAACTAGATTTGTTTCTGAAAAAATTAATTGGCTTTTGACAGAAATGAGAAATAATAGAGAAAAGTTCTCTTGGGTGTTTTTTTTGTTGCAACCCCTAGAAAATCAGATCTTGCTCTAAAGATTGCATTTTTATATTCTGCACCACTGTGCCCCAGAGGCGTTTTGTGCGATAAATAAATGTTAAAAAAATATATAATTCTTTCAATGCCCTGTTAGCGTAATTCTGTGTTCTATGATTCCTCCACTTCTGTTCAGTAGCTCTAAGATGTTTACGTAAAGGAATTAAGTCCAAAGAGAACCAGGGTTTTGAAATGTTTATGAACCTTCCAGGTCTTAGTGGTGCCACTCCTGAGGAGATGTTACCCATAACAACAATTCCCTTGCCAAAAGATTCATCACAACACAGTAAGAGATCTATAGAGTCCAAGGCTCTTTTAAAATCTTGTCTGGAATATTTATCCAAATCTTTGGCCTTATGAGATTGGAAGAAAGACATATTCCTAGTGGATGCATCTCCCCTCTCAAGATGGCTAAAAATAAACATCCTTGCAAAATGAACAGACCAAGAGACAGGCAGAGTGTTAATCAGTTTTATACTGAAGCCTCTAAGCAAATGTACATCAAGACAGTGCCCCCGTATATGTGCCAGGGACACTTCCAGTGGTTTCAGGTCACAGATGCCTAAAATATCCAGAGTCCATTATAATCCGATATGGAACGATAATCCAACCAGATATTGAAATCGCTGAGACATTATAGTTCCCTTTGTTTGCTACCTGTCTCTGTTAGAAACAGAACCAAGTGCTAAAGAAAAACTTTCGCTCGTCACTGTGGACGATACCCAAATAAGATTTTAGTGGACAATATTGGTGAGCTCCACACTGTAAGATGAATTACCTATCTGTGTTAATTCGTCCGAATCTAACGATTCCAAATATGAAATTTTCAGGGAAGCTTTCGAAATTATGGCTACCCCTCCCCCTCGCTTGGTGATGCGATTGATGGATTGAATAAGATATCCATCAGGCATTAGCCAGTGAAATAAAGCTTGAGAACTGTTAGTGAACCAAGTTTCTGTAATAAACGTAATGTCAAGTTCATTTTGCTAAATAAAATTGCAGATTTCATGTACATGATTCGCCACCTACCTTTATTAAGACCACTTTAACTGGTGTGTTAGCAGACCCTAATGGATTACAGCCCTTAATGCAATTGGGTCTTTCTAAGCCCACAGCCCAAATACCTGATTTTGGTCAGGGAACGAAGCTGAATATGGCCGAGGTTGTTTTTGAGCTACACCAGGTTGGGACTATCATATGAGGCCATAGACATGATCCTGCTATATAGTACAGGTGACAAGTAGTTAAAATGGCCTTACTCACCCTCCGTGACGTGGGCCAGTTAAAGCCTGTGTCGCCTCTGTGTGATATCACCGGAGTGCGAGCTGCAAAAGCTGCTGAAGAATGGAGTCCTAGCACGCCAGGAAGCTAGTTTACAACCTGTGCACACAATCTCCGTTCACACCAGATAGATGCTGAAAACAGCAAACTGAATCAAACCTCGCAATTAAAATGAAGCACCTATTTAATGTATATAAAATTAATAACCTGCAATTTGTTTTAAAAATCTGTAACATTTCAGTAAAATACCATCTCAGGAATGTTATAGGTCTAAACAGTACAACATTACCGCAGATAAGCTGTCGGTCACAGCCGTAGAAGTTCCACTCACATAGATGGAGCACTGCAAGCACCCTGAGACTGACAGGTATATGAAGGGCCTCAGAAATGGAAGCTACAATCACATAGAACGGAAACAGACTAGGCCTCAGAAGTCCAAATTCCCATCACAAAGAACCAGCAGGAGGTAAAAAACCAAAGCTCCCCTCAGATAGAATAGGAATAGCATAACAGCAGTGGGAACCCAAATAGAACAGAGGCAGTTAATTGTGCCTGACGCACAAGAGCCTACCAGATAGAATTTATATAGCGTTGATAGCGACTAGTGCTAATGCAAAGGCTAACTGCTTCTGAAATCAGAAAAACTCCATGTGGTAGGAATTTAGTAAACCAGAACTAGAAGGAGTTCCACCTTAGAGCAACACATGATTTGTGTAACCTTTGTCAGCCACTCTACAGCTGGTTCACTTCCTAAAGCATGTTTCAGAAGATGTTACTATTACAGGAGGATAAGAACATGTCTTCCATTTTTCCTCTAGAAAGGTCTGCACATTTGATCTCTTCTGTGTCTATTTACATTTTAAGACACAAACAAACCAGGCCAATTATACGGTAAAACAAACATGACTTGTATTATGCGTTTTTAGGTTTGCTAGCAGAATAGTCTTTTGATGATTAATGAGTCTGCATGTACTGTAACTAGTGCTGCTTGATGGTATGCCAGTGTTGTGATACGGTAGAGCAGAGAGGCAAGTGCTCAATGTTAAACCTATATCTAAACTCATGGTCGAATGTTGGCTGGCTCGAGTTAGCCTTATATCCGTCAGAGGTTATTGAACGGAGCAAGAGGGTAAAAGGTATGTGGCAGGCAACCAGAATATTACTAAACTTGAAAATGAATGGAACACATAAACAAAACAGTTGCGTAGGAAAGATGTCTAGCTTGGAACAAGTTATTTCATTTGTGGAAAACGTTCTCCTGCACATTAATGTGTATGAACACACCACATAGATGCAGCTAGATGATAGTGGGGGTCATTACGATTGGGCGGTAAGGGTTAACGGTCACCGGTAATGATGCCGGTGCCGGTAAACACTTACCGCCCTATTCCGAGGTCCCTTAGCGGGTCCCAGCAGGAACGGCTGGTCTGATTAGCCGCTCTCTGCGGGTTCCGTTAAGGGACCTTGGAGTTAATAATGGGCCCGCAAATGGGGGCTCAAATGGGAATGGGGAATGGTAAACTGAATGGGGATTTACCGGGTCCGCATAGGTCGGAATGTCCCGGTAAGTCCCCATTCAGCCAGACCGGACCCGGACTAATAGCGCCATGTCTACCTCCAAACTCGTAATGAGGCCAAAGTCACACAATGCAGGAACTCCATAAATGTGCAATGCACGCAAGCAATCACTGAAAAAGCACCATTTCTTAAAAGGATACTTCCCAATTGTAGCTATGTTTGACATCTTATTACTGCTGAGATCCTAAAATGCTAGTAAAATAAATATGCACAAATATGCTCCCAGAATACTCCTCGCCATGAGCATCAACAGATGTAAAACACATAGAAATAAATGAACAGAAAAAAACATTTCTCATGTCACTGTGTGCGGTTGAGTGGCTCAAAGCACACAGATGAGAGAAAACTGAAGCACTCCATTATGGCTTGCAATTTCATCCATGCAATTAGGAGCCAAATGATGTGTTCTGCTGTCAACTGGAGCGTAAATGGTACAACAGAAAGATAAAGGGGTCGATTCATGGAATAAATGTGCGCCGAAAATTCCCGCGCAGAGGTGCCAAAACGTGCGAATCGCAGGAAAAGTGCGAAAATCGCAGTGCAAGTGCGAAAATCGCAGGGAAACCAGCGCACATCGATTCATGTAAGTCCCTGCGCGAGAAAAACATTGGATGTGCGCCGCGCATGCTGGCGCACAGGTCATCCAACAGCGTGCGCCACGGCCACTGCGAAATTGCACATAGCGCGGCGCACATCACAAAAGTCTTAGTTACTTACCTGTAGCTGTATTTCTCCAGCATTGGTATCTTTCATAGATTCAGATGCTTGAATATTCCCCGTCGTCAGACTGGGGATCCTCGGTGATAAATTAAATAATAATAAAAAAATTTTTTTTAATATATATATATACACTGCCACCTAGCAGTGCATGTACATAGCCCATTATAATCTATGAGCCACTTCATTGTGTAGTCCCTCCACCTCACTTTGGTCCTTTATGGCCCCAGCCAATGAGGTGGCAGGGCTTAAGCTCCGCCCCCGGCAGCCATCTTCAGATTTTGAACCGTAGAGATTACAGTATGATGGATGCCGAGCATAGGAGCAGCCTCTCAGGGGAGGCGGGCGGGCGCATGTAAATCTATGAAAGATACCAATGCTGGAGAAATACAGCTACAGGTAAGTAACTAAGACTTCTCCAGCATTGGATCTTTCATAGATTCAGATGCTTGAATAGAATACCAAGCAGTTAAAACATGCCACCATTATAAACAGATATGCATAATTACAGAAAAACATATTTCTGATCAAACCTTTACCATGCAGCAACACAACGGTTACATACTTCGGGAAAGGTGGGAAAGGAGGCTGGTCCTACCTTATACAAAGAGATGGCGGAGCACTGCCTGTCCAACTGCAGTTTCTTTGTTGGTATCTTCAGTCAGGCAGTAGTGTTTCGCGAAAGTATGCAGAGTGCTCCACGTGGCGGCTCTGCATATGTCTTTCAAGGCCACCCCTGCGTGGAATGCTGTTGACGCCGCCCTTCCTCTGGTGGAGTGCTCAGACGGCGGTCTAGTTAAAGGGTCGCCTTTCAACTGATGACAGTGGGTGATGCAGGACGATACCCAGCGTGCCAGGCTTTGTTTGGATATATGTTGGCCCTTGTTACGGCCAGAGAAGGAAATGAATAGCCGGTTTGAGGAGCGGAACTCCTTGGTTCTTTGCAAGTAAAACTTCAACACCCTAGAAACGTCTAGAGAGTGTAATGTCCTTTCCGCTTCCGAAGCGTGATTCTGGAAGAAGGTTGGTAAAACAATGCGCTCAGTGAAGGACATCTCCGAAAGTACCTTGGGGAGGAACTTCGGGTGAGGCCTTAAGATGACGCGGTCCTTCTGGAACAAGGAAAACGGAGGTTCCGAAGACAAAGCTTGCAACTCACTGATCCTTCTGGCCGATGTGATGGCTACCAGGAAGGATGTCTTCCAGGACAAGAATTTCATATCGCATCTATGTATGGGCTCGAAGGGAGGTTGCATGAGGGCTGTTAAGACGGTGTTGAGGCTCCAGTCCGGAACTGGTGTAGGTGTAGGCGGATAAGTACGCATCAGTCCTTTCAGGAAGATCTTGATCGCTGGTAAGGAGAGTAAGGCTTGCGTCTCCGCGGTTACTGTGTAGGCCGCTATGGCTGACAGATGGACCTTGATAGAGGACAGTGAGAGCCCTGATTTAGCCAGGTGCAACAAGTAAGGCAGAATTTGATCAACCGAGGCCGTGAGGGGATCGATCGCAGAGGTCTCGCACCATTTGGAAAACCTGGTCCATTTTCTGGTGTAGGTGAGTTGCGTGGACGGGGCTCTAGCGGCCCTGATGATATCCCAGCATTCTGATGGTAACTTTAGGTGCATCAGTTTACGCTGCTCAGGAACCATGCTTTGAGGGACAGGCTCCTCGGGTCGTGGTGGAGGACCTTGCGGTTCTGTTGTGTCAGTAGATATTGATGCGATTTGAGACGAATCGGGGTTTTGCAGGATAGATGTCTCAGCGTCGGGTACCAGACTTGCCGTGCCCAATCGGGTGCAATAAGAATCAAGGAACAATCCTGTTCTTTCACCCTGCGAAGTACCCTCGACATGAGGGGAATGGGTGGGAAGGCGTAGAGGAGCTTCCCCGACCAATCCACTGAGAACGCGTCTCCCAGCGATTGGTGCTCGGGGTATCTTGACGCAAATCTCTTGCATTTTTTGTTGTTCCTGGTGGCAAAAAGGTCGATCTGCGGATGGCCCCATAAGGCAAATATCCGTCGGGTTTCTCTGTCGTCCAACTCCCACTCGTGTGACGCTGTGTATTCTCTGCTTAATCTGTCCGCTAGGACATTGTCTACTCCTGGAAGGTGCTCTGCCCTGATCTGTATCCCGTAGCGCAAGGCCCATGCCCATAGATGTTGGGCTTCTTGCGACAGAATCTGAGACCTCGTGCCTCCCTGCTTGTTTGTATAGTGCATGGAGGTCGTGTTGTCTGTCTGGACCGTAAGAACTTGACCAGCTATAACCGGTAGGAAGGCTTTCAGCGCCAACCTTACGGCCCTGAGCTCCAACACGTTGATGTGGAGCTGGGACTCTTGTGCCGACCAAGATCCCTTGGTTTGGAGGTCCGCAAGATGAGCGCCCCAGCCTGATAAGGAAGCGTCCGTCCGCAGCAGGAGGGTCGATGTCGGTGCTTGAAACGGCATTCCCTGTAGAAGATTCCTCGGAGCGTTCCACCATCGAAGGGCCTTGTGCAACGTCGATGGAATCTGGACAATGTCTTCCCAGCATCCGAAAGCTTGTTTCCATTGGTGGTCCAGAGCTTCCTGAACCGGCCTCATGCGAAGCCTGCAGTTCGGTATGAGGAATATGCATGATGACATCATGCCCAATAGGGATTTGTAAGAGCGTACAGATGTTGTCTCTTTCTGTAGGAAGTTCGAAGTTAAGCGTAGAATCGCTGCTATTCTCTCTGTGGATGGTCTCACTCTGGGAATGCTGGAGTCGAGCTCGGCTCCCAGGAAGAGAGCTACCTTGCTGGGAACGAGGCAGGACTTTGTCTGGTTGATGGAGAAACCTAACTCTTTTAGGAGGTTGACCGTCCTCGACACTGCCGAACGAGCCTTTGCAGCTGAACTTGCCTTTATCAGCCAATCGTCCAGGTATGGAAAAACGTCCGTTCCTGCTCTCCTGAGACTTGCCGCTACCGGTGCCAGGCATTTCGTGAAAACTCTTGGCGCCGATTTTAGACCGAACGGAAGCACTTGAAACTGAAAGTGGAGCCCTCCCACTGTGAACCTGAGGAACTGCCTGTGTGCTGGATGGATCGGAATGTGGAAGTATGCATCCTCCAAGTCTAAAGTGGCCAAGAAGTCGTGCTTGTTTAACCAAGGTAGCACCCCTTGTAGAGCTACCATCTTGAAAGTTATGCGCTTGATGAACTTGTTGAGAGCCCTCAGGTCCAAGATGGGCCTCCATTGACCGTTTTTCTTTCTGACGAGGAAGAATCGGGAGTAGAAACCTTTTCCCCTCTGAGAACAGGGTACTGGTTCTACTGCTGCCTTCTGGAGCAGTTTTTGCACTTCGGACATGACCTGTCTTAGCATATGCACTCTGCGGGGAGTTGGAGGCAGGGAAGGAGGTTGGTCCAGAAATTCCAAGGTGTGACCCTTTCGGATCACCTGTAACACCCATTTGTCCGATGTAATTGACCGCCAGCGCTGGAAAAACTGGCTCACCCTTCCCCCCACCGGGGCGTGGCGAAGGGGGGGGGAGATTGGTCGTCAGTTCTGCTTGCCTTGCGACTTCCCTTGGGCGGAGCCACGTCTGCCTCTATGGGCGTATCTGTTGGATGACTGATATTTATTGGCTTGGTACGTGCCGCCTTGTGCTTTTTGACCATAGGAGGAACGACTGTATCCCCTGAACTTGGAAGATGAACCTCTAAAGGGACGAAAAGACCGATGGTCCTTACTTTTGTCCTTTAAAGAACTGATGGCTCTGGCTGTGTCAGTGTCTGTCTTGATTGCCTTCAAATGGTCGTCTATCTTTTTCCCTAAGAGATCTTGGCCATCAAATGGCATGTCTAGTATCTGCGCCTGAACTTCAGGTCTAAAGTTAGTAGCCTTCATCCAGGCCTGCCTTCTGAGCACTGTGCCGTGCGCCATCTGCCTGAAGCCTGATTCGGCCACATCAACTGCTGCGTCGATCATGTGATCCGATGTTGCTTCACCATCCGCGATTATGGATTTTGCCTCCTCCTGGAACTCCGGTGGTAATTGTTTCGCCAAGTTAGACATGCGGAGCCAAAGCTCGCGATCGAATCTTGCGGTCATGGCCAGTGCGTTACCGGCTCTGATTGTAAGTGATGCAGAAGATGACACTTTCCTGCCCATGGCTTCCAATTTACGTCCGTCCTTATCCGGTGGGGCCGACAACGGTGAGGAGGGGTTGGCGAGTTTCTTTCTGGCCGCCACTGTAATAACTGAGTCCGGTTTCGTATGACCCCTTAAACAAAGCGGTGCCGAATCCGGAGCTTTATATTTCTTTTCTGGCCTGGACACCAACGCCGGAGTCGATAAGGGCGTAGATAGGATCTTGGATCCGGAATCCCAGATGGTATCGAGGAGGGGAATTGTGGTCACTGTCCTCCTTCGTTTGTCCCTGTGCTCATAGAGCACTGATTGCCTTTCCTCCGAAGAAACCTGAATTTTAAACAGTTCTGCGGCTTTACCTATTATGGTGTGGAAAGAGACGAGATCATCCGGTGGTGAGGCCTTGCCCGGCGAGTCTCTCCTCCTGGGCTTCTCGACGATGTAGTCATCCCAATCACTGGGTGCATCTGGCGCCTGAGTTATTTCTCCTTCTTCTGGTTCCGAAAATTCACCAAAAGGATCTCCTGCCAGTCTGATACCGAGATGGTGGACGGTACTATGGTGGGATCTACGTCCGGCGATCGCGGTCTGTGCGATGACTGTGGTGACGGGACTCTTGTAGGTGAAGCACTGTGGGTGCTGCTCCTCGGTCTTCGAGCAGGTGATCTCATCCGTTTTTGCGGTCTACTCCTGTAAGGAGAGCAACCAGATGTGCCTGGAATCGGGGATGACTCTCTAGGAATGGGATTAATCGGAATTTGCTTCTCCCTTTGCCGTTTGTAAAATTCTTCTACAATCCTCTGCACGGATAACATGAGCACCGGGTCATGAGGATATTCGGATTCTCCCGTGGACAGGTGCCAAGGAGGGCTGTATTGTTTCGGTAAGGGACCTATGGGCTCTTCCACCACTTCCGCATCAGAGAATTCTTCCTGAAGAATTATATCCGGAAGTTCTGCCATGTGCCCCAAAGGTGAAAATTGCTGCACCGGAGGTTCAGTTACAGTATTCTTCTCAATGATATTGCTTGTAATGACAGGAGCTTCAAGAGTGAGAGGCAGTAATTCCTCTGTAACTGCCGAAATTTGCGGTGCCTCTGAAGGCGTTATGGATGATGTTATCCTCGTCGACGACTGAGATTTTCCCGTCGACGAGGGCTTCGCCGCCGACTGAGATTGTTCCGTCGACGAAGGCTTCGCTGTCGACTGAGATTTTCCCGTCGATGACAGAGATTGTCCCGTCGACAGAGGCTTCGCTGTCGACTGCGATTTTCCTGTCGACGACTGAGATTTTCCCGTCGACGAGGGATTCGTCGTCGACGACTGACCTTTTCCCGTCGACGAGGGCTTCGTTGACTAATGTGGAGTGTGTTCCGTGGACGACTGCGTCATGGAGGAATGCTTCGTGGACGAGTGGTGTTTCTTGCTCGTCGACGATTGCTTCGCGGTCGACATGTCCGATGACGATGATCTAACTGTCGACGATGTCTTAAGCGTCGTCGTCGTCGATGCTGGTTTCGTCGACGGTATGGCCGATGACGGGCCTTTACCTTTCCCTTCATTCGTGGGCGGTTTACCCGCCGACGACTGCCCCCCCCCCCCCCGTTTTTTGCAAACTCCTCCTTACCTCTGGAGGCAGATTTTGCTGACTTTTTCTGGCTTGATAGGTCAACTGGAGGCAGAAAGGGTATCAATTCCAGCTTCCTCTTTTTGGATTTGGGAGAGGAACTCCTTTCCACTGAAGAGGCCCTTCTCTTTGAAGTTTGCCTCTCAGATGGAATGCTGGATTGGACAGGAGCTGTTCTGACAGACTCTTCGTCCGAAGATTGATCCCTGGATTCCAGGTATGAAAGGAGTCTTCTATGCCTGTCATGAAGGGTCTTGGTGGAAAAAGTTTTACAAATCTCACATTTTTTAATGTCATGCGGGTACAGACAATAAATGCAATGCTCGTGGGGGTCCTTGTAGTAAACCAATTTCTTCTTGCACCTCGTGAAGGCTTCCTGACAGCCTGAGGTGCCTCCATTTCTGAAGAGAAGTTCAGTCGACGATTTTGAGAGGAAAACAACAAGTTTTGCCACCAAGGTTAATTGGAAAGAAAGCCCCTAAGAAGGGGAACAAGATGGAATATATTTTACAAATATATTCCACACAAAAGTAGAAAGAATTTGAGAAAGCTCAGAGAGCTTGAGGATTCCCTGTGTCTGATAGACTGCGGTGAAAAATCTGAAGATGGCTGCCGGGGGCGGAGCTTAAGCCCTGCCACCTCATTGGCTGGGGCCATAAAGGACCAAAGTGAGGTGGAGGGACTACACAATGAAGTGGCTCATAGGCTATAATGGGCTATGTACATGCACTGCTAGGTGGCAGTGTATATATATATATATATATATATATATATATATATATAAAAAAAAAATTATTATTATTATTATTATTATTATTTAATTTATCACCGAGGATTCCCAGTCTGACGACGGGGAATATTGAAGCATCTGAATCTATGAAAGATCCAATGCTGGAGAAGTAGGCGGAACACGGGGCGTAACACTCGGAATGGGGAACAACACGTGAAAATATGGGCGTCACGGGGGAAGTACAGGGGGCAAGTGCGCGTAACGCCCACACGCTCGCCTACAACCCGTATTCATGGAATCGAATAGGGCAAACCAGCGCACAGTCAAAGACGCGCACAGGGCCAAACAAGTACGCCACAAGAAAGCAGGCGGTAGCGTCCCTGCGCCTGAAAAAAATGTGCGCCAAAATGTGCGATAACAAAAAGCACCCATATACAGCCATGATGAATGGTCCATACAGTGGCCCTCTAGGACAAATGAGGTGCAAAGGGGTACCGACAAACACGGACACCCGATGTGTGAAAAATAGCGTGTGCGTGTGTACCTGGGTGCACGGGAAGTCCCACACGCGATTGGCCTGGGTACGTGTACTTCGGGGTGCGCGGGAAGTCCCACACGCGATTAGCCTGGGTACGTGTGTTTCGGGGTGCGCGGGAAGTTCCACACGCGATTAGCCTGGGTACGTGTACTTCGGGGTGCGCGGGAAGTTCCACACGCGATTGGCCTGGGTACGTGTACTTCGGGGTGCGCGGGAAGTCCCACACGCGATTTGCCTGGGTACGTGTACTACGGGGTGCGCGGGAAGTTCCACGCGCGATTAGCCTGGGTACGTGTGTTTCAGGGTGCGCGGGAAGTTCCACACGCGATTGGCCTGGGTACGTGTGCTTCGGGGTGCGCGGGAAGTTCCACACGCAATTGGCCTGGGTACGTGTACTTCGGGGTGCGCGGGAAGTCCCACACGCGATTAGCCTGTGTACGTGTGTTTCGGGGTGCGCGGGAAGTTCCACACGCGATTGGCCTGGGTACGTGTACTTCGGGGTGCGCGGGAAGTTCCACACGCGATTGGCCTGGGTACGTGTACTTCGGGGTGCGCGGGAAGTCCCACACGCGATTAGCCTGGGTACGTGTACTACGGGGTGCGCGGGAAGTTCCACGCGCAATTAGCCTGGGTACGTGTGTTTAGGTGGTGCCGGGGAATGCTACACGTGACTTGGCCGTGTGGGTCCTCCCAGGTGTTCCCTCTACACCCTCCACGGCCCCTGCAGGCAGCCCACACCACAGGGGAGTACCCTGCACCCCTGCTCATGTCCCACAGGCAACCCATCCACCATGGCCATGCCCCCCAGCCAACCCACATGTCACCTTGCACTACTGATCACCAACACATGTCTCCCTGTACCCCCACCCCCCAGCCACCAGGGGCAGCCTCCACCAGGCCCCCACTCATGTCCCCTATCACCCCCACCCCCCAGCAGTGCAGGGGCAGCCTCCACCAGGCCCCCACTCATGTCCCCCTGCACCCCCACCCCCCAGCAGTGCAGGGGCAGCCTCCACCAGGCCCCCACTCATGTCTACCACCACCCCCACCCCCCAGCAGTGCAGGGGCAGCCTCCACCAGGCCCCCACTCATGTCTACCACCACCCCACCCCCCAGCCACCAGGGGCAGCCTGCACCAGGCCCCCACTCATGTCCCCCTGCACCCCCACCCCCCAGCAGTGCAGGGGCAGCCTCCACCAGGCCCCCACTCATGTACCCCTGCACCCCCACCCCCCAGCAGTGCAGGGGCAGCCTCCACCAGGCTCCCACCCATGTCTACCACCACCCCCACCCCCCAGCCACCAGGGGCAGCCTCCACCTGGCCCCTACTCATGTCCCCCTGCACCCCCACCCCCCAACAGTGCAGGGGCAGCCTCCACCAGGCCCCCACTCATGTCCCCCTGCACCCCCACCCCCCAGCAGTGCAGGGGCAGCCTCCACCAGGCCCCCACTCATGTCTACCACCACCCCCCAGCAGTGCAGGGGCAGCCTCCACCAGGCCCCCACTCATGTCTCCCACCACCCCCACCCCCCAGCAGTGCAGGTGCAGCCTCCACCAGGCCCCCACTCATGTCTCCCATCACCCCCACCCCCCAGCCACCAGGGGCAGCCTCCACCAGGCCCCCACTCATGTCCCCTATCACCCCCACCCCCCAGCAGTGCAGGGGCAGCCTCCACCAGGCCCCCACTCATGTCCAACTCATGTCTCCCACCACCCCCACCCCCCAGCCACCAGGGGCAGCCTCCACCAGGCCCCCACTCATGTCCCCTATAACCCCCACCCCCCAGCCACCAGGGGCAGCCTCCACCAGGCCCACACTCATGTCCCCCTGCACCCCCACCCCCAGCAGTGCAGGGGCAGCCTCCACCAGGCCCCCACTCATGTCCCCCTGCACCCACACCCCCCAGCAGTGCAGGGGCAGCCTCCACCAGGCCCCCACTCATGTCCAACTCATGTCTCCCACCGCCCCCACCCCCCAGCCACCAGGGGCAGCCTCCACCAGGCCCCAACTCATGTCCCCTATCACCCCCACCCCCCAGCCACCAGGGGCAGCCTCCACCAGGCCCCCACTCATGGCCCCCTGCACCCCAACTCCCCAGCAGTGCAGGGGCAGCCTCCACCAGGCCCCCACTCATGTCCTCCTGCACCCCCACCCCCCAGCAGTGCAGGGGCAGCCTCCACCAGGCCCCCACTCATGTCTACCACCACCCCCCAGCAGTGCAGGGGCAGCCTCCACCAGGCACCCACCCATGTCTACCACCACCCCCACCCCCCAGGCACCAGGGGCAGCCTCCACCAGGCCCCCACTCATGTCTCCCATCACCCCCACCCCCCAGCCACCAGGGGCAGCCTCCACCAGGCCCCTACTCATGTCTCCCATCACCCCCACCCCCCAGCCACCAGGGGCAGCCTCCACCAGGCCCCCACTCATGTCCCCTATCACCCCCACCCCCCAGCAGTGCAGGGGCAGCCTCCACCAGGCCCCCACTCATTTCTACCACCACCCCCACCCCCCAGCAGTGCAGGGGCAGCCTCCACCAGGCCCCCACTCATGTCTACCACCACCCCCACCCCCCAGCCACCAGGGGCAGCCTCCACCAGGCCCCCACTCATGTCCCCTGCACCCCCACCCCCCAGCAGTGCAGGGGCAGCCTCCACCAGGCCCCCACTCATGTCCCCCTGCACCCCCACCCCCAGCAGTGCAGGGGCAGCCTCCACCAGGCCCCCACCCATGTCTCCCACCACCCCCACCCCCCAGCCACCAGGGGCAGCCTCCACCATGCCCCCACTCATGTCCCCCTGCACCCCCACCCCCCAGCAGTGCAGGGGCAGCTTCCACCTGGCCCCCACCCATGTCTACCCCCACCCCCCAGCCACCAGGGGCAGCCTCCACCAGCCCCCACCCATGTTTCCCAGCCAACATGTCACCACAATGTAGATCCCTGGCCCTTATGGTCAGCCTCCAAATGGCAAACACCCACCCGAGTATTGCATCCACCCACTTAGAAATGGCAAAAACATGATAGAAGCCCAATTGCAAGTTTGGAAATGAACAATTGTCCCTCACATTCACCCAATGGGTGTCAGTGAAAAAACCCATATCATGATATGCATGAAACTAATGAGATGATACTACACATTGAACTTTGAAGAAAAAATATGTATTAAAAACAACATAAATTGAATCAAAAATAAACAAACAATAATAGAAATAAAAAAAAAGAAACAGCAGGTCCGTGAAATAATGCTAAACCACAAATCATAATGCAAAGGAAAGGTGTCCAAAGTCACAGTCCACAAAAGTAAATCCGATGGAAAATTAAAATCGAAAGCCATTGCTCCATGGCGAAATCATAATAAAAATTGAAAATCCAAAAGTCAACTATGTACAGATAAACAATCCAGGGTCCATGATCCCAACCGGATAAATGAAACCTATCTAATAACACTACCTAAAAAAAATAACTATATACAAAAATGTGGCCCATTGTCCAAAAGGTCCAAAAAAAATGCGAAACCAAAGGAAACCTTACACTAACTATATAACTATTTACAAGGGCAGCAGGCTAGTCCGACGGCTCACATCGGGATGTTCCGGGCCAGGGCATCATCGAACTCCTGCTCAATGTCCCCGAGGTGCTCCTCCTACATGGCCCCGAGGGTCCGCAGGGCCGTCCACATGTTCCCCCCAAACTCCCTGCGGATTGCCTCGAGGCACTCGGCACGCCTCAGGGCCCTCCTCATGGAGTTCTCCGCCCTGACCATCGTGAGCCGTGCCTCTTCCGCCCGCTGCCGCTCCACATCTATGGCGTGGCCCAACCGCTGCCACACGGAAGACACTTCCCGTCCTGGGTCCTCCTGCCTTCCGGCCGATGCCTGCCCCTCTGATGTGGAAGGCCCCGAGCCATCATGGCTCCCACCACATTGCTGCTGCTGCGCTTCTGCCCGTGCACTGCCTCCTGCTGCCTGCACATCCTCCGCTGGCTGGGGTGCAGTCGTTTATGTGGCCACCCCTGCTGGACGTCCGACTCCCGACTGTGGCAGGGATGCCTCCTCCACCAGCCTGGCCGCACCGTCAGAGGCAGCTCCACAGGGCACCCAGGTGACTGATGGGTGGGAAGATGGCACGGAGGACGACTGGTGCGTAGGGGGTTCAGTTGAGGAGGGGGTCGTAGCAAGCCCCATCAGACGGAGGAATCCGGCCTGGGTGACCTGTCCCAGTAGGCCGACGCGGTCAACGAGCCATTCGAGATGACCTGCAGTCTCCTCATGAAAAGACTGCAGGTCACCTCGCATGGCCCGTTGACGCAACGCCACACCAGTCAGGACAGGCTCAACCCGGACCTGGATAGCCACGTCCGCAGGCAGAGGAAGGCCAGTTGTCGTGAGCTCATCCCCTGCCTGAAAACGGGTCTGGACGTAGGCATCCCTGCTGGTGCAAGATGATGCAGTGACAGGATCAGGGACAGGATTGCACACAGGCACCTCCGCGGCGACCTGTGCTGCCTCCTGTCCCTGGTCCTGCACTGCACCACTAGCACCAGTGGAATCCCCACCTCCAGACCTCGTCTCTGTTGCTTGCACGGCCTCCTCCTCCACCAAACCCCCCACCAACCTGGATGACTCCGTGCCATCTTCCCCCGTTGGGCCCTGTGGGGTCCCCGCTGCCCCTTCTACTGCCGAGGAGTCCAACTCCGACCTCCGCCTCTTGGACCTCCCCCCGGCAGCTGCGGCCTGGGACGCGGCACCGGACTCCTCACTCCCCGACGAGATCACAACCTGGGAGGGGAGCCGGGCCTTGCGTCTCCGGCTGGCGGTGCGATCCCCGCCGCTGTGCTCCACAGCACCTTCATCAGTTGACGCTGCAGACAGGGAGAAATAAAACACAGGCATCAGGGCACTGTACAATGTACACATACACACATGACAGTTGCACGTGAGTGGCATTGGCAAACCTCAGACATGGCATCACAATGGGCAACACACATGTCATTTCAACTTGCACACATGAGCCATACCACAGCCACATTGCAACTGCCAGCACCATCCATACACATACAACAGCATGAGCAGGCAAAGGTGAGCCAGACATCACATGCAACACAGGGAGTGCACTACACATGCACGCACACCACCACACTTGCATGCATGTGTACACCTCAGCCAACTGTTGCAGTGTTCCGATGGGCATCCATGTCACATCTGCCAATCAGGCTTCCACATCCCGCTGTCACATGCATCCATGTTGCATCACTGTTGCACCCTTGTCAAATACACACACATGCACATGTACACAGTGCTGATACATGCAGCTGAGAACAACATACATGCGTGACAACACGAACATGCCCACTTACATACACATTCATCCAAACATGTGTGCCCACGCAACTGCATTTGGCATGCAAGCCGACACACACAAGCACCATCCATGTCTCACACATGACAGCCCTCGCATGTGTTAGCCTCACGGTCCTGTACACCCCCACCCATACTCGGCCCCATACAAATAGATGTGCAACCGGCACACTACTGGCACATCACCACACGCACAGGTTACAATCATGATGCATGTACACTTACCGCTCGACTCCAGACGGGTCTGCCTCTCAAGGACCTGGACGTGGAGCGCTGGGGATATGCGTTCCAGGACCCTCATCTGATCTTCCGACAAGTGGCCCCGGCGCCCCTTAGCATCCGCTGCCTTCAAGATGCGCCGGGCCTTGCTCAGGGTCCTGGACCTGAAGTCCTCCCAGCGCTTCTTGACATGTTGGAAGTCGCGGACTGCCACCCTCTCCGCGTTGATGGCAGTCACGATGTCGGTCCAGATCCGAGTCCGTCCTTCCTTGTCGGCGCGCACCCTTCCCTAGAGGGCATCATACTGCCCCAGGACTTGCTCCACCAGGACACCAACTTCCCTGGCACTGAAGCTGGTGCCCCTCTGCCTCTCTGGCCGGGGGTTGTCAGTGGTGCCAGATGTTGCAGTGCCCGACATGACAACCCCAGAGGCAGGAGTGGGTGGGCAACTGGGTCCTGGGGCTGGGCTGTGGAGCGATGGAATCGCAGTCGGGAGTCTTCGGTTCCAGCAGGGGTGGTCACAGCAACAGCACCCCTGGCTGATGTGCAGGCAGCAAATGGCAGGGCACGTGGGCAGCAGGCAGCAGCAGATGGCAGGTGGGAGCGTGCTCGGGGCTCTGGGGGGCAGTAATTTGGCCTTGTGGGCAGGAGCGTGGTCTTCCGTGTGCTTACGCGTGGCCAGCTTGATACGGAGTGATTTGGCACGTGAAAATCCTGCACGTCTGCGTGTGAATCGAGGAAAGGCCCTTAGCGCGTATGCACGTCAACACGCATATGCGATTTCATTGGACCAAAGGCCCTTAGCGCGTGAGCGCATCTGTGATGTGACACGCGCGGGTGTTTCCCTCATAACACGTGATGACAGAGCACACGTGGTAAAACTGCACGTCCGAGTGTCATCGCGTGTAATCGGAGGGAAGTGAGCGTACACGCGATTGGCCTGGGTACGTGTGTTTCGGGGTGCGCGGGAAGTTCCACACGCGTTTAGCCTGGATACGTGTGTTTCGGGGTGCGCGGGAAGTTCCACACGCGATTAGCCTGGGTACGTGTGTTTCGGGGTGCGCGGGAAGTTCCACACGCGATTAGCCTGGGTACGTGTGTTTCGGGGTGCGCGGGAAGTTTCACACGCGATTGTTGGAAATCCACGTGTGCTCTGTCATCACGTGTTATGAGGGAAACACCCGCGCGCGTCACGTCACAGACGCGCTCACGCGCTAAGGGCCTTTGGTCCAATGAAATCGCATATGCGTGCTGACGTGCATACGCGCTAAGGGCCTTTCCTCGATTTACACGCAGACGTGCAGGATTTTCACGTGCCAAATCACTCCGTATCAAGCTGGCCACGCGTAAGCACACGGAAGACCACAATCCTGCCCAAAAGGCCGAATTACTGCCCCCCAGAGCCCCGAGCAGCCTCCCACGAGCCATCTGCTGCTGCCTGCCTGCCTGCCTGCCTGCTGCCAACGTGCCCTGCCATTTGGTGCCTGCACATCAGCCATCTGCAGGGGTCCATTTGCTGTGTCCACCCCTGCTGGAACAGAAGACTCCCGACTGGGATACCATCGCTCCACAGCCCAGCCCCAGGACCCAGTTGCCCACCCACTCCTGCCTCTGGGGTTGCCATGTCGGGCACTGCAACATCTGGCACCACTGGCAACCCCCGGCCAGAGAGGCAGAGGGGCACCAGCTTCACTGCCACCGAAGTTGGTGTCCTGGTGGAGCAAGTCCTGGGGCAGTATGATGCCCTCTTCGGAAGTAAGCGCGCCAACAAGGAAGGACAGACTTGGATCTGGACGGACATCGTGACTGCCATCAACGCAGAGGGGGTGGCAGTCCGCGACTACCAACATGTCAAGAAGCGCTGGGATGACTGCAGGTCCAGGACCCTCTTGAAGGCCCGGCGCCTCGTGGAGGGGGGCCGGGGCCGCATGGGTACCATCCAGATGAGGGTCCTGGAACGCGTAGGCCCAGCGCTCCACGCCCAGATCCTTGAGAGGCAGACCCGTCTGGAGTTGAGCGGTAAGTGGCCAAGCATTGCTGTGTGAGACAGGGCATGTTGCAGTGTGCTGGTTGTCTGATACTTGCCTGTATGTGTGACATAGGCCATGTATGCATGTGTGTGTGCAGGGACGTCATGCATGTGAGACCAGTAATGTGTGAACCACACGGTTGGTGCATGTGTTCAAATGCAACATGGGTTGCCCTATGCGGTATGGCCACATGAAAGCATGCCAGTCTCTGTTCCTGCACATGGGTGGGGGTGAGGGATGGGTGCTGATGCCATGTACATGTATGCTGTCCATGTCTGTGTGTCTGACCTGCGTGTCTGTGACTTGTGAATGGCAGGGATGCATGACACATGTCTGTCGCAATGTTCAGGTTCACTGATGCAGCCTAGTCATCCTTGTATCCACTGTGTCTGTGGTGTACGAGGCCAGATGGATGAAACTAGGGTGAAGTGTGTGCATGTGATAGGCATGGCCCATGATGCATGTGAGTTCCAAAACAACAGTGTATGTTTCAAGAATCACTTGGACATGTATGCTAATGTCCATAGCATGCGCCATGCCTGTTACCGCATGTGTTTTACCTGCACTGAGCCATGTGTTGTGGAGGGACATGATGGAAGTGATCTTTGACAGTGCCACTCATCTGCTATTGCTTCCTGTCTAGGGGACCATTGTACAGTACCCTGATGCTTGTGTTCTATGTCTCCCTCTACACAGCGCCACGTGAAGAATAGGGCGGAGACGGCTCTGTGGAGCAAAGCGGCGGGGATGCAGGGGCTTGCAACGGCGGAAGACGGGGTGGAGCCATCCAGGTTGGTGGTTTCCACAGAGGAGGAGGAGGCTGCTACTGAGGCGCACATGGGGCCTGGGGGGGGCATCCCTGCTGGTGCAAGTGTTGCAGTCCAGGGGCAGGGGCAGGAGGCAGCACAGGTCGCCGTGGAGGGGCCTGTGCATGTCACTGTCCCTGACACTGTGACTGCACCACCATGCACCAGCAGGGATGCCCCATCCCAGGCCCGTCCGCAGGTAGGGGGGATGTCCATGTCATCTGACTCCCCTCCACCTGCGGACGAGGGGACCCCTGGCCGTAGGGAGAAGGTCCTGATTGGTGTCGCGTTGCGCACTGGTGCAATTCGTGATGAGGTGCGTGCTTCCCGGGAGGAGCATGCATGTCATCACGGAGAGCACCGTGCCGACGTGGCCCAGTTGGGATCGGCCATGGTCGGGGGTTTCCTACATGTGTCGGCCAATCTGACGACCCTCTCCTCCTCTGTGGAGACTATGCACCAGTCGTTCTCCATGCCATCTTCCGGCCCAGATGCCACCAGGGCCCCCTGTGGACCTGCCCTGACCAATGCAGCTGGCTCGGTGGGGATCCCATCCCTGCCACAGTCGGGAGTCGGAGGTCCAGCAGGGGTGGACACACCAGCAACTGGACCCCAGCAGATGGAGGATGTGACGGCATCATCGGGCAGGGCACGTGCACGACGGCGTCGGTGGATTCCATCAGCTTGGATGCCGTTGTGCTGGCACAGGCAGTTGCGTCGGAGGCAGCGGCAGGCTCGACGTGGGAGGCATCATGGCTCGGGGCCATCAACATCAGGGGTGCAGGCATCGGCCGGAGGGCAGGAGAACCCTGGAATGGGAGTGGCTTCCGTGTGGGAGCGGTTGGGCCAGCAGATAGGTGCGGAGCGGCAGCGGGCAGAGGAGGAACGGCTCATAATGGTCAGGGCGGAGAACTCCATGCGGAGGGCGCTGAGGCGGGCTGAGTGCCTCGAGGGTCTTCGCAGGGAGTTGGAGCTGGACACTGCTTTATCCCTGCGAGACCTCGGGGCCAGGGAACATGCCCGCCTCCAAGCCATTGAACAGGAGTTCGATGATGCCCTGGCCCATGACAACATCCAGTGAGCCGTTGGACTAGCCCGTTGCCCATGTAAATAGTTATGTAGTTAGTGTTAGGTTTCCTTTGTTTTTGCATTTTCTTTGGACCTATTGGACTATGGGCCACATCTTTGTATATAGTTATTTTTTATTAGGTAGTGTTGTTAGATAGGTTTCATTTCTTTTGTTGGGATCATGGACCCTGGTTGTTCACCTGTACATAGTTCACTGTTTGATTTTCTTTTCTTTTTACAATGTACCCATGGAGCAATGGCTTTCAATTATAATTTCCCATTGGATTTTATTTTGTGGACTGTGACTTTGGACACCATTCCTTTGGATTCTGATTTTTGGTTTTGCATTTTTTCACAGACGTGCTTCTTTTTACTTTTTTTACATTCCCATTTCTGTTAGTTTATTTTTGATTCAATTCATGTTTCCTTTAATACATATTTTTTGATCAAACTTCAATGTGTAGTATCATCTCATTGGTTTCATGCATATCATGATATGGGTTCTGAGATTCACTGACACCCATTGGGTGTATGTGAGGGACATGTGTTCGTTTCCAAACTTGCAATTGCTATCATGTTATTGCCATTTCTGAGTGGGTGGATGCAATACTCGGGTGGGTGTTTTGCATTTGGAGGCTGACCATAGGGACCAGGGATCTAGATTGTGATGACATGTTGGCTGGGGAACATGAGTTGGACATGAGTGGGGGCCTGCTGGCAGGTGCCCCACAGTGCTGGGGGGTGGGGGTGCAGGGGAACATGAGTTGGACATGAGTGGGGGCCTGCTGGCAGGTGCCCCACAGTGCTGGGGGGTGGGGGTGATGGGAGACATGGGTGGGGGCCTGGTGGAGGCTGCCCCTACACTGCTGGGGGGTGGTGGGAGACATGAGTGGGGGCCTGGTGGAGGCTGCCCCTGCACTGCTGGGGGGTGGGGGTAATAGGGGACATGAGTGGGGGCCTGGTGGAGGCTGCCGCTGCACTGCTGGGGGGTGGGGGTGGTGGGAGACATGAGTGGGGGCCTGGTGGAGGCTGCCCCTGGTGGCTGGGGGGTGGGGGTGCTGGGAGACATGGGTGGGGGCCTGGTGGAGGCTGCCCCTGCACTGCTGGGGGGTGGGGGTGGTGGGAGACATGAGTTGGACATGAGTGGGGGCCTGGTGGAGGCTGCCCCTGGTGGCTGGGGGGTGGGGGTGATGGGAGACATGGGTGGGGGCCTGGTGGAGGCTGCCCCTGCACTGCTGGGGGGTGGGGGTGGTGGGAGACATGAGTGAGGGCCTGGTGAAGGCTGCCCCTGCACTGCTGGGGGGTGGGGGTAATAGGGGACATGAGTGGGGGCCTGGTGGAGGCTGCTGCTGCACTGCTGGGGGGTGGGGTGGTGGGAGACATGAGTGGGGGCCTGGTGGAGGCTGCCCCTGGTGGCTGGGGGGTGGGGGTGGTGGGAGACATGGGTGGGGGCCTGGTGGGGGCTGCCCCTGGTGGCTGGGGGTGCTGGGAGACATGAGTGGGGGCCTGGTGGAGGCTGCCCCTGCACTGCTGGGGGGTGGGGGTGGTGGGAGACATGAGTTGGACATGAGTGGGGGCCTGGTGGAGGCTACCCTGGTGACTGGGGGTGGGGGTGATGGGAGACATGGGTGGGGGCCTGGTGGAGGCTGCCCCTGCACTGCTGGGGGGTAGGGGGTGCAGGGAGACAGGAGTGGGAGCCTGGTGGAGGGTGCCCCTGACTGCTGGGGGGTGGGGGTGCAGGGAGACAGGAGTGGGGGCCTGGTGGAGGGTGCCCCTGACTGCTGGGGGGTGGGGGTGCTGGGAGACATGCATTGTTGATCAGTAGCGCAAGGTGACATGTGGGTTGGCTGGGGGGCATGCCCATGGTGGATGGGCTGCCTGCGGGACATGAGCAGGGTTGCAGGGTAGTCCCCCGTGGTGTGGGCTGCCTGCAGGGGCCGTGGAGGTTGTAGAGCAAACACCTGGGAGGACCCACACAGCCAATTCACCTGTAGTACTCCCCAGAACCCCTGAAATACACGTACCCTGCTGAAATCGCGTGTGGAACTTCCCACGCACCCCTGAAATACACGTACCCTGCTGAAATCGCGTGTGGAACTTCCCGCGCACCCTTGAAATACACGTACCCTGCTGAAATCGCGTGTGGTACTTCCCGCGCACCCCTGGAATACACGTACCCTGCTCGCACGGGGCCAATCGCGTGTGGAACTTCCCGCGCACCCCTGAAATACACGTACCCTGCTGAAATCGCATGTGGAACTTCCCGCGCACCCCTGAAATACACGTACCCTGCTGAAATCGCGTGTGGAACTTCCCGCGCACCCCTGAAATACACGTACCCTGCTGAAATCGCGTGTGGAACTTCCCACGCACCCCTGGAATACACGTACCCTGCTCGCACGGGGCCAATCGCGTGTGGAACTTCCCGCGCACCCCTGGAATACACGTACCCTGCTCGCACGGGGCCAATCGCGTGTGGAACTTCCCGCGCACCCCTGGAATACACGTACCCTGCTCGCACGGGGCCAATCGCGTGTGGAACTTCCCGCGCACCCCTGGAATACACGTACCCTGCTCGCACGGGGCCAATCGCGTGTGGAACTTCCCGCGCACCCCTGAAATACACGTATCCTGCTGAAATCGCGTGTGGAACTTCCCGCGCACCCCTGAAATACACGTACCCTGCTGAAATCGCGTGTGGAACTTCCCGCGCACCCCTGAAATACACGTACCCTGCTGAAATCGCGTGTGGAACTTCCCGCGCACCCCTGGAATACACGTACCCTGCTCGCATGGGGCCAATCGCGTGGAACTTCCCGCGCACCCCTGGAATACACGTACCCTGCTCGCACGGGGCCAATCGCGTGTGGAACTTCCTGCGCACCCCTGGAATACACGTACCCTGCTCGCACGGGGCCAATCGCGTGTTGAACTTCCCGCGCACCCCTGAAATACACGTATCCTGCTGAAATCGCGTGTGGAACTTCCCGCGCACCCCTGAAATACACGTACCCTGCTGAAATCGCGTGTGGAACTTCCCGCGCACCCCTGAAATACACGTACCCTGCTGAAATCGCGTGTGGAACGTCCCGCGCACCCCTGGAATACACGTACCCTGCTCGCACGGGGCCAATCGCGTGTGGAACTTCCCGCGCACCCCTGGAATACACGTACCCTGCTCGCACGGGGCCAATCGCGTGTGGAACTTCCCGCGCACCCCTGAAATACACGTACCCTGCTGAAATTGCGTGTGGAACTTCCCGCGCACCCCTGAAATACACGTACCCTGCTGAAATCGCGTGTGGAACTTCCCGCGCACCCCTGGAATACACGTACACTGCTCGCACGGGGCCAATCGCGTGTGGAACTTCCCGCGCACCCCTGGAATACACGTACCCTGCTCGCACGGGGCCAATCGCGTGTGGAACTTCCCGTGCACCCCTGAAATACACGTACCCTGATGGAATCGCGTGTGGAACTTCCCGTGCACCCCTGAAATACACGTACCCTGCTCACACGCTGCCAATCGCGTGTGGAACTTCCCGCACACCCCTGAAATACACGTACCCTGATGGAATCGCGTGTGGAACTTCCCGCGCACCCCTGAAATACACGTACCCTGCTGAAATCGCGTGTGGAACTTCCCGCGCACCCCTGAAATACAGGTACCCTGCTGAAATCGCGTGTGGAACTTCCCGCGCACCCCTGAAATACACGTACCCTGCTCGCACGGGGCCAATCGCGTGTGGAACTTCCCGCGCACCCCTGAAATACACGTACCCTGCTGAAATCGCATGTGGAACCTCCCGCGCACCCCTGGAATACACGTACCCTGCTCGCACGGGGCCAATCGCGTGTGGAACTTCCCGCGCACCCCTGGAATACACGTACCCTGCTCGCACGAGGCCAATCGCGTGTGGAACTTCCCGCGCACCCCTGAAATACACGTACCCTGCTGAAATCGCGTGTGGAACTTCCCGCGCACCCCTGAAATACACGTACCCTGCTGAAATCGCGTGTGGAACTTCCCGCGCACCCCTGAAATACACGTACACTGCTGAAATCGCGTGTGGAACTTCCCGCGCACCCATGGAATACACGTACCCTGCTCGCACGGGGCCAATCGCGTGTGGAACTTCCCGCGCACCCCTGGAATACACGTACCCTGCTCGCACGGGGCCAATCGCGTGTGGAACTTCCCGCGCACCCCTGAAATACACGTACCCTGCTGAAATCGCGTGTGGAACTTCCCGCGCACCCCTGAAATACACGTACCCTGCTGAAATCGCGTGTGGAACTTCCCGCGCACCCCTGGAATACACGTACCCTGCTCGCACAGGGCCAATCGTGTGTGGAACTTCCTGCGCACTCCTGAAATACACATACCCTGCTCGCACGGGGCCAATCGCGTGTGGAACTTCCCGCGCAACCCTGAAATACACGTACCCTGATGGAATCGCGTGTGGAACTTCCCGCGCACCCCTGAAATACGCGTACCCTGCTCGCACAGGGCCAATCGCGTGTGGAACTTCCCACGCACCCCTGAAATACACGTACCCTGATGGAATCGCGTGTGGAACTTCCCGCGCACCCCTGAAATACACGTACCCTGCTGAAATTGCGTGTGGAACTTCCCGCGCACCCCTGAAATACACGTACCCTGCTGAATTCGCGTGTGGAACTTCCCGCGCACCCCTGAAATACACGTACACTGCTCGCACGGGGCCAATCGCGTGTGGAACTTCCTGCGCACCCCTGAAATACACATACCCTGCTGAAATCGCGTGTGGAACTTCCCGCGCACCCCTGGAATACACGTACCCTGCTCGCACGGGGCCAATCGCGTGTGAAACTTCCCGCGCACCCCTGAAATACACGTACCCTGCTCGCACGGGGCCAATCGCGTGTGGAACTTCCCGCGCACCCCTGTAATACACGTACCCTGCTGGAATTGCGTGTGATACTTCCTGCGCACCCCTGAAATACACATACCCTGCTGATTTTGCGTGTGATACTTCCGTGCACCCCTGATGCACACGTACACAGGACATTCGCGTGTGGAACTTCCCGCGAACCACTGAAATACACGTTCCCCGCTTGGCGTTTGCTGTTTGCCAGCCCTGTGAACTGGTCCAGGGTTAGCGCAGCCCTTTGCGATTATTTGGGGATTTTGAAGGCTTTTCCTTGCGCAAGGGCGTTCTTGGGGGCGTAACTGGCGCTGCTGCAGGGTCGCTGCGCCACGGCTAGTTTTGGATGCGAAAATCCATGAATACGCTGTGCGCGGAAATCGATTTTAGCGCACGCGGCTGGCACAGACATTCGCACGGGCACGCTGTGCGCCAGTCGCGTGCTCCACTTTTGTGCGAATTTCTATGAATTACCCTGAAAAGGTGTTATATTTACAAGCTTTCAATATGTAAAATGTCCTGGTAGATCACTTAGATAAAAGGTTTGCTGGGAAGATGTAATAAGCAGCAACAGGCAATATTGTGATGGATTTTTCACAAGGAAACATGCTTCCGGGCATTTTGTAATTGTAAGCACTTGAGCAGCAGCTGCGCAGGATGGCACCTTGACAGGTGAGCAAAATGATCCCAAAGGCCATTCTATCAAGACTGAAGTGCGAGGAGTGCACAGGCTAACAGGCCAAGTGTAGTTTGAACCAGAAAAAAGGTCACTGCTACTATATGATAGACTGCAAATAATTTTAACCCTTATCGTTGAAACCCGGAATTTTGCCTTGATGGGTCTAATGCTTTTGAAGTCAAGAAGTGAAGCTATTAAATTATCATAGCACAGCATACATTTGTGAATAATTCAAATGAGCATCAATTTCATAATCAACATTATGGTTGCTCTGAGGAAGCCCTTGAAACACGTGTAGTCACTGTTGAAACAAGTTTAATTCATAAGTGTATTATTTTATTGGATTAATAGTCTGAATACTATGGCTATGGAGTGTTTTTCTTACATAATGTTAATCAAATGTTCACTGAATCAAGATTGACCATACAAAGTGGTTAGCACGCACTCATCTTACTCAGGCTTTGTACATTTGTCTTGGATATTGAGAGGGCATTAGGTTTTATGGTCTACACCTCAGCGAGAGACACAGCAGAAGCATGACAAGCAGAACCCTTGGGGTCAGAGAACAATATCAAACCTTATTGGAAATGCCCCTGACAAAAACACTAGTACTCATTCGCTCCCTAGAATGGATACACATTTAGGTCCCCATTCTCAAATCCTGCTCTATGTACAATGGGATGTGCTTAGTACACATCACATTACACCTCCATCAGGCTGTATCTGCAGATCCTCTTTTTTTCACAAAGTGGATCAGATGGACGATGCAACCAACTGTGCACGCTGTATAGCTTGGCACTCTACGCATAGGTGCCATGCAGAAAAGCAGCCCACCACCCATGTGTGCTTTGGAATCACATTTCCGGTAACAGGCATTCTACTGTAGCTTAAAGTTTAGGGGAAAATGTAAAAATCAACAGGAACGCTCAGGCTGCATATGGATGTTTTTGTTCAGGGCTTGGAGGGAAGAGGTCCGAGGAGACCTCTGTCTGTCTTGTGCTTGCAAGGTCAATCCAGGCACAGGTGAAAGAGATAACGGGGCGGGGGCATATTTCTCAGCCATCTCTCTGAGAATCGCTACTGCGTACTCTTCGGGCCAATGGAGATCATTTGCAATTCCATTGCTCCTTAAAAACCCATCTGTTTTAGTCTAGGGCTGCTTTTCCTTGTGGCTGTGTTTGTTGGAAGGTTTATTTTTAGTGCCAAGATGCCTTGTGGTATAATTAAGCGCCTTACAAATAAACTTAACATAACATAACCCTTAGAAACGAGCCTTATTGCTCAACCTGTTGCGTTTCAAAAGAGTTGTTTTGGGATAATTATTCCATTGAAGTTAATTCAACCATTTCTTAGAATGTGATGCCAATTAGCTCTATGGAAAGCATTTGGTGATTTACTGGAATGGTGGAAATAAATCTAAGGAGAAGCCCAGCCTTTCACACCACTAAAAAAAGATTTTTCATTAGGGTAACGTTCCTGTGCAGTGTCATTGGGGGTCATTCTGAGTTGGGTGGTAAGGGATACCGGGCACCGGTAAGGAGACCGGTGCCGGTAAACCCTTACCTCCCAATTCCGAGGTCCCTTAGCGGGAACCATAAAGGAAGTGTGGTCTGACCACACGTCCTTTCGGGTCCCTCTAAGGGACTAGGGTGCTAATAACGGGCCCGGGATATTAGCGCCTTCCCCATTCCCATTGAGCCCTATGGGGGCTCAAATGGGAATGGGGAATGGTTGGTGGAATGGGGACTTACCGGGTCCTCCAGGGTCGGAATGACCCTGTAAGTCCCCATTCAACCAGACCGGTACCGGACCCGGTTTGGGAGGCAGCCATGGTGCTAATAGCACCATGGCTACCGCCCAACTCGGAATGACCACCATTGTGTTGCTTTGTTTTCTTTCTTATGGGAAAATTGGGCTCACACATGCAGGAAACAAGCATTGGTAATGCCAACAGTGTTGGCTTTTGTGTAGGCATGGGAAAGGCATTTCCCAGCCATTGTCAAAGTGGTAATAACTGACCATGGATGATAACAGCTGCAAAATGGTGCGAGTACCTGGGCATATAATAGCAGTGCCTGGAAAATAATGAATACTTATTATAACCAAGCCAAAACTGTTCGCTTTTCTAATGCTTGTTTTTAAGTGGCCTTCAGTAGAGAACACTCATAGGGCCTCATTAGGACTCCGGCGGAAAACCATGGTGCTATTAGCATCATGGTCGATGCCCGAGTCCGCCATGGCGGAATGGGGAATGACCACCCCATTTCAAGATTGGCGGGGCGGTAATTCCCCATACCACCATGGCTCTTCCCCATTCCCATTTTTGCCCCATAGGGCATAATGGGAATGGGGAAGGCGGTAAGTACGGTACCACAAATTGCAGTACCGTACTTACCTCGAGAGTCCCTTTGCGGGCCCCTACTTTAACGGCTGGTCTAGACCAGCTGTTAAGGTCGGGTCCCGCAAAGGGACCTCGTAGTAACGCGTTAAGGGTTTAACGGCGCCGACACTTTTTATGGCTGTTAACCCCTTAACGCCTGGGTCCTAATGAGGCCCATAGTGCTTATAAACCGAGTTAAAGGCAGACGTCGTTAAGACATGTGTATAACACCAGTAGCACCTTTACAGCTCTAATTAAGTCATTCACTTTCAGATGACTGCTTTAAAAAACTAGCAGGAACTTTAAGTTCAAGGTTTGATCATAAGGCCCGAAAAATCTAGCTCCAGTGATCCTAGTAGGCTGTGTTTTGGGATGGGAGGAACAGGAAGTGGGTGGGAATGGTCATAGGGAATAACATGGCCATAGGCAGTCAACGGGTGAATAAAGAGTCAAACAACACCTCCAAGCTTTGTATCCCTCCTCATATGCCATTTCTCCCTACCTCTACTCTAGTTTCGGTTTAAAGGTGACGAAGGAACCACATAACAGCCAAAACTAAAAAGCGTTGCCAATTTGGGCAATGGAGAATACCACACATCTTTTGGCTCTTTTTTCTTACGATCTCTCAAAGGAACATTTCTAAAAAGTGGAATTTCCGAATATAAACCGATTGAAGCAATAATTTGGGCGAAGGGGTTACAGCAGACGATGCCTCCCTCTAAAAGAACTCCAGTTTCACATCTTGAAAGTAAGTAGGATTAGCAAAGGCGCTGCCTCCCCCTTGGAACACCCCAAACACTGGGCAAGACTCGCCTGGTCTGTATCCGACTGGGACATCTCTCTCTCTTCAGCGAGGCTGAAGGGTTTGGCCTCTGATAATCACGCCTCGGTCAAACACAGATCGAGTAGTTCCGTGTCGCAACTTGTGCGGGAGACGAGAGTTACGAACACCCCAAACAAACAGCTCCTGGTCGAACAATGTTTACCCGGGCGCCCATAATCTACTACTGCCCATGCTCCGCGCAGGAGACACTAAACACGAGCACATGCTCAGATACGGCATCTACACACACACGCGCATTCATGAAGTGCGACAATTGCATTTGTAAACTGTTCTTGTTACAGAATATATTTTTCACAAACCAATTTTGAATAATTATTTGTTCAGCAATCATAACTTTTATTACATGAACATAAATGTTATTTTGCAGTAGTTTATACAAATGAGGCATTCGGTCGACACACAGATCACAGCATTCCGGAAGTGACGCTTAATGACTTTTGACCTCTCATGTCAGCACACGAAGTGACATCACACAGACTTATGTCCCGATGTCAGAGTCTAATAAAGTTATTTTTTAGAACTCTGTGGTTCTGATGTAATCGAAGGAAGTGAGCAAAATACCTTCTGTAAATGGGATGCTTTCATAAATAACTATAACATCATTTTCTCTTTTCAGTTTTTAAATCTTTCAACCGAATGTATCAGTTCATATAATTTTCTTTTTTTCAATTAGCTTGTAGTTTAGTTTTAATATTAAGTATTTGGTACTTAATTGCGATAATCAAGGTTTTAAGGTGAATGTTTAAAAATGAATAAGCGTGATAATACAAAAAGTGAAAATCTTAGCAAGAGCCTAGCAGCCAAACTTAGTCCAGAACTACAGGCCAATGATTTGCTTGAAGGTATTTCAATGAGGTTTTACAAATGAGCAACAAACAATTAATCAAATCCGATGTGGCTCCCAGAAATTCTATGGACAGATAAATGAACAGGTGAACTAGGACAAAGTTAGACAGCTTGTGGTGATTTGAGCACGACACCAGTGAATGTGGTGATGTGAGCACGACACAAGTTATAGTGCGTGCAGCATCGCAAGAGTAAATAAAGATGACAGCTGTGGTGCGGCCTGTCAATTACTCACAGATCACCTGTGTGTGCGTCTTATTTCACGGTGGTCCTGCAGTGCACCAGGCACCCCAACAGTTGGCAGTGAGGTGGTGAGGTGACCCAAGTGTGCAACCGTCACCCGGTTTGAAAGCTGCACACATTCCAACACTACTGATTCTGGCAGAAGACTCCCGATTTTTTAATAAAACTTCTTGCTATTTTTAACTTTTCCCCTCTTAAAATAATTATTTTCCCAATGCAATACAATGGGAAAATTCAATTCTCCTGCTTTGTGTTACAAAATCTCCCTGCCAGGTGCAGCAAAATGTTGGCATTTATGCTGCTAGTCTTCTCCACTACACCGAACCAAAGGAGTAAGCTGCCTCCGCTTGTCGGAGGACTGCACAGGACAGTCCAGGCCTGCTTTCATACCAGCTCACATGCGCATGCAGACGCTGCGCAAATGTCTCCTAGGACATTGTAGTTCCAGACCCCTAATTACCTCAGCCCATACCAGGTCCACCCACTGAGGAGCGAGTGCATGTTTTGTATGTAAAGCAAGGTTTATTGTACAAATTATCCGGGTAGCAGTTGGACAGTACCGTGGGACCAAACCAACTCAAGTATCAACAAACGACATCAATATTTTTTATATACATTTTAGCAACAGTTAAAACACTCCCAGATATTTTATTACCACCCACCCCGCAAACATGATTGGACAAAACAATTAATTCTCTCTCATTGGTCATCTACAATCTTTACTGCAATCTTGTAATTGTATTCAAAGTCCACCTTTGCTGGGATTGGTTTGTGGTATGTTGTGACATCATGGTACTATGAAACATTCACATATAACATAATTCATTACTTAGTAACAACTGGCTTAGAGCCTTTTAACCTTAAGTGTGATTGCACATGGTCCGCTCGGATATTTTAGCAATACGAGGAAATGCTAAACAAACATGTTCTCCTTTAACTACGATTTACAATCTCATCTGCCCCAGACTCCTGGCTCCTCTTAAGGCATTCTAAGTTATGCGACCACTACTCCAACACGTACAGCCTCTAGTTTCTCCCTGAGAAAACAATTGAACACTGGACACCCTGGCCTCGTGCCCCATCTTTAGTGCCAGGCCAAACAAATGGTCAATCCCCTCTACGCGACTTCAATGCAATGAACAAGATTACATCTGTTCCTTGAGGAACTGTTAAGCTAGAAACTATTCTGCTCGATGGCTGACCTTCTTCTAGATGACTCATTCTTCCTCCGTCGACCCCCCCAAGTCCGAAAAGCCACAATCTCCCAACTCATTTACATATGCGGTTTTAACATTGCGTCTTTCTACGCACGTGCAAATCTAATGTATATAAATTCTAGATAAACACCTCATTACACGGAAGGCGGTAATGGTTAACGGCCACCGTTAATGGTAACGGTGACCGTTAACCATTGCCGCCTTACTACGAGGTCCCTTAGCGGGTTGGTGCTTTAACGCCTGCTTTTTGCAGGCGTTAAAAACCAACCCGCTAAGGGACCTCGGAGCTAATTATGGCACCGCAAAATTGCGGTGCCGTAATTAGCGCCTTCCCCATTCCTATAGAGCCCTATGGGGCAGAAATGGGAATGGGGAAGGGCAATGGCGGAAGGGGGATTTACCGCCCCACCAACCTTGGAATGGGGCAGTAAATCCCCTTTCCGCGAAGGCGGTGCCAGTATTTTACCGGCATGAGCCATGGCGCTAATAGCGCCATGGCTCACCGCCTTCCGTGTAATGAGGCCCTAAAAGTAACATATCCCAACCATCAGCTATACTCGATACATACGACATTGCAACATTGCGCCCAGTTCGCCGTCACCCCTGGTCATCAATATGGCACGCCCAACATGAACCCCTCATGATCATGGGGACCCATCCTGACCACTCCAGCATTCCCCCCTTTAGTTAATACTTTAACTAACACATCATAATCAACTTCTTGGTGAAATAACCTACAGTAATCCCCCATACCTGTCCTAATATGGACATATTCCTCCACCGAACAACCCCAACTCGTTCCCCCACCATTTCCGCAATCTACCCGCTCCTCTACAAAAGCATGGCACTTTGGTGGAGGACACAAGAGAACTTCAGTTTGAGTATCCGTAGGGGATGAAGCAGTGGTGGCCCTAGCCTTGCACTGGGTTACAGACATCATGGCAGCAACTGTCAGTACCTGGGCAGAGAACTTGACAGGAACAGAGAAGAATGAGGAAAAAAGCCAAAAATAGCCAACAAAATCATCCCAGCTAGGCTAAACCAGGATGGTACCCAAGAGAACAGGGCGTCAATCCACGAATCGTTGGTGAGCCCAGCCTCAGTCTCCATGATCACTTTGAGTTTATGCAAGGCAACATTGGTTCTGGTGAGTGTACCGTTCTCTGTATCACTGGGAGGCACAAATGTGCAGCAGGTACTCCCTATTTTCCGGCATACTCTGCCCTCCATTACTGTCAGGAGGTCGAGTATGTAGTGGTTTTGCAAAGTCATAAGCCTGAGTGCCCACAACTCTTCCCTAATGGCACTGAAAGCTGACTCAGAAGTGTGCACAAAGAGGAAAAGTTCATACTAAGTCACCTGGAGCCATTTGGCATTGGCTGCTGCTTCGCTGCCAGGTTGCAGGAGGGAAGCAAAAAAGGGCTTGGTCAGGCTAAACAGCCGGTATCAATCAGGAATGTCCACTAAAGCCTTTGATGATGCTGCTGAAAGGTGGTTAGATCTTCTCTTATGTTGCAATTGTTTCTGATTTTCTCAGTTAACCATAGTCTTTGATTTGTCAATATAAGGTGCTGAAAGGGATGCAAGGGGGCACTGATGTAATTTTGGGCATCGGACAAGCCAAAATTAGATGTTCTTCAGGGATCACAAGAACATGCACATGAAGGGTAAAAAAACTGCACACACCTCACCAGGCTGGTGGCACCTGCCTATATGCGCTCTGTCCACGGGTACAAAAGTTATCTAGAAGAGCAGCTGTACCTCCAGCCAAATCTATGATACAAAGCATGTGGCTGCATTTCCCATTTGTGCCAACCGGCACCATGCCATCACCCTTAAAACGCAGAGAAAAATGGACACGTGTCTGTATATTAACAGGTTTTTCTGGCTCCTTGAGACATGTCAGATGTAGCAATTGCCAGTCTGATAGCACAGCTAGTAGAATGCTCGCTTTCTCATCCATGTAGAGCCTGTTGACGCAGGTGTGAATCCCAGCAGGGCCAAACTCAGCCTTTCATTCTTCCAAGGTCGATAAATGACCACCACACACCTTGGGTAATAATAAGCAGCGCTCAGATACCTGAGGGTTCGTAGCACTATATAAATGCAAAATTATTGCTAAATGATTAATTCATTTCTCCTCACTTCCCCAAACTCTTGATCTATTCGTGCCACCCCTTCGTCTGAGAATCCCCTCATTCCTCCAGCTCTGCAACTCTTCACCCCTTGCTCGCATCGATTTTTAGAAAAAATAGCCCCTTCCAAAGTCAATTGGGCCCTTTGAACACACCTTATGTTTTTTGTCTCTGTACGCTCATAAACTGAACAATTTACGTCAATTGGTATGAATGATACCATAATTGACTGCGCTTTAAACTATCATGATCTCTGCTTCCAAAAGGTCAGGGTTTTCCCAACTCCCTTGGAAGCAGATCCATAACCCAGGTTCCGAGGGCCAACCAGTCCCAATTGGGACCTTTTGGACCCAGTCCTGGCGCCAGTGGCACCAGGCTCATAAATATGCCCAGTCCCAGCGCTGGAAGCGCCGGGCTCATAATGCTTGGGTGGACTTACCTGCAGCAGACCATGCTGCTTACTTGCCTGCCAGTTGAGCCTCTGATCCTCTTCTGTTTGGAACTACTTTTCCTGTTGGGTGGGGCAGGAGCCACTCCCTAGGTTCAGAACACTGGAACTCTTCTGGAAAGCAGGAACTCTTTTCTTACCTAGGCGTGGCTGTGGAAGGAGACACCTAAGCACTACAGGAGGCTATTTAAACCACACCCGATGGATGAATCTTGCTTTGCGTTATTCTGCATCCTCTGCAGCAGAACGCTCATCGTGTCTTCTGCATCTGATCCTGGGCCTAAGGAAAAAGGCTTACCATCCTGAATCCAGTCTTCAGCAACACCTATAAAGACAAGAAAGAACAGGTTAGCATTACGGTCTTCAGTGACAGCGCTTCACTTACCTGATCCATCGGCTGTCATCACCGCCTCGCGCTGCATTCCGGCATCTGATAGACAAAGGCTTACCTACTCTTTGTGCGCTCCGGAGGTCTTCGCACTGCATTCCGGCATCTGAAAGACAAAAGCTTACCAACTCTTTGCACGCTCTGGAGGCCTTCGGCGCTGCATCCCGCATCTGAAAGACAAAACAAGGTGCGTTTAAAGACATTGGGGAACTTTAATACTCACGTGCCATTACTCCTTTCCACATCTAACCCAGTGGGTATTCCGGCACCCTGCAGCCGCTCCGAACTTGTACCTGCAAAATAAAAAGACAGTTAGAGCGCATCGTGAAGCAGGCAACAAGCGCTTACTTACGTGCTTCCAGGCGCTTCTATTCATCACACGGGCTCCATCTTCAACTCACTTCAGCCCGTCATCCGCCATCGCCGGAACCCTGCAAAACAAGAGACATCATTACTAAAGACTTTTAAAGACATTAGAATTATTCGAAACTTACCGTTCGTGCAGTAAACGACGGACAGCAGTCCTCTGAAGTCAAGAGGCCTGCTCCCCTTATCCAGTGAAGAAACTGGTTACAGCACACTGCCCCGAGGCAGATGGAGAGCACGGCGTTCACGTACCTAAGGTGAGAGCGTTGACCTTTGGGGTTCTACAGGAGAAGAGGAAGGGAAGAAGAGAGAGACATTCAATAACCCAGTTCATTAATCCCATATTTTCTATCTGCAGACATCTTACCCTTCGAGTCAGACATACAGTGCACAGAGGTCCAGCCCAAAGAGCCAGCCGTGTGTTACACATCACCTTTGAAGATACGGTATACGCCCAGTCAAGACCGGCGCCTCTACGGGAATCAGGTGAGCGTTACAAAACTGCCCTTGAATTTGGCACAAGGCCAGGTGCACTAGACATAGCGCAACTGCTACCTCTATCTCTCTCGGGATCAATACCCTAGGAATGCCAGAAGGATAGGGGATGAGAGAGCAGATGTAATCCCCATTATCAAAAAGATCATTATCAACATTTCTTTTTCCTCTTAAAACTTCTCCTCAGATTCCATAAAAGTAGAACATTTTAAATGTTCTGTATGTACACTGGTTGTCATCCTCAAACAGGATGACATAAAGACCATAGAAGCCATACACGTATTCATTTTAACACAGTTTACAAGCTTAGACATTTCTTTTCCCAAACAAAATGATGTAAACTCCAGAACTGTCTTCACACCCCCCTTTGCACCGAAATGAACAGTGAATCCTTAGGGCGTATTTAACTTTTATGCTTGCTCCTGTGCCGGTGGAGGGATGCCGGTATCTCCGCGGGTATCACTAAGGTGTATCCAATTCTTGTTGACCTCCACCTTCACAACAGTCAGACTCGATAAAATCACTCAATGAGGCCCATGGAAACGCTGCTTATTCAAACGGCACACAAAGGTGCAGATGTAGATCTGCTCTCCCAGGAGAAGCTGTGCCTTGCGTTGATTGTCGGTAGTCTCGCTGTTTTCTCCCGTTGTCTGTTGGTGAGTAGGCACAACCTGTGAAGATATAATCTTAACACTTTTCATTAAAGCCCCAAGGTACTCCCTAAACTCCTCTCCTAGGACCGCTGCTGTCTTGTGTGCGTGAGAGAGGTTCGTGTGTAACCTACACCCTGTCACGATTTCGTGAGGGCTCAAGTGGTGGTCCCACCCTGGCTGATTTCTCAGATAAAATAACACCAGTGGGAGGCAATGGCTCATGGACTGCTTTAAATCACTGCGCACATTGCCTAAATGGGCCTTAAGGACACCATTGAGCCTCTCCATGATCCTGTTGGCCTCTGGGTAGTACACCAAGCACAACCTATGCTTTATTCCTAACATCGAAGTGATTTCTGCAAACAAGGCATTAAAGAAGTGGGTTCCATTGTCGGATTTTAGAATCTCACAAATTCCCCACCACAGAAACACCCTCTCTCACCAGAAATTTTGCTGAAGATTAAACATCAGGATGTACGCAGGGACCAACCTCAAGCCACTGGGAGGATGGACAAGCTACTATGATTAGATATCTGAAATGACTGCATCTGGTAATCATCTCCACAAAATCGATATGGAGCTCCTTGAATGGACCAGAGGGCCTAGGCAAGATCACCCTCACTGACCTCATGGTATTTCCAGGATTGAACTTCTTGCAAACAGTTCCCTACAAATGTACTTACCTGTTCTTGTAAGTTAGGGATAAACCAGTCATCCTACAGCTCTGCTGTGAATTGCCACAGGGAAGTATGCGACGGGTAGTGTAATTTCTCTAGAGCCAAAAGAAGCAGCTCTACAGACATTACTACCTTCCCTGTCACCTGCTGTCTCCAGAGCAAATCCTCTCCTTTTCCAGAGCACCTGTTCTTCTCAAGGGGCTTTCGCTTGCCTTCCTATTATCTGGAGCACCAGGACAGCGGTGTACGGGGCTGGTAACTGTAACTTGTTGGACACAGTTTCCTTTTTTCTGAGAATCTGTGAAAAGTAAATGCGCTGCTTCCTTCACCACATTTTCTGCAGCATCATTCCCGAGAGCTATTGAATTAGTGCGGTTAGTGTGGGCAGCCTAAACCTATCTCTGCTGGCAAAGTTAATGCTTCAATTAATCAGGATAGCCTTCTTCTCTGCCATCTTGATAACCCAGAATGGACGGTGGAGGTGACGTATGTGGAATCAGAATAAACACTGCTGCTACCGTACCGCCATACTAGGAGTTCTGCTCGCGGGTGCTCTTGCAGCCACCAGGTGTAACCTGGTGGCTGTACCGGCACCCGCGAGCAGAACATGATGGTAGCACCAGTACCATTATTAATGGTATTATTAACGGTACCGGTGCTACCACCTTCCCCATTCCCATTCAGCCCTATGGGGCAGAATGGGGATGGGGAGTCCTTTATTACCGGCACTCGCAAATGGGAAATTACTGGGTCCGCCAAACTTGGCATGACCCGGTAATTGCCCATTCACGGGTTCCAGAAAAAAAAATTGATACCAGCAGCAGCCGTGCCTATGTTACAGGCACGGCTACCGCCAGCCTCGTAATGAGGCCCAGTGTCTGCCTTCCCCTTACTAATTTCTAGTGCCTCTATGATTGCCACTAGTTCTGCCACTGGCACAGAGCAATGAGAAGACAGCCATCTCTTCAGTCTGACCCCGTACTCTCCATCCACAAGACCCACGACAGCTGCACCCGTCTGTCTCTCATCCATCTCCTGGTTGATGATTGAAGACCCATCAACAAAAATCACCTCACCCCCCTCAAGGGAGGGCATCCTCTTTCAAATTCACACTCTCTTCTTCTTCTCCCTCATATGTGGCATAACCGTGAACAATGTACTCAGGCTGCACTGGCTCGGCTACAAATGTCGGAGGCTACGCTAGGTGACATTGCATGGGATGAATCAGTGCATTTGACAAAATGGCCCCACACCCTGAAACTCTATGCATCTTTAATGTGGACTTAGACTTTTCTAGAATCACAAAGACTGCATGTACCACGTACAATGTCACTGGGCAATCCATAGTAATGGTCGAAGACATTTGAATTGCAAAAGCCGCTGCCGCTAGAACTTGCTTACAAGGGAACCGACCCTGCATCATGTGGTCTAGGGTCCTGCTGTAATACGCTAAAGGTTTGTGGCCTCGCAGAATTTGCTGGGTCAGGACCGCTGTCATCACCTGCCCATTTAAATGTGAAAAAAGATAAAATGGCTTCTTGTAATCTGGGGTCGCCAATAACGCAGCATTACTGATTGCAGCCTTAAGTTTCAGAAAACAAATCCCCATTTCCTCAGACCAAGCTATCAGACCTTTCACCTTCTGCGCTTCCTTGAGTCCTTGCAGTAAAGGACTCACATAACTAGAGCAGTCTGTGCAGCCCCAGTCACTGGGTTCTGTTCAACCCGTGCTTGCTGCGATTGCACAGAGCCCGGGGCATATGGCAGGGTCGGGGCTGTTGAGCTCCCATGTTAATGTACTGTTACCGCTAATGACAATCTTGTGAAACGTGTCCCAACCAACACTGAATCACATAGAATCCTCCATAACTGTCTATAGCCGACCCATCAAACTGAGGACCCATTCCTCTCAACCCACCAAATGACACAAATCTTTCCATGCCCCTCAGAAACCCTCTTTTTGGCCTTGAACCAGGAACATTCCCGTCCATCCGACCCTGTTTCATACTCGGTTCACTGTGTCCCTGTTCTCCCGATTGTCCCTGCTGTCCCTCTATAGAATTTGTAATTACTGCCCCTTCTAGACAAATCTTCACCATCTTCTTTCTTTTGCACAAGCTTAGCTTCTTCTTTTTGTGCCTACTCTAAACACTCCCTCTGTTTTTCTTGTCTTCTCTTGCAAAACTGCACAATATGTGCTTGAATCTCCAGCCAACTCTTGTCCCCCATTCCTACTACCTTATCTAAATCATGCTGGACTTCCTTAGGGAGTTATTTCGTTAGCATGTGATAAAGGATTGCCATACTTTGATCCAACCGTTCTCCCATCCCTGCTCTCCACAATTCCTGAATTAACTGGATGTGTGCGGCAGGATCATCCTCCAATTTAATTGTCTTTGTTAATATTGAATTTTTATCCGGCGTATCCGGATACATAACTTGCATGGTCCCCCAAACCTGTGCCCTATAATTGTTGAACGCTGCTCTGTCATGGGTGTTTGTGTCTAGCTGAACCCCCGAATATCCCACTTTTTTCCAAAGCTCATCTGACCGCTCCCTCATCAGAGCCACAAATAGACTTTCACATCCCCTATGGCCAATGTGACGGCAGTGGTATGTTTCTCCAATGCATAACTCCACTTTACCGATCCTGCAGTGAGTGAAAGAAGTGTCTTTGTTTGTTTGTTTGTTTATTTATTTGATAATGCGTGCCAAGCCCTTGGGCAGCTGGGTGCAGACAGTACAAGTAGACTCAAAGCTTAGCTACAGTGCCTGAAACAGGCTACTACAAACAGAGGTAACTTACAACAAATGATACAAATGATACAGTACATACAGGGTCATAATGGGTCAGCATTACAAGAATACGGTATTAACATCTTCATCAGGTTATTCTGGTCCATGTGTGACCACCAGACATAATATGCCCTTCCTTGGCCCTTGTGGAGTATTTATTTTATTTATTTTTTTAGAATTTATAGACCGCAAAGCAGCCCTTAGGCATCGTGGCGCTGAGTAGCAAAAGCTGAGTGACGCAGATTTAACAGGGGTTTTCCCCCATCTCTCTCCTACTGCTACGGCCATGCGAGTACCCCAGTGTGTCCTATGGTTTCATGGTGTGCTCTCTATCGCGACTACCAGAATGGGAGGTAGGGTGACTACACCCTGCTCTCCTTGATCGAGATCCCAATCATCTTCATCATCCACTCCAGCTATCACATCCCCTGACCCCTCCTCAGGCATGGAATCATACTCAACACTACCATAGGGTGCCATCTCCCATCCAAACTGCTCAACCCCTGTACCTGTGGCAGTACCCTCCTCCTCCATGTCCACCTTGACCCTTCTGATAACTGATTTATCAAGCATCACAAGAACCTACCCATGCCTACATGTTCCTTCTTCTATATCATTTGTTGGTCTTTCCTCCTTTTCTTGCTCTTCATCTCTAGAACTATCTCTTCCTCTGCTAGCCTTACCGCTTCTTTGATTTTTCCCCCACTTATTTTGTCTCTACCACTTCCCTCTATCCAAGCCTGAAAAGGCTTCCCTCGTTCTTAATCTACGATACGCGCTTCTAGCTACCGGTTTCACTCTCTCTCATTCATCCACCCTTAATCTATCTGGTAATCTAGCAGTCGGGGGAGTTGCTCCCTTCCCCCTCTCCGTTCGTAACCTCTCTGCAGCCCTAAACATTGAAGGAGTCACCTTTCCACTTCCTTTGATATCCCAATTTCTAGGAATCACAACTGATGGAGGCACTACCTGTGTCCACCTTGTAGCTGCTGGGGAAAATGGAGGTACAAACTCAGGGTCTGTATACCCGTCTGTGGGTGATAAAGCACCCATATGGGGGCGGTGCAGAAGGAACTCCCACATCCTTCTTTTTTGGCCCCTCTTCCATGATTTTAACACTATGGCCTTTGCTGCCTTTTTCATACATCCTCCAGAGTTCTAAGATATTTAGCTACTTCTCTCATTTCGAACCCTTAACATGCCAAGAATTGATCATTTTACCCTTACTTTCCTGTAACTATTCCCTATGATACTTTCGAATTTTCACCTTATAGCCAGGCAACACGTGGCACAAATGATTCAACTGAGTCTCCATACTCCAACCCAAGTTATCGGAAAATAGTTTCACAAAAGCCTGATACCGAGCCAAAAGGCAGCAAAACAATGTTTACCCAAAAAACTCCCTTCTTACCCTTCACCAAATCCTTAGTCGCTCTTCACACTCATTTACCATACTCGTCTATACCACAATTACCTTGCCTCACTATTTTACTTGAATTTTACTTCTCAATCATAAACAAAATACAGCATCTTATCAAATAAAACTCCACCCGCCATATCTCAAAGATATCCCCACCACTCGAGCATAGGAGGGATGCAATGCATTCCCCTACAGCACCGCTGCTCTCGCTTCTCGCTCTCTTTTTTTATTTATTTTTATTTATTGAGTATTTATAAGGCGCACTGTACAGCATAAAGTGTTTTTAGGCGCCACAAGGCAACAAGGGGGGAGGGGATAACAGGGGATATAAACAACAGTCCTAATAGGCCTTGTGACATTCGGATTATGCAAGTGCAGAAGCAAGAAGTGCAGGGGTGGGTGGGGGAGTGGTGGAGGGGGTATAGTGCAAGGACATAAGATGCAGGGGGGGTGGAAGGGCCCATCCAGGGACCAGGCAAGTGCTCTGGTGGGAACCCAGGGGGTGGGGGACAAGTGCCAGGGGTACAGGGGAGGACTACCATATAAGTGCAAGAGATTTGGTCAGATTCAGCGGGGGTCCGTCCCACCAGACTGATCAGGGACGAGACCAAGGGAGGGTAGTGCTGATTAGGGGGGTGCTGGTGAAGACTGGCCAGGGAGGGCCGGGTGTACTGCATCACTCCTAAGTGAACCAGGCCACCAGTCACAGCGGCAGGAGAGTGCAATTAGCAAGGGAGTGATAGGGGGAAGGAGGTAGACAAGAGTAGGGTCTTGATACGCGTCCAGTATTTAAGGAGGTCCAGCTCAAGTCTGAGAGAGGTGGGTGGCCATTCCAGAGGGAGGCACCTGCCAAAGCGAGGGATCGACCCCCTACTCTCTGCTTGCATAAATGTCTGATCTGCAGAGAGTTGGAGCTAGAGGACCAGAGGGCTCTAGCAGAGCGGTATTTAGGTAGAGAGAGTTGGGTATAGTGGGGTCCTTGGCCCCAGATGGCCTTGTAGATGATGCAGAGAGTCTTGAATTTGATCCTTGCAGCCACCAGGAGCCAATGGAGCGATTTAATGGCTGTAGAGATACAGTCCCTGTGCTTGAGGCCAAGGATAAGTCTTGCAGTCCTGTTCTGGATTAATTGAAGGGGGCGAAGAGTGGACAGAGGTAGATTAAGTAAGAGGCTGTTACAGTAGTCCAGCCTAGAGAGAACCAGAGCTCTGGAGATGTTGAGTTTCTGGGGAGAAGTAAGGAAGGGGAGAATGCCTCTGAGGAGGTGGGGCTGAAAGTGGGCCTTCTTGACAAGGTCCATGATGTGAAGGGAGAAGGAGCGAGAGGAATCAAAGATGACACCAAGGTTTTTTGTTTCACTAGATGGAGAGGGTAGTGGACCTAGGGAGGGAAGCAGGGAGCAAGGATCCCTCAACCAATGACAAGGATATTGCTATTACTGGCATTAAGACAGAGATCATTAGCCATGCACCATGACTGAATGGCAGTCAGACTGTCATGAATGAGAGAGGAGGAATAGGAGGTAGAGGAGGGAAGCTTAAAGGAGAGCTGAGTGTCATCAGCATAACACTGGAAATTAGGAGAGAAGGAGGAAATCAAGGGGGCCAGAGGGGCAAAGTAAATATTGAAGAGCCACGACAACAGGGTAGAGCCCTGAGGGATGCCGCAGCTAGAGAGTGAGGTGGAGGAGAGGAATGCGCCCAGTTGCACCTGTGAAGGTCGATAAGAAAGGAAGGAGGTCAACCAATCCAGAGCAAGGTTTGTATCAAGGGTGTCGTGGAGCTGCTTGAGTAGTGTGGCATGATTGACCATGTCAAAGGCAGGGGAGAGATCAAGAAGAATGAGAACATGTGAGTTGGAATGAAGGTTTAAGAGGAGGTCTTCATAGGTGTTCAGGAGAGCAGTTTCTGAGTCTCTGGATGCTCTGAAGCCAGACTGGTGGTTGCGGAGGCAGCCAAAACATTCTGTAGGCTAGTCAGTTGGGAGATGACCAGCTTCTCCAAGAGTTTACCCAGGAAGGGGATAGTGGAGATAGGGTAGTTAGCAGGACAGGAGGGGTCAGCATACAGCTTTGGTAGGAGAGGGTGCACAAGGGAGTGCTTGAGGGAAAGTGGGAAAGAGCCAGTGGCAAATAAATGGCTACAGAAATCGGACAAGGCAGGGGCGAGAGCAGAGATGTTGTCCTTGATAGTTCTGGAGGAGCAAGGTAGTACCTGCTTGGAGGAGACTTTATATAGTGACCTCATCCAGTGTTAGGGGTGAGAAGGAGGGGAGTATAGGTGATGGGCGACGGGGGACAATGGAGGCCGGAAAGCAGAAGGGGGAGTGGGGGTAGAGGAAAGTGATGACAAGATGTCCTGGGTTTCGGTAGAGAAATGGGAGGCCAGTGTAGTACAGAGGGCCTAGGATGGAAGAGTAGAGATGGAGACTGCAGTAGGATTGGCGAGGTCCTTACAGATTTTGAAGAGTTCAGCTGTATTGTTGTAGGCCCCAGAGATGTGAGCTTGGATATGGGCTCTCTTCTTGGGGAGACGGTATTGCCTTTGGAGCAGGCGACAGGACTGTTTGTCAGAGGATGTGTTTGAGGCCTGCCACTTCCATTCAGCTACTCTGCAATTGCGTTTCAGCGAGGCTAGGTCAGAATTGTACCAGCTGTTGCATTTGGAGGAAGGCTTCATACGGATCCTCATGACAGGGGCAAGGGTGTCAAGGGTGTTGGAGAGGTGAAGGTTAGCGAGGACTGTGTCAGTGGGAGAGTCAAAAGCAGAGGTGGGAGGAGGGATGAAGGTGGCAGCAAAAGCAACAACTGTCATTCGCTTCATACATCGAATGACGGAGAAGGAGACTGGCAGTGCGGGAAGAGGCTTGGTCAGGAAGCCCAGGAGCTCCAGGTGAGAGGAGGGAATGGGAAGACCAGGAGTGAGGTGTGGTCAGGGGATAAGAGATAGGGATGTCTGCTGAGATGAGTGCATGCAAGGTGTGTCCGGGTGAGTGGGTTGGACCAGAGGGAAGAATGGTTAGGGAGAGTCACAGAGGTCACGGAAGAGAACAGCGTTGCATCAGAAGAATCAAGATGAATGTTGAAGTCTCCAAGGTGGATGAGCTTGGAGGTAGAAGTCATGAGCGAAGAGGTAAGGATGGCCCACTCATAGAGGAAGAGGGAGAGTGGGCCAGGGGGCCTGTAGATGGTGTCAAGAGTAAGCGAGAAGGTAGGAGAGACAACATTAATTATGGGAATTATGGAAGCAGGGATGAATTCAGGGAAGATAAGGGCCACTCTGCCTCTAGACCAGTTGGGCCTGAGTTTGGAAAGCATTTTATAGCCCTCTGGTAGAAGAGTGTCAAAAGCAGTGACAGAGCTGGCAATGAACCACTAGTACAGACTGCTCTACTAAAAGACTGTCTTTTCCTGATTACAGGAAGTTTCCCCTTCACTACTTTGACTAAAATAATTGTGGTGAGGGCTCCGCCCGCACAGCCGATACACCATAAAGACTGCCACCATTGGCAGTCTTTATGGTGTATCGGCTGTGTATACTTTGGAGCGGTATCTATGGTTGGACTTACCATAAGATGCCCCCCACCTTTAGGTGAGGGCTCCAGCCAACCAGACAAGCAAACTAAAGGGTCTCAAGACAATCCCCACGGTGGGCGTGCCGGGTAGGATACCAGCTCAATCCTCTAAAATAACAAACTTGGTAAAAAAATTAATATATTTACAAGGGACTTAGAACACAGAACGGTACAGTCACTCCGTCAAGAACATCCACTTTTCCAATGCTCACAACCTCCACTAATCTCCAAAACCCATGTATTCCAATTCCACCCTTAGAAACCCCTTAAATCAAAAGAAACAACCCTCTTTCCCTCCTTGCTTTAGCTCTAAAAGTACACTCACGTGACTCGAAGCAATCTGATGTGGTGCTCCGTCAAATCACCCTGCACAGCTGAACCACAGCACCATGCCTCCGGGGACCAGTCAGACCTTTAACCAATATGGCGTTCAATGACCTCTCTTTTTAACTGTGCATGGAAGACTGGTCCTCAGGGTGAGGTGCCGCAGTCGATTGGTGCGGACAGAAGACCCCCAATGTCTCGGGAAAACCTGGAGTCCCTTCGTGGTCACCAATTTTGTAGGTGCTGACCCCTAATTACCTCAGCCCAAACCGGGTCCACCTCCTGAGGAACAAGTCCATGTTTTGTAAGTAAAACAAGGTTTATTGTACAAATTATCCCGGGAGAAGTTGGAAAGTACCATGGGACAAAACCAACTCAAGCCTCAACCAACTACAGCAATTGTTACATTTGTATACAATTTAGATACAGTTAAAACACTTGCAGATATTCACCCCTCAAACATGATTGGACACAACATTTACAAAGAAATTCCATCTTTTTCCAATTTGTTCTCTCTCATTGGTCTTTACTGCATTCTTCTGATTGTGTTTGAAGTCTGCCTTTGCTGGGGATCGGTCCGTGGTAAGTCGTGACATCATGGTACAATGAAACATTTACATATAACAAAATTAATTACTTAGTGACAACTGGCTTAGAAGCTTTTAACCTTAAGTGGGATTGCACATGGTCCGCTCCGACATTTTAGCAATACGAGGATGTGCTGAACAAACAGGCTCTCTTTGAACTACCGACTGCGTTCTCATCCGCTCCATACTGCTGGCTCCTCTTAAGACATTCTAATTAATGCAACCAGTACTCCAACACGTACAGCCACTAGTTTCACCCTGAGAAAACAATTGAACACTGGACACCCTGGCCTAGGGCCCCATCTTTTTGCCGGGCCAAACTAACGGTCAACACCCTCTACGCGGCTTCAATGCAATGAGCAAGATTACATCTGTTCCTTGTGGAACTGCTAAGCCATAAACCTACATCCTGATCGATGGCTGACCTTCTACAAAAGGAAGAAATTCTTGTAAATACATCTAGCACCCCATACGAGGATAATAGAATAGCGTAATCTCTCTTCTATCCCTGTAAGATAGGTGGAACACCACTGAAATTCTAGGGACAGTCCTACCATCATACAGGGATAGCATAGTTCTTCTTAAGGGACAGGTAGTATACCAATAACCAGGTGATAAATTGTATGGATTCTCCATCCTTGTGTATTAAAATGCTCTTCTCTAGTGGTTTTTGTCTACATAGTCAGAGCAGCACAAATACTCCCTGCTCAGTGTTTGTCACCCTGGGGGTACACCACGATGTACAGGGAAAGGCACTTCAAAATGAATGACCAGGAAGAGGAGGACATAGTGATGTCATCCACTACCCCAGGGAGGAGTGTCACAGAAGCACATGGCCAATCGTCAAGGGTGATCCACCAAACCCACACCAAATCCACGAAACCCACAGCCCACAATTCCACAGTAGGCCCGTCCCTGAATACGATATACAGGGTCGCTTGGTGATGCTGGGGCCTATATGGACACTCTGGGTAGAAGGTCTAGAAATGTTTTTCGATGCAGCAGGTATGATGGAAGATGCACCAAAAAAGACCATGCTCCTGTTCTATGCAGGAAGCGAGGTGCACAAACTTTTCAAGATGGTTCTACAGGGTGATGACTCCTATCATGATGCGGGCAGAGCTCTGAGCAACTACTTCACCCCAATGATGAACGAAGACTACGAATGAATCTGGGACAAAATAACTATTTAACATTCTTAGAGAACTAGAATCCCCCATTCCACCACAGAAACCTGTACTAAAGGCATAACGTGGCGCACAAATATACAAAAAGCACTGCTCGATAAAATAGCAATGCTACAAGCCAAGATTGAATCTAAAAAACGTAGCCTTACCCCCGACTCACAGCCGCGTGAGTCTCAGGCTACACCTTCAGAACCTTGTAACCCATTCATTTTCTCCCCTCTCACAAATAACAAGGTAGAGGCCATATTAACCAGTCTCAAACCTTCAGATGTCGGGGGTACATCTGTCCTGCAAATGTTATCAAAGAGGCAGCGAGGGATTTCGGTCTTTTCATCACAAGCGCAATAAACGCTTCCTTTGAAAGCAGTGCAGTCTCATCCAACCTGAAAGACGCCTGGGTCCTCCCACTATTGAATAAGCCTAGCCTTGATCCCAATAATCCCACTAATTACAGACCAATCACCACAGTACCATTCCTCCTGAAAATCCTAGACAGAGCAGCCTACTTACAGGTACAGGAACACCTTGATATGATATGGCATTTATAAAGGTGCCTATACACAAGTGTTTCAAGGCGCGATGAGGCAAGTGAGGGGAAACAGAGGGAAGACAGAGACAACGATCCTACTAGGCCACGTGACATTGAGAGCGCGCAAGTGCACGGGAGGGGGGAAGGGGAAAAGTGCAGGGGGGAAAGGGGAGGAGGCAGTGCAGTACATAGGATAACAGTAAAATAAATAAAGACCATAAATAAAGTGGCAAGTGCAAGGGTAAGTGCAGACATCAGGTGTCAAGAGCTAGTAGGGGCTGTAGGGATACAGAAACAGTCCCCGAGTGCAAGGGTTGCCAGGGGGGCAGTGCAGGTGTGTATCTGGCGGGGGGGGACCTGGGCCCAAGATCAGAGGGTGGTCAGTTAACCAATGCAGTTTCAGATTCAGCCAGGAGATCAGCAGGGGAGAAGAGGAGAGAAAGCGGAAGCAAAGAGGAAGGTCTTGAGGTGCTTCCGGAACCGGAGATGGTTCTCCTCAAGATTCAGAGAGGCAGGGAAGCTGTTCCAGAGGGAGGCCCCAGCAGAAGAGAGAGATCTACCTCCATGTTACTCACCACTCCGAAATAGGCCGAAGATCCGGAGGAGTGACCTTGGAGATGATGGTGGTACGAGAATCGATATTCAGCCGCCTTCCATCCCAGCTCCCCTGAGTACAAGACTCAGGCTTCCTCAAAGAGGGGCTCTTTTCTACAATGTACCTCTCTGCTGTTTCAGTTGGGACAGACAGAGGTGTCAATTGAATAAAAGAGTGGGGAGAACACACACCACCAATACCAATGCTGCAAAGGAATACAAAGATATTAGACAGTGTTGAAGTTAAGGCAAATAATCAGAACAGTTGAATTAAATGGGAAACTACCTAGATAGGTATTGGAGTGGAGCTTCCCCGGGGTGGATCTACAAGGAATATAACCGCGAGTAGCTTGTAACGCTAATTAGCAGCAACGAACCCCTTGGAAGACGGTGGTTTAATAGCCGTAAGGGGCGTGTCTTGCCGTACATCATCCACGTACAAGACGTGTCAGCTGACCCGGAGTCTGTCGTAGTTTGTACAAGCGCCATGGCAGCCTGTATCTGGTCCATAGAGGAGCTTGTAAAGAAGTCGTATTCTGTAAGGAGGCCCGCGGGGAAGCCTGAAGTGTAACACTCCAACTCACTGCTTGAAAAAGTGACTAACCCTGAGGGAGTTGAGGCGGATGAGCGAAGAGCTGGAGAAGGAAATATTTAGGAAGAGAGAGTTGAAGGTATTGAGGTCCCAGGCCCCAGAAGGCCTAGTGGACAATGCAGAGGATTTTGAAGGTAATCCTCGCCGCCACTGGGAGCCAGTGCAGAGATTTCAGTCTTGGAGAGATACGATCCGTGGGCTTGAGGCCAAGGACAAGTCTCGCAGTCCTGTTTTGGGTGATTTGCAGAGGGGGGAGAGTCGAGGCAGGCAGATTTAGAAAGAGGCTGTTGCAGTCGTCCAGCCTAGATAACCAGAGCTCTGGAGACAGTGAGCTTCTGGAGGAAGGAGACGAAAGGAAGAATACCTTTGAGGAGGTGTAGCTGGTAGTGTGACTTCTTAGAGACGTCAGAGATGTGATGAGATAAGGAAAGCGTGAAGTCGAAGATGACCCCAAGATTTTTAGCCTCACAGGTGGGAGCAGGAAGAGGGCCAAGAGAGGCCGGCCAGAGAGTGACAGGAAAGGAGGGAGCAGGTGTGCCGATGAGGAGAATCTCCTTCTTACTGGCATTAAGGCAGAGATCATTGGTGGCAAACCACTCCTGGATGGCAGACAGACAGTTAGAGATGAGAGAAGGAGAGGAGGTGGCTGAAGGGAGCCTGAAAATGAGTTGAGTGTCATTCGCATAGCACTGACAGTTGGGGCAGCGAGCGGAAATGCGGTGAGCAAGAAGTGCCAGGTACTGGTTGAGCAGCCAGGGAGAGAGGTTAGACCCCTGGGAAACACCGCAGGTCGAGATAGAGATAGAGGAGAGGAAGGGCCCAAGTTGGACATGGGGGGGTTGATCGGAGAGGAAGGAGGTCAGCCAAGCCAGGGCCTAATTGGTGATGCCCAGCTTATCACGGAGATGGTTGAGCAGGATGGCATGGTTGACCGTATCAAAGGCAGAAGAGAGATCAAGTAAGATGAGGACACAGGGGTTGGAGAGCAGGTCTTCATGGATGTTCCGGAGAGCAGTTTACGTGCTTCTGGCAGCTCTGAAGCCAGACCTATGGTCATGGAGACAACCAACAGATTCAGAGTGAAGATTAAGCTGGGAGATGGGCAGCTTTTCCAAGAGTTTGCCCAGGAAAGGAGTGATGGATATTGGCCGATAGTTAGCAGGAAGGGTCGGCAAAGGGTTTCTTAAGAAGAGGGTGCACAAGGGAGTGCACAAGGGGGGATGGGAAGACTCCAGTGGTGAAGGCGTGGTGGCAGAAATCAGCCAGAGCAGGAGCCAGGGTGTCAATGTGGTCCTTGATGGTTTTAGAGGACCAGGGGTGAACCTGTTTTGATGAGACTTTCATAGATCGGACTTGTCTGGAAACCTTGTCTGAGGAGAACAGGGGAAAGACAGAGAAGGATCGAGGAGAGGTGGACCAAGAAGGGCCAGGGGAAGAGCAGGGAGTAGAGGGAGGAGGAGGAGAGGAAGAGAGAGAGGACAGGATGTCCTGAGTTTTAGAGATGAAATGAGAAGCCTGGACCGTGCGGAGGGCATGGGTGGGGACAGGAGAGGTAGAGACTGCAGCTGGATTGGCCAGCTCCTTGCAGATTTAAATAAAGTTCGGCCCAGTTGTTAGATGCCGCGGAGACGTGGGCTTTGATGTGGGCTCTCTTTTTGGTGCAGTCCGAGAGCCGGTATTGCCTTTGGAGCAGGCTTCAGGCCAGTTGCCAGAGGATGTACCAGAAGCACGCCATTTCCTTTCAGCCACCCTAAAGGTGCGTTTAAGGGTGACTAGGTCTGAGTCGTACCAAGAGTTGCACTTGGCTTTGGGCTTCAAGCAGATCCTCATGATAGGGGCAAGAACATCAAGCGTATCAGATGTAGCAGAGTGGAGCATGGAAAGGGCTGTGTCAGGGTGTGAGTCAGCCAAGGGGGACGGGGTGGTGAAAAAGTTGCAGCAAAAGCCTCCACTGACACACGCTTCATGGGTCAGATAACCGAGAAGGTAGGGGGCAGTGCTGGGGTTGGCTTGGCCTGAGGGGTAGAGAGGGTGAGATGGGAGGAAAGGAGAAAGTGGTCACTCTAGGAGAGAGGAGCGGTGAGAGGGGTCGAAAGGGGAAGGTCTGAAGAGATCAGAACATCCAGAGTGTGCCCTGCAGAGTGAGTCGGGCCAGAGGGGAGAATAGAGAGTGAGAGAGAGTCACAAAGGTCACGAAAGAGTCCAGTGGAAGGACAGGAAGCATCCAGGTAGATGTTGAAGTCTCCAAGAAGGAGGAGTTGAGTGGATGAGACCAGGATGGAGGAGGAGAGGTCCGCCCACTCAGAAAGGAAGGAGGAGATCTGACCAGGTGGCCGATAGATGATAGCCACTGTAAGGGAATGACCAGGAGAGAGAGAGAGCCTGCAGACGAGACATTGAAAAGAGGAGTAGGCCTGCATACGAATGACAGAGGCAGAAATCTACTCAGGGAAGATCAGGGCTACACCCCCTCCGGAACGGTTGGATCTGGGCGCGGAGAGGATCATCAGGGAGGAGAGTGTCAAAGCTCGTGACTGAGCTGGCCATGAACCATGTCTCGGTGAGACCAAGGACATCGAGGTCAAGTTCCTCCAGGAGGCGGCAGATGTCAGAGGAGTGTTTCACAGCTGAGTAAGAGTTTAGAGTGGCAATATGGAGAAGGTTGCTGTCCTTGAAAGACTTCCAGGGAGGGGTACAAATCAGGGGTATGCCCTGTGGAGGGGTAGAAGCAGCCCGAGGGGGGAAGAAGAGGAAGGAGGAGAGGACAAGGTAGTGAAGGAGGAGGCAGCAGGGGGAGGTGAGGAAGCCATGTAGGGGAGAGAGGGGACAGCAGGAGAAGAAAGGAAATTGATGAGGCCCGGGAAGCGTCTATCAAAGAGGAGAAGGTTGGCTTGAGGGCCTTGGACCAAGAAGGTACCATTCAAGTAAACATTAATGATGACTTTACAGGAGTGGAAGGAGGCTAGGAGTGCCACCATTAATGGGAGAGGAAGAGAAGGGAGAGAGCACAGAGACCATATGAAGAGTCCATAGGTCTGGGGAGGAAACGACAAAGAGGATGTCAGTGAAAGGTTGCCTGAAGGAGGCACTGGTATAGGTGTCAGCAATAGGGAGGCCTGGGTTGGAGACTAGGATGTCCTTTTTAAATTTCTTCCTACCAGATTTAGTCAGGAGAGCAGGCTAGTTGATGGAGAAGCAGTTAGAAAAGATAGGAAAGACAGAGAGCACCATAGAGTAGGTAGGGAGCGGAGAGAAGAGGAAGGGAGTGGTAAGGGGTAGGGGAGAACACTAGGGAAGGACTCTCCTGTACACAGGGCAGGGTGCAAGCGGACAAGACAGAGAGACAAGACAAGTTGACAATTGGACAGGACGACAGGCGCTTAGATAGTGGTAGAAAGGTTAGCTAGATCAGTGCTTTTGCTAGGAGGCAAGCCACAGAACGGCACTGCTTTCACAATAAAATGTTTAAAGAACAGCGGAAAACACACACCTAAGTTTGAGAGTCCTGAATAGTGGGGAAGAGGCCTAGGTTGCAAATGCAATTTTAAATACTTTCACAATGCAATATTTAAAAACAGGGGAAAAAACACACCTAAATTTGAGTCTCTGCTATATGGTCAGGTTTGCAGGGTAGAATGATCTCTAAATCTAACCCGGGCCACTCCTACCTTCCTTCTGGTTGATGGTTGGTGCTGGTTGATGGTTGGTGACTGGCTTCCCCTGCTGACACCTGCAGACACTGGTTGGAGCCACCTCTGTTACAGCCACCCTTTGCCTTGGGGCCCTTAGCAACAGGGGCTGCTGGGCAGAGGGCTGCCCTGGGAGGGACAGTAATGACCAGCAAGGCCGCCAATCAGGGGAGGTTCAGGGCAGGGAAGCGGGAGGGAAGGCAAATGGGAAGTGGAAGCAGGGGATGGAGGGAAGAGGGATACCAACGGTGCTTGGAGCCGAGAATCAAGCCACGACAAATCAACAAAGTTGAGGCCCAGGAAGGGCTGAGCAATGCTGACCTCACCTGCGGGCAGCTCCGGCACAGAAAGCGAGTCTGGGAATTGGCGCACAATACACCAGGCACACAGCAGCAAGGCCCCCAATCAGGAGAGGTGGGTGGGGAGGCTGCAGGGAATGCAAAAGGGGAAGTGGAAGCAGGGGAAGGAGAGAGAAAAGAGGGATTCCAACAGCGCTTGGAGATGAGAATCAAGCCTCAACAAATTAACAAAGTTGAGGCCCAGGAGGGGCGAAGGAATGCTGACCTCACCTGCAGGCAGCTCCGGCACAGAAAGCGAGTCTGGGATTCGGCACACAATACACCAGGCACACGGCAGCAAGGCCACCAATCAGGGGAGGTGGGCGGTCAGGGAGGCAGGAGGGAAGGCCAACGGGGAAGTGGAAGCAGGGGAGGGAGGGAGAGAAGAGGGATACCAATGGCACTCGGAGCAAAGTTGAGGCCCAGTAGGGGCTAAGCAATGCTGACCTCACCTGCAGGCAGCTCTGGCACAGAAAATCTTGAAACCAATAACCTCCTGCCTGCGACAATCAGGCTTTAGACCAAGACACGGTACAGAAACAGCCCTGTTAGACTTAAAAACACACAGATGGATGACATTAAAGACAAAGGCAATCTATCCCTCCTCTTGCTATTAGACCTATTGGCCACCTTTGATTTAGTCAATCATAAAGTCTTGTGTAATCATCTATCATCGGCAGCCCATTTCCCAGCCAAGGCTTCCACCTGAATACAATCCTCCATGGACAACCAAACTATGAGGGTGTTTGCACCAACTGCATCAGCTGAGCCTGTGCCAGTCACCTGCGGTGTACCTCAGGCTCTTGCGTATCCCTGACGCTCTACAATATCTTTACCAAGCCCCTCTTCGACAAACTTGACCATTTGGGTGTCACCTATACTAACTATGCAGATGACACCCAAATATCTCTGGTGACTATGACACTGACGCCAAACTGTTCAACAATATCTATCTAATCATTCATGCATGGATGGCGACACACGGCCTCTGTCTTAATGATGATAAGTCCGAGCTACTCCTCATTGAATCTAAGACCATACTAAATAAACTAGAGAGGAATATGAAATCATTCAACATATATGGCATCAACATGAATGTCTCTAAGGAAGTGAAAACACTCGGAATTTACCTAGACTCCTCATTGACTCTGACAAGACAAGTCAATGCAATAGCCTCTGCCACCGCCCATACCTACAAACTGATTAACGCTTGTAGACCCTTCCTGTCGACAGCTAGTTGCATCTCATTGGCCAGAGTGCTTATATTATCTAAATTCGATTACTGCAATGGTCTATACTTAGGAACCAATAAACAAAACCTAAAAAAGATGCAAATACTAAAAAATAATGCACTCAGAACCACCCTCAACTTCCCAAGAATACAATAGATATCGGCGACAAGAGACAATGTTCATTGGCTATCAGTCAAAGACAGAACCACCGTTAAAACTTTATCACTCACTCATAAATGTCTCTCTAATTCAGCTCCCAAATACCTGACTTGTAAATTCACAAGAAACCAACCAGACCGACCAACTAGGTCCCTACATCTACACTGCCTTAAGGTCCCTAGATTCAAGCACCAAAATGCAGGTGGCAGCAGCTTCCCCATACTAGCGGTAAAACTGTGGAATTCCTTGCCTGTAGCCCTAAGAGCAGAACCGTCATTATTTTGTTTCATAAAAAACACTAAAACCTGGCTCCTCAAACAGGAGACACTTGGAATATCCTATGCTGGAAGATTAACCTGTATATATCTGTATATTTGTCTATGCTTGGATGCACTTGTTATGCACTGTCTATTACCTGTCTGTTTTGTAACTCAATGTGTAACCTCACGTAATGCGCCCAGATACCTTAGGGTTAGTTAGGTGAGCTCTATAAATAATAAATAAATAAATGCTTTTAGCTGCGGCAAGTGGCACAAGGGTCTAAGGAATCACAAGACGGTTTCTTCACCCGGCTACAATAGCTATCAGCGACTTGTGCATTCTCGAACGAGGAAGGGGAGTTGCAAGGGCAAATCATACAAAAGTGCAATTCGAACCAGCTGCGAATGAGGATTCTTAAGGAACCAGGGCTGCCGCTGATGCGAATCCTGGATTTCAAGAGGTAGCCACTCCCATGGAGGACACGATTAATGGTGACAGGATAGAGGAAGCGCAAGTGATCAGCCTATCACCCCAGAAATCCTCAAAGTATAAGACGAAACGACGCCCAGCCCAGTTTCCACAAAGAGGACAGCCAACGACCATGCAAATTCTGTGGAGTGGTACTGCCACATAGTGATGGATGTCCAGCATCGGGTCGCCAGTGGGGTCGATGTAGACAGCTGTGGCACTTTGTAATTGTCTGCGGAGCCCCATGACCACTAGCAGTGACCCTGAGATCTCATCCACCACAGAAGGGCAGAACTGCAAAACTGGCCACCCTATCAGTGGACCACCTCAGACCTGACACAGTTTCAATGGAGGACTACTACCCAGATGTAGGAATAGTCACTATAGATGAGAGCGACACCAAAGAAATTTTCTTTATCTCAGCGCTAGCACTTGGAATGCAAAAGAGGAGATGGCAGCCATGCTGCAAAGTGTCTATTCTGTCTATTCAGGCCCCGATTCTGATTGACACTGGTGCATCAGTCAACGTCACGCCTATAGCACAGTACACCTTGCTATGTCTGACAACAAGGCTCGCAACACCGAATATAAGATGCTTCACCTATGGGGATAGAACACTCATTCCATTGGAGGAGGCATTTCAGGTGACGGTGACACACAACAACCAATGCACCAGCGACCTTCTACATCACAAGGGAAGCGAAGGACACACTCCTGAGTGTGCACGACAGCAGAAATACTGGGCCTGGTGCACTTCGCATTTCAGGTATATCTCACAGACGTGGACAGGCTGCGTGGAGAATATTCCAAGGCATAGGCTGCCTAAAAGGTCAAGAAGTGTGGCTACATGTCGATGAGATAATCAAGCCCATCGTGCTGTGACACAGGTGCATCCCCTTCCTGGCAGCCCTTCCCTGGAGCTGAGGAGGTTGTTGGGAGTTGGTGGCTGCTGTGGAGCATTGCCATTGCTGTGGGGCTATGAATCTGTGGCGTTTTGGACTCCGGGCATTATTTATTGCCTGTGGCTGCTGTGGGGCATACTGCTTTCATGGAGGTGCCAAGTAGGACATGGGATTAAACTCGATCCCAATGCAGTTGGACAAGTTTATACTGGGGAAAACACTGATGTGTCTGCTGTCGGAGCGTTAGAAGTTGACTAAGTGGGTACCCAGTTGCCTGAAAGGAGTCTTGGATGTCTCAGAGCATTCATCCACAGGATCAGGTTGAAGGGAGGTGCGATTCCTTTTTGCAGCCAAACTCAGGTCCGTGCCTCCATCAGTTCGAAATGAGGTGGAGTTGGAATTAAAGAGATTACTCAAGGATGGTGTCATAGAATCTGCAGATGCTTCAGAATGGATGAGCCCCATTGTAGTGGCAAGAAAGGGCAATGGGACCATCAGGTTGTGCATTGACCTCAGGGAGGTCAACAAGAATGTGGTGACAGCAAGATTCCCGTTGGCAAAGATTGATGAGATTATCTCAGACTTAGCTGGTTTGAAGGTTTACCCCTTGTTGGATTTAAGGTTGGTGTACTATAAGGTCTGCAGGTCTGCACGCATCCAGATGACTATGACATACTGACGTTTATCACACACATTGGGTTGTTGTGGTGTGCCAGAATGCCATTCGGTTTGGTGTCTGCAGCCAGTGTCTTCCATAGATGGATGATGTCAAGGGGGTGAAGTTTTACCAGGATGACATTTTGGTATGGGACTGTGATAGGAACACGTATGATGTGAGGTTAAGATTGGTTTTGCAGAGAGTAGGAGATGCTGGTTCAACTGACATGTGAGAAATGCAAATTTGGGAAGTTCTCAGTGGATTACCTAGGGTACAACATTTCGGTGCGGGCATAAGGCCCAAGCTTAACACCGTCAAGGCAACTGCTGATATGTCACCCCCCAAGACTAAGTCCGAGGTGGCCTCATTTCTGGGGCTCATTGAATATTATTCCAACTTTGTGAGGGGTTTGGCAGATAAACCCATGGGTTTGAGGATGTTGACTAGGAGAGGAGTCGCATTTGAATGGTCTGCTGCCTGTGAGGAGGAGTTTAGGGTGGTCAAGCAGGATATTTCTTTTACATCTGTGTTGCAGGGATTCAGAGAGAGAGTTGGAAGATGGCTGTTTACACTGATGCCTCTGAGTTTGGTTTGGGATCAGGGCCATGATGGAGGATGATATCAGAGATATTAGTCTGGTGGATGACAGTTTACAGGATAGTCATTGAGCATCAGCGTGTCTAGAGCATGAGGAGTACCACATTGTCAAGAGGCTGATCAAAGAAAGGTGGAGGAGTGAGAATCACTTGTTAGACGCCAATCTTGATGTCTACAGGAGAGTGAAGGAGGAGTTGAGTCTTGAAGGAGGGTTTGTTGGTAGGGGACAGAGACTTTTGGTTCCGCGAGGAATGAGAGGGATAATTTTTTTATTAGGCCATAGAGGTCTTATTTGGATTTGCAGGTCAAAATCTATCATTAGGCTGGGTTTCTGGTTGCCAACAATGGATGCTTTCATAGAGATGTGGTTCAAGGATTGTGACACGTGTCACAGCAGCCACGTGGAAACACGGGTGCCACCCATGGTTGTTTCCTAGGTGCCGTTGTTGCCATGGGGCACCATTGCAATTGATCTGTTGGGTCCTTAGAGAGTTGCTGGTTCTAGGGGCAGCTACATAGTGGCGGCGATGGACCTGTTTTCGAAATGGCCCGAGGTGGGCATCATCAGAGGTGCCACTTGTAAGAACGTCATTACATTTTCTGAAAATCTGTTTCGGAGGGAGTTCCATGAGTGGGTCCAGGAGAGGGGAGTGAAGCACAAGAGGACTGCGTTATACCACCCACAAAGCAATAGGTGTGTGGAACGCTTTAACTGCATCCTCACGGACGGGGTCCAGTTGTCTGTACAGAACTACAGGGATTGGCAACAGGATTTGCTTGTGAGGGTGTTCAAATACATGGTGATGCCTCTCTCGACCAGAGGGGTTACCTTCTTCGAGGTCATGAGGTGCCGCAAGCCGAACACACTTCTGGCCCCGGGTTGGCTGGATGCGATTCTTGTTTTTTTCAGTGGGAGATAATACATTGATGGCTGTTGCTAATAAAGTGTCTAGAAGTTGTGTGTTCTTGGGGGTCAAAAGGCTGTCTTAAGATTAAGATGTTGATCTTAACAAAAGTGTGAGCTTTATTAGTGATTTTAAGATTGTTGTAAATAAAGTGTGTAAGGTTGGTACAAATAACCAGATGCACAAAAAAAAATCAAAAAAGAGTAGTAACAGTAGTCCAGCCTTTCCCCTATCCATAATTTCTAACATATGTGACTGCAGATCAACAAGGGCAACCTCAGTGCTGCGGATTGGCTGGAAGCCTGATTGTCTGGGATGCAGGGCACCAATGGTTTCTACAAATGTCTGGAACTGTAGCGGGGTCACCTTATCCATGATTTTTAATAGGAAGTTACAATTAGTTATTGCCATTAGATTACTTTTATTGTTAGGGTCGAGTGTAACGCTCACCTGATTCCCGTAGAGGCGCCGGTCTTGACTGGGCGTATACCGTATCTTCAAAGGTGATGTGTAACACACGGCTGGCTCTTTGGGCTGGACCTCTGTGCACTGTATGTCTGGCTCGAAGGGTAAGATGTCTGCAGATAGAACATATGGGATTAAGGAACTGGGTTATTGAATGTCTCTCTCTTCTTCCCTTTCTCTTCTCCTGTAGAACCCCAAAGGTTAACGCTCTCACCTTAGGTAAGTGAACGCCGTGCTCTCCATCTGCCTCGGGGCAGGGTGCTGTAACCAGTTTCTTCACTGGATAAGGGGAGCAGGCCTCTTGACTTCAGAGGACTGCTGTCCGTCGTTTACTGCACGAACGGTAAGTTTTGAGTAATTCTAATGTCTTTAGTAATGATGTTTCTTGTTTTGCAGGGTTCCGGCGATGGCGGATGACGGGCTGAAGTGAGTTGAAGATGGAGCCCGTGTGATGAATAGAAGCGCCTGGAAGCACGTAAGTAAGCGCTTGTTTCCTGCTTCACGATGCGCTCTAACTGTCTTTTTATTTTGCAGGTACAAGTTCGGAGCGGCTGCAGGGTGCCGGAATACCAACTGGGTTATATGTGGAAAGGAGTAATGGCACGTGAGTATTAAAGTTCCCCAATGTCTTTAAACGCACCTTGTTTTGTCTTTCAGATGCGGGATGCAGCGCTGAAGGCCTCCGGAGCGTGCGAAGAGTTGGTAAGCTTTTGTCTTTCAGATGCCGGAATGCAGTGTGAAGACCTCCGGAGCGCACAAAGAGTAGGTAAGCCTTTGTCTTTCAGATGCCGGAATGCAGCGCGAGGCGTTGGTGACAGCCGATGGACCAGGTAAGTGAAGAGCTATCACTGAAGACCGTAATGCTAACCTGTTCTTTCTTGTCTTTATAGGTGTTGCTGAAGACTGGATTCAGGATGGTAAGCCTTTTTCCTTAGGCCCAGGATCAGATGCAGAAGACACGATGAGCGTTCTGCTGCAGAGGATGCAGAATAACGCAAAGCAAGATTCATCCATCGGGTGTGGTTTAAATAGCCTCCTGTAATGCTTAGGTGTCTCCTTCCACAGCCACGCCTAGGTAAGAAAAGAGTTCCTGCTTTCCAGAAGAGTTCTAGTGTTCTGAATCTAGGGAGTGGCTCCTGCCCCACCCAACAGGAAAAGTAGTTCCAAACCGAAGAGGATCAGAGGCTCAACTGGCAGGCAAGTAAGCAGCATGGTCTGCTGCAGGTAAGTCCACCCAAGCATTATGAGCCCGGCGCTTCCAGCGCTGGGACTGGGCATATTTATGAGCCTGGTGCCACTGGCGCCAGGACTGGGTCCAAAAGGTCCCAATTGGGACTGGTTGGCACTCGGAACCTGGGTTATGGATCTGCTTCCAAGGGAGTTGGGAAAACCCTGACCTTTTGGAAGCAGAGATCATGACATTGAGACCTGTTTTTTTAAAAAAAAAGAAATTCAGGGACCGTGCAAGCACAGAAGGAGGCATTAATAAGTCTGGCCAATAGGGGGCAAATATATCTTTGTTGTCTAGGATCATTTTTGGTGGTAAGGTCCTTCTTGGCAAGATCTGTGATGTGGGGAGAGAAGGCGAGGGAGGTGTCGAAGATGACACCAAGGTTGTTTGCCTCGTCGGAGGGTTCAGGGATGGGGCCCATGGAGGGCGGCCAGATTGTAGAGGGAAAGGAGGGAGCTGGAGTCCCAATGAAAAGGATCTCAGTTTTACTGGTATTAAGGCAGAGATCATTAGCAGTGCGTGCAACATGCCTGAATAGCAGCCAGACAGTCAGGTGAAAGAGGAAGAGGAGGTAGAGGAGGGAAGCTTGAAGGAGAGTTGTGTATCTTCAACATAACACTGGAAGTTAGGAGAAAAGGCAGAAATCATATGGGCTAAGAGGACAAGGTAGATGTCAAAAAGCCATAGTGAGAGAATAGAGCCCTGACACCATTGGTGGAGAGTGAGATGAAGGAGAGTAAAGGGCCCAGTTGAACCTGGGAAGGTCAGTCAGAGTTGAAGGAGGTCAGCCAGTCCAGAGCCAGGTCCATGATGCCAAGGGTATCACAGAGCCAATTTCTCTCTCTCTCTCTCTCTCTCTCTCTCTCTCTCTCTCTCTCTCTCTCTCTCTCTCTCTCACTTTCTCTCCTCTTTCACTAGAAGAGAGGAGCCCTATTTTTCTAAAATAAAAAATGCTTGCTATTAAAGATCATGCATGATATCTGTCAATGTGGATGTCGAATATAGGATGAGGAGAATTTTCCACCCACCCCAAATGAGGCACGCACAATTTTCATTTATTTAATAAAGTTCGTTTTATGAACTTGGGCTGCCTAATCTAACAATATTGATTCCCTACATCATCCTTCCAATTTGGGCCAAGAAAAGAACAGGGTTACACAGACGTTTGACTTATCAAAATAGAAATAATGTGCCTCATTCCGAGGTCGACCCAGAAACACTGAATCCGCCGCCTGACTTCCCAGTGCCACCAGGACATTACAAGTCCCGGCGGTGTAGGAAGTCAGGCGCAGATTCAGTTACTCCCCATTCCCGTGGAGTCCCATAGGACTTCATAGGAGTGGGGAGACTGTACGCTCACCTGGTATCCACAGGGATGTCACTCAGCCTGTTCTGACCTCTTACGACCTCAAACCCTTCCCTGGAGTCTACTCGACTGGAGACTGGGTCTGAAACACAGGATTGGCAGAGTTTAACTCCCTATTGTCTCTGTGTGCTTGAACCCCTTCTGCCCCGGGGTCCAACCCCTCCCTTTGATCCACAGCTCACCTTGTTTTCTTGGAAAGTGTGCTCTCCGTCCTGCTTTCAGCGCAGGGGCGCGTTGATTGATGCGGGCTCGTTGCTGCCTAGTTACTTCAATGGCAAGAGTCTGACAGGTAAGTATAATGAGTCTTTTGAACAGTTCTCTAACTTCGTTCCTTTCCTTCCTTAGATGATGGCCGGCGTCCGGGGGTGGCGACGTGCTGCTGAGATGAGTAGGGCTGAAGGTGACTGAGAGCGCGATGCGTGATGCGACCCTTTCGCATTTGTATTGAACTGAGTTCTTTTTCTGTGTCTTTTAGGTGCTGCGACATTTTCAGCGTGGATGCCAGTTATGAAGAAGAAATGCGGCGAGTAAGCGCAGTATGCGGCGCCTCTAGATGTTTCCACGCTAACCTGGAGTGTCTTTTCCCTCTTGCAGATGGATGAGAAGTTCCGGAGACAGAGATCCCCCAGAGCGGCTGGGATTCAGGTAAGCGTTTGAAGCTCATACAGTCTTTAAAAAATAAGCGAAGATTTGCTGAATGCTTACTAATGCCTTTTTTCTATTCTTTTCCCTTTTCCTTAAGAAGCGGCGTGCCGGGTTGGGAATGAAACCGCCGAAGATGATCGATGAGCAGAAGGAGCGGTGAATGATGGGCAGAAGCGCCGCAAGGTAAGGCTGTTCCTAACGGTGTTCTTGTTCTTGCAGGAGCTGAGCGCAGAAGAAAGATGCAGGCCTACTGGAGACCAATCCGAACACAGTGAGTGTCACGCTGCAGGTGCAGAAAACACAGAGCATGTTTCTCATCCTGGGCGTGGCTTAAATAGTCTCTGGGTATCCCAGGTGTCTCTGGGCTGAACCACACCCAAAAGACTAGACTGCACATGCAGTTCTGGGAAACGAAATATGTGGGGGCATCCATCTTGTCCCCATCAATGCACTACAAGTCCAATCCCCAATGTTATCCTATGGGAGTGAGTGAGTCTGGTGCCACAAGCGCCAAGTCTGACTCCAAGTGGCTCTTTGGAGGGATGGAGAGGCCCTTGAGGGCCATGTAGGTGATCGTGGCCTGGCACCAGCCTGACATCTTGGAGGGCTGGGGTAATGAGGGACAGGAATCATGACAGCACTCCCCCCCAAGGACCCTCTCAAGGAGGCTCTTCTGTCTGGTCCTGGTTTGTTTGGATGGTTTTGATGAAATCATCTAAGCAAGCGAGGTGCATGGATGTACTTACAAGGCTCCCATGTCCTGTCTCGTGGACCATACCCCTTCCAGTCTACTAGGTAGTATAATTTGGAGCTGACGTACTTTGAATCCAGGATGTCCTTGACTTTGAATTCTGGCTCCCCGGCGACTACTACTGGCTGCGGTGGCGTTGCTACCCAGATCCAAGGTTGAACAGGTTTAAGGAGAGACACGTGGAGCACAGGATAAATCTTCATGTTTGACGGCAAAGCTAGCCTGACTGCCACAGGATTTATCACGGAGGTGACGGTGAATGGACCCAGGTATCTTGGACGCAAAGTTCGGGTTCCTTTAATGGACACGTGTTTAGACGCCAGCCAGACTTTGTCTCCCACTTGGTAGTTGGGGGGCTTTGCTCGGTGTTGATCAGCAAACTTCTTTTGGCGATTCTTAGCTTGAAGTAGGTGTTCAGCTGCCCTTTTAAAGGTTTGAGAAATGGTTGTGTGCAAGGTTTTGACTGCTGGCATTTCCAGGGTTGTAGGAAGGTCCAACTCAGAAGTACGTGGGTGCCTGCCATACATGGTATAAAAGGGTATCTGCCCAGTGCTGGTGTGTAGGGAATTATTATAAGCATATTCAGCTATCCATAATAGGTCGAACCTGCATTTGGGAGCCCCTTAAGGGGAATGAAATGTGGCATTTTTGAAAATAGGTCCAAGACCACAAGAATAGTGTTAAATCCTTGACTGGGAGGTAAGTCAGTAATAAAATCGAGGGACAACGTGTGCCAGGGTGCTGGTGGGATTTCCAATGGTTGTAATAGCCCAGCCGGTTTCTGCTTGGATGACTTGTTTTGAGCACACACTCCACAAGATAGGATGAATTGGATAATGTCTTTACGCCACGTGGGCCACCAATAATTTCGCTTTACCTTGGCTAGGGTTTTAGTGATTCTGGGGTGGCCCTCGATCAAGCAATCATGATAACCGGACATGACTTGTTCTCATAGTTCTTGGTTTGGTAAGAATAAACGATTCCTGAAGTAGGGCAACTGATCTTTTATCATGTAATGTTCTCCCTGTGCACTCTACGCTTGTAATTGCTCCGGACTCATCAGGTTTTGGATTTCTTCATGTAATTCTTTCTGAGTTATGGTTGCTGTGATTCCTAGGAGCTTGTCACTCGGGATGATTGATATTGGGTCAGGGGTCTGATACCCTTGCTCTTCCACCCCCATACGGGAAAGGGCATCGGCCTTCCCGTTTTTCACCCCTGGTCGAAATGTAATCACATAGTCATATTCAGCAAAAAAAGAGCCCAACGTAGTTGTCGTGAGGATTGGGCCTTTGCCGTTTTTAGGTACTGGAGGTTCCGGTGGTCAGTTATTACGATGATTGTGTGTCTGGCGCCCAAGAGGTAGTGCCGCCATGCCTTAAAGGCTGACTTAATGGCCAGGAGTTCTTTGTCTTTGATAGCGTAATTGAGTTCAGGGGGTGTGAATTTACGCGACCAGAAGGCAACAGGGTGTAACTGGCCCATTTCGGGGTCCTTTTGTGAGAGGACGGCTCCCATAGCCATGCTTGAGGCGTCCGTTTCCACCAGGTATGGGAGATCAGGGCGAGGGTGGCGTAAGCTTCCTCGGCTTCTGTTGTCCACTGGAAGTTTTTGTTGCTTTTCCTTAGCAATGACGTGATGGGATGCATGATTTGCGAAAATCCTGGGATGAACCGGCGGTAGAAGTTTGCAAAACCCAGCATACTTTGAACCCGCTTGAATGAATTTGGGGATGGCCATTTCAGGATAGCATCTACCTTGTGTACATCCATTCGGATTCCATTCGGGCTGAGAATAAAGCCCAGGAATTCCACTTCGGAGACGTGGAATGAGCACTTTTCGAGCTTGGCGTAGAGCTGGTGTTGACAGAGTTTCTCCAATACGGATCGGACGTGTTTAACGTGGTCCTGCTTTGTTGTGGAATATACTAGAATATCGTCGATGTACACTAGAGCACAGACATCAATCAATTTCCGTAGGACATCGTTCGTGAAGTATGGAAATGCTGCAGGCGCATTACAAAGGCCAAAGGGCATTACTTGATATTCGTACAAGCTGTATTTGGTGCGAAAAGCGGTTTTCCATTCGTCCCCCTGTTTTACGCGAACAAGGTGATATGCCCCCCTGAAGTCTAGTTTTGTGTAGATTTGGGCATCTTTGACTTGATCAAGCAATTCAGGGATCAGTGGCAGGGGGTAGCGGTTTTTTACGGTAATCTGATTCAGTGCGCGATAGTCGATGCACGTTCTCAAGTCCCCCTCCTTTTTCGGTACAAAGAATAGAGGACTGGCTGCTGGAGACTTCAAGGGACGGATGAACCCGTTGGCCAGGTATTGGTCAAAATAGGCCTTCAAGTGCTGGTTTTCTGGTTCTGTGAGTGCGTAAATGAACCCACTAGGGATTTGTGCACCAGGTATCAGGTTAATTTTGGAAATCATATGGTCTATGCGGTGGCAGGGTATTAGCCTGTTCTTTCTGAAAACATCTTGAAAGTCCTGGTATTCACTCGGTAGGGTGCCGATTGCCACAGTCGCAAGCGTGAAGGTTCTGGTGTCCATTGGTTGGATCTCTTGGCGATAACATGTGTGGGCAAGTCTCGGGAAAGGCCAATTTTTTTGCTCGCCAATCGATTCGAGGATTGTGAGCTACCAACCATGGCATTCCCAAAATCAACCGGAACTGTGGTGCCTTAATGAGGTCGAAAACGATAGATTCTTGGTGTCCATCCTGGCACAGAAGGGTTAAAACTGCAGTGCATTGGGATACTGGACCAGAAGCTATTTCCATGCCGTTGAAAGTGGTAACAGTGTCGGTGGTTGATTTAGGGCGTAACGGAAGCCCCGTCTTTGCCGCAAGATCCTGGTCGATGTAATTCCCAATGGCTCCACTGTTAATGTACGCTCTTACTGCGTTCATCCGAGATGGTTGTTGGTGATTGATCAAGACCACACATAGTTCAAAATGGGAGGTCTGTAGTTCACTTTCTTCGCTCGACAAGTGGACCCCTACACTTGCCGGGCTGGGGAGTTTTCCGATTCCTTGGTGGTATCTTCCTTGTCCGTGGCCCCTACCGTCCTCCTCGGTGGCTTCACAGGGCACTCTTTAAGGAAATTACCTGACCTTCCACAGTACAGACATAACTGCTGCTGTCTCCTTTTATCCCTTTCCGCTTTAGTCAAGGGGGATCTGACCCCCCCGTTTTGCATTGGTTCACCTGAACCTTCCGTTGTGCGGGCAATATTGTCCTTTGAACGCACATTCATAGGGCGAGGGTCCGGTCTGGTTCGATCTGCTCTTCGGTCCTGCAACCTATGATCCAGTTGAACAACAAGGTCAATGAATTCTGAGCAGTCTTTCGGGGGGTTCACTACTTGTGCGAGAACATCCTTGAGCTCCCCCCGCAACCCCTGATGAAATAACGTGGTTCTCTTCTCCACTGGCCATTCTGCTTAAACTACGAGTCTATTGAACGTGGCTATGTATGTTAATAGGTCTTGATTCCATTGGCGTAATGACAGAAGTTCGTTGTCTAATGCCTGCCCATGAGTACCACGGGCGAACAGCTTTTCCATCTCCTGCTGAAAGCCCCTGAAGTCATGCAGCAAAGGATCGTCTTGGGCCACAAAGGGTACAGACCATTCTGCGGCGCTACCACTCAGGTACGATAGCACAAAAGCAGCCAGTGATTGGTCATTCGGAAACCCCCTGGTCTACAAAGGAAGTGCAGGCGGCACTGGTTCATGAAAGTTGCAAACCTCTTGGGATCCCCCTGTAAATCGTTCGGGCGGGGCCAAGGGAACTGCCCCAGAAAGGGTTATTTGAATGGGATTGCTGATGGTGCTGGCATCGAGGGCACGCTTCCCGGCAATGGTGCATGCCCTGCTTGTGACTGGAGAAGTTGCCGGCTTAAATCATCAGTGCGCTCTTTGGCTACTATCAGCTCTCTCCTCAGGGTGTTGGTCTTCTGCCTGGCTGCATGTACTTCGGAACGTAGCTGCCCCAACATGTGGGCTAACTGATTGGTTTCTGATGTTTCCATGACGCCCAGGTGGATTTTGATATGAGGCTTTGTGTTCTGTAACGCTCACCTGGTATCCACAGGGACGTCACTCAGCCTGTTCTGACCTCTTACGACCTCGAACCCTTCCCTGGAGTCTCCTTGACTGGAGACTGGGCCTGAAACACAGGATTGGCAGAGTTTAACTCCCTATTATCTCTGTGTGCTTGAACCCTTTCTTCCCCGGGGTCCGACCCCTCCCTTTGATCCACAGCTCACCTTGTTTTCTTGGAACGTGTGCTCTCCGTCATGCTTTCAGCGCAGGGGCGCATTGATTGCTGCCTAGTTACTTCACTGGCAAGAGTCCGACAGGTAAGTATAATGAGTCTTTTGAACAGTTCTCTAACTTCGTTCATTTCCTTCCTTAGATGATGGCCGGTGTCCGGGGATGGCAATGTGCTGCTGAGATGAGTAGCGCTGAAGGTGAGTGAGAGCGCAATGTGCGATGCGACCCTTTCATATTTGTATTGAACTGAGTTCTTTTTCTGTGTCTTTTAGGTGCCGCGACGTTTTCAGCGTGGATGCCGGTTATGAAGAAGAAATGCGGTGAGTAAGTGCGGTATGCGGCGCCTCTAGATGTTTCCACGCTAACCTGGAGAGTATTTTCCCTCTTGCAGATGGATAAGAAGTTCCGGAGACAGAGTTCCCCCAGAGCGGCTGGGATTCAGGTAAGCGTTTGAATCTCGTACAGTCTTTAAAAAATAAGTGAAGATTTGCTGAATGCTTACTAATGCCTTTTTTCTGTTCTTTTCCCTTTTCCTTAGGAAGCGGCTTGCCGGGATGGGAATGACACCGCCGAAGATGCCCGCAGAACAGAAGGAGTGATGAATGATGGGCAGAAGCGCCGCAAGGTAAGGCTGTTCCTAATGGTGTTCTTGTTCTTGCAGGAGCTGAGCGCAGAAGAAAGATGCAGGCCTACTGGAGACCGATCCGAACACAGTGAGTGTCACGCTGCAGGTGCAGAAAACACAAAGCATGTTTCTCAGCCTGGGCGTGGCTTAAATAGTCTCTGGGTATCCCAGGTGTCTCTAGGCTGAACCACACCCAAAAGACTAGACTGCACATGCAGTTCTGGGAAACGAAATATGTGGGGGCATCCATCTTGTCCCCATCAATGCACTACACGTCCAATCCCCAATGTTATCCTATGGGAGTGAGTGAGTCTGGTGCCACAAGCGCCAAGTCTGACTCCAAGTGGGTCTTTGGAGGGATGGAGAGGCCCTTGAGGGCCATGTAGGTGATCGTGGCCTGGCACCAGCCTGACATCTTGGAGGGCTGGGGACATGAGGGGCAGGAATCATGACAGAGACGGAAGCACCAGCACTGGTGCTTCCGTGAAAAGTCTGGTTGTAGGGGCCATTGCACCCGGCAAGTCTGACCCTGCTGGCTGCAATGGCCCCTGCAGGCAGACTCGTAGTGTGGCGGTCCGGAAACAAGGGTGCCGGTAAGCTTACCGACACCCTTGTTTTCGGACCGCCACACTCGGAATGAGGCCCAATATAATAAATTTAAATATACACAAATTACGCATCTATGAAATTCTAACAACAATGGTCAAAATCACCAATACACTGTCACCTCAGTTTTCAATGCTACCTTTATAGGAATAGAGACTTTTGTAACACACACATACCAGCGTTTATACATTTTATTTACCCTGAGCGCACATGAACCCTTGATCGCAAAATGCATGAGGGTCCATGATAAGGCTTTCATTTGTTAAAAAACAAATTAAATCAGAACATTCTGTCTATCTAAATCTTCCTACTTCTCCTTAATCCATGACCACATCAGAATGTATCTCAGTGTTCTAGAAAACTCAATTGAAATACCTGCTACTTAACATTCCTGCATGTAAATCACTTACAAAATGAAAGTGTATGTTTGCTAAACTCTCTTCGGTGGTGTTTCATTTGCATTAATGTGTAAAAGTGTACATTTCTCATTTTCAATGGGCAAATTATAAGTGGGAAAATGGGAAGCAAATAATCAGCATTTCCCCTTTTTCTTAATTGGATCAGCACCAGCAAATGACTTACCTCCGGTGATGTACGCAGAGAATAACTTTAGCTACATCACCCACCTGCCTCTAACAGCACATACTCCTAGCTGACTCCTCCCCCCCAAGCTGAATTTGCACACAGTGAATTTAAATGGAGGTTATTTGCGGTTTCGAAACAAATGGCACGTTGAAAGGTGCTGAAAGCAGTATTTGAAGCTCCCAGCCATGGACGCTCTGTATATATTTAATTGGTTATTTAACACGCTTAATACCCACCCAGAGGTTCCTAAGTGAGAACCCGGGGATCGCAGTAGGCAAGGTTACTGTATGTCGTGCCGGTAAATAGACCCTCTAGGATATTGCAGCAATGAATGTAAAATTTTGAGGCACAACAAAGCAAATTTTGCGGTATACAACTACATTGTGTGCTACACTTATTGTGGCATTTTTAACTGCCTCTGCTGCCCAGTGGTGGTGGTGGTGTTGGATCACTGATGCGGCTGAGATCATGGCTGGTGGTGGCACTGCCGGTTAGGCCCTGGGTTATGGTTTTTGGTGGTGATGATATGGACTAAGGCATAGGGGCCCTACCTGGGGGTGGGTGGCCAATGTTGCTACTGAGGCACGGGTAGTGGTGCTACATGTTATGCGCTGGGGAATGATGTTGTAACCACTACCACTCCTAGCAAGGGTGGTAGTGGTTACAATACTGTCTCTGTATCCCAACTAGTGGTGTTAATGGGGCTAATACAGGGAGAATGCGTAGCATTGTTGATAGGAGTGATGCTTCCTATGGAAGCCCGATTGGTGATGAAGGTGCTCTGCAGCCAACGGTGGTGCTGTTAATAGGGCCAATTGATACTGAAGGCATGGTTGGCGACAATGGCACTGCTTCTGAAAGCATGATGGGTGCACATGGTGCTGTCTGTTGGGCCCTGCATTGTGGTGTTGGTTGCACTGGGCCATGGGTAGTGGTGGTGGTGAGAGTAGCACAGTTGCTGTCATAAACTCCTGGGTGGTTTAGGGTGTGGCACTACCCCTACTGCCCTGGAAAGTGGTGTTGCTGTACCAGTGGAGCTACTCATGACATGGGCGGTCATGGCAATGCCTTTTAGGCCTTGGGTTATGTTGTTGATTTTCATTCTCAAATTGATCTGTGATGGTAGTTTTGGTTGTGGGGCTGCCACTGCCTCTGCAACCAGTGGTCCTGACTGAGAGCATGATAGGTGGGTTTGGTGGTGCCTGTTAGACCCTGGGTGGTACTACTCGTTGTACTGGGCCATGGGTGGTGATGGCAGCAGTTGAGCTGGTGCTGCTGTTGCGTGCTGGGGGTGGTGGCAGCATGGTCTATGCAGCCCTGGATGGTGGTATTGACGGGGCCAGTGCTGATTCTGTGGCCCATGGTAAGTTGCCAGAGGGAGGGGCATGACACAATGTAAGCAGGAAAGGGTGCAAGAGAGTGTATGACTATGTGTAAGGATGATGTGAGAGGAGGTGGGTGCACAATGTGCAGCAGCTGCAATAGTGATAATGCAAGAGAAGGAGAGTGTGCATGCAAGGCTGCAAGAGTGTGTGCAACAGAGAGAATCGAGTGTGGGTGAATGTGATTGAGCGTGTGCAGTGCTGGTGTGAAAGTATATGCACCTGAGGGGGGAGGGGAGGTGGTGTCAGAATAGATGCACGAGGAAGGAGGCAGATGGCAGCTCAGATTGCCGAAGAGGGCGGGGGGGGGGGGGGTTGCACACAGGAAACTGCAAAACATAAAAAGTGAAAGGGTTTAAAAAAATAAATAAAGGGAAAGAGGGCACCAAGAGGGAATGGCTGGGGGATGAAAAGAGAAATGGCAGCAGGTAAAGAAAGCAGTGAAAAGAGAGCAAGAGAGGAAGGAAAACTCAAAGAAATTTGCCATCAATGGGCTTGACAACGCTGAGATTCTAATTGAGGGCCAGATTAACTTTTCAGGTCCTTCAGCTCTCTTCCCCTTGCATGTCAAAGTGACAGATGGGGTCAGCAGGACGAGGCTCAAAAGGTTACCAGACCTCCACTACAAGTTGTCCAGCACACCGGAGACAGGAAGAGCCAACATGGGAAAAGTTTATGATGGGCCCAAACGCTACAAGCAGCCTGCCTGCTTTTTGTGTGCTCCATCCTTCTCTATCCACCCACTCACCACAGCAGACACACTGACAGCACGCAGAAGAGCAAATAAGTGTTCATAGCTCAATTGAAGTCTGCATATCAAAAGAATACAGGAGGGTAGTCATTAAGCATTCACTCCCCCAGGCAGCAAGCTGTCTGGAGGAGGTTGTCTAACATTTAGATTTTCATGGCCATTAAGGCATATTAAGCAGGAATGCCCCTAACCCCCCCACAAAAAGCTGATTTTGAGATTTTATTGCAAATCTCAAAATCGCTATAAACTGGAGGGTCTCAGATTAAGCAAGGAAAGTCATCTAATACCCAGTGCACAATACGTATATATTTCAGACTGTCGGGGCATGGTACCTAGTTGGTTTTTCTATCAATGCATGTTTGAAGGAGTCTCCTGCACTGTGGTCTGGGCCCCCTGTACCATTGATCACCAAACTGTACATGCCCCCCAGGCCAACAGTTGCAAACTCCCCCGCTCCCCTCCCCCATCCCCTATCACAGAGTCAAGGTACAAATCATGCCATGGTTGTCTACGACAGATAAAAAGGCTACGCAAGTCAGACCAGTCCAAGACGTGGCACTCAACGGTATATATTTAAATGCATCCTAACCCTCCACACCACTGCAACAACATTTTATAGGGGCAGGATCCCGAGACATTTCCCACACAAGTCTAGATCCAGAGATATCGCACTGCAATCCTTACTGTGCGTCAACAATTTAACAGATAAACCAATATTGCAAAGGCATTTCAATACGTCATTTTAAGCATAAATGGAATTTCCCGGAAACTACGATTTTAGAGTACATACAAACGACAAAGCAAAGGGTCTGCCATTTAAAGGTGGGAGACGTAACATGCATGCCCCATTATCCTCTGTGCAATACGAGATATTGTCCGTTCATTTACGACGCTTCATGGTAGATTCCTTCTGCTTCTAAGCGCTGCAAACAGGTGTCACCATTACTCATTTTAACAATACTCCGTTTACACAGTGGCAGAGCCAGGGGAGGGGCCCAGTGCGCCCCCAAGCTGGTGCCTTATTTATCCACCCCACCCTCCCACCATGGGCTCTATCAGGAGAAGGAGGAAGCCTCAGGGACCCCTTGTAACACAGCGCAGGCCGACCATGAATCTCTTTCGACAGTTAAGAAAAATAAAATATACCTTTCTTTTTGTGCTGCGCCTGATTGTGAATCCACAGGGCACGGGGCTGCCTGTTGCAATGAGTGCAGGACTAAAGGAGCTGTGATTTTTTAAATTAAATTACATGTTTTATGGAGCCCGAACAGAGCGAGCACTGCCCAGTGAACTTTCTCTGACTTACTCAGTCACACATGCGTCGGGAATGTTCCAAGCACCTTGGGCTCGGGCAAACTCTGCCTCCTCCAGTCCCTTGCTGAACACAGAAGCCAGCCCAGCCCAGCGCCCGCGCCAGCCCTGCTTTCAATTGCATTCATTGTAAAGTGCACTGCACACGTGCACTACAAAAACATGATTTCAATTGGTATACCGTTACAAACAAGGTAACGGTTATTTAGTCATAATGAAATTGTTGACAGTGTTTATACCGGTATACCAGCATACCCTTACAACCCTACTACAGTATATATCTAAGTATGCACACAGTGAGATATCCTTCTGTCTCACAAAAAAACTGTTTCTGTGCTAGTCAGCTTACACAGAGAAGGAGTGACTGGATCTTCATGTATACACACCACATGACCTATTCTATCAAATATATAATTCCAGAAGCACTTACATTTCTGAAATATTCCCTAACTTCTCAGGATGTACAATCAATGTATGTACTCCCACCCCTCAGTACGCTCATAAATCAAAGGGGCTAGGATTGAATCTATTCTGCTTTAGCAATTATATTTCAGCTCGGCATTATTTTGGCTGGCTCAAAGACAGGGGGCACCCTCTTAAGGAATGATTCAATTCTCCCCCTATAGGAACAGGTGGGCATCGGTCATCAAGATAGTATCAGCTTCCCTCCACAGCCTGGTTGGTTATTCCTCTTTCTGTATTCGGACCTGTCTGCTGTCTTTCCTACTAAAAAAGGCCTGGGACTTTAAATCCAGGTAGGCCTCTCTTGCATTCATCCGCCAGTAATCCGAAATTTCTGTTATCAATTCTCCTTTCTATACTTCATCCAATCAGCCAGTCAGTCAGTTAGCAAGTGTGCCAGTGTCCCCATCATCTATGGGGTTGAACTTGTATAAAGCAGAAACCATTCCCTTTAGATGGGTGTATCATTTCTCTAATCTAATTGGTCAATGTATGAATGTATGCGATTGGACAGTGTTCCAAAAGTGACATCATACCAAACCAACCCCTCTGTAGTCATTGGGCATATTAATGAGGAGGGTAATCTGATGGGAGTAACTTCTAAACCCAGTTTCCCTCCCATTTGATGTGATGTCATTTTGGATATTTCAATTAAGCTATTGTAACTTTCTAAAGCAGCATATTCCACTCACGAATATATTACTAATCGGCTCGTCAGATTGCTCTTACCCAGGCCAATTAAATTATGCTAGTCTGATCTCAGAACGACATGGGAAGTGTGTGCTACAAATGTTGGTCTTTTTCGATAGGATAATTTTACACACAAATTCCCTTTCCAGCTCAGAATAATGGGCTCTTTGGCACAGATGTTTGGATATATACATCACTGGAGTTTGCTGTTTTTTTACAAAGATATCCACATTTGCCTAAATTACATTATTTGCCTATGTTAAATGTTAAATGGTAAAGGTATTTATATCGCGCACCGTCACCAACGGAGGTGGTCCCCAGGTGCTCTGGTGGATCTGTAAACAAAAGGAGGGCGGGTTAGGTGAGCTTTGGTGTGATATCGGACCAGGGCGAGACCTTGTGTGCTGTTGGTGCTGTTCATGTGTTATTTGTTTGTTGTTGATGCGGTGTGGCATATATCAAAACATGCGTTTACATCTATCTGATAGGGCCTTTCAAGCTAAACATTTTAAAAAAACATGAAGTCTCTAGGACCTTTTGTTCAAAAGTTTTAAGTGATAAAGTGAATCCAAATGTAAAATTCAAAAGGCATTTTTCTTCTCTCTTCCACTTTATACAATATTACATTACATATTCATTTCCTGGCTAGTACAGCTAAACAGTGCCTTATACTGTTAGTTCCTTTAAGCTCAGGTCCGGACATTTGTGACCCAAAGAGGCCTGATCGCCATAGGTACATTTCTTTAAAGTACATCGCTGGCAGTCAGGGGTCATCTGCCTCTTGTAACAGACTCTATGAGCCTCATTATGAATAACCCGGTACGGAAGAAATGCCATTTCTCCCAAATTTGTTCCGGATCGGGTTACTCTGAGTCTGCTGGTAGGGGCAGTGAACAAACGGAGGGCCTGGAATTGCTGGGTTTGCTGGATTCCTTCACATATCGAAGGTGAGCAGAAGTAATGCATGGAACACATGGGGGATCTTTATTCCTTGTGTGATTATTTGTTTCAAAAAAGGGTCCTAATAAACAAATATTTGGGGTTACCTCTTTGCATGTGTTTTTACTTATAGTAAAGCCCGCAACTGGAAAGGCTGTTGCACTGTTTTTTCCAGTTTTCTTTCACTTGTAGTTTATTGTGGCTGGGTGCCCTTTCTGTTTTTAATATTGACTATGGCTGAATCCGAAAACCATAGTTTCACAGAAGCACAAATACAGCCTATGATCAGTGGCCCCTCGACCGTCGATAACCTTTCAGAAACTAGTGGCTTAGATGGCTTAGATACCACAATCACTGGGGACAGATAGTTGAAATTGAAGACAAAAAGGTTTCCATACAGAACTAAACAAACATTTACTTAAAGAATATTTAAAAGTGAACATCATACTGCTTGGCTCCATATACTGTGCCTGTATTGTTTTTGGACGATGAAGTATAAAAAAATAGGCTGCCTCAAGTGCAGCCAATGTAGCTCTGAGAGACCTATACTCTTCCCTCAGGGCGTTCCTGTGTGCACGACCCGCTGCAACCAGGGATGCCCGCAGAGCCCTAAGTTCCGCCCGTAGGCTCCTGTTGCTGGGCTCCATATGCAGCCTGTGTGAGCGGCATGTGGACCGCAATGCCTGCAAGTGGAGCTCCACCTGTCTTTCTGGGGGGATCATGGAATTGGCCACCCTTTCCATGCCCTGAGCCAACATCTCATAGTAAGCCCCCTGTTGCCGTGCAACACCATACATGGACTGCTCCCACACAGTATTGCCAGCTGACATACGGCCACCGCGTTGGCAGCCCCCACGCCTGGCAGGCCCAAGGGAACCTGGCCCTTGATGTGATGGGCCTGTCTGTGGCTGCAGGACTGCATTCCTCCCTTGATCAGTTGCCCCAGGACCAGGAGCCAATACTGTGGAGAGTGACCCTACATCCGTAACCACCACAGACGGATGTATCAACACTGATTGGTCCTGTGAGGGGTCTTCACCCCCTGCAGACATTTGGGGCACAACAGCACCCACAGTTGATGCACTCACCTGAGACAGTGTTGAGGAAGCCATATCTGGTTCACCACCAGACCCAAAGGAATGATCAGAGGGGGACTTCGACTGAGTCAGGGCCAGGATTGACTGTAGCACCAGTGGATCTTCATGGGCTACCACACCACGTCCTCCACTGGTGGCTGGTAGCGGCTCAGAATCCTGTATCACCTCCCCCTTCTCCTCTGAATCAAGTTGCTCATCACCTGCACATGGACAGAAAAGGAAATGAAGACCCATGTAAATTGCACTGCCCACTCACAAGGCTACCACAATGTTGACATGCAACACATTAACCTGCCATGTCACTCATGGCACAAAAAACACGCACGTGTGCAGTGTAATTGGAAGGGACGGGAACTACGAATGCAGCCATGGATGTGTGATCAAGGGCTCAACAACACATGTAGTGCATGGTGCATAGCACCTGCTTCACACACAAGCACCTGATGTGTATAGTTCACACAATACACAGATGCTGCATAGCCATGCCTGAACTGCCAAACAGCATGAGATGGAACCTGATGACTACAGTCCCAGAGGCATGTACAATAGTTATGAGATGACATTACATTGAACTCACAAAATCAAAATACACAAGTGTCACAATGTGCAATGATGCTAGAGTGTCGGAATAGAGTGAAGACAAGCACACTGATACCATGATGCAAGGTCACATTGACATCAAGCCAGTGAATAGGCAGGTTAAAGGGGATACCTGGGCTTGGAAGTAAGAGGGGGCAGTGCAGAACATGTGAACGGCCTTAATTTCAAACAGAAATACGTCACCAGTAATGTAAATGTTGTGCCCTGTTGGCAGTGGAAGGGCAAATGCAGACATCAGGTGTCAAGTGGCGGTAGTGGGTTGTAGGGATACAGTAAACAGACAGCAAGTGCGGGGGATGCCCGGGATGCAGTGCATGGGTGAAAATGTTGGGTCAGAGGACTGTGTCAGAGATCAGATTATTGCCAGGTCACTAGTGCATCATCTCAGTCATCCTGGACTCCAGCAGGGGAGAGGAGGAGAGTAAATCCAACACAGGAGGAAGCATCAGAAGTGCCTACATACCTGGAGAAGGTTCACCTCCAGTTCCCTTGAGGCAGGGAGCCTGTACCAGAGGGAGGACCCAGACGAAGACAGACATTAACCACCAACTCATTGCAATGAGGAGCTACTGACCAAGAGTGAATGGGAAATGGATGAGTGAAGACTATGACAAGTAAGCACATTTTGAAGATGGAGTTGAAGTAATAGCGGCCCCAGGACCCCTAAGGACTTGTGGACAATTCACAGGGTTTAGAAAAGAACAGTCGTAGCCACTGGGAGACAGTGGCATCATCACAGTCTGAGGGAGAGACAATCCCTGGCCCCAACCCAAAAGGACACTTCCCACAGTCCTGGTCTGGATGAGTTGCAGAGGCAACAGGGTTCAACCACCGAAAATCTAGTAAGAGTCCGTTGCAGAAGCCCACCATTGGAAAGACCAGTCCTCTGGAGACAGAGCTGCAGGGGTAATGAGAGGAAAGGAAGAATACCTCTGAGGAGGTGCATCTGGTAGGGTGACCTCTCAGAGACGTCACAGATGTGAGTAGAGAAGGAGAGTGTGGAGTGGAAGATTATCACAGGCTGTCCACCATCACAGGTTGGAGCAGGAATAGGGCCACGAGAGGCTGCACAGAGAGTGACATGGAAGGAGTGATTATGTGTGGTGAGGACGATTGCCACAGTGTGCAGCACATCTTATGCATGCAGTCTGGAGGGCAACAAGCACGTGTCAGTCCACCATGACATGCCCACCCATGGCAGTCATGTAAATACAGGCAGAACTGCCGGACAATCACAACAATCCATCCAAGCAACATACACATGTCATGGATGCACACGCATCACCACTCACCGGACATGTCCGGCAGGTCTCCCACGCCTTGGATCTGCTCCACATCAATCATATCACAGACTTGTTCTTCATGTTGAGTGAGCTCATCGTCCTCTTGTGGTGGCCCACCTCCAGTCACCAGAGTTGAGACGTAGGCGCTACACAGCCTATCTTTGGGTCGGCGTCAGAGGTCATTCCAATGCTTCAGTACCGCAGAAGCTGAGCGCCTCTCATTGTCCAAGGCCTTGATTAGATCTGTGACGCGCTGCCAGTGGTCCAGACGCTGAGCATGCTTATGTGTGCTCCCTGCCCGCACCAGCATGTCATGTTCGTGTTCCCGCACGTTGTACACGAGGATCTGGAGTTCCTCATCACGAAAGCTCCTCTTCCTCGACCTGTCAGTCTCCTGTGCCAGGCTTTGAGTTGGAGCCTGTCCCGCTACTGCATGCATTGCCTTCTTGCAAGGCCGTGCAGACCCTGAGTGTCTGGGAACACTTGGGTCAGTAGGGGCTGGAGCACTGGTGGACTGGGCTATGGCATCATCCACCGTTGTTTGGACAGGTGGTTGCCTTGCAGGTATCCGTACCTGTGTTCTGGTGGCCGCCACTTCCCGACACGACACATCCCTTCCCCTTAGAGGCAGGGACTACTGTACTTGGGTCCAGTGGAGTAACTTTACTGAAAATGTTGGGGGGGACATGACATCTGAAGAAAAGGTGCCCCAGCCAAATAAATGGCGACACAATTGTGTCCCATGAAAATTGGGGGGACAAACACCACTGTCCCCCCCTAAAATTACGACCATGCCTGGGTCCCTCTGGACCTGTGTCTGTACCACTACAGGCCTGGCTGTGTGACCCTGAGCCTGTGGGTTGGGTGCCTGCAGCTACCTGAACCTGGCTGGTAGGGACAGCAGATGACACTGCTGCTCTGGGACCCCTGCTGCTGGTGGTCACAACTTTCCCGACACGTCCCTTCCCCTTAGAGACAGGGACTACTGCACTTGGGCTCCTCTGGACCTGTGCCTGGACCACTACAGTCCTGGCTGTGTGACCCTGAGCCTGGATGGCAGGTACTGCAACTGCCCCTGGCTGGTAGGGACAGCGGGTGACACTGCTGCCCCGGGACCCTGGGTGCTGGGGACGTCAGCATCAGCTGCATCTCCCTGACCTGTTGGGTGGGGGGCACAGCTCTCCTTGCATGGCCCTGGGCACCTCGGCCACCTCGGCCACCCTTCCGACTTGTTGCCCTCCCACTCATGGCACTGATGGAATTGTGCAATTGGAGGCGCAGATATCAATTGTCCTGGGCAATTTCAGTGAGGGGGCAGTGTAGGTGATGTTATACGTACCGGTGTGCTCCCGCGAGGCTCAATGTAACCCCTGGGGAAAAATAAATGGCCCGCGTAATGCACAGGTACCCCAAAAATGAAAATTACGTGTACGCGACCCCTCGTTAGCCCACGTGTAAAGTAAAAACATAACGCAGTACGCTGTGGTACCCAGCAACACAAAAAATTGAGTATGTGAAGGACACGTAGGATACTATGACCTTGAAAATGGGGGGTACGCGAGACACGGGGGTACCCACAGTATGCAAAATGCATATGCAACTCACTGTCAGCCTCAAAAACAAAAATCAAAACACGCGTTTGTGCGCAAAGGCAAATCCCCCACCAAAAGAAAAAGCTTGCACTCTCACTGTAGGGAGGAGATCACGTGGAAACGCTACAATCGCAGAAGTCCACATGTCCATCCGCTATCACTAGCACAAGTGTGTGATGGTCTCCTACGCAGTGATTTATCCCGATACTGTATGCTAACACCCAATGTCAAGCGGAGTCACTCTGTTTCCATCTGCCCATGCAAGTAACACTGAAGACCCACGCTCCTGCCTAACAGCCAATTTACCTGCCTCTAAGTGCTCTGAGCTTCCTTCTACGAGCCATCTGCTGCTGCCTGCCCACTGTGTGTGCCTGCTGCCCACATGCCATGTAATTTTGGTGCCTGCTGTAAACCCATTGCCAGTGCTCCTATCGTCGGACCTGTGACCACCTCTGCTGATCCAGAAGACTCCGGATGTGCCAGTCCACCGCTCCACAGTTCAGCACCAGGACCACCTTGCCCACCCACACCTGCCTCGGGGGTTGCCATGTCTGAAGCAATATCGAAGGCAAGTGGCAACCCCATGGCCGCGAGGCAGAGCACTGTCAGCTTTGCAGCCAGTGAGTTGACATCCTGGTGGAGCAAGTCCTGCAGCATTATGATGACCTCTTCCAAGGACCATTGCAAATCGGCAATGAAGGACTGAGGAAGATCTGTGCGGACATCGTGGGTGCCATCAACGTGGAGGGGGCGGCACCCTGCGACTACCAACATGTCCACAAGCACTGGGAGGATTTCAAGGCCAGGACCAGCAACAAGGCCGGCACTTCCTCCAGGCTGGTGATAACCAAGGGGGGCACCGGGGCCGGTTGATCACCGACAACATGAAAGTCTTTAGTGGTTCTACCCAGCGCTATACGCCCAGGTCATGGATTTGTATCTCCGTCTAGAGTCGACTGGTAAGTGTCCATGTCCACCATAGTGCATGTGCATGTTGATGTATGGCTGGAGTGTGCACCTTGGCCTTATGTCTGGTATGCTTCTTGTACAGATGTCTGTGAGTATGTCCTAGTGCTACATATGAGTCCATTCAGGCATGTGTCACATCAACGCTGTAGAGGAGGTACCAAGCATGATTCCCACTCCAACCGCCCATTTTGAAGTACCAGGAACGTTCACGCCGAAATATGTGACGTATGATGAGCAAATAAACCAGCAGAGAGCCGCAGTGGGGCTCTGTCCAGTACCTATCAGACTGACAGCACCTATCGAAGTACCGACACCTAAGAAAATCTGGACAGTGAGGTACCCATTGAGAAAACCATACCGACAGAATGACGATTGTCGGAATGAAATACCTGAAGAAGCCAAGAAGATACTAAAAGACGGCGAATGGTGATGTCATAAGAACCCAGACTGACTCACATATAGAAGATATGACGACAAGTGGATGATGAAAAGAGACGAAACACTATGGATAAGTGACATCCCGAGTCAAAAGTGAAATAATTGATGTCAAATGTCAGAAACCTATGCCATAAGCGTGATGCAGATATTCAGCCAGTTTAAACGTGTACATATGCAAGGAACCGCAAGAAGCAATAATTCATGAGGCTTGCTTAAGCTTAGTAGTAAGATAGATTGCGGCAAGCGCCTCCTATACATATCTACTTCAAAAGGAGCACTTTATATAAGTATACTTCCATTATGCACAAGAGCAGAACCGACCAAAGGTTACTAAATGTCTCAAGAGGAGAGCTTTGCAACAGAAAAATCGAGAATTAAGGACAGAGAGAAACTCAGACGAAGGCAAATCGTTCCAAGAAGCCAAGGCCGTATCAGCCGAAATAGACCCACAGTGGATACAATTAATGAAGAGAAGAACAGAGTATCCTATTCAGAAAGGTCACAATAAGCCACAGATGGCAGGTGGCTGGCAAAATTAAATCAAATGCACAAATTGCATGAAGAATAAGAGGATTTCACGGTGTCGAAATCACGTGACCGAGCAAGCAGAAGTGTTGAAACTTTCACACCTACGCATGGACTTGTGCCATGCCCAGGCGCCTTGACTTTTCCAGACCAAGAACCAGTCTCGAAGCTAAAAGACAGAGAAATAATTGACACAGGACCACTGAAGTGATGATTGATTGTTGCAATAATTGGAGGGAGGCTGGCGGTGCAGACGAACTCCCTGCACCTGGCCGGCTATTCTGCACGCTGGTAAGCTAGTGGAAAAGTATGAGTGGGGTTGATACCAACCCAATCATAGTGGACCAAGTAATCTAGGGTGCTATACTTAGTAGAACCAATGAGACGTCGTATTTTTAGTGACGTTTACAGTAGCCATTTTGACGGAAGGGCTCAGATGCCCCACCTGACACTGTTTATCCAATCCCCTCACTCTGTTACTATATACAGATATAGCACCTATATTAAAGTTACCTTCCTAGAACTAATAGAATTGCATGCCAGATGTTAAGCGTTACACGCCAGTGATGACAAGTTTTTAGTATAAATTATGTGTTTTTTTATGAAATTAGTTGGAGTGGAAGCGAGAAGAAAGATTGAGCGATTGCTGATATTCATAAACTCCCCGTTTTTTGTATTTGTCATTAAACGGACTCCCTTTGCCAAACTATCGAGTTGTCATTATTGATTTGATGCGAGAGTATTAATCTGCATCCCCATCCATCTTGAGGGTGCTGCTACTCATCATAAAGTGCTGTTGGGGCACCCCCAGCTCTATGGGCCGGCTGAGGTCCTACTGCACAACGGTGTTTGTGTAGCAATGTGTGATGCGCAGCAGCATGTAACGACATGCACATGGTTGCTTTCATGTGTCCGGACTTGGCCATGTGAGAGTTATCACACCTGTGTGCTTTTGGCAAAATCATGGACATGCATGGTGTATATGTGCATGTGTTTGAAGAGTGAGTGTGTGACTGGCCAACACTCCGGGATGGATGTCACTTGAGCATTAGATTGTGTGATTGACTCATGCAGCCAAATTGTCCTCTAGTGCACTCTGATGTGCTGGCTCCATGGCCTGCTTCATGACTATCAGCTGATGTGTGTGAATGACATGTGTATGTCCCATGAGGCATGTGAGGTGAATGCCCAGTTTTGAGGTGCTGACAGTGCCTTGTCCAAGGATGTGATTGTCTGTTGTGAATGACAGCCATGACTGTGCATGTGTGTTAATTGCACTAACCTGTGTGTTGTGGACGGTGATGAAGGTTGTGACCTTTGCCACTCATGTACATTTGCTTTGTGCAAAACAGACATATGTTCAGCACACTGATGTTTGTGTTCTATGTATCCTTATCCACAGAGATGATGGAAGAAGAGGGCAGAGAAGGCGCTGTGGAGCACGGCAGGAAGGCATGCCTCCACCAGGCACAGACGCAAGGCCCAGTCACGCTCCCAGGTAATTTCATCTTCGGGGAGCAATGAGAATGGTGCGCGTCAGAGACGACGGCCGCAGCTGCTGAGGGATGGCCCAAGAGGTTAAAGTTGGTTGGGGGCTCCTTGGCAGTGGGAGGGACAGGTGAGGTAGCACAGTGGCAATCAGATGCGGAAGACGGTGGGGAGGCATCCAGGTCGGCAGAGGAGGAGGAGGAGGCCACATCAGCCTAGCCCATGGGGCCTGGTGGGAGTGATAATAATACTAATAATAATAATAATAATAATAATAATAATAATAATAATAATAATAATAATAATAATAATAAAATGATGACGTGGGTGTGACTGGGGCGGTCCAGTCTCAGGGACCGGAGGCAGTGCCGGTCACTGTGGAGGTGCCTGTGCCTAATCCTACACCTGGGACTGCGACTGCATCAGTATGCAGGTGGCGGATGTTTCCACACAAACGGAAACACCAATACCTTCAGATATCCTCATTCGGGACAGTGTCGGACCTGTGCTACTCAGTATCATGTGGCATACAAGCCCCCTGATTGGAAGCCTGCACATCATCACAATGAGGTCTGGTGTCTCCTGAACTGGCTAGTACATTTCCTAGTCTCGCAATGGGTGCATGGGCTGGCCACTTATGTGACCCCCTCCTCGTCCTCCTCCTCTGTGCGCCAGTCATCCTCCCTGCCATCTTCTGGGCCAGATACCACCAGGGCCCCATGTATACCTGTCCCAACCCCGGCGGCCAGTCTGGTGGAGATCACATCCCTGCCAGAGCCGGGCGTCAAAGTTAGATCAGCCGAAGAGGTCACCACGCAGATCCAGCTGGTGACAGGAACTGTGGCAATGGAGGAAGAGCAGGCACCAAGGAGCAGGGCATGTGCACGACAGCCCTGGGGGTTGTCATAATCCCGGAGGCTGTCCTTGAGGCGCAGGTACCGGGCTATTTGGCAGCAGCAGACTTGGAGTCGGAGGCTACAGGACTTGGGGCATTCAATTGCAGGGAGCATTTGGGACAGCAGATCGGGGCAGAGCAGCAGTGGACACGGGAGGCAAGACTCACCATGGCCAGGGCGGAGAATTCACTGCGTCGGGCAGAGAGACGAGTTGAGGTCATCGAGGAGACTTGCAGGGAGTTTGAGAGGAGCATGTTGGTGTCCCTGCAAGCCCTCGAGGGGGAAGCGGAGGCCCACCTCGGGGATGTGGACGCAGTGTTCAATGATGTCCTGGCCAAGACTATGCGGGAGCATGGTCAGGAGAAGGACTAGCCCGCTGCCATTGGATATAGTTATTTAGGTGTAAGTTTCATTTATTTGTTCATTTTTTGAGTTTTTGGACTGTGCTCCACTTGTATAAAGTTATTCTTTGGTGTGTCATTTCGTGGATTGTTTTTTCATGTTATTGTTATGCATTTGGGACAATGGACCTCTTACACGTGTACATAATTAGCATCTTTTTGGATCCTTTTGTGTTCACCGTGATGGAATGTATTTCTTTTAATTTTGGTTTTTATTTTGAGAGGCATTTAAGGACATGGACCTAATTTTTGAGTTTGACATATATTTTTTGGTGTACTCTGTTTTTTCATTTGGACCTGCTTACTTTTTTGTGTGATTTCATGCACATTTTATTTATTTTCAGGAAATGATTGTGACTTTCATACTGGTTTTAATAAATTTTCTTATTTTTTCTACAAGTGGTGTTTGGTCTCAGATTTTGTGCAAGTTTTACGCTTCCTTACTCTGTTCTGTGTCCCTGATGATGACCAATGGTGATCATGTGTGTGCACACAAGCATGCATGTGTCATGTTTGATATCCATTCGCATGGGGCATGTCCTGGTTTGCATGGCCAGTGGATGGGTGTTAAGGTGTAGTTGGAGTGTGCACCGTGTGGTGGTCTTTGATTTCATATGTGCAGCATAATTGTGTCTTGGTCCTCAGTGTTTTTGGGAGAGTGGTGGGTTGGGTGAGTGATGGTAGTGTGTCATTTTGACATTTCTGGAACAGGATTTGCTTGATGCAGTGTAAGTGCCTTCACAATCATGTCTTTGTGCTAATTTAATTGTATCTCATGTAGTTGGACCTCCTGCTTTGGTACTCCTATTTTTCTATTGCTATGGTTTGACACATGGATAGACCAATGCTGCAGTATATGGTGTTAGGCAATGGTATGTTTTCCATGTACACAATCATGACTTGAGTCATTGAGTCATTCCTCAGTGCTTGTGCTTTTGGTACTCCTCTGCCCTGATGACGTCCTTCGGAAATCTGCTATGGTCAGCTGTGTACCCTCTGTACTTGTCATAAGGTCCCCTCGCACGTCACTTGCACACCGGCCCTGGCTCACAGGCATGCACAATCTTTAGACTGTGTTTATGTATGCCAACAGACACCTAACAACAGTTTGCAACTCCTGTTTTTACTTAGGCTTGGAATTGACAGCAGCTGGCCAGATTATTGAGAATGACATGTGATTTGATTGGATGTCATGTCCTTCACACATGGGAGGGTCACTCGTGTGTTTATGGGGTAATAGGTTCATGTGATGTGTGCTCATTGAGGCACATGCCATGATACGCCAGGCAAATGTCTCTTAATGTGACTCAAATCGAGGGTGCTTTGAATTCGGTCACGGTGTGTGTATTTGTACATGTGGATTACTTTGTCACATGGCATGCAGGGCCGCTCTTTGACATACACTTTTGTGATATTAATGTCTGGATGTGTTTGCAATCAGCAATTGCGTGTGATCAGCTGGGACACTGATGCGTGTGGGCCAGGTGTACCGCTTTTTTGTTGTTTGCTGTATGTTTTGTGGACATGAGGTTGAGGGTGGTGTCATTACATGGCATGCAAGTTCCCAGACACGCCATCAATGGAGTGTACATGTATCACTATGTCAGCATCCGGCATGCTGTGATGGGTCCTGGGGGCATCCCTTGTGGTGTGAGCTGCCTGCGGGGTGTGGTCATGCATGATGGGGGCTGGGTGCGTCCCTTGGTGTGTGGGCTGCCTGTGGGGTGAGGTCACAGGTGATGGGGGTCCCATGTGGTCTGGGATGCCTGTGGGGTGGCATCACAGGTGGTGGGAGTGTCCCTTGTGGTGTGGACTGCCTGCAGGGTGTGTTCACGGGTGATGGGGCTGGGTGCATCCCTTGGGGTGTGGGCTGCCTGCGGGGTGTGGTCACAGGTGATGGGGGGGTCCCATTTGGTGTGAGATGCCTGTGGGGTGGCGTCACAGGTGGTGGGGTGTCCCTTGTGGCGTGGGCTGTCTGCGTGGTGTGGTCACGGGTTATGGGTGCTTCCCTTGGGGTGTGTGCTGCCTGCGGGGTGTGATCATGGGTAATGGGGGTCCCATGTGGTGTGGGACCCCCCCACACCAGATGGGACGCCCCAGGTGTGGGTGGCATCACAGGTGGTGGGGGTGTCCCTTGTGGTGTGGGCTGCCTGCTGAGTGGGTCATAGTGGATGGGTGCTGGGTGCGTCCCTTGGGGTGTGGGCTGCCTGCAGTGTGTGGTCACGGGTGATGGGGGCTGGGGTGTGGCTGTCCCGTCAGGAGGGGCCTGGTTCCTGTGGATTTGTGCATGTGTCACTGAATACGAGCTGGAGTGCGTCCGGGTTATGCGCAGGAATTTCCACGCGATTACGCTGGGGTGCATATGAGGTACTTGCAGGAGTTTCCACGCAATCAGGGTGGGATGCATCTGGGTTACACGCGGGAGATTCCACACGATTACTCCTGGGGTGCGTACAGGGTACGCGCAGGTGTTTCTACGCGATTGGGCTGGGGTGTGACCGGGGTACGCGCTAAGCTTTCACATGATTCCGCTGGGGTGCAGACGGAGTATGCATGGGAATTTCCACGCGATTGGGCTGGTGTGCATCCGTGTTACGTTAAGGAGTTTCCACGCAATTACGCTGGGGTGCGGACGGGGTACAATGAGGAGTTTCCACACGATTGGGGTGGTGTGCGTCCGGGTTAAGCACAGGAGTTTCCGCGCGATGACGCTGGGATGTGGACGGCGTACTCACAGGAGTTTCCACTCGATTGGGGTGGGGTGCGTCCAAGCTATGCACAGGAGTTTTCATGCGATTACCCTGGGGTGCAGAAAGGGGTACGCGTGGAAGCTTCCACACGATTGTTCTGGGGTGCGACCGGGGTACGTGCATGAAAACTGCATAACCTGGAGTGCACCCCCACCCCAATCGCGTGGAAACTCCTGCAGTACCCCGTCCTCACCCCAGCGTTATTTTGCATGGAAAATCCCACTTGTTTCCCATCTGCACCCCAGCGTAATCGTGTGAAAACTCAGCACGAATTACTGATGACTTGTGACATTGCCGCCCTTTATACACATATCCCGCATTTAGAAGCTCTAGAGATTGTCACTACAAAATTGAATGATTGTCCTTGTCCACACATGGTTCATTACAGAACTACTACAAGTGGTTTTATGCAACTACTATTTTGGTTTTGGTGACGACAAGTGGTTTTGTGCAACAACTATTTTGTTTTTGGTGACGACATTGCCGAAAGGCACTGCCATGAGTGCGGCATTCGCACCCAGTTCAGCCAACATTTATATGGATGAATTTGAGGATAGGAACATTTTATCTAATAGTAATACTCTGAGAATATCTGTTGTTGGAAACTGTATATTGATGATATTTTTGTATCTGGAGAGGAAAGGCTGAACAATTACAGGAGCTTTTAGAATGGCTCACCAAATGCAATACAAACCTGCAATTTACTGGTCAGTCCAGTGCAGCTGTTATACCATTCCTGGATTTGCGAATTGGGCACAAAAATGGTAAACTCTACACATCATTATACCGCAAAGAAACAGATCACAACTCAGTGCTAGAATACACCAGTCAACACCTTAAAGCACTGAGGGATAATTTACCCTTCAGTGCATGTCTGCATATTGGGTGGAATTGCACATTTAAAGAAGAGTATGAGGGAAATGCTACTGCTCTCATCAAGAGATAAACAGATAGGGGTTACCCTTGCAAGCTCTTGAAATGCTCAGCGAAAATTCACATTTCACTGACAGAGAATCCTTATTCAAACCCCAACAAAAAAGAGAGCTCACAACAGATTAGTGTGTGTAACTACCTTTTCGAAACATACACCACAAATTAAGAAACTCTTACTGAGGTTAGTTTGATTTTCATGCACCACAGGTGTTAGCAAAAACATCTTTGGTTTGTGATTTGCTACAAGTAACACATGTGTAAGCGCAAACATGTTTGTTTGTGACACCATACAATAGTCTACAAGGGTAGCACCACTTAATAATAGGTGTGACTACTAGGACATTACTTATACATTACATATATATAGACCCTGTTTAGCATCTGAATGACAGTACCTCATAGGCAGCACAGCTATGGGCAATGTCAACCTAAAATTGCCGCTATGCGGTCCACTTGTTTAGATAGGTAATCGTGAGATGTGTATCAGAACACAGTCGGAATTGGAGTTAGTCAGATTGCATCTCATGGAGCATGGTGTAAGCAGCCACGGTTCCATGTAATGATGTCCCCTCAAAAATATTGCCTTGCAAAACAATCGCCTAAAGATTGCCGTTTTTTGTGGGGAGATTATTACATGGAACATGCGGGGGACAGCCCCCGCAACCCACAAACCCTTTTTTATTTTTCATGGGGAACGGGGGACACCCACGCAACCCCCTCTGCCCCATCCCTATATATATGGTCACCTATATAATGTCACCACGACCTTTTCACTGCGACATTATATACAGCAACCATATATATAGGGATATTATTACCTGATACCGCAGCCACTGGGTGAGTTTTTACAACAATTTAACTTGAACTTGAATCCCAGCTTTGCGCCTGTAGATAATTACACCAATATTGGCGTGTACACTGTTCACTCAATCAGTTTGTATTTACGCTCTAGGTGGAAACTCCTAGGGGGAACACAATACTATTACAGGCGTTGGGCATGGCTCCATGACTATTGCATCCTCGGCACAAGTAAGGGAGGCTACGTTGGGATCACATCAGATTTCAGCAGCATATATGATTAAATCATTACTGTGTTCTGTAGAGTTGCCTCTAATAAAGATATCATTCAGTTCAGCATTATGCAGTACCTGTCAATTACACATAGGGGGCTTCTGGTCCTAAATTAAATTGAAAATTCCTTCATTGAACTGAAGTTCACTTACATGGGATAACTAGGCGTGTGACTTCAATCAGGCACCCTAAATTGTACCTTTATACAACATGATCAGATGTACCTGATGTTTAAACTAATGTGCACATATTATAGTTTATAGATGTACTATTACTAATCATCTCCCTTGATAAAAAATGTAACGCCTTGAAAAAGGCTGGGCCAAGGGAATTAAGTGCCCCTTTAGCCGAAACGTAAGCTGGTAATAAAGTAAACATCAGTACCCGGAAAAACAACATTAACCTGATTTAGGTGCAACTATTGCACACGCATGGCGGAATAAACAGGGTGACACACGACCAAATGATAGGTTCTATATTTTTTTATTTTTGCACTTATATATACGCCGTCTACGTGTATTAGGTTGTTAGTATATACATTGTATTGTTATTGTAGAAAACCGTTTTGGTATGGGTATGTCAGGGGAAGTTTTTTCAGATGCATATATATTGAATTTTGTTGTATCCAACCAAGCACGATACAATGATATGAAATAGTTTTGCATGAAATTAATTAATATTAGAATGCCTACAAAAATGATATTTCTTTCTAAATAAAACTTATTCTTAAAAAAACACACACATCGAATAATGCAAGTGATGCACAGAATACATGGGGGCTCCTTATGCCTTGCAGCCAGGATTCCTTCTATTCCACGTTGTGCTTTATCGAATAATGTTAAACATATAATTTCATTGGTGAAATTATGGATCTGGGGTATTCAGGGATGCCATTCCTGCGACAGTATTATATAGCCGTGAAGCAGCTGAGATTCATGAACTAAGTCACATTCAAAGTGTCAAAGGAGTTTGCCCCATCCTCCAATCAAACCACTGAACAACACTCCCTTGAATGTGCCACGAGTCAATTTAATGCTGTTATTCATGTCTGTAGGTTAACCCGTGTTTCGGCCTTAGGGCTTTTATCAAAACCAGATATGTGTTATCAATTACATAAACATTGTACAATGTCATGACATCCCCATAGCCCAGACAGAAAGTGAGGAGTTTGATTACGGAAGGATTCATCAGGTAAAAAGAAATATATAACAGAAAACATAGACAAACAGAAGAAGGAAAACACAAGATTATAGTTTAGATATAAATCATTTCCATATACCCAGTCTTTGAGTGTTAGGCAGAAACCTGTGCAGTTCCCTTAGGGAACACTGCAAAAGATTTAAGACTACAGGTGTTGGCAGTAAACCCAATTGGTAGCAGTCTGTACCACCCAGATTTACCTGGTAGCTGTGGCTGAGCAGTCAGACTTCCCTCAAGAAGAGTTAGGCAGTATGCAAAGCATACTCAATAGGCACTCAGATACAATAATACAAGCAAACACTGACCAGAGCTTTGGTATCAAAGTATATAATTATTTATTTAAAAACACACAATTGAAACACTCCAGCACTCTTATTGTAAACTTATCCTAAACACAGTTACTATTAAGATATATACACCCCTTTTTCCCTATTAGATAAATCACAGTAAAACACCACTTATTTTCATACAGAGGTGAGCGCTTAACTAGATTGCACTCTAATAAGTTTGTGAGAAAAGGGAGGGAAAAAGACAGAATATGAAGAGGTACACCACTCTATGATTCAGGAACACTGTTAGCAAGGCAGAGAGCGAAAAGTCACTGTTGACCCAAAGTCCAAAGGCTGGGCCCACTCTTAGAGAGAGCAGAGCACAAATGCGCCCAAGATCACACAGTTACACTAGGCTTAGAAAAGTCTTGCAGAAGGTTCAAGAAGAGTTTAGAGAGGCTTAGAAAAGTTTAGCCAAGGTGTCTCAGGCTAACCCAGGTTCAAAAGCCGGGGGCTAAATCTACCCCGTACAGTCGGTAGCAAGGGAAGCCAGGTGGGACACGGTACCTTAAGTGGGAAGGATCCCCCAGCGGTGGCAGTTGTTCCTGGTAGTGGGTGCAAGTTGCGTCGTCGTCCAGGGGAAGAGAAGATCTCGACTTGGAGGAAAGATGAAGGTCGTTGCACTACCAGGGAAGAAACCAGCCGCAGAGTTTTCCGGTTAAAGGTGGTACCTTGGTTTCGCGGTCGTGGTAAAACGTGGTATCCCGGTTGCCGGTGTGCTTGGCACGAGCAAGGCGGCCAGGAGGTACGTCGGGAAAGCGAAAAGATGTTGAAACTGGTTATCCCCACCAGTCAAAGGAAGAAGACTCTCCGGCGGGAGATCTCCTCTGTCGTTGGGAAAAGTGGTGAGGCAGTCCAGCAGGGCTCCACCGGTGGTGGTGTCGTGGCAGGTCGGCATTCTCCCTCATCGGATTCTTAGGTCCTGTGGCGACTTCTGAAGTTCCAGTCCCCAAAGCCCTGCTTTTATGCAGCAAACCCCCATTCACTCAGCCTAGCTGTCACTCAAACATGCTAAGTGGTGAGCCGGCCGGCTCACCTCTTGGGCCAATCAGGATGGAGTGCGACTTGAGTTGCCTAGGCAACTCAGTCCAGGGTGCCTAAATTCCCCTCCACCCCTCCTAAGTACCCCAGACATAGTGGCACCACTTTGGAGGGCTTCTGTGGAGAAGCCCGCCAAAAAGTGGAACAAAGGGCTCGACTTGGGTTGGAGTCACAGAAGAGAACACACACGCCATTTTAGAATCAAGTTTTGGCAAAAAATACCAACCGGAGAATTAATATTAATTAAATAAACCGGCGGTATGTTCGAGGCTACCGTAAATAATTAAATAAAGATAGTAGCCTAAAACTATGGGAAATCCCATAGGAAAATATTTGCGGTTGAATATAAAAATTAGTATCCAATGCCACCAGCCAAAACTCGATCAGGGGGGACGGAGACGTGCCCCCTCGACTAACAGACCCTGGGGCAATCGAATTGCCCCAGCCAGTACGTCCACAATATGATGGTTTGTACTGGTTCTGTTCAGAATTTAAGACTAGTAAAGTCAATGGTGACTTTACATGCCCTGGGAGACAGTAGTCAGTCCCAGGGTATGGAGTCTATACTGGGGGGTCACTAAGCCACCCCTGTGTCACTGCACTGAGGGTGCTGTGTAACACATATCACAAAAACACATGTAGCCCTATGGAGCAAAAGACCCCATAGCCCATTAAACACAACTAGACTCAAAGAAACACACTCAAATCATGCCCAAGAGTGAGGGTAAAAGAGTCTCACTCTTGGCAGGAGAAAAAAATAAACCCCAGAAATCCAGCAAAGCTGCTGGGGGACTCACTAGGTTAGGAAATTCAGCCTAAACAGAGAATTCTCCCTAACATTGAGCATAGCATTGTCCTCTGTATAGCGATTCCTCATATCCCAAGGTTATACTATGTCACAATATTGCATTATATGGCCCATTAGCCTCTCAATACAAGTTGTATATCCACTCATCTTTAAACAAAAAGGCCCTCATTACAAGTTGCCCATCCGGAAACTATGGTGCCGGTAGCACCGTACCGGCACCGTTTACTGGACCGGTACATTCAGACCCACGGTGGCATTAACACCGTCAGCGCAAAGTGACCCTTGCAGTGTTACCGAACCCGGTAGCCCCGTAACTGCAAACAGCGGGATGACTCGTTGGACCTCCCTGAATCACCGGCATGGCGGTATACCGGGTACATTATGAGTACCATCTACATGGAAACACTGCCAGCTGTAATACCAGCAGCGTGGACAAGGCGTTAAACAGTGCCAGGTGAGCAGCAACAAGCCCCAGGTGTGCATACTTTGCCCAGCTGCACATCATTGGCCACTGGGAACCTACAAAAGGGCCTCACCCACGAAAAAAAACACACCTCCCAACACAACCATGCTGGCAGTCGGTCTAGCAGCAATTGGGGTGGGGAACCTGCCAGAAGCAATGGAGTTAGAAGTAGCACTGAAGCAGAGGAGGAGGCATAGGCGCAGGAGAAAAATGAGGAACCCAGTGGCCATCCCAAACATCAATGTACAGCAGGTACCAACCCGCAGGCAGCCACCAATACCCTGCATCAGGGCCACACCCTGGAACCTGACCCCAAGTCAAATCTGCACATTATACCGGCTTGTCAGGGCCACAATAATATCAATTGTCACCCTCATCAATGAAGACATCAGCAGCATACTCAACGTCCGGATGTCAATTCTGCCTTTGCTGAAGGTAGTCTCGGTACTACACTTCCTTGCAACTGGAACATATCAGCACACCGTTGGGGAGCTGCACGGGCTGTCACCACCCTGTTTTTCAAGGGTACACTTCCAGGTACTGGATGCGCTGCTGCGCCATGTGTCAGACCACATTGCCCTACCCCGAACCCCTACACAGGTCAATGCCACCAAAGTGGCCTTCCATGCGCTTGCTGGCATGACCAATTGCATTGGTGCGTTAGACTGCACACATGTGGAGTTGACTGTCAGACATGCAATTGAGGCAGTCTATCGAAATCAGAAGCAATTTCACTCCTGCAACTGCAGATGGTCTGTGATGCACAACAACTCATCACACATTGCTGTGCACGTTTCCCGGGGTCGACACATGACTCTATGGTATTACGGAACTCCACGTTGCCAGGCTACATGGCATGTTATGCGGAAGAAAGGACCCGGCAGTTGGGTGAGTAGAACGACCAATGCATGACCTCTGTGTAGTGGTGGGGGGGAGTTCAATAGACACTGACCACAGTGTCCCTGGCTGTTGGGTGAGTAGAACGACCAATGCATGACTTCTGTGTAATATACACCACAGTGTCCTTGGTTGTTGGGTGAGTAGAACGACCAATGCAGGACCTCTGTATAGTGTGGAGGGGTGGGCAGTAGACACTCACCACAGAGTCCCTGGCTGTTGGGTGAGTAGAACGACCAATGCATGACCTCTGTGTAGTGGGGGGGCGCAGTAGACACTCACCACAGTGTCCCTGGCTGTTGGGTGAGTAGAACGACAAATGCATGACCTCTGTGTAGTGTGGGGAGGGCAGAAGACTCTCACCACAGTGTCCCTGGCTGTTGGGTGAGTAGAACGACCAATGCATGACCTCTGTGTAGTGGTGGGCAGTAGACACTCACCACAGTGCCCCTGGCTGTTGGGTGAGTAGAACGACCAATGCATGACCTCTGTGTAGTGGGGGGATGCAGTAGACACTCACCACAGTGCCCCTGACTGTTGGGTGAGTAGAACGACCAATGCATGACCTCTGTGTAGTGGGGGGTGGGAAGTAGACACTCAAGAGTTCACCTAGCTTACCGCTGCAATAGGTAAATGCCAGTATGCAATGTCATGGGAATACATACACTGGCTAATGGAAAAAAAAACTCTAGCCATCGAGTGGCACACCATGCAATGCCAACATGTGGAAGGGAGTATCTCCACCAGTGATCAAATAGTAGGTTCACCCACGTGTTCGATGGCTATTAATCATGCTGTGCACAGTATTTTCTTCAATTGTGTGGGCTGCGTCTACCTGACGCAGATTCTGCCAGCACCTTACAATACATGATGCTCCTAGTACATAGGAACGCTCAGTTGTGTAAACATAAATGAATGTGACATGTAGTTGTTTAGCAGCACATCACGAATTGAGACGTTAGGCAAAACAGTCTCTGTAGGAATGTGAGACCCAAGTGTGTAATATTGAACAGTTGATCAAAGTCAATAAATGTAACAGAATGCACATTGTAATCTGTGGCCTGTACTATGTTGTGTACTGATCTAATACAGAGACTGTGTACATGCTATCACTGGCAATAACAAACCGTCATCACAAACATTCTATCACCTTACTGTCACTAGCATGCAGGTGATACCGGATACCCACTCACGCCATGGCTCATGACACCCATCAGACGGCCACGGAACAGGCATGAGGAAGCCTACAACCGGGCACACATACAGACATGGGGCATGATAGAGAGGACCTTCGGACTGCTGAAGGCCAGGTTCCACTGCCTCAGCCGATCCACAGGGGCATTGCTGTACAGCCCCGTAAAGGTAGGCAAAATTGTGCTGGCATGCTGCACAATATGTGTATACGAAGGGACATTCTACTGCCCCCGGACATGGAGCCAGTAGATGAGGATGAAGATGATGATGGGATGGGTGTACAACCAGGGTGGGACTACATGCACAGGGAGCTCTAAACAATTATTTTGGATTCAATTCAACTGCACATGAAGCACATCAGTTTGTAACACTTACATTAAATGATTGATACACACACAGAAGAAGATTGTCCACTCGTAATTCTGATTTGCAACCCAGTCTATTAAGGAAAAGAAATATAGGAACAGGTGCAACAAAAATAAACGCCCACACGTACCCACTCACCTCCCAAATGAACCCACCCACTGCGCAGTCCCCAACTACCAATTCCCACTATCGACCACCCCCACCTCCCAAATGTACCCACCCACCGCCCAGGCCCCAACTACCTATTCCCACTATGGACCACCCCCACTTCCCAAACGTACCCACCCACCGCCCAGGCCCCAACTACCCATTCCCACTATGGACCAACCCCACCTCCCAAACGTAACCACCCACTGCCCATGCCCAAGACACAATATGGCAACATGTGAATCCTTTGTATATGACACTACACTCTATTTCTTCCCATGCTTGGGCCCATGTATGTTGATTGATTGATTGATTTATTTATTTATAGAGCGCTTTACACCAAGGCGCTGATCCCCCTGAGTTGCCCCAGACAGCTGCTTGTACCTCCTCCTGGGGCTGCCTGCCTGCGAGCTGGATGGAGTGGTGCTGGTGGAGGGCATAGTGGGGTTCTGTGGGGGTAGGCGGATCATGATTTCCTGCAGGGCCAGCGACATTGTTTCTGCAATGTTGGATTGCGCGGTGTTGCCCTCACGGACCCTTCGTGACATCAACATGTTTGAAAGTGGCGCAACACCGAATGGCACATGCAACCCTGCAGCCTATCCTTTGGTTGGTCTCCCGCTGCAACCGGGACTCTTCGCGTTGGAGCCTGGACTCCTCAATGTGTCTTTCCACTAGTGCATCCAGCGTGTCCTGCCATTGCTCAATGGACTGGAGACGGCTTGGTATCTCCTGCAGTGATGGTGTTGGGAGCGCATAGGCCTCATGAGGCTCTTGAGGCTAAATGTACCCAGTTGATCAGGGCTGTGGGTTCTCCTCATTGCCTGATCCAGGTGCCTCACCGGCCCGTTCCTCTCGAGTGCTGTCTGTGCCATCTGACTCAGACAGATCTGGTGGTGGTGCTGCACTTCCCTGTGTACTTGCTGTGGCAGAGGGCTATTTTGCTGGGGTGCCTGCTGGATTGCTGGCGCTGCAGGGGTATTTTGCTGGGGTACCTGCTGGGTTGCTGGCACCGCAGGGGTATTTTGCTGGGGTACCTGCTGGGTTGCTTGCACTACAGGGGTGGTGTTTTCCTGAGCATGGTGCACCTGGGCCATCGTTACACCATGGGTGGATGAGGTGCTGGCACCTGATGTCACTTGACGTCTTTGACAATGGGCACGTCCAGTCCTTGTTGATGTCCCCGGTTGCCCCCTATTGGTCTCAGATGATGTTCCTGTAGGAGATTGAAAGGCATGCTGTTAGTGGTGTCACTGGATGTGTATAGTACGTTTACATGTAACACGGTCCTCAAGACACATCACATTGTGGTTACATGCACTGATGTGTGCTGCGGTCATGTGGGTGTGTATGGGGTCATACTTGGGTGCACGCCATCTGGCTGCCTCGTGGGGGGCATGACAGTACTGGGTGTGCTTGTGTTGATGGGGACTGTGATATGTGGCTTGCTGTACATTGCTTGGGGGGTGGGCAGGTTTACCGTGATTCACAATCATGTTTTCGCACTTTTTTTACTCACCAGTCTCACCAGGTGTCACTGTTCCAGCCTACGCTGCACCGACTCCCTCGATGCCTTCGAGGTGCAGCACGCAGCTACACTTTTCCTCCCACAATAGCATCTTCAGGGGGGAATGTGGTCCACCTCCGGATGCACTGCACTGTTGTCTGTGTGCTGCCGGTAGGTTGTGAACCCTTATGCGCAGGTCGTCCCACCTCTTGTGACAGTCCTTGACAGAACAAGCTGTGACCCCCACAGCTGACACCCTCTGGGCTGCCTCAGCCCATATGGCCTTCTGCCTGATCTGCATGCTGCGCCTCTGGTCTGATGTGAACAACTCCCCTGCACTGTCAACTATGTGGTCGACAAGCAGGGTGAGTTCCGCCTCACTGAAGCAGAGTTTTCACTGATGGCTCAGTGGAATCTGGAAGACATCGACCTCAGCGGTTTTGTACACAGCTAGTAACTGGATGCCTTCTGGAACCGGAGGATTGCAGTGGATTGTGATTTTTGTAATGGCTACTGCTCTCTTTCCGCTGTTTCCGACTCTGCGTAGGCGATGCTGCCATGTCCGGCATGCACACGGCGGAGGAGGGTGTCTACCGCCACAAATGTTGGCAGTAAATCCATGTCCGCCGGTGTTACCGTAATGGCGGTGGCTGCGGGTCTGCACTTTTCTTATGCGCGCAGCCGCCAATCCGTGATTCTACCTTGTTTCCGTCACCACGCGGTAATGGAAACGGTACCACCGCCATCACGGTAACAGCTGATTTTTTATGCCAACCTTGTAATGAGGCCCTATGTCTTCATTGTTATTTCCTGTACTTTACACAAAAAGATATTTCTCAATCTCTATATTCCTATTCTGACAGCACAAGAAACAATTCAAATTCAATATTTTTATTTTTTTATTTTTTTATTAAGCAATCTTTAGTTTACATTTAAACTTTTTTATGATATTCACTAAAAATACAGAATTTCCATTGAGTTATAAACAAAAAGTAGAAAAAAAGAAGAAAATAAAGGAAAAAACAATGAAATAAAACAGTTAAAAAGGTTTTCCAACGTTTTCAATAGAACTCTTAGTTTCCATCAAATTTCCATGTCCTTTCAGTGAGTCACTTCCTTTTCATCTTCTTCCACTGCTATTTGCTCAAAGATTTTTTTAACGAAGGCCAACAAAGCTAAAATCTCTGTAGTTCTCCTCCCTCGACACAAATGATCCCAAAGTTCGCTAGGGGATGTTATTGTTGGAATTTGAAACAGAGGCCCCAAGTACATCGTTCTTAAGTCTTTCAATGCTCCACATTCTGTAGTCAAATGTTCAAGAGTAATTTCGCAGTTCAGCTGTTTTACGTCTCTCTAGACCTCTTTTGTTGGATACAGGTTAAAGCGGAACCTCATATAGTCTTGTCACAAGGTAGGAAAGGGAAACTTGATTAAATATCTTGGGACTTCACCTAGTTTCCTGTTGTCTTTCGTTATCCCTCCACCACTTTTCATGGTTCGAATCCGTTCACCTGTATCTACCCAATCCTGATCAAAGAGTTTCTTCTTGACATAGTCAGGATTTTCAAGTAGATGCTCTTCACTTAATGCTAAGCTTTTTAAATCTCCACACATGTACTCCTCCATTCAGTTAGTGACTTCTCACTGTTTGAGATCATGGCCTTGTGTAAGTCTTCAAACCCACCTTCACCTGGGGGTTTTAAACATTTCCTCAATAGCGAGAGTGATCTCCACACCATGATGGAGTACAGTGACACAGTACCCACCTCTATCCTGATTACTTCAACCGGGAGAGAGGTTGGCATGCTCAGAACACGTCGCCAAAATACTCCCTCAACCTGGCGCCACAAGGAGCTTGCAAGTTGTAGTTGGGTTTCAGAGCCATACATCAGTATGGGCATCACCTTCAGTTTATAAAAGCTGATGACTGGTAATAGGGTAAATTTGCCGTATTTGCGACTAATTATTCAAGCCTGAGTTGCTAGAATTTTAGCTTTTGACTTCACGGCCATTGCCCCATAAGAGTCTACCATGCTGGTGTTCACAGTTAGCCCTAAAAACAGCATTGAGGAAACCTCAGGTATTTTTACCCCTTGCAGGCTCCAACTTCTCTTAGCTCTGCGAGTTCTGTTTACGTCTCCCATTACCAGGATTTTAGACTTCTTGGGGTTAATAGTTAATGAATTATCGTTCACGTATTTGGATAAAACATTCAATTGTCTGTGTAGCCCTACCTCCGTTTGATCCATAATTAAAAGGTCATCGGCATAGAGTAGTCTTCCTACTGGAGTACCTGTAATTCTTGGGCAGAAGCATCTCACATCCTCAAATGCGTCATCAATGTCGGATATATAAAGATTGAATATGGGTGGTGCTCGTCTACAGCCTTGTTTTATCCCAGATGATGTTCCAATTTCTCTCGACAGAGTTCCTACCCGATCCAGCCGTATTCTTAGTGTTGTTCCAGAATGCAGGAGTTCCAGAGTTTCTCTCATGTCAGTCGGGCAGCCCCACTTTGTCAATTTTCCCCAAAGGGTTGTTCTATTTATTGAGTCAAATGCATGGACCTGGTCTATTGATGCTATATATATCTTGTTTTGTCTGGTAGCTTTGGTCCTGCATTTTAACAGACTAAGCAGGAAAAGGTTTAAAGCTGTTCCCGTACCTTTTTTGAAACCGGACTGCCAGCGGTCTTGGTGGTGTGTTTGCTGACACCATGCGTTGAGGTGTTTCAGAAGTATTGCTGAATACAATTTTCCTACCACGCCCAACAGGGCGATAGGCCTGTAGTTAGCAGGATCAGACCTATCAGCCTTTTTATAAATCAGCACCACAATTGACTTGTTCCAAGAAGTTGGTATTTCTTTTGTCATTTTAATTTCCTTGAACAAAGACAGCATGAAGTCGGCCCAGTGCTCCGGATGTTGCTTCAGGATGGCATTTGTTAAGCCATCTGGGCCCGCCTCCTTTGATGAGCTTGCTTTGTTTATTAAAGAGAGTCTCTCCTCTCTATCGAATTTGAAGGTCCATGCTAAATTAGAAAGTATAACCTTTTCGTGTCCTTCCTGTATCTTGTTGGAGAATAAGTCTGCGAAGTGTTTCTCACATGTAGATGATGATATTGAATTTTCAAGGATTGCATCTTGTGGAACAGTTGAAGAGTTCAGCAATTTCCAAATCTCCGCCGTGTTTCTATTGGCCATCAGACCTAACATTCCGTCCCCGTCGACTTGCAAAAGCTGGTGTTGGTGCAATTTCAACCAGTTTTTAAGTGACTGTTTCTCTTTTCTTATCTTTTCTCGTACATCGGGAAGCGTTCCTTTCCTAAATTGCTTAGTTAGTTTTTTGATGGACTTTTTCTTTTCATTTATCTCCTGGTTGTAGACATGTTTCCTTATGAACACACTTTTCAAACCTCTTCTTTCATTGGCCTGGAAGATTTTCAAAGCCACTGGATATTGGAGCGGTGGTACAATTTTACCAGATGCATCCCTGCTTCAACCATTAAACAGGGACTTGGTTAGTTTACCGAGAGCAATAGAGGAGATTCTCAGTCGATTAAGGCCCAGTGTCACATCAATACTAGTAGTGTTGTGCCAATAAGAAGCCTGCCTACCACCCTCTTTGTAGTGACTTCCCACAGCTCTAACAGGTTGAGGTCGCTGTTATCACACGGTATCTCCTCCAGATGACTCATCTGTCTCGAGAGGGTCTCCGAAGCAAAAATGTAATCGAGGATTTTTGTATAAGGTCCCCTTTTCCAAGTTACTTTAGGTGGAACATCTCCCCCTTGTGTTGCCATTCATGAGGATTATATTTCTTTTTTGTAAGTCTTCTGTCCAAATAATGCCCCTGAGTGTCTTTGCAGTGGCTGCTCTTGGTTGATTGATTATTAGTTCATTCGTAGATTTAAAACATTTGATGTTCAGATCCCCACATTCCAAAACATCAATGTTGTTATAAGTAATTCTGGTTTCATCAATGTAGTTCATGACAGTCTCTGAGAAGTTCACTGCAAATGGTGACGCATGATTCCAGTAGACATTACATATGAATAAGCACTGGTTGTGTTGGTTATGCCTTTTTACCAACAACACAAATTGAATCAGTGGCGATGGATCATGTATAGAGGACCTAGTCCAGCCGTTCTTTTACAGGCTGTGTTTAGTCCTGCCATAGGTCGACCTTGGTTCCCTTCGTAGCCCTCCAGGGATGGTTCCTCTCTCAGCCAAGTCTCCTGAAGGCACAGTATATCATATTTTTCAATTGCCAATTCCCCTTCCCCAAAGAGGTGTGTAAATCCCCTTGTGTTCCAAGAACAGATGATCAAGTTCTGGAAGAGAGAGGATTCTGTGCGCTTTGGGCATTATGACTTCCTGGCCAAAGTACCTGCTAACCAGCTCCAATCTTCTCTTGGACTACCCATGCGTGACCCTCCGGGTTGATTGGACAACAGTGAGTCTTTCCCCATGTTATTTGTTACAGCCCACCCTGAAGCTGGTCTGACTCCTCCTTTTTGCATCTCACCCGGCAGTTCCTCCTGCCGAGCCTGCCTTCCTCTCAGGCTCGTAGTCTTCACCTGTGCCTGTTTAGCAGGGCGATGACGATCCTCATCGTCTACAAATGACGGTGGGTAGGCAGATATTTCTCTCTTTTTTAGCCCATGGTAAGAAGCCTATGACCTTCTTTAAGGAAAGTGTCCTTAGTTCTGCAATCCAATGTGTAGATCAAAGCTCTATCTAATCGCTTGTTCTTATGGAAATTCAATTAACAGTAGATCCCTAGATTGTATATTCTTAAATTTCTCAACTGTGTCAATGAGTCACATTATGTTGGTTCTGTTGAGGATTAAGTTGTCTTTGATGTTTAAGACCTTTTCTAGGAGAAAACAGGAGGGTGACCTGCTGTCACAATTCTCAACCACCCTCATTATTCTAATACTGTCTTTCTCTTGTGTTAAGAGTCTTCCGCTCGATCTTTGAGCCACCTCCTTCCTTTCCGGATTGCCATGTCTATTCAGATTCCATGTTTTGTATTCTTCTATTGCCAGCTGCTATGGGTCGAGATTATCCTTTTGTAATTCGTCGTGGTTCTTGTTTGTCTTACCACAGCTGCTCAAGTTCATTTCTCTTGTTGGTACAGTTGATTCAACAGTGGTGCAGTCTTTGGAGAATCTAACCTTTAGAATTCTATTCGGGATAGGCTCCTGTTTGTTATCTTGCTCCTGTTCTTCTTCCAGATACTCAACCTGTTCTCCAGCCTCCTCTTCAGAGAATTTTGAGTCAGGTTCTCCAGTCTGTAAGTGATTGTCTGACCCATTTGAGCATATCGAGTCTTTAGAGTAGGTAGATAGATTTAATAAGACGACATCAGTGTCATCTTCTGCAAGCTGGCCTTGATCTTCAGGGAAATGTGTCAGAGTTTTTTGGACATTCCCAATTTGGGTCTCTTTCCCACTTACGTCAGGCATTGGCTTTTTTAATCCCCTATCAAACATCTCTGGTATTTCTGGTCTTTGAATATTTTGAATAATAACGCCTGAATTGGTTTTGGTCCCCTTCTTACTACACGCTACCAGTACCCCGGTTTTTCCCACTTCGGCTTGTGGTTTTACTGACTGTCTGAGCAGTTGTCTTTTTTCCCAGCACTTCTTTTTCCTGATCAAGTTTTTTCCGGAAAGCTAGTCTCTTTGACTGTGGGGGGTCCGTCTTTTTTATTGATCCTTTATCACCCTCACCTAATTTATCAAAGATATTAAAGATCTTCGTGGGCGAATGAGGGTCTCATGTTGGATCTTTATTCTTTTCAGCCGGATGTACCGGTGCGATAGTTTGGGTCCCTTCAGGAGTAGATTGAGTTAGAGGTGGTCTAAGTCCTTCCACCTCTGTGTCTGCAATGACTATAGTTACAGAAGACATATGTTCTGTAAGTGTCGATGTGCATGTTTTCGGTGGCTTAACGCTGTCCCCCGCCCTGGGCCCTTTGTCATTGGGATTGTCCATGTTCAAGGGCTCCCCTCCCAGCGGGTATTGTTGATGTGTGATTGGAAAGAATCTTTCTGATCGTCTGCTCTCTTTATCTCGAATAACAGGTTCTAATACTCTCTTCAAGATATTAGTAGTTTGTTCCTCATTTTTATCTATTTTTGTTTGAATGGCCGTAATAAACCCTTCTACATAGATCATTTTGCAGTGCAGCATTACAATCACTGTAGTTTGGTCTCTTATCTGTTCATTTTGGGTCCCAATCAACTTCAGGAAAGGTGCCATAGTTAAAGAAAAAGCTGTAATTAGTTTAGGATCAATTGTGCGGTGATTGTTCGATTCCTCCTTACTTTGTTCCACCTGGGAGGCTATTAAGTCCATTAGCAAGTCCTCATCGAGGGAGTAGGGTGTTGCTTTATCTTAACTAATCTTTTGTCGTTTATTTGCTGGGATTGTCTTTGATGGTTTCAGGCGGTCTATTATCTGCAGTCTGTTGCCCATTTTTGAACCTACTGGAACAATTTGTTTTCTACTTGGTTCTGTAGTCTTGGGCGCCTGCAACTTCAGAGCGGCCACTGGCATGTCACCACAGCGTCCAGTGATGTGCAATGCTCTTGTGTCACAATCATTTTCCCCTTCCACTGAGGTGTCTACTCTTGGAAGTTTATCTATTTGACCTTATTTACTGTCTGCCACCGAGCGAGATGAGGAATCTATACCCTTTCCACCATTGCCATTGTTCTTGGTACTCAAATTGCAGTTGATTTGGCCCCAGTCCCATCCTTGTTTGTCATCTTTTCTGGAGGTGTGCTGCCTTGTGGTCTGCAAGTATTTTCCAAAGTGCCTTGTGCAAGATGGTTGTGTGATGCACTTTTAGCATTGATTCCAAATGTGTATGAGGAGGTTAATATAGCTCCCCTATTTCCCCTATTTGCCGTGATCAGAGCGTCTCGTACTCCCCCTGCCCTCGCATAGCCCACAGCCCACAGCCCGCAGCACACCAAGTCCAGTGGTACAATGGTGCAACAGAGATGGTGTGAGAGTGGCAAAGGCTCAAGGCAAAGGCTGACCCCTTTTAGTCACACTTCTATCACCCCGCTACCTAAACTCTATTGGTTATACTAGTTTGTACTTTATAGTTTAACTTCCACTCTATTCCACCGCTCCGCTTACCGCTCCGCTTACTGCTTCCACAGGCACGGGCACTGGGAGTCTTAACACTGTGACCACACTGGTCACAATCGCGGCACAATCCTGTTGCAAAAAAAAAGCAGAAGGGCAGAAAAGTGAATGTAGTGAGTGCCGCCGCTTACCTCTCACAGCCACTCACAATTGAGCTCCCCGTTTGAGCTGTTCCGTCGGGTGGCACTTTAGGCAGGCACCCAGGCAGGCGGGCAAACAGGCACGGGTAAGGGTGCGGCAGGAACTCTGCAGGAATCCGAGCTCAGGAGCCAAAGTCTTCTGTGCCTCCTGCGAAAACGTCCCCGGACCAGAGGAAAGGACCTAGGAACTAGGACGCTGCTCTGTCAAGCCACACTGCACATTACTGGAATGCTCGTTCACTCGTTTCACACAGCCGCTTCCGACAGACCGTTCACAATTCAATATCAATCTCAGTGTCACATCCTTAACTCACCCAGAGCGTTGTAATACTGCCCTTGCATCAGTATGTGCTGTTTCTCACACTCTATTGTCCTGGTAAAAAATCCCTCAATTCCTGTGAAAATAATTGGGCAGGTAACCTTTGCACATACTTTACATATATGTCACAAATGTATCAGTTTTTTCTATAATTCATATTTCTTCCCCGTTATTCCTTGCGAAAGTTGTAAAAATTTCAATTCAAGGCATTGCCCCCAATGATTGAACCAGCTATTTTGCCTAAGTAACCATAGGAACTTAAAGAAATTCATTTGCAGCTTGCTCTCAGCCCTTATCATTTAGTCGTTAAGTAAATGCATTCCCTTGCACTTAACAATTAATGAATACTTAGGTTGTGCATGGCTTACTGCGTTAGAACAGCTCCAGATACCGGGTCTTTTCTAATCATGCCCTTTCACCTTCAGTCCATTCTATCGATGTCCCCTCTGTCATGATCAGTTTGTTCTCCCTGTCTCCACTTTCCTTCTCCGTTCACTTTCCCTTTGTCCACATCCACTCTCTTTTCCCTCTCTGTTGACTCATTCTCCTTCAGTACCTACTCATCTCATTTCTCTCACTCCATGGTTCTTGTCCGCTGTGTCCACCTCTCCTCTGCCTCACCTCTATGATCACTGCACAAAGATAGCTCTATGCACTTATCAATATAGATTGGCAGCTTTGCTAATTAGCGGCCCCTGCAAGCAGGTAGCCTTGCATATTATCTGCCCCGATGATTTCATAGTGCTGCAAACTACCAGACCCTGCAGGCATTGTTGCACATTGAGATCCCCTGTAAACTTGTAGCTTAGAGGTTTGCTGCTGCTGCATAAGGACCCTGACAAAGGAATCCCCTACAAGCAGGCAGCTGAGGATATCAACAACCTTTTGAACTGGCTGCCAAGGACATAAGCAGCACTGATAAGCTTGTGGGGATGTGCATTAGCAGTCCCTAAAACAGGTTGCCAGCGCATTACAATACAAAGCAAACTGGCAACTCTCTACCTTTGCACCTGTAAAGTGAAGGCCATACACATTGACTGTCCATATGAAGAGATAACCCTGCACATTGGCACTCCATAAGGACATACATATTTCTACATTAGCAGATCCTGCAAGCTGGTATCCGTGTAAATTAGCAGTTCTTCAAATTCAAAGCCCCTGAAAACAGATGGCATGCGCATTAGCAACCCCTGCATGCTGACATTTCTGTTCCTAAGGACAAGTTATGGGCCATAATCAACAAGGTGCAAGAAAACCAATAATGTTATGTCAGAAGACCTCAATTAAATAATAATAATACTTAAGTTTGATTTTCAGTTTGTACGGCTGTGTAAATTATTCTTAGTAAATTAAAAAGGGACATTCACAGCATTGCATAGGTTTCTTTACACACCAGGCATGTTTCTTATCAAAAAGAAAATTGTCATCATTGGTCGAGTACATTACTCCTAGGTCGGGTAGATACATGAAGTTACTAGACCTGCAGGTCCAGTAGATTGTTAAAGATTTGTCGAGGCCTGCGAGTCAGAACCCAATCCTAAAAGCAGTAGATTTTTCCACCAAGTTTGTTTTACAAATTGATTCCTCTTTCACAGGGTTAGGAGCAGTTTTATCGCAAGTCTGCAATGAATTACAACACCCCATCCTATTCGCTAGTCATAAACTCTTCCAACGTGAGAAGAACTACTCTGTATTGAAATTGCAGGCCTTTGCTATCAAATGGGCAATTGTCCATCTAAGATACTACCTTGTCACAGACCACTCACCCTTAGTATAGAATGAAAGCACTTTAATCCTCGAGTCATGCGATGGTTCTTAGACCTGCAACCCTACTGTCTCACTGTGGAACACCGAAAAGGTAAAGAACACAGAAACGTCAACTTCCTTTGGCGGTTTCCCTGTGAAACAGGTGCGGCTACATCGCACAGGGGAAGGGTATGTGGGAAACCAGATGGTGTCCCACCTGCTAGTGCCAGGGGATCACTCTCGTAGGTAGCCTTCACCTTTGGATCGAGACCCTGGGGGTGGACCAACGCAGGAGGATCACCTGGTTGAGGGGTCTTCGGGGTGTAAGGGTGAGGTAGCCGATGGTGAGACGCGGTACACCTAACCCCTCTTATTTTGTAGGGTCTGATGGAAAACCAACCCCCAACCGCTTTCTGCACATACACTGGGCCGAGGAAGAGGGTGATTTAGACTAACTCTTATACATCGTACTGGACATGTCCCGCTAATCGGGCCAGGCACTTGACTTCAAGTGCATACACCTGATTCCAATTAGCTCTCCTCACATGGATAAAAGGCAGAACCTAGAGACACACTCTGAGCAAGGTGGGACACGAGTACTAGCAGAACTTCCGGGGGCAAAGGCGAACCTACTGGAGCAGAGCGACGGACCAAGGGATGAGAGTAGCAGGCCAACAACCCCAAGAGTTTCCTAACGGAGGTCGTTGCCTCCACAAGGCTGCGAAAGACGCGTGGAGAAGACCAGATCCCAATATCAAAGACTGCATCTTGTTTCAAGGACATCAGCGACCCTCCCGGGTGAACAACAGAGTTGGGGAGGCGTGGCCAAGCTTGTGGTACTAACCTTGACTCATGAATTGGAAATGGAAAAAGCAAGAGAGAACCGTGCACAGCCAGTGAGTTGGCAAGCGATCTGTGAGACCGGTGTATGCTAAGAAAGATTGAAATTTGCAACAAAATATTGCAAGTGAAGGCTGCATGCGTGTGGATGAGAGGCGAGGAAAGGCAGACCTGTGAATGAACTTTAAAGCAAGAACAGCTGTGTTATCAGCGATACTGAGTAACAGAGTGGTCAGGCGAAAAGGAGTAGTCCACTCGAAAGTCTCTGTGAAAGATACATTGTTTGAGACGATAAAAGTAAATGAACTATACACACGGAAGTGAAAAAAGTTAACCCAGAGAGAAGGGGACAGGAAAAGCTAAGCATTGAATACTGAGTCGAAGTGGTCCTGCAGTGGTCTGGCGGAGGGAGACCCGAAATGTAAAAGGCTTGGGGAAGGGAGCCCCGGCAAGTGTTGTTGAACTGTGAAAGGTATGTGCCCGACAGAGGGGGACCAACAGTGAACTGTGCAAGATCTCTGCCCAACAGAGGTGTGAACCTTTTGTTTCGTTATTTGGGGTAGGAGGTTTTAACGTGGAAGGCCAGGCATGCCTCGATCCACATTCCAAACTCTTTCAATGTTAAAGCCCGAGCCAGAGTGTGTCATCCTGCCTACAGAGACTGCCTTATTCCGTGCTGTCTAAACGTGGGGAGGAGAGCTGATTCAGCCACATTTATTCTTTATCAAACACTGACTTTCTTTTTACATAAATACTTCCTTTACACACATTTTTGATAGGGCAGGTATTAGTTTTTGTTAGCATAGGCCATTTTGATTTGATAGACACGACTAAGACTGTTTTCTTTATTATTTGATTGTTGAGACAACTCCCATTTTAGTTATAGGGCAAAGTGGGAGTTTTTCCATACCCCACAAAGTTAGTAAAGGTTTTACAAATTGTATCTTTTGTGTCAGTCTCATACTTGTGATACCAAGCCTCCACTACAGTGTGCAAAAGCTAGCTGGATTCTAGGTTATAATATGGTATTATTGGAAGAGCCAGGTCTTCAATTTTATTCCTAAACTGAAGGAGACTTGGAGCAGTCTGAAATACTGAATGACTGTTTCCTAGTTAGTTTACAGTCTGGTGATGGTCTTATTGGGAGATGACTGTATGCCGTCCGATGTTAGAAATCTGGTGTTCAAGTAGGCCAGCATACCGTTGGTGGTTGTCTTGTAGGTAGGTTATGCGTGCAGTCTTGAACCAGATCAATACTGGAAGGGGGAGCCAGTGTACTAAGGCAAGGGGGGATTGTGTAAGTTCTCATCTAAATATCTACTCAACTCTAAGTCTTTCTTTGCTGTTTGCTGTTAAGGCATGTATTTTTTTTTTATTCAGCAGTCTCTCTCCATACTAGTTAATGATTGTTTTACACTAACAATCTGTCTCGGCTCTGCTTGCCCTGAAGTGCTTGTCATGGGTCAGGAATTATTTTTCTTTGCATTAATAGGGCTCGGCTCATTTCCCACTTCTACTCTCCCCACCTATGGTTTTATTGCTGTTGACCAAGGGTACATTCTATTCATTCTGTTATTGAGGTGGGCCAATTAACTGCCAATAACAACATATACTTTTACTCTTCTTTGAAAACTTAATAGAAAAGTTTGTGGCAGCCTCATCTTTCGGTTTGCTCATGCTTTACCTTTTAATTTTTGAATCCGAACCACATATGAATTTAGATCCCACTATCCCTTTGATTTTCAATTATATCAGAATTCTGTAGTATGAGACTCTTATGTTAATGTTAATATTAATGTTAAAGGATATTTGTACCGCGCACTATCACCACCGGAGTGGTCCCCTGGCGCTCTGGCGGCTCTAAAAAGAAGAGGTGAGGTTGGGTTAGTGGGAGGAAGCAGGAAAAGTGCAGGAGAGCAGTGATGTGCTGTTGGCGGCCTCAGCCCGGTGGGTCCGTTGGCTGGGCATGGGGTGTTTGCGGCCGGTAGTCGTTGTGTACTGTTGTGCGAGTCTATGTGTCTTTTTTGTTTTGTTGTTGCAGTGTAGTGAAGTTTGTGCGGTTTGTTGTGCTGTAGGTTTTGGTTGTGTTGGTTTGGAATGTGAGAGATGTATGCAGAGCGGAAATTGTGTAGTCTCCCCTGAAGCGCCTGTCCTGATCTGGGTCCCTCTGACATTCAAGGTTCCTTACTCCTCTGGTCCCCGCCTCTATCAGGCTTTCTCATAGCCCACCTGTCATCCCTTCACACTCCTGTGGCCAGTGCACCTGCCAATGTTAACAAGTCAGGTTGTGTGCTAATTGCCAATATCTCGTCAATTCCACAACACTGTGGTACCTGGTGGTAACTAAGGGGCAGGTGGAGTAATTGGCTCGGTCTCCGTGGTTGTCGTCTGAGTAAAATAAAGGCGATTGTCCTCATGAGAACGTATTTACTGAAGTATATTTAGCATGATCAATCGCAAACTGTTGTCTGCTGAGAAAGTACAGTTCACATTGGGGTACCCTAAAAAAAAGAAAACATCTGGTGGAGCCCAAGGTTATGGAGTCAAACTTACTGGGGACACGTTCTGGGCCCTGAACATCACTGGAACTAATGGAGGCAGTAGTAAAAGTGGTATTGGCTGCTACAGTCCTAGATTGTAACTGGTTCATTCTATCTAGGAGGATTGCCGTTTTGAAGCTGGCACTTTTTCGATCTCCCTGAATATCTTTTATGTATTTTGATATGACTGCTAAGGGATTCGTTTGGGCTTCCATCCCATACCAAAGTTGTAGCTTGTCAAACTGCTAGGACTACCAAGTCTTCTTGATGGAATGGCTGGAGGAGCTGAGGTGAGACCCTTACTTCCTCAAGTATACTCTAGAAGCCGAGTAACAAATGTCATCCTTAGCCACCAGGTCTTCACAGGGAACAGGAGTTTTAGCCAGATGGTAATGACAGGTCACAATCCCTTCAGGAACATGAAACCTGGTTATTAAGTGCTAGGAAAGATTTTAGCTTTGTTGCTTTCCCTGCATAGACATATATGGAAGCCCCTACATTTTGCTGTGGTTTTCACCTTGGCCGACTCTTGAAGGTAAGAAAAGCCTTTTTTTCTTTACTTACCTTGCTTAGCTCATCTGGTTAGGAGGCACTGATCAGTGACTTTCAGTGCAGAGGGACTCTATCCCCATTACAAACCTCTGGGTTTGTTTTACACTGCACATATCACCTTACAGTGAAATGCAGTAGGGATACTTTGTTATTAGTAAATGTATGGATACTTGCAGGATGTGTCTTGAGGTGCTGGTTGCAGCAGATATTTTTCTCCCAATGCTTTTTAACTTTCTTGTGGGCACTTTCGCATTCTACTACAAACTGCCTTTTAGAGTACCACAAACTCTAAAATGGTATTGCCATGAGATTGTGCCTTGTCCTTTGGCTATCTTCTATTTTGGGCTTCTTCCTGGCCTTACAGGGGGCTGGAATTCCAATATACTGTAAGCCATCTCCCGGACAAAACCTTGGCTTTCATGGGCAAAGCAATGGTGTATGTTTGTGGCCGGATGTGATATCTGAGACTTTTTGATCCCAGGCTACACTCTGGCCAAAGTGTGTTGCTGGGCAGATGTGGTGGCTGCAGGCTGTGCATGAATGGACAGCCCCTGCCAGTTTGAATGGTGGAGATGCCTTTAATGGTGGGCTCCAGGGCGCCTCCAGCTTACATTTAGTCTAACAGGAGATCTCTTGCAGCCATTCTTCAGATTCTTCGTCATTTTTAGCTAAGGCCCTTTCGAAGGAGATCATCCTGCTAAAGACACAAACTCGTAGTTGAAGTCAATTAGCATTATCTTCTTCAACTGTCCTGGCAAAACCCTACTTATTTGTCTGATCTCTAGAAGGCCTGAATCAGTGCTTCGACCCTGGACTTGGGGGATGGGGGGACAGTCTCAACTGGAGGAGCCTGCCCTTGGAAGCCTTCAGAAGTGACCACGGAGTACCCGGTGGACTTGCCAGTTCCGGCCTAGGCTACCTCACTGCATCTGTCACTTTTACGAGTTTGGAATTCCGAAAGGCTTCGACTAGGGAAAAAGAGGCCTCTCCTGCAGTTCCAGCACTACAGCATGAAGACGGGCTTTACAGATCCTGCTTCTCTGTTTTGCTATAAGGGTTGTGTTCCCTTGTTTGATCTCGTTGCTGTCTCCGCTTGTATCGTGTCCTAGGGCCCACCAAGGTCGTCAACAACATAGTGGTCCTTTCTTCATCGTGTCAGGGTTGTCCAACTGTACAGTGCCAGAAACTGTCACTTCAGAGCGTACAACCACTGACTAGACTGACATAAGTCCCTAAAATGAAAGGGACCTCTGCACCAGCAAACCTGGGACCACCGCCGACGGAACCAACACCCAAAGTAAGTGGGGCCCAGCAGATTCAGAAGGCCTAAAAGTGGTCCTGGAGGAAATCTGAGTACAGGGGTGAATTAATAAATATGTTTCTACCATCCCTACCTCCATAGAGATTAACAGGTGCAAAGTCCTAATCCTACCTCTCCCTTGCCTGGTCCTGATTGGTGGAGTGCCGACCAAGGATCTCCCCCCTGGGCTTCCCCTAAGGTGTTGGGTTTGGGAGAAAACTGCCTACAAACTTTGTTTCCTTTGTTCTTTACTACTTCAGGCACTTACATCCACCTGTTGGCTTTGACAACACTTGCTCAAGCCTACTCAAAAGACTCCTAGATCACTGAAAAGGGTGACATTGTGACCTTTGACTTTTAGGGCACTAGGTCTCATCTCTTCTAGAAAGGGAAGGCCTTTTAAAGTGTAGGGCCTTATTTTTATATGGCTGTGTATTTTGTTTTTGTCTCCTCTTATTACTTACCTCTTCCCATATTTGTTTATTAGTTACCTTTGTCTTTCTTAACTCTAATCTAACTGTGTTTAAAGTGTTTGTGTTCTGTAGCCAGAGGACCATCAGGTGAATGAACATGTGTTAATAATGTACATTTATTAATTTACCTATACGAGATTTTGATTGATAAGTGTTTGTTCAAGGCCTAATAAATATAACTGGCATTTTAGACATTATGCCTAACTTGCATTATTAAGAGTGCTCGGTTTGTGCTTAACCTGACCCTCAGCACCCCATACTGCCCTAGGCCTAAGACTTACTGCTCAGTCATGCCATCAGCATGCTGGTCTGCTTGACTTCGATATTGTCGACTTTGACATTCTTATCTCGAGACTGACCAAGGTGGCGGGGGTCTCTAAGGAATCTCTGAACTGGTTCAATCCATTTCATTTTTGTCGAATCACATTCTTTTATCGAGACTGACCAAGGTGGCACGGGTATCTAAGGAATCTTTGAACTGGTTAATTTCATTTTTATCGAATCGCACTCAGCAAGTTAAATGGGATCTCACTACTTGCCAGTTGGGTGAGGTGTGCCCGAGAGGTCCTTTCTTTCCCCATTATTGTTTAATGTTTATATTCTACTTTAATTGAATATTTTTCCCAGTACAACCTCAGCTATCACCCCTAAGTCGATGACACCCAAAACTATGTCAGGCTAAAAAAAGCCTTTGGAGGCAACAGATTCAGTGTTACCCTGTGCTTGTGAGAAAAAAGGTGGATATTAAAGAAAAAGCTCCAACGAAATCCTTCTAAAACTGAGATCATAGTGTTTGGATCTAAAAAACAATTAGCTGACATACATTCTCATGTGCCCTGCCCAGCACTCTTCGAAGTTCCGGCTATCTTTACTACTAAAGTAAAACACCTTGGTGCTGACAGGCATGCAAACTTAAATTACGACTTGCAGGTCACTGAGATTGCTAAATCTATCTATGTCCAACTGAAATTTCTGAAAGCTCTTATTTTGGAAAAAGATTACCCTACTGTAGTTGGGGCCTTGGTTAAATCTAAACTAGATTATGGTAATGCCCTTCTCACAGGCACCACAGCGAATCCAATGAAACTAATTAAAGTAGCCCAGAATGCGGCTGTTAGGCTTCTCTTTTCACTTCCTAGGGACACTCCTATTTCTCAGTTTCATAGGAGCATTCACCTGTTACCAGTACAGCAGATGATTCTTTTCAAAACTCTGTCTGGTTTTTAAGTGTCTTCACGACCTGGTTCCTCACTATCACTCATCTAAAATCTCTGCCTACTGGCTAAACCGCACACTACGGTCTACAGGTCAAAATCTTCTGACGATTCTTCCATCTAAATGTGTTCAACGAGGCTACAGATGTTTCTCTATCTGGGACCTGCAAGCTAGCCGTTCTCTGTGAAATCGACTCCTTGTCCCAATTTAGGATAAGTTAAACACCTATCTCTTTCAATAAAGGTTTATCGATTAACGCTCAGCTTGTTACGCATGGTTTTAACACCTGCGCCCAGATGCATTTTCTGCCCAGACCCTTGGTATTTGCACGATATAAATGATCAAATCAGCTCAGTCACACTACCTTGTTACAGTTTGATTAGACATCAGTGTCTTTTTACCGGTCACAAAAATAGGGTGGCATCTCAGAATCTGTCCAAACTCCATCTTAACAATAATACCCAAATGTTCTGGGAATACATAGACAAAGCCCATACCTGCCCTGTTAAGGAATGGCACCAGTGCCAACACAGAAGGTGGCAAAGAAGAAGTCACAGAATCAGTCAGAAGAATTTTAAGCCAAAATCAAGCTAGAGCATCAGAGAGTCAAACGCTGCAGTAGAGACGTGACCCAAGGAAAGACAGGGAGGGAGTTCTTCTATTAGAGCCATTAAAATGAGGACAACTGAGACCCCTGCCAAAGGCACACAGACCAGAATAACTACACGTACAGTCTACAGAGGCATGAAGAGGACCAGGAGGTCAGAACTTCAAAGAGATCATCTTGGAATTCATTATGGTAGGAAGACAGCCTGAAACTTTTTTCTAAATGGTCCTTACAGCCCTATATTGTGTAGATTCGTCTGGACAATGTCTAATGCCCCTTCATTTGGTTCCTCTCTATTCTTTTTGGCTTTTGTTTATGAGCCCAGACTAGCCCGGCACCAAGATACAAGCACAAACAATAGACTAAGGAGGGTCTTTTTCACATCTGTGCAACATCCAAGAGTATTTGCACACCAGTAGCAGGTAGTATAGTTTGTCATTTATATAACGCCTTTATCCCATTAGTTTGGCCTCAATGCGCTTGTGGTGGGAACGCCCTCGGGGGACCAAAGTCCAAGATATGGTAAAATGGTCAGAATGATTAGAATGTGTGTGTGCATTTGGCCTAGATAGGGAGTTAGGTGGGCTGACCGAGCTCCAGTAAGCTACCTATGAAGGTCAGGGATGTGGATGGGTGCTGAGTGGATTAGGAGAGTGTGCAAGTGCAAGAGACTCATTATGTGTCCAGCTAGGCTCAATTCTGTCGTAGGTCGTTGTTGCAGTCTGATGGCAGAGGTGTTGTGCTTTGTGTTTTTAGTCTGGTGTATGAAGCCGAAATATGTGTCCAGCTAGACCTGATTGTTTGTCGTAGATCATCACTGGATTCTGATGCATGCGGGTGGGTAGCCGTGCCTGCAGCAGATGTCCACCGAAGTGGTGCGTGCAAAAGTACCTTGATGCTCAGATGGATTTATGTTTTTGATGGAGCTGTGTGATCAGATCTTCTGTATAATAAATAGGCTGCCCTCATTGATCCTCTAAGCACAATAGACAGGCTATCCTAATACATCGTATAAGCGCAATAGACAGGCTACCCACAGGAATCTTTAGGTGCAGTATCAAGGCTACCTGCATATAACTTCTATGTGCAATTCATTGGCTCTCCTCATCAATTTCAGGGCGTAATAGACAGGCTAACATCATTAATATTCTAGGTGCAATACCAGGTTAAGTGCAATAGAAAGGCTATACCAATACATGTTCTAAGCACAGTAGACAGGCTACTCTCAGGAATCTTTACGTGCAATATCAAGGCTACTTGCATATATCTTCTATGTGCAATACATTGGTTAACTCATAGATCTTCTTTTAATTAAAGAAAAGGGGGCTCAATGATAATCAATTGGAAGGCATCACATGGGTCCCTCAGTTTCAGATAGCCCCCACCAAATCTTATGTTTCATTTCCCTTCAATGACCTGATCAGGACATCTGGGTGGCCCATGTGATCATTCCCTCCCCTCCTGGGTTTCAAAGGTTTTTGTTCAAAGCGAATGCACAGTTAATGTTGAGACCTGACTTTAAAGGTAATTTCTGCTGGCTGTGTTATCTACATCGCTGAAGTTCAGATCTCTCTTGCAACATTTCTTTATATTTTGAACTGAAGCTCCAGGCCTGTGTCCTTGATAAACCCAGCCCAAATGTCTGTGGGTCACAGTTCCAGATACACCCAGTTCAGTTACATGCACAATTCTGAGAAATTGCATTAAAATGTAAGGAACATATTTACACATGACATTTTGTATTGCATCCAGGCTTGCTTGCAAGCAATAAACACTTTCTTTCCAGAATGCTTGAACAGTAATAAGTCTCCTCCTGGTACTATTTACACAGATAGGCCATAGTTACATAAGGAACCAGTGTTTAAATGAACAACAACACGAAATAGGCCTTTCTCTCTTACAGGCTGTCATTTTATATGATGTAAATTAAGTATCTTTATTCCTGATAAATGCAACCTGTCACTTGACTTTATTTTTTAAATGTCAGGCATCATTCCTCTTTGGTATTTTTCACATGCCTATCCTTTCAAAGTATATATTCACAAGTGTACTGCAGCAGTTTTGAATTTGAAAAAAATGCCTTTTCCCAGTGTACACAAAGTCAGCATCAGCAGCACCTGTGTTTTTTGTTTGCCTCCATTGGACACAGTTACAATCACAGTTCTAAGGCACAATCTCCTTGAACTCAGTGTCTTCGTATTTTACTGAATTTGCAATAGGCCCATTTTTGATCATTCACCATACCTTATATTGGAAAACAATGTTTTGTATGTACTGGTTTTTATATTTCAATGGAACTCCACATTAACCAGCTTCCTTCACTCAATAGGGGCCTAGCATGGCCTCTCCATCTCTGTCACTCTGGGGTTGTCTTTTTACCCCATGGGTCCCCCCCAGATCTTTGACTCGGTTGACCCATAGAAAAGAGAGGAGAGTGGGGTTTTTGTTTTCTTTTTGCGTTGGATGATTCCATGAATTTCCTCTTTGGAGCATGTCCACTCTTTTCCTATCCTGAGGGAGTGGCACTCTGGTCTGCACTTCACTCTTTTTGGAATTTGGGGTTTGGTCCTGGAACCCCTCTCTTTTTGAAACCTCCTACCCCCATGCTGTGAAGGTAAGGAGTTATTGAATCTGCAGAGTAAAAGAGAGGTTAAGTATTTAATACAGTATTTCTTTCCCTGGTAATTAGGCATACAATTTGAGCAACAAAGCAACAAAGCAACATCGCATAGCACATTGACATTGATTTCCCTTACATGAACATTTCTAAACATATTATTATTATTTTTTCTTCAGATTTCTATACATTCTTTGTTAGCATACATTTTTTTACTCTCTATTAATGTGTGATATTCTCCATCCGGGTTTCCATCCTTTCCGTTCATTCTTCAGATGGTTCCTGGGCTCTACCCTCATTGGGCTCTTCAATCAGTCATAGAGTCTGTCTGGGGTGACAGCTCTTCAACTGTTTGATATGGACCCATTTCTCTTCCGTATGTTCTCCTTTAGGGATGTGGATCTTATAGGCGACAGGTGAGATGTTATTTACAATTTCAAAGGCACTGTTATAGCAGGCTTTCATTCCTTCTGCTGACTTTTCTAAATTGTGCTGAGCGTAAGCAAAAGTGCGCTAAAGGTGTTTCCATAAATTCTCAATGTACGCATGGGTAATAGACACGTTGATCATAGTCTGCTCTTGAGTTCTGTACAGCTGATGCTGAGGTAGCACCATTTTCCATCCAGTCATGTGCTCAAATTAAGACATTTTGGTTGCAGAAGACGGCGTGGACCCAATGGCCATCAGGACAAGCGGTAATCGGATGTCCCAACTTGGTCCAGAGTCCATCACAAACCTCTTCAAGATGCCCACAATTGTTTTATTGTACCTCTCAACTCTCCCGCTTACGTCATGGCGGTAGGCAATGTGCAGTTTTCTCTTTACCCCTAGTATCTCCCACATCTTGGTTATCACCTTGCTGGTAAAATGACTTCCTCGGTCCGACTCAATCCTTTGGGGAAGGCAGAAATGAGAGGAGATATTGTTGATCATTAATGTGGCAGCTGTCTCCGCCTTACATTCTACCCACTTGGTAAACAAGCATGTTACGGTCAACATGTATTTGTTTCCTCTAGAGGAGCAAATCACTGACCTGATGAAATTGACTTGTAAATCCGACCAAGGCAGTGCCATTCCCCTTTTCTGTATGGGAGCTCTGTGTGTGAGAGAACTTGGCTGAAACTGAGCACACACAAGATGTTGAGGTCCTGGCCCATGTGTGGCCGATATGCGACCTTGCACAAGATGTCTAATGTCGTATGAAACCCACTATCACCGACTGTGGCCGCATCATGGGCATGGCTTAACATCAGGCTTCAGAATGAGGTAGGTACCGGCCACTGGTAACATCCAGATATGGATCTCCGTACCAACAGACAGTCTTGGATTCAGAACATTTTTCAAAGCTTCATCAACAGCCGGAGATCCTCCGTCTCGATATAATCTAATTCTGTCAGAGGACAATTAATGGGGTCTTCAATATGTTGATAAAAATTCCCAAAAATTGGCTCCTCTTTTTGTGCAGTAATCAAATCTGCTTTTGCGGTTTCATTACTCCTCTGGGCAGTTGAGAGTTCATTATTGGCATGGGTTTGGGATCTGGTGACAGCAGCGACCTGGAATTTCCCCAACAGGGATTCGGTTTCTATGAGATCCCTGTGAATGGCTCTGGTTTTGACCAATTGGTCAGCCAAGTAATTTCCAGTTATGCCTAGAGCCTCTATTTTGGAGTGACCTCTGATAGTTTTCCAATAGATGCTCATCTCATTAGAAGTTACCAGATCATCAATTGATTGAATTAATTTCCCATGCTTTAGCGGTTTATTGTTTGCGCACAGCATGCCTCGATTTTTCCAGTTAATCAGGTGTTCCACAAACCCATTCCTGACATAATCAGAGTCAGTGAATATGACTAGTTGTTTGAGTTGGTGGTGTACTGCAGGGACGATGGGTTGATGTACCACCATCAACTCTGCCACCTGACTACTTTGGGGAATTATTTCGTACCCAGCCGAGGGTTCTGGTGCATCATTCACCCAGACTTTCTCAATGCCAACCACTAGTTCTTTTTCCCCGTGACTGTCAACATGGTAGGCGCACCAATCCACATAAACTGTGGGTATTCCCTGACACGTGTCTTCCTCATAGACCTTGTGCAGGGAAGTAAGGTATGCCTCCATATTGTCATTGGTCCTCAGACTTTCGTCCTCAAGACAGTTTTCCTGAGCACAGTCATGCAAGTCATCCAAAACTTGTGCTAGAGGACTCTTCTTGTTTTGGCCATATCTGACCTCCACAGGAAAGCCTTGCATGGACAGAATCCATCCTGGAATTACTCACGTTCCCTGTTCGGATTCAGTCACTTTGGAGATATTGCAAGGTTTGGTTAGGCGGTCTCGACAATGATGTGCTCCCCCTGGATGAATAGGCAGTAATCCTTCAACGCCCACACTGTTGCCAGGATTGCCTTTTCGCAATCATTGGATTTTCCCTCCAGAGAGGACAAAGGCCCTCATTACGACCCAGGCGGTAAGTAATCGAAATTACCGCCATGGCGTAATGAGGGTTAACGCCATGGTCCGATGGCGATAAGAGCGCCATATTACGACCCATCGCGCACGAGCATTACGCCATGGCGGTAACGTAAACTACGCCATGCCGTAAATAGCCCTTACCGGCCTCGTTAACAGCGCAGGGTGACCTACCGCCACCCATCATTGCGCCGACCGTAGTCAGCGGTCACCATAATTAGCGGTGACCGCAATTAGGCGGAACCGGAAATAGCGTAATCGGGGCGGAACGGGAAACAGCACAGCGGCCATCTTAAAAAACACAATCCATTGCCATCCTACCCAACCACACCACAACCAACCCTCAAACCCTGTCATTCCCATAACCCACCCATTTCCTCACCCAACCATGCCGAAAGTTGTGAAGAAGGCATGTGACAGGCAGCGGCAGGAGCGCTTCAGTCGTGAGGAACTGCAAATGCTTGCAGACACGCTCCAGGAGAAGGCCGATGTTGTCTTCTCCACTGAGATGACCCGGCCAGCCATAGGCCGCAAAAAGGAGGTGTGGGAACTTGTGGCACAACGTGTCAGTGCTGTTGGAACCACCCCACGCACCTCCAAACAGTGCCGCAAGAGGTGGGACGACCTGCGGATCAGGGTCCGGGGCATTATGTCTGCCAACCGTAACCTGGCCCTGGGAACTGGCGGGGGAGCAGACTCCCCACTGAAGATGCAGCCATGGGAGGAGACATGTGCCTCTCTGATTGGCATTGAGTGCATCGAAGGTGTCGGCGAGATGGAGAGAGGGGCCCCGACATCTGGAGACACAGGTAGGTGCCTCATATCCAGCCTTGCAAGACACCCTGATACACTTGCACGTGACAATCACAATGTGGCAGACGCAACACATCAGCAGATGAGCCACACCCTGCGCACATGCAGCATGTACACTGTACAGTAGGCAGACACACACCTGCATGCAAAACCGAACCTAAAGGGAGGCAACCTGTATGTCACGGGCTACTAACTCCACCATCTATCCATTACACTCTTCACAATGCCTGCTCAATGTCCGCTGAACCATCAATAACAGTCACCCTCCTCTGCTCCACCACAGGCTCGCAATCGGACACTGGCAGGGACGACAGCACCAGCACCCCAGCCAAGAAGGCCAGGAAAGTGGGAGAAGGGAACCATGCATCCACCTCTGCTGGACCCAGGCCGAAACCACGCCAGGCTGAAGAGGCCAGGGCAGCAAAGTCCCCCGAGGAAGGGGTCGTGACAGCGCCTGCAGCCCAACAACACCCGCTGTTGCCCACTGAGGGAAATGTGTCAGCAGGGAGCAGTACTGTTGGGGAGACTGCAGCCATCGCTGCCTGCTCCGATAGTGATGTGGAGGATGACACTGGACTTGACCACAACACGCAACTTCACTCACCACACCTATCCCCAATCAGCCATCATGGAGATGACACCCAGGGCCAATCGCCTGCTAATTCATGGCCAGCAACTCCAAGCCCAGTGGGAGTTGGGGAAGATGGGAGCAGTCCCATTGGTCCCCCATTGGCACCCTCCATTGGGCCAGATTTCCAGCTGTCGCTGGAGCAGATTGCCAACAGGCAGGAAGTACTGGGCACACTCCTCACGCAGCATGTTGCAGAATGTGGAAGTGCCAGTGCAGCCATGGAGAGGAGTGCTGATGGCATCAGGTCTGCCATCCAAACTGCCAGCAGGGACATATGCACCGAACTTGCTGCAGTGCAGCAGATGATGAGCCAGCTCATCCAGACAATTGTGGACACATGCCGTACTGAGCAGCCCGGTACATCCTCAGCTGCAAGTTCAGCACAAGCCACTCCCGTCCGCAGGTCAGGAACACAGGCAGGGGGGCCCCAGGTTCCGGGAGAGGGGGCAGTCAATAGTGTGCAAAACTATACACACTTCACCACGGGCACTGTCACATGTTTACAGGGTGTTCAGGGGGGAGGGGGGAATTGGGTGCGTTTGAGTGTTCAGGGGGGAGAGGGAGGGGGAATTGGGTGCGTTTGAGTGTTCAGGGGGAGGGGGAGGGGGGAATTGGGTGTGTTTGAGTGTTCAGGGGGGCGGGGGAGGGGGAGGGGGGAATTGGGTGTGTTGGAGGGTTCAGGGGGGAGGGGGAGGGGGGAATTGGGTGTGTTGGAGTGTTCATGGGGGAGGGAGAGGGGTTCTGTTATACCTATTCAGAAGAACAATACACTTTTTCATTTCTCACAAACGAAATGTGTGGACATTGCTCATTGCGTATGTGTGCTTTATTGTTTTACAGTCCACAGTGTTGACATACCAGACACACACAGTGCCCCAAGTGCCATCCATATGTTACACACACGCTGTGTGTGCTAGAAGTATCGGTCAATGACATTCTGACGCATTATATGCCCCTCCTGTGCATCGCTGCCTCCCTGAGGTGCTGCCCCATCCCCATCATCATCATCCCCATCATCAGGTGGTTGTGGTTCTGCGTCAGGGGGCAGAGGCACGTTTCGTCTGATGCACATATTGTGTAGCATGACACATGCCATGACGATCTTTGCAACCTTCTCATGGCGGTACAGGAGTGCCCCGCCAGACCTGCTGAGGCAGCGGAAACGTGCCTTCAGTAGGCCAAAAGCCTGCTCTATCACCACACGGGTACGTGCATGGGCACGGTTGAAGTCCTCCTCATGCTGGCATGGGCACGGTTGAAGTCCTCCTCATGCTGGTTCGATGGGTTCCGCACTGGTGTGAGGAGCCACCTCTTCAGGGGATAGCCCGCATCACCTGTAAAATGTGAGAAATGAATGTGTCAGGAACGAGATTGATTTGTGAACATGACGCACAACCATGCCTTGATTCCGACTGTTACTGTGCACCAATTAGAGTTGTGCTAATGGATTTACACTGTGCAACCAGTATGTGTTCATGGCTCTCATGTACTGTTTTGCATGCAAAAACACAATGCAGGGGGGACGATTGCCTTGTGAATGGCCATCCACTGTGTCCGTTCAGGCCGTCATTCATGTGACCTTGCACGTGTCCTGTGAGCTTGAAGCTCACATGATAGCAACATTGATGTCTGGCTCATTATGACCCCAGTGAGCATTACTGGTGTCAATGGGGACAGTTTGTGGGTCTTGTAGTGGTGCATTGATGTTCCTGTCTGTCATGTGCCTCCTTTGTGCGCAGTTGTGGGGGACAGGCCTTTCAGTAGTTGGTGCATGGTGACGTGCATGTTGGTGGTTTTCTTTAGGGTCAATGCGGTCACAATTTGCACAATGCACTTGCAGATGGTTGTGTCGTTTTTGGGATACACTTTCATTCACATGTTGGGATGATTAGGTCAGGCATAATGTGTACACTACTCTGTTGACGTCAGTGCTGCCACAGGGAATGATCTGGCTACTGCTAGTTGCACCCATGTGACGTATGCATCACCCCCCTGTATCTGCCAGATGAAATATGCATTGGTACGTCATTCAACACCCACTTTGCATTTCCATGCTCATGACATTAGACTCACCGAGTAGGTAGGATCTTGGGCCTGCATGTCGCTCCATGTAGCGTGGTATTGTGGAGTTCCGAAGGACCATTGAATCATGGGTTGATCCGGGGAATCTGTCAGAACAATGTGTGATGATCCTGTTGGAGTCACAGACCATTTGCACGTTGATTGAGTGGAAATGTTTACGGTTGCGGTACGGTACCTCCATGGCATGTGGGACCAACAATTCAACATGGGTGCAGTCAATGGCACCAATGCAACCAGGTATGCCGGCCAGTGCATGGAAACCCACTTTGGTGTTGGCAATCTCCTGGGCAGACCGTGGTAATGAGATGTGGTCATCTGTGTGCTTGAGGAGGGCATCGAGCACTTGCATCAGTGTACGCGAGAATAATGGTTGTGATATGCCATGCAAGTGCCCCACTGTGTGCTGGTAGTTGCCTGTGGCCAGGAAGTGGAGCACGGACACTACCTTCAGTAGGGGGGGGGGGTGGCAGTGGGTGTTTCAATCATGCTGACAATGTCGTTGTGTATCATGTCCACAATGGTGGTGATGGTGTCCCGGTCCAGTCGGTACAGGGTGTGGATCTGCTCAGCGGTGAGGTTGAATGGGCTGGCTCAGATGCGTGGGATTGGGGGCTGCCTGCGTGGTGGCACTGGCTGTGCTGGAGGGGCTTGCTGGGCCTGCCTTGCCCTCCTACTCCTCCTGCGTCTCCTCTGTGCAGCCTGTTGTTGTTGTAGTTGCTGTTGTAGCACTCGCATTGCTATCAGGTCCTCCAGCCCCAACATTGCTAGTCCTATTGGTATCATTGTGGAGTGTGACTGGGTGTGGGAAGGGGTGGGGTGTGCTCTTTTTGTACTTCCTGAGTCTGTATTGTCTTCACCTGTGCTGTTTCTGTGCACCTGTGGCAGCTGCATTCACTTTACATGGCCCTTTACGGTTGGTTCGCGATGGCGTAATTAGCACCATGGCGGTAAGGTACTTAACGGGCTGGGTGATGGCGTTAGGGGCATGTCCGCTTGGGTCGGCATTCGCGTACCTTTCCGCCATGGCGCTAAGTACAGTGTGGATGTTCGCGTGCGCGCGCCCTTGGTGCAGTCAGCGGCAGCGTTAGCTACGATGCCGCTAATGACATCGTAGTTTACGGTCACGGGTCGTAATCGGCCCTAGCGGAAGACGATGGCGGTAATCGTTTACCGCCATCATTTTTCGCTTTGCGCCAGGGTCGTAATGAGGGCCAAAGTCTTGCTTGTGTATGAGATTACTTTGTTGAACCTATCAGGCTTTTGGTATAATACCGCTGTTAAGCAAGTATCTGAGAACCCAGTCTCCAAGAAGAACTCCTTGTTCTTTATGGGGTAAGCCAAATAAGGGGCTTGGGAAAGGCTTCTCTTTAGTTGTTTTACTGCCTCAGATTGTTCCGGACCCCACTCCCACTTGACTCCAGACTTTAAGAAATGGACCAAGGGTCGAGTGACCTCTGTTTTTTCTTCAATGAACTTTCTACTATAATTAGTGAGTCCAAGGAGGCTTCTTAGTTCTCGTAGAGTAGTAGGGTCTCTCAATTTCAATAATGTTTCCACCTTTATCGCCTGGGGACTGAGACCCTCAGGGGTGATTTTGTACCCTAAGAAGTTCACGCTGTTCTTACACCACTGTGCCTTTTGAAAGGGCAGTTTTGCTCCGGCTTTCTGCAACTGCGTCAGAACATAGCGTATTTCAGCTATGTGTTCCTCCACAGTTGAGCTCTTGATTAAGACACCATCTACATAGGCCAGGCTTCCCTTTTACGCCCAAATTGGGCATTGCCTTATGTAGGAAGATATTAAATTCATTGCTGGAGTTTATGTATCCAAAGGGGGTTTGGGTCCACGTGTATTGCTGCCCCCCGAAGGTAAAGGCAAGCTTGTACTGGTCTTCCCTACTCACGGGTACTGTCCAGTAACTGTTGGTCAGGTCAATGGTGGTATACACATTTGACCTTTGGATCTGGGCCAGTTCCTATACGATGTAGGGAAGGGACCATCTTGACATTTGGACCTGTTTATTTAACTCCTTTAGGTCTTAACAAAGTCTCCATTGGCCATTGGGTTTGAGTATCCCCAGTAGCGGGTTGTTGAAGGTACTGTGGATTGGACGAATTACCCCATGGGACTCTACGTTTTTAATAATATCTGTGAATGACTCCATAGACGTGAGAGGTAACTGGTATTGCTTCAGAAATACTGGAGTCATCTCGGGGTCCGCGGGTATGGTGGTTGAATGTATCTCTGTGCCTTCACAATCATATACAAAAATATCCTGGAAATCCAGAAACATCTGTTTTAGCTTCTGTTTTTGCTCCTAGGTCTCACAGTCATCAGCAAGATTAATTTGTTCTTTGACCATCTGCTTAAAACCTGGAAAGACCTTGGACTTGGCAATTTCGCTGGTATCCTCCATTTGGGTGGAGAGATCTCTTGTTATGGTGTTGGTCTGGACGTGAGGTTCCAAGGATTGGAGGCAGTCACTGTTGGCTTGAAATACCACCTGTCAGGATCCGGAAGATGCAACGCTGGTATACTAATACCAGAACCTGGCATCTACCTTGGCGCTTGAGCCAACAGCGTATACGCCGGCAAAGAACTACCAGACGCAGCCGGCCGCACTCCATTGACACATGAGGCTCCGCCTACGAGCGTCTCAAGCCTCGATCTGGAAAGGCTTCCTACTTAGGCCACACCCCCCCCTTACTTCGCTGCTCCTAAAACGTATTTCGCGGTAGTAGCATTTTGTTTCCTGCTCTATTTGTTATTGATCAGATTCCCTGGTATTCCTGACCTACGCTCCTTCTTGTTGACCTTGATTTCTGGATTACATCTCTGTACCTCTACTTCACCGCCTCCTCGGTATTGGATTCCAGACTGCTACTGTTTTGCATTTTACACTGGCAGGATTCCATTAATGTACGGATGTTCCCCCTTTAACCACGCCTTGGATATTTTGCTGGTTCTTCAATCCTGTCCGCAATAAAGGACGCTTTGCTGATTCTTTGTGTTTCGTGTAAAATTAAGGACGCTTTGCTGCTTCTTTGGTACCCTTGAGGAATTCCCTAGCCGTGCCCTCGTTCCGTTCAGGTCAGGATCTTCCTATAAGGACATAACTTGATAAAGACGTTCTGCTGATTCTTTTTGGACTTACCTCCAAGCTTGCCTTGCTTTACCCAGAACTCCAGCGACTTTTCCAGAAACCCTCATAGCCCTTCCTGGGAATTCAACTTGTGTTTTAACACAAGTAGGTACCTTAACTTTCTGAGGATATTCGCAGGTAAATTGGGGAAGTGCGGGGGTGGGGAGATTGGCAATCCTGCTAAACACAGTGTATAACAGTTGCCTTGTTTCTTCTCCCTTCTAGTTCTGCTGTCATGTGCCGCCTTTTTACCTGAGCCCTCGACCTGACAGGTTTTATTACCCTGCAGGTGGTGCTCTCAGGAAGAAAGTCTAAATTCTTCAGTGGCAAATTCTGGGAGAGGTCTCCTAGAACCTGAGCAGTGTTCCGTGGAGCGCGACACCGCCTCATCCTTCCTGATGTCACAGGCCACCTCTTCTACAACATAAGGGCAGGAAGAGTACACCAAGAAATTCCCCCCTTGCCTGGAGAAAATCTTTTCCAGAGGGATACCGTTGTCTATATGTCTGGTCCAATGATCTCATTACCTAAATCAATAGAATAATGTTGGGCATCAACCGCCATTCCAATAAAGGGGTATGCGCCCAAAGTGATACTTCGCGGGTCGCTGTTATCCACCAATATTCAAATGGTGTCATGTTCTAGGTCGACTAGAGGTGTCAGATGTACATACAAACCTTGTTGTTGGAGATGATAATTCAAATGTATATAGGTGTCCTGGTTTTTGAGGGTCTGTCCTCGCTCAATTTTTAGGGGAATTGTAAATTGTTGCACCTGTCCTGGGATGGTATCCTCTTCTCTCACTTGCACTTCAACCGCATACGGCAGCAATTGAGCTGACCGAAATGCTTTCTCAGTATTATCAAAGCCCATGGGGTTACCCCCCCAGTCAGGACCAGGCTTTATTATTAAATAGGTCCAAATTAATTGCAAATCCATTGAGAATGTCACAGCCTTACTAAAAGTTGGAGGGGGCATCTCTCACAACCCAACCATTATGTTCTATGCTTTTGTCGCCAATGGTAGGTAGGAGATGTTTGGGAGATGGAGTTTTCTGGCCCATTTCCCACTTATGAATCAATTTAAATGTGGCAATGGTCTGATCTTTTGGGAGTTTCCTGAATAATGCTTCACTAATGCAGCTTCTTCTGTTATTCAGGCATACCCTGTCGAGAACACGTTCCTTCCCCTCATTTACCGGAATGGGGAAAAACAGCTGTTCACCCTTTATCTTGATGTCGGTTTACCTGAGCTGATTTTTCATCATCTTTTGTCATGGGATTTGGGTTTTCCACCGATTGTGGATTGGTATACAACTTCAGAGTATTTCCCTCCAGTATGGAATGCCACTTACAACTGGGAGGGAGGTTGACTTTAAAGAATGTAGAAGGGTTCCCATCACCAGTTTCTTCTCCTACAGAGATTATTCCTAAAATGGAATTCTATTTTGTCAGACCGTTGTTCAATCATGTGGCATGTGCCATTCAAACTCACGTAACTTGTACTTTGTTTTAACTTGATTGGCTGGCTAGTCCGGGTCCAGGTGACCTTGTTCACGCAGTCAGTCAGGGGTGACAACCTGTCATGGGTACTAGGCTAGGTCAAACTGGCCAGTCGATTTCATACCTAGCTCATGGTAACACGAGGAGAAATCAGGCAGGAGCAGTATGGGTAAGAGCTTGGAGGGCAAGGTCAGGTTAATATCCATGATTCCATTTAGAAACCGCTTACCCCCATACAATAGTGAGGGACTTCCTGTTCATTTTACATGACTTCCTTTGTGCCAACCTGGACTAGATGTAATGCTCTAGTCTTTGGGTGAGGCTTCCTATAAAAGGCCACGCCCAAAAAGCAGGACTTACTTCGTGTGTTTTCTCTGTAGCAGTGAGAACGCGCTTACCTGGTCCAGTCTTCGGAGCTATTCTACGGCTTCCTGCAGTCCCGATCCTTGGCCGGACGACATCCTCGTGTCCTCGAGCTCCGCACCTGCAAGAAGGAAAACAACAGAAAGCATTAGTAAGCTTTGTTTTTCTACTCACCTGTTCTTCGGCAGGTCCGATCGTCCTTCCAGTTCGATCTTCATCACGCGGACCATATGGCTTCAGCAGTTCATCCGGATTTCCTTTCTGCAGAGGTACTTCTTGACAAACCTTTTGGGATAAGACAAAAGAAAGGTGGATTAGTCACTATAGACAATTCTGGTACAAGAACCCCAAAGGACATACCTCTTTTCTCCTTACCTGCGCCTAGTGAAGTAGCTGGGCCTCATCCTTACCTGCGCCTAGTGAAGTAACTGGGTCTCATCTTTACCTGCGCCTAGTGAAGTAACTAGGCCTCGGCGGACACTTGGACATTGGACTCTCACATCATCCATTTAAGGGTCAGTGAATAAACTGCCCATGGACTTATTCCCGGATCCCCGGAACAACCAAAGACTCGAAGAGGCGGTCTTCCGCCGCAACACTCACAAACGAGGACAGCATCCCATACAGCACAACAGCCATCCGGTCCCGCACCATAGCGCCGTGCTGAGCTAGGACGGCGATCCCGCCTTACCACATTAGGAGGTGAACCCCAAAACACCGCACTCACTCAGGGAGCTGGGAAGGGGTTGTTATCAGGGCCTGGTATAGTATTTAACCCGTTCTTTACCTACCCTTACAGAAAGATCCCCAGGCGAGAGAGATAGAAGAGAATTCAGACAGGAGAGCAGAGGCCGAGAGAATCCATCTCTCCTGCAGAGTTTTCAGGTGAGCGTGACACAACCTCTGAAGGAGGTCATTACCCAATAGACAAGGTGTGCTCTCTGGAGGGACGACTATCACCGGGTGTTTCACCCTATGTTGCCCAATTTGTATCTCCATATCTGCATATCTTTGAGGGGAATTTGGTGACTCACCCCCCTTCCTGAATTTAGTTGGTCAAAGGCCTTTTTGAACAGGAGGGTGGCTTAGGATCCAGTATCCACCAGCGCTGATAATGCACACTGACCCTGTACCTTGACGGAAGCATAAAATCTTCGTTCTCTCCTCAAGGGGCAAAGAAAATGTGAATTATGTGCCAGCCTGGCAGTTAATTTTTTTATATTGAACTCTGACACTGTGTGATACTGGACAGTTTTCTGTGTCGGAGTCCGGCAATCTGTAAAACAAATGTTGCACCCATAAACAGGTGGGATTTGGAAGTCCCCTTTTTCCCACCGATTCTTTGCTGTCCCACTTTTCCTGGAGACATTTACCCAAACCTGTTAGGGGGAAGACACCTCAGTGCTTTCAGGGTCATCGGGGTGACGTTGTTGGGGTTTAAGAATGTGTTGCTTTGGGTCAGTCTCGATACTTACCCAGTCTAAATCAGGTCTTTTGGGATTCATTTCTCCTTGGGAGGGATCCCTATATCACTGAAAGAGAAGATTTTCTTCCCCGAATCCTCCAGGGATTATTCTCCTTCAAAAGGGATGATGCGGACTTCCTCGACAACGTGGGTTTTCTTTTGCTTTCAATTTCTCCTACTTAGCCTCTGTTTTTTAGGATCCAGCTTTTCGGGGGTAGAAGATTTATGTTCCGGTTCAAGGGTTTCCAGGGGTTTTGTTCCGGTAGGAAATGAAGCGTTCTCAAGGGCTTTGCATCTCCCTTTCACCAGGGCCCCCTCCTTTGGAACCTGTTGTATGTTGGAGGTTTCTTCCCATCATTGCTCCGCCAGGGCACCAGACCCGGGTGTTGAGTTATTCTGGGCAGCAGTTTCCAGTTGAGGGTTCAGCTGAGCCCTCAACATGCGACCCGGGTCATGAATTAGTTGTTGGACTTGTTGTATCAGTTGTGACCTCTTTGTCACGATGCCCGCTCCCGGGGAGCCGGCTCAGGCCCTGCGACCCAGAAAGCTGACATCAGGTTCCCGGGGAAGGTCCCAGCAACCCCTTATAGGGGCCCTTTGGACAGCGTCCTGGCGCCATAGGCGCCAGGCTCATTATGAAAGTGTTTGGGTGCACTTACCTGATGCAGACCATGCTGCAGAACCCCGGCCTCCTTGAGGCCTGAAAGGAACTACTTTACCTGTGGGACTCATTTACCATCCGGGCGTGGTCGGGGAAGGATACATACCTGATTGGAGGAAGGACACATTCTAGGAACTTCTTCCAAGGCTATTTAAACCACACCCGATCAGCCACACGTGCTTCGCGTTGTTCTGCATCTAGCAGCTGGACGCTCACCGTGTCTGCTCCTGCATCTTGACTTCTGCCACACCTGCCAGCATCCTGAATCACCTGCAAAGGAAGGGAACAAGAGAACAGAAGAAGGAAAAGGCCTCACCTGCTAAATCTGCATCCCAGAGACATTTCGCCGACAATCCTGAAAAGGAAGACATTTATTTTTAAAAGCACATCGCATCGATCGCTGCAGCGCCACATTCTACTCACCTTTACAGGGCGCCTCCATGTTCAGCAGCGACCATCCGGATTCGCAGTTGCGCCCCGCGCCTAGGGAGAAAAAGACAAGAACAAAGGTGAGAGAAAGAAGGGAAAAGGGAAGCTAAAACTCCATGTCAAGACTTACCTGTTGGGTCATTCCCTTTTCATTTCGGGTCCGCGCCGCATACAGGCATTGTCGGACCCCAGCCCCTAAGGGGAAAAGACATCAGCGTTAATGAGTGAATGAAAAGACATTACCAAAACACTCATTAAAGACTTACCTGATTTCCACAAGGATTTCACCGCTCACCTCGGGTCGGTGCCTGTTCCCCGGCATTCCGTACCCCGGCCCCTATGGGGAAAAAGACATTAGCATTAGATCATTAATGCATGGACACAAGGGGAACCACTTATAGAAAAACTTACCTGGAAGCCAAGCAAGTTCGGTTCTCACCCATCCGAAAATCCAGTGACGTAACTGGATACCAACGCGCCCCTGCATCAGAAGCAGGATGGAGAGCTCGTCCTTCCAGACCCTAAGAAGGATACTTCTGCGAGTCAGACAAGCCAGATCTGGGGTCCGGTCCAGTCCGTCTTCCGAACCCTGCGCATCACCTTACACGAGGTGACAGCAGCGCAAACCAGGCCAGCGCCCCCGTGGGAGTCAGGTGAGCGTTACACTCTTTTTCTGGTTAGCAGGGAAGTCTTAATTCATACCTCTGCTGCTCCCGGAAGGGGTAGCTGTCCCTTCTCCAGGAGTAGCTTCGGTATTGGATGTTTTCCTGATAACATTGCATCCTAGGTCTCCCTTCTCCCGGATTTGGGAATCTATTGTCCTGATAGCGGGGAGAGGGAGGAGGACTATTCTGGAAATTAGGGTTTGAAGGCTATCTGGGAAAGAAGCTTAGGTTTGGGGGGTGGAGTATTTCTTCCCTCTTGAGGGAAGTTTTGAGCGGCCTCCCTTTCTGTGCCGGGGGAATGTAGACATACCCCAGGATGGGTCTGTTACACTTGTATCTCGGACTGATGTAGGTGGAAGGGTCAGATGGAGTGCTGGTCTGGTATCCTGCCTGGCTACCACCCAATTGGGTAGGATCTGAGGGTCTACTCTGCCTCTCGTTCTGCGTATTGGTGGGAGGAGTATTTTTAGGCCCCCCGTCTCCAAGTTCAATGGGGGAGTATTTGTCACCTCCACTACCTTTGCAGCGGCAGGTGTGTTTGATGATTTGGGTTTTTTAGGGTTGTTTTTGTTTTCTGAGGGCTTTTGGACTCATAACTCTGGGTGGCCTGTTCTATCACTCAATCCAGGGTCCCACGCTCATGGAAATCCCTTACTAGTTGGACCATTATGTATTTAGGAAGTGCATTGAAATATGTGTTGATGAACTCCCAGCTATTGGTGTTCACCCGCCTAGAAGTCTGTGCAAATGCTTGTTTCAGCTCCTGCACAAACTCTCTAGGCACTTGGTCTTCCCCACTGCATGTTGTATGCTGCCTTCTGGGCCTCCTGCAGGTTCCTATGAATCGACAAGTGTCTCAGAATGGCCGCCTTGCAGGTGGACCATTTTTGGTGATCTTGGTTCTCCAACCCTGCAAAGAAGCTGGAGTATTCAGGGGAGAATGTCCATTTGATAAACTCCATGGAATTTCTATAATTCATAATACCAAATGATCTCATCATTTGGTCATAAAGCTCTAAGTGCTCCCATACCGAATATTTGGCGTTCTTATGGTAGGGAGTCATAAAGCTCTTTATGGCCTTTATCTGCCAAATTGGGGCTTTCACAAGACCTCTCTTCTGTTTGGCAGACTTTCTTTTCCGCTGCACCTGAGTCCACTCACCCTCTGACACAGAGCTGCTGCTATTGGTGGTCCTTTTCCTCTCCTCTAGGTGCAGCCTACCTCTATGAGACTGGGAAGAGCTCCCAGAATGACGGTGTCTGGACTCCTCTCTCCTGTGGTGCTGTGGGCTTCACACAGGAGAGTAGTCATTCTCCTCATCCCTCTTTCCATGGATGGTGAAGGTTTTTAAGATGCTCTTTTGAGGCCTAAACTCTGGTTCTTCTCTTTCTACAAAGCGTACCAGGTGGATCCTTTGTAACCTCGCTTTCTGCCAGTCCATCTCCCTGATATTTTGATCATAGAAGCCCAGATACCACTGGTCGGGCCACCTTCCCTTCTACTTGATAACCCTCAACCCTCATTGATGTCGGATAAGGACTGGCCTTCTGGATCAGTTGGACTAGGCCTGGTTGAGTCCAGCTGCCTCATGCTTCCCTGTTCTTGACAAATGGCAGGTATGAAGTCAGTTGCACTCTGTAAATATGAGGGGGTGAGTTGGCTTAAGGTCCCTGGTAAAGAGGTCATCACACCGTAATCGGAGGGTGCTTTTTCATATCCTGACTGGTCGGGGTGCCACAAAGCCTGTTTGTATTTGGCTATTTCACTTTCCAACAGATCACGTGTGTTTTTACCAGTCCCTATCTCTTGGTGATATGCAAAGGTCTGAGCTTTCAATTCTGACACCATGATTGTCTTCTAGCACTTTACTTTGTGTCATTAATCGGTCTCTTAGTTCCCTGTTCTCTTCACAATGGGACTCATTTTCCTTCTGTGAGGCTTGCACGTCTGTGCATATTCAGAATGTTTCTATTTCAGGACACTAATCTCCCCCCCTTGCGCAATTTTGGTCTGTGTTGCCTGCTCTATGTCATCCTCTGCTTGCCTCACAAGTTACATTAATTTTGCATTTTCTAGCCTCATGTCGGTCAGCTCCTGAGAACCTAACTCACTTTTCTCCATGTCTACCCTTAACTGACACACTTCCTGAAACAGGGCACTATTCTCTTGACTTAATTTGTTATTTTCTTCCCTCAACTGCTGTTAATCAATGGGAAGGCATCACATGGCTCCCTCAGTTTCAGATAGCCCCCACCAAATCTTAGGTTTCATTTCCCTTCTATGACCTGATCAGGACATCTGTCTGGCCCATGTGCTCATGCCCCTCCCCTACTGGGCTTCAAAGGTTTTTGTTCGAAGCTAATGCACAGTTAATAGGGAGACCTGACCTTAAAGGTAATTTCTGCTGGCTGTTTTATCTAAATCACCGCAGTTCAGATCTCTCTTGCAACATTTCATTATATTTTTAACTGATGCTCCAGGCCTGTTTCCTTGATAAACCCATCCTAAAGGGTTGGAGGTCACAGTTCCAGATACACCCAGTTCACTTGCACGCACAATTCTGAGAAATAACATTTAAATTTAAGAAATATATTTACACATGACATTTTGTATTGCATCCAGGCTTGCTGGCAAGAAATAAACTCTTTCATTACAGAATGCTTGGTATTGTTTACACAGATAGTGTCATGCGCTGACCCTGGAAGCTATGGCAATGCTGGAGATACACGTAATCTGCAGTTCTCCCGCTGCGGTCTAGCCTTCCACCAAGATGGCTGCTACCTCTATATGGGTGGGCGGAGCCATTCACTCCTTGCGTTGTATCCGTTAGTCTTAGGAAAGACGCTTGCAGGATCTCTCTTGCACAGTTCCAGCCTTCCCCATTTGTATTACTTGTTTGCTAACTTGGTCCAGGGATTCCGTCCATAACCTCTTTCTCTTACTCGTCATTGTTTTTCCTTGTCCACTCTCAACTTGCGGCCGAAGACGTTCCTTTTTACCTTCGGTTCCTTTTGTTCCACTTGTTTGTTTCCCTTTTCCTGTTGAACCTTTCTGCTCTGCCTGTGCTTGTACTTTAATGTTCTCTCTGCGTCTCCCTTTTGGCAGTTCTGTATTTTCTTACTTGCTTGACTCTAGCCGCCCTCGCGGGTTTCACTCTGTTCCATACGTCTTTTCTTGGGCGTCACGTTTCCCAACTTGCCACTTGTTTTTCTCCTTCACTGCGCTTCACGGCTCTCTCTGGTACACACAGCGCTGCGTTGTAACGCCTTCAGTGTTTTTTGCTGCAGAGCTCCTGTGTCATCTCTACAGCCCGTTGTTTCCTACTCTGAGGTATAACTTCTGTATTTACCTGTACTCAGAGGTGACTCTCATTCCTTTTCTTCAAAGGAAATCAGCTGTCCTTTATTTTCCTTCCCCTTCTTTCCTTGAAGCCCCCATTCACTTACTCAATTGCTGCGTCTCTAGGTTTATACCTAGGAATTCTTTGCCATCCTGTGTGCTCTACCTGAGGATGTCAGTGGAGCACTTTATTCTGTGAAAGACAAGTTCTTCTTCCCCGCTGAGAAGTCATTTGACATTTGCTGTGCACATCATCTCAGTATCAAGAGAAGGAGGACTTTCATCACTTCCTCTGCCAAGACATTCCAAGAGGTTTTTTTTGTGCCATAGAGGCTTTTTCCTTGTTTTTTGGGAGCGTGCTCCTTGGAGTCCCACTGGCTTGGGTTGCTCTTCAGGCCAAAGTACATTCCGAGGGAGTTTGTCCTTACTTACCTCAAAAGAAGGAGAAGGTCAAGGAACCTAGGATACCACGCAGAAAGAAGGACTGCCCCAGGCAGCTCCGTTGAAGAAACCGGACGAGGAGGAAGTGCGGGAGGGATTCGAAGAGCGTGACAGATAGGCCATAGTTACATAAGGAACCAGTGTTCAAATTATCACCAAAACAAAATAGGCCTTTCTCTTTACAGGCTGTCATTTTATATGATGAAAATTAAATAAGTCGCTTTACTCCTGATAAACGTAATCTGTCACTTGACTTTATTTCTTAAATGTCAGGCATGATTCCCACCTGGTATTTTTCAAATGCCTATACTTTCAAAGTATATTTTCACATGTGTACTGCAGAAGGTTTGAATCTGCAAGAAGGTGCCTTTTCCCAGTTTACACAAAGTCAGCATCTGCAGCACATGTGTCTTTTTATTTGCCTCTATTGAACAGTTACAATCGCAGTTCTAAGGCACACTCTCCTTCTACTCAGTGTCTTTGTATTTTACTGAAGTTGCAACAGGCACATTTTTGTTCATTCACTAGGCCTTATATCGGAAAACAATGTTTTGTATTGGCTTTTATATTTCAATGGAACTTCACATTAGTCAGCTTCCTTCACACAATAGGGGCCTTACATAGCCTCTCCATCCCTGTCACTCTGGGGCTGTTTTTTTACCCCACAGTTGAATGCAGCCAAGAGGTCAAGGAGGGCTAGGCGGCATGAGTCGCCCTTATCTATGATTTGGAGGGCATCATCTATCACCTGGATTTTGACTGTGTCGATTTTGCACTTGGGGTGGAACCCCAACTGCTAGTCGTTGAGGCGGTGTCGTTGTTCAATTCTGGTGGGTAACTCCATCCCCAGGGAATATGGGGGTGACATGCTGCTGGATCAAGACCTGCCTCTTCCAGCCAGAGTGGTACCCATGACCTGTTGAAAAACCCCTTCAGTTGTGTGCCAACCGCGCCTGTGTTTGGGAGCCCGAGAATAAGGATCCATCTTGTCCCGGAGTCCTTGGAGTGGGACTCACAGCAACCTGAGGAGTCATCTGCTGCTGGAGCATGACCTGCCACTCTGCCAACCACAGCAGTACCCAGGACCTCACTTTGTTGAAGGACTCCTGCAGTTGTGTGCCAGTTTCCTCAGTGTTTGGGTGCACAAGAAAAGGACTCAGCTTGTACGCGAGACCCTGGATTGAGACTCACAGCACCAAGAGCCAAGACAGCCAGGATCCCAGTTTCCGCCATTGAACTGCTTGGAGCCATTTTTCAAGAACCGTTTGACACGCTCAAACCACCAGGACCCTCTGTTGCTGCCTTTGCACTCTCCCAATCATCGAATCACTCGCATAGTGCCCAGAAGTCTGGTTCGGCGGTACCAGACTAATAAGTGAGAAAGTTATTGAGTATTAACTCCCATTTTGGCCCATATTTGGTCCCTATAGACTGGCTTGGCCATATTAATCCTCGTTTGCAAAACAAGAACATATCCCTTTTGAACATTGTGGTTTTTATTCCGATTCACCCCGTCTCATTACCCAGAGTGCTGCATCTTGCATGTTCTGTGTTTTTTCTATAGGGGTGTGTTTTTGTAGTGTTTTCTAGTTAGTTATTATTGTATGTGGTGTGTTTAATTGATTCATTGGACATTCCTTTATTTTGGACTGTTATACTTTGCTGTTTGGGTTGCTACTGAACCACATTCTCTCCCCTCTTGAGAGTATAGCCTGCCCTCGGCCACGCTACCACAAACAGCAAAGCAGGTTATCTTTTAACTATGCTGATTTTACCTTCATGATTGTGTTGGCTCTTGATTTGAAGAAGTGTGAGGGCTGTGTAGGCTGTTTAGCCTCTACTCATTCTTGTACTCCTGCAGGTCAGAAGTCAATTTGTCACAACTACCAATGTTGGACAGCAGTGATGCAGCAGTATTACGAGGTGGTAGGACTCTGTTGTCATGATGCCTACCCCCGGGGACCCAGACCACGTCCAGCAACCCCTGAAGCAGGCATCAAGTTATCTTAAGCAAGCCCAACAACCCCTGCTATGGGCTATTTGGGTCCAGTCCTGGCGCCCATGGCGCCAGGCTCATTTGGGAGTCAGTCCGGGCGCCATAGGCGCCAGGCTCATAGATTAAAACGTACCTGATGCAGACCATGCTGCAAACTTACCTGATGCAGACCATGCTGCAAGAGCTCCAAGCCAAAAGAGGCTTGGAAGGGACTACTTTACTTAGGGACTATTTTTTACTCGGGCTGGGCTGGGGAGGAATACTTACCTGGGACTACTTTGGAGGCTATTTAAACCACGCCCGAAGAGCAGCACACGCTTCACGTTATTCTGCATCCAGCAGAATAACGCTCACCGTGCCGGCAAGTCTTCATCAAGCCTTCTGCCACGCCCGCCTCGAGTTTGGAGCTCCTAGAAAAAGGGAGAAAAAAGGAGAAAAGGTTAGAAGAAGAGCAATACCTTTAATCCTTACCTGAATTCCCGATCCATCGCGCCTTCGAGCTGGAAGAAAGAAGTTATTTTATGTGCGTCGCCTTGCCTGCTGCAGCGCCACGCTGAACTCACCGGCCTTCGCAGCATCTTCACATTCCACCGCATCCTCCTGCATGTCCCCGCTGCACTCCGGCACCTAAGGAGAAGACAAGAACAGCAAGGTGAGCCAAGGGAATACACAGAGGAATATTAGTTACCCCCCCATAGACTGACTGATTTTACTGATTTACTGATTTATGTAAGTATTCCTCCCCAGCCCAGCCTGATTTTACCACCAGGGGTACTATTCCTCTTCACGGGTCGGCGCAGCTTCCACTGCATCTTGGCCGAACCCCGGCCCCTAAGGAGAAACAAAAGGACAGCAAGGTGAAACAAAGGGACTAACAAGGGGCACCCTCCTCACCACAATAGACTTTCCTGATTTTACCACCGGAGGTATTATTCCCCAAGACTTCATACTTTCTCTCAGCGCCTGAATAAGGGAGAAAGCAACAGGTTACATATTGACATTATTTTATCGAACTGTGTTGGAAAATACAAATTCTTACCAGAATACTACCGGTTGCCACGAGGAACTCTTCATTAGGGTCAAGCTGCAACCTGCAAGGAATCGGACAAGAGTGAAAGTCAGGCATTTGAACTCTTACGAACTATATACTTACGGCGTCTTGCCGGGAATCTCAGAGTCAATATTGTTCTGGAACTCACCAATTCCTTCGAGCCAGTGAAGCAACTGGTTATCAACATGCCCCTGCGCTCAATGCAGGTGGAGAGCTCATCTTTTCAAACCATCAGGTGAGACTATAAGAGGGGACATCAAATGTGATCTGTGGGGAGAACAGCGGGGTTGGGGGGATTTACGCTCAACTCCACGGGTGGTTAATTCCCTTTCTCCATTTGCAGAAGAATATTCCTACGGGCCAAGCAAACGAAGCTAGGTCCAGTCCGTCACCTCGGCCCTACGCGTCACATTGGTGGAGACCGCAGCTGTCCAGTTCCGATCGAAGCCTCTGTGGGAGCCAGGTGAGCGTAACATCTGTCCCCATTAATGAACACATGGGGCCTTGTTTAGAGAGTGGCAAATATGAAAATCAAAAGAAGGCTATTCAATGATAGCACTCCACCAGCTTTGCACTGGGCTTCTGTTGGTTTCGGTTTGACGGTCGAGGCTCGACGTCAGACAAGCTAATAACGGGCTGCTCAAGGAAGTCACTTCGCTGCTGTGCTCAAAGGAAGTGGTTTGAAGAGTATACCATGGTCAGTTCGATTGTTGACTAGATTGATGATGAAGGTTCAAACGGCAGTTCAAGCATTGTAGATGCAGCAATGCTTCTTTGTTTCGAGCCGAGGCAACAACGTGCTTCAGCTGGTGCAGTGTGGCAGCAAACATTTCAAACTGGAGGTACTGTAGTTTGAAGGTCGTTGAGTGCCAAAGACAGCTCCTGGGGGCCTTGATATCGAACGTGCTTCAATAACAGCTTGCAGTGGTTCGACAGCAAAAGTACAGGAATCCTGGCTGTCTTGGTTCTCAGGAGCTGTGAGCCCTACTCTAGGGTCAGAAGAGCCAGAGTGTTCATTGACCCCGGGCTCACAAACACTGGGGAGGCTGCACACCTGCAGAGGTCCTTCAGCACGGTGAGGACCTGGGAAGCAGTATGGCTGGTATAGGTGCAGGTCTTGCTCCATCAACAGGTGACCCCCAATCTGCCATGGGCATGGTTAGGGGACAGATCTTGACTATGCCTTGGACTGTCTGACTTCATCTCACAACTTGAGGACTTTGGAAAGGACTGCTCTCCCATCAGGTTCTGAGATCGTCATCAAGGGTTGAAGTCCAAAGATGATTCAATGCAGTGGGAGACCCCTTCTTTAAAGGGAAAAGTCCACAGGTGATTGGATAAAAGCAAGACTGTTTTAAGGGTTCAATGACTGTTCTGGGAACAAGTTGGCTTTGCCTTCTGATATCACACGCAAAGTGCTTTGAGTTAAAGGAAGTGGAAGGCACAGGAAGGAGAGATACAGAGAAAAACAAGACGGCAGAGCCTTCCTCCAGCTTATCTGAACACCCTCTGTCTACACTAACACTGCCCCTTTTCCCCTGTTAATAGCATCAAAGGACATTTTGGTATGGAGCACCACGGTGTGAGGGTAGTCATTTTGTGAATGTGTGCTCTGTGATTCTTGTTCCCAGGACAACTTCCTGTGGAGTGGCTGTCACTGGAGAGGGTGTTACCTGCTATCACAAGGGATCAAGGAGAGGTAACCCTCAGGGCTACAGTCTTGCCAGGAGCAGCAGAGACAGCCTGGCTGGGGGAAAAACACATAACTCTTTCACAGCTGAGCTGGGCTCACAGGGTTGACACATGTGTGATATCACTTTTTTGTGGCTCAGATAATTATGAGATGCTAGCCACCATACCTTAAACTCAGGTATGGCTTATATTTACAGTTTATCATGCCACCAGGAAAGTATTCTCATAGTGAATTTTAGGGTACATTCGGCCATCCCCTGGCCTAGTGAGAATTCATCGTCCATGAACGTAGCAATAACTAAGGCCTGGTTGGGCTGATCCTTGCAAGCTGGATCTCCTCTTCTATGTGTCATGTCCCCACATAGAAAGCAGCCTCTAAGGTCTGTGGAGGCATGTAGTTTTTGGAACAGGAGTGCATATCTTAAATGCAGTCCCTGCACTGTAGTGACTCGAAGGTCACTGCAGCTGTCAAGAGGGCATCTGTGACCTGAACTGCTTCTGAGCCAATGGAGATCATGCACTGCAGATCAGGCTACGGATGCAGCAGGGCACAAGTGTACACTATGCTTTTGGTATGGAGCTTATAAAAGGGGAATCTGATTGGCAGATCACCCTCCTAGAGATGGAATTACCAACATCACTTTATTAACTTCCCTCTCCCTTGCACTCACCCCCTTTTCCCTTGTACTTCTCATTTCCGCACGTACACGATCTGAATGACACAAGGCCTAGTAAGATCATTGTCTTGTCCTCCCTCTGTCTTCCCGCACCTAGAAAAACTTGTGTACAGGCGCGTTATCAAAATGACCTATCATATCATTACTAATACAAAATTTAAAAAGCCAGGGCTACACCCTTGCCAGATGGCAATTCGTCACAGCAGGTGTGAGAAGACCAGATCCTTACTGGTCCTCTAAAGTTAGACAGGGGATTTCATGGTCCCACCCAATGCCAACTGGCTATCATAGAGTTTAGCTTGATGGGTGAAACCTCTCAGCTTTGCATCGCAGTGAATGACGCAATTCCAGTGGACAGTCACTTAGTAAATGACAAACCCAAGGTCAAAATAATTGATGCAATCATACGATCTGGGGCAAAAGCAGCAGCACAGGTGGCAAACATCATGACCGTAGGCCCAGGGGCGCTGAAGCTGAAGATGGTAAAAGACTGACACCGCCGGTGCTGCCTAGTCCAAATTCCAAGTCCACAAAGGCACGTCTCAGTGATCCTAGGGTTGCCTACAGGTGTAGAATCTCAACGTGGGGTAGAGGAAACAGTAGTCTCAGACCTCGATTGCCTATCAGATCTAAGTGACTTATCCTTATCTGGAGGTCCCGGCCAGGTTGATCTTTGCCAGGCGCAACATAATTGTCCAGCACTGGAAGATCTACATGAGCAGGCAGAGAAACAGGCTCTGGGGGAAGCCACTAGGGTGTTCAACATAGATAATGGTCTCCTGTACAGTGAGCTCAAATGTCCTGTGGCAGGGGGGCCAACCAGAGATTGGTGGTGCCCCAATGTCACAGGAGGTTCTTAATGGACTTGGCTGGCGACATTCCCTGGCAGGCAACTTAGGAGTGGCCAAGACAGCTAACAGATTTTCCGCTCCTTTTTAATGGCTCCAGATTGGTGTAAAAATCATGGAGTTTGTGAAGTCTTGTCAGACTTGGCAAGCATTCCGGTAAGTCTGGCAGGGCAACAAAGGCCCCTTTAATTCCACTACCAGTGGTTGAGCGGCCTTTCAAGAGAATAGGCATGAAGTTGTGGTTCATTCGGATCCTCAGATCTCCTCAGGGAATCAGTACATCTTGGTTGTGGTAGTCTTTGCCACCCGGTAACCAGTGGCTGTACCGTGAAGTGGCATCAATGCCCCAATGTTGGCAAAAGCTTTTTTAGGGATATTCTCTCATGTAGGGTTCCCTAAAGAAGTTCTGACAGGGGATCCAACTTCTTATTTAAGAACATGAAGGCTATGTGGGATGTTGTGGGGTTACTTACACGTTCTCCACATCATTTCACCTGCAGACCAATTGGCTTGCTGAGTGGTTCAACAGGACCCTGAAAGGCATTAAAGGTAGCTTGGAAGAGCATCTCAGGAGAAAATGGGATATTTCCTGCCAGGCCTTCTTTTTGCCTACCGGGAAGTGCCACAGAGCAGTGCAGGATTCAGTCCACTAAGCCTGGTGCGGGATGGATGGGAGGGCAACCCCTGGAATCTTTCTCACAACACAGTGGATTATATGCTTGTCCTCAGATTCTAGAAGTACAGTACAGATAACACAACATCTGAAGGTCAACAAGGAGCTCATGATGCACTGGCATGACCAGAAGTCAGGTGGCCTGGATTATTGAGCATTTCAAGCCTAGCACCCTTCATGACAGGTGGATTGGGCCTTATTTGGTACTTGAAAAAAGATTAGTGAGGTTAACTACCTCATTGATACAAAGACTTGCAAGGCAGACGCAAAGGGTCTTTCATGTCAACTTGATCAAGCCACACTACAGCCAGGATGACTTGGTGATGGCTCTCGTGACAGACGATGAAGCGGTAGATGAGGCAGATTCCCTCCCAGACTTGTTGCATGGAGAGTCCACCGATTGGTCTCTGGAGGGAGTCCAGATCTCCCCAAACCTAAGCAAACAGCAATTGTGGGACTGCCAGCAGCTGCTGGGCCAGCACTCAAGTTTGTTCTCACTGACTTCAGGTAAAATTGATTGGTGCATCCATGATATTGACATTGGCGACAGTAAGCAGAACTCACTGGATGTCTGACAACATCAAGAAGGTTCTCTCCAAGATGATGGACCTAGGGTTGATAGCCTTCCTACAGCCCTTGAGCTAAATCTGTGGTACTGGTCCCTAAAGTAGGGCGACAGCTGAAGTCTGCTTTTGTGTGGGGTTCAGGGGGCTCAATTCTGTCACTAAAATAGATGCACACCGCATACCTAGGGCAGATGTCCTGATTGACAGATTAGGCGCTGCCAAGTTCATGAGAACCACCGACCTCACGACGGAGTACGGATAGGTCAGCATAACTGGCAAAGGAGAGGCGTTGCTGTCTGTGGCCATACCTCCCACCTGACACAGTTGTTTCAAGCCATGGGTTGACTATGAAGGCACCCAAGTGGCAGAAAGCGCAGGGTAGTGCTACTTACTTAGGACACCAAGTGGGTGGCAGTAAAAAACAGCCTCTCCAGGCCAAAGTCTAAGCAGTGATGGATTGGGATGTGATATTCCCACTCCCCAGACAGAGGTGAGGGCCTGTTAGGGCCTTACCAGTTACAACAGGCCTTTCATCAAGGGGTATGGGACACTCGCCCTTCTCCTCAATGATGTAACATCTAAGAAAATGACATGGACCTCTGCCTGCCAAACATCCTTCCAGCGGCCCCAGTACTTAAGATCTCGGATTATGGGCAAAGGTTAATTATGCAGATAGACACTTTTGAGTTCGGAATTGGTGCAGTGTTATTGCATCTAAACTCAGAGGATGTACAACTACCATGTGCTTATTTTAGTTAACGCTTAACCAGGTGAGAGCGTAACTAGGCCACCATTAGGAAGGAGGCATTTGCGATAGTTTAGGAGGTTTGCTGAAACCATACATATTTGGATGTCATTTTCCCATCCAAACAGACCACCGAGCTCAGAGGTGGTGCATTGTAAGGCATGGTGAAATCCTCATATTGTTGCATTGTGCTATATCCCTACAGAGATTGTACATGGACATCCAACACAAACATGGGTCGCAGCACTCCAATGCAGATGGTCTCAGTAGAGACCTTTGACTTGAGGATGAGCCAGACCTTTAGAAGGGTGAGTCTCAACCTTTTTGGCAGAGGGGAGTGTAAGGAATTGCCATTTATTAAATGTATTTATTGGTCATTTGTTAGGCGCTTATACAATTAGCAATAACTGTTTCAAAGTGCCCACAGGGCAACAGGGTAGGGGAAGGCAAACAATGAGTTACAACAAAGATACATTATTGAATTAATAGTACAACCAAATAATGAAACAACAGGGAGGGGAGACAGACCTACTATGTCTTGTGAGTGTTCAGAATGTGCAAGTGCAGAGGGAAGGAGGGTGAGGAATAGGTGCTGTGGTGCTCATGGGGAAGTGCTCGGGTGAAGTGCTAATAAGAGAAGTGCAAGTGTGTGGAAGCTTTGGCTTTTTTGATTTGTATTAACTAAAACAATGATGTGGGTAATTCCATCTCAGCAAGGGTGACCTGCTAACTAGAAGTCAATTTGTCACAATATGGGTCTTACAGTTCTGAAATGAAACCCCCAAGCAAGCTATGTTGCTCAGAATAGGTGTTGCCCATGGACCACAACTTAATTCCAATATTTTACTGGTAGCTAAGCTTGCTAAGATTGCGTGAGCCTTTTCTCCAACACCCTTCTCTCGCCTTGAACGGTTCAATCACACAGAATTTCAGTCCTGGTTCTCTTTTTCCACCTCACTCAAAGGGTTTTATTTTCAGTGGCTTATGTCTCTTTGTGACCTGCAAAGAAATCAAGAGTGTTGCATAGCATCACAATTTAGTGGAACCTCCAAATGTGCCATACAGGTTAAGAAGGGCATCAGGGCATTCTACATTTATGTTAGCCAGGAAACTTAATATCACACACTGATCCTTTGCATCTCTTCTTGCAGGGTTTCCTGAGTGGAGTACTCTCTGCTCCTATGAGATTGTTGTTTGAAAACTGGCAACACATTACCCATGGCTTGAAAAGCACTACGTAAAACCTTCCTTATTAGTATTTTTATCATGAAATCAACCTTATTCAGAAATGTGTGTGGCCATCAATAGTACATAAAACAATAAGGTATCAGTAAAGCATAACATATGAATTAAATAGCATGTTCCATTTTAATATTGCTAAAAACAAATGTACTGCATTATAATTCCTCAAACAAAATTCCTAACAGCCTTTTTAATTAACATTTTGTTCGCTTTTATAAGGATCACTTTCTGAACTACATTTGTCTGACATTGTATCCATAATGGCTTCTTTCTCGATGGTACCTCTTGACACTATTGTGATCAGTAAGCCTTGATGGGGGTGTAGTGATTTTGTTGAGGCTTTTGCATATTTTTTGCCCTTTTTATTATAAAACAGAACATTCTCAAGTAAACAATCTTTCTCTAATTCTATCCATGGTTGAGTGCTCTTCTGTATCCTGTTTTCAAGAAACTGCCAATTCACCAGTTTCTCCTGGAATGCCCAAATAAAACAAAGTTTGACCACCCACTGCCGTTTTCCTCCTTACTTACAGCACTTGGTTGTTCAGAAATGCTTTGGAGGTTTTCCAAATGTGTTCATATAGATGTAGGAGAGGCAAGCCTTCTTTCTCCAAGTGGAAACTCCATCTGTGCATTTATTTCTTTAATGTCCTTAGAAATTATCATAGAGTTGTAGAAGTGATGAATTCCTAGATGCCTCGTGCTTGTGGTCTTAGTTAAACGTATGGATGTATAGATACGTGCCTTTTGATTTTTTACTGTAATTGCTAGTGGCCTGTTTGAAACCAATTAATGAGTGCAGAGTTGCCCTCTTCTCACTCACAGTTTACTGGTAAGCATTCATTCTCAGGGTTCTTTTTGGATAGTATGAGTATAGAGAGGAACTTGATTCAAGAGATAGGCATGTATTATATCAATAACAGTGCTGGTGGAAAATGGATCATCAACACTTGGTTTCAGCCATTTTACCACATTGTCAAGGCATTTTTTTAAATGGGGACACGCCCCCAGCCCCACCTCCCAAGCCACCCACTCACCACATCCTACTCATTGAAAAATTTAATATGAATTGTACCCTAACCCCTTCCCGTAAAAATAATTTCCTTAAAATGCAGAAAAACAGATATTTCAGCAAATGCGTTTAAACAGTGATAACCAAGTGGGTGGGTACTGTGGTAAATAGCTGCTTTGCAGAAATTATTGTGTAGTCGGGTAATTATTGCAGCACATTTTTTATGATAGATTACTGGAAACCAAATAGAATGATGTAATATTTCTTCATAGCATACCATTGCTCAAGGCATTTTGGCGCTGGTGGTGTGGAAAGAACCAGAGTCTGAAAGAACTTGACCCGTGGAAAAGCCAGGTCATTATGGTTTTATGTGAGAGAGTTTGATGGATGATGCATGATTTTGAAACACTTGTCTATAAGCGCATTATAAATGCCATATCATATCATATCATATCATAACGGAGAGACTTCCCAGAACGGAAGAGAAGAACAAGTTACTTTCTTACCTGGTAACGTTCTTTCGATGGGATGGTCCGACGACGTATTCCATATCTATGACATGTAATCACCACAGCTGTGCTGCTTCGGAAACTTTTTCGGCGTCTGCGTCCTGCGTCGATGACGTCGATGCGCCGCCGTCGAGGACCTCCTCCGACGTCCGACGTCATCCGATGTGATAAGTAGGACGCACGACGCCAGTAGCCTCAGTTGTAGTTTTTTCCCCCAGAACGTGTGACATTAGTCAACTGCCAGTCCGACACAAAGCCTTGCGGAACGTAAGCTGCAATCGCAACAGAAATTCTGCAGCGGGGAAGGCAGGGTGGGAGCGATATGGAATACGTCGTCGGACCATCCCATCGAAAGAACGTTACCAGGTAAGAAAGTAACTTGTTCTTCGAGGGGATTGGGTCCTCCGACGTATTCCATATCTATGACAGACTCCCAAAGCAGTACCAAATCAAGGAGGAGGGAAAGAATTTAGAAACAAAATTTAGAATAGCCAATCAAATAGCAGAGCAAAGGACCGCCTTGCCAAAGGCCAGATCCTGCCCTCTGATGGAATCGAGGGAATAATGCCGTACAAATGTATGTACTAAAGCCCAGGTGGCAGCATCACAGATGTTGCGAATAGGAACACCCCTCTGCAGGGCAGTAGATGCAGCCACGCCCCTGGTAGAATGGGCCCGCAAGCCAGCCGGTGGGTCCTTACCCGCCAAGCGGTAACACTCCGAGATGGCCAAAATAATCCAGCGTGACAAAGTCTGTTTCGTCACAGCTTGCCCCAAGCGCTTACCAGCGTAACCAATAAAGAGTTGATCGTCCACTCTGACCCGGGACATGCGAGAAACATAAAAGCTCAAAGCTCTCCTAGGATCAAGCCTATGGAGCCTCTCCTCTTCCTTACCAGGATGCGGAGGAGGATAGAAAGCCGGAAGAACAATCTTCTGGGCCAAATGAAATTCCGTCACTACCTTTGGAAGAAAAGAAGGACGAACTCAAAGGACAACCCTGTCCTTGTGAAATACAGTGAAGGGTGGCTTAACAGAAAGTGCCTGTAACTCACTCACTCTGCGAGCGGAAGTAACCGCAACTAGAAACGCAGTTTTCAAAGTCAACAGTCTCAAAGGGCAAGAATGTAAAGGCTCAAACGGAGCACCCATAAGAAACCTAAGAACAAGGTTTAAATCCCAACCGGGCACCAGGAAAGGCGACGGAGGGAACACATTAGTGAGCCCTTTCAGAAACTGTGAAATTAAAGGGATTTTAAAGTAAGAACATTCTTCAGATGAGCGCTTAAAGATGGACAGCGCCGCCAGGTAACCTTTAATGGTACCCACTTGCAAGCCCCTGTGGGCCAAAGAAAGCAAAAAGGACAGAACCATGGGGATGTCACATGCAAAAGGATCCACATTCTGAACTCTGCACCAGTCGCAGAACTTACGCCAACGGCAACGGTACAGAGACTTAGTTGCGGGCCTTCGGGCCGAAAGCAACACCTCCATCACGTCTTCAGGGAGGTCCCAATCCTTATACCTCAACCTTTCAGAAGCCAAGCGTGAAGGTTGAGGGATCCGACCTCTGGATGGAGAACCTGACCCCCCTCCCGTGAGAGCAGATCGTCTCGGTAGGGAAGACGACGTGGAGGGCAGATGGACAAGTCGAGAAGGTCCGGGTACCACGTCCTCCGAGCCCACGCCGGAGCAATGAGGATCATCCGGGAACCGAACTTCCGCAACCTCCGCAGCACTTGCGGGATGACGGGGACTGGAGGAAACGCGTACAGCAGCGGGAATGACCACTCCACCACAAACGCGTCGCCTAAGGCTCCTTTCGGAGGAAATTCCCGCGAGCAAAACCTCTCGCACTTCCGGTTGACACTGGAGGCGAAGAGATCCACTCGAGGGGTCCCCCAAAGGGCGAAGATCTCCAGGAGAATCTCCTGAGCCAACTCCCACTCGTGAGAGATCGCGCTCCGCCTGCTCAGAGCGTCCGCCGTCACGTTTTCATCTCCGGCCAGATGAACTGCCGAGATCGAAACTTCCTGCCGGATGGCCCAGAACTCGAGCTGCATCGCCTCCCTGCACAGAGGAAGTGACCCTGCCCCCCCCTTTTTGTTGAGGTAGTGCATGGCCACAGTGTTGTCCGTTATGATCAGGACAGCCTTTCCTCGCATAGTCGGCAGAAAAGCCTTCAGGGCTAGCCTGACGGCCCTCAGCTCCAACAGATTGATATGGAGTCTGGACTCCTACGGAGACCAACGACCGCTGACTGTCAGCCCGTTGGCATGAGCTCCCCATCCCGTGAGGGATGCATCCGTCACGATCGTCACCTCCGGCCAGGGTAGCCAAAACGGAGCCCCCTTCATCAAGTTGCCTTCGACAGCCCACCACAGAAGGTCCCGGGCGACCGAGGGCGGCACCTGAACCGGGTCCGACATCCTGCCGGAGGACTGCGACCATTGCGTCTTGAGTGCCCACTGCAAAGATCTCATCCGCAGGCGAGCCTCTGGCACCAGAAGAATGCAGGATGCCATGAGGCCGAGCAACCTCAAGAACTCGAACGCCGGGAGCGTCTGGGCATGCTGAAACTTGTGCACCATCTGCTGAATGTGAAGAGCCCTCACCTGGGGAGGAAAACACTGCCCCAGGGAAGTGTCGAGCACTGCTCCGATGTACTGGAGCCTCTGTGTTGGCGTCAAATGGGACTTCTTTAAATTGAGGGAGAAGCCCAGCCTGTGAAGGGAGTGGCAGGCGACGGACAGATGATCCAGGACTTGCTCGGGAGAGCTCCCCCTGATCAACCAATCGTCCAGGTAGGGGTAGACGTGAATCCCCCCTTGCCTGAGATGCGCTGCCACCACCACCATGAGCTTGGTGAAAACCCTCGGGGCGGAGGTCAAACCGAACGGCAGGACCCGAAACTGAAAGTGCGAGTCGCCAACCGCAAACCTCAGGTACTTCTTGTGCTTGGGATGGATCGGCACATGGAAGTAAGCATCCTTGAGGTCGAGTGACACCAACCAGTCCTGAAGCTGAAGGGCCTGGAGGACTTGAGAGAGAGTAACCATCTTGAACTTGTCCTTCCTGAGGAGTTTGTTCAAACCGCGCAAGTCCACGATGGGTCTCAAACCCCCGTCTTTCTTCGAAATCAAAAAATAAGGGGAATACCATCCCTTGTTCCTCTCCGCTACAGGCACCAGTTCTATGGTGCCTTTCTCCAGCAGGGCTTGAATTTCCTGCGCAAGGAGCGGATCCGGACTCTTCAAAGAGAGGTTCCCCGGTGGATTGTCGCGAGGCCTGTGCCGAAAGGGAAGACAGTAGCCGTGGGAAATGATCTCCAGAACCCACACATCTGAAGTAATGGCACGCCACTCTACAAGATGCTGCGCCAGCCTTCCCCCAACCGGCGAACCATGGTACATGGCCTCATGACTGAGTAGGAGCGGCTGCGGCGTTACCTGAGGGCAAAGAGGCAACTGCCCGAGCGGCCTTGGCACCACGGGTACCTTGTCGACCACCTCTGGTACCCCTGCGTTGGCCCCTTTGACTGCCAGCTCCTCTCGCTCTACCAAAGGACGAGTAATAGCGAAAGGAGCCACCCCTCCACTGCTGTCCCCTAGGACGAAAAAGCGGAGGTTGGCGAACTGCAGCGCCCAACGACTTCGCTGCAGCTTTTGAGGTCTGCAACCTCTCAAGGCTCTCGTCAGCCTTGCTGCCAAAAAGATGTTCACCATCAAAGGGCATGTCGAGGAGCCGGGACTGCACATCAGGAGCAAACCCCGACTTCCGCAACCACGCAAACCTGCGTATCACGGTGCTCGCCGCCATGGACCTACTGACGCATTCAGCCAAGTCCAAACCCGACTGAACGGACTCACACATGGCATCCTTACCATCCTGGACCATAGCAAGGAAACCATCCCGTTCGACCCCTTCGGGAATATGTTCAGCCGCTAACGCAACACAGTTCCACAGAGTGTGCGTGAAACGCGACAAGGCACAAACAGAGTTGGCCGCCTGAAGCGCCATACCACCAGAAGAAAACACCTTCTTCGCCCAGCCATCAAAACGTTTGTCGTCCCTATCAGGAGGGATGGTAGGGTACGACGCCTGCTTTGCCGGGGCCGTGGCCGCCTGCACCACCAAACTTTCCGGAGTGGGGTGCCTGGTCAAGTAGCAGGGGTCGCCACTGGCTGGACGGTATTTTCGCGACAAGGATCTGCCCACTGCCGGGAGACTCTCCGGAGCAGTCCAAGCCGCCGCCACCCTACGCTGTAAAGCCATATGGAACGGCAGTACCGGGTCAGTTGGGGGACCAACATCAAGGATGTCCGCCAGATCATCCTGCACAAACTCACCTGGGGGAGCAGACCATCCCAGATACTCAGACACCCTAGCCATAAGGCGCCGGTATGAGGAATCGGCATGGGAGCCAGGCTCAGGCCGACCAAATTCCACCTCCGGAGAGGTGTCCAGTCCACTGGCATCATGCAGCGACTGCCTCAAATCGTCAAATTGACTATGGCCCGAGACAATGTCATCCGGCACCTGACTAGGAACCAGGCCATCCGAATCCTCATCCGCCTCCGAAATATAATCCAAGTGGTGGAAAGGCACCCGAGAGTGCCTGCTCTTAACCAGAGCCTTCCTAGGGGGAACACCCGAGACACAGGGCACCTCCGACACGAAAGGCGTCGATGGCGTCGAGCGAATCGGCGCCGACGTCGAGAAAACCGGCAACGGCGCCGAGAGGATCGGCGTCGACGTCGAGGAAATCGGCGTCGACGTCAGATGCAGCGCCTCCAGTATCGGCGGCGTCGACACAGCCCTCGAAGCCGGAGCTCCGAGCGTGTCCCTCGACGACCTGACCGTCGACGGCTTCGACGACTTCCTCGGAGCCGGAGCCTCGAGAAAGCCTGTCGACGCCCTCGACGCCTCAGACGTCGATGTCTTCCTCGAAGACATCACAGGTGCACACGGTCTCGATCGCGTCGAGGACCGGGACCTGGAACGGGTACGGCGAGAACGAGCCCCCTTGTCCGAACGGGACCTCTCCCGTGACTCGCGCCGACCACTCTTGCGAGCGGTGGCTCTCGACCTCTCACGGCCGACCCCACTCGGGGGCGCGGACGGTTGAGTACCCTGCGACTCAAGAATCGCCAACATCTTCTTCCCGAAGGAAGCCCATTCCTCCGGCGTCGCACGGCTGGTGGGGCAACCGACGTGCCGGGCAGAGTCCTCTGAAGAGGACCTGGAAGGCGACCGGTGTCGGCGCTTCCGAGAATGCCTCGAAGAGGCCGAGGAGTGGCGAGACCGACTCCTAGAAGAAGACCGACGAGACTTCCGACGATGACGCGGAGAGTCACCCCTCGAATCATCCGTCGAAAGCCCCGCCGCCTTCGACTTCCGGGGCTTGGACACCCGACCTACCGACAATTTCTTCTTACGTTCGCGTAAGGCCTTGGACGTGAGCGACAGGCAGTCGACACAGTCATCCGTGTCGAGGGCCTCCCCGAGGCACCAGAGGCAGGCATCGTGCGAGTCAGTCACCGACATCTTGGACCCACACTCCCCGCACTTCTTGAAGCCCGGACGCGGGGTTGAAGACGAAGTGGAAGACATCGTCGAAGGAACAATTCACAAACGAACAGGTTCGAAGAACCGGAAAGAACAGAACTCTAATGAGTCGAGGCTAGAACCGAGAAACACGAAGCAACACGTTCGCGGAAAAAACGGAACTGAGGCTACTGGCGTCGTGCGTCCTACTTATCACATCGGATGACGTCGGACGTCGGAGGAGGTCCTCGACGGCGGCGCATCGACGTCATCGACGCAGGACGCAGACGCCGAAAAAGTTTCCGAAGCAGCACAGCTGTGGTGATTACATGTCATAGATATGGAATACGTCGGAGGACCCAATCCCCTCGAAACAGCAAATAAAGTGTTGTCATTATAAAGACAGGATGCAGTGAAGTTTGAGAGAGATGGACTCAAGAGCCCTAGTCGGTGTGCAGGAGATAAGTGTTTCTTAGAAGAGAGAACGGGTGTTACAGAAGACACAGTGTACCATATAAAGGCCCGCTAGAGATAATTCAATCCTTGATGGACGCCAGTGCAAAAACAATACGCAGGGAAAAATCACTCAAAAAAATAATTCGGGTCCAGGTGATGAGCCAGGCTCCAGCATTCTGGACAAGCTGACAAAGCTTGATGGAGCTCAAACAGAGGCCAAGTGAAAAAGAGAGGTCGCTCACTCTTAGCATGAAAGATGGCATAAGAGACCACAGGAGTGTGACAGCCAGGGGGAGACAGGAAAGAATTCCGCCTAGAAGCTTCAAATGGCAAACTTAGAATCCAGCCAGAACAAGCATCTGAGATGGAATGAAGAGGCAAGAGTTGATCAGGAAGCTTAGATTGCTGACAGAAGGGGCAGGAGAGGGGGGATTCCCAGTCTGGCATGCTAGCAAGAAGAGTTCCAGATCTGCAGTCTGTTATCTATTCTAAGGAATTCAGGCTTTTCAGGGTTTAAGTAATTGTTGCTCAGACACCTAACTATGTCATATGTGACCCAGACCTACCCAAAGCAGCATCTGGGTGGTATCTGTAGGGAAAAAATAAAATTGGTAAACGTAAACATTAAATAGTGGAGGCAAGAAAACGGCAGGAGGAAGAAATAAAGGGGGCTAAAGAGATGCTTCAGTGTGATCAAAGTGAAGAGAGCAAAACCAGGCAAGGACAATTTCACCAAAATATGTGAGACTATTAAACAAGATGTTCTGGTCAATGGTGTTAAATAGTGGAGGCAAGAAAACGGCAGGAGGAAGAAATAAAGGGGGCTAAAGAGATGCTTCAGTGTGATCAAAGTGAAGAGAGCAAAACCAGGCAAGGACAATTTCACCAAAATATGTGAGACTATTAAACAAGATGTTCTGGTCAATGGTGTTAAAGGCTGCTGAAAAATACAGAAGGCAAAGCTGTGATCGCCCTTCGCAGTCTGAAGCCAGGAGACTCATCCACAACAATCACTATATTATAGTCGGCATCCATGCCAGTCGGAAGCCTCCCTCGGAAGGATGGAGAGAATTAAAAGATGCTAGAAAATCTCTTAGACTACAGGTGCTCTTAGATACTGCCTATGCTATTGAAAATACAGCCAAAGAAATTGCATATACAAGATAACCCAACAGAGTAGATTTTACCGCCTGGTGATTTTTCACCTTTCTGTAATGTGTGATATTTTCACATTGTTAATGGACAGCATTTTACCACTAATAGAAATTGTTGCTTAGTGGCAGCATTATTCATACTGCCAATGCCGTAATGAGGCCTGCTTTGTGAAACTAAAAGGAAAGTGGCTTTATTCCACAATTTCACTGTCCCCTGATATTTCATAATCTCCTTTCTCTTCATGTGGATAACTTGTTTATTTACTAACAAAAGGTCATATGTGTGTCAATTTCTTTTACTAGTCAAGTTGTATATGAGCTAGTATCAGGTAACCCAACCCGATCACAACTATTGTATGTTGGGCAATTCTGCTTTGCTGTTGGTTCCATCACCTTCTGGTGCTATAATATTGTACAGTTTCCATTAGTTCAATGTTGTGACTTTGGATCAGTCTTTGCATGCGTTTTCTGATGTGCAATGAGATGGTGCTTTTGATTGAATCGTTTTCCGCATATAGTGCAGTGATAAGGTCTTTCACCTGTATGCATTCTTTGGTGTCTTAGAAGAGCTTCTTTTTGATTGAAGCTTTTTCCGCATACAGCACACTGATAAGGTCTCTCTCCTGTGTGTATCCTTTCATGTCTTATGAGATTTGACATTGCAGAAAAGCTTTTCCCACACCCACGACACGAGTATCCCCCCTTTACAGCATCTGCTCGCTGGTAGGCGATATTGCTGCTCTTCAGGCAGATTTGCTGCATTTCAGGACTTTCAGATTTGACTTTTTTAGCTGAAGATTTACGCAAAGTAGATTGATCTCTAGATATTAAACAGTTACCAAGAGTCTTCTTCCTGATCATGCGTCGATTACCTGTTGATTACAATTAAGTACATGCAATTAGTTTTGTGCAAGTGAAAAGCTGAATGATAACAACATCTTCATACAGATATATGCTCAGCCTTTAGTAAGGCAGCTACTGGCAGAACTGTAGCAATCATGGCTGAATGAGGACAGCATGACCAATGAGACTAAAAAATCAATTTTGGGAAATCTATAGGTGCTTTTCAGGCCCCTTGACTTCCCTTTTTCCCTCTTTTTTTATGATCAACTCGCAGATGTACCCGTTCTCCAAACGGGTTTTGTAGATGGACATGATAACACTGATCCTCTAGGTCACGTGTTCCTTATACAAATTCACACTGTTTCACCAATGTGCACCCCATTTGCATAGTTACCTTTTAGAATCCTCCGCCTCAACCTGGCGTGTTGCAGTTTGTTGCAGTGCAAATAACTTGGAAACTTTGCATCCTAGGTCACTGCATCCTAGGTCCTCGACGTTGAGTTTTGTTAGCTAATAATGTCCGTAGGGTCCGAACTGGTAACTATGAAAAATGTAGTGCAGATTGGTGAAACAGTGTGGAATTGTATAAGGAACAACGCTTCGCCAAGCCACAAACAACTTTTTAGTTGTGCTGAAATTCGGGCACGGAGTGGGGTGTCCAAATGTCATGTAGTGTGAAGGCATCATGAAGTACGACACAGACAACAGACTTCAAATTTAAACAAACAATGTTTATTTAACTGAAATTTCAGGATGGTTGAAGGCCTAACTTGCCCTACGCTAATGTTGTTTTTGCCTACTGGAATGAAATTAAGGAAAGTCTGTGTCAAAGAAATTAACCTAAAAGACTGTCCATGTCCAAAACCTATCCTTGACATCACAACTATAGCAAACCAATCTGTAGGGATTTCAAACTCAAAAGAAGGGAGTAGTTTCTTACCTGTAACTCCATTTCTCCAGCATTGGTATCTTTCATGGATTCACATGCTTAGAATATTCCCCGTCGTCAGACTGGGAACCCTCGGTACACATATATAGTCGTTTCCTATAGGAAAAAACTTCCGACACTTGTGTGTCCTATCCACATCTACGTCCTCTCTGGGGCCGTCCACGCATGCCCCGTAGGACGTAGTGGTATAAAAGCCCCGCCCCCGCGGGTCCCGTCAGATTTTGGCCCCTCCAAAGTAGAAAGGAGAACCTGCTTATGCATATATCTTGCACATTGCATTCCGGGGAGGCTGGTGGGCGCATGTGAATCCATGAAAGATACCAATGCTGGAGAAATGGAGTTACAGGTAAGAAACTACTCCCTTCTCCAGCATTGGATCTTTCATGGATTCACATGCTTAGAATAGATTGTATAGCAGTATCCTAAAAGAAGGAGCTGAGAATGCAATGCAACATACACTGCAAAAACACCCCAAAACCTAATTATATAGGCACATAAGCAACAACATATTTTTCGATATATACATATTCATCATACATATATATATATATATATATATATTTCTACTCAAAACCTACACACTAAAGAACCAGTATAGACAAGGCAAAAGACAAAAAACTTCACCGTTTTTGGCTTACCTCATTGAAACAGATGGCGCAGAACTGCCCTTCCCATCTGTACTTCATCCGCATTCTGCCTTTCCAGGCAGTAATGGCGTGTGAACGTGTGTGGGACTGACCATGCCGCCGCCTGGCAGATGTCTGTCAGAGGAATTCCTGCCCACAGAGCCGTGGAAGAGGCTGTCGATCTTGTGGAATGGGCTCTAGGATGCCCTTGTAGGGGTCTCCCGGCCTTGGAGTGACTAAAAGCAATTGCCGACGAGACCCATCGAGCCAGTCCTTGCTTGGAAATTGCCTTTCCTCTTGTCAACGGACCGTATGTGATGAACAGCTGTCTGGTAGTTCTGAGTTCTTGTGTTCTTTGCAGATAAAACTTCAATGCCCTTCTCACATCTAGAGTATGAAGAGCCTTTTCCGCCGTCGACGACGGGGTCGCAAAGAAAGTAGGGAGGACAATGGTCGAGTGTTTGTGATAGACCGTCGGAACTTTCGGGACGAAAGTAGGATTAGTAGATAGCACCACTTTGTCCTTAAAGAATCTCATATATGGAGGGTCTATGACCAATGCCTGTAGCTCCGATACTCTTCTAGCTGATGTAATGGCAATTAAGAAAGCCAGCTTCCATGATAGGAACTGCATGGATGAAGAGGACATTGGCTCGAAAGGTGGCTTCATTAAAGCCGCCAACACCACATTTAGACTCCATGTTGGTGGGAACCGTTTCGTAGGGGGAAAGGTTCGAAAAAGACCCCTCATGAAATGTTTCACCAGTCTGTCGCTGAATAACGGAGAGGACTGTCTCCTCCTCGTGAACCTTGAGATGGCCGCCAGGTGCACCTTTATGGATGACGAGGATAACCCACTCTCCGCCAGGTGAAGAAGATACGGTAAAACCTGTTCTGGAGTTACTTCTAAAGGCCGTATTTCGTGTTGCGTTTGACACCACACACAGAACCTTCGCCACTTGCAGATGTATGACTTGTTGGTGGAAGGAGCCCTAGCCGCCTGTAGAATTTTTCAGCAATCCGACGAAACTTTCAAAGTGCCAAATTCCGAAAAGTCAGGAGCCAGGCCGTCAGGTTGAGGCTGTCCGGATTGTGATGCCACACTGTTCCCTTGTCCCTGGACAGGAGATTTGGAACCTTCTGGAATGTTATCGGTTGTTCCAACGACAGATGCAGCAGGTCGGAAAACCAAGGTTGTCTCGGCCAATACAGTGCCACTAGAATGACCCGGCATTTGTATCTGCGTATCCATTGTACTGTTCTCCTTATAAGGGGAAACGGAGGGAAGGCGTACAGGAACTTGTCTGTCCATGGAAAAGAGAACGCTTCCCCTAGGGATCCTTTCTGAGGCCATCTGCTCGCGAACTGCTCGCATTTCTTGTTTTCTTTCGTTGCGAAGAGATCCACTGAGGGGTGACCCCATCTTTTGAAGATTTTCTGCAGCTGAATGGCGTCCATCTCCCACTCGTGTATCTGGGCCATGCTTCTGCTTAGGGAATCCGCTTGTACGTTCTGCACTCCTGGAAGATGGTGTGCCACTATAGATATGTTGTGTTTCAAAGCCCAATGCCATACCTTTTGAGCCTCCACGGACAGGGTCCTGGATCTCGTGCCGCCTTGTTTTATCAAGTAGAACATGGCTGTTGTGTTGTCCGTCAGCACTCTTACTCTCAACACCTTGATATGTGGGAGGAACGACTTCAAGGCCCATCTTACTGCCCTCAGCTCCAGTACATTGATATGTAGGAGTGATTCGGTCGGGGACCATCTGCCCTGGGTTTTGTAGTTGTCCATGTGTGCTCCCTAGCCTGTCAGGGATGCGTCCGTGATGATGGTTCGGTGAAATTCTGGTTCTTGTAGAGGTACCCCTCTGCCCAGGTTGTGAACGCTTTTCCACCATTGGAGGGCTCGGATGACTTCGTCGTCGTCGACGGTTATCCTGTCTGACCACCGACCCGTGGCCTGCTTCCATCTGTCCGCTAGGAATTCCTGAAGTGGCCTCATGAACAATCGACAGTTGGCTACTAGATGGATGCAGGAAGCCATGGAACCTAGGATCGCTACATACTTTCTCACTGAGAGTGTGCAATGTAAACGTAGTTGACTCGTCAGTCGATTGATTTTTGACATTCTGTCTAGGGAAGGTTTCACTATTCCCGACTGGGTTTCGAATTGAGCTCCCAAAAACTTTAAGTTCTTTGATGGCCTTAGAGAGGACTTTCGGAAGTTCACTGCGAACCCCAGCCGTTGCAGAAGCTGTAAGGTGGCCTGTACGCTGTCGTTGGTCGACGCCGAGGAGGATCCCCTCACAAGCCAGTCGTCGAGGTACGGGTATACATGATGCCCTTTCTGTCTCAGCCAGGCTGCCACGGGTGCCAAACATTTTGTGAACGTTCTTGGGGAGGATTTGAGACCAAACGGAAGCACTGCGAATTGGTAGTGTGTCCGACCTACCATGAACCTCAGAAACTTTCTGTGTTTTTGACACATAGGTATGTGGAAGTACGCGTCCTGTAGATCCAGAGACGCCAAAAAATCTCCCACTTGAACGGACCTGATTACTTCCTGCAGCGTGAGCATTTTGAATTTTTGGCTCTGTAAGGTCTCGTTGAGGTCGCGCAGGTCGAGAATGGGACGCCACTTTCCGTTTGGCTTTTTTATCACAAAACACCGTGAGTATACCCCTTGGCCCATCTGCGATGCAGGAACCAATTCTATGGCACCTTTTTGTAACATAAGTGCTACTTCCAGCAGCAAAACGTTCAGATGTGGTTGGGGTAGGAATACCGGTGGACATTTTGGAGGTTTGCATTTGAATAGTAGAGAATGTCCGTACCTCACTGTGTCCAACACCCACTGATCTGTTGTGATGTCTTCCCATTCTTTGACGCAGTTTGACACTCTTCCTCCCAGAACGGTGCGCTTCCCGTCATTGCTGGTCTTTTTGTTTGTTCGTCGACGAAGGATAGGCCGGTCGTCTCTTGGATGACTGGAAGTTTCTGCGCCGGCTTGAGTTTTGAGAGGCGCGTCTATATCCCTGGGATGGGTATGCTGATCTGCCAAAAGATCTATCCCTGGATGCAGCGAATCTTGAATTGCCCGATGCCCCTTTAAAGGGACGAAAAGATTGAAAAATGTTTCCACTTTGAAGGGCACCCAACGAGCGTGCCGTATCCGAGTCCTCCTTCATGCCCTTCAGGGCCTCATCCACCTTTTCTCCAAAAAGAAGGTCACCTTCGAAGGGCATGTCCAATACTTTATACTGAACCTCCGGCCTGAAGTTGGTGCACTTAAGCCAAGCCTGGCGTCTAAGAACAACCCCGTTGTTTACTTGCTTAAAGCCCGACTCCGCCAGGTCCACCGCTATGTTAATTGCATGATTCGAAGCTTCTTCACCCTCTCGTACCAGAGACATAGCCGTTTTCGATGTTCCTCCGGAAGGTGGTCCAGTATAGGGGCTAGTCTGTGCCACATTTCCCTGTCGTACCTGGCGACAATAGCCAAAGAGTTGGCTGCTTTCACAGTTGTAGCACCCACGGATAGTACCTTCTTACCAAACACATCTTGGCGCCTTGCCTCATTATCCGGAGGGGTAGAGCACTTGTGTTGGGCCCTCGCTTTCCTTGTCGCTGCTGCCGACACCACTGAGTCAGGTGTAGGTTGGGACGAAAGATATTTCGGGGTAGAGTCTGGCACTTTAAACTTCTTTTCAATGCGGCCTTTGACGGCCGGTTCAGAAAACGGGTGACGCATGGTTTGAACACCCTCTTTCCAGACATGATCTAAAATGGGAATTGAGAATACTGAACGTCTATTCTTACCCATATGGTCAAACAGAAAACAGTCCTTTTTCTCCTCCTGCTGGACCAAGCCAAATTCCTTGCATGCCTTTTCCATCATTGAATGAAAAGCGCCAATATCGTCTGGTGGAGACGGGTGAGTGGGGCTCTTCGGTGTCTCCAATTCAACATCCGACACCCAGGATGGATCCCTAGATGGAGACAGGGAGATATCCGATACCGATCCTCGGTCAGATACAGAGTCCGACAGCTCACCCTCCTCGTGGTCCACTGGAGTCACCGGAACTCTGGTCGTTTGGGTTGGACGATGTGACGTGCCTGGCTCGTCGACGGGAGGTGTTGACGGGTTCACTGGTGGAAAACTTTCATCCAACGATTTCAGCAGCGAGTGCAATGAGGACAGGACCTCCATGGACAGGGCCGATTGTGAGTTCGAAAACTGGGTAAACACCTGAGAACAGGTTGCTCCTGATGGTGACTTGGCTCGGAGCCCAAGATCTTCCGGGCCCGCAATCCTGAAGCCGTCATCTTCCTTCGAGGAAATCGATGCTGCTTGTTCCTGCAGCAACGTGTCCGGCAACACCAGATCAAAAACCTCTGGTCTCCAGGCCTGAACTTCGGTTGACGAGGACATCGTCGCCGTCGTCGTCAGCGGGTTGATGACGGTGGAAACCAACTGCGTTAGCGGCAGTGAGGACACTGACTGGTTCGTCGTCGTCGACGGTGGGGCTGCAGGTGGCTTAGGCGGTCCCGCCTTCACAGAGCTCTCCCTGCGCTTTTCCGACTCTCTACTCGTGGCAGATCGATGAGGATCGCCCGAGGAGGATTTAGGCCTTTCCTTTCCATGTTTTTTCGACGATGAAGACTTTTTTGAAGATTCTTTTGAAGAGTCTTTGGAAGAGTGGCTTCGTGGAACATCCTTTTCCGCCGGTCGAGTTTTCTTTGCCGGTGGTTCCGACGAGGCTGAACGGCGCGGGGCCCCCGATGTTTTCGTCGAGGCCACGCTGCGCACGGAGCCAACCTCCGACTGAGGATATGCTCCCGCCCCGTCATTTAACCACGACACCAGTCGCCGACTCCGATCTTTCAGGGTTTTCTGGGAAAAACCTTTACATATTTCGCACTGGTCTGCCGAATGGTGAGGGTGGAGGAAATATATACAATCTAGATGGCCGTCCCCCTCGTAAACCTTTTTCAATCCGCACGTGGCGCACGGGCGGAAGAGCGGTTTGCCCGACATCCTGGTAAGACCAATAACCTTACGATCAAAAACGAGTAATTTCAACAATAACCTAGAAAGTAGAGACTACGCGAGGAGAACCCACTATCTTTGGAGACGGTTGAAATCTGACGGGACCCGCGGGGGCGGGGCTTTTATACCACTACGTCCTACGGGGCATGCGTGGACGGCCCCAGAGAGGACGTAGATGTGGATAGGACACTTAAGTGTCGGAAGTTTTTTCCTATAGGAAACAACTATATATGTGTACCGAGGGTTCCCAGTCTGACGACGGGGAATATTCTAAGCATGTGAATCCATGAAAGATCCAATGCTGGAGAAACAGTGTTTAACTCAAAGTTCTGAGCTTCTTCCAACTCACAGCTTTCTCTCAGCTCTCCTTCCCCAAGCATAAGAATGTTCAATAAAAGAAGAGTCTGAACGGTTACCTTCTTCAGTTCAAGGCTATAGTTCAGGACCAATTATTGGGGTTCCCTTCCCCAAGTATTAAGTAGCACCATCCAGAACAAAAAGGGTCTCAGGACTCCGTTCCCGAGACTACAAGTTAAATTCAAAAGTGTTGCAGTGGTTTTGTTGAGCTTGTCTCATGATTGAATCGGGATGATACTTTTATTAAGCTTTTTATATCCTGTCTGGCAAAGACAAGTATGTGTCAACATTATATCTTTTAAAAAGACAGTCATGCAATTCCATTCCTAAAATGTAAGTTGTAAAATAAAGTTTAGGATAGAGTATCTGAATTTCATAGTTTCAACTGTGTTTCATTTTGGGGTAGTTGCATTGACTAGTGAACTTTTGAAAAATGTACATTATCACATGATAAAATGCTTTTGATGGCACACTTAGTTCTGTAACCTGCGGGTTGCATACAGCTTGCAACTGGTGCTCAACCCATGATCTAACCCATACTCCTTGACATTCTATATTATCACCCTGTTGCTTTATACCAGGTACCCTCAAAGTGAGATCACCACAAACTACAATATTCCACCTAGTTCTGCTTAGTCTCTTTCTTTCCTCTTACACAATAAATACAAAATGTGAGCTAAGTGCTTACACAAAGTAGTGATCAATAGTTCCATCCAGCCTGTAGATCTACAGATCTACTCCAATACCAAACACTGTAGTTAGCCTCTAGAGCTTGCTTTGCTTTATGAATGTATTATATATAACCACCTGCAGGAGACAGCTGGCCAAACTGTTTTCAGAGCCTATTTATTTGTGTCCATTAATGCAGCTAACCTTTTCCATTTTACACTCATCTATGGCTTGCAAAGTTGTTTCGCCCACTCAGTCGAGTAGATTTTATGAAGGGCACAGCTTTGGCTATTCTGCTTCAATTTTGTACTTTATAATTGTTGGCAATTTAAAGACCAGACTCTTTGACCTTCACAGGCAGGCAAGGCACTCTTCTTTCCTAAACTGCAAGCAAGGACAGCCTGTTTGCCTCTTCTGTCTGTCTTACTGCCGCCCGCATAACCTGCTTCTGCTTCCAGACTGCCTTTCTCTCAACTTTAACAGTCTCAGCATAACAGATTGTTGACTTAATTTTCTTACAAGGACCCAGCTCCATTCCCCAGTTTTATTCACACCATCTTGGTCCCAGTAGCTACCCTGAAGCTGTACTGCCACTCTTCCAGCTTTGGATAACAATGCCACACTTGTATCAGAGGACACTGGACCTTTAACAACTTTAACATCCTCAGAACATAGGTGGATAGATTTCAACAGCGCTGATTTCACTATAGAAAGGATTTGCCTACTGGCTTGGGTAATGCTTGTTCTTCTCTTCAATTCGACAACTTCTACAATTATAGAATACTTGTTCTGGATGTTACAAGGTTCAATCTTCAAAAGATATTCAATTTTAGGTACACACGATCACGCTTTAAGGAAGACCTTTGACATTAAAAAGCTGTAAGAAATTGTATTCCCCCTTATTAATAAAGAGTTATACACTGTTGTTGGTCAGGAACTACAATTGTTCAGACGCAACCCCTCTTTGATGTGATAAGTCTTGCAACAGTTTGTGAAAGTCAGATTTAGGGTTTACGAGTGGTTTACAAAAGCATTCCCCTTCCTAATTGGAGACATGTGAATACTCTGGTAACATTAGATAGTTTAACATGGAAATGGAAAAGGTTTTCTTTATACGCGAGCACTCAGGCTTGTGTTAGAACTGCATGTAATAAATTTCCATTATCAGCAGGACTCTGACAAACAGCTTCTACTCGCTCCCGCCCTTATGCGAGTTAGTTTAGAGCTGGTAACATTAAAGCAAGGCAAGGCAAGGCTTTAAAAATGAACCTGTACACAGAGCTTCACTCACCCGCTCCAGAAACACTATGGTTGCGGGCTGCTTTCACTTCCTGACTTCTTCTCCTTCTATTACTACGTTAGGCACTCTTGGGTCCCACACATTCTGCACCATAGGAGTCTCTGATCTGGCCTTAACCACTGAGAGTTTCCTTCACCCCTGTCCCTTGGCTTGCTTCTGCACACGGTCCTCAGGTTGCAGAACGATCATGACTCTGCAATTACAGCTCACCTGCTACTACTGCCAGCTCCTGCTCCATCTATCTTCCCACTCCTGCTGCAGCCTGTTATGCCTCTTTGGTGGGGCAATTGATTTCAAGTGCAGGCCCTTAATGTTAATTGCCTGAGCTTGATAAAGGCGGTTAGGTCCATGTTGGGAAGGAAATTAGCCTTTCCCACCCCCTGGCCACCTTAGAGTGAGGCAAGTCCCATAGACAGACGTGCAATGTACCAGGGGGGCTAGGGTTGTGCTAAGAAACCAGGCACAAATAAAATATTGCAGGAATTATAAATGCATAGACTTAGTACGTGCATATAAAGAGATTACATTTATTTTAGTTATGGTAGATACATTCGTCCCTGCATGGCTGCGCGGTAAATGTAGACCCGGCAAAGAAACCTGAACAGGCTCAAACGCTGAGGGCAGATGAACCTGCGCTGCTGAATCCCATAGAAACTTCCTTTGTTCCTTAACGGTTGCAATTACTTGTTATCCTAGAAAGGAATGCGCTTAGAAAGACCATAAGACAGCACAAGCCTCCTCGTGGCACACATTCAACACAGCCTGGCCAACAGCAGACCTCAAACCCCCACCCAGCCCAGCAACAGTAATGGCACCCATCACTGACCCAGTTCAAGAGCCCCTGAATTCCACGATAGTGGGTGACTTCAGACCACCACCCATAAGACCAATGGTCATAAAAGATCTAAACAAACACAACCATTTCACCGTATTCCATAAACTCACCCTTTGGAATACGAGGTACAGGGAGGAATATATTATAATTCAAAATGCGGGTGGAAGCAATGGGTGCGGAGAGTGCGATATGAACCGAGCAAAGAATGTGTGGATCAGCATGACCGTGTTCCTCCCGCTTTGCCAGTCCTTAGGTTTCCCAGGTGCATGCCATAATGATGTAGTAGTATTATCTTACAATAGTAACTCTGTAATAACACCATGTGAAGCGCCTGACCTTCAGTCCCTGGAGAGATGAGACCACCCATGTGAGAGAAGACAGATGGGCGAGACTGGAACCAATCGCAGCCTGGCATCCCCTATGGAGCAGACCCATGTTTAGGGTCTCACCAACCAGCCACGCAGATTTGTACTATATGGTGATGATGCAGTGATGCCTTATAAGCTTATGTTTGTATCACTTGAGGCTAGAACGTTCACGACCAGCAGAGTTCTCCCTACATTTTGTACGATTAAAACTTGTTATCCTCATCTGCACCAACCTGCCGTCCTATAGGTTCTCTACTCCAGCAGTGTGGACAGAAGAAGGACACTAACAGTGGGGAGGAAGCCTGCAATTCTCTGGGCCACAATGGCAAGGAGGACAACAGAGAGGTAGAGGTGGGTTTACGGGATCAAGGGGAGGGGGCTTGGAGGAATGGGACCTAGAGGAGGAGGAAGAGGAATGGGACAATGTTGGAACTTTTGGAAGTGGGGGCAGCTTGTGAGAGAGAGTGCAGGAACAGACAGGGAATGGGATATCATTTTGGGCAGCAGAGCTATGGTCCACCACCCAAAGGGGCCCTTCAAGGGCAGACTCCCAGAATGACTTCAATACCATATGAAATACATCAAGCCTACACCCAATTACCCCCACAGATCCAAGGCCCACCCCCGCTGTGACATCCCCCACAGGCGATGCTGCTTTAACCACCCCACAACAACACCCAGCAGACAGTGAGCATGAACGCCTTTGGCGGTGCACCCAATGGCACAGTGGCCCCGTTTCGAGGCGCTACGGTAATAGGGGGAAACCCTTTCCTGTTCTCAGGGACAGACACCTATCCGGACTAGGACAGCCAACAGAGAGCACTTGTGTGTCCAGTCCTGTCGATGACCCTAAACCCAGAAGAGAAACCCTTGGTGGGGGAGAGATAGGAAACAAACAGTTCATCTTTATGGTAGATTCAGGCGCTGAGAAATCATGCATCAGTGAAGGTGACTTCCCGATATCTGGCAAAACTCTCGACATGCAGGGATTATCTGGGGCTATTGTAACGGTTCCATATAGAAAAGACTTAGATGTAAAGGTGGAAGGAAATGTAGTACGCATCCCCCTATTGTACTTTGAGAGCTCTCCTGTTAATTTGCTCAGTAGTCATCTGCTGAGCAAGTTAAACATGACAATCTAATTCACAGACAACAGCATTGTCTGCGCCATGCCATGCATGTGCTCAATGAGGGCGATGCTCGTAATAGACACCATGGCACGTGATGTGGTGGTGCGCGGCATCCCCGTGGACCCAGCAATGTTTATCTATGGCATAACAGTGCTTGTGCAAGCAGTGCCACAGATTACCAAAGCCTGTTGAAGAGTGCCAACTGATTTCATCTTCCACCCTGTAGTATCCCCATTGTTAGTAGCAGGTACCATTCTGTCCCTAGATCTGCAAGGGCTGTTGGTATCTGCGAAAAATATAGTTGTTCTTGGAACAGACAGCCAGGGATGCCAGTGGCACACAGTATTGTGTATCAATCCCACCATGCCCCTCAAAGAATTGACAGATGCAGAACTTTTTGAGGACAATGATGACGACGGGGAGATAATACTTGAGATTTGCATCCCCAGCAACATCATGGAGCAGTGCAGAGCCCCCAATGGCTGTTGTTGCACCACCTCCCTTCGTCCAGGGTGACTTAGAGCATGTGATGACACAGTTATGGACAACTAACCCACACGATGTAGGGCTACTAAAAGAAGTGACCCCAGTGAAGATCACACTAAAGAATGGAGCAGTACTAACCCGGGTGAAACAATACCCCCTATCAAGGTGAGGCAGAAGAAGGGATAAAGGACACAATACAGGCCTTACTTCACCAAGGGATCATAGTGTCCTCCACCTCACCAGGCAACATGGCCATATACCCTGTCAAAAAGGTGACGGAGGGTAATTGGAGAATGATCCAGGATCTCTGCGCCCTTAATGACGCAGTGCAAAAGAAATGTCCTCTCGTTCCGAACCCTGCCTCCATTTGGTGCAGCATCCCCAAAGAAGCAACACACTTCATAGCGGTCGATTTAAAGAATGCTTTCTCCTCGATACCATTGCACCCAGACTCCCAGTATCTCACAGCATTTACACATGGCGGAAAGAGCTATGAGCACACTCGTTTGCCCTAGGGGTATTGCGAGAGCCCTAGCATATTCAACAGGATATTGCACAAAGACTTAGGTAACATCCATGTGCCCGGCATGCCCATCCAGTATGTAGACAACTTGTTAGTGCGCAGTGAAAGTGAGCAAAACTGCCATAAAGACTTCATTACCCTACTGAAAGAGTTAGCCTGCAAGGGATATAAGGTTGACAAGGCAAGCTGCAATACTGCCAGTTTGAGGTACTCTACCTGGGACAGCTTATTTCAGCATGCAGCAAAATAATTAAACCAGACAGGGCAGCGAATGTGCCTGCCACACCTAAGCCAGTTTTAGCAAAAGACATGCATACATTCCTGGGGTTGTGCAACTAGTGCAGGCCCTGGTTCTGGACTACGAGGCCTACATGAGACTGCTCTTACAGGGCCTCAATGAAGCACAAACGGGAAACCATAAGCAGACAAGGTGCAAAACCTCAGCGTCGTAAAAGAAGTGATTTCCACTGCCCCAGTTCTTGCCACTCCAGACTACTCGCAGAACTTTTACATATATTTCACATTCAAACGGCACGCTTATGACTGCAGTACTTACACAAAAGAGCATGATGGGCCACAAGCCGTTGGCCTACTACAGAGGTACACTAGATACAGTAATGCATGGACAGTTCGCATGCAAGCAAGCTCTTGCTGCAGTTGCCTTTGCTATCGAGAAAAGCTCCACAATTGTGATGGGATGCTCAGTAATGTTGTACGTGGAGCCGTGTTTGCGATCATAGAAAGATCAAAGTCCCCCCTGACCACCCAGAGAGCATCAGCATACGAGATCATCTCAAGCCCTAACATTCATGTAGTGCAATGCAAAACAGTAAATCCTGCCACGTTCCTAATACACCTGAGTCACATATGAAGGGGAAGAGGATGATATCCCCAAAGCCAAAGACAGTCCACTAGAGGAGGGTGAGGTGCTCTTTGTTGACGGGTCAGCAACAATCGACCAAGACACAGGCCAAAGACATACTGGGGCAGCAGTGGTGCGCTTAGAAGCAGGTTAATACTTAACATTACCAATGAAAAGACTACCTATGCATTACTCAGCACAAGCAGCGGAACTCATAGCGCTCATAGAAGCACTTTGAGCATCTAAGGGCTGTCATGTAACAATCGATTACACCTCAGCATACGTCACTACAATGGTGCATGCTGGTCTCTCGCGCTGGATAAGAAGGGGCTTCTGACGGGAAGACTGTTCACTCGTACAACATGCAGCACTACTGAATGCCCTGATTCCCAGCCTGACAGAGCCATCTTTAGTGGCGGTCGTCAAGTGCGCCGCCCACACCAATAACACTGACAAAGTTTTGTTGGGAAACACAGCAACGGAGGGGGAGGGGGGTGTCAAAGCGGCAGCATTCCTCCCAGTGCCCACAGCTGCTGTGTATGCTGTGACTACTTTCGGCACAACCAGGGTAGGACCCATACACGACACTCCCCATAGCACAAATAATAGAGCTTCAATGCAGACCACTACAGGAAGAAAAGGACATTTGGCACAACAGAGGAGCATACAACCACCCACTGATCTCTTATGAAGACAGCAATGCACAGGCAAGGCAGTAATGGGCATTGAACTACTGCACACAGCATTTGAGTAATTGTACTACCTCTCTCACAGTTTGAAACAACACATTGCAGCAGACATCCAGGAAGACTGATTCATACCGAACCTTCAGGAACACCTCTCAACAATGGTCATAAAGTACACAACATGCCAAGTGTTCAGCAATAGAACGACACTCTGCACGTTACGAGGCACCTTGCCACAACCCCTTGGCCCATTCTGCGAGTTCCATATTGACTATGCCAACATGGAGGAGAGATGTAATGGAGCGCAATATCTCAGTGTGGTAGTGTGCCCCTTCTCCCGGTGGGTTGAGGCCGGCTCTTGTGTCCACCCAGATGCCAAATGTGCGGCAACATTTTTGGCCTGTGAGTTTTTTTCCCCCGATGGGGGGTGTGCAATGTTTTGAGGTCCGGTAATGGCACCCATTTTCTTAACGAGCTCTTCATAGAAATTACCCCACTACATGGCATCAAACATCGCATGTGCTCAATTTACCACCCCCAAGCGAATGGCTCTTTGGAACGAATCAATGGCCTACTCAAAAGCAAGCATTCCAAACGTTGCACCGCCCTAACAAAAGAACTAGATCAAGAAGGCATCAGATGCCCATAGAGCTGCAGCAGTTCTGGGGCGAGGGGTTCAAAGAATACTTAACTAATCTAACATGTGCGATCAAATGTGTCTTGCGATAGCTCGCACCACCTCGCCCAGACAGTCCTCAAAGCACTGTAAATCAACCAGCTTCAGACACCACGCTCACCAAACCATTGTTGCCGGGGGAGTCAGTGTATGTAAGGAGCTTTGTGCGCAAGGAGAATAATCTTAGGTTCCACAGGCCCTATGAAGTGGTGCTTTCCACACCTCTTGCATTAAAGGTGAAAGGGCTTCGATATTGGATACATCTATCAGACATTGGCAGGGCACCGCCAGATTCCTCACCAGTATCCTAAAACAAGACAACAATCTACCTCACCATGCTTAGCTTAATGCTGCCAATATAAGTGCATATACAAGCTACCAAACATGAATTTCTGCTAAAAGCATAAGCTCTGTAAATTAAAATGAACTCTCTCTTTATCTTTCACTTCCTCTCTCTCCCTTCTCCCTCCCTTCCCTCCCCTTCCCCTTTCTTCGCCTTTCCCTCCCTTCCAACTATTATTCCCCACACGTTTTTGTTGCCATTGCAGGAGGAAGAAAATGGAACTTTCAACATCAAACTATTCATTGCATAGCAATAGAAATGTTATTAGTTCTGCTAGATTACATTCATAGGATAGCTCACGGGCAATGTGCTTGCCTTGGAAGCAAGACGACACGGAGCACCACAGGTTTCGATTCCCGGGTCCGCGCTTAGGAACCTCTGAGTATAAAGCGCGTTATAAATAACCTATCATATCATATCATAACGCTGGCTTGCACTTTACCGCTATTCAGTTCATCATACTTATGTTTATGTTAGGAAATTCATTAGGGTTCGTCTTTTATCTGGGCAAGCCATCTAAAAGAGGGGGCTAGGACCTCATTGGAAGTACACCTCTCAATATAACCAAACCGCTAAACACAGCTGTATATATGTACAATAAGTCTCAAACAAGTAACACCAGTGCCCGAATGAGTGTATGCATGACTAAAATGTTTGAAAATTACTTCCCATGATTAAAGACCTTCTTTGTAGCGCAAATAGTAGCAGTAGTACCAATGTTAGCATACAATGGCCTATGCTTGAATGCTATTGAAGATATTCATCATCCCAAGAACTCAAATAGTTGGTATTCTTACATTAATGAGGTGGGAAGATGTACGACCAATAGCAGTTACTATGCATGCTCATGGATACTGCACGCATCAGGGGCAACCAATGTTTTAGTACCACAAGAAGTCCCAATTACAAAGGCACAATGCCTGGTCCGTCTGGGGCTATATAGGCTAAAAGACACACAGCGTGCGGCTAGAGCTCGTCAATCCAGATGTCCTGAAATGCAAGAACTCGACGAATATCAACAGCTTAAAACAGTCATATTTAGTGATTGACGGAGCAGGAAACGCCACTCAGTTGCCGAGCTGAAGGCCTCCTGGGATACGAAGAAAGAAACGTGGTAGTCGTGGATAGAACATGTGCACAAATATGGACAGAGCACGTCACAAAACTGACATGGATTGCAGCAATGGAGAACCCAGTGAAAGTGCACCAAGAGGAAAGCTCTGAACTGTGCTTCCACAGCAAAGGAACTGTCTTTGTCGGCTACAATAAGCGATTTAACAGAACATTGTTGATTCCAGATCTGAAGAGGGGCACAGCAGCACGGACTACTACTGGGTGTGTGGCCAACAAGCGCTCTTGCACCTCCCACTATCATGGAGGGGCTATTGTTCACTGGCCACGCTACACTCAGCGCTACTAATAATCCCAGAAGAACACCTGAAAGGGGGTCCAATGCCTAACGAAGCACCAACAGTGTCCCCATGTCATGTATCGACGTGATCAACCCTTCTGGTCTGCCTGGTCCTTCTGTCAATAGACTTTATGGTGCTCACCTTCAACATGGCCGACGCTATGCTCTAGTGCGGTCTAGTCGTCCGTGCGGACCTCATGCTCCCTTGAAAACAGTCACACCCCCGCGCTTCCGCGCATCTCAATGCTCTGCTTGCCTGCTTCTCGCCTGGCAAGTTGTTTTCTCGTGTTTAGCTCTTTTTCCTGCGTAAAACCTGGTTTCCATTTCCCATCCTTCCTGGTTCCCCCTTCTTTCCCAGTGCTCATTACAGAATCATATTACCCTGTACCCTTATCCTGGTTCCGTCCTGGTCTCTTCCTGGAGCAACTGAACGCACCCGAGCCTCGGCGTCACCGCGACAGGAGCCGCGATCTTCCGTGCTCTCGGAAGCCCAGCAGACTGGATTCAGAAGACTCCAGAGCTTACCTTTACAAGGCACGCTCATCCAGGAAAAAGAAACCCGCGCACTTAAAGAAGAAATCCACAAGGAGCAAACAGGTGAGTCACGAATCCGAGGACTCGGATTCTGACAGTTTGAGACGCCAACAGACTACAACTGTTCCCGTCATGGAGGCAGCCGTTCAAGACCTAATGAGAGGCATGCAGGAACTCACTACTGAAGTGCAGAATCTTAAGGCTGAAAATGCTGCCCTAAAACAGCTTGTTTTATCCAGAGACTCAGCATATTAGGAAAGTGCATCGGTAGGAGGTATTGTGGACAAGTATGCTGGGAATCCAAAAACCTTGTGCTCCTGCCTGGACTCTTGTTTGGTTTATTTTACCTTTAAACCATACTACTTCTCTACCCCCAGAGCTAAGGTGGGGTTCATGATCTCTCATCTATCTGGCAACGCACTGGCCTGGGCTACTCCTTTGGTCTCCGCTGGGGATTCGGTACTTGATAATTACGATGGATTTGTTTTTGCCCTCAAGACCATGTTTGACCACCCAGATCAGGTGTACTCCGCCCAGGAAAAAACTAGTTCCTACAGGGAAATCAGGATATGTTGACATATGTTACCCGTTTCAAACAATTGGCTAAGGACGCTAACTGGAATTCAGAAGCCTGTTTTACCTTGTTCAGGTGCGGGTTAAGCGAAGAAGTCAAGGATGAATTAGCCAGATTAGCCCACCCAGCCTCCAATCAGGCCCTCTTACATCTATCCTTACAGATAGATTTCAGGATACAAGAGAGAAAGGCAGAGAAAAAGAAGGCACAGAACCTGTCACCCAAACCTCTACCTGAATACAATAGTCCCGGGGAACAGCAACCCTCACTCCAAGCTCAATCCGAACCTGAACCCATGCAACCAGGGTCTCTGAGAGGCCCCATTTCTACCCAGGAAAGAACACGAGGATCAATAGTGGTCTCTGCATGTAATGCGCATCAGATAAACACTTTACGTGCATAATTGCCTGATTGCCCCTCCTTGTCGCTCGGGAAACGCCAGCCCCCGATCCTGAATGGAGCCCAGTTTTGGGAAAAGGAATCCTGCTCCGACATTTCACCTTCAGAAGACTGTTCTTTGACCAATACCTTGGTGCTACCCAGGTAAATTTTTCAACACACAACCAAGAAATGCATTCTATACTGGTCCTGGTGGATTGCGGTGCCATATCTTTTTTTGGATGACGAGTGGGCACAGAGAGATCACATTCCACGAGAAATCAAGAAGGTTTTCCAGGCAGTGGAAGGAATCGACAGAAAACCCTTGTCCTCCGGTCCCATAACTCAACAAACATCAGAGCTTGTGCTTTCTATTCACACCAGGAAATGTTGCGTTTTGACATTATCAGAGCAGCTCACTATCCCATAGTGCTTGGCATTCCATGGTTGCAGAAACACAAGCCATATATCAACTGGACAGCTGGATCCTTGTTCCTGGGTTCTGAGTTCTGTCTCACGCACTATCTGGGAAACCAAAACAGTCCGCCGGAGTGAAGTTTCCTCAACCACAACACCTCACGGTCTCTGCCATTACCCAGGTACCCGAGGAGTACCGTCAATTCTCAGATGTATTTTCTTCTGCCATTGTTCAATCACTCCCTCCTCATCGTCCTGAAGATTGTGCAATCGACACAGAAGAGAATGCAGTTATTCCATTTGGAAGGATGTTCATTCTATTAGAACCCGAGAAAGTTGCCTTGCAATATCTAAACACCAACCTTTGCAATGGAACTATTCGTCCATCCAAGTCCCCAGCCGGAGCATCTCCATTTTGTGTACCCAAGAAGGATACCAAAGAACTCTGTCCATGCTTGGACTACCGAGGTTTGAATAAATGTACCCTGAAAGACAGATACCCCTTGCCTCTTATTTCGGACATCCTGGAGGCCCTACATGGAGCTGTCATTTTCACCAAGTTGGATTTCAGAGGGGCTTACCACCTGATTCGCATAAAGGAGGGTGACGAATGGAAAACGGCCTTCCGGACCCCCTTCGTTCACTATGAATATCTGGTGATGCCATTTGGCCTAGCAAATGCCCCTGCCGTGCTCCAGCGCTTCATGGACCGGGTCTTTTCTGACATGTTGTTCCTTTTCGTCATTGTCTACCTAGAGGATATTTTGATCTATTCCTAAGACTTGATCTATTCCTAAGACTTGGCCTTGCATCAGAAACACGTCTCCTTGGTCCTACAAAGGTTACGCCAACACTGTTGACCAAACCCGAGAAATGTATTTTCCACGTGTCCACAGTCAAATACTTAGGGTTTGTTTTGAGTCCCCAATGAGTAGCCATGGACCCGTCTAAAGTGGAAGCAATCCTTTCTTGGCCAGCCCCAATCACAGTGAAACAGGTGCAGTCGTTCCCAGGACTTGCAAATTTCTATCGGAAATTCATTCCTTCATTTTCAGCTATTGTTCAACCCATTGTCCGTCTTTTAAGGAAAGATACTTCCTTCCAATGGACTGCCAGTCAAGAAACAGCCTTTCAGAGACTCAAACATCTGTTTACTAGTGAAGCCATCCTGGCTCAACCAGACACTACCAAACCCTTCCTGGTGGAAACTGATGCTTCCGAACATGCTATCGGGGCCGTTCTCAAGCAAGCTAAGGGAGACGGATTGGAACACCCAATTGCTTAATTATCACGCACATTATAACCTAGTAAAACTCATTACTCAGTCCTGGAGAAAGAATTATTCGTCATCAGACAAGCCTTCACAGATTGGCGTCACCTCCTTGTGGGCGCAAGGCATCCGGTCGTGGTAAGGACCGAACATCGGAATCTCCAGGTTCTACAGGCCATGGAATGCCGAAACAATCGCCAGGCAAGATGGGCCAACTTTTTTGCCCAATATCAATTCAACATTCAACCCATCCCTGGTCCATCCAGTGTAGTAGCGGATGTTCTTTCCCGAAGACCGGATTACATAAAAGAGGATGATCCACTCCTTCCCAAGATGTTTCCCGACAAGGTGTTCATAGCACAGGCTACCCCTCTCTTGGAAATGATATGTGAAGAGCGTGCAACTTCGGACATTTGGAAGGAGTTCAATACAGATAATCCTTGGACTCTCTCAATCACGGATGGATACCTCTTTAAGGACAAATGTTTGGTTGTACCTACCCCGAAAATTCAATCCAATATCATGAGATCATGAGTCTTTGCCATGACACGTTTCATTCCGGGCATCGTGGTGTAACCGCCACCTATCAGACAATCAGAAGAAACTTTTGGTGGCCTCAGTTGCGCTCTGACGTACGCGCTTATATACAAGTGTGTTCAGTCTGCAACCAGAATAAGATCGACAACAGGAAACCAGTAGGTTTGCTTCAACAACCAGAATTACATCTCGACCCTGGGAATTCATTGCCACTGACTTTATCGTGGACCTTCCTCCCTCCAGAGGATTTACCACTATAATGGTTACCATAGACCTCTTCTCTCACATGGCCCATTTGACCCCGTTAACCAAACTCCCTTGAGCTCCCGAGATGGCAGAGGTCTTAGTCTCTCACATATTCCGCTTGCATGGCCTACCCTCCAAAATCATCTCTGATCGCGGACCTCAATATGTTTCCAGGTTCTGGAAGCATCTTTGTAAGCAATTGGGTATTCAACGGGCTTTGTCATCAGGTTACTACCCACAAACAAATGGGATTACTGAGAGAGTAAACCAAACCCTGGAACAGTATCTACGTTGTTTTGCATCTAAGGTACAAGATGACTGGTCGCTCCTTATTCCTGTAGCCGAATTTGCCTACAATAATTCAGACCATTCCACGACAAGGATCAGTCCGTTTCTGTGTACTCAAGGGTTTCACCCTTCAGTGATACCACCACTCCTGCCTCCACCCCCATTAACTCCTTCAGTAGACGCATGGATCGCTCAACTAAGCTCCATTCACAAGCAAGTTAAGGAATATCTAGAAAAGGCCAGGATGGACATAAAGAGATGTGCGGATATCAAAAGGCGTCCCGGGCCTTCTTACACTGTCGGAGATAAAGTTTGGCTCTCATCTCGTTATCTACCCAGACACCTAAGACCCAACAAGTTGGCTCCTCGCTTCTATGGACTCTTCCCGGTAATTGAGATTATCAACCCAGTCGCCTTTCGACTCCAATTACCCACCACTTGGAAGAAGATCCACCCTGTCTTTCATACATCACTGCTAAAACCCTTCCATCAGTCAAGTAAGCCAAGTCCTCGACCTCCTCCACTTCTTGTTGACAACCAAACCGAGTTCGAAGTGTCCCGGATCTGTGATTCCAGATACAGAAGAGGTTGTCTTCAATATTTGGTAGAATGGAAAGGCTATCCGCCTAGCGAACGAACTTGGGAACCAGTCTCCAATATAAATGCACCACGCCTACTCCTACGTTTTCACCGGTCTCACCTAGGCAAGCCGGGTGGACTGGAGTTTAGGAGGAGGCATGCTGTCATGTATCGACAATATCAACCCTTCTGGTCTGCCTGGTCCTTCATGTTGTACGCTCGTGCCTTCTAAAGATGCAGATAATGGGTCCCTGTCACACGTCATAGCTGCAGTGCAAGACCTAGTGGCCAAAATAAAAAAGGAAGCTGGCATTCAAGAGGAGGACTGGTTTACAATGGCATTCTGCTGGGCCCCATCCTGGCTGGGAGCACTTGTGTAGATGCTGGTACCTGTCATCGTGTTCATTGTGGCCCTTTTTTACACCTGCCAACTGGGTCTTCCATGTTGTGCCAAAGCAGTGCCTAATAGCACAATGAAGATGGTTTCAATTGGCGTTTCAAAAATACCTCATACCACAAAGGAGATAAAAATACAAATTGCCAACTCCATTCCACGCATGGTCCCGATACCCTATGGAGATGAAGTAGACAGACTGTACCACACGATCATTGTCCCTCTGACCCCCAGACCCTGAAAATTATAAGGAAGTATGGGCAGATTTAGCAGGGGATGAGGGATGTATCTATATGACATGTACTCCCAAAGAATATGCGCAAGCGGGAGAATGCCTGTGAAATGTATGTAGGGCATGGATGCCAATAAAGGAAACACCACCATATGAAACTGCGGTGAGGAGGGAAAATGAGCTCAAGTATGCAGAGGATTTTGTTGCTGTAGAAGTAACGAAAGGGGGAATGTTGGGAAGGAAATTAGCCTTTCCCACACCCCTTGGTGCTTTAGAGTGAGGCGAGTCCCATAGACAGACGTGCAATGTACCAGGGGGAGAAAGATGTACTAAGAAACCCGGCACAAACAAAATATTGCAGGACTGAACTGGTGGGCGGAACTGCACCCGCTCGCAGACCTTCAGCCGGCACCATTTATGAATGGTGCCGGTGCATCCGTCCTCCCCATTCCCATTGGGTCCAATGGTACTCAATGGGAATGGGGAGTAATATTTTCCAGTGCCTGGGAAAGGGCAAATACCATTTCCGCCGGGGCTGTAATGCCACGGCAATTGCCCATTGCCGGGTGCCGGAAAATTCAGGCTCCGGCGGCAGCCGTGCCGGTACTTACCTAGTTCAAGAAACCCTGACCGCAGACCACCATCCATAAAATCATTGGTCATAAAAGATCTAAAAGAACACAACCATTTCACCTTATTCCATAAATTCCCTGTTTGGAATACGAGGTACATGGAGGATTACATCATAATTCAAAACAAGGGTGGAAGCCTTGGGTGCGGAGAGCGCGATACCGAGCAAAGAATGTGTGGGTTAGCATGATTGTGTTCCTCCCCCTATGCCAGTCCCAAGGTTTCCCAGGTGCATGCCATAATGATGTATTAGTTACATCTTGCAATAGTAACTCTGTAATAGCAACATGTGAAGCGACTGACCTTCAGTCCCTGGAGAGATGAGCCCAGCCGACCCCACATGACAGAAAACAGACGATGGAGACTGGAACCAATCGCAGCCTGGCATCCCCTATGGAGCAGGCCCATGTATAGGGTCTCACCAACCAGCCACGCAGATTTCTACTATATGGTGATGAGGCTGTGATGCCTTATAAGCTTTTGTTTGTATCACTTGAGGCCAGAACGTTCTCGAACAGCAGAGGTCTTTGCTTGCATCCTTACTTTTTGTACAATTAAAACGTGTTATCCTGCTAGGGAAAAACGACCAAGAGATTTCTTGCAAGGATGTCTTTTTTTCTGGCATGAGTGTACAGGGGTGTTGCTTCACCTACTTGCCTGTCCTTCGCTTTTTCTACTTCTGGCATACTTTAAGGGTAGATTGAATTTCCTTAGTATTTTTTAAAGTGGGATTATGGGTTTCATTCGTTTAGCGAAAGAAGATGTAGAGAGGGCAACATTTCTGCAATTCTTCGTGCCGTACCTCTGATATTGAGGAGGACCTTTGATCTTAGGGATAAAAAAGATGTGTTCTTCTGGTATAATAGGGTTAGGTGTTACAACCCTAGGTTTGACCACTTTAGCTTTAACCTGAAGCTGCAAGATATCAAAATGACAGTAAGCCATAACGTCTGCTGGTATAGTGGTAAGAATATCCCCTTCAGAGGAAAAATACTGCGTCTCATCCCATGTGATCTTCTCACTACCATGTGCTTGTCTCCATCCAGGTGATCCTCCCGCAGTACACCACCACCAGGGTTAGGATCAGGAAGCGTCTGCCCTCCCCTGGCCACCTGAAAGGAGACGTTAGGCATGATTTTTGTGAGGGATCCGCCGGATGCTTCACACCTATGATGATTATATCACTCTACATTGATATTGGAGTACGGGCTGGAGCAGCCTTTATTTAGTTTTACCTTAACCAGGGGTGAAAGCCGATCTACCACATTGATAGCCTAATATATCTTTTTGGCAGCCATTAGGATGCTAATGTATTTCTTTAAGTCCTACACTCGGCCATTCTGTTTTTGGGGCTTCTTTTATTTAAGGGATCCATGAGGAAGGCCAGAAATACTTTTTGTGCACACGTGGACTCCTTGTAGTCATAGCTATGCGCACTCTGTAGTGGATTCAACTGGCGCAGACTAGGTCCTGACACTGGAATGGCCACATCACATCCTGTGGTTGTGGTATGGGGTAAATGGAAGTTTAAGGAGGCAACCAGATTGGCTGACTGCCCAACACTTTGTTTCTAAACCCGTAATGTGATTAGTGGACTGACTTAGGCCAGCACCTCTGTGAGTGACTATAATAAAAAAAGAGAATGGGCCTCATTATGGGTCTGGCGGTGCGGGTTGCCGCCAGACCCGAAAAATACTACTGCCGCCTGGCTTCCCGGTAACACCAGGGGATTACAACCCTGGGGTCTGGGAAGTTTAGGCGCCGGGATTTTGTACGTCCCCATTCCCATGGACTCCTACCGGTCTCCATGGAAATGGGGACCACTGAAGCACTGGCACCGTGGTTAACGGTGCCGGTGCTTCCGTGACTGCTTCCCTACCATGGCTGCTATGCAAGGCAGCGTCAATCCTGTCAGGCACAGTGGCTCCGGTAGTCAAACCCATAGTGTGCCGGGCCGGAAACAATGGTGCTGGTAGGCTTACCGGCACCATTGTTTTCGAACCGGTGCCCTTGTAATGAGGCACAATGTTTATTTTATATGGCTAAAGAAACATCAACCTTTACAACAAAAATACCAAGTTCATTTACACATAATCAATCATCAAAAAACCAAATCGTAATAAACATCCATATTACACATAAAAAGTGATAATCAAAAGTTTAAAAAATATGGCAAATTCATGAATATCAATGTAATAGGTCACAACTGAGATAAAAAATCCAATAATGGTACACATTAATTTGGTTGAAATAACCTATAAAAGCAAGCTGTGGGGGGTCACAAATGTAAGGCAGACAACTTTGTAACATTTTTCAAAAGTTTCCATTTCGTTAGATTTGAAAGGTTGGATAAACGCCTCACTTTCCCTATCCTAACGAGGATTTCCTTGCCTAAAATAACTAAAGGAAACACTCTAACAAAAGGTTTTCGGTCCCTCACACTTATGTTCACAACAAATCAACAAGCAAATGTATGGCAGTTTAACAACAACACAATGGGCCTCATTACACGGACGGCGGTAAGGGTTAACGGTCACCGTTAATGGCAACGGTGACCGTTAACCCTTACCGCCGTACTACGAGGTCCCTTTGCGGGTTGGAGGATTTAACGCCTGCTTCTTGCAGGCGTTAAAATCCAACCCGCTAAGGGACCTCAGAGCTAATTACGGCACCGCAAAATTGCGGTGCCGTAATTAGCGCCTTCCCCATTCCCATAGAGCCCTATGGGGCAGAAATGGGAATGGGGAAGGGCAATGGCGGAAAGGGATTTACCGCCCCTCCAACCTTGGAATGGGGCGGTAAATCCCCTTTCCGCCAAGGCGGTGCCGGTATTTTACCGGCATGAGCCATGGCGCTAATAGCGCCATGGCTCACCGCCTACCGTGTAATGAGGCCCAATTAGTATTATAATCCACATCACAATAGCTGCTTCTTCTGATAACCTGGGCAAACTCCCCTTCACCAGATTCAAGCAGGCTTCTTTCCAACTGTAGCCAATGTCTTAAAGGGGTAGTTCACTAAAAAATTTTATTGTCTCAAAAGAATGGCCATAATAAAAAATATATATATAAATATTTTTAAAGAAATTTCCTATGTAGACTTTTGGGGATATGAGGCTCAATGTTTTTAAATGGGGGCATTCCTTTTGTAAAATGAAGCAGCCTATTATTGCTGCTCACGCTGCAATAATCAAGCAAAATCCCCCGACTGGCAGCTTTTGCTTACTGCTGCCAGGGAGCAGAGCTTAACATGAAGAGGAGGCCACCACAGTAATTGCCTTGACTTTCTTTTTATGTTTCCTGTAAAATGAAAGGGACAGCAATTATAAATACTTCACCGGCCGCCGGCTGAGTCTTCATAATTGCTATGACTTTCTTTTCAAGTCTCCAAGCACAGGAAACTGACAAAGAAAGTAATGGAAATTATGAATACTCTGCTGGCAAAGTATTCATAATTGGCAGTACTTTCGCTTTAAGTCAAGGGAGCCCGGGAGACTTAAAACGAAAGATGCAGCAATTATAAATACAACAGCTTTGTATTTATAATTGCTGGTATGAAAGGTGCAGCAACTATAAATACAACAACATTGTATTTATAATTGCCAGTACTTTTCCCTTTAAGGGGTTAATTCATAGAATTTGTCGCAGAAGTAGCGCACGTGGCTAAAGCAGAGAGGGAGCGTGCGCCAGCCGTGTGCACTAAACAGCATTCTGGCGCACTGCGTATTTATGGATTTCCCAAGCTATTTTGAGCCGTGGTGCAGCGAACATCCGGCAGCGCGAGTTACGCCCCCAAGAACGCCCCTTGCACAAGGAAAAGCCATAGAAATCTCCAATACGGTGCAAAGGGCCGCGCTAACCGTGGACCAGCTTACAGGTCCGCTACACTGTAATAGCGTGAAAAACGACGCATACCCCGTTCACGGGAGCCAAAACGTGTGAAAATGTACTTATGCACCCCCTTGAATACGGGTATCCCGCTCGCGGGAGCCAAAACGTGTTAAAATCTCCCCGCGCACCCCCTTCGATGCACGTACCCCGCTCGTGGCAGTCAAAACGTGGGGAAATCAACTCACGCACCCCTTGAATACGCGTACTCCACCTGTGCCAGGCAAATTGCGTGGAAAATGTCCCCACTGTGGTGTGGGCTGCCTGTGGGTCATGGTCTGGGGTGATGTGCTGCCTGCGGGGCATGGGGAGGGTGGATGGGCTGCCTGCGGGCATGGTCAGGGTGGATGGGCTGCCTGCGGGTCATGGTCCGGGGTGATGGGCTGCCTGCGGGGCATGGTCAGGGTGGATGGGCTGCCTGCGGGTCATGGTCTGGGGTGATGGGCTGCCTGCAGGTCATGGTCTGGGGTGATGGGCTGCCTGCGGGTCATGGTCAGGGTGGATGGGCTGCCTGTGGGGCATGGTCAGGGTGTATGGGCTGCCTGCTGGTCATGGTCTGGGGTGATGGGCTGGCTGCAGGTCATGGTCTGGGGTGATGGGCTGCCTGCGGGTCATGGACAGGGTGGATGGGCTGCCTGCGGGGCATGGGGAGGGTGGATGGGCTGCCTGCGGGTCATGGTCAGGGTGGATGGGCTGCCTGTGGGGTATGGGGAGGGTGGATGGGCTGCCTGTGCATATTCCGGGGGTGCGCATGGAGTTTTACACACGATTGACCTGGCGCGAGCGGGGTACACGTATTCCGGGGGTGCGTGGGGAGTTTCACACGCTATTGGCCTGGCGTGAGCGGGGTACGCATATTCCAGGGGTGCGCGTGGAGTTTCACACGTGATTTGGCAGTGTGGGCCCTCCCAGGTGTGCCACTCCCCACTCCCCATGCCCCACAGGCAGCCAACACTACAGGGGACTACCCTACACCCCTGGGCATGCACCGCCGGCAGCCCATCACCCCAGACCATGACCCGCAGGCAGCCCATCACCCCTGACCATGACCCGCAGGCAGGCCACATGGCACCATGCACTTGGAGCCCCGACACAAGTTCCATCCACTCCACATTGAATTCCCCATGTCATGATAGATACCAAATAACCAGTATGCCCATGAATACATGTCCGTCAGAGCCCCACAATGCCGACACATGACTGAGAAAACCCACATTGTGACATGCACGAAAACAATGAGAGAACACCACACAAATGAAGTAGAAAAAAATGTGTTAAATACAAAAATGAATGAATGAAATCAAATCACACAAGAAAACAAATAATAAATACAAGTCTGAATGTCCAAAAATAAGTCTGAAATCAATACAATCCAAAGTAAAATGGCTCCAAAGCGTCCTTCCATAAAACAAAATCCAAAGGTCCAAAAAAAGCAAAGCATTCCACCATGGGTCAAAAAATAAAGTAAATCCAGGTCCATAACTATATACAAAAGAATATCCAAGGGTCCATGAGCCCAACAATCCAAAGGAAACCTAACCAAAATCCTACCTACTAAATAACTATATACAAAAAGGCGGGGCATAGTCCATGCGCCCCAAAGAAGAAAAAAACCAAAAAGGAAACCTACACCTTCATAACTATTTACAAAGGCAGTGGGCTAGTCCGACGGCTTACTAATTGATGTCCTGGGCCTCTGCATCATCGAACTCCACTTCAATGTCCCAGAGGCGGGCCTCTTTCCTGGCCTCGAGGTCTCGCAGGGATGCAGCCATGGCCTCCTCCAACTCCCTACGAGTTGCCTCGAGGCACGCAGCCCGCCTCAACGCCCGGTACATGCAGTTCTCCACCCTGACCATTGTGAGCCGTGCCCTCTCCGCCCGCTGCCGCTCCGCGTCTATTTGCCGGCCCAACCGCTGCCACACGGAAGACACTCCCAATCCTGGGTCCTCCTGCCCGACGGCCGTTGCCTGCCCATGGGATGTTGATGGCCCCGAGCCATGATCGCTCCCACCCTGAGCCTGCTGCTGCTGTGCACGTGCCCTGCATGTCCTCTTCTTGCTGGGGTCCAGTTGGTGGGGTGGCCACCCCTGCTGGACCTCCGACTCCCGACTGTGGCAGGGATGTGTCCTCCACCAGCCTGGCCGCTGGCTCTGGGGCAGCTCCACAGGGGGCCCAGATGATACTTGGGCCGGATGATGGCACGGAGGACGACTGGCGCATAGGGGGCTCAGTTGTGGAGGGGTCGCAAGAAGTTCCAGCACACAGAGGGACCCAGTGCCGATGACCTGTCCTAGTAGGTCGACGTGGCCAAAGAGGTTTTCGAAATGATGTGCATTGTCCAGACGAGAACCCTGCACGTCATCCCGAATACCACTTTGGCACAACGCCATCCCAGCTAGGACAGGCTCAATACAGTCATAGATTGCAACGTCTGCAGGGTAAGGAAGGCCAGTTGTTGTAGGCACATCTCCTCCCTGAAAACGGGTCTGGATGGAGGCATCTTGCTGGTGCCGGATGATGCAGTCACAGGATCGGGGTCATGATTACACACAGGCACCTCTGCAGCGGCCTGTGCTGCCTCCTGTCCCTGCCCCTGGACTGCACCACTAGCACCAGTGGAATCCTCCCTCCAGGCCCTGTGCGTGGGCCTTCCACAGCTTCCTCCTCAACCAACCCCCCCACCAACCTGGATGACTTTGTGCCATCTTCCTCCATAGGCCTCTCTATGGGCTCAGCTGCCCCTACTGCTGCCGAGGAGTCTACCTCCAAACTCCGCCTCTTCGACCTTCCCTCGGCAGCTGTGGCCGTGGACGCGGCACCAGACTCCTCACTCCCGGAAGAGATCACTACGTGGGAGGGGAGCTATGCCTTGCGTCTCCGGCTGGCGGTGGGATCCCGGCTGCTGTGCTCCACAGCACCGTCTCCGCCCTCTTCATCAGTCGACGTGGCACACAGGGAGAGACAGAACACAAGCATCAGGGCACTGTAGAATGGTCTGATACACACATGACAGTTGCACATGAGTGGCAGTGTCAAACTTCACAGGTAGCATGACACTCCCCAACACTCATATCATTAGAAAACACACAAATGCACAAACTAACAGGAATCGTGCAGCAGGCAGCGGCATCCATACACACACACCAGCATGAACATCCGAAGGTTGGCATGACGTCACAAGCAACATGGAGAGTGCGCAACACATGCACACACGCCACCAGACAGACATGCATCTGTACATCGCCACCACCTGTCACAGTGCGCTCTTCCGCAACTATGTCACATCTGCCAATCGGGTTCCTACATGTCTGTGTCACATGCATCCATGGCATATCACAGTCGCACACATGTCAAACACACACACACCCTCATGTACACTGTGCATGTACATCAAGGTGGAACAAGCATCCATGTGTCACATCCCAACTATGGCATAGTACATACACAGAAATGCTAACATGTGTGCGTCTCCACATGCAGTTGTGCATTATGCTTTGGAACACATACACCATTGATGTGCATCACACATGACACGACTCACATGCAGCAGGGTCATGTCCCTGCACATACACATCCATACATGGGCCTTTCCAGACATATATCCAAGCTGCACGCTCCTGGCACACCTCAACATGCGCTGCGTACAATAAGTACGCATGGACACTTACCGCTCGACTCCGGACAGGTATCCTTCTCGAGGACCTGGCGGTGAAGTGCTGGGTTAATGCGTTCCAGGACCCTCATGTCGTCGGTGGTAAGGTGGACCCGGCACATCACTGCATCCACTGCGTCCAAGAGGCGCTGGGCCTTCCTGAGGGTCCTGGAACTGAAGTCCTCCCAGCGCTCACGAACGTGTGGTAGGTCGCAGGTTGCCACCCCCTCCGGGCTGATGGCAACCACGATGTCCATCCAGATCCTCCTCCGTCCATCCTTGTTGGCGCGTGTTCTTCCAAAGAGGGCATCATAATGCACAAGGACCTGCTCGACCAGAATGCCAACCTCTCCTGCTGTGAAGCTGGCAGCCCTCTGCCTCTCTGGCTGGGGGTTGCCAGTGGTCTCAGATGCTGTTTCCCCCGACATGGCAACCCCTGAGGCAGGTGTGGGTGGGCAACTCTGGTCCTGGTGCTGGGCTGTGGAGCGATGGAACTGCAGTCGGGAGTCTTCTTTTCCAGCAGGGGTGGTCACAGCAACTGGACCCCTGCAGATGGCTGACATGCAGGCACCAAATAGCAGGGCACGTGGCCAGCAGGCAGGCAGGCAGCAGCAGATGGCTGGTGGGAGGGGGCTCGGGGCTCCGGGGGGCAGGAAAATGGCCTTCTGGGCAGGAGCGTGGTCTTCCGTGTGTTGTTGCGTGGCCAACGGAGTGATTTGGCACGTGGAAAAACAGCACGTCAGCGTGCAATTCGAGGAAAGGGCCTTAGCGCGTAAGCACGTAAGTGACATGATGCGCGCGGGCGTTTCCCTCAGCACAGGTGCATAGTGAATCCGCATGTGCAAAAACAGCACGTCTGGGTGTCACTGCGTGTAATTGGAGGAAAGGGCCTTAACGCGTAAGTGACGTGGCACGCATGGACGTTTCTCTGGACAGGCTTCAAATGGCCGCGTAGAACGCCATTTTCTTGTACGTGCTTTTTGTGGAGAGCGAGAAGGTTATTCTTGTACTTCTTGTCGGATCACACGCGATTACTTCACAACGGTTGCAGTGTGTACTCCTTGTTTACTGAGACAGCGTTCAATTCTTCTATTGGCGGGGGTGTTGCCAACGCACCCACGCACGTCTTTTTCACGTTCTTTTTTGCAGGCAGACGGTGAGTCGCGCACGTATTTTTCCACTGTGGTTGCCCCCGTGTGTCGCGTACCCATTCAGAGGTCATTGTAGCCTGCGTTTAACACGTGTACGTCTTTTGTGTGTTTCTATGTGCCACAGCGTACTGCGGGTACTTAATTCCACGCACATGGGCTACCGAGGGGTCGCGTGTACGTTAAATTTTGTTTTCGGGGTGCCTGAGCATTGTGTGACCCGTCATCTTCCCCCAGGGTTCACAGACAGCCTTGCTAGAGCACAGGGGTACGTATTGCATCTAGTACCCTGCCCCCTTAACCTCAATTGCCCAGGACATCCCATTCCCACAAGAACATCAGTGCCATGGTTGGGAGGTGACCAAGTGGTAAGGGAGGCAAAGGTGTCCGACCTCCAAGAGGTGTCCACGGTAGGGGACGTGGCCAGGATGAGCAGGGTGGCCAAGGTGGCAGTGGTGGCCAACGTGGGCAGGGTGGCCCAAGAGGCCAGTGTGTCGAGGACCAATCAGGGACAGCTATGTCCCCCCCCCCAAATAGGTCGGGGAGATGCAGCTGACACCATCCCAGCTCAGGCCCTGTTAACCCGGCCCAGATTGGTCACGGAACTGGCACGGGATGACTAACAGGCCGACTTCCGTGTCACGAAGTCAAAGCCACATGTGGCGGTGAAAGTTGCTGTCACCAGGCCACATGGATCTGGGGCAGCAATGTCATCTGCTGCCCCAAGTGGCCAGGGTGAGGAGGCTGCAGGGGCAGCTGCAGGTCAATCCACCCTGGCTCTGAGTCACCCAGCCGAGACAGTGTTGGTCCCAGACCATCACACCAAGGCAGTTGTGCCGCTTGGTCCTGGCAACAGCACTCAGCAGTCAATGCCTGCAGTGAGACCTTTGGTCATCGTTCCATTGCCTGCTTCCAGTGCCCAGTCCACTTGCGCTTCAGCCCCTACCGGCCAGAGCGGCGTAAGCCACTCAGGGTCCGCACCACCTCTCAAGAGGAAGAAGCGTGCTCTTGCGGAACAGGCTGGGACCCCAGACACGGCTCGTCCCTCCGGCACGTCAAGGAAGCGGAGTTTCAATGATGTGGAACTAGACGCACTTGTGGGCTACGTGTCCGCCCATGGCCGCGACATGCTGGTGACTGCAAGGTGCAAGACTACGCCTGCTCAACATAGGGCCCACTGGCAGTGCATCGTGGACCAGATTAGTTCCCTTGGATTTGTGAAGTGCCCAGCTGATGATTGCTCAAAGCGGTGGAATGACCTCAAACACAGAGCAAAAAACAAGCTGGCTTCCAATTAGGCCTCTACTCTGGTGACTGGCAGTGGGTCTCCACCAGAGGAGGATGAACTCACAGAACATGAGGCAATCGCTGGAGGGTTCATCGCAGAGGATCAGATCCAAGGCCTGGGAGACCTACCAGATCTTGAGGCAATGTCCGGTGAGTGGCCATGTGTGTGTGTGCAAACCATGTGTATGTTGCTTGGGTGATGTGTTCTGATTATGTGCCAGTCTTATAGGTCACCCATGTGGTGCCTCCAAACCATCCCCCGCCCTTGGGTTTGGGTTTCACAGTATCCCTACTGACCGCAGAAAACACTTTGCACCTGATGACTGCACTTGCCCTTCAACTGGCAACATGTCACAACATTGTTAATACTGTTTTTCTTTTCATTCTGCCTTATTGATGGGATCATTTGCATGATAAACACACATTTTTGTGCTGTTATGCCCCAAATTCACCATACTTCAGACATAGATTTCACCCCACAATGCCCCACATTTGTTAACTTTTTATGGGAATTATTTCATCAATCCGGCTGATTGACTTTTGTGCACCTACACATGCACTGCACACGATCCCTTCGGAGCCCTGTTTGAGTGTTGAACATGACAATTGACTTGTGTCATGTCCAAGTGACCAACCATTGATGTATCCATGTGCCTACCATCACTGTATTAGTAAACACTGGCTTTGTTGCAGCGTGTGACACATGTGTGTTTTGTCACACTCGTTTGCATGTTCTATTTTATGATATGCGTCTCACATGGATGGGGGACAGTACTGATTTACTACCATCTGGTGTCCTTGTCAATTCTGCCATGGCTATGCTACGTGCCATCTGTGGGCTGGCATGTGTCATGTTTGTGGATTGTCCATGCCACTCACAGGCTAATATGTGATGCAGGTGCTATGCACCATGCAGCATGTGTTGCTTTTCCATTTTGGAGTCCTCAATGTCTGCTTTTAGGGTCCCCTTCCACTTCATTTCCAGTGCATGCATGCCAGAGTTAGTGTCATGTGTGACATGTTTCATTAATATGTTCGATGTGTAGATTGTGATGCCTATGTGTGTCGGCTATGCTGTTCATGCCTGTCTTCATTACTTTTGTTGTATTTTTGTGCAGGTGATGAGGCACTAGATGCTGTTGAGGAGGAGGAAATGGCACAGGTGCAGGAGTACTCATAGCCCCAACCAGGCACCAGTGGAGGACGTGGGGTGGTGGTGAAGGAAAATCCATTAGTCCTACAGACCATCCTGTCCACGGGTGTCTCTGGCTACACCTGATGACCTCTATGCCTCAGGTGCTGAATCAGACATTGAAACAAATGTCCCGTCGCAGGTGAGTTTTTCTGGCAGGGATGCTGTTCTGTCCAATGCACCTGCACTGGGGGTCGACCCATCAATGGGCCATTCGGTGTTGGAATGTCCGCCTGTGGTGGTTACAGATGCAGGGTCACACTCCACTATATTTGCTCCTGTTCCTGGGCCAGCAGATCAAAGGAGGAATGCAGTACTGCAGCCTCAGGCAGTGCCAGCACAGCAAGGTGCACATCACCTTGGCCCAAACAGGTGTGGTGTCCGGCCACGCAGTGGCCGTGCACCACCAGGCAATACTGTGTGGGAGAACTCCATGTATACTATTGCAGCACAACAAGGGGCATCATGTGAAATGATGGCTCCGGCCGTGGATGGGTGGCCACTTCCATTATCCCCCAGAAAGGCAGGTGGAGCTCCAGCAGCAGGCAACAGAGTCCACGTGCCGCTCACACAGGGAGGGCATGTTGGCATCCAACAGGGATGGACGGGCTGCACTGGAGACTCTGCGCACAGCCATATCTGCAGAGTCACAGGCCCAAGGGATGCCCTGAGATTAGAACACAGGTCCCTCTGGGTGCACTTGCTGTACAAGGTCAGAACAGCAGCGGGTGCAGCTAACACACACAATCTCAGCTGAGCTCCAGGCAACCCGTGAGGAGATCCGGGCATCACTTGAGGCCTTGCAGGCAGAAGTCTGTGCTACCCGCGATGTGCTGCATGCGGATCTCCGGACCATCACCCTGCAGAACCAAACCTTTCAGACCTGCATGCTTGCTGCCATGGAGGAGCATGCCAGGGCTTTGTGTGGTTTGCCTCCCATACCACGCACACTTCTAATGTACCACCTGAGGGTGACGACAGCGACGACAGTTCTCCCACTATCAGGTAGCCGTGCAGGCCATGAGCCCATGGAGGTTTTTTCTTTCTCAACATCCACGCATGGGTCCCCCCCCCACCCTACTGGTCGACCCATGGCCATTTTTGATTTTGATTTTTCATTTTTAATTTCTTTTTTTTCATTTTTCTTTTTCATTTTATTTTTTTTTTCTTTTTTATTTTTTATTTTTTGTATTTGCATTTGATTTTTAATTTTTAATTAGGATTTGAATTTTTTATTTTCATTTTTGAGTTCATTTTTTCATTTTCTTTTCATATTTCATTAGAATTTTTCATTTTCATTTGATTTTTTCTTTTTTCATTTTCATTTTTTCATTTGAATTAGAATTTTTCATTTTCATTTTATTTGAATTGTTTAGTTTTACTTTTCATTTTAATTTCATTTTTCATTTTCATTTTTGATTTTTCCTTTCCTTTTTTGTTCATGACTTTTTTTTTAGATTGTACATTCATGTTACAGTGTGTTGCTTTGTGTGGCTCCCGTATGCATCCACTGTGTGTTCCAGCTGGGCCCATGCAGGTTTGCCCTGTGTTTGTGTTTGAAACTTGGGGTCCTGACACATATGCCACTCCTGCTTCCCTTGTCCATGGGCTCGCAAGGGTGTCACTGTGTAACAGTAACTTACACAGAGGCATTGGGCTTCCATAAGTTGTGTGGGTAGTCTGTAGTTTGTGCCACTTGCACTATTATGATTGCTTACTGTCATACGTTGCCACTGTTGGGTCCTGTATTAATGTTTTGTCTTGCTGGTAAGTATTTGTTCATGTATGCTGTTTCTTTTTCATTGGTGGGAGGGAATTTTCTCTCGCCTGTTTCCATTTGGGACGGTGCACTTTGTGACACTTGTGTCATGTGCTGTGCATTCATTTGGTTGCTTTGACATTGCATCCCATGCCATGGTGTGTTGGGCAGCTGAAATGGGGTTTGGGAGGGGTTGGGTGACATACCACTATTTGGGTGTACTATTTTGCAAGGGGGTAGTCCTTCATACTGCATGAATGTGTGCCTTTTACTGACACAGCATTGGGTTTGTTTAAGTAGCTAGGGATGCACACAATGTAGCACTTCCAGGAAAACAATCGCAGGGTGGTATGGTTGTGACAGTTGACTGTCCCTTTTGTCATCATCATCAATTGTCAGCTGGTATCTGCCAAGCCTGCGTGCACTCCGCAGGGGTGGGATATTAGGTGAAAAAATGTGCCACAAGCTGGGTACGGGCTGCCTCACCACATGCCCTTTCCCCTCCCATGCACAGCGGGCGTGCATGTGGTTAGGGATGTGGGGCACCACCATGTCCACCGGCACGCCCTGCCGGGTTGCAACGTTGTGCAGGACACATGCTGCCACTATGATCCTTCACACTACTGGGGGCGCATATAGCAGCTGGCCACCAGAGCAGTCAAGGGAGCGAAAACGTGACTTGAACACCCCGAATGTGCACTCCACTATGCCCCGGGTTGCAATATGGGCTGTGTTGTATTTTACCCAGGGTGGTGTGGTGGTGTTCCGTATTGGCATCATCATGTAGGTGCTCAGAGGGTAGGCACTGTCCCCTGGGGAGGTGATAATGGTTGTCATTAGTTGGGTTTTGCCATTTGTCAGTGTCTGACATGCATGCATGCGCAGATGCATTTCTACTCACCAATGAGCCATGTGTCACCATGCCTCCCAGCTTCCAGGTATACAGAGGCATCACATACAACCTGCACGTTGATGGAATGCCAGTGCTTGCGGTTTTGATAGATGTGCTCAGTTGCCCTAGGAGGACGTAGAGCTACATGGGTGCAATCAATGGCACCTAGCACTTTGGGGAAGTGTACCACCCCATAAAATTCCTGGACCATGGCCTGCCTTTCTGCGCGTGTTCTGGGCATGTATATGTGTCTGCGGACTGAGGGGCATGCAGTCATGATTGCCAACACCTGGTGTAGGTAGCGTGACTGCGTGACCTGTGAGACTCCCCAACTATGGCACTTGTCAGCTGACCCAGTAGCCAAGAAATGCAGTACATTGGCACTTCTACACTGAAATGACCCAGTAGCCAAGAAATGCAGTACATTGAGCACCTTTTCCAAGGGGCTCAGTGCTTGGGAGCACAGGGTGGGTGATGTGAGGTCATCCTCACACTCAGAAACCAATTGTAGGATGATTTGGGGTGGAAACCTGTACCTCCCATAGACCTGGTCATCAGGCATCCCAAAAAGGCTGGTCCTGGGTACAAAAATGCCCGGTCTGGCTATCCCCCTCCTCCTGTGGTGTCCCACGACCACTGCTGCAAGGAACGGTATATTCATCGTAGCGTATGAGCTTCTTTGTTGTTTGTGTGCACTTTTATGCTGCGCGGGGCCGCTTACGCCTGCTTCCTGCTGGCGTACGTGTTTCCGGATTAGTGCGTATTTTGTGGCACGCGGATTTCCCCTGTTCGAGTCCATGAATACGCGTTGTTAGCGTGCTTTTGGCGTTGCAAGGATTTAGCAGCGGTACTTCCCCCGTAACGCCCACATTTTCACATGTTATTCCCCATTCCACGTGTGCCACCCCCTTTTTAGGTGTGTGCACTGCCCTGTGTGCGCCTTCACTGGCCGTCTCGCACAAAGCCTTCGGGATGTCGCAATGACGTGTGCGCCACATGGCGATTCAGCGCACATCTCAGGTAAACCACGTGCAGCGCATTCCATGAATCGTCAAACGGCTGCGTGCTTGGCTTTAGCACGCGTGCGCTGCGATTTTCACGCTTGCACTCCCCTTTTCATCGCACATTAATTCCATGAATTAACCTGTCAGTCTCCCGGGGCTCCACCGAGCCGAGGGAAGCCCCGAGAGACTTCATACGAATGGTACGGTAATTACTGTGTCTCTCATGCGCTCCTGTGCCGAGGGCACTCACCAGCAGCCCATGGCAGAATGAACCTGATAGCATTCTCTGCTCCCCTGCTGTAATAAGCAAAAGCTGCCAAGCACAGGAAGCACATTCATTTGACAAAATGGATGCCTCCTAGTGCTTGAAACTTTTGACTTTGAGCCTCATTCCACAAAATTTGACATCAGAACGTCAAGTGACATCAGAAGCTGTTCAATGTGTGTATACGCACTTGCAACGTCTAAAATTGACTTTGGCAAGCTTGGAACACAAAATGTCAATTCCTTTATCAATTGTAACACAAAATTCTGTGTGTACTGTATCATATGCACATGTGGGCAGCGCTATATTGGCAGTACTATTCAGCCTTTAAAGATCAGAATATGCGAACATATGTCTACCATCTCAAATCAGGATTCTAAATACCCACTTGCGATGCATTAGCAAAAAGTTCACCAGATGGACAATAAGGCAATTATCAGATTTGTGGGCATGCCGAAAGTTGCCCTACTTCAACGTGGAGGTAACCTTGCCCTTAAAATCAGACAATTGGAAGCCCGTCTAATCTGCCAATATCGCACTGTGGCTTATGGACTCAACATGGACCACAAACTATCTGTTTTCCTCTGAAATTATACAATACCGACGTGTTACATTGTTGTGTACCCAGATATTTTACATACAACCAATGACTCACAGTGTATACCTACTTCATCCATTACTGGTCATCCATGCTGTTTTGATAGGACCAATGATGAACCAGCCAACACATCAAATGTAATATTTATGGTATCAACTACAGAGAATCAAACTATTGGGGGTTGCCAAGAAGGATTAACTACGCTAATCAGGTTTTCGTTAATTTTCTTTACTAAAAATTTTTTTCTATTGGATTCAAAAAACAAGCTAGCAGGAGCATGACAATATAAAAGTCTGCTGACTCCAATGTAGACCATAATTGCTTACTAATGAAATTTTTCTGTTTCGCGACTATAGCGTGTAATGCAAATGACCAAACATTATAGCTCCAAAAACCTGGTCTTTAACGTTGTTCACAATATTTAAACTACGGACTCAATACATTGCGTTTGGCAAGTGGGACCAATCCACTATTGGTGCTGTAACTAATCATACTCGTTTTCCGCGATCATATTTTGTGGGTGTCTGAAGTCTATATTGGCAACTTAAAATGGCAGCCATCCTATCTATTAATCAGTTAATTCAACTCCCCCTCGCACCATCCTATGTGCATAGAGAGTATACACTTAAAATTCCCCAATTTCACACACCTAACATGGCCGCCACTTCAAGACACACGTTAAGCACAAACGGATGCTTCTGGTACGCCCTAGTTTTAAATACTAGCAGGCCCTTACCGCGCGCGGCTCCTGAAACTTCATTCGAACAGAGACGCTGGTAAGGAAGGGTCTTTCACGCATACCCCTGCCTGCATTCATTAGGCATGGGGTCTGCGCACGTGACCGCCTCGACATATTCGATTAATTCTAAATTGCTAATTAGCGGTTTTTCCCTTTTCTCTTTTACCCCCGCCGTGCTGATACGACTAATAATCAACCTTGATGTGTTTTTGGATCAGTTTGGTCCTAATAATTCACCCGCAACTGCGATTATATAGGTATGTTAAAAATAATGCATATAATTAATTTCTTGAAATGTAGGACGTCCATTTCCATATTTGGTAAAATGTTAATAGACACTTTTTCCACTTTCAGTGGAGCCCAGATATAGAACTGCCATCAGTAATTGAACAGATATTATTGGTAAGTGGCACACAGCGACTTCTGACAGTAATCAACATATTTTATAGTCTATGGACAAATTGGCAAAAAATCATTATTATTAAGCCTTTCCCTAGTGATTCGTACGACTCCCAGGATTCTCAAGGTAGAATACTAATTTTTGAATTCTCTTTTTGATTGTTGAGTAACAAAATACATGTATGACAAGTCCTGGACTATAGCTAAACTAGCTTTCTTTTCCATTTTTCCTTTTCCTTCTCTCCTCTTGCATTGCACCTACATCGTATTGGCAATTCATCAACATGGATTGGTCAACGAATATCCTTTTCTTTTTTTGGTATTGGGTATGTGCTGCAATGCTATTTGAACTCATTGTGTATAATCATTACTTATTATTTTTTGTGTGACTAATGGTTTAAAAAAAAACATTGTGTCCTGTGGGGGCTTTTGTTTTCTGGACACATGGAATGAATTATCAATTGTACTCCTAATTTATGTTTGTATATCTGATATGCAGCCTCAGATGAAGAGCCATGCAGATCGAAACACGTGTCAGGATGTTTGATCCGCAATTAAAATCGTGCAGAATTCGCATTTCCTTTGTTGTTTAAGTGCGCAGATAGGAAGCAAACAACCTCTCTTTTTCTAGTATATCTTTGTTAGGATAGGTTGGCACCAGTCTCAGTATTACTGAACCAAAACACTTCAGTGATTCTTCAACTACTAAAGAATTGTCTTTGTCAGGATTTGTTGACACCACTTTAGTTGTAATACTACTTCATAAAAATGTTTCAGTGCTGCTTCATCTGCTTCTTCATGAGCTTTACCCCACCACAGTACTTCATGAACTTCCACGTGGTTTATTCCCATGCCAGGCTTACTACTACTACAACTCTCTGCTCCAGTGTACTCTTACCAGAACAGAACCAATGGCCACAAAACTCCTGGCCTGGTATACTCTCCTGCCAGCCAAAACAAACTACTGCAGTTCTTGGTTTAGGTATACTCTCCTGCCCAAGCAGTACCAATTAACACAACGTTCTATGACCTGATTTACTTTCTTGCCATGCAAAACTATTAGCTCTAAGTACTCCTGTGGTAAGGGTCAACTTTAAAGGTTTTAAGAATGTCTTCTACTTCATACAATTGGATTTGAGACTGTCTTCAAGGGAAACAAGAATCACACTGGTGCTATTTACAACACCTTCGTGTTTGCCACCTGCAAGACAGGCACTACTTCCTTCCTTCTGAACCTCTTGTATCAGAAGGGCATCCCTCCTGCCAACCTTGTTCCTCCTTTGTTTTATTAACCAAATGCTGATAACAACTCTTTCTCTCCTTCACACTTCTTTGGCTTTGGTAATGTGGGTCTGAAACATTCTTTACACCTGGGCAATACTCTTAATACACATTATTATGCTCAGTTATTTCCTTTTGATTTAGGCAACCCTGATTGTTTATGAATTGCCTACAGATGAGCCCCTTTTTTGCTTTGACAATGATGGTTCAGGTTCACATCTGGAGATGTTTGCCCTTTGTGTGGTTGGCTTTTAGTATAAGAGACAGAAGGTCAGCCCAATGATAGTGGGGACAACAACAGGGCACACTATAGTCTGATCAAGGTCAGAAAAGTAATTCCATGAAAGTTGATGGAGTGCTAGGAAATGCAATCAAACAAAAATTATGAAACGATTTGATCCAAATAATGTATACATTTAGCAACAATTAACAAATAAAAGATTCATTTGTCTCTGGTGACAGACACATTTCATGAAAGTTCATATATAATAATGCAAGGAACCATAAAGAAATAATACATATCAGCTAGATAACTAGAAAAATAGAGATTGACATGAGGAATTTTTGTGAATATCACATTTCAAATAAATGAAAACATATTCATAGTTTTATTTGGGAAACACAAACACTGCACAGGGACTGTGGGGGTGTAGTGTTGTCCTGAATGCGTCCGAAGCATAGCCCTTCATCAGGTACAGGTCATGGTGTGATTTCTGCAATAGATGGAAAAATAAAATGTATTCAGGGCTATTTTGCCAAAAACGGAGTGAGTGTGAAGCTCTATCTCAGTAAATAACTTATTTAAATAATTGACCTTTGTTCCACCGATGTAGTCCCATAAACGAGGAAAGTGTTCAGTTTGATCTAAAATCAAAATGAAATGGTGGGAGCCAAGTTGTAAAGACTGTGGGTATGCTGGGGGAAAGATGATAAAAAGTTTGTATAGTCATTTTTAAAAATAAAGATATATTATGACCGTGTGTGGGACCAGTCGCTCAAAAGAAAGAGCTGGGTCCCACATCACGGTCGTCACAATACAGTTGTGAGTTTAGATAAACTCACCAACACGAGTGAGCAATGCTTTGCTGTTATTCAGAATGATAGACCACAGATAACCGTCTATTAGTTGTGCCACTAGATGTGAAGGTTATAGGTCGGCATGCTCTGAAATAAGACAGAGCTTGATGAAATCCACTTGTCAGGAACATATACAATTATGTCAAGATTGAGTATTTAATAACTGTGCGCTCACCATCAGTCGTGGGTGAGGACCGGCTGCTCATGGACGGCGGCCTCATGTGGTACGTGGCGTCCCCATAACGCTGTAGATTCAAAAGGTACGGGATCGGAGGCACTCTGTGGCACCCAATGATTCGAAATATAAATGTGATTGCATCGGGTTCTTGTTATCGGGGGAATCGCAATTCAATGGAGCAGCGTTGCAGCTTACCTGTAAGGCGTGAGCAACGATGCATTCCAAGAAAGAACAAACCTGCTTGCGGCTCGCACGGTTGTCTAGCAAACCGCGATGCCTACATGAGCCAGCTTTAAGTGTTATTGTGAATCATGATTCGCAGAGCGCCATCTTGAGATGGCAGAGACTGTTCTTCAGTAGCTTTTAGTATAACCCACTATGCAACAGTCACCTCCTTCATATGGAATCTTTGCAGTCTAGTAAGGACAACTGCTTTGGTTTCGATCAGCCTGGTATGTGTCACAATCATTAAGGTGTTTTGTATTCAAAAGGAAAACGGGATACAAGCAACGACAGTCACGGAGCGCTCTGGGGTCACAATAGAATAGTAAACTCACCGGGTTTGGCATGCAGGCCTGTTTCCCTTGCTGCTTCCAGTTTGTCTGCTTCAATTCTCCTACACGGGCCGGAAACCTCTCCTGCACGGCTTCCAGCATTGGCTGCTTTCAGCTTCCCCACGATCCAGTGCTTGCTTGTCACCGCTAACCGCGTCACAGTGGAGAGAGTCCAAGGTACGCTTTCTGCTGCGCGACCTCTCTAACAGCCCTCGCGGTTTTCCCAGCGCTCCGGTGCTTGCCTGCCACCGCTGAGCGTTATACAGTGGAAAAGTTACATGAAGGCATGCTTTCCATTGTGCGACCTCTGCAGCTGAACTCCCAAGCCAAAATGACCCTCTCAGGACCGGCATCAACTTCGCTTGCCACTCTGGTCCCGGCGTCTTGGCTCTTACGCAATTTCTTCCTCTGCTGCTTCTTGGAGGCTTCAAAACTCCTTCAAACACTATTACCACTGCCCTCCTGCTGCTGCTGCTTCATCCACCTCACATTCTTCCCTCTTGGTCTGATTGCCTGCACCTGAGGTGGCATTTTATGCCTCTCAGCCACCCTCAGGTGTGGGTCATCAAATCTAATGAGCTGTACTGCACAACCTCGTGCCTTTGCAACCGTCTTCTTCGTGGCAGTACTGTGGGAATTCTGGGACCCAAAGTCCATAACACAAAAGTTAGGTTCCGCAACAATATTTTTATCTCCTAGTGCTTCTCCCTCTTTAAGCATATTTCTTGAGGGAGCATTAATATGATTAAAGGGGATTTTGGTTTTACAGAGAAATTACGGTTTTCCAGATTTAAATTGGTAGCTTTTAAGAACATGTCTGCATGCTTTACCTGTGGCTCATAGGGTTTCCTATTTCTGGCAGTGTTATACATGTTGTAAGAGTTTTCCTCAGTCTTATTACATGACCGGTTATGATTGTCTTCACTCAGGCTGACAGTTAACTTTAGGGAATAACCGTTGGCTGTCTCCATGACCATCAGGCTGGCTTTAGAGCTGCTAGAATAATGGAAACTGCTCTCCTGAACATCAGTTTTGACCCCTCCATTGTGGCAAACTGCAGTCCCACCTCTATCACCCCTTTCCTGGGCAAACTCCTGGAGAAGGTGGCTATCTCTCAGCTCACTCTCCACACTGAATCTGCTGGTTGCCTTTACGACCATCAGTATGGCATTAGAACATCCAGAGGCATGGAAACTGCTCTTCTGAACACATGTGAAGACCTGCTCTCAAATCTTGACACTAACACTCCCTCTGTCCTCATTCTTCTTGACCTCTCCTCTGCCTTTGACACAGTAAACTACAACATCCTGATCACACGTCTCAGTGACACCCTGGGAAAGAGAAGTTTGGAAAACTCCAGTGGTAAAATAGATATTGCAGAGATCAGCCAAGGCTGGAGCGAGCGAGTCAATGTTGTCCTTAATGGTTTTAGAGGGACAGTAGTCCACCTGTTTGGATGAGGCCTTCATAGACCGGACTTGTCCAGCGACCTCATCACGTGTGATGGGAGTGAGAGAAGAGAGGAGAAGTGGTGGAGGGGCCAAGGGAGGCTCCAGAGGTATTGATGTATCATGTGGTGAGAGAGAGGAAATAATGTCTTGGGTTTTTGCGGTAAAGTGTGCTGACAGGGTTGATAAAAGGTCCTGGGTGGGTGTGACGGAAGAGGAGGCTGCTGCAGGATTGGCCAGTTCCTTGCAAATTTTGAAAAGTTTGGCTGTGTTGTTTGGTGCCACGGCGATGTGGGCTTGAACAAAGACTCTTTTCTTGGTGTGGATGCAGAGTCGATATTGCATTTGTAGGAGGCGGCAGGCCAGTTTGTCAGAGGGTTTGCCAGATGAATTCCATTTCCGCTCAGCTGCCCTACTCTTGTGTTTAAGGGCGGCCAGATCAGATTCGTACCAAGAGTTGCACTTTTTGGAAGGCTCTAGTCGGGCCCTCATGACAGGGCCAAGAATATAGAGGGTGTTAGAGATATATAGATTGAAGTTAGTGAGGGCTGTGTCAGAGTGGGAGCCAGCCGCATGAGTAGAAGGCGTAAACTAGGTGGAGGCAAAGGCAGCAGCTGTCACTCTTTTTATGGGTCCGGTGACTTTGAATCCGAGTGGCCGCGCCGGGTATGTCGATGCAAGAGGAGAGGAGAGCTTCAAGTGTGAAGAGAGTCATCCGTCCAAGAGAGAGAAGTAGTGAGAGCCTGAGGAACCAAATGACTGTTTTTGGAGAAACATGTGTCTAGGGTCTTTTTCTTTTAGAGTTGCCAGAATTCTTTTGAAATGTATGTATTCAAAGACAAACAAGAACTTGATTTTGATGTGAATTAACATTAAACTGACTACATACTCAAATCTAATTAAAAACTCACTTCTTCAATGCAAAGCAAGTCCAAGCCTATTATTGAAACACAATTAAGAATCTACTATTAGGCAGGCGCAGAAATTGATAGGTGTCTCCAATCGGCGCAGTATAATTTCAGCACACTGAGCAGCCTCAGTGTAAGAGCACCTAAATCCCCAGCCCCAATTGTTCACATAAATACACAATAGCTGCAAATCAGAGCTCGCCAAAGTTTGCCTCCAGGCTGCACATTTTCCAGTTTTTCATTACCTGAAACTAGCCTTTCCCAGAAACAGTCAGTTCCTAGCCACCACTCTTTGTGTACAAAGCGAGACAACCTGCTCACCCTCCTTACAAGGGTCCCTGTACAACTACTCATCAGATGCCTCAGAGTCTGTGGGCTCAAGTCCTCACATAGAGGGCAGATGTTGTCCTCAAGCACTCTTTCTGCCTGATGAAGAGTATATCGCGGGTGGGCAAAAGGTTGAGACGAAATCTCAAGAAGTGCGACCGTTAACAGGATCAGGAAATCTCTTCAAATATGCAGGAAGCTATGCTCGTGGTTTATCCAAGCATGATAGTGAAGGAGATACACCAGAAGAATGCATGGCTCCTATCGTTCTAATACAATTGGCCTTTTTTATGTGCTCTTTAACTTGGTCAGAATTCTGAATCAAATCTGCTTCTGTACATTCACAGGCTATAAGGGTTTCCAAGGCCAAAGACTTAAAATTGTTTATAATATGATTCAAATGTCCCTCCAAAGAGAGCAAAACATCCTCATGCAGTGATAATCTGGGGAGGATCAGGATCAATCTATATATGGAAATCCATTCCCATTCCATCCATGCTTTCAGGGACTGAAGACCCAATTTGTATCTTAAACTGGCAATGGGTACACAGTTGGGAAGATAAAGAACACCCTTCCACAATCGACCTTCCAATCTATCCCAATCTTTATGGTGTGACTGGGAGTTTGCCTCTAAGCCGAACAATAATACTGGAATTACTTTCCCATTCTAATATTTTATAACAGGAGAGAGGGAGAATTTACAAAATGTATTAACTAATTTCTTCATTTGAGAACCTGATTGAAACATTTTCCCTTCCAAAATAGTTGGCAGATGCAATTTTGTGGGGTACGAACGGACCACAGATCCTAGGTATTTTACTTCTACAGCCATCTGAATCACTTGTTCATCTAAAAGCCAGGAAAACTGCTTGGTGGGTTTTAGCGGTCTCTTGAAAATAACAATTTTTGACTTCAGTGGGTTAAATTCTCAAGTCGTTGGATCTTCCATAGTTTTCAAGGACATTCAGAAGGTGCTGCAGACCAATCTCGGTATAATCAAGTAAAACTATATCGGCCTAGGCAATCCAGTTTATTTTAGCCTTCCCAATCATGGGACTTGCCAACGCCGACTCTTCCAACCACTTCGCAATATCTGCTAAGTGCAAATTGAAAAGGAAAGGGGCAACAATACACCCCTGCCGTACCGCCCCCCCATATCCTAATTGCACCTGACAAATTCCCTGTTTGATTTAATCTTATTTGGAGAACAGAGCCCTTAACCATTTCCACTATTATTGCCAATAGACTTTCCGGTAAGCGTCAGCTCCTCAATTTACACCAAAGACGGTCTCTATTCACGGTGTCAAAGGCCTGGCATAGGTCAATTCAGGCACCATACAGTTGAGGGACACCTTTTTGAAACGTCTTGCTATATGTTTCACTTAGTGCCAGGCCATTTAATGTGGTCGACAGTTCCCTATGGAAAACAATTTGATGTTTCAACAAGATAGCCCTTGATAATGACCAATTCTCAAGCTCCTTTAGAACCAGGCCGGCAAAGATTTTTCCATGTGCATCCAGCAGTGAAATTGGACGATAATTTGAGGGATCTAAACAATCCCCCTTTTTATAAATGGGTATAATGATTGCCCTCCTCCATGTCTCTGGAAGGTACCCGCTGGTCACTATCTGTCCAAAGAGTGTGGCCGGTAAACAATACCAGAGAAGGGGATCTGATTTTAGGATCTGATTGCTTAATCCATTTGTGGCAGCAGCCCGGGAGACTGACAATGTTTTAATTAAATCACATATCTCTTCTTGCGAGATATTAAGCTCCCACGCTACTTTTTAGGAGGTGGCAATTTTTGCAGAGTCTGCTACCCCGTATTGTTTTAGAAACTGGACCACCCAGACTTTTTCCTGTATGACCCCACTCTGAATAGTACTTTGAGCAGATTCAGTAGAATCAATTACTGACCAGAAATTGCGGGAATATTTCTGGGCCATTGCTCTGAACATTGATTCCCCATCTTGCTGAAAACGCAAATAACTGTCTGACCTGGACCAATTTCTATAATTATTTCTTAGGTTTTTAACCCCCCCCCCCCAATAATCATGCACATGCATTCTGTTTATCTTCAGCTTCCTCAGAGATTGCCTCAGTTCCCTTTTTTTCTCCCAAGTTTTTTCATCGAATCGATGATTGTGTTTGGAGATGACTTGATTACCTGCCCCGCCTGGGGGATTGACATCCCAAAGGAACTCTACACATTTTTTGGGACTGCAGATTTTTTTAAAGTCAATCTCTTTCATTGGAGCAGTGATATAATTGAGTTACTTAATCAGATCCCTACCCCCTCTCTGGAAATTCACTACTCTATTCTTCCCACTATTAACACACACAGCATGTTGATATATAAACCTCCTTGATATTAAGGGTTACTTCAAGAACGCCTTCTAAGATTTTATGATCACTAGGAAACCCACCGTTCACAGAGAAATGCGTGCATTGTTTAAACAAGTCCTTAGAAAGAAGAAAATAGTAAATTATGGAATTACAGTCATCTCTCTTCCATGTCGGAGCCGTGGTGACATCTCCCTCGATGTTCCCATTAACCAGGAGTAGATTCCACTCCAACATGAAATTACACCAAATCCTCCCATTCATTGACGGTTCCTTGCTCGGTATCGCCCCCAAGCCTGTTAATTGAATGCACAGAGAATTTAAGTCCCCCATGACAATGAGGCTATAGGAGTAAAAACAAACAGAGATGTTCAATAGTAAATCTGACAATGACTGCAGGAAATCAATTAGCAGAGAACAGGAGGGATTCCAATAGATGTTAACCACTATCCAAATTCTGTGCGCGGGGCCTGTCCCCATTTCCAGTTTCATCACAAGAATACCTTTGGTGGAATTAGATAGCATCACTGCATACCCAACGATAGAATTTCTGCAGGCTATCAGTAGCCCTCCCGATGGTCTCCCCACCATTACTCCAGTTGCTAACTGATGAGGAACAGAGAAACCGTCCTCCTTAAAGCTTGTTTTCAACCAGGTTTCCTGAAAGATAACCAAATCAAACTGATTGAAAATATACTCTCTCCTTGATTTATTTCTAAAAGAACTGGAACCCATCATGTTCGACCCTAGTAATTTGATATCCTGTCTGGCTAGAACGAGTTCTTGAACAGCCCCATTTTTGAAAGACCCGAGTTAAAATGTCTGTCATTAGGGCCAATACATCTGTGTTTACATCAGGTTTCAATAGGACGGTCCCTTTTGTGTTTTTATCTCTGCCAATGAAGTCTTTGGTAGCGTGATTCTCTGTGTGTTCCACTCTCCCATTCGATCTACGAATGGGTTTACTATCATCTTTGAAGCGCATCTCAGAAGAAACTTTGTAGCCTAAGTCCATCAATTCCTTACTTGCATCCAAGATTGCCCAACCTTGATTTGACACCAATTTCAACAATGTCCGTACATTGGGTATGTGGGAATCGAATGTAGTCTCAATCGACTATGGATAGAAAGTACAGATCAGGTATAACTTTGAATACAGACCAGATCGGCACTGATCTATGTTGAGCACCCAGCGGCCTTCTTTCTTGATCAATAGTGTGTTGGACAGTCTGATTGGTGAGACAATTAAAGTTGCGTAGATGCTATAAGGGGAGCATGGGAAATGGCAAGATCCTTGTTCTTATCTTGATCAAGAGAAATGGGGACAGTTAGAAAAAACAGCTGTTGTTCAGTGCCACAATATTTATTATGGCCATTCTCTGATTGACAATTCTTACCCACAGAAATCTAGTCAGCCGATTCCTTGGAGACTTGGGCCTGATTTCCAGAAGGGATCAATCAACCTCTGTGGATTTAATCCCCAATTTCCCTCTCAGGAAGATTGGAGCAATCTTTCTTGGTTCACAGATTATTTCGGTTTGGACCCTGACAGTAAGTGTCATGATCTCTGGTTCCTGCACCATCTGTTTGGAACTTGTTAGCTTCTTTGCCCTTTTCTTACCCTCCTTATCTGAATTTTCTGCAACTCCTGTACATTGTTACGCTCACCTGGTTTCTGCGGGGACATTGGGGCACGGTTGTAGCCCTCCCTGGACTTGGCTTCGCCTGCATCAGACTTCTTCCCCTGCTTCTGTAGTGTGGGATGCTTTGGTTGTTGGCACTGCCCCTGAGAGAATACAAGAGGTAGTGAGAATGCTGTGGTTGGACTGTGATTTGCCTCAAACCCATCGTTTCAGAATGAGGTGGGCATGCGTTTACCCATATAGTCTCACCTCTTTTCTTATGAGGATGAGCTCTCCGTCCTGCTTCTCAACTGCAGGGGTGCCTTTGATGGACCTAGTTGCTTCACTGGTCTGCGTGCGTGGCAGCCCAGACCGGCTGTGGCTGAACCTCTTTGAAGGTAAGTGTTCTTAACAATGATTATTGTCCGTATCCTTTTGCAATGTCTTTATTCCGTGATTATTGTCCGTAACCCTTGTAATGTCTTTCCTCTCCCCAATAGGTGTGAAGAAGGCCATGCAGAGTCGCAGTGTTTGGAGCGAGTCCAAATGGTTGCCAGGGGGGTTTACGAGGTTTCCAAATGGAAGGTAAGTTGGGGTTTCAAGGTCGAGCGCAAGGATTATGTATTGCATGACCAAACGTAAGATATTTATGTAGTCTCTAACCTTGTGTGTCCTTTTCTCTTGCAGGGATAGCCTGGCGGCGTCAGACGGGAGACGGCTATCCAAGACCTGCCAGCGGTTACTGGATGGATGGATCCGTGAGGATGCTGGGCGAGAAGAAGAGCTCCCGCATAGTTAGACGCCCGGAACAGGTGAGGATGCGCCTCGACTCCGATGACAATGGGAATCAGGTAAAATGTGATGCGCTTCAGGCGATGGAATTGCAGGATTCAGGTAAGATGCGCTTCCGGCGATGGTGTTGCTTGTGTCAGGTAAGCTGTGCTTCGAGCAATGGTGTTGCTGGAAGCAGATAAGGTGCATGCTGAAGATGAGGTGCCAGATTCAGGTAAGCTGCGTTTCAAGCGATGGTGTGGCTGGAGTCAGGTAAGTGGAGCGCTGAAGATGTTGTACTGGAAGCAGATGAGATGCGCGCTGAAGATGATGAACTGGAATCAGGTAAGAGCGCTTCAGGCGGCGGTACGCTGCAAGAAGCAGACGGGTGGGCAGGCTTAAATAGCCTGGTCCCAGCCATGCCCCTTTGGCTCCGTCTGTGGCCCCACCTTGCCACTCCCAGAGACTGCTGCACGTCCACCCAATGTTTCCCTATGGCCATGGCCAGCCTGGATGCACGTGGGAAGCCTGCTGGGGAGGAAGTAACACATGCCCCAGACACAAAGTGTGCAGAGCACAGTTTCTCATGAGCCTGGCCCCAAAGGTGCCAGGACTGGGTCCATTTGGACCCATCAGATGAAAAAGATAGGGGCCCTTGCCCTGTGACCATGACAGCACTCCACTTCAAGGCGCCTCTCACGGGCGTTCTTCTCCCTGGTCCCGGTTTGGTGGGATTGACATGATGGAATTGTCTGATTAGTCGTGGAGCATGGACAAATTCAACAGGTTCCCATGTGCGGTCTTGGGGTCCATAACCCTCCCAGTCGATTAAGTAGTATAGTTTTGATCGCACTATCTTGGAATCCAGAATGCCTTTGACTTCATACTGCTGTTCTCCTTCTATGATATCAGGCTTGGGTGGTTTTTTAATCCGAGTATCTGGTTTCATTGGTTTCAGGAGAGAAACATGGAACACCGGATGGATTCGCACATTTGCTGGTAAATCCAATTTCATGGCAGCATGGTTAATGATGGCTTTGATGGGATAAGGTCCTAGGTACCTGGGATGGAAGGCTCAATGTCCCTTCAATGGAATATTCTTGGATGCCAACCATACATTCTCTCCGACTTGGTAGTGCAGGGCCTCCCTCCTATGTCTGTGTGCAAACTTTTTCTGTTGTTCTCGGCTGCTTTTTTAAGGGTTTGAGTAATGGTCTTATGTAATGAGGTAATCGCTGGCATTTCCAGTTCGTCAAGTGGATCAAAGGAGGACGTTTGAGGATGCTGAATGTGCATTGTGTAGAATGGGGTTTGTCCGGTGCTAGTGTGCATAGAGTTATTGTAGGCAAATTCGGTTAACCAGAGAATGCTTTTAAAGGATCCTTCAGTTTGCTGCAACATTCACCTCAGGTATTGGTCCAGAGTCTGATTGGTCCTTTCAGTTTGACCATCGGTTTGGGGATGGTGACTTGTGAATAATTGAAAATCAATTTGGGCTATCTTACAACACCTCCTCCAGAGAGCTGAGACAAATTGAGTTCCACAATCTGAAATCAATACAAACGGGAAACAATGTAACTTGACAATTTGCTCCAAAAATACAGTGGTCAGAGCAGAGGCAGTGGGAAGCCCCTTTAAGGGAATAAAAAGCGCCATCTTTGAGAATAAGTCTACTATGACCAGGATTGTGTTAAACCCATCACAAGGTGGCAGATAGGCAATAAAGTCCATAGACAGCGTATGCCATGGTGCTGGTGGTACAATTAATGGATGCAGCAACCCTACAGGACTTAACTTCTGGGATTTGTGTTGTGCGCAACCACCGCAAGTCCCAATAAATTAGGCAACAGCTTTTCTCCAGGTTGGCCACAAATAGTTCTTTTGAATTTTGGCCCGAGTCTTAGCAATCCCAGGATGTCCTTCCACTAATGACTCGTGGTAGTTTGCTATTATTTTGTTTTGCATTTCCTTGTCCTGAATATATAGTTGTCACCCGCCAACACGCTTTGTGTTTATATCCGCGTTGGCGGCTCCGATGTAGGAGGCTGAGCAGATAGTTCTGCGACGTTTCTCCCCCCAGCGTAATCGCCGGTCTAGAGGTTTTTCAACATGGTGACTGCTGGGAGGTACTTAACTCCCTCTCCGCCAGCAGTCGTCGCGTTGCAACCCCCTGACTGTGCTGTGCGTTTCTCGCTTCCTTTGGGTCAGATGCTAGTTTTCCTTAACTTGGCCGCCTTTGGACCACTCCTCTTCGCTCTCCAGTCTGCTCCTTCTCGCGGACCGCCATTCCTCTTTTCCTCTCTCCTCTCCTACCTTACGCTCCTCCCCGGCTCACCTTCTCCTTCGAGTCTTCCCCTTCTGCCTCTTTCCTCCTGGCCGGCTGTGGTTCCTGCTCTGCGCCCGCCCCCTCCTTCTGCTTCCCGGCACCGGTTTCCCAGTCTGCCGCTTCCGGCCCTGTTCTAGTCACCGGAGGAAGGTGTTCGCTTGCGGCGGCTCTCAGCAGTACAGCGTTTTCTTCTGTGCTCCATCCGCCTACGTCCCTGCTCCAGCCTGCTCCATTCAGCTACTTACGTTCAAGGACTCTGCTACCATCAATCTCCTAAGGGACACGTGTACACAGCTGTGCATCTCAACATTCCAATTTGCCGGAAGTGTTTTTTCAGGCTGTGTAGGCTTTTTCCCTTCGTTTATTGCCTGATCGCGGGAAGGGAGTCCCAGGACTGCTGTTTATCAGCACTCACTGTGGCTTCCTCCCGAGGTAGGCCCACTGCACACAAGAAGGAGAAAGACTACCTCTCTCACAGACAGCTACATCTGGAGGAGTTGGAATCAGGTGAGGATAGTGGGGAGGAACGAGGGTTGGAGAATTATAACGAACAGGACAATGGTCATCCTTGAAAATAGGGTAAATTATCTTTGATGGAGTACTGGTCTCCCTTAACCAACCATTCCTGTTGGGCTGTTTGGTCCATCTGAGATTGGAGATCGGTCTTCAAGTCTTCCCAGCAGGTGGTTTCAGCGATCTGATTTTGAATCCGTTCTTCAGGAATAATGGCCACTGGCTCAGATTGTGTGAAAGCTTCTTTGTCCTCACTCATGCGTGACAGAGCGTCTGCTTTTCCATTATGCACTCCTGGTCTGTAAGTAATGACGAAATCGTATTCAGCAAAGAAGAGAGCCCAGCGAAGCTGACGCGAAGATTGGGCCTTAGCAGTTTTCAAGTATTGCAGATTACGATGATCTGTGATAACTGTGACCGTGTGTCCTGCCCCTCGAAGGTAGTGTCTCCAGGTTTTGAAGGATCCTTTGATTGCTAGCAGTTCCTTGTCAGTGAATGTATAGTTCATTTCCGGCGCAGAAAACCTACGGGACCAAAATGCTATGGGATGTAACTGCCCCGTGTCCAGGTCCTTTTGTGATAATACTGCTCCCATAGCCACACTGGAGGTGTCTGTTTCAACCACATAAGGCAGGTCAGGTCGGAGAGGCTAAAGAACAGGCGCTGAGGTGAAGGCCCATTTTAATTCCTAGAAGGCATTTTCCACTTTGGAGGACAAGAAGAACTTTTTATTCTTTCTCAGTAAAGAGGTGATTGGATGGACTATCTGTGAAAACCTTGAAATAAACCATCTATAAAAGTTGGCAAATCCGAGCACACTTTGCACTCCTTTGGTAGTTGTTGGGGATGGCCACTGTTAGGGAGAATTCTCTGTTTAGGCTGAATTTCCTAACCTAGTGAGTCCCCCAGCAGCTTTGCTGGATTTTTGGGGTTTATTTTTTTCTCCTACCAAGAGTGAGACTCTTTTACCCTCACTCTTGGGCATGATTTGAGTGTGTTTCTTTGAATCTAGATGTGTTTAATGGGCTATGGGGGCTTTTACTCCATAGGGCTTTATGTGTTTTTGTGATGTGTATTACACAGCACCCTCAGTGCAGTGACACAGGAGTGTCATAGTGATCCCCCAGTATAGACTCCATACCCTGGGACTGACTACTGTCTCCCAGGGCATGTAAAGTCACCATTGACTTTACTAGTCTTAAATTCTGAACAGAACCAGTACAAACCATCATATTGTGGACGTACTGGCTGGGGCAATTCGATTGCCCCAGGGTCTGTTAGTCGAGGGGGCACGTCTCTGTCCCCCCTGATCGAGCTTTGGCTGGTGGCAGTGGATACTACTTTTTATATTCAACCGCGAATATTTTCCTATGGGATTTCCCATTGTTTTAGGCTACTATATTTATTTAATTATTTACGGTAGCCTCAAACACTGCCGGTTTATTTAATTAATATCAATTCTCCGGTTGGTATTTTTTGCCAAAACTTGATTCTAAAATGGCGTTTGTGTTCTCTTTTGTGACTCCAACCCAAGTCGAGCCCTTTGTTCCACTTTTTGGCGGGCTTCTCCACAGAAGCCCTCCAAAGTGGTGACACTCTGTCTGGGGTACTTAGGAGGGGTGGAGGGGAATTTAGGCACCCTGGACTAGGTTGCCTAGGCAACTCAAGTCGCACTCCATCCTGATTGGCCCAAGTGGTGAGCCGGCCGGCTCACCACTTAGCATGTTTGAGTGACAGCTAGGCTGAGTGAATGGGGGTTTGCTGCATAAAAGCAGGGCTTTGGGGACTGGAACTTCAGAAGTCGCCACAGGACCTAAGAATCCGACGAGGGAGAAGCTGAGCCGACCTGCCACGACACCACTACCGGTGGAGCCCTGCTGGACCGTCTCACCACTTTTTCCAACGACAGAGAAGATCTCCCGCCGGAGAGTCTTCTTCCTTTGACTGGTGGGGATAACCAGTTTCACCGTCTTTTCGCCTTCCCGACCTACCTCGTGGCCGCCTTGCCTGTGCCAAGCACCCCGGCAACCGGGACACCACGTTTTACCACGACCGCGAAACAAAGGTACCACCTTTAACCGGAAAACTCCACGGCTGGTTTCTTCCCTGGTAGTGCAACGACCTTCATCTTTCCTCCAAGTCGAGATCTTCTCTTCCCCTGGACGACGACGCAACTTGCACCCACTACCAGGAACAACTGCCACCGCTGGAGGATCCTTCCCACTTAAGGTACCGTGTCCCGCCTGGCTTCCCTTGCGACCGACTGTACGGGGTAGATTTAGCCCCCAGCTTTCGAACCTGGGTTAGCCTGGGACACTCTGGCTAAACTTTCCTAAGCCTCTCTAAACTCTTTTTGAACCCTCTGCAAGACTTTGTAAGCCTAGTGTAACTGTGTGATCTTGGGCGCATTTGTGCTCTGCTCTCTCTAAGAGTGGGCCCAGCCTTTGGACTTTGGCTCACCAGTGACTTTTGCTCTTCTGCCTTGCTAACAGTGTTCCTGAATCTTAGAGTGGTGTACCTTTCCATATTCTGTCTTTTTCCCTACCTTTCTCACAAACCTATTGGAGTGCCATCTAGTTAAGCGCTCACCTCTGTATGAAAATAAGTGGTGATTTACAGAGACTTATCTGATAAGGAAAAAGGGGTGTATATATTATAATAGTAACTGTGTTTAGAATATTTTACAATAAGAGTGCTTTCAACAGTGTGTTTTTAAATAAATAATTATATACTTTGATACCAAAGCTCTGGTCAGTGTTTGCATGTATTGTTGTATCTGAGTGCCTATTGTGTATACTTTGCATACTGCCTAACTCTTCTTGAGGGAAGTCTGACTGCTCAGCCACAGCTACCAGGTAAATCTGGGTGGTACAGACTGCTACCAAGTGGGTTTACTGCCAACCCCTGTAGTCTTAAATCTTTTGCAGTGGTCCCTAAGGGAACTGCACAGGTTTCTGCCTAACAGCCACTGAAGGATAGCATCCACTTTGCTTGTGTGCATGTGAACTCCTCGTGGGGTAAGCATGAAGCCCAAAAATTCAACTTCCGTGACATGGAAAAAGCATTTTTCCAATTTAGCAAACAAACAATGCCGACAAAGCTTTTCCAGAACCGCCCTTACATGGCCAACATGGTCTTCCTTGGAAGTTCAGTAGATAATAATGTTGTTGATGTAAACGAGGACGCAGACGTCCAACAATTTGTGAAGCACATTGTTCATGAAGAATTGGAACGTCACCGGTGCATTGCATAACCCAAAGGGCATGACCTGATACTCAAAAAGCCCATATTTGGTTCGGAATGCTCTCTTCCACTCGTCTCCCCTTTTAACTCTCACAAGGTGATAGGCTCCTCATAGGCCCCGATTTGTGTAGATTTGAGCATTCTTCACTTGATCAAGCAGCTCTGGGATGAGTGGCACAGGATATCTGTTCTTAACTGTGATTTGGTTCAGTGCTCTATAATCTATACAAGTTCTGAGGTCGCCTTCTTGGGTACGAAAAAGAGAGCCGAGGATGCAGGAGACTTAGACATGCGGATGAATCCATTAGCTAAGTACTGATCTAGGTAAGTCTTTAGATGCTACTTTTCTTGCTCCGTTAGAGCGGAAATTTGACTGCAGGGAATTTGTGCTCCGGGTACCAGATCGATCTGGCAGTCACAAGGTCTATGTGGAGGCAGGGTGTTTGCTTGCTCCTTTTGGAACACATCCAGATAATCCAGATATTCAGGGGGTAGGGAACCAGAGAGTCCCAGGATAGGTTTTGTCTTGAGTTTCAGGCTCTTCACACCTTTGTGGTAGCAATGTTTGGTGCATTCTTGAGGAAAGGTTAGCACTCGTGTTCGCCAAGTCTATCCTGGCGTTATGGGCTTCTAGCCATGGCATTCCTAAGATCATCTGGAACTGGGGAACGCCGATAAGATTGAAAGAAATTTCTTCTCGATGACCATCCTGACACATCAGCATGACTTTGTCGGTATGTTGTGTCACTGGGCAGGATGAGAGCTGAGAACCATCCACTGCTGTGACATTTTCCGATTGTAGATTTTGCTGGAGGGGAAGGTCTATTCGCGCAGCCACATCTTGATCGATGTAATTTCCCACTGCTCCACTAACAATATATGCTACCAAGGCATGTACCTTTGATGGTTGTTGGTAGTGGACCAAGAGTACCGGGATAACAAGGTGTGAGGTCTGTACAGCTTTCTTCATTTCGCTCGACAAGTGGACCCCTATGCTTGTCGGGCATTGGAGTTTTCCGGGTTTTGTTATTTCTCTTTGTTGCTGTTGTCCCGACTATTATCTTGGGGGTTTTATCGGGCATTCCCAGAGGAAACGCCTGCTTTTCCGCAGTATAAACAGAGTTGTTGTTGTCTCCTTTTTCTCTCTCAGCCTTGGAGATATTGGCCCATAATCCCCCAATCTGCATGGGCTCGGTTGGCTCATGGGCTTTGACTTGGTGTCCCGGGGTCGCATATAGTCCGACCTCCCTTCAGTTCTTATGCAGTCTATTTTTCGGTCCTGCAGCCTATGGTCCAGTTGTACCATCAGGTTGATGCACTCTGCACAACACTCAGGAGGGTTGACCACTTGGGCAAGCACATCCTTTAGTTCACCACGCAATCCGCGATAAAATAGTGTGGTCCTCTTCTCTTCTGGCCAATTTGTCTGTGCTACGAGATGATTAAAGGTGGCAATGTATGTCAGCAGGTCATAGTTTCCCTGTCTGAGGGACAACAGTTCGTTATCCAGGGCTTGTCCTTAGGTGTGCCTAGCAAACCATTTTTTCAATTCCTGTTGGAATTCTCCAAGGTTTCGGAGTAGTGGATCATCTTGATTTACTAATGGTATGGACCAGTCCGCTGCACTGCCTCTCAAGTATGAAAGTACAAAGGGGACTCTTGCGCTATCGTTAGGTAAGGCCCCAGGACGGCACAAAAAGTGAAGGCGTCATTGGTTCATGAATATGGCATACTTGTTAGGATCGCTGGTAAAACGTTTGAGTGGGGCCAATGGCACTGCCCCTAGGAGCACCACTTGAACTGGTGGCGATGGCTGCGGCGTAGGAGTTGGTGCAATTCCAGGTAATGGAACCTGCGCTACGTGTGTCTGAAGCATCTGTCTCGCCAGATCATCCGTTCGTTCTCAGGCTACAATAAGGTATCTTCTTAAGGCATTGGTCTCTTGTCTGGAGGCATGTACTTCGGCCCGCAGTTCCCCCAGCAATTGGGCCAACTGGTCAGTTTCTAAGGTGTCCATAACACCCAGGCAGAGATTCAGAGAGGCTTTGAGTTCTGTTACGCTCACGTGGTCTCTGTGGGCGTTGGGGCACGGTTGTAGCCCTCCCTGGACTTGGCTCCCCTGGATCAGACTTCTTCCCCTGCTTCTGTAGTGTGGGCTGCTCTGGCTGCTGGCACTGCCCTTGAGATAATACGAAAGGCAGTGAGAATGCCGTGGTTGGACTGTGATTTCCCCTCAAACCCTTCATTCCAGAATGAGGTGAGCATGCGTTTACCCATATAGTCTCACCGGTTTTCTTATGAGGAGGAGCTCTCCGTCCTGCTTCTCAACTGCCGGGGCGCCTTTGATGGACCTCGTTGCTTCACTGGTCCACGTGCGTGGCAGCCCAGACCAGCTGTGTCTGAACCACTTAGGAAGGTAAGTGTTCTTAACAATGATTATTGTCCGTATCCTTTTGCAATGTCTTTTTTCTGTGATTATTGTACGTAACCCTTGTAATGTCTTCCCTCTTCCCAATAGGTGTGAAGAAGGCCACGCAGTGTTGCAGTGTTTGGAGCAAGTCCAAATGGGTGCCAGAGGGGTTTACGAGGTTCCCAAATAGCAGTTAAGTTGGGGTTTCAAGGTCAAGCGCAAGGATTATGTGTTGGGCGTCCAAGCGTAAGATATTTATCTAGTCTCTAACCGTGTGTGTCCCTTTCTCTTGCAGGGATGGCCTGGCGGCATCAGACGGGAGGCGGCTATCCGAAGACCTGCCAGCGGTTACTGGATGGAAGGATCCGTGAGGATGCTGGGCGAGAAGAAGAGCTCCCGCATAGTTAGACGCCCGGAACAGGTGAGGATGCCTCGACTCCGATGACAATGGGAATCAGGTAAGATGCGATGCGCTTCAGGCGATGGAATTGCAGGAGTCAGGTAAGATGCGCTTCCGGCGATGGTGTTGCTGGTGTCAGGTAAGCTGTGCTTCGAGCAATGGTGTTGCTGGAAGCAGATAAGGTGCGCGCTGAAGATGAGGTGCCGGATTCAGGTAAGCTGCGCTGCAAGCGATGGTGTGCTGCGCAACAACCTGAAGATGTCGTACTGGAATCAGATGAGATGTGCGCTGAAGAAGATGAACTGGAATCAGGTAAGAGCGCTTCAGGCGGCGGTAAGCGCTACGCTGCAAGAAGCAGACTAATGCAAAGCGCTTGCATGCGGGTGGGGCAGGCTTAAATAGCCTGGACCCAGCCACGCCCCGTTGGCTCTGCCTGTGGCCCCACCTTGCCAATCCCAGAGACTGCTGCACCTGCACCCCAATGTTTCCGAATGGCCACGCCCAGCCTGGATGCACATGGGGAGTCTGCTGGGGAGGAAGTAACACGTGCCGCAGACACAAAGTGTGCAGAGCACACTTTCTCATGAGCCTGGCGCCAAAGGCCAGGACTGGGTCCATTTGGACCTTTTAGATGATATAGATAGTGGCCCTTGCCCTGTGACCATGACACACATTCACTTCCATTTCCCTGTGGGGTCGAGCCTTTTTCACTGTACTGAACTGATTTTATTTTACAAATAAAATGTGTTACTTCAGATTTCCTAGTTTTGTTATTACTTTGATGTTTGGATTTTTTCCCCCATATCTGTGAGCTCGCCATCTCCCCCATCAAATCCTGCTGCTGTCTTTTCTGCTTTTTCTTCATTTTTCCATTTGGTTTATGGATCTTCGCCAGATCTTGCTCTTTAGGCAGCATCAAACAAGCTTGTGAGTTCTCTTTATGATCTTCTTCTGCAAGTAGAGCCAAACAAACACATTCCTCCATTGTCGATAGTGACAGCAGTGTGTCATCCAAATGATTCACAGAGGGTCCTTGGGGAGGTTGATCACTACCCCGTTTACACCTATTAAGGCATAGATATAGGGCCCCCTGGGTTTATATCCCTGAGTGTCTCACTCAGTGAGATCAAATTAGCGTTCACTTCCTCCCAATTTGCCTGCAAAGAAGACAACTTTTCCGATTGTACCCTGCTCTCAGTTTTAATCTGTGTCAGGGTCTACCCAAGTGTTACGTTTATTGCTGACTTTAGTCCCACCAGCTTACTTACATTCTCGTCCATATCTTTAGTCATTTCTAGTAGAATTCCTGTGTGTTGTTGGCCTCTAAGCGACTCAAAGACTTTTACCACGGATTTCAGAACGAAATTCAAAGCAGATAATGTTGGAGTATATTCCGCAATTGCATTGGACCCCTGAGTATCCTTAGAGCAATTTGTATATTGCCTCAATCTTTCTCCCATGATTTATTTAGATTTGGATTCCCCTTTGTTATTTGTCTCGTGCACAGAATAACATTTAGTTAGTTCGAAAGAGGAGTTCAATTGAGTATGGGAATCCAAACTACCTTCCCTCTCTTTATTCCGTGCATGTGGCTCAGGTCGATTTGCAGTGTTTGAGTTATTTCCCTCCCTCCAAAATCGGGAGCACTCACTAGTTTCAACTTGTAAAACATTGTTCAGACTACGAGTCCGTCTTACAGGAAAATATGTGTTTTTTAAAGTGGAAGCTGTAACAATACATTCAATATTCATTGTTAAAGCCTCAGTTAGGGCCAAAGGGTTGGGTGTTGATACGGAACAAGTTACTTACCTGTAACTGTTGTTCTCCAGCACGGGTCTGGCATGGATTCACATGCTCATGAATATTCCCTGTCGTCAGGCTGGGAATCCTAAAAATCTGTTTCAGTTTCACTTCTGAACTGTCTTTCTCCTAACAACCAATCACTGGTCTCTGGGTCATACTGCCCCCAGCCAATGACTGCCCTTTACCTAAGCCCCTTCTCTGGCAGCCATCTTCAGATTTGGTAGCACGTAAAGTGGCAGTAGGACCAAGAGAAGAGCCGCAGAGGGGTAGGTAGGAAGGTTTGCATGTGAATCCATGCTAAACCTATGCTGGAGAACAACAGTTACAGGTAAGTAACTTGTTCCTTCTCCAGCATGGGGTCTGGCATGGATTCACATGCTCATGAATAAAGAATGTACACACATGCACACATGCACAAACACGGGAGGTGGCAAGGCTCAACATTAAGCATTTCAACATCTCAACATTAAGCATCTCTTACCTCCTCACCAGGCTCACCTTCAAGTGAACAGGTTGCTCAGCACTGCTTGGCCGACTCTGGACTCCTCCCTGGAATCCAGGTCGACGAAGTAGAATCTTGTGAAGGTGTGTGTCAACCTCCACGTAGCAGCCCTGCAGATGTCCAGCAGGGGCACACCAGACAGGAACGCCGTAGTTGCAGCGATCGCTCTGGTTGAGTGGACTCTCGGACGGCCAGACAACCGTCGGTTTCCCAACCGGTGGCAATGGGTGATGTAGCCGGAGAGCCCCCTGGAAATTGAAGCCTTGGAGAGGGCCTTCCCTTGATTCACAGGGCCAAAGTTCACAAACAGCTGTGACATCTTCTGAAAACTCTTTGTGCAGTCCACGTAGAACTTCAGCGCTCTAGCCACATCCAGCGAGTGCAAAGTCCTCTCAGCCGGCGACGGGAAGAAAACAGGTAACACCAAGGGCTTGTTGTGATGAAAGTCCGATGGCACCTTGGGCATGAAGGAGGAATGCGTCCTTAGCACTATCCTCGTCTCGTGAAATTTTAAGTATGGAGGTTTACAAGAGAGGGCCTTGATCTCTCCCACTCGTCGTGCGGAGGTGACGGCCACAAGAAACGCTCTCTTCCACAATAAGAACTTCAGTGGCGCCGAATGCATAGGCCCAACCCGTGGACCCATGAGCCTAGTCAGTACCACATTGAGCTCCCACGCCGGGCCCTTCACCGGCAGGAACAAACGGAAAAGTCCTTTGATGAACTCCTTGACCATGCGGTGTAACCACAGTGACGACCGCTCCCGAGTTCTGGTGTAGCGGGAGATAGCCGCCAGATGAATCTTGATGGAAGCATGCGCCAGTGCTGCTTTGGCAAGGGACAGCAAATACAGCAGGACCTGAGGGGCCGATATCCGTAGAGGGTCTGTCTTCTGTGCACGGCACCAGACGGTGAACCTCTTCCGCTTATGTCCGTAGCATTTCAGTGTAGACGAAGCCCTGGCCTTGGCAAGTACCTCCTTGCAGTCAATCAAGAATTGCGCCACACTTGTCTGGTACAAACCTCAAAAGAAAGCCCTTTATTACTTGTTTACACGTGTTTCGGCTACTCAAGAGCCTTTATCAAAACAAAACAGGGCATTGACAGGGTACACATCATATTCTATTTACATAATTATTTTTCAGTGTTCATATATTGTACCCAAAATGGTTCAGGAAAGATGGAGGGTTTTATGAGATTAATTTACATGTATGTGAGAGGTGAATAATGAACATTACAATTGCATTTCACCGCAATACATTTGTTAGGTCAGTGTGCACACCCAAGTCACAATACATACAAAAAGAAATAAATAATAATAATCAATGAGAATAAAAAGAAACAAAAAAATAATAAATATAAAATAACAAACAGAGAAACAAAGAAGAATTGTTTTAGCATAATTAATCTTGAATAAGTCCAAAATTTGATTATTTATAGTTTCAGTTCAAGCATTCTCATTTAACATGAGTTCTCATTTATTACTTGCAATCTGTTATATCATGTATTAAAGTCTACAGTATATTATTCCTAGTGGATTGAAGGCATCTTCCATTCGACACTTAGCAATAAGTGCACGTGTGCGGGAAAAATAGGTGAATAGAAAATCCTTACCCGTCTTTTTCCATAAATCCCGGGTAAATCCCTATATACAAAACAATGCAGAAAAAAGATTTCTAATCCAATTGTATGTTTAACATTGAATTTTTCATACGAGTTTTCTTATATGGTATGTTGTATCCCGTGCTCATAGTATTCCCCTTCTTTTTTATATGTTTATCTCTCTAACGTGAAAACAAAGTGCGGCCCTGTTTACTAGCGCACAGCTTCCCGACTTATAACTCACATAGATTGTGTTTCATTTTAGTTTACGGATTATCATATTGTATCCCTCCGCGTTAGTTTTGTGCAATCCCGTTTCATAAGTAAGTGCACCTTGTTTATAATGAGTCTGATTTTCCTACATTCAGTTCGGCATAATCCTCATTAGAAGATTGCCCCCGGTCTAAATGGACTCCCATTTGTATACTTCAAACGCCCGAATGCAGGCATACAAAGACGTCTCCTTCCCCTCGTTCGGGATGCACCGCTGTTAGCTTACCTTGAGCTTGTTATCATTCAGTCTCCTCGCATCGGCCTCGCACAGTAATGGGCCGTCGCGGGGATCCTCCATGTAGTGTATTGCATCACCATGGTTACAGGGGTCATCCTTCCTCTATTTCTACATCGATTTTCACGGCGGCCATATTAGAACGGTTAAAAAATGCGAACCATCTATTCACTTTGACATTACCTGTTCGTAACAATGTACCGTTTTCATAGATCACCCATTCTCTTTCAATTTAGTGTAATTTAATTCTTTCATGGACATGAAGGCTTGATTATAGGCCAAATTAGAAAGATTTTTATGAACTAAATATTTTTAGCGGTAAAATTAAAAAATATATTCAGTTGGTGTTCTAATCCATCGTACGTACTTACTTGTTTACATAATCTTGCAATAATTGATCATATTTGTGCAATATTCTCGTTGGTGCGTCCTTTAATAACAAATGTCCTTTATCTATAAGAGGTTTAACTTCGGTACACAGGTTTATTATGTGTTAGTGCCGAATGTACTTGCCTACTACCCCCCTCTAGTTCATACTTCTGCTCATTACTGTCGGGACCTCCCTGATGATCTAGTTGAGTGTTTTTTTAACATTCATACCATTATTAATTGAATGTTGTGTACAAATATATAATTGTTATTGAGTTGACTCGGATTTCCAAATACCCTTACATACATTATTATGTATCAGGTTATAGTTAAGTGCACGGTCAGTTATTATAAAATAAAGAGACATCCACATTTCTGCCAATTCCCACCTACTACCAGAGTACTTGCTAGAAGGTAGCTTGCAATTTTACATATTAGTGCAGTTTACAAACAATAATAACATCCTCCCGTAATGTTCCCCACACAAAAGTATCATATTCAGATGATATCCTTTTATATGATATTTATGTCCATTCAAATTCAGAGAAAATTTCCCATCTCATTATCATGATTTAGACCAAATTCTATTTTCCTAAATTTACATATCAATCTTGCTTCCATCTGTCTTAGCCTTTCTTCCAGGTTTCCACCTCTTTTTCCCATTTTATCCTTCTGTAGTCCAATAAACCTCAGAGTTTTTTTTATCTTCCATCTGATGTTTGAGCTGCCAGTGTTGTGCCAGCGGTAGTGATGCATCCTGGCTTCCAATTGTTGAAAAATGTTCCCTTATACGAATCCTTGTTTCCCAAATCGTACTCCCAATATAAATCTTTTTACAGGGACATATTATTGCTTATACTGTATATTTTGAGCGACAGTTTATATTCTCTTTGATTTTCATTTTTGTCCCTCTTGAGTCCACAAATTCCATTGTCATATCATGTGCAAAGTTACACATGTTACATGTGCCACATTTACGGAAACCTGACACCTTTGTATCCAACCATGTTCTGGTAGGTTCAGGTTTCACATCTGGTAGAAGTGAAGGGCTCAAAGTCATTTTCAATGTTTTAGCCTTCCGATATGTCATTCTAGGTCTTTCCCCAATATATCCCGTTAGTTGAGGATCAAGTTGTAGAAGATGCCAATTTTCATTTAAAGTTTTCCTCAGTACCCCAATATCGGAACTGTATGTTGTAATAAAATTAATCTCCATGGGCTCAGTGTTGATCATTACATCTTTCGTCATGAGAGTCTGCTCCCAGGTCACTTTGGCTACCTTTTGTTTTGCTGCTTTGATGCATTGCCTTGAAGGACCTCTCTGTTCAAAACGGTCCCGCAATAATTCACATTCTGTCTTGAAGTCATTAGCGTTTGTACAGTTTCTCCGAACTCTAATGAATTCCCCTTTCGGGACATTCCATTTTACAGGTTTGTGGTGGCAACTCCCTGCATGAAGGGTTGAATTTACCTCAGTTTCTTTACGAGAAGTTTGCGTTGCTAATCTATTATTCTGTACAAAAATGGTCAGATCCAGAAAGTTTATGGAAATCTTGTCATCATGGCCCACAAATTCAATGCCAAGGTCATTGTCATTTAATCTGACTCTGAATTCATTCAAATCCAAACTTGTTCCATCCCAAATTATGAAAACATCATCAATGAAGCGGACCCATAGAATCATATGTTGTGTGAATGCTTCATCCATGTATACTGTTTTCTCTTCAAACATTCCCATATAAAGGTTTGCCAATGCCGGTGCGTACTTTGTGCCCATAGCAATCCCTTTCTTCTGCTGATAGTACTTATTGTCAAACAAGAAAATATTATTTTCTAATGTTACTGCCAACATCTCCTTAAGCATTTGTACGTATTGGTAATGTGATGCCGAGTCCTGTCTGAATTCAAAATCAATAGTTTGTATAGCTGCTTGATGTTCAATAATAGTGTACAGTGCGCGGACATCCCAGGTTGCAAGTCGGTATGATGATTTCCAAGTTATTTTATTGACTGCCTTGATAGTATCAGTGGTATCTTTAATAAACGCCTTTAATTTTGATACAAGTGGCCTCAATATGTTATCAATATACTCAGAAATTCTCTCTGTTAGCCATCCAATACCACTAAGTATTGGCCTTCCCTTGTCAAACTGTTTATGTACTTTTGGTAGAAAATACATGGTTGGAATTACCGGGGTTTTATTGAGTAATGCTGATTTTTCATCATTCGTAATCAGACCCTTCCTGTGCCATTCATATATCTGATTTCCGCTTTAGGGTTTCCTGGTAGCTCCAGATAGTAATTTGGTGTTGTTAAGTGATTTTGAGCCATTCTAATGTAGTCATCTCTATCCATCAAAACAATGTTTCTGCCTTTATCGGCCTCCTTTATAACGATTGTTTTATCAATCTCCAAGTCTTTCAACTCCTTTCTTTCCCCCCTTTGTTAAGTTCTGTTTGTCCAAGTTCGATCTGATTTCATCATACATGTTATATATATCTCTGGATGTTGCTTTGTAGAATACTTCAATCATGTTTTCATTGGAGAGTTGTGGTGATAATTTAGATTTCGGTTTAAGTTCCTTCTCTGTAAGGCAAATCGGTCTGATTTCCAGGTCATGAAGTGTACTGTGGATTTCACTTTCTTCTCGATCTCCCAATGTTTTTAGGATATGAATGTTCTCAATATCCTCCATAGTCAAAACAGTTTTAATAAGTTCTTCCTCTGTCCGTACAAGGCCACTTTTGTGTGCTGTAGCAAAAAACTTTTTCAATCTTAGTTTTCTTACAAATTTGAATAAGTCTATCTGGGTGTTAATAAGATCCAATTTGCAAGTCGGGGCAAATGATAGTCCTTTGTTCAATACAGATATCTCATCTTTGGTTAGGATACGGTTTGATAGATTCATTACCAGATCAGTTACTGTTTTTTCCTGGCTGCCTCCCGGGCGGCCGCCCGAGTTAGACGTCGAAAATCTTCCAGCACATCTGGGTTGCCTGTGTCTACAACCCCCCCTCCTTCCTCTCCTTGGGTAGGAGTACTCTTGGTTTGTACATTTGGAAGTTGGAAACGGACCTGTTTTTGGTTTCCTAATCTTGTTCCTTTCTTGTATCTTCTTATTTGATTTAAAAAAGCCAGCATGTTGTTGGTTGTTGTCTTTAGATTTGTCTTTTTGTGGTTCCTCTCCCTCTGCCCCTTCTTTCTCTGATTCCGAGTCCATATCTGTTGTGACCAACCAAAGAGGTAGGGGATTGGTTCCTCCAACAAGTGCCACACAGGATGCGACATGGCTGAAAAGCCAACAAAAGTTAATCTAGGTCGCAAACAGAAGAGGTTGTACCGACAAATATCCCGAAATGACAATCTGTACCTCCTTGCAGTCCACCGGGATCTCGTATCCTCCAAACTCTAGTGTTGCTGGAGCCAGGCCTGCAAGTTCAGTGACCCTGGGTCCTGATGCAGGATTGCGCCTTCTTCTCTGGCGAGAAGATCTGCGACCACCGGAAGCTTGACTGGAGGCGACGCTGACAAGTCAAGAAGGTCTGGGTATCATATCTATCTCGGCCACGCCGGTGTGACGAGGATCATCCTGCACCGGGACCGTCTGAGTTGATTGATGTGTCGCAGAAGCAACGGGGGAGGGGGAACACATAGAGAAACAGGCCATCCCAGGGGAATGAGAAAGCGCCCCATGCTCCCCGGCTGGGGAAACCTGCTGGTGAACCTCTGGCACCGGGTGTTCGTCGCCGTTGCAAACAGATCGATGTGGGGATTGCCCCATCGATGGAACAGAAAATCCACTTGGTCCTGGTGAAGTTCCCACTCGTGGCACAAGCGCAGCTCCCTGCTGAGGGAATCAGCGATGATGTTCTTCACTCCTGCCAGATGGAACGGTACGAGGAACTTCCCCTGGGCAACGGCCCAGTGCCATAGGTCCTGCGCCTCTATGGAGAGTGCTGGGGATCTGGTGCCCTCCTGCTTCCAGATGTAGAACATTGTGGTGGCGTTGTCCGTGAAGACCCATATCACCTTGCCCTTGAGGGACGGAAGGAAAGACTTGTGGGCCCAAAACACTGCCCATAGCTCCAGTACGTTGATATGCAACGACTTCTCCTCCGGTAGCCACAGGCCTCTTGCGTGGAGACTTCCGGTGTGCGCGCCCCATCCCTCCAGGGAGGCGTCCGTCATGACCATCTCCTGATGAGGTGGGGTCTGGAACGCTGCGCCTGCCGACAGATGTGCACGGACTCCCCACGACCGTATTGCTCGACGGAAACCTGCATCGAGAGAGATCTTTTACTCGAAGCTTCCCGATACCTGGATCCAACGGGCGTCGAGGAACTCCTGCAGTGGCCGCATCCGCAGCCTGCACAGCCGAATGAGGTAGATGCATGACGACATCATGCCGAGAAGGGACTTGATGGACCTCACCCTTGCGATCTTCAGGGTCAATAGCCATTGTACCTTGCCCAGGATGGCCGCTATCCTCTCCTCCGACGGAGACACCAGGCATGACACATGTCGAGTCGAGACCCCAGAAACAGTGCGTCTTGCAATGGCACCAAGCAAGACTTTGCATAGTTCACTGAGAACCCCAGCTCCGTCAGCAGACAAGACAGTTTCCGCTGTGTGTGCGATGGCGGTCTCCCTCGATTTCGCTCGGATCAGCCAGTCGTAAAGGTAGGAGTAAACGTGGATCCCTCATAGACAAAGCTGTGCCGCCACTGGCAGAAGGCAATTGGTGAAAACCATTGGCGCCGACTTCAATCCGAAGGGAAGGGCCTTGAACTGATAGTGTTGTCCTTGAACCACGAAGCGCAGAAAACTGCGGTGTCCGTTGTGAATGGGGATGTGAAAGTAGGCATCCTCCAAGTCCAGCGACGACAGGAAATCACCTTCTTCCAGCTGCCCCAGCACATGCTGAAGGGTGACCAACCGATACTTCTGGGATCTGATGTACTTGTTCAGACAGTGGAGGTCCAGGATGGGCCTCCAACTGCCCGTCTTCTTGACGAGGAAGTACCGACAGTACACCCTGGTGCCCCGGAGCCTTTTTGGGACGAGCTCTATCGCGCCTTTCTTCAGCATGGCCCGCACCTCCAGCAAAAGCTGAGGGACATGCTTTTCCTGCCTGACAATGGGTGGTATGTAAGGACATTTTTTGTGGAATTCCAGAGTGGGTCCATGGGCCAGAGCGTCCAGCACCCAACGGTCGGTGGAGATGGACTTCCACACACTGACGTCGGGCCTCCCATCGGGTTGCGCGAGTGGGGGCTCGACATCCTTGTCGGTTCAGTCTTGCTTCGCCGTGGAGGCGCCGCTTCAGGGACCTTGACGACGACAGCGACCTCCTCTGGACTTGCTGCAGCCCCTGTAGACCTCCTGGGCCAAAGAGCGGGACGGTTTACGGTGCGACGATGAGCTTCCGCCGAAGCCCTTGAAGGAACCATGGGACTTTTCTCCGGAGGTCCGAAAGGACGGCCGTCGCTGGTACCCAAGGCCCGTGCCGTCTCGGTATCCGCCTTGATGGCCTGGAGGGACTCGTCCACGGTCTTTCCGAATAAATTATCCCCGTCGAAGGGCAAGTCCAATACCCTCGACTGCACCTCCTGGCGAAAGTTTGTGGCCTTCAACAATCCCCGCCGACGAGGGAAAAAACTGTTGCCCATTTGGTGGAATCCTGTATCGGCAATGTCCGTGGCCACTGTGATGGCATGGTACGATGCCACCTCGCCTTCCTGCAGGATCTCCAAAGCCTCCGCTCTCTTATCCTCGAGAAGGAAGTCGAGGAGGGAGACATCTTAAACCAGAGCTCCCTGTCGTAGCGCGCCACAATGGCGAGGGTGTTGGCCACCTTGATGGTCGTCGCTGCCGATGTGATGTCTCGTCCCATGGCATCCAACTTCTTCCCCTCGCTGTCCGGGGAAGAGAAGGTCGTTGACACCGCCGAGCCAGAGGATTTCTTCCTCGCTGCAGCCGAGACTACTGAATACAGGGAAGGCTGGGATCTTCAACACTTGGGTGCAGAGTCCGGCACCCTGTACTTCTTTTTGTTCCGGTCCCTCTTCGCCGAGGCCGACGACGGGTTCTTCAAAAGAGACAGACAGTCATCCCAAATATCGTCCAGCAGGGGAATCGACAGCACGGTCTTCCTCTTTACCTCGCAGCATTGGTACAGGAACCCCTCTTTCTTCTTTTCCTCAGGGGTCAGTTGAAACAGGTCTGAGGCCCGAGAGATCATGGCATGGAAAGAGCCTATTTCGTCGGGCGGGGAGGCTCTGGCTGGTGGAGGTGGGAGGTCTCCTAACCCGTCGTCGTCATCCGTGCACTTTTTCCCCTAGTGTCCGGATCCGTTTCCTCCCTCAGTGGAGGGGAGCGACGGGTGAAAAGGCGGTGGAGGGTGTGGAGCGCCTGGAGAATGTCCACCGATATGTCTGCTGGGGGTTGATGTGGTAGCTGAGGTGGTGGAGGCAGGAGCAACGGTGGCAGCGGTGTAGGGTTCTATAACTCCTCCATGGCCTGCTCCTCCTCGTTGGTCTCGTCGCCACTCTCGACGTCTCCTTCGTCACGTAGGGCTTGGCCTCGACAAATTTCTTCTCCAAAATGGTCTGGAGAGTAGAAAGCTCCTCCTCAGAGGAGATGTCCGTGCCCTGCAGGACTACCATGCCCCCCCTTCTGTTGGAAGGCAGGGAAACTCTTGTTTTGGGGGGGCGTACCCTACAAACCTGCGTCCTTGGCCTTCCCTAGGGATGCCACCATGCCTTCAATGGATAGCTTCGCCCAGTGAATCAGGGCCTGCACAACTTTGGTCGAGCTAGGGGCCTTCACCTTGTGGGGAGGGTCAGCGTCCCGCTCCCCCATGGCCTTCTCCGACTGGCCCGTCCGGGTCTTCTCCAGAAGCTTACCTGGGTGGTTCGACTTCTTCTTCTTCGCTGAACCGGATCGTTGGCTCGTGGTGGAAGGTGCCAGGGACGCTGTGCCTGACCTGGCTGTCGGGGAGCCATCACAAAGGCGCTCCCGGTGCGCCCGGACTCTCCGTGCTTGGCTTTTTGTCGGGCCCCCGTCGCCGGGGCATCCTCAAAGGTCTTAGAAGACTGCTCAGATTTCTTCTTGTGGCTGGGGCAGGCATGCTGCCAGGACTCACCCATAGCAGAGGCCCTGGCCTGCAGCTACTCTGTGAGACGCCTGCGCCGATCCTTCATGATGCAGGGGACCATCTCATGGCAAAACGCACAGTCAACCTACACGTGCAATTGGTCGGAATGCAGGCAGTAGAGGCACACGGAATGCCTGTCCTCCAAGTAGATGTTCGGCAGGGCACATCCTGGACAAATCCTGAACAGAGGCGTTGAGTCTTCCTTCTCCTCTGCCATGTCCACGCGTGCTAGGCATTGAAGTAGCTTCTGGAATCCTCCAAGAAGAAACCCAACGAAAAGTCGCCCTTGAGGGGCTCAGAAGAATCCGAAAACGGGTCCCCGTTAGTCGGAAGATGGATCGATGAAGCTTGAGGCTCGATTGACCGGAAAAATAGAGTAAAACTCTTAGAAAAAACACAAAACGCAGTAAAAACTAGAGAGCTATAGCACGAGGACTCCCAACACTTGAACGTGCAGTAAAAATCTGAAGATGGCTGCCAGAGGAAGGGTTTAGGTAGAGGGCAGTCATTGGCTGGGGGCAGTATGACCCAGAGATCAGTGATTGGTTGTTAGGAGAAAGACAGTTCAGAAGTGAAACTGAAACTGATTTTTTCTTTTACCGAGTATTCCCAGCCTGACGACGGGGAATATTCATGAGCATGTGAATCCATGCCGGACCCCATGCTGGAGAATGTTGCTACAACCATTTGCGGCCATTTCCCTCATTCCTGAACCTGTGGGAATTTGATCGTCCACAGCAAAGTTGCTTTCAGAGGGATTAAATCGTTAGTAATCCAACAGCTGGGGTTTAAATATCGATTTAGGCAAAATTACATATTTATTTTTCCTAAGCAATATGGTTTCATCCAATTCTGGTGCTCAAAGGTCATCCCCTATCGCGCTGCTTCTCAAATTATATATGCAGGACATCTTTGGGACTTTTCTGGCGGCTTGCAGAGTATAACTCTTAGGTTGCAGTAGATGTAACGAAATGGCATGGCAGACCCACGATACAAATTGCAAGACAGACCAAAAGTGAGGGAAAAGGGCTGAATATTTTCAAATTAGCAGCTCAAAGGTAAAACTAGCCCACAGTCACTGCTAATGACAAAAAAAGATGACAGCCTGCCCAATAGAAAAAAAACATTTTCTTTTTCACAGCTCGGAGGTTCAAGCAGTATGAACACAAACTGAGTCACTCAAAGGCCTGGACTGGCCGACAGTCGTGACTCTACACTTGGCAGATAATAAAAAAAAAAGACAAGAGAAAAAAAGGGAGTTCGCTGACACAGTACGAGTTAATTCAGTCACAGCAAATCCTTTACTCCATGACTAACCCGGTGAACCACAGCAAAACACACCCCGCACTGCGCTTTTGCACCTGGGATAGTTTTTGTAGGTGAAAAGCAGGTAAGCAAAAGGAGGTCTGCCTCAAGAGTAATGGCCAGCAAGAAAAGACTCCAGTCTCCACTCCATGGCAAACAACACTCTGTTGCCGCACTCCGCACTGTGAGAACTTACACTCTGAGAGAATAAAGCTTCCCTATTGCCACCACTAATTTATGAGATAGTAACATAATTCCCTCCATGGACCAAATATGCTAAATACAGGTTCAGTATTAACCCCTCTAAGCTGTTTCTCACATATTCCCTTACTCTCTTGAATCCCAGTCAGTCCTTTAAAAAACTATGGGCCTCATCAGGGGTTGGGCGGTATCCCGGTGATAATTGCATTAGGATACCGCCCAACGGTATTAGTGTTACCATAACACAGTCTGGCACAATTTGTGCCGGATCCCGATTTGCGGTGGGGGTTTAAAACTCAAAGGACCCAATGGGTATTTGCTGGCACTACTAGTGCCGGCGCAATTAGCGCCACGCTAATAATGCCAAAAAAGTGTGGAAAATGGTGATTTTTACCGCCAGCAAAAAGCTGGAGGTAAAACTCTCATTTTCCACCCAACTCGAGATTGGCAAAAGCGGTAAATACAACGGTAAAGGCGTTACCACCTCATTTGCCCCCTCCCCCCAACTTGTGATGAAGCCCTATGCAGTTTAACCTTGATTCGGTCAGTCTGATTTTGTCTAGTTCTTGGTAATTATTTTAACAAGGAGTAATCCTAAGAAGGCTTTCCACCCTCAATAGATCAATAGAAAGCTTTATCCTCGATCAAAGGAGGATCACAAAGTTCCTAGTAAGCTTATCCATGAAAAGTACAGACTTGTTCAAATGCGCGACGCCAAGGACATTGTTACTTGCATCAAATTCATCTACTATTATCAGCTTAGTGACATCTTGTACAGTACTTGCCTGTAAAGCCGTAGTCTTTTCCTGGCGAGCCACAGACTGTCGGTTCAAGGATTTTTATATGGTCAAATTGTGCAGAAATTTCCCAGATGATTTCCCTTTAAATTGTCTATTTTTAATATTTTTTTATTTGTGGACATTTTTATCAGGACAATTTTAACTAACCTCTGTGAATCCTGTACCCCGGACGCACCTTCCAGGGGGTCGTTCAGCAAACTATCATCACACCCATCATTGGAGGGGTGATCTGTGGCCTTAATGGTACTCTAGGACCCCTGTATCCCTACGTAGCCCAAGTCAGCTAAAGTACTGTATTGAGTGGCACATGTGACTCGACCTGTCTGACCGAAACTAAGCTGAGCAAGGGCCGTCCATGATCCTCCTCAGGTTGAGCGCAGTATTGAGTAGAACATGCCATCTACTGTTTGCTGACTAGCTTTGATGATTCACCGGCACTTCTACTTGCCCCATCCAGGCTTATAGTGTTTGGTACAAGATCAGAGCCTTGATTCAGGGTGATAACTACCCGAGTAAGGGCATGCGCAAGCAATTCCACTTTTATGTTAATGTCACAGAGAATGAGTGTATACGACCTGACCTCATCCCTGATGTTGTCCTACATGTCCAGAAACAAGCTAAGCACTGAATTGAGTGCAGAAGTTGCAGGAGAAGTGAGTCTTATCCGCTCGTCCACTCCCAGTAGGGTCTGGTGTAACAGTGCGCTGCCTCTCCTTTTTGAAAAGGCTGATGAATGTTCGTTATTAGAGGTAATAAGTTCAGTTAATGCAATGGGGGTACCAGGGCAAAACACCCCATGAATAAGAGACACTGGCACATCCATGAGATTATGAAACCCTTCACTAGTCCGAGCCAAATTATTGGTTTGCTCAAGACGAAGAAGATTCTCAGCAATTTCTACCATACACTAATCGTTTACATACGAATAATCCACTGTCAGTGAAGCACGAGATGGCAACAGCGCTCAAACCTCTGTGCTGGTCCCAGACATCAGAAAAAATCTGTAATTTTATGACCAGCAATATGAGTCAGTATTACTGGATGCGGTTGTAATGACTTGACACATGGGCTCTTCCCAAACGGCATACTAGGGGAAATTGTTGGCCTTGGGGTGAACAGACTTCCTACAGAGAGAGTAAATGGAGCACCCAGCCATTACTACCGGGTCGGCCCAAAGCTCAGCTCCCAAGGGCAGATTTTATCAAAAATATCTTACTCACAGTGTCTGACTGCCGCAGATTAAAGCACCCCGGAGCTGCCTCCAATGTACTTCCTTTGCACGCTTCGCACAGTGAAGCGTTTTTGAGTCCGACAGCACACCAGCAGGGTGGAATAGTCAGGCTATGATAGTGGTGCACAGATCCGCAACTCCAAACATGAACGTCACTGCTCACAGCAAAACAAAGCCTGCCAAACTGCACACTTAATGCACTTCCTTTGCGTGCTTAACGCAGCAAAGGGTTTTTGAGTCTGACAGCAAGCCAGCAGGGTGGAATAGCCGAGCACCAAGCTCCCAGGCTATGATAGTGGAGCACAGATACCCAACTCCAAGCACGACAGTCACTGTTCACCACAAAACAAAATCTGCCAAACTGCGCACTTCAACGCACTTCCTTCCTGTGTGCGGGTATAAGGGGAGATCATGTTTCTACACTCAGTTCTACTGAAATTTGTTGAAGATGAAGGTTTACTTACCTGCTAAAGGAATTCACAAACATTTATGACCCTGCTTGGGCATACTGGATACATTTTGTGTGATGGGCTGATCTATGGTTGGGGATTTGTGGCTCCATTTTACCTAGCCTCTTCCATCCTCCTCCTGGCTCAATTCATGTGCTGTGCCAGGCCTTCTGTGCAGGAATCATCTCTAGCAGTTTTACCACCAGCTTCTGGCTTTACCACTGTTAGGCAGAATCCTGTGCAGTGCCCTTAGGGACCACTACACACAATTAAGACTACAGGTGGCAATACAAGTTTTACCTTTGGTACAAGCCTGTACTACTATGTCAGAGTGGTAGCAGTGGCGGAGCAGCCATGCTTATCTCAAGAGCATATGAGCAGTAGCAGAGATTACACAAAGGGACCACAATTACTGTGACTCAAGAAAACACTGACTCAAGGTTTCAGGTAAAAAATATAAGTACATTTATTTTTAAACCATTGGTTATAAACACAAAACTTCTATTAAACTCAAACAAAAACCACATGTTAAATATACTATAACTAACCAATTCACTTTGTACAGTAAGTCTCAAGGTAAGTACCCTGCGTTTGAATGAACCGGTGTTACGAACAAAACACGTTACCGTGAATACGATTGCGATCACTTTTTGACAGTTCGGTCTACTAACGAAACGCGTATCCGTGGCATGAAATGCTACCGGGGCAAAAACACACTTAGCACCTGAGATACCCAGAGGGAGTTGGAGGCAAAAATCACAGGCAATATTTATTTTGGTTAGGCAGGCAGAATCAAGAAACACTCAGAGACAGGAGTTCAAAAGTCAAAGGGCCAGAGCCAGGGTCGAGAGACACCGGGGCCTGTTGCCGAAGATCACACAGTCAGACAGTTCACGATTCAATGTAGCCAAAGGTACTTCGATATTGTCAATGTTTGGAAGCAAAAGTTATAAGAAGGAGGGAAGACAAGGGCAATCCTTGGAAAATGAAGAAAAGGGATTCACCCAGTTTCCTCAAGTAGAACACAGTACCTAGTTCCAATGGTGCAGCTGGTGCCCTGGCAGTTGTTCCTGTTGGTTTCCCGCAGACCCACGATTCCTGGAGCTTCTTTGTGAAGGAGGACGTCTGAAGGGGGTCTGCACCACACAGGGATGAAGCTGGTAGCAGCGACGAGGAATAAAAGGTGCGCTCCTTAAAAACAGGAGAGGCTCTTCAGGTGGCTATCCGGACCACTACAGCAGCGTGCAGCGATTTCGACCAAGGAAGAGTATCCTCTGGCTGTAGAAGATGAGCTGGTTATCCCCACCAAGCTCAAGGGAAGAAGACTCCGGACTGGATCTTCTCTAAGTCGTGGAAGGGAAGATAGCTCAGTACTGCAGCAGGGCTTCACCGGGACGGGGTAGTTGCAGCAGCCGTCGTTCTCTCTGCTTCTCTTCGTTTCCTTGTAGTTCCAGTGGCGACTCTCTGACTTGTTGCCCAAGAGACCTGCTTTTTATGCGAACAACCCCCATTCACACAGCCTGGCTGTCAATCCCCCAGCAGGGGGGTTGTCCAGCCCGGACAACTACCCTGGCCAATCATGACAAAGTGCGACTTGGGTAAAACACAAGAAGGACTTTAACAAAAAGAAATGGCGAATAAACAGAACCGGAGCCAAAAGAAAGACGATTTGGTCAAGCAGGTTTATGTTCGAGGCTAATATAATAGCCAAGAACAGATACCACTGCCACCAGCCAACTTTAAATGTTAAAAGAGCAAAACAATGCTCTAGGAGGTACATGCTCTGGTCATGCCAATGTTTGACCAGAGCTTGACCAGCCCTCAAGTTATCACTTGCCTCTGCCATCATGTGCGACATTCTCCTCCGTAGACCTATCACAAAGTCAGTCACTCTGACTGGCTTGGGGGAAGGAGCACTCTCCAACCCCTCCTTAATCAGGGCCAATGGACCTCTGACTGGATAGCCATAGAGAAGTTCGAAGGGACTGAATTCTACTCCCTCCTGAGGGACTTCTCTATATGCAAAGAGAAGGCATGGCAGTAGAAGGTCCCACTTTCTTCTAAGGGGTTCTTCTAAAGCACCTATCATGCTCTTCATAGTTCTGTTAAACCTCTCTACCGGCCCATTGGTTTGGGGTGGTAGGCAGTTGAGAACTTGTAGGTGACTCCACAGGGTTTCCACATGGTTTGCATGTAGTGGGACATAAAATTTGATCCCCTGTCAGATATCACCTCCTTAGGAAAACCTACTCTGGTAAAAATACCAAGTAGGGCCTTAGCCACAGCCGGAGCCTTAACAGTCCTCATAGGTATGGCTTCAGGAAATCTAGTGGCATGGTCCACTACAACCAGGATAAACCTGTTGCCTGAAGTTGTGGGAGGGTCAAGAGGACCAACAATGTCAATCCCAACCCTCTCAAAAGGAATTCCCACCACTGGGAGAGGCACTAAGGGTGCCACATTCTTGGATCCACTCTTGCCAGAGGTTTGGCAAGTGTGGCATCTTCTGCAGAATTTGTCTACTTCTGTACCCATTTTAGGCCAGTAGAAGTGCAGAGATAGCCTTTCTTTGGTCTTCTTAAAACTTAAGTGACCAGCCAAAGGTACCTCATGGGCTAACTGCAGAAACTGGAGTCGGTTCACTAGAGGTACTACAAGTCTTTTGTAGTCTCCAGGGGTTGACTCAGTTGGTTCACTGTAGAAGAGGCCATCTTCCCAGTGCAACCTATACTTCCCAGGCTCAGTCCCATTGAGCTGAGAAGCTGCCTGTTGGCGAAGCCTTCCAAGGTAGGACACTCTCTTTATCTCTTACTGACATCTTCTCTGTTGGGTTCACCTTCTGACAGTACAGACTGCAGCTCAGGATGGTCAACAGGGTCAAGATCTCCTACCAAGGTAAGATCCTCTTCTAGATCTGATTCCTCAGTATCTAGTTTGACCATACAGGGTTGAACCTCACACTCAGCCTCAGCTGGTGTGGGAGTCACAGGTGTGACTTTGGACAGTCTTGGAGATGTATTTCTGGGCACAGGAGTGCTTGCTTTTTTCTTATTGGCAGGCTTAGGTTTCCCCTTTGTCTCTTCTTGCCCTGCAATGGTAGTAAGTAAGTCATGTGAACTTGGGGTGATAGCTTCCTCTATCATGTCCCCAGGAGAGCCTCTTAAGGTTCTCTCCCTTGCAGACCTTGTGAGCTCCTGTTTCCTTCTGCTAGGGGATCTGGGGGTGCAGGACACAACTCCAAGAGTTTTAAGGTCATCACCCAACAGGACCCTCCCAGGTACGTTATTCTGCACACTTACAGGTATTCTGACAGTCATGTCTTTACATTGGATGAGAGCTGGTAACTGGGGAACCATTTGCACAGGGCCTCTAGCTAACTTGGTTAAGTGTTTGCGTGCCTTAGCAACATCCTCCACTTTGAAATAACATTCATCAACCACAGTTATGCTGGCTCCAGTGTCTCTGATGGCAGGGGTCTCCTGACCATTCACAAGAACACTATCTTTATAATACTCTTTAGTATTATCTGGGATTAAGTTACAGACATCTAAGTTCTGTTGTTCCCAAAGACCCAAGGACACTAAAGAAACACTAGATGAGACTCTCATGGGCTCATCAGCTAGTAGCTGAAAGTTTCCACTGGTCATAAGTACTTCATCGACCTGGGAGAAGGCTAAGGAGACAGTGTTGATCCCTGAAGATTTACCCTTACACTTGGGTTTTCCTTTCACATGGCCAGGCAACGCACAAACAAAGCATTTTCCAAATGCTCTCTGGAATGGGGGTTTGCCCTGGCCTCCATCTGGTGTGGAACCAGGTGGTACACCTGGTGTGGCTTACCCTGGTTATGTTTGGGGCCCTCTTTTGGATTGGAATTATTGGAATTCTCTTTGTTGTCTTTCTTTGGCTGCTTCCCCTCACCCTTCTTCTGAGTAGCCCCAGAATCTGTGTGAGTGGCCCTGTTGGCAACCCACAAGTCAGCAGCCTTATCTAGCTTCTTAGGATCTATCTCCTTTGAATCAGCCAAGTGCTGTCTAAGCTCAGGAGAGCAGACATCAAAAATAGACTCCAACATTACAAGATTCCTCAAACCTTCATAAGTGTTCACTTTGTAACCCTTAACCCAACCATCTACGTTTTTCAAACATTCATACACCCAGGTAGCCTAAGGAGTACCATCATGCATTTTGAGGGTTCTAAACCTCTTTAGATACTGGGAAGGGGTCTTCCCAAACCTAGCTATTAATGCTAGTTTCACACACTCATAATCCTGTTTATCCTCCTCCCCCAACTCCATTACAGCATCACTTGCAACAGGGGGGAGCCTAGAGAAAAGCCAAGGAATCAACTGATTCCCTGAGATACCTTGAATCCCATGATTGTATTCAAACATTGTTAACCAATCCAAAATATCAAGTTTGGTCTCATACATACCAATCATTTCATACGGGGTAGTTCATGGTTCAGCTCCATTTCTCTGAGCCTTAACTCTTGATGTTTCATGGCAGTTTGTGCATCAATATGTTTCACTTCCAATTCAAGTCTCATGTTCTCAAGTGCAATAAATTCAGGAGTAAGTGTAGGACCTGTGGGGGTCCCTGTGGACATAGGTTGTACATTCTGAACAGGCAAGGGAGTAGCAGGGTTTCCTAGCAAGGACTCATCTACTTCTTCACAATTAACACTCTCAGAATCAGAAACATCAAAATCCACATTTGCTGGAGTGGTAGGTCCTTCTGACCCACTCTGCAGACTTTTTCCCATTAACTTTGCAACCAGTTCAGATTTCTTTCCTTTACCAGAGATATTCTTATCCCTACACATGGTTCTCAGAACCTCAGCAGTATAGAGTAAAAGGGCCTCATTACAACCCAGGCGTTAAGGGGTTAACGGCGCCGTAAAAGGTGTCGGCGCCGTTAAACCCTTAACGCCTGATTACGAGGTCCCTTTGCGGGTTCCACTTTAACGCCTGCTTTTAGCAGGCGTTAAAAAACCAACCCGCAAAGGGACCTAGGAGCTAATTACGGCACCGTAATTTACGGTGCCGTAATTAGCGCCTTCCCCATTGAGCCCTATGGGCCAAAAAAGGGGCCATGGTGAATGGGGAATTACCGCCCCGCCAACCTTGGAATGGGGCGGTAATTCTGCCATTCACCATGGCGGAGTTGGTAATTTACCAGCGTCGACCATGGCGCTAATAGCGCCATGGTTAACGCCAGGGTCGTAATGAGGCCCAAAGACTCTCTTCAGTGTAGTTTTCCATATTTTACATGATTTCTTAGTTAAATAGAATTAGTGGTGTTAGCCTTGTGGTTAGTTGAACCCAAGCAACAGCAGAACTCTAAGTGTAATCACTCTACTTCCAAATCCTCACCGCTGTACACCAGTGTTAGGCAGAATCCTGTGCAGTGCCCTTAGGGACCAATACACACAATTAAGACTACAGGTGGCAATACAAGTTGTACCTTTGGTACAAGCCTGTACTACTATGTCAGAGTGGTAGCAGTGGCGGAGCAGCCAGGCTTATCTCAAGAGTATATGAGCAGTAGCAGAGCTTACACAAAGGGACCACAATTACTGTGACTCAAGCAAACACTGACTCAAGGTTTCTGGTAAAAATATAAGTACATTTATTTTTAAACCATTCGTTATAAACACAACACTTCTATTAAACTCAAATAAAAACCACACGTTAAATATACTATAACTAACCAATTCACTTTGTACAGTAAGTCTCAAGGTAAGTACCCTGCGTTTGAATGAACCGGTTTTACGAACAAAACACGTTACCGTGAATACGACTGCGATCACTTTTTTGACAGTTCGGTCTACTAACTAAACGCCTATCCGTGCATTAAATGCTACCGGGGCAAAAACACACTTAGCACCTGAGATACCCAGAGGGAGTTGGGAGGAAAAAATCACAGGCAATGTTTTGATTAGGCAGGCAGAATCAAGAAACCCTCAGAGACAGGAGTTCAAAAGTCAAAGGGCCGGAGCCAGGGTCGAAAGACACCAGGGCCTGTTGCCGAAGATCACACAGTCAGACAGTTCACGATTCAACGTAGCCAAAAGTACTTCGATATTGTCAATGTTCGAAAGCAAAAGTTTTAAGAAGGAGGGAAGACAAGGGCAAGCCTTGGAAATTGAAGAAAAGGTATTCACCCAGTTTCCTCAAGTAGAACACAGTACCTTGTTCCAATGGTGCAGCTGGTGCCATGGCAGTTGTTCCTATTGGTTTCCCACAGACCCACGATTCCTGGAGCTTCGTTGTGAAGGAGGACGTCCGAAGGGGGTCTGCACCACACAGGGATGAAGCCGGAAGCAGCGACGAGGAATAAAAGGTGCGCTCCTTAAAAACAGGAGAGGCTCTTCAGGTGGCTATCCGGACCACTACAGCAGCGTGCAGCGATTTCGACCAAGGAAGAAGGAACAAGTTACTTACCTGTAACTGTTGTTCTCCAGCATGGGTCTGACATGGATTCACATGCTCATGAATATTCCCTGTTGTCAGGCTTGGAATCCTCGGTAAAGAAAAAATCAGTATCGGTTTCGTTTCTGATCTGTCTTTTTCAGTAGTAACCAATCACTGGTCTCTGGGTCATACTGCCCCCAGCCAATGACTGCCCTCTCCCTAAGCCCCGCCTCTGGCAGCCATCTTCAGATTTGGTAGCACGCAAAGTGGCAGTATGACCAAGTGAAGAGCCGTAGAGGGGCAGGAGGGAGGGTTCGCATGTGAATCCATGCCAGACCCATGCTGGAGAACAACAGTTACAGGTAAGTAACTTGTTCCTTCTCTAGCATGGGGTCTGGCATGGATTCACATGCTCATGAATATAAGACTACATAGCAGTACACATGCACAACCATGGGAGGTGCCAAGGCTCAACATTAAGCATTACATAAAACTCAACATTAAGCATGTCTTACCTCCTCACCAGGCTCACCTTAAGCGAACAGGTTGCGCAGCACTGCCTGGCCGACTCTGGACTCCTCCCTGGAATCCCGGTCGACGCAGTAGAATCTTGTGAAGGTGTGCGTCGACCTCCACGTAGCAGCCCTGCAGATGTCTGTTACGCTCACCTGGCTCCCACAGGGGCGTCGATCGGACCGGGACAGCTGCGACCTCCTCCAACGTGAAGCGTAGTGCAGAGATGACAGACTGGACTGGGCCGCCTAATCTCGTCTGCTTGACCCGTAGAAGTATTCTCCTGCAAGTGGAGAAAGGGATTTAGCCACCCGTGGATTTTAGTAGTGGCACCCCACTGTTCTCCCCACTAATCACCACTGATATTCACTTTCAGTAAGCTCACCTTATGTTTGTAAATGATGAGCTCTCCATCCTGCGTGGAATGCAGGGGCGCGTAGATACAAGTTACTTCACTGGTTTGAAGGCGTTAGAAGAGTTCCGGGTGAATATTGACTCCCGAGGTTCCAGTCGAGAACCCGTAAGTATAAAGTTCAAAGAGTTCAATATGTCCGATGTTCACTCTTGTACATTCCTACTTGTGTTGCAGTTGGGTCCAAGAAAAGATTGTCCTTTGGCAGCTGATGGTGTTCAAGTAAGAGTCTGTATTACCAAACACGGTCCGCCAAAAGATGCCTGTGTTTAAATTCCTGGTTTCTCTCTCCTTACAGGTGCGGTGTAAGAAGTTGCGGTTTGTTACAGAATAATGCCTCCGATTGTTAATCAGGTAAGTCTATGGTGGAGAGATTGTATTTGTTGGCTCACCTTATGTTTCTTTGTCCCCTAGATGGTGGAATTTGGCGGAGAAAATGATGGAGGCTGCGCCGGATCGAAAAATGCTGTGAGGACTGGCGAGTATGGCGCGGCGCTGCAGCTGGCGATGCGACGCGTGTAGAATAATGTCCTCTTCAAATGATGGATCTGGAATTCAGGTAAGGATTGAGATAATATCTGTTTTCTAACCTTTCCTTCTTCTTTCTTCTATTGCTAGGAGCTCTGGATTCGAGACGGGCGTGGCTGAAGACTGGATGATGACTGCAGGCACGGTGAGCGTTACGCTGCTGGATGCAGAATAACGCGAAGCATGTGCTGCTGTTCAGGCGTGGTTTAAATAGCCTCCAAAGTAGTTCCAGGTAAGAAGTCCCTAGAACCACACCCGAGTAAAAAATAGTCCCTGCAGTAAAATAGACCCATCCATGCCTCACGTTGGCTTGAATTCATTTGCAGCATGGTCTGCATGAGGTTAGTAAAGTCTATGAGCCTGGCGCCTATGGGGCCAGGACTGATTTCTATTATGAGCCTGGCACCTAAGGCGCCAGGACTGAACCCAGACAGCCCCCAGCCAGGGCTGCTGGGGTTTTATTAAATGTCTGGATGTCTGCTCCCAGGGCTGATGGGCTTCATCCGGATGCCCGGGCGGGGGGGGGGAGGGGGGGTAGCAACGATCGCTCTGGTCGAGTGGGCTCTCGGACGGCCGGGCAACGGTCGGTTTGCCAACCGATGACAATGCATGATGCAGTGGAGAGCCATCTGGAAATGGAAGCCTTCGAGAGAGCCTTCCCTTGGTTCACAGGTCGAAAGTCCACAAACAGCTGTGATGTCTTCCGAAAACTCTTTGTTCCGTCCACGTAGAACTTCAGCGCTCTAGCCACATCCAGCGAGTGCAAAGTCCTCTCGGCCGGAGACGAAGGCGACGGGAAGAAAACAGGTAACACCAAGGGCTCATTGAGGTGGAAGTCCGACGGCACCTTGGGCATAAACGAGGGGTGCGTCCTCAGCACCACCCTCGTGTCGTGAAAAGTCAAGTATGGAGGCTTGCAGGATAGGGTCTGGATCTCTCCCACTCGCCGTGCGGAGGTGATGGCCACAAGAAACGCAGTCTTCCACGACAGGAATTTCAGCGACGCCGAATGCAGGGGCTCGAATGGCACCCCCATGAGCCTGGTCAGCACGTTGAGCTCCCACGGTGGGGCAGGGGCCTTCACCGGCGGGAACGATCGGAACAGTCCCTTCATAAATTCCTTCACCAAGTGATGGGACCACAAGGACGCCCGTCCTGTGGTTCTGGTGTATCGGGAGATCGCAGCCAGATGTATCTTGATGGAGGCGTGAGCCAGTCCAGCCTTGGCCAACAACAGTAGGTAGAGCAGCACTTGAGGGGCCATAATCCGTAGAGGGTTAATCTTCTGTGCACGGCACTAGACAGAGAATCTCTTCCACTTATGTCTGTAGCACTTGAGAGTTGAGGACGCTCTGGCTTTTGCAAGGACCTCTCTGCAGTCAGCCGGGATATCGTACTCTCCAAACTCTAGCGCTGCAGGAGCCAGCCCTGCAAGTTCAGCGACTTTGGGTCGTGATGAAGTATGGCACCTCCTTCTCTGGAGAGAAGATCCGCGTCCGTCGGCAGCTTGACTGGTGGGGACGCTGACAAGTCCAGAAGGTCCGGGAACCAGATCTGCCTCAGCCACGCCGGTGCGACCAGGATCATCCTGCACCGGGACCTCTTGAGCTGGTTGACGAGTCGGAGCAGTAACGGCAGCAGAGGGAATGCATAAAGGAACAGGCCTTCCCAGGGGAACGAGAAAGCATCGCCCATGCTCCTCTGTTGGGGAAACCTGCATGCGAACCTCTGACACTTGGAGTTTGTCGCCGTCGCGAACAGGTCGATCTGGGGTTTTCCCCATCGTCGGAAGAGTCGATCCACTTGATCCTGACGTAGTTCCCACTCGTGGCACGAGCACAGCTGTGTGAGTCGGCGATGGTGTTTTTTTATCCCTGCCAGATGAAAAGGCACCAGAAACATCCCTTGAGCGACGGCCCAATGCCACAGGAGAGGGCTGGGGATCTGGTTCCTCCCTGCTTCCGGATGTAGAACATCGTGGTGGTGGTGTCGGTGAAAATTCTCACCACCTTGTCCTTGAGGGATGGGAGAAAAGACCTGAGGGCCCAGAACACTGCACAGAGCTCCAGGATGTTGATGTGGAGCTTCTTCTCCTCCGGGATCCAAAGGCCTCTTGCGTGAAGATCTCCGGTGTGTGCTCCCCAACCTTCCAGAGAGGCATCCGTTGTCACCGTTATCTGGTGGGATGGGGTCTGAAAGTCTGTGCCAGCTGTCAGATGAGCACGGGTGCCCCACCACCGGATCGCTCGTCGGAAGGTCTCGTCGAGCGGAATCCCGTCCTCGAAGCTGCCCATCGCTTGCATGCAGCGGGAAACGAGGAACTCTTGAAGAGGGCGCATCCGAAGCCTGCACAGGCGCAGGAGATGTATGCAGGACATCATCCCGAGGAGGGACTTGATGGACGTCACCCTGGCCACGTCCGTGGCCAGCAGGCGCTGCACCTTGCCCAGGATGGCCTTTGTCCTTTCTTCCGACGGTGAGACCAGGCGCGCCACTGTGTCGAGCTTTGCTCCCAGAAACAGTGCGACTTGCGACGGGACCAGGTGGGATTTAGGAAAGTTGATGTAGAATCCCAGGTCCGAGAGCAGCTGGACGGTCTTTACTGTGTTATCCACGGCGAGCTCTCTTGTCCATGCTCGGATGAGCCAGTCGCCCAGGTAGGGGTAGACGTGGATCCCCTGCAGGCGCAGCCGCGCCTCCACAGGTGCGAGGCACTTGGTGAACACCCTGGGTGCCGACTTCAATCCGAACGGGAGGGCCTTGAACTGGTAGTGCCGTCCTTGGACCACAAACCTGAGGAACTTTCAGTGACCTTTCAGAATGGGGATGTGGAAGTACGCATCCTCCAAATCCAACGACGACAGGAAATAGACCTCCTCCAGTTGTCGCCGCACGTGCTGGAGGGTGACCATCTGGAACTTCTGTGCCTTGATGTACTTGTTCAGCCGTCGCAGGTCCAGGATGGGGCGCCATCCTCCTGTCTTCTTTCTTACTAGGAAGTACCTGGAGTATACTCCGGAGCCCCGGAGCCTCTTCGGGATGAGCTCGATGGCACCTTTTCTGAGCAACGCCCTCACCTCCAAAAGTAGTTTGAGGGACGTGATTTTCCTTCCTGACCACGGGTGGAATGCGGGGGCACTTTTTTAGAAATTCGAGGGCGTGTCCCTGGGCAGGGCGTCCAGCACCCAACGGTCAATGGAGATGGACTCCCACACGATGACGAACTTCGCCAGCCGGCCTCCTACCGGGATGCTTCGGTGGGGGCCCGACCCCGCTGTCGGTTCAATCTTGCTTGGCGGACGCCTTGCCGCCTTGGCCTCCCTGGCGACGACGGCGGGGCCTCCCCGACTTGCCTCGTCCTCTATAGGCTTCCTGCGATGAGGAGCGGGCCGCTTGGCTGTACGTAGAGGAGCCACCGCCGAATCCCTTGGAGGCACCCTGCTTGCCTCCGACGCTCCGAAAGGACGGCCACCATTGCCGGAGAACGCCTAGGGCCCTAGCAGTCTCTGTGTCCGCCTTGATGGCTTGGAGGGACTCATCCACCGTTTTCCCAAACAGGTTGTTCCTGTCGAACAGCATGTCCAGCACCTTGGCTTGTACATCCTGGCGGAAATCCGTTGCCTTGAGCCAACCTCGTCGTCTAAGGCAAACGCTGTTGCCACCGTAATGACGTGGTCCGACGCTACTTCGCCTTCTTGCAAGATCTCCAGGGCCTCGGCCCTCTTGTCATCCGGTAGGAAGTCCAACAGGGGGGCAATCTTATACCATAACTCCCTGTCGTAGCGGGCCACGATTGCGAGGGCGTTGGCCACCTAAATCGTTGTTGCCGCGACGAGATAACTCGTCGTCCCATTGTGTCCAGCTTCTTCCCTTCGCCATCCGGCGGGGAAGTTGACGTTTAGACTGATGCCCCCCGCTTTCTTCTTGGCCGCCGCTGAGACGACCGAGTCCGGGATAGGTTGTGCCCTAAGGCACAAAGGGGCTGCGTCGGGGACCCGGTACTTCTTCTCATACCGATCCTTCCTGGCAGGCGTCGTAGATGGGTTCTTGAGAAGGGTGAGACCCTCGTCCCAGATGTCATCTAGCAGAGGCACAGCGAGGACTGACTTCCTCCTGGCCTCGCGCCGTTGGTAAAGGAAACCTTCCTTCTTCTTCTCTTCGGGGCAGAGCAGAAAAAGCTTGGATGCCCTGGCGATCATTGCATGGAAAGATCTGATCTCATCGGACGGGGAGGCCCGGGCTGGTGATGGGAGCTCCAGCCCGTCGTCACCGCCGTCGTTAACCGTCGTGGCCGTATCTGTTCCCATGTCATCCCCAGGGACCGGGGACGTGGGTAAAGGATGAGCTAGCCGCGAGTGCTGAGAAGGCGGGGCTGGGTGGATCCGTCTCCTCTTGTTCGGGGGGCTTCCCGCCGGGACCGGCTCTGGTTCCTCCATCGGACCTGGTACCGGGTCCTCTGTCGGTGGTAAGGGCAATCTCGTCGTTATCTCTGAACATAAGGATTGTATTGCCAACAAAATGGCCGCCGAGTTATCCTGTGGCTCCGGAAGCGACGGCTGACCAGGACCCTTGCCGGTGCCGCCGTCACTCTCGTCGTCACCCTCGTCGGGATCTCTCCCGTGGGGGCGGGCCTCTTCGACGCCCTCTAGGACTTCTGCCAGCTCCTCCTCGGATGTTGTGTCCGTGTCCACAATGGCCACACCCCCTCTTTTTCCACCGGGGTCTTCACGGGGGTCTTTTCGATGGGTCTGAAAGAGGCTTCCCTCCGCGGAGGCAGGGAGACTCTGGGACCCAAGGTCGCCTCCACTGGTGTAGCCTCCACAGGCTGTGCCAGGGCCGCCACGACTCCCTCGATAGAGGCCTTGGCCGGGTGAATCAAGGCCTTCACCGCCTTAGGCGCGATTGATGCTTTCACCTTGGGGGGAGGGTCACCGCCTCGCTCGCCCTCGGCCAAATCCTTCGAGATTGACCGGGGCCTCTCCAGAGGCTTACCCGGGTTCTCGGATTTCCTCTTCTCCGAACTAGAGCGTTGGCTCGTGGTTGATGGTGCCGGGGAAGGCGCGCCCTGCCTGGCAGCCGAAGAGCCCGACCGTTCGGCACTCCCGGTGCCCGCAGACTCGCGGTGCTTTGCCTTCTGTTGGGCCCCGGTCGTCGGGGCGCCCTCACAGGACTTAGAAGACAGCTCAGACTTCTTCTTCTTCTCACCTGACGGACTCCTTCCTTCCAGCCAGTTGGAGAGACGAAGGTGTCGGCCCCTGATGGTCCGTTCCGACATGTTCCTGCAAAATGCACAGTCTTTCTCCACGTGCGTTTTGTCCTCATGAAGGCAGTAGAGACATTTCGAATGCTCGTCCTCCTTGAACACATTCTGTAGCTGGCATCCAGGGCAAACCCTGAACAGCTTTCCGGGCGTCGAGCTTCCTTTCTACTGGGCCATGTCCGGGTAGGCCGCAGAAACTTCTGGATTCCCCCAAGAAGCGTAACTCGATGGAATCTTCACCCTTGAGGGGATACCTGTTAATCGGATGTAGAGACGGTGGAGCTTGACGAAAAATGAGAAATTCTCTTTGAAAAAAAGCGCGAAAACGCAGCAAAAGCTCGAGAGCTAAACACGAGGACTCCCAACACTTGAGCGTGCGGTAAAAATTTGAAGTTGGCTGCCAGAGGCGGGGTTTAGGGAGACGGCAGTCATTGGCTGGGGGCAGTATGACCCAGAGAGCAGGAATTGGTTACTACTGAGAAAGACAGATCAGAAACTAAACTGATACTGTTTTTTTCTTTACCGAGGATTCCCAGCCTGACGACGGGGAATATTCATGAGCATGTGAATCCATGCCAGACCCCATGCTGGAGAAGAGTATCCTCTGGCTGTAGAAGATGAGCTGGTTATCCCCACCAAGCTCAAGGGAAGAAGACTCCGGACTGGATCTTCTCTAAGTCGTTGAAGGGAAGATAGCTCAGGACTGCAGCAGGGCTTCACTGGGACGGGGTAGTTGCAGCAGCCGTCATTCTCTCTGCTTCTCTTCGGTTCCTTGTAGTTCCAGTGGCGACTCTCTGACTTCTAGCCCAAGAGACCTGCCTTTTATGCGAACAACCCCCATTCACACAGCCTGGCTGTCAATCACCCAGCAGGGGGGTTGTCCAGCCCGGACAACTACCCTGGCCAATCATGACAAAGTGTGACTTGGGTTTCCTAGGATACCCTGTGCAGGGGGTGACTACACCCCTCCCTCACATTCAGCCCACCTAGACACCCAGGCGCCTTGAAGAGGGCTTCTGAGCAGAAGCCCGCCAAAAGACAGTGAACAAAGAAGGTGAACCTAGTTTGCTGCCCAAAGTAAAACACAAGAAGGACTTTAACAAAAAGAAATGGCGAATAAACCCAACCGGAGCCAAAAGAAAGACGATTTGTTCAAGCGGGTTTATGTTCGAGGCTAATATAATAGCCAAGAACAGTACCATGTTTATCTAATATAATCGCGGTAGAAAAGTTAGGGTAGATACCACTGCCACCAGCCAAGTCTAAATGTTAAAAAAGCGAAACAATGCTCTAGGAGGTACAGATACAAAGGGATACAAATTAACCCTTTCCAGCACTCCATGGAAGATGTGGTGTACTGGATCTGTGGTAGATTGACTAAGTAAAGTTAATGGTAACTTTACCCTTTTCTGGGGGACGGTAGTCACATCAGAAATGGAGTCGAGGGAAGTCTCAAAGACAACCCTGTGCCACGGCACTGAAGGTGCTGTGTGACACACAAAAAGGACAGGGCTACTGAAGTGGTGTACTTCAGAGTCCATAATCACAAAAACAGGTAGAAACACATAGCAAAACATAGGTAAGAGTGGGGGAAAAGCTCTCCCTCTTACCAAATGGAAAAAAATAAACTCTAGAAGTCCAGCAAAGCTGCTGGGGGACTCACTAGGTGAGGGAAATTAGCCATAGATGAGAATACTCCCTAACAACCACTATGGTCGTTCGTCTACTTGCTAGTCGCATGGATGGGTGTTCAAACACCAGCACACCACCTCATCTGCTGTTCAGGGACATCCCTGTTCACCCGCACTGTAGTTTCCACTGTGATACTTTATTCTCTGGCTGAGCTGCCCTCCTTTGTCCTTCAGCCTTCGGAACCTTTCTGAGAAATGTTCATAATCTTCCTTACTGCTGCTTCTGACTTCAAGGGCTTGCATCAAAGAAGGCTGTTTGTTCTTCTTTTCCTTTGTTTAGATCATCAATGGCCCAGGGCTCCAGAACCTGGGGAATTGCATCCTTTAAAATGTACCTCGGAAATATCCTCGTACATACAGGGTTGTTTAGCCTGACCGGAACTGAATTTTGGAGAGCATACACTGTGAGCACATACCTCTGGATCCTGTGGTTAGTCATGATACTTACCATCAGTTGTCCCCATGGTCCTGCGTTGAGACTATTTGTGGGTGAGTTTGCTGCATTTCTGCATTGTTTTCCATTGTGGGCTTTTCCTGCTGTGCTGCATCTTCTTCTGGAACTTCTGGTTCTCTAACCTGCCTCTAGAGCTCTTCATTGGGTTGCACCTGCGGGGTAAAACTGGGACTTCCTTGCCTTTTCCTCATGTACACAGATATCACCTTTGCATTCCACCAGCAACACATGTTACTTACCTGGTACTCTGTAAAGTGACTTAACAGGTAAATAATGTGCCCCATGAAATGTTGCCTCCTTCAAGTTTGGATCCAGGGAGTTTTAGGCCAAGGACAGGATTTTTACCCTGCACCCTGGATATTTATTCCACTATTCCTCAAGTTAATGCTGATTACACTGTAACTTTTTCTGGAGCCACCGTATCTACTTTTCCTTCACTTAGCCTAAATGTCTCTTGTCTTCTGGTGTCTGCTTGATGTGTTTTAGAAACGTTCTCCCCTTTCTAGCCCTTCATTTACTGTGCAGTGTGCATCTGTATTTTCCAAATACTATGTCCTAGAGGTCTAGAAATACTAAAGGAATTGGCACTCTGTAATGAATACTTTAATGGTGCGTTTTAAAGTATTTTCCCATGTCTTTCCACCCCTTGTCTTCATATGTAATGTGCCTACCACCAAGTTCTGGACTTGCAATATAATATAACATTCATGGCAGTTACTGTTTTTAGATAGGTGTTTGCTGTTTTTTGTTTACTAAAGTACTTATTAAGTATATATATTCACTGATTTTATTTTTTTACCGGGACATTATAGTTAAGCTGCACTAACAAAAACCCATGAAATCCAATGAAAAGACTGTTAAAGAGACGCTATGTGTAAGTTGCACTAACAAAAACCTATGAAATTCACTGAACAAAAGTTGTTAAAGGGACATTATGGTTAAGTTGCACTAACAAAAACCTATGAAATTCACTGAAAAACGTTGATAAAGGGACGTTATGTTAAAGGCGCTCTGTACACGAAAGCTGTAAAACAGTAATCATTTTAAACAATTTAAAAATGAAAGCAAAAAGTATTTACTGAATGCCTAATGGAAACAAAGCTTTGTGGCAAAGAAGAGAGTTCCCTTATACGGGACTACAAGAGGGGATAGTTTATAACTAGAACTATCAGTGGGAAAAGCCTCTAACCCATACTATCCAGGCTCATAACCAGCATTACCATGAGCCAATAAGTTGTGAGACAACCATAACAAAGCAACCAAAGTATAAATCCCCTATTCAGAGATATACTTTTGGAAAAGCTTTTGTTCTCCAGCATGGGTCTGGCATGGATTCACTGGAATATTCCCCGTCGTCAGGCAGGGAATCTTTGGTAAAAGAAAAAAGTTATCAGGTCCAACTGCATGAAACCAAAACACGAACACTACATGAAATGGGCCATAGTCCAGAGGAACACAAGCAGTGCGCCCAATATGCATGTGCACACACATATGGGCACATGAGCACCAGTCATGTGCACAAAGACACAACATGAGAAGTAGCACATACACTCCTGACCAAGGTGGTGTGTCTGCACTATGACCGATGTGCACCCATACCACACACAAATGCACGCACGCATCAAAGCTGTCCTGACACCCAGACACCATGTACAGGCAGAATGTGACACAATGACGTATATGTATATTGCAAGTCCGTCGGATGACACAAAGGTGATTACCTCCGTGGCACCACAGCTCATGCGACACCAGCTGCAGCAACAAAGCTTCCGGTTCCTGTGGCCCAGTCACCTGCCCCTGTCATCCAGCCAACAGTCACTGTGGCCCAGCCACCTGTCCGTGTCATCCAGCCAACAGTCACTGTGGCCCAGCCCCCTGCCCTTGTCATTCAGCCCTCTGGCCCGCCAACATGGCCACTGGCCACCCAACACCAGCCACCTTCATATCCGGGAACATCTATGGATGAAGATACTGGGCATGAAGCTGGGGACAGCACGCAGGGATCATCAAAACACACGCCATACAATAGGCCAGCTTCAGCCTCTCTGACCTACACATCCCATCTCCACCACCGATGCCCAACTTACAGAACATGGATGCACGCATCTGCAGGATAGATCAGGGGCATGGTGAGATGGCCGAGCTTGTTTGGCAGCTGCTCACAGAGTCCTGCATGATGCAGAAGTGCAGGCCAGTAGCCAGCGTTGTGCTTGTGCCCTGGGTGGCTCAACCTCTGCCCTGGTTGTGCTGGCACAGAAGATCTGGGAGGGGATTGAAGGCGTCTCTGCACTGGCAGAGTCCATCACCCATACCCTGCAGGGGGCTCTCAACTGCAGGTATGTCCATGAATAAGACATCCCTCCACCATCACCATGCCAGCTAGCTCGCACCGGGGCATCCCAAGGCGCCGCTCCCTGTGGCTGTCAAGGTCACCGGGACAAGGTAAGGCCCATGACAACAAGAAGCCAAGAAAGTGACTGTGATCCACTCTCTCAGAATTGTGGGTGTTTATGGGGAGGGAGTGTTTAGGGAGGGAGTGCTTGGGGAGGGAGTGTTTGGGAAGGGAGTGTTTTGGGAGGGTGTGTTTGGGGAGGGAGTGTTTGGGAAGGGTGTGTTTGGGGAGGGATTGAGGAGGGTGTGTTTGGGGAGGGGTAGTGGGTCACACAGTGTTTAATGCACATTGTTCTGAATAATAAATTCATTATATTTAGCACAGACAATAAATACCTGGACATTCCTTATTGGTTTGTTCTGCTTTATTGGTGCTGCTTGGCACATGCAGTGAGGACCGTGGGTTGTGTGCAGTGGATGGGTGGTCAAAAGAAGTACTGAATTCATTCACGCCCATCCCTGACATCCATGTGTACTTGTCGTTGCATGGCTTGAGCTGTTTCCCCATCTTTATCATCTTCAGCGTCTGCTGGTGGCATGTCCATATCTGGGGGCAGGGGTATGTTGTGTCTGACGCATATGTTATGCAACATCGCACAGGCCAGTACTATCTTCCCAATCTTCTCTGGCCAGTACATGAGTGCCTCCCTTGACCGGAGCAAACGTGCCTTCAATAGTCAGAAGGTCTGATAGATAGTTGTTCGGTTCGCACATGTGCACGATTGTAGGCCAATTCCTGCTGAGTCTGGGGGTTTATCACAGGGGTCATCAACCACGGCAGTAACAGATTACCTAAATCAACTGCAAGGGATGGGACACAAGGTGAGCTATTAGATGCTTGTGGCTGGACAGTGCTTTGATCAATGAATGTCTGTGTGTTTCAAGCTGCATCTGCAACTGTGCACTAGCGGGCCCTCATTTGCCCTGATGCACTGTTATGCTTGAACTAAAATGGCGCTGGTGCGCAGTGTATTCTGGGAGCGCTCGGAGCCATGATGGATATTTACTTCATGCCGCAGTGAAAAGCTGCACACATTTTGCTGAGTGTTAGATTCATGGTGCTGAGAAAAACATGCTTTCCAAACCTGGTATTCGGTCAAGGACATTTCTGCTGGGAAAGCTAACTTTGTTATGGTTGGCTACTGTTCTCCGTGGAGCGTGTTTTTAGAGAAGGGAGGCACTCTGCTCCTTGAGGGTAGCTCTCGATTGACCCAGCTTGCAACCGATGGCTGCTCATCAACTGGGCAAGTGCCATTTCCAGAAGGTTCGAAAACTGAATATATGCGGAAACCCAGAGGTGGTCAGGTGAGACTTCAGCCGGAGAAGGACGCTTACGCCCGGCACTCCTGTGAGCTGTGGTGCTCTCGGCCTGGCTGTTCCCGGGGTCTTCCAGCCGCTTCTGGGCGAGATGAGGAATTCTGTTACGCTCACGGTGATGTATTTCCTTTTGAATTCTTTGCTTCTTCTGTGATTTATGTCTATATTACTTTTGTGAGTTATTTCTATGTTATTATTGGTTGCTTCTAAGCTTTGAATAAATAGCTGTATAAGAGCTGATTATCTTCTAAGAGTGTGTGGTTGTGAGTTATTGTGTCTGTCTACGTTCAAAGTATTTGCTCGGTAATTGCATTGGTGATTTATGTTTTTACGTGCACTTTGGGCAGAGCAATACATTTTTGGCGTCACGAACAGGATACTTGTGATGAGTGGTTCTGAGTATTCAAGAATCTGTTGAAACGTAAATAGGATTCGGTTGTCTTGCAAGTGAGATTTTTGAGTAGTGAAGTTTTTTTTTGTCCTTTGCCAGTGTGTGAGTGCCTGTGGGAGTGATTGCAGCGTGGAGAGAAAAAATATATAGAGGTTTTGTTTGCGATAATGAGTAGTTTGTTCAGGAAGAAGAGCGTTACCACTGGCGGTGACTGTTATGATGTTGTTATTCCAGGCTGGACTAAGAGTCCATATGATAAGTTGGCCCAGGCGTGGGCATGTGGTGCAGGTCTAAGTGAAACATGGGATCAAGGATTGGGAGATGCCGATCCGGCTGATGTAATGGCATGCTTACAACAGGTTCCAGTAGAACGTGGCAAAGAATGTGCGGCATTAGGTAGGCGAGGTTGGGTTATTTTGCATGCTTATAGGAAAATACATCAAATGAAGGTGGAAATGAAAAATGAGGTTTTGCGATTAGAGAGAGTGTTAGCTGCAGAACGGCAGACTGCGTTAATGCAGCAGATTCAAATGAAACTGTTTAAAGATTAGGCTGACACATATCAGGAGGTGGCCGAGAGGGCAGCAGTCAGAGTAGCCCGGTATAAGTATAGGAAAAGACGGGGAGGGGTCAACAAAAGAAAGGTGGCAACTGTAATCGCTACCGCTGGTGTGGGCTGGGATCCGGATAAGTGGGATGGTGATATTTTTGATTCAACCAGTCTAGAAAGTAGTTTCGCAAATGAGTCTGACCCCAAAATGGAAGTGAAACAGAAAACAGTGGTGGCTAAGCCCGTTAGAAGACGGCGAGCCGGACCCCACCCGCATAATCCTGCTGGCGGAATGGTGGATTTAACCTCGCTGGAGGATTACACACAACAGGAGGTTGGGGAAATTATTACCCGTTTGTGGCAAAAATCAGGGGAAGCTTTATTGACATGGATGGTGAGATTGCTAGATGGGGGTGCTGCAGGGTTGTTGGTAGATTCTACGGATTCACCGCATTTTCTACCCCTGTCAATTGACACCAATGTACAGGAGGTCTTAAGGGCAGGACCGCCCCCTGATGCAAATGGTCAAGATACTCAGGTGTCTTTGTTGCAACTGGTAGCCCAAGCATGTAACTGTAAATATCCCATTACCACAGATTGGCCCAGTGAAGAAACGAAGTGTAATACGTTGAGAGAAGCAATTCAAAAAGTCAGGGAGCATGCTATGAAAGAGGCTATTCACATCGGTGCTCCTGATCACATGGGAGCCGTGCCGCTCTCAGTTTCAACTCGAAACATGGTGATTAGAACTGCGCCACCTGCATACAAAAGTGTCATTATGACTTTGCTCGTAGGTATGAAGGGCAAAGCTACTGATGAGGTAGCAGATGCCATTCGGCAACTTGCAGATTTAGGGGAGTGGGATGAGAGCGATAACAAGCCACGGGAGAGAGAGGGGCATAGTGCGAGAAGAACCGAAGGCAGGCGGCAAGATAGCAGAGACTCCTGAGTGTCCCGAAAATACATGTTTTTGGCTTTGTTGAAAGATGGTGTGCCACACGAAGAAATTGATGGCATTGAAACCAGAGTAATGTATGAATTATACAAAAAACGAGGACTTGCCGCCAAAGAGTGCTATAAACAGGTTAAGAGACAGGTAGTCACCACGCCATAGGGGGACACCTCACCTTCTGCTCCCCCTGCGGAAGAACAAGACAAAGGGTCTATGGGGACACCTTCCCTGTACCAGCCAACATACGCTGATTTGAGAAAGGTGGTGAGTGCGATGTTAGAGGTGGAGTCGAGTCACATTCATTCGAAGTTTGACTAGGTCTTCGGCCAAGCTCCGGCAGCATCTGCCCGCATTAAAGTGGATAGGCGGCCTCATGTTGATGTTAAGATTTATTGGGGGCCAGGAAATACACAAGGGGTGCGAGCATTGATAGACACCGGAGCTGAGGCCTCTTTGATTCATGGTAATCCAACACAGTTTAACGGCAAACAGTTTACTATTACAGGTCTAGGGGGAAAGGAGACCCCCGCAGTACAAACGAAAGTGGAGATGAAAATAGGCAATTTGAATAGGCAGAAATACCAAGTGTTGATTGTCCCGATACCTGAATATATAATTGGCTTTGACATTTTGGAAGGGTTAACTTTGGGACTTGGCGGTAAAACGTAGCAGTTTGGGGTGAGTGCATTGATCTGTACACCCATTACCGTAGGCAAATTGAAGATGCCCCCAATGCAAGTGCCAGTGGCAACCAAGCGGGTAGCAATGAAACAAATCACATTCCTGGGGGGCACAAGGAAATTTCAGACACCATCAAAGAGTACGTGGAGGCGGGTGTATTACGCCCTATTACCACCGCATGGAACAATCCTCTCTGGCCTATTAAAAAGGGAGATGGGTCGTGGAGGATGACGGTGGATTACAGGGAGTTGAATAAAGACACTCCTCCCTTAGTGCCCGCAGTCCCAGATGCCATTACTTTGATTGAGAATGTCCAAAAGTTTGAGGGGACTTGGTATGCAGTGATCGATTTAGCCAATGCATTTTTCTCCATGCCAATTGCTGAAGAGTGTCAAGAGCAGTTTGCATTTTCGTGGAGTGGACGTCAGTACACTTTCACGAGGCTACCTATGGGGTACATACACAGCCCGACTATCTGTCACCGGCTGGTGGCAGAGCACTTAGACAAGATACCGTTTAAACCTGACATACAAATCTCTCATTACATTGATGATATTTTGATTCAGGGCAAGGATGAGCACAGTGTGCAAAGTCAATTAGATGTCATTATGGAAGGATTGAAGAAGGAAGGGTGGGAGATTAACCCGAGTAAAATTCAAGGTCCAGCTGAAACAGTGATATTCCTAGGGATTCAGTGGCATCATGGGCATCGAGAAATGGTGCCAAAAGCCCGACAGAAAATACTTGAATTCACCACTCCAATGAACAAAAAGCAAGCTCAGCAGTTTATAGGGCTGTTTGGGTTTTGGAGACAGCACATTCCCCATTTAGGGCAGATATTGGCCCCCCCTCTACAAGGTGACACGAACGAAATATCAGTTTCAGTGGGGGGAGGAGCAGCAGAAAGCCTTTGAGATGGCAAAAGACACCGTGCAACAGGTGCTTGATTTATGGCCATTGATGGAAGGCGAAGTGGAATTAAATGTGTCTTAACAAGACAATTATGCTAACTGGAGTGTGTGGCAGAAACAAGACAGGAAACGTGTGCCATTGGGATTTTGGAGTCGTAAATTGACCGACGCTGGTATCTTATACACTCCGTTTGAGAAGCAATTGCTGGCATGGTATTGGGCTCTTGTTGATACCGAGCAGATGACGGTGGGCCATGATGTATTCATGAGACCAGAAATACCAATCATGCAATGGGTACTGAGCTCTCCTAAAACGCATAGAATAGGACATGCTCAAGAAACAAGCATAATTAAGTGGAAATGGTATATTCAAGACAGAGCCAAATCAGGAAAGGGTGGAGTGGCAAAATTACATGAGCAAGTAGCCAACATACCGCCCTCAGATTACATACCACCGGAAGTGCTTAAAAAACGTGAATCTCCCGTGAAATGGGGAGTACCTTACAGCGATTTGACCGTGAAACGAACAGAGCATGCTTGGTTCACGGATGGTTCAGCTCGATATGTGGGAACTGCGCGGTACTGGAAAGCAGTGTCGTACAATCCCAAAACAAAAAAGCTGTTGACAATGACAGGGAAAGGGAAGAGCAGTCAGTTTGCAGAGCTTTACGCAGTTTACCAAGCATTTCAAACAAGAGACCCCTGGTCAATGTTATGTGTACACCGATTCATGGTCAGTGGTGAATGGATTGGCAGTGTGGTTGCCAACTTGGCAAAAGAATGGGTGGAAAATTCATTCAAAAGAGTTGTGGGAAAAAGAACTGTGGCAAGATATTGCAGAAATGTTATTACAAAGTGAAGTCACTGTATATCATGTGGACGTGCATTGTGCCACAGACTCATTAGAACGTTGGTTTAATTCTGTTGCAGACGAACACACCAAAGATTTCATCTGTGGATGCAGAGGCTCAGAAAGACGATTTGGAGGGTTTGGCCAAATGGGCCCATCAGAAATGTGGGCACCTTGGAGAAAAGGCTACTATCAGGTGGGCACAAGCTCGAGGAATCAGTCTTCCTTTAGAAGTAGTGAAAACGATAATTTTGCAATGTCCAGTGTGCCAACACCAATTGCATAGACCTATCCCTCAGATTGTTCGAGGCGCATTGATAAGAGGAAAATTACCAGGTCAAATTTGGCAGATTGATTATATCGGTCCCATGCCAATCAGTAGAGGTTGTCAGTATGCATGCACTATTGTGGATACATACTCAGGATATTTGATGGTTATGCCGTGCAAACGTGCAACACAACTGAACACCATCAGGTTGTTAGATCAGAGTATACTACATTATGGAGTGCCTTTGCAGATTCAAAGTGACAATGGGTCACATTTCAAAGGCAAATTAATCCCGGAGTTTTGTCAGGAAAAGAGCATTGAGTGGTTGTACCACGTTCCTTACTACCCAGCTGCTTCAGGGTTAATTTAACGAATGAATGGGTTATTGAAAGAACAGTTGCGCAAATCTGGAGACGGCCGGGGCGCCCTCACAGGACTTAGAAGACTGCTCAGACTTCTTCTTCTTCTCACATGACGGACTCCTTCCTTCCAGCCAGTTGGAGAGACAAAGGTGTCGGTCCCTGATGGTCCGTTCCGACATGTTCCTGCAAAAAGCACAGTCTTTCTCCACGTGCGTTTTGTCCTCATGAAGGCAGTAGAGACATTTCGAATGCTCGTCCTCCTTGAACACATTCTGTAGCTGGCATCCAGGGCAAACCCTGAACATCTTTCCGGGCGTCGAGCTTCCTTTCTACTGGGCCATGTCCGGGTAGGCCGCAGAAACCTCTGGAATCCCCCAAGAAGTGTAACTCGATGGAATCTTCACCCTTGAGGGGATACCCGTTAATCGGATGTAGAGACAGTGGAGCTTGACAAAAAATGAGAAATTCTCTTTGAAAAAAAGCGCGAAAACGCAGCAAAAGCTCGAGAGCTAAACACGAGGACTCCCAACACTTGAGCGTGCGGTAAAAATTTGAAGTTGGCTGCCAGAGGCGGGGCTTAGGGAGACGGCAGTCATTGGCTGGGGGCAGTATGACCCAGAGAGCAGTGATTGGTTACTACTAAGAAAGACAGATCAGAAACTAAACTGATACTGTTTTTTTCTTTACCGAGGATTCCCAGCCTGACGACGGGGAATATTCATGAGCATGTGAATCCATGCCAGACCCCATGCTGGAGAAGAGTATCCTCTGGCTGTAGAAGATGAGCTGGTTATCCCCACCAAGCTCAAGGGAAGAAGACTCCGGACTGGATCTTCTCTAAGTCGTTGAAGGGAAGATAGCTCAGGACTGCAGCAGGGCTTCACCGGGAAGGGGTAGTTGCAGCAGCCGTCATTCTCTCTGCTTCTCTTCGGTTCCTTGTAGTTCCAGTGGCGACTCTCTGACTTCTAGCCCAAGAGACCTGCCTTTTATGCAAACAACCCCCATTCACAGAGCCTGGCTGTCAATCACCCAGCAGGGGGGTTGTCCAGCCCGGACAACTACCCTGGCCAATCATGACAAAGTGCGACTTGGGTTTCCTAGGATACCCTGTGCAGGGGGTGACTACACCCCTCCCTCACATTCAGCCCACCTAGACACCCAGGCGCCTTGAAGAGGGCTTCTGAGCAGAAGCCCGCCAAAAGACAGTGAACAAAGAAGGTGAACCTAGTTTGCTGCCCAAAGTAAAACACAAGAAGGACTTTAACAAAAAGAAATGGCGAATAAACCCAACCGGAGCCAAAAGAAAGACGATTTGTTCAAGCGGGTTTATGTTCGAGGCTAATATAATAGCCAAGAACAGTACCATGTTTATCTAATATAATCGCGGTAGAAAAGTTAGGGTAGATACCACTGCCACCAGCCAAGTCTAAATGTTAAAAAAGCGAAACAATATTCTAGGAGGTACAGATACAAAGGGATACAAATTAACCCTTTCCAGCACTCCATGGAAGGTGTGGTGTACTGGATCTGTGGTAGATTGACTAAGTAAAGTTAATGGTAACTTTACCCTTTTCTGGGGGACGGTAGTCACCTCAGAAATGGAGTCGAGGGAAGTCTCAAAGACAACCCTGTGCCACGGCACTGAAGGTGCTGTGTGACACACAAAAAGGACAGGGCTACTGAAGTGGTGTACTTCAGAGTCCATAATCACAAAAACAGGTAGAAACACATAGCAAAACATAGGTAAGAGTGGGGGAAAAGCTCTCCCTCTTACCAAATGGAAAAAAATAAACTCTAGAAGTCCAGCAAAGCTGCTGGGGGACTCACTAGGTGAGGGAAATTAGCCATAGATGAGAATACTCCCTAACAACCACTATGGTCGTTCGTCTACTTGCTAGTCGCATGGATGGGTGTTCAAACACCAGCACACCACCTCATCTGCTGTTCAGGGACATCCCTGTTCACCCGCACTGTAGTTTCTGCTGTGATACTTTATTCTCTGGCTGAGCTGCCCTCCTTTGTCCTTCAGCCTTCGGAACCTTTCTGAGAAATGTTCATAATCTTCCTTACTGCTGCTTCTGACTTCAAGGGCTTGCATCAAAGAAGGCTGTTTGTTCTTCTTTTCCTTGGTTTAGATCGTCAATGGCTCCAGAACCTGGGGAATTGCATCCTTTAAAATGTACCTCGGAAATATCCTCGTACATACAGGGTTGTTTAGCCTGACCGGAACTGAATTTTGGAGAACATACACTGTGAGCACATACCTCTGGATCCTGTGGTTAGTCATGATACTTAACATCAGTTGTCCCCATGGTCCTGCGTTGAGACTATTTGTGGGTGAGTTTGCTGCATTTCTGCATTGTTTTCCATTTTGGGCTTTTCCTGCTGTGCTGCATCTTCTTCTGGAACTTCTGGTTCTCTAACCTGCCTCTAGAGCTCTTCATTGGGTTGCACCTGCGGGGCAAAACTGGGACTTCCTTGCCTTTTCCTCATGTACACAGATATCACCTTTGCATTCCACCAGCAACACATGTGACTTACCTGGTACTCTGTAAAGTGACTTAACAGGTAAATAATGTGCCCCATGAAATGTTGCCTCCTTCAAGTTTGGATCCAGGGAGTTTTAGGCCAAGGACAGGATTTTTACCCTGCACCCTGGATATTTATTCCACTATTCCTCAAGTTAATGCTGATTACACTGTAACTTATTCTGGAGACACCATATCTATTTTTCCTTCACTTAGCCTAAATGTCTCTTGTCTTCTGGTGTCTGCTTGATGTGTTTTAGAAACGTTCTCCCCTTTCTAGCCCTTCATTTACTGTGCAGTGTGCATCTATATTTTCCAAATACTATGTCCTAGAGGTCTAGAAATACTAAAGGAATTGGAACTCTGTAATGAATACTTTAATGGTGCGTTTTAAAGTATTTTCCCATGTCTTTCCACCCCTTGTCTTCATATGTAATGTGCCTACCACCAAGTTCTGACTTGCAATATAATATAACAGTGGGATATCTTCATGGCAGTTACTGTTTTTAGATAGTTGTTTGCTGTTTTTTGTTTACTAAAGTACTTATTAAGTATATATATTCACGGATTTTATTTTTTTACCGGGACATTATAGTTAAGTTGCACTAACAAAAACCCATGAAATCCAATGAAAAGACTGTTAAAGAGACGTTATGATTAAGTTGCACTAACAAAAACCTATGAAATTCACTGAACAAAAGTTGTTAAAGGGACATTATGGTTAAGTTGCACTAACAAAAACCTATGAAATTCACTGAAAAACGTTGTTAAAGGGACGTTATGTTAAAGGCGCTCTGTACACGAAAGCTGTAAAACAGTAATCATTTTAAACAATTTAAAAATGAAAGCAAAATGTATTTACTGAATGCCTAATGGAAACAAAGCTATGTGGCAAAGAAGAGAGTTCCCTTATACGGGACTACAAGAGGGGATAGTTTATAACTAGAACTATCAGTGGGGAAAGCCTCTAACCCATACTATCCAGGCTCATAACCAGCATTACCATGAGCCAATAAGTTGTGAGACAACCATAACAAAGCAACCAAAGTATAAATCCCCTATTCAGAGATATACTTTAGGAAAAGCTTTTGTTCTCCAGCATGGGTCTGGCATGGATTCACTGGAATATTCCCCGTTGTCAGGCTGGGAATCTTTGGTAAAAGAAAAAAGTTATCAGGTCCAACTGCATGAAACCAAAACACGAACACTACATGAAATGGGCCATAGTCCAGAGGAACACAAGCAGTGCGCCCAATATGCATGTGCACACACATAGGGGCACATGAGTACCAGACATGTGCACAAAGACACAACATGAGAAGTAGCACATACACTAAGTACACACCTGACCAAGGTGGTGTGTCTGCACTATGACCGATGTGCACCCATACCACACACAAATGCACGCACGCATCAAAGCTGTCCTGACACCCAGACACCATGTACAGGCAGAATGTGACACAATGACGTATATGTATATTGCAAGTCCGTCGGATGACACAAAGGTGATTACCTCCGTGGCACCACAGCTCATGCGACACCAGCTGCAGTAACAAAGCTTCCGGTTCCTGTGGCCCAGTCACCTGCCCCTGTCATCCAGCCAACAGTCACTGTGGCCAAGCCACCTGTCCGTGTCATCCAGCCAACAGTCACTGTGGCCCAGCCCCCTGCCCTTGTCATTCAGCCCTCTGGCCCGCCAACATGGCCACTGGCCACCCAACACCAGCCACCTTCATATCCGGGAACATCTATGGATGAAGATACTGGGCATGAAGCTAGGGGACAGCACGCAGGGATCATCAAAACACACGCCATACAATAGGCCAGCTTCAGCCCCTCTGACCTACACATCCCATCTCCACCACCGATGCCCAACTTACAGAACATGGATGCACGCATCTGCAGGATAGATCAGGGGCATGGTGAGATGGCCGAGCTTGTTTGGCAGCTGCTCACAGAGTCCTGCATGATGCAGAAGTGCAGGCCAGTAGCCAGCGTTGTGCTTGTGCCCTGGGTGGCTCAACCTCTGCCCTGGTTGTGCTGGCACAGAAGATCTGGGAGGGGATTGAAGGCGTCTCCGCACTGGCAGAGTCCATCACCCATACCCTGCAGGGGGCCCTCAACCGCAGGTATGTCCATGAATAAGACACCCCTCCACCATCACCATGCCAGCTAGCTCGCACCGGGGCAGCCCAAGGTGCCGCTCCCTGTGGCTGTCAAGGTCACCGGGACAAGGTAAGGCCCATGACAACAAGAAGCCAAGAAAGTGACTCTGATCCACTCTCTCAGAATTGTGGGTGTTTATGGGGAGTGAGTGCTTGGGGAGGGAGTGTTTAGGGAGGGAGTGCTTGGGGGGGAGTGTTTGGGAAGGGGGTATTTTGGGAGGGTGTGCTTGGGGAGGGAGTGTTTGGGAAGGGTGTGTTTGGGGAGGGATTGAGGAGGGTGTGTTTGGGGAGGGGTAGTGGGTCACACAGAGTTTAATGCACATTGTTCTGAATAATACATTCATTATATTTAGCACAGACAATAAATACCTGGACATTCCTTATTGGTTTGGTCTGCTTTATTGGTGCTGCTTGGCACATGCAGTGAGGACCATGGGTTGTGTGCAGTGGATGGGTGGTCAAAAGAAGTACTGAATTCATTCACGCCCATCCCTGACATCCATGTGTACTTGTCGTTGCATGGCTTGAGCTGTTTCCCCATCTTTATCATCTTCAGCGTATGCTGGTGGCATGTCCATATCTGGGGGCAGGGGTATGTTGTGTCTGACGCATATGTTATGCAACATCGCACAGGTCAGTACTTCCCAATCTTCTCTGGCCAGTACATGAGTGCCTCCATTGACCGGAGCAAACGTGCCTTCAATAGTCAGAAGGTCTGATAGATAGTTGTTCGGTTCGCACATGTGCACGATTGTAGGCCAATTCCTGCTGAGTCTGGGGGTTTATCACAGGGGTCATCAACCACGGCAGTAACAGATTACCTAAATCAACTGCAAGGGATGGGACACAAGGTGAGGTATTAGATGCTTGTGGCTGGACAGTGCTTTGATCAATGAATGTCTGTGTGTTTCACAATGCATCTGGAACTGTGCACTAGCGGGCCCTCATTTGCCCTGATGCACTGTTATGCTTGAACTAAAAAGGCGCTGGTGCGCAGTGTATTCTGGGAGCGCTCGGAGCCATGATGGATATTAACGCGCCTTGATAACGCGCCTTGAAACACCTGTGTATATGCGCGTTACAAATACCATATCATATCATATCATATCATATTTACTTCATGCCGCAGTGAAAAGCTGCACACATTTTGCTGAGTGTTAGATTCATGGTGCTGAGAAAAACATGCTTTCCAAACCTGGTATTCGGTCAAGGACATTTCTGCTGGGAAAGCTAACTTTGTTATGGTTTGCTACTGTTCTCTGTGGAGCGTGTTTTTAGAGAAGGGAGGCACTCTGCTCCTTGAGGGTAGCTCTCGATTGACCCAGCTTGCAACCGATGGCTGCTCATCAACTGCGCAAGTGCCATTTCCAGAAGGTTCGAAAACTGAATATATGCGGAAACCCGGAGGTGGTCAGGTGAGACTTCAGCCGGAGAAGGACGCTTACGTCTGGCACTCCTGTGAGCTGTGGTGCTCTCGGCCTGGCTGTTCCCGGGGTCTTCCAGCCGCTTCTGGGCGAGATGAGGAATTCTGTTACGCTCACGGTGATGTATTTCCTTGTATTTGCTTCTTCTGTGATTTATGTTTATATTACTTTTGTGAGTTATTTCTATGTTATTATTGGTTGCTTCTAAGCTTTGAATAAATAGCTGTATAAGAGCTGATTATCTTCTAAGAGTGTGTGGTTGTGAGTTATTGTGTCTGTCTACTTACAAAGTATTTGCTCGGTAATTGCATTGGTGATTTATATTTTTCCGTGCACTTTGGGGAGAGCAATACATTTTTGGCGTCACGAACAGGATACTTGTGATGAGTGGTTCTCAGTATTCAAGAATCTGTTGAAACGTAAATAGGATTCGGTTGTCTTGCAAGTGAGATTTTTGAGTAGTGAAGTTTTTTTTGTCCTTTGCCAGTGTGTGAGTGCCTGTGGGAGTGATTGCAGCGTGGAGAGAAAAAATATGTAGAGGTTTTGTTTTGTTTGCGATAATGAGTAGTTTGTTCAGGAAGAAGAGCGTTACCACTGGCGGTGACTGTTATGATGTTGTTATTCCAGGCTGGACTAAGAGTCCATATGATAAGTTGGCCCAGGCGTGGGCATGTGGTGCAGGTCTAAGTGAAACATGGGATCAAGGATTGGGAGATGCCGATCCGGCTGATGTAATGGCATGCTTACAACAGGTTCCAGTAGAACGTGGCAAAGAATGTGCGGCATTAGGTAGGCGAGGTTGGGTTATTTTGCATGCTTATAGGAAAATACATCAAATGAAGGTGGAAATGAAAAATTAGGTTTTGCGATTAGAGAGAGAGTTAGCTGCAGAACGGCAGACTGCGTTAATGCAGCAGATTCAAATGAAACTGGCCGAGAGGGCAGCAGTCAGAGTAGCCCGGTATAAGTATAGGAAAAGACAGGGAGGGGTCAACAAAAGAAAGGTGGCAACTGTAATCGCTACCGATGGTGTGGACTGGGATCCGGATAAGTGGGATGGTGATATTTTTGATTCAACCAGTCTAGAAAGTAGTTTCGCAAATGAGTCTGACCCCAAAATGGAAGTGAAACAGAAAACAGTGGTGGCTAAGCCCGTTAGAAGACGGCGAGCCGGACCCCACCCGCATAATCCTGCTGGCGGAATGGTGGATTTAACCTCGCTGGAGGATTACACACAACAGGAGGTTGGGGAAATTATTACCCGTTTGTGGCAAAAATCAGGGGAAGCTTTATTGACATGGATGGTGAGATTGCTAGATGGGGGTGCTGCAGGGTTGTTGGTAGATTCTACGGATTCACCGCGTTTTTTACCCCTGTCAATTGACACCAATGTACAGGAGGTCTTAAGGGCAGGACCGCCCCCTGATGCAAATGGTCAAGATACTCAGGTGTCTTTGTTGCACCTGGTAGCCCAAGCATGTGACTGTAAATATCCCATTACCACAGATTGGCCCAGTGAAGAAACGAAGTGTAATACGTTGAGAGAAGCAATTCAAAAAGTCAGGGAGCATGCTATGAAAGAGGCTGTTCACATCGGTGCTCCTGATCACATGGGAGCCGTGCCGCTCTCAGTTTCAACTCGAAACATGGTGATTAGAACTGCGCCACCTGCATACAAAAGTGTCATTATGACTTTGCTCGTAGGTATGAAGGGCAAAGCTACTGATGAGGTAGCAGATGCCATTCGGCAACTTGCAGATTTAGGGGAGTGGGATGAGAGCGATAACAAGCCACGGGAGAGAGAGGGGCGTAGTGAGAGAAGAAACGAAGGCAGGCGGCAAGATAGCAGAGACTCCTGAGTGTCCCGAAAATACATGTTTTTGGCTTTGTTGAAAGATGGTGTGCCACATGAAGAAATTGATGGCATTGAAAACAGAGTAATGTATGAATTATACAAAAAATGAGGACTTGCCGCCAAAGAGTGCTATAAACAGGTTAAGAAACAGGTAGTCACCACGCCATAGGGGGACACCTCACCTTCTGCTCTCCCTGCGGAAGAACAAGACAAAGGGTCTATGGGGACACCTTCCCTGTACCAGCCAACATACGCTGATTTCAGAAAGGTGGTGAGTGCGATGTTAGAGGTGGAGTCGAGTCACATTCATTCGAAGTTTGACTAGGGCTTCGGCCAAGCTCCGGCAGCATCTGCCCGCATTAAAGTGGATAGGCGGCCTCATGTTGATGTTAAGATTTTTTGGGGGCCAGGAAATACACAAGGGGTGCGAGCATTGATAGACACCGGAGCTGAGGCCTCTTTGATTCATGGTAATCCAACACGGTTTAACGGCAAACAGTTTACTATTACAGGTCTAGGGGGAAAGGAGACCCCCGCAGTACAAACAAAAGTGGAGATGAAAATAGGCAATTTGAATAGGCAGAAATACCAAGTGTTGATTGTCCCGATACCTGAATATATAATTGGCTTTGACATTTTGGAAGGGTTAACTTTGGGACTTGGCGGTAAAACGTAGCAGTTTGGGGTGAGTGCATTGATCTATACACCCATTACCGTAGGCAAATTGAAGATGCCCCCAATGCAAGTGCCAGTGGCAACCAAGCAGGTAGCAATGAAACAAAACCACATTCCTGGGGGGCACAAGGAAATTTCAGACACCATCAAAGAGTACGTGGAGGCGGGTGTATAGCGCCCTATTACCACCGCATGGAACAATCCTCTCTGGCCTATTAAAAAGGGAGATGGGTCGTGGAGGATGACGGTGGATTACAGGGAGTTGAATAAAGACACTCCTCCCTTAGTGCCCGCAGTCCCAGATGCCATTACTTTGATTGAGAATGTTCAAAGGTTTGAGGGGACTTGGTATGCAGTGATCGATTTAGCCAATGCATTTTTCTCCATGCCAATTGCTGAAGAGTGTCAAGAGCAGTTTGCATTTTCGTGGAGTGGACGTCAGTACACTTTCACGAGGCTACCTATGGGGTACATACACAGCCCGACTATCTGTCACCGGCGGGTGGCAGAGCACTTAGACAAGATACCGTTTAAACCTGACATACAAATCTCTCATTACATTGATGATATTTTGATTCAGGGCAAGGATGAGCACAGTGTGCAAAGTCAATTAGATGTCATTATGGAAGGATTGAAGAAGGAAGGGTGGGAGATTAACCCGAGTAAAATTCAAGGTCCAGCTGAAACAGTGATATTCCTAGGGATTCAGTGGCATCTTGGGCATCGAGAAATAGTGCCAAAAGCCGGACAGAAAATACTTGAATTCACCACTCCAATGAACAAAAAGCAAGCTCAGCAGTTTATAGGGCTGTTTGGGTTTTGGAGACAGCACATTCCCCATTTAGGGCAGATATTGGCCCCCCTCTACAAGGTGACACGAAAGAAATATGAGTTTCAGTGGGGGGAGGAGCAGCAGAAAGCCTTTGAGATGGCAAAAGACACCGTGCAACAGGTGCTTGATTTATGGCCATTGATGGAAGGCGAAATGGAATTAAATGTGTCTTTACAAGACAAAAATGCTAACTGGAGTGTGTGGCAGAAACAAGACAGGAAACGTGTGCCATTGGGATTTTGGAGTCGTAAATTGACCGACGCTGGTAACTCATACACTCCGTTTGAGAAGCAATTGCTGGCATGGTATTGGGCTCTTGTTGATACCGAGCAGATGACGGTGGGCCATGATGTATTCATGAGACCAGAAATACCAATCATGCAATGGGTACTGAGCTCTCCTAAAACGCATAGAATAGGACATGCTCAAGAAACAAGCATAATTAAGTGGAAATGGTATATTCAAGACAGAGCCAAATCAGGAAAGGGTGGAGTGGCAAAATTACATGAGCGAGTATCCAACATACCGCCCTCAGATTACATACCACCGGAAGTGCCTAAAAAACGTGAGTCTCCGGTGAAATGGGGAGTACCTTACAGCGATTTGACCGTGAAACGAACAGAGCATGCTTGGTTTACGGATGGTTCAGCTCGATATATGGGAACTGCGCGGTACTGGAAAGCAGTGTCGTACAATCCCAAAACAAAAAAGCTGTTGACAATGACAGGGAAAGGGAAGAGCAGTCAGTTTGCAGAGGTTTACGCTGTTTACCAAGCATTTCAAACATGAGACCCCTGGTCAATGTTATGTGTACACCAATTCATGGTCAGTGGCGAATGGATTGGCAGTGTGGTTGCCAACTTGGCAAAAGAATGGGTGGAAGATTCATTCAAAAGAGTTGTGGGGAAAAGAACTGTGGCAAGATATTGCAGAAATGTTGTTACAAAGTGAAGTCACTGTATATCATGTGGACGTGCATTGTGCCACAGACTCATTAGAACGTTGGTTTAATTCTGTTGCAGACGAACACACCAAGATTTCATCTGTGGATGCAGAGGCTCAGAAAGACAATTTGGAGGGTTTGGCCAAATGGGCCCATCAGAAATGTGGGCACCTTGGAGAAAAGGCTACTATCAGGTGGGCACAAGCTCGAGGAATCAGTCTTCCTTTAGAAGTAGTGAAAACGATAATTTTGCAATGTCCAGTGTGCCAACACCAATTGCATAGACCTATCCCTCAGATTGTTCGAGGCACATTGAGAAGAGGAAAATTACCAGGTCAAATTTGGCAGATTGATTATATCGGTCCCATGCCAATCAGTAGAGGTTGTCAGTATGCATGCACTATTGTGGATACATACTCAGGATATTTGATGGTTATGCCGTGCAAACGTGCAACACAACTGAACACCATCAGGTTGTTAGATCAGAGTATACAACATTATGGAGTGCCTTTGCAGATTCAAAGTGACAATGGGTCACATTTCAAAGGCAAATTAATCTCAGAGTTTTGTCAGGAAAAGAGCATTGAGTGGTTGTACCACATTCCTTACTACCCAGCTGCTTCAGGGTTAATTTAACAAATGAATGGGTTATTGAAAGAACAGTTGCGCAAATCTGGAGACGGTAGTTTGGCAGGCTGACGTGATCGTGTGTTTGATGCAGTGCAATTATTAAACAATAGGCCTGTGTATGAACATGAAACTCCTTTGATGCGATTAATGACTCCTACTTTACAGGTTCAACCCAATTCAATCAGAGAAACACTATTGTACTGGGAAATTACTCGAGGTTCTTTAGCTCCCTATCGAGCAACTCCAGAGTCAGCAGGGGTAGACTTGCATTCCCATTAAGAAATCAGATTAGACCCAAGAGGGATAGTTGTAATTGAAACAGGGATTGGAGTACAAATTCCCCCAGAGCATATGGGATGGATTCACCCTAGATCTGGCCTAGCATTGAAGTGAGTTCAAGTGTTGGGAGGGGTAATTGATGCTGATTACCAAGGCAAGATTAAAGTCCTCCTAATGAATAGTGGGGACCAATTGTTATCAATCCATAAGGGTGATCGAGTGGCCCAATTGATAATTATTCCCATTAAGTTGTCCATGATTAAGAAGGGGGAGCCTCCTACAGTGTTAACTACCCATGGGGACCGCGGTTTTGGCTCTTCAGACAGTATGGTACCGGGTGCAAAGGTGTGGGTGGAAAAGCCAAGTGGCCCACCAGCACCCGCAGATGTCATTGCATCAGGCAAAGATCAAGTAGTTTTAGTTATGGAGCCTGGTAGAAAGAAATGGCAATATGTGTCCGCAGACCAATGTTACCTGAGAGAGTGATGTGCAACACTGATATCTCTTTTCTGGGTTTGCCTTGTAGATCCTGTGTCTGGCTGGTGTAATTGTGGTACTAAATGGACTCCATTTGGGAGAGTTAAACAGCCTGCTGCTACCAACGAAAAATGTCACATCTGTGCCAGTGATCAAGGGGATACTGATAGTGATGAATAATGTTGTCCCAAAGCAGCCTTATGTCGGTGCCGAAAAGCCAGCCAGACCGAAGACATGGATTTGTGAAATGCGGCAAACACATCAGGAGCAAGTGAAAACAACCTTGATGCCAGTCATGCAAGATACACTTTCAGGAAGGCGAAAACATTCTTCTATGATCACCCAAACGGAGAACATGTGGATATATCTGGCACAGCAAGTACTCAACATATCACACTTTAGTCTTACTGATGTGCCCAATGCTGAAGCTTTATTGACTACGTGTTTAGTAGCAGTGCCGACGCCTGTTCCAGTTTTAAAGCATATCTTCGGCGTCACACACAATGATTCTTTGGTTCAAGACTCGGATATTAGGCAGTCTTTTTCTGTTTATGAATATTGTAGGTTCTGCCAAGAGACTGATCGTAAATGGAGAAATTTGACACTTGTTATTACTTATAATATAACCCAAGATGATGTATGTTATTTTATGACCTGCAATGCACAAAACATTGGCAAATGGCGCCAGATCGAGTTAACCAACCAGCACAATCATACAATGTTTGAGATACGACTATGTTCGAGAGTGCCACGCAAATGCACCAGTATAAATAATACTATGGGCCTCATTACACGGTAGGCGGTAGGGATTTAACGTTACCAGTAACATAATACCGGTAACGTTAAATCCCCATGCCAATCACGACCTGGCTCACCGCTATTAGCGGCACCGATAAGTACGGTGCCACTAATAGCGGGCAGGCCGCGTGCACGCGACCCTCCATCCCGTGAATAACGGCATGCCGCTAATAGCACACCATCACAAGGCGAGCGGATATGGTAATAGCGGCATGGTAAAGGCCCCCAAACCCCTTACCGCCAAGATGCTAATACCGACATCGCAAACCACCCGAACTGAGCATTGTTCCCACCTGCCACAGGTGGACACAATCAGCACAGGTGGAGGCAATGGACACGGTGGCAGCTCAAAAGAAGCACACCACACCCCTTCCCACACCCCTTCCCACACCAAGATGGTTCCAATACTGGCAGCATTACATGGCCTAGAGGACCTCATTGCAGTGCTGCTGCTACAACAACAGGCTGCACAAAGGAGACGCAGGAGGAGGAGGAGGGCCAGACAGGCACAGCAAGCACCACCACGCCATCTATTCATACCACAGAGGCACCCACCAATACCCAGGATCAGAGCCAGTCCATTCAACCTAACACCTGAGCAGATACACACCCTGTACCGTCTGGACCGGGACACCATCACCAGCATCGTGGACATGATACACGACGACATTGTGAGCCTCATAGACATCAGAACTGCCATCCCCCCTCTACTGAAGGTGGTGTCAGTGCTCCACTTCCTGGCCACAGGAACCTACCAGCATACAGCGGGGCAGATGCATGGCATCTCCCAACCAGTATTCTCACGCACACTGAACCAGGTACTCGATGCCCTCCTGAAGCATGCACCCGAACACATATCCATGCCACGGACTGCCCAGGAGATTGCAAACACCAAAGTTGGCTTCTATACACTGGCAGGCATTCCAAGTTGCATTGGGGCCATTGACTGTACACATGTGGAATTGGTTGTACCACATCACAATGAATTAGTGTACCGAAACAGGAAGCAATTCCACTCAATCAATGTTCAAATGGTATGTGACGCAAACAATATAATCACACATTGCTGTGCCAGATTTCCCGGATCTACCCATGATTCCATGGTCCTGCGGAACTCAACTATCCCCCGCTACATGGAGGGACAAATGGCACAACGTTTGTGGCTACTTGGTGAGTAGCAGGGCAAGCACATGGCAGTGTGATTGGGGGGGTAGAGAGATCCTCCAACTGGGTGTGCATTGGGGGGGTAGAGAGATCCTCCATCTGGGTGTGCATGGGTGGGGGTAGAGAGATCCTCCAACTGGGTGTGCATGGGTGGGGGTAGAGAGATCCTCCAACTGGGTGTGCATTGGGGGGGTAGAGAGATCCTCCAACTGGGTGTGCATTGGGGGGGGGGGGTAGAGAGATCCTCCAACTGGATGTGCATGGGGGGGTAGAGAGATCCTCCAACTGGGTGTGCATGGGGGGGTAGAGAGATCCTCCAACTGGGTGTGGCCTGTAGTCCGTTGCACAAATGCACATACAGATGTACGCTAATGGGCATCTGTGAGGGCAGCAACGTACTTGGGATGAACGGACATGCACAAGTATATGGCACACGACACAGCTGCCAATCCAAACCCATTGACATTAAAGATCAATCCTCATCCACATTGCACGACACTCCACGCCATGGAATGCACATATGTCATCCATGACATCAACATAGTCATGCAGCATTCCTACAGCACAACATCAACAATGCATTGTGCCCTTGGATGCATGCATTGGGACCCCCCCTAGCTATGGCAATGCACCACGAACACATGGCACCACTGAGGCGTTGCCTCTCAGCATGGCAAGATCAATGTCGGAAGCACTGTACACCACCAGTGTTGTACCAAATCTGCCTGGCCACAGGGACACCAATTACTTGGCCTCACCCAGGACATGGGAATTACTGTAGGAGGCATCAATGGGGCATGTCTACTTGCATGCTTGCGCTCACCTTTGCACAAAGCAGTCAGACAAACCATATTCATTGATGCAGTTGAATGTGCACATGATTCTCAATGATAGGTCAAAGTATGTGACATGAACAGGCCACACATGTGCCGAAAAGTAACAGGAACCCATTCCTCCCCCCATATAGGTGATGCCGGCTATCCCCGGAAGAGGTGGCTCCTCACACCTGTACGGAACCCACAGAATAGGCATGAAGAAGAATACAATCGTGCCCATACCCGTACCCGCCTTGTCATTGAGCAGACTTTTGGACTTCTGAAGTCACGGTTTAGGTGCATAAGCAGGTCTGGTGGCGCACTCCTATATGGCCATGAGAAGGTGGCAAAGATCACCACGGCATGTGTCATGCTGCACAATATGTGTATGAGACGGAATGTGCCACAGCCCCCTGAGGTTGAAATGGAGGCACCTGATGAGGATGATGATGGGGATGAGGATGGAGGTGAAGGGGATGCAGGTCATGCAAGAGGGGATGGCCAGGAGGGACGCGCTGTGAGACAGCATTTGATGAACCAATTGTTCTGAGTTACATGTAGTTATACTGTCACCTGTATATGGCTAGTGGGGCACTGGTGTCGGTTTGTTAGCTCACAATGGACCTTGGAGTCAATAAATTGATCATACACAATGAAGGAGTCCAGGCCTGTGTTATGCTCAAACAACTGTGTATTAATGATCAGAAACAGAAAAATGTGCAACTCCCCATCCATCGCGCCACCCTTACAACTGTCCCATCACACCCTTCCCCCCACCCCCCACAACTGTCCCATCACACCCTTCCCCCCATACCCCACAACTGTCCCATCACACCCTTCCCCCCACACCCCACAACTGTCCCATCACACCCTTCCCCCCACCCCCCACAACTGTCCCTCATAAGTCTTCAACAATGCATGTGTTCTGGCATGCACCGAGGTCAATGGACGTTCACACCCTATTGTTCATTACCAGGGCCAGCATTTGGGGGCTGGCTGGAGGTGCGTCTGGTGGTGCGTGAAGACCGTCTCAGTGGACTCGTCTGCCGCAAACTGCAGGTTGAAGAGGTGGCAGACTGTCCTTGTGTAAATTGGCGCTCCATTGCATCTGCGATGCGTGTCAGCACCTCCCGGACGCGTGTTAGCTCGCCACACAGCCTGTCCGTGCAGGACTCCATCCCCTCCCTGGAGTGCCTGGATGTCTCAGCGAGGTCAACCCTGAGACGGGCAACCTCCTCCACATGTTGACCTACAAGCACTGTTAGAGCCTGCTGGTGCTGGATGACGGTGGCCAGGTCAAGGGCAGTGGCGGCCTGTGGTGGTGTGTCTGCTGCGCATCCGGATGCCTGCCGGTCTGCAGATGCCGCCTCTGGGGGGCTACTGAAGGCCTCTAATGACTTGTCAGCAGTGTGAGCGAGCTGAGGGGGTGGGATTGCTCTGGGGTTACAGCAGGGCTTGGGGTGTGCATGGGCAGATCTAGATACGTGGGCTCATCCACGTCGGACAATGGGCCAATTGCTGCAGCCTCCCCTGCCGAACTGGCTGCAGCTGAGGGTGGACCCTCGGTGGCGGGGATTTGGGGGGGGAGTGGACCTCTGGAGCCGGGGCAGTAGGGTGTTGCTTGGCACTGGCACTGCTTGGCACTGCTTGGCACTGGCGCGCAGGTCTTGTTCTGGAGGCTGCAATCGGGGCCTTGGCAATTTTCCCCTGGATGTCATTGGGGCATCCTCGCTGGGCTGTGGCCTTCGCTTCTTTTGCACAGGGGGTGCCTGGGTAGCTCCCTCGCTGTCTGAATGCGACCCTGTCGGGGACAAGAAGGGGGATGTCATTGGTTATGGTCGCATTTACTCAATGCAGGCTACATCATGATTTCATTTGGGCCCATTTCAAAATCATTGTGGAGGATGCAGGTGAGGTGTCATTTCAGTGCCTCATCCATGCAGTGTTGTGTGTGGCACTTGGTTCTGTTGATGTATGCATGTGTGGGTGCTGGGCCAAACATGCAGTGATCCCGGGCTGACATTTGTGGGGACCTGAACATTCACATTGCATGCTTGCATCAGTGCACTTACCTCCATCAGATGTGTCTTGCACGCCGTGCTCCATCCTTCCGACACCCTCAATGCATTCTACCCCGATGAGGTTTGCACAAGTCTCTTCCCACTCCTTCAACTTGATGGGAGACCCTGATCCTCCAGCAGTGGCAGTTTTGTGATTCTCGGACAGGATCATCCTGACCCGGAGTCTCAGGTCGTCCCATCTTTTTCGGCAGCTGCTGCCAACGGCACTCACTCTGGTTGACACTTCCTCCCAGATGGCTTTCTTCTTTCGGAGGGTCTCCCTCTGCATGTTATTAGCAAAGACCACTCCTGCATTGTCTGCTAATGTCTGAGTTAGCATGACTAACTCCTCGGTGGAGACCTTCTCCTTTCGCTGCCTGTCTGTGGATTTCTTTAGTGCCTTGGGCATGGTAAGGGTGTGACGATGGTTTCCAGGCAGCAGGGTAACACGTACAGGTCCAGGGGGCAGAGGATAGCAATGGATTGTGTTTTTAAAGATGGCCGCCGCACTCTTTCCCGTTCCTGTGTGATGACGCTATTTCCGGTTCCACTTTTTAGCGGTCACCGCTAATAGCGGACACCGATATTTGCATGCTGCGCGAGGGCGGAGGAGCAATCTGCACCTTCAGGAAGGCCGGTAAGGGACTTTTTGGTCACTTTAGCGGCATGGCGGTAGGGTCATTAACGGAATGGCGCAATGCTTGTGTCCACGTACTCGTAATGTTACGCTATTAGCGCCCTCTTGCGAGGGCGGACACGTTAATTGCGCCATGCCGCTAATTTACGATTTTTAGCGCACAACGTGTAATGAGGCCCTATGTCTTGTAATCATACAGTGATACCTGCCAGTCATTTGAATCATGTGAAACTTCCAACAGGATGGCTCTTTTCATGTGGTAAAATCACATACACTTATATTCTAGCTAACATTTTCGGAGGTCCATGTGCTTTAACTTGATTAGGACTAATGATGTTTCCCTTACACCCAGCGATAACTCGAGGTAAAAGGTCAACTTTCGAATCTGTGGGTCTATCTCCTGATTGTGATTCACATGTACACTTGTTATCAGAAGCTGAGGTTCTAGCATTAACCCTTTCATTAGTGGGAGTTTGGGGTTTAGCTGCTGGAGGTTACAAATCTTTGATGAAATTAGCATGTTTAGTAGTCAAAAGCCTTAATCATACTTCTCAGGCATTAGAAGAATTACTCCTTGATAGTCAAGTTATTAGAAAAGCTACTTTGCAGAACAGAGCTGCTGTTGATTATCTATTGCTAAAGCATAATTTAGGGTGTAACACATTTGAAGGTATGTGTTGTTTGAATTTAAGTGACCATTCACAATCTATTGAAAGTCATATTCGAGGTTTGCAGGATCTCATTTCTCAAGTGTCTCAAGATCGTACTGGGAATTGGTGGGATTGGTTATTTTCATGGATACCTGATATTGGGGGTACTCTACGTTACGCTTTTGCTTGCATTTTCATTATATTGTCGATAATAATAGCTTGTTGTTGTTGCATTCAATGTATTCCCAATGTAGCTTTAATGTTTCATAGGTTTCAGAGACCGGTTCCTGTGCCGCCGGGTTATGGAAGGTAAATATCCAAGGGTGGAATTGTTATGCTTGAACTAAAATGGCGCTGGTGCACAGTGTATTCTGGGAGCGCTCGGAGCCATGATGGCTATTTACTTCATGCCGCAGTGAAAAGCTGCACACATTTTGCTGAGTGTTAGATTCATGGTGCTGAGAAAAACATGCTTTCCAAACCTGGTATGCGGTCAAAGACATTTCTGCTAGGAAAGCTAACTTTGTTATGGTTTGCTACTGTTCTCCGTGGAGCGTGTTTTTAGAGAAGGGAGGCACTCTGCTCCTTTAGGGTAGCTCTCGATTGACCCAGCTGGCAACCGACGGCTGCTCATCAACTGCACAAGTGCCATTTCCAGAAGGTTCGAAAACTGAATATATGTGGAAACCCGGAGGTGGTCAGGTGAGACTTCAGCTGGAGAAGGACGCTTACGTCCGGCACTCCTGTGAGCTGTGGTGCTCTCGGCCTGGCTGTTCCCGGGGTCTTCCAGCCGCTTCTGGGCGAGATGAGGAATTCTGTTACGCTCACGGTGATGTATTTCCTTTTGAATTCTTTGCTTCTTCTGTGATTTATGTCTATATTACTTTTTTGAGTTATTTCTATGTTATTATTGGTTGCTTCTAAGCTTTGAATAAATAGCCATATAAGAGCTGATTATCTTCTAAGAGTGTGTGGTTGTGAGTTATTGCATCTGTCTACGTTCAAAGTATTTGCCCGGTAATTACATTGGTGATTTATGTTTTTCCGTGCACTTTGGGGAGAGCAATACATGCACCCTGTGACAGCCACTGCTGGACATGCTGTATGCGCAGGGTTTGTTAACCAGCAGTGGGTTGCTGGGGGTAGAACCGGACTGGCCACTGTGGGTTACCCATATGCCTGCGTGTTGACAATGCCTGAGTTGGACACTGACCTGCCCCTGCTGCGACTGCGCACAGTGCATGGCAACCGCAATGCTGGTTTTACTGTGATTGACTTGCGTGCACATTGCGTGTAGGCTCACATGCACAGAATGCATGGGAGGCCAATCCCAACTTTGGTCCCAATGAGGCCATTCATGGAATGGTGTGGACAGCTTGCTCCTCTCCCTTCAGTTCCCACTGGGATCCCACCCCTGTGCTACCATAGCACACTGTGTCTGTGCCACTGTACAGTGCATGGAGTGCATTGGCATTCACTTTCACATTCACATCGGATGTGTGTTGGTAATGGTGGACAGCAGTGGTATTGGATGTGACTGTGGTTCACACGCAGTTGTGGTGTGCCCATGTATTTTCCTTGTCTCATCATGGCATGTGTCACATGGGCATAGGTGGAACTGTGTAGAGGTACGGTGGGATTCTGGTACCTGTTGTGCATTGCATGTGCTTGGCCATCTGTGCTCAGATTGGGATGGTGTGTCCCAATGTTGTCTCGTGTTGAAGTAAGTTGTGGCCACTCAACTATGTATGCCATTTCTGGTCCTGCATCGGCATGGTAGCTGTGGGACATGCATTGGTGCAAGACACCCCCCAGCCTGTATCCCATTCAGCAATGTGTGTGTGTTAATGCTTTCACTCACCCAATAGCCAGGTCCGCTGTCCCCCATAACGCACAATGTACGCAGGCAGGATGCTGTTCCGCAGGACCATGGAGTCGTGGGTTGATCCTGAGAAGCGAGCACAGCAGTGAGTTATGGTGAGGTCGCTATCACAGGTCACCTGGATATTCAGTGAGTGGTACAGTTTATGGTTCCTGTACACCTCCTCTGTGGTGTGGGCGGCCACCAGCTTGATATGTATGCAGTCCAGTGCTCCCAACACATTGGGCATGCCCGCAAGTGTATGAAAGCGGGCCTTGCTATGTTGACCTGTGCCTGGGTGGTTCGGAGGGCAATGTGCTGGAACACTTTGTGGGATATTTTTACCCCATTCCCTTCAGTCAGAGTAACATCAGGAGAAAAGACAAGCCTCGAAGACCCAGAAGGAGGGTGACAAAGAACAAGGGTCCTGCAGGCGAGACATGGTATCCCCCTTTTCCTATTGACAACCAACTTAACCCTTCCCCAACCGTCCTGGGATGTAATAAGCCACTTCCCCTAATTTCTTCACCTATGACAGTTGACAATACCAGGACGACAAAGAGGCAAATAAGAACTCGGAAGACTACACTCTTTTACCATTCTGGGACGAGGAAGATGCCACCTAAGAGCTGTAAGGGTCAGGCATGTCCCGTTGATTGTGGTCAGGCAGGGCTAATTGGACTTCCACACCTGCAGCCTGTCAAGGGGCTGCAGGTGTATACAAGGAGACCAGACCAGCAGCAAAGAGTACCAATGTGGGAGTGGCTCAGTGGAGCAGACTAAACGTGGTGAGGGGAGCCGTGTGGAGAGGCTGTCGCTCTCCCGCGTGTTCAAGATGCTCGATCTCCTGTGCTCAGAGGTCTACACAGGAGTGCCTGAGGGGCAGGAGCTGAACCTCTTACTTGAAAAGCAGAAGGCTTTGTGTTCCACGCTGCTGGGAAAGCTGTGAACGGACCAGTGAGTTTCTAATGAGAGAGAAACCCGATGCACGAGTGTTTGAACTTTTCTATGGGAATACTTTGTATCAGAGTGGTTGCGTGTTTGAGGAAACACGTTCTCGAAGGTCTCTGAGTTAAATCCTTGTTAACTATTGAACTTTCAGTAATACTTTGTATCGGAGTGGTCACGTGTTGAAGAAAAGCATGTTTTCGAAAGTCTCTGATAGTTGGACATTTCTTTAGAAGCCAACTAAAAGAATATTAAACAGTGGGTTGAGTTGGAAGGTTGTTTTGAGTACAACCCATGCCTATTGCATACCAAACTGAATGAAAACGTTAAAAATAAAGCAAAACTGTTACATATTGAGTTCAAAGTGAACTGAACTTTAATTTAAAGTAAAACCACTATATGTTGAATTATAAATGTATGTAACTTTAAATTCAAGTTAAGTAATTATCTGCTGAATTCTAAAATAAATGGAACTTTAACAATGAACTTTAAATACAAGAAAAAACATTTTGTGCAGAACACTAAGGTGAATGTAACTTTACCATGGAATCAAAGAGGGGCATACTGAATACCAAATTGTTTGAAAACTACCCATAACAGAAATATACCTTAAAAGCAGAATTAATTGAAATGAAATGTACATGAAAATCAACCATGAAAAGAGGGTGCAAGTGTGGCGAAGAACCCCAATAAGACCAAGGATATTTTGTGGTACTGAAACTAAATCTCGGTAAGGGAACCCTGAGACTTGAAACATTTACTGCTTTGCGGACAGAGTCTCAAGGGGCTTTTGTGTTTGGAACTGTGTTGCTTGGAACTTGGTGAAGGGAACCCCGAGTATTGGCTAAAACTGAATCATCCTGAACTTTAAGAAAGGTAACTTTGAGACCTTTGTTGGAACTATTTTATACTTGGGGAAGGGAGCTGGAAGGAAGCTACGAGCTGGATGAAGCTCAGAACATTTATGTTGGACGCTGTTTCATTTGGTTGCTGACATCCCTACACATTTTATAGATTAATTGTGAGGACAAGTATAGGTTTTGGACACTGACATATTTTTCAGTTGAACTCTTCGACTCAGACTCTCCTTAGTTTCATTTTGGTAGGGAAATCCCACCTTAGATAGGACAAGTTAGGCCTTTTTCCATCCAGACATTTAAGTTAATAAAGTGCTTTATTTTAAATTCTGAATCTGTCGTCTGTGTCTTGCTTCATGATGCCTTCACACAACCAATGGTGGTGAAAAGGACATTTGTGATAACTCTGAGAACGATACAGTGGTTGAAAAAGGCTTTTCTATTTCTTTGAACAGAACTTTGTTTAATCAGAACTGTAAACTAAGTATTCCTGAATTGATCCAGGGGAAGGGAATACAAACTTGTTCGCAAGAAGTGCTGTTCAAGAACATTTGAGTTTGAATTACAAAACTGTTTTGATGACCCAAAAGTCAGTCATCATTTCCTTATATCATTTTATTGTACGCATTAGTGTGAGGACAAAAGATATTTTGGACACTTAATTGTCTTTAGTTTTAGTTTGCTAGGAAGGGATCTCTTTATTAGGTTAGGGAAAGTGAGGCCTTTATCAAACCCCTTTTTAATTTGAATAAATGTCAAATCTTGAGAACACTTTACCTTTGTGTCCATCTTGCATTTCTGACCCCGCACAGAGGGCACCCTATTATGGTGAACAGGGAGGACACAGAGAGGTAAGCCAAAACACAATCAAGGTAAGCTAGATGTGCAGTCAAGGCTTAGACGCAGGAAAAGTATGAGAGTGGTCTAGGGATACAACGAGTCCACAAGAGCAACACCAGTAATTCTAGTTAGACAATAAGTATTTATTTCTTTGTTTATTTGTAACGCGCCGGGAGCCTGCAGGCATCATGGCGCCCATGCACACAAAGACAACAAAAGAGAAACAGGTGAGAATAAAGGAGACGGTCATAAAGCTCCTGAAACCACTACTTGAAAAGTATGGTCTTGAGGGTTTTCCTAAAAGGGAACATATTATCCACCAGTCTCAGATCAGGGGGTAAAGAATTCCACAGCTGGGCGGGCTGGACTGGGAAGGATCAGCCAAGACCCTTAGCACATTTGAAGATCGGGCAGGAGACCAGGGCCAGGTCGGATAAGCGTAGTCGTCTTCCAGGTGAATAGCGAGTCACCATAGATTTAAGATAAGAGGGGGCGTTGCCATAAAGACAGCGGTGGACAATGTTACAGGTATTAAATGTAATGTGATCCTGTATGGACAGCCAGTGCAGATCTTTACAATGTTTTGAAATATGCTCCTTCCATGGGACATTTTTTATAGTTTGTACTGCATCATTCTGAATTCGCTGACATCTTTTTAGACTGGTGTTGTTTGCCCAAGAAGTAGCGCATTACAGTAGTCTAGCCTTGGAAGGATGGTGGCACGGCTGATGGTAGCAGCATTCTTTTCGGTCAGAAGAACAAGTTACTTACCAACTGGTAACGTTCTTTCGATTGGATGTTCCTCCAACATATTCCTCATCTTTGATGTATTCCATCCAGCTTCAGCTGCTTCGGAAAACATTTTCGGCAGAGGGCGCCGTGCGTCGATGTCGTTGAGTCGATGGTCCCTCGAAGGCCTCCGTCGAGGGTGACGTCATCGGGTGTATAAGTAGCATGCGCGTGCCCGTTGGCCTCAGTTCTGTTTTTCCCCCTTCATTATTGATTTTTCACTGTATAGACTGTGCCGGTAGACAGTTATTTGCCTTGCGAGAGTTGGAGTGGCAACAGCCCGGAAAAATCTACAGAGGGGTAGGTTGGGAGGGCGATGAGGAATACGTTGGAGAAACATCCCATCGAAAGAACGTTACCAGTTGGTAAGTAACTTGTTCTTCGAGTGGATTGTGTCCTCCAACGTATTCCTCTTCTTTGATAGACTCCCAAAGCAGTAAGGATAATTTTTATGGAGGAGGGATTAGATTTTTTTCGATATCTTTAGATGGCTGATTATAGAACTGCTCTACCAAAATTCAGCTCCTTAGATTGGGAAGCGTCTAGGCTGTAGAAGTTTGAAAATGTATGCACCGATGACCAATTCGCTGCTTCGCAAATGGACCTTATTTGTAGGGCTGTAGACGAAGCAATGCCCCTGGTGGAATGAGCCCTTAGACCTTCTGGTGGGTTTTTTCCCGCCAGTCTTTAGCATTCCGAAATGCAAAGCACAATCTAATGTGATATTGTTTGTTTTGTTACTGACTGACCCAATCATTTTCCCGTGTAGCCAATAAACAGTTGGCTGTCCACTTTAAGCCTAGAAAGCCTAGAGATATAAAAGCTTTTTTAGATCCAATCTGTGTAATCTTTCCTCCTCCTTACTAGGATGAGGTGGAGGATAGAATGCGTGTAACACAATTTTTTGATTTAAATGAAACTCAGATACCACTTTTGGTAAAAATGAGGGTTTAACCCTCAACACAACTCTGTCCTTATGGAACACAATATAGGGTGGCCCAGAAGACAGTGCCTGCAATTCGCTCACTCTTCTTGCAGATGTTAAAGCAACTAGGAAAGCAGTTTTCCATGTCAGTAATCTTAATGGACAAGTGTGCAAAGGCTCAAAAGGAGCACACATTAAGAATTTTAGGACCAAATTCGAGATCCCAAATTGGCACTTGAAATGGGTGAGGAGGAAACACATTAGTGAGTCCTTTTAAGAATTGTACTATCAAAGGAATTTTGAAGTAGGAGCATTCTTCCGACGAGCGCTTGATGATGGAAAGCGCCGTAAGATAACCTTTAATGGTTCCAACATTCAGACCTCTATGTGCTAGGGTCAGAAGGAAGGACAGTACTTCCGGAATAGAACATAGAAAAGGAGCGACATTCTTTTCTCTGCACCGGTTGCAAAACTTTTTCCAACGGCAACGGTATTGAGACTTTGGTGCTGGCCTTCTTGCCGAAAGCAACACCTCCATGACGTCATCTGGAAGGTTCCAATCCTTGTATCTCAGACTTTCAGATACCAAGCTTGAAGGTTGAGCGTTTTGACCTCTGGATGGAGAACCTGACCCTCCATTTGAGAGAGAAGGTTCTCTCTCTGAGGAAGACGTACTGGGGGACAGATGGACATGTCTAGAAGGTCCGGGTACCACGTTTTCCTGGCAAAGTCCAAGGCAATTAGGATCATGCGGCTCCCGAAGCGTCTCAGTCTCCTGATGACCTGAGGAATAAAGGGAATCGGAGGGAACGCATACAATGGTGGGAAATTCCACTCCACCACGAACGCGTCCCCGAGGGCTCCGCTCAGGGGAAATTCCCTTGAGCAATACCTTTCGCACTTCCGGTTGATTCTAGTCGCAAATAGGTCCACTTGAGGGGTTCCCCAAAGGGTGAAGATCTCTTGAATGACTTCCTGAGCCAGTTCCCATTCGTGGGACACCATGCTCTGCCTGCTCAGAGCATCTGCCGTCATATTCCCTTCCCCGGCTAGGTGAACTGCCGTTAAAGAGATTCCTTCTTGAATTGCCCAATACCAGAGTTGCATTGCCTCTCTGCACAGAGGTAGTGACCCTACACCTCCTCTTTTGTTTAGATAATGCAAGGCCAATGTGTTGTCCGTCATTATCAGGACATTCTTCCCTCTGACAGATGGCAGGAAAGACTTCAGCGCTAGTCTGATGGCTCTCAGCTCCAGAAGGTTGATGTGTAGTATGGACTCTGATGGAGAGCAACGACCGCTGATTGTCAGATCGTTGGCATGAGCTCCCCAGCGCTTGAGTGAGGCGTCCGTCACTACTGTGATCTCCGGTCATGGTTGCCAAAAAGGTTCTCCTTTCAGGATATTCTCTGAACAAGTCCACTACAGAAGATCTTGACAAACCTTGTTCGGAATCTGGAGAAGATCCCTCATTCGACCTGAGAACTGGGACCATTGAGTCTTTAAGGCCCATTGAAGGGATCTCATTCTCAGACATGCCTCTGGTACCAGAAAGATGCAGGATGCCATGAGGCCGAGCAACCTTAAGAAGTCGTAGGCCTGAAGATTTTGGGCGTTTTGGAATTTGGAATCCATCGGAAGAATGTCTTGAGCCTTCGACCTGGGAGGCGAGCTCTTTCTCAGGGATGTGTCTAACGCAGCTCCTATATATTGGAGCCGTTGAGAAGAACAAGTTACTTCTTACCTTGTAACGTTCTTTCGATGGGATGTTCCTCCGACGTATTCCTTATCTTTGATAGTTTATCTCCCAGCTTGCTGGCCTCGGAATTTTCTTTTCAGTAGAGGGCGCTGCGTGTCGACGTCCCTCGAGCCGATGTCCCTTGACGGCCTCTGTATCGGCGCCGACGCCATCACGCGTATAAATAGACTCGCGCAGCGTCCGTTGCTCAGTTCCGTTTTGACGTTAACAGTTGTTTTATATTAATTGGTTATTGACCTTGAAGGAGCGTAAACTGCAACCGCAAGGGAAGTTTTACTGCGGGGATGGATGGGAGGGGCGATAAGGAATACGTCGGAGGAACATCCCATCGAAAGAACTTTACAAGGTAAGAAGTAACTTGTTCTTCGAAGGGATTGTGTCCTCCGACGTATTCCTTATCTTTGATAGACACCCATAGCAGTGGTGTGTAATTGGAGGTGGGAGTAAAACGCAATGTTTCCTTTCAGGAATGAACCGAATGTAATACAGCTTTGCCAAACCTAGTCTCTTGACTAGAGGAGGAATCCAGGTTGTAAAATCTTGTGAAAGTATGTGCGGACGATCAGGTGGCAGCCGCACATATGTCTCGAACCGGAACCCCTCTTTGGAGGGCCGAGGAGGCTGCGATACCCCTGGTTGAATGAGCCCTAAGATTTTGAGGAGGCTCTTTCCCTGCTAGTTTGTAACATTCCAGGATGGCCAAAATAATCCATCTGGAAATGGTTTGTTTTGTTATCGGTAGTCCTAATTTGTGCCCTGAGTAACCTATGAACAGTTGGTATACTTGCCTAATCCTAGCAAGTCTGCTGATGTAAAAGCTTAAAGCCTGCTTTGGGTCCAGCCTATGTAGCCTTTCTTCCTCTTTCCCGGATGGGGAGGCGGATAGAATGAAGGTAAGGTAATGTTCTGAGTGATGTGGAATTCAGAAACCACCTTTGGGAAGAAATTAGGCCTCACCTGTAGGACAACTTTGTCTTTATGAAAAATTGTATGAGGGAGTTTACAAGATAGAGCTTGTAATTCGCTCACCCTTCTAGCAGATGTTAAAGCCACTAATAAGACAGTTTTAAGGGTGAGAAATCTTAGCGAACAAGAGTGGAGTGGTTCGAAAGGAGTACCCATCAGGAAATTTAAGACTAAATTTAAGTCCCATAAAGGAACCTGGGAAGGTCTTGGAGGGTAGACATTAGTTAATCCCTTTAGAAATTGTATTACTAAGGCTAATTTGAAATACGAAGGCTCCTCTGCAGTGCGCTTGAAGATCGATAGCGCTGCGAGATAACCCTTGATAGTGCCAACTTGAAGGCCTGAATTTGCCAAGTAGAGTAGAAAGTAGAAAGAATAACACCGTTGGTGTACCTCATGAAAAGGGGTCGATATTCTCTTCTCTACACCAGCTGCAAAATTTGTTCCAACGGCAGCGGTATAAAGACTTTGTTGCTGGCCTTCTGTCCGAAAGCAACACTTCCATGGTGTCATCAGGGGGGTCCCAATCCTTGTATCTGAACCTTTCAGAAGCAAGGCGTGAAGGTTGAGGGTTCTGATGTCTGGATGGAGAATCTGACCTCCCTTCTGTGTGAGAAGATTCTCCTTGAGTGGAAGACGAATTGGAGGGCAGATGGACATGTCCAGAAGGTCCGGGTACCACGTTCTCCTGGCCCAGTCTGGGGCAATTAGGATCATGGTTCTCCGGAATCTTCTCAACCTCCTGATTATTTGAGGAATGACAGGGACTGGTGGAAATGCGTACAGGAGTGGAAACTCCCAGTCCACTACGAACGCGACCCCTAGAGCTCCTATCGGGGGAAATTCCCTTGAACAAAACAGATCGCACTTTCTGTTGGTACTGGTGGCAAACAGATCCACTTGAGAGGTTCCCCAAAGGGCGAAGATCACCTGAAGAACTTCCTGAGCTAGTTCCCACTCGTGGGAGACTGTGCTCTGCCTGCTCAGAGCGTCCGCCGTCAAGTTCTTCTCTCCAGCTAGGTGAACTGCCGATAGAGAGATTCCTTCTTGAATTGCCCAAAACCAGAGCTGCATGCCTCTCTGCACAGTGGCAGTGATACTACGCCTCTTCTTTTGTTGAGGTAGTGCATGGCCACTGTGTTGTCCGTCATTATCAGGACATTTTTCCCCTGTATAGATGGCAGAAAAGCTTTCAGTGCTAGTCTGATTGCTCTCAGCTCTAAGAGGTTGATATGTAGTCTGGACTCCGATGGAGACCAACGACCGCTGATGGTCAAGTCATTGGTATGAGCTCCCCACCCTGTGAGTGAGGCATCTGTGACTACTGTTATCTCCGGCCATGGTTGCAAAAACAGTTCCCCCTTCAAGATGTTTTTCTGGCAGGCCCACCACTGAAGGTCTCGAGCCACCTTGTCCGGAATCTGAAGGAGGTCTGTCATTCTCCTTGAGAATTGCGACCACTGAGTTCTCAGTGCCCACTGAAGAGATCTCATTCTCTCGCAACCTCAAAAAGTCGAAGGCTGGGAGACGTTGGGCATTTTGAAACTTGGTGACTATCTGCAGAATATCTTGAGCCCTCAACTCTGGTGGCAAGGCTTTTCCCAGGGAAGTGTCCAGGACCGCTCCGATGAACTGAAGTCTCTGTGATGGTATCATCTGTGACTTCTTTAAATTGAGGACGAAGCCCAGTTTGTGAAGGAAGTGGCAGACATAATCTAGCTGGATCTGAGCTTGTTCCGAAGATACAGCTCTGAACAGCCAATCGTCCAGGTAGGGGTAGACGTGGAGCCCTTCCCTCCTTAAGACTTGCAGCCACTACTGACATTAGCTTGGTGAAGACCCTCGGGCGGAGGTCAGCCCAAATGGCAGAACTCAAAATTGATAATGAGAGCCGCCAATTGTGAACCTCAGGTATTTCCTGTGTTTGAGATGGATTGGCACATGGAAATAAGCATCCTGGAGGACCAGAGATACCAGCCAGTCCTGGAGCTGGAGGGCCTGAAGGATCTGAGAGAGAGTTACAATCTTGAACTTGTCCTTCCTGAGGAACTTGCTCAATTCTCGTAAGTCCAAGATAGGTCTCAGTCCTCCGTCTTTCTTCGGTATGAGAAAGTAGGGGGAGTACCAGCCCTTGTTCCTCTCCGCTACAGGTACCGGTTCTACAATTTCTTGCAAGAGGAGCGGATCTGGAACTTTCAGAGAGCTGTTCCCCGGTGAATGGGATGCGTACAAAAGGTAGGCAGTAACCTTGGGCAACTCTCTCCAATGCCCAAGCATCTGACGTAATAGCCTGCCATTCCGTCAGATGTTGAGTTAACCTGCCCCCTACTGGTGTTTTGTGAAGAGAGTCCTCAGAGCGGTTTGGAGGCAGCTGATGCAGATGCCAAGGGTAAAGAGGCACCTGCTGCTGCTTCGGCTTTTGTTTTTTTACCTCGTCCACCTCGGGTGAATTTTTTCGGACCCCTTTGAACCGGCTATCCTCTGCCTTTTCCGAATGCGGAATAGAAGCAAAAGGACTTACCTCTCCAAGAGGTTCCTGAGGGGCGATATGGTGTCTGACGGATTGCAGCTCCTAGGGACTTTGCTGCTGCCTTTGATGTTTGTAGTTTTTCTAAACTGTCATCCGCCTTCTTACCAAACAAAGAAGAGCCGTCAAAGGGCATATTCAAGAGTCTGCTTTGCACATCTGGAGCAAAACCAGACTTTCGCAACCAAGCAAATCTCCGGGTTGTTGTACTTGCCGCCATGGCCCTGCTGATGCTGTCAGCAGAATCAATGCCAGTTTGAAGGGATTCGCACATAGCGTCTTTACCATCCATGATGATGTTTAGGAACGCTTCCCTTTCTTCTCCCTCCGGGAGGCAGTCAGCCACTGATGAAGCACACTCCCAAAGTGTGTGGCTGAACCTTGCGAACGTACAAGTAGCATTGATGGATTTCAACACCATGCTACATGCGGAAAATACTTTTTTGGCCATAGAGTCATATCTCTTATCATCCCTATGCTGTGGAACAGTAGGGTAAGCCGATTTACTACCTGCTGAAGTAGCTGCCTGAACAACCAGACTCTCCGGAGTTGGGTGTTTGGATAAATATTCAGGGTCAGCAGAAGATACCCTATATTTAGCTGATAATTTCTTGTTAACCGCTGGGATTACCTCGGGTGTTTCCCAGTTTGCCAGTATTCTCCTTTGCAATGCTGCATGAAATGGCACCACAGGATCCTCCTGTGGACCTTTGACCAAGATGTCTGTGAGGTTGTCTTGATGAAAAGCAGGTGAGGGTGTGGACCACCCCATAAACTCGAATATCCTTGCCATCAAGGTTCTATAAGGGGTTTCAGCATGTTCCCCTGAGTCTGGTGTGGCAAATTCCACTTCTGGGGAAGTGTCCAACCCACTTGCTTCCTGTAGGGATTCATGGAGGTCTTTCAACCTACCTTCCTCAGAGGTAAATTCCTCTGGTGCAGGAGTTGCATATCCCTGCAACTCAAAAGGTCTTTCCTGATCTGAATCCTCCCCTTCTTCATAAATAGAAGATAAGACTCTGGAGTGATCAGGTCTTGAAAATGGTATAAATCCCATTTCCAGAGCAGAAGGAGACAAATTCGTCATGATTGGCTGAGAAAACGTCAACGTTGTCGACGCGGATGTTAAAGGCTTCGAAGCCATCGAAGCCATCAAAAAAGGCATCGAGAAAGGTGGTAGAGGCCTCGATGAACTCGAGAGTATCGGGATTGTACCCGAGGTTATAAACGACATTCTCGTGCTCGAGGCTCTGGGTATGGCCACTGGCTGTGAGGTGGCCGTGGGTTTATCCTTTCTCGGCGTTGACGTCGGCATCGAAGACGGCGTCGACTCGACTGACCTGTGCATCGAAGAACCCTTCGATAATGGCGTCGACGCCGCCGATCTTTGTGTCGAAGGGATCTTCGACGACGGCGTCGAAGACGCAACTTTGCCTTTACTCGAGGGTTTGTGACGCTCTCGAGTGGCTTCTTTCGCCGGGTGCTGCGACTCGCGGCTTTTTCATTTTTCGGGTCTTTCACCCAGGGTATCACCCTCAGCAGTCTTCGAGGGGGTCGAGGCCGCTTTCTCGAAGACGCTTAGCATCTTTTTCCTGAATTCCTCCGACTCAGCCTGAGAGCTATGTTTTATGGGGCAGGAGACCCTTTTTGGGGAAACGGAAGAAGACGAAGACGAGGAACGGGATCTTCGACATCTCTTTTTTGAATGCTTAGATCTCGAAGAGTGATGGGAACTGCTTCGAGACCTAGAACGAGAATGTCTTTTGTGATGGCGAGGAGATGAATGTCTCGACTCCGCCGAGAAAACTTTCGAAGAGGTTTTAACTGCCTTACCTCTCACGAGCTTCCCCTTACGCTCCTTCAAGGCTTTCGCCGTCATGGACATGCAGTCCTTGCACTCCGAACAATGGTGCTCGATTCCCAGGCACCATAAACAGATCCTGTGAGGATCCGTCAACATTTTCTTTCCACAGTCTTGACATTTTTTGAAGCCGGACCGTGGAGTCGTCGGTTCGGGTGAGGAAGCCATCGAGTACGAGTCGGTATTCACGAGGAATAATGATATATTTGACTGAAGAACTGAGCAACGAAATTCAGAGGCCCCACGAAGCACGGAAAAACGGAACTGAGCAACGGACGTTGCGCGAGTCTATTTATACGCGTGATGGCGTCTGCGCCGATACAGAGGCCGTCGAGGGAAATCGACGCGCAGCGCCCTCTACTGAAAAAGAAAAGTCCGAGGCCAGCAAGCTGGGAGATGATCTATCAAAGATAAGGAATACGTCGGAGGACACAATCCCTTCGAAGGTGTCATTTGTGACTTCTTGAAATTGAGGGAGAAGCCCAGACTGTGGAGGAAGTGGCAGGTGATTTTCAGGTGATCCAGTGCCTGTTCGGCAGAACGTGCTCTGATCAACCAATCGTCCAGGTAGGGGTAGACGTGAATCCCCCCTCTCCTGAGGTGCGCTGCCACCACTACCATTAACTTGGTGAAGACCCTCGGGGCGGAGGTCAATCCGAATGGCAGGACTCAAAACTGATAGTGAGTCGCCAACTACGAACCTCAGGTATTTTCTGTGCTTGAAATGAATCGGCAAGGGAAAATAAGCATCCTGGAGGTCCAATGACACCAACCAGTCCTAAGTTGAAGGGCCTGAAGGATCTGAGAAAGGGTAACCATCTTGAACTTGTCCTTCCTGAGGAACTTGTTCAAGTTTCTTAAGTCCAGGATATGATATGATATGGTATTTATAACACGCCTATACACAAGTGTTTCAAGGCGCGACGAGGCAAGGGAGGGGGAACAAAGGGAAGACAGACAACAATCCTACTAGGCCAGGTGACATTCAGATTGCGCAAGTGCATGGGAAGGGGTAAGGGAAAAGTGTGGGGGGAATGGAGAGGGGGGAAGTGCAGTACAAGGGATAGTACAATAAAATAAGATAAATAAAATGGCCAGCATGTGGCAGTGTATGGTAAGTGCAGAACATAAGTGCTGGTAGGGGGGCTGTAAGGATACCGAAAAACAGTCCCAAGTGCAGGAGTTGCCAGGGAGGCAGTGCAGGTGGGCAACTGGCGGGTCTGGGCACAAGATCAGAAGGGAGGCCAGGTGTAACGCTCACCTGATTCCCGCAGAGGCGCCGGTCTTGATTGGGTGAATGCCGTATCTTCAAAGGTGATGTGTAACACACGGTTGGCTCTTTGGGCTGGACCTCTGTGCACTGTATGTCTGACTCGAAGAGTAAGATGTCTGCAGATAGAAAATATGGGATTAATGAACTGGGGTTATTGGGTGCCTCTCTCCTCTTCCCTTTCTCTTCTCCTGTAGAACCCCAAAGGTTAACGCCCTCACCTTAGGTAAGTGAACGCCGAGCTCTCCCTCTGCCTCGGGGCAGGGTGCCGTAACCAGTTTCTTCACTGGATAAGGGTGCAGGCCTCTTGACCTCAGAGGACTGCTGTCCGTCGTTACCTGCACGAACGGTAAGTTCTGGGCACTTCAAATGTCTTAAAAGTCTTTTGTAATGATATCTCTTGTTTTGCAGGGTTCCGGCGATGGCGGATGGCGGGCTGATGAGAGTTGAGGATCGAACCCGCGTGAGGAATAGAAGCGCCTGGAAGCACGTAAGTAAGCGCTTGTAGCCTGCTTCACGATGCGCACTAACTGTCCCTTTTATCTTGCAGGTACAAGTTCGGAGCTTTAGAGAAGCTGAAGGGTGCTGGAATACCCACTGGATTCGGCGTGGGAAGGAGTAATGGCACGTGAGTAATAAAGTTGCTCAATGTCTTTAAACGCACCTTCTTTTGTCTTTCAGATGCGGGATGCAGCGCCGAAGGCCTCCGGAGCGTGCGAAGAGCTGGTAAGCTTTTGTCTTTCAGATGCCGGAATGCAGTGCGAAGACCTCCGGAGCATGCGAAGAGTAGGTAAGCCTTTGTCTTTCAGATGCCGGAATGCAGCGCGAGGCGTTGGTGACAGCCGATGGACCAGGTAAGAGATGCGCTGCCACTGAAGACCATAGTGCTAACCTGTTCTTTCTTTGTCTTTACAGGTGCTGCTGAAGACTGGATTCCAGGATGGTAAGCCTTTGTTCCCTTAGGCCCAGGATCAGAAGCAGAAGACACGATGAGCGTTCTGCTGCAGAGAATGCAGAATAACGCAAAGCAAGATTCATCCATCGGGTGTGGTTTAAATAGCCTCCTGTAGTGCTTAGATGTCTCCTTCCACAGCCACGCCTAGGTAAGAAAAGAGTTCCTGCTTTCCAGAAGAGTTCCAGTGTTCTGAACCTAGGGAGTGGCTCCTGCCCCACCCAAAAGGAAAAGTAGTCCCAAACAGAAGAGGATCAGGGGTTCAACTGGCAGGTAAGTAAGCAGCATGGTCTGCTGCAGGTAAGTCCACCCAAGAATTATGAGCCCGGCGCTTCCAGCGCTGGGACTGGGCATCTTTATGAGCCTGGTGCCACTGGCGCCAGGACAGGGTCCAAAAGGTCCCAATTGGGACTGGCTGGCACTGGGAACCTTTGGTTATGGGTCTGCTTCCAAGGGAGTCGGGCAAGTCCTGATCTTTTGGAAGCAGAGATCATGACACCAGGTCTCCAGTGCAGTATCTGTCAGGAAAATCAACAGGGGAGAGGGGGAGTGAAAGCAGAAGCAAAGAGGAAGGTTTTGAGGTGCTTCCGGAACCGGAGATGGTTCTCCTCAAGTTTCAGGGAGGCAGGAAGGCTGTTCCAGAGGGAGGCCCCTGCCGGAGAGAGAGAGATCTACCACCAACTCGTTGCTTGGAGAAGCTACTGACCCTGAGGGAGTGGGTCTCAGTCCTCTGTCCTTTTTGGGGATCAAAAAATACAGGGAGTACCATCCCATGTTCCTCTCCGCTGCAGGTACCGGTTCTATAGCACCTTTCTCCAGCAGGGTTAGAACTTCCTGCTGTAGGAGCGGGTCCGAAAACGTCAAAGCGTGTCTCCCTGGTGGATTGCTTTGAGGTTGCGTTAGAAAAGGAAGGCAGTAACCTTGGGCTATTATTTCTAGAGCCCAAACATCTGAAGTAATGGCTCACCATTCTTGCAGATGCTGTGACAGCATGCCTCCTACAGGTGTTTTGTGATGCAAGTCCTAAAAGTGGTTTTGTGGCGGTTGCTGCAGCCGCTGATGGCAAAGAGGCTGTAGCCGGAGCTGGCTTTGCATGTTTTGCTCGTCCACCGCAAGTGGCCTTTCTTTGGCCCCTTTGACTGGCCATTCCTCTCGTTTTTCCATATGAGGAGTAGTAACGATAGGATTGTCCACTCCAAGATTGACTTGTTAGCAGCTCCCAACGACTTGGCAGCTGCCTTTGAGGTCTGCAACCTCTCAAGGCTCTCGTCAGCCGTCAAAGCACATGTTCAGAAGACGGTTCTGTACGTACGTCTGGTGCAAAACCCGACTTCCGTAACCATGCAAATCTACGCATTACCGTGCTAGTGGCCATGGGCCTGCTCACACTATTAACAGTGTCCAAACCAGATTCAAGGGATTCCTGCATAGCTTCCTTTCCATCTCTAACAATGGCTAGGAATCCTTCCCGTTCTTCCCCTGCTGGTATGTGCTCCGCCGCCATTGCAATGCACTCCACAGAGTGTACGAAAACTTTGCCAAGGCACATGTGGAGTTGGATGATTTTAATGTCATGCTCCCAACTGAAAATACCTTCCGTGCCCAGCCATCCACACGCTTATCGTCCCTGTCTGGAGGGATAGACAGGTACGCAAGTTTGTTAGAAGCTGTGGCTGCCTGTATGACCAAACTTTCGGGAGTGGGATGTTTAGACAGATAGCCGGGGTCGCTACTGGAAGGGCGGTATTTTGAAGTAAGAGATTTATTCACTGTAGGAATAGAATCCGGAGTCTCCCAATTTTTGGCCACCCTATTTTGTAAGGCCACATGGAATGGTAAAATTGGGTCTTCAGTAGGCCCATGGTCAAGTATGTGTGTAAAATAATCTTGGACAAATTGGGCTGTGTTTCTGGCCCAACCCAAATAATCTAGTACCTTAGTCATTAACTGACGGTATGATGGATTGGCATGTTCACCTGGCTCTGGTCTACCAAATTCATTTTCTGGGGACATATCAATACCACTTGCATTGTGCAATGATTCAACCAGATCCTTCATCCTGCTTTCCTCTGAAATCAGGCATTTAGGAACATTTGGAGTACCAAATTCAAGCCCAAAAGGTACATTCTCCACATCAGAATTTTCTTGCTCCTCAAAAATTGAGGTCAAGGATTTGAAAAACTCCTTCCTAGGTAGAGGTTTGAAAACCTTCTCTGCAGGAGGTGGAGGAGGAGTGCTAATGGGTCCTGAATGCAACATAGGTATTTTAGCCTTTTCGTTCTCTCTTCCTAGCTGATCTTGTCGAGCTGGAACTTTCGGCGTCAAGGGCTTTGGCGTCGACGTCGACAAAGGCGTCGATAACGTTGACGTAGTACCCGACTTCGATGGCATCAGCTTTGAGGGCGTCGAGGCACTCTTCGAAGACTTGCCCTTCTGAGGTATGTTCGGTCTCGGACGGCGCCGGTGACCTCGAGCGGTCGGCTCGACTCGAGCGATCTTTTTCGCTCGGCGTCCTAAAAGGTTCTCTATCCTTCCTCCTTCGATCACCCGGGCTCGAGGGCGCGTGAGTTTCGGAGCGATAACGCTCCCGGCCGGCTTCCGAGGAAGGCGCGGACTGAGGCTTCGCTTTCTCAAACACCTCCATTATTTTTACTCTAAATGCTTCCCACTCTTCGGATGATGAATGTTTTGTGGGACATTTCATCCTTTTTGGGGATTCGCCCGAAGACGAAGTGGAGGGGGACCTGTGGCGTCATTTCTTCGATTTTTTCGTCGAAGACGACGAGCGATGGGAATCGCTTCGGGATCTGGACTGATGTCTCTCGAGTTGAGGAGATTTCTCCTCACGGGACTTCGACTCGACGCTAGAAGCATTTCAGTCGGACTTATGACCTACCTACAGTTTTCCCCTCCTCTCTCGCAAGGCTTTCCCCGTCATCGCCTGACACTTCCTACAGGCCTCCATGTTGTGGCCTTCTCCAAGGCACCAAAAACACTCTCGGTGCGGATCGGTGATCGACATTTTTGAGCTGCACGACTTGCACTTTTTGAAACCCGATTTCGGGGTCGTGGTCGGCGTCGATGACGAAGACGTATTTCGTATTTATTCTTCTCTTCACAGAACTCGAGGCGCGCCGAATCTCTGAAGCAACGTACACTGCGAAAAAACGGAACTGAGGCCAACGGGCGCCGCGCGTGCTACTTATACAACCGATGACGTCACCCTCGACGGAGGCCTTCGAGGGACCATCGACTCGACGACATCGACTCACGGCGCCCTCTGCCGAAATATTTTTCCGAAGCAGCTGAAGCTGGATGGAATACATCAAAGAGGAGGAATACGTTGGAGGACACAATCCACTCGAAATGGTCTTATATTTCTGAGAAATCGGAGGTGATAATTATAATTTCTGCTGTTCATGTTGGTGTGTTCGTCCGAGTTGAGTGAGGCTTCCAGAATGACACTCAGGATTTTTACCTTCTGTTAAATTTGGATACTGATGTTATTTATAGCAAAGCTATCGTTATTCGCACTGAGCTTGCCCCTGGCCTGGGAAGAGCCAATAATGAGCAACTCGATTAATGCACATCTTCGTATAGAATAAAAGTATAACAATACAATTATTCATTAGGCCTTTAGTTACACACTATGCATATAAAAATCACAGGTACGTACTGTCACACAAAAAATTATAAACATGTATACACATTCACCAATAGGAGAATTAGAATTACATATGAATCAATTACCAGTGCAATACAGGTGAGTAGTTAAATGTAAGGAAAATAGGCAGCACTCTTTAGAATTAACACAAGACAAACTTCTCTCAATCTTATAAAGTCCAACCCTAAGATGTTTTGGTGTCTTGTGCCCAAATGCCAGTAGTTCAACCTTTTCAGGTAAGTTTATATAGAAAGAATGCAGTGGGATGTGGTGGTGATAATTGAAAGTTCCCAAGTAAGATAAAAGTTCAGATAATTACTCAACTCAATCCAACACACTTTGATAGGCCTAGGGAAGGCTCCTTTACCCAGATTCCACTGCCAACCGTTAGTCAGAGTGAGTTAGGGTTAAGACGCTGATTGACATGCTATGCAGGACAGGGGGGACAGAAACAGGTATTTTCACTTATCCCCCCAGATTCAGATTCTTCCAGAGACCACTGTAGGTGTTTCGGAATCTGTTGGGGACACAATCTTCTGCACTTGGTCCGGTCGAGGAAGGCCAAGGAGTAGTGGGTGCGAAGTCACTTTTGGCGCTGGGAATTCATTTCGGTCTGTCACAGTGCACAGGAATTGGCCCAGGTCCACCAATGGTAAGGATCTGCACCATTCAAGCAGCCAGGGGATGTCAATCATGGACAACCGCTGGTCAACACATCTACCTAGGTGACATTCCGTCACCAGATGATGTGCATTGGGATTACAGTCCTTGCTTCCTTCTCTGGCTCACACATAGAAAGCCCCATTTGCCCATGAAAGACACAGTTTTCCTGAGGAAAAGGATTTCCGTATGAGGCATTTCATCACCTGAGAAGGTCAAAGAACAATATAGGTCAAGAACAAGCAAAACATCTTGTGCCACTGCCAATTTAAGGTGTATGACGAGTTAATAGGTATCGTCACTTCTCCCAAGGATGGAAATCCTTCCCATGAGGCTAGGGAGATACGGCCGCTACCCAATATTCACCCTAGATATGGCCCAATGTGAGAGGACCTCATGGGGAGGCACTCCCCCTCGGTATGCACTAATTTAAACGAACAGAAAATAACAAACAACATTTAGAGCTAAACATTTATAATGAAAAAAAACACATTTATTTAAATATATGTATGGGCTGGGGTAAGTGGTTAAAACGGGTGGGGACAGTGTTGGGTGGGATTATAAATGAAGGGAAACGGGGGGCTTGAGATGCACCTACACCCAAATCAAGGTAACGGGTGGTGCGGGAGAACCAGAGGGGACGCAGTGGTGAAAGTAAAGCAGGCTAAGGCTAACTCCCCTCAACCCCTTTGTAACAGTGCCAAAGAGACCCAACGAGTAGCACAACTCATCTTCCTTTTCCCAGCTGCCATACCAATAAGACCACTGTCCACCAGGGAAGAGTCCCTACCAACAAGAATACTGCATCAGTGTCCATACCAATAGGTCCACTGACCATCACAGTAAGGTAGAGGACGGACCCCTACCATCAAGAGTACTACATCAGTGTCTGCACCAATAAGCCCACTGACAACCAGGAAAGGGTTGAGGACCCCTACCATCAAGAATACTGCATCACTGGCCATACCAATAGGCCCACTGACCACCAGGGAAGGGTCGAGGACCCCAACCATCAAGAATACTGCATCCGAGGAATTCTTCCTCATCCCAGTGACCGTACCAATAAACCCAATGACCACCAGGGAGGGGTTGAGGACCCCAACCAAGTCCAGTCAAGCAGCAGAGGAAACCATCCTCATCGTAGTGGCAGGCATAAGCCCACCACTCATAAGAGTAGGGTCAACGTTAAGGGAAGTGAAGTGTACAAAAGGTGAATCCGACAAAAGCTTCCTCGCATTCCTTGAAACACTTGTGTATAGGCGCGTTATAAATGCCATATCATAAACCCAAAACCCCTGAGCCCCAGAGAAGGGTCAGGGACACCAATAACAAAGAAGGGAGTCAAGGAGAAAATCTTGCTCAATTCAGGGGGAGGTGAAGCCAGCTGAGCGCAATACTCTGACCTGGTGGGCAGAGCTTCAGAAGGCCAGCCTAGTTTCTTGGAACAGGGTAAGCTTTTGGACAAGCCAGAGCAATCAAGGTAGCATTGGCGGCAGTCAAGACTAGGTCTCAGGATGGGTGAAGGTGACTGAAAGCCACAATGAGCCCACAGAAAACGACACCACAAATTACTCTGTCAGGTGTACGTATCAAGAATACATATACATTTATTAAAGGCCTTTTAAGTCAAACACAAGATGAAACCACAGCAATATTAACAATACTAACACAACACTATACTAGGAAACATATATACAGTAACTATTAGCCTAAAGTAATATTAAACAAGTAGAGATCTGCAACCTGAAACAGAAGGGGGTCAGACAGGGCAAATATACTTTAGGCAATTCTTCAACAACTCAAACCCTAACTAATAGGCAGTCCAAGTCCTACGAAGTATGGAGCCTTGTGCCTACAAGTACATTCAGCGCGGCAGCTCTCGATCGTGTGGTTAAGTACAAAATGGGTCTCTTCAAGGGGCTGCAGTGGCTCAGGAAGGTATGTGAGGTGATGAAGTTCCACTATTCAAGGAGGGTCTCCACAAGAGGGCAGAACGATTTCCAGGAATCGGAAATAGGATGGTAGCGCAGGCTACCCTAACAAAGGAGAGTGGCCCTCCGATCATTGTCACAGTCTGACCAAACTCACCAGTCAAGTCCAGTTCGCTCGCAGGTTCGAGTCCCGCAGTTGTGCGTCTCTCCGGCTTTCAGGGTTCTACGTTCTGGGATCTCAGTCTGTGGCAGGACAGAGGCCTGTTCTCTGTTTCTGGGGAAGTGATCGGGCTGGTTCCACTCTAGGTCGTTTTAGGGCACAGGAGAGCACAGCAGCAAGGCACCCAGGAAGCTTATCACCACAGCGGGACGACACAAATACAGCGTAGGCTCGGGTTCAGGCGGACTCTTCTAATTCCAGACCTAGGAATGCTAGGTGTACGAAACTCAGTAGGAGAATACCTTCTACCAAGAGCTTATGGTTCCCAAAGTCTCAAGTCGAAACTCGAGACTGCGGCGGTTCCAAGGCAAAGGTCCTGTACGAGCTGGTCAGGTCACAGGGCGATCCAGTAACACTTCCGAAGAGGCCCGTTTGCAGGTTAATAAACAGGAGGTGGCGAGAGCAGTTAGTCCCACTACTCCAACAGGTCGAAGCGCCCTTGCAGGCCTTCTGTGATCAATGAGAAACAGGGGCTCCGACGAGACAACAGCAGAGTCAGGGTGCCAAACCTTAAGCAGCGGTTCTACGGATCTCCTTCTTTGGTCCAGGATACTTGGCTCCTTTACTAAATTCAGTGTGAACTCAGAAGATCGACCTGGAATAGGTCTAGAGTGCATTCTCCTATCCAGAATCTCCTTTGCACCTAAACGAAGAGAAACCAATAGAAGATCTGCTCACATTCAACCATTCCAGATGTGGACCAATCACAGACCACAGTTATCCTAGTCATCCCAGCACATCAGACATCCTGGCACCAAGGATGTGTATTGGAACTAGACCGCTCCAGCACATATCCTGGGTGCACGCACACACACAAGGCACGGCGTAGCCCAGGAAAGCTTTGGTTTGTGCGGGGTTCTGCATGACCAAATAAGGAATTTCCCGGGCCTTGACGAATTCTTACCCACGGGTACCACACTTTCATACTCTCCCAAAGGTACACAAAGACTTGTTGCACGGATAAACAGCATCCTAGAACCTCTTGGTAAATATGTGGACTACTTCCTACAACCTTTGATTAAAAAAACAAGTACAAACATCCGAGACTCTACACACTTTTTGCAACACCTGCATTCAATACCATTTGACTCCCAAAACATTTGCTTTACAATTGGCTTTAACAGTGTGTATTCGTCAATCCCACACAATCTGTGTAACAAAGCAGTGGAATGGATACTTCTGAAGGCAGAGGAGATAAGAGCTCAAAAAGAATTCATAATGGCACTGCTGGAATTCATCAGCAACAATTCATACTTTAGATACAAAGATAATTACTACCTACAGGTGGCTGGCACAGCTATCACGGCCACCATGGCCCCTTCGTATGCAAACTCATTCATGCACAAATTTGAAACCGAAAATGTTTTACTTAACCAACGGTGGCAACAACATATGGGTATCTGGATAAGATACATAGATGATATCCTTGGGTTATGGAAAGGCAGTGAACAAGAACTACTTGAATTCTTTGATTACCTAAACAGTAAGGACACGAGAATACAGTTTGCACATGAATACTCTTGAAAGTATACACTTTCTGGATGTACAAATCAGAATAACCGACACAGGATACCAGACCACCATCTTTCGAAAGCCTACAGATAGGAATAATCTACTCCAACGTCTAAGCTTTCACCTACCAAGCCTCATCAAAACTTTACCATTCAGGCAGATGCTTCGTGAAAAAAGACAGTGAGTGACCCTGTAGAGTACGAAAAAGAAGTCAAAGAAATGGGTAAGAAATTTCTGGACCGTGGATACATGAAAGAAGAAGTGACAGCAGCATAAATATGCATAGCAACTCAGAAAAGGGAAGATCTATTGAGAACTAAAACCAAGAAGGAAGATGAACCCCCCTAGTATTCGTACCCAAGTACTCAAGACAGAGTAACCACATTAAAACTATCATTAAAAAACACTGGAACACAGTCATCTGCGATCAACGTGTAGAACATTTATTCAAAGAGGTCCCAACATTCGCTTATCAACGGAGTCATAATTTGAAAGATAAACTTGTAAAGACCAGACCAGCACAAAAGAAGAAAGCCACCAAGAGAATAGGTACTTTTCCTTGCCTAAATTGTAGCAATTGCGACTACATCATGAAAGGTGATTCTTTGAAACATCTGTATACAGGAGAAAATATAAAACTAAAAAGCTTTGGAACATGTGACTCCCAAAATGTGATATATACCATAAAATGTCCCTGTGGCTTGCATTATGTCAGACAAACTGTAAGAACGGCTAAGACAAGATGGAACGAACACAGATCCTGTATACGTAACAATAACAAAACTTTGGCTGTGGCAACACATTGGCATGACAAAAAACATAACTTGGCACAGATTCGATTCGCTATCCTAGAAATAGTGGAAGAGAGATCCACATGAAAACTTTCAGAAAACAATGGATCAACGAGAAACTTTCTGGATAGATCGTTTGAGTTCCCTGATTCCTAAAGGAATGAACGAGGAGATTAACTTCATGTGTTTTTTGTAATCAAACATTCATGATTGCGTATGAACTCCCACAGCAGCCATTGTAACGGCCAACCAGGTCTGGAGCCCAGACATCGACAGATGAAACGGACGTAATTTGACACTTGGAATGACATTTATTTCTAATTTAACTAACACCATGTGCTAGATTGTCTAAAACATTGTTTGGGTGAAGGTTTTCTGCTTGTCCTTTCAGACAAAAAATCCTACGTGACGTTTTATTGTAAACGCTACAGTTCTATTTTTGTACATTTACACTTGTGCCTGTTTTAATTAAGACCTATCGTTTGAAACCCGCAAATGAAGAACAAAAATACAACACATGGTAAGCTAATGATAGTTAGCTTTGTACATAACTTGTAAGCATTAGCCAGTAGAGGTAGCGATACCTAGTTATCCGCAATAATGAGAAATTTAGAACAGCACAAATTATACAACACCTATTACACTTCTAACATGCAATCACGCTACAATGCACACGCATTCACAGTAACAGTCCGAATCTATTGTCAATCACACGAGATCGGCGCTGACAGTTTGGCAACACATAGAGTTTCAGGAGTTGTCATGGAGACATCCCCGCCCCAGGGTAATCACCCGGGGGTGTGGCGCGAGGCGTATGTGCTCCGGCATGCCTGTCAGACCTCGGCGCCTCGACTCCGTCTCCAAGGCAACGTTTAAATAGAACTAAGAGACATGCGCGTGCATGTCTCTCTGCAGAAGGCAGAACAACGCAGGAACTGAAGGTAAACATCAGAGAACATTCGCCGCTTTGATTCATAAATCACTAAAGACATGTTAGAACGGCTGTCCAATAGCCAGTTTCTTTCACAGAGACACGATTGACATATGCGTTTCACCACGCATCTGCAACACACGTGGCTGGATCTGCGAGGGTTGCAAAATAAAAGCCTTTGGGGCTTACCAGATTTGACAGAGAGAGAGCGCATTGAAAGTGATCAGGTAGGACACTCTTCTGTCCTTAAACTGTGTACATAGAGTTTTGTAACGCTGATACTAAATGATAATTTCTGTTTTTCATTTATTTTTTCTGGCGTACCAATTGAATACTCGTGGGACAAAGAAAATGGTATGTGTGAATTTGTTTATGTATTGTATACAAACCATTTAATGAACTTGTATTGACAAATGTATGACTATGCGTAGCTTGATGATGTAATCAAGAGCCTATATACAGCCCTGATGAAGGTTTTCACCGGAATGCATTTGCTAAATGTATATTGATGGCAAAGAACAAGTTACTTCTTACCTGGTAACATTCTTTCGATGGGATGTCCGTCCGACGTATTCCTTATCTTTGATAATTCGTCTCCAGCTTGCTGGCCTCGGAAATGTTTTCTCTGTAGAGGGTGCTGCGCGTCGACGTCTGCCGAGTTGATGTCCCTCGACAGCCACCGTATCGGCGCCGACGTCACCATGCCCATAAATAGCCACGCGTGGAGTCCGTTGCTCAGTTCCGTTTTGTAGCATAAGATACGCCATGCCTGAATTGGTTATTGACCTTTAAGGAGGGGCGATAAGGAATGCGTCGGAGGAACATCCCATCGAAAGAACGTTACCAGGTAAGAAATAACTTGTTCTTCGAAGGGATTGTGTCCTCCGACATATTTCTTATCTTTGATAGACTCCCATAGCAGTGGCATGTAATTGGAGGTGGGAGTAATAATGTCATGTATCCCTTTTAGGAATGAACCGAATGTAATATGGCTTTGCCAAATCTGGCCTCTTGACTAAAGGAGGAATCCAGGTTGTAAAATCTTGTGAATGTATGTGCGGACGACCATGTGGCAGCCGCACATATGTCTCGGACCGTTACCCCTCTTTGGAGGGCCGAAGAGTCTGCTATACCCCTGGTTGAATGAGCCCTAAGATTCTGGGGTGGCTCTTTCCCTGCCAGTTTGTAACATTCCAGAATGGCCAAAATAATCCACCTGGAAATGGTCTGTTTTGTTATGGGTAGTCCCAACTTGTGACCTGAGTAGCCTACAAACAGTTGGTCTGCTTGCCTAATCCTAGCCAGTCTGCTGATGTAAAAGATTAGAGCTCGCCTTGGGTCCAGCCTATGTAGCCTTTTTTCCTCTTTCCCCAGATGGGGAGGAGGGTAGAATGAAGGTAAGGTAATTTTCTGAGTGATGTGAAATTCAGAAACCACCTTTGGGAGGAAATTAGGCTTCACCTGTAGGACAACTTTGTCCTTATGGAAAATTGTATGGGGGGGTTTACAAGATAGAGCTTGTAATTCGCTCACCCTCCTAGCAGATGTTAGTGCTACTAATAGGACAGTTTTAAGAGTGAGAAATCTCAGTGAACAAGAGTGGAGTGGTTCGAAGGGAGTACCCATTAGGAAATTTAAGACTAATTTTAAGTCCCATAAGGGAACTTGGAATGGTTTTGGAAGATAAACATTAGTTAATCCCTTGAGAAATTGTATTACTAAGGGTAGTTTGAAATACGATGGTTCCTCCGAAGTGCGCTTGAAGATTGATAGCGCTGCGAGATAGCCTTTTACAGTGCCAACTTGAAGGCCTGAGTTTGGCAAGTATAGTAGAAACGATAACACCATTGGTGTACCACATGAAAAAGGGTCGATATTCTCTTCTCCACACCAGCTGCAAAATTTGTTCCAACGGCAGCGGTATAAAGACTTTGTTGCTGGCTTCTGGCCGAAAGCAACACCTCCATGACGTCATTAGGGAGGTCCCAATCCTTGTACCTAAACCTTTCAGAAGCCAAGCGTGAAGGTTGAGGGTTCTTGTGTCTGGATGGAGAACCTGACCTCCCTTCTGCGAGAGAAGATTCTCATTGAGTGGAAGACAGATTGGAGTGCAGATGGTCAAGGTCCGGCTACCACGCTCTCGTGGCCCAGTCCGGGACAATTAGGATCATGGTTTTCCGGAATCTTCTCAACCTCCTGATCATTTGACGAATTACAGGGACTGGTGGAAACGCGTAAAGGAGTGGAAACTCCCAGTCCACTATGAACGCGTCCCCTAGAGCTCCTCTCGGGGGAAATTCCCTTGAACAGAACAGATCGCACTTCCTGTTGGTGCTGGTGGCGAACAGATCCACCTGAGGGGTTCCCCAAAGGGCGAAGATCTCTTGAAGGACTTCCTGAGCTAGCTCCCACTCGTGGGAGACTGTGCTCTGGCTGCTCAGAGCGTCCGCTGTCAAATTCTTCTCTCTGGCTAGGTGGACTGCTGATAGAGAGATTCCTTCCTGAATTGCCCAAAACCAGAGCTGCATTGCCTCTCTGCACAGTGGCAGTGACCCTACGCCTCCTCTTTTGTTGAGGTAGTGCATGGCCACCGTGTTGTCCGTCATTATCAGGACATTTCTCCCCTGTACTGAAGGCAGGAAGGCTTTCAGCGCTAGTCTGATCGCTCTCAGCTCTAATAGGTTGATGTGTAGTCTGGACTCCGCTGATGGTCAAGTTGTTGGCATGGGCTCCCCACCCCGTGAGTGAGGCATCTGTGAAGACTGTTATCTCCGACCATGGTTGCCAAAACAGTTCTCCTTTCACAATGTTCTCTGGATAGGCCCACCATTGAAGGTCGTGGGCTACCTTGTCCGGAATCCGGAGGAGATCTGTCATTCTTCCTGAGTATTGTGACCACTGGGTTCTTAGTGCCCACTGGAGAGATCTCATTCTCAGGCGAGCCTCTGGCACAAGGAAGATGCAGAATGCCATGAGGCCTAGCAATCTCAAAAAGTCGAAGGCTGGGAGATGTTGGGCATTTTGAAACTTGTTGCGCATCTGCAGAATATCTTGAGCCCTCACCTCTGGTGGCGAGGCTTTTCCCAGGGAAGTGTCCAGGACCGCTCCGATGAACTGGAGTCTCTGTGATGGTATCATCTGTGACTTCTTTAAATTGAGGGAGAAGCCCAGTTTGTGAAGGAAGTGGCAGACATAATCTAGCTGGATCTGAGCTTGTTCCGAAGATAGAGCTCTGATCAGCCAATCGTCCAGGTAGGGGTAGACGTGGATCCCTTCCCTCCTTAGACCTGCAGCCACTACCGACATTAGCTTGGTGAAGACCCTCGGGGCGGAGGTCAGCCCAAATGGCAGAACTCAAAATTGATAATGAGAGCCGCCAATTGCGAACCTCAGGTATCTCCTGTGTTTGAGATGGATTGGCACATCGAAATAAGCATCCTGGAGGTCCAGAGATACCAGCCAGTCCTGGATCTGGAGGGCCTGAAGGATCTGAGAGAGAGTTACCATCTTGAACTTGTCCTTCCTGAGGAACTTGTTCAATTCTCGTAATTCCAAGATGGGTCTCAGTCCTCCGTCCTTCTTCGGTATGAGAAAGTAGGGGGAGTACCAGCCCTTGTTCCTCTCCGCTACAGGTACCGGTTCTATGGCACCTTTCTCTAGCAGGTCTACAATTTCCTGCAAGAGGAGCGGATCTGGAACTTTTAGAGAGCTGTGCCCCGGTGGATGACTCTGAGGGATGTGTAGAAAGGGTAGGCAGTAACCCTGGGCAACTGTCTCCAATGCCTAAGCATCTGACGTAATAGCCTGCCATTCCGTCAGATGGTGAGTTAACCTGCCCCTTAAAGGTGTTTTGTGTGGACAGACCTCAGAGTGGTTTGGGGCCGGCTGATGCAGATGCCGAGGGTAAAGAAGCTCCTGCTGCTGCTGTGGCCTTAGTACTTTTGACCCGTCCACCTCGGGTGGATCTCCTTTGGCCTCTTTGAGCCGGCTGTCCTCTGCCTTTCCCGAATGCGGAATAATAGCGAAAGGACTTTCCTCTCCCAGAGGTTCCTGAGGGGCGAAAAGGAGCTTGGCGGATTGCAGCTCCTAAAGATTTTGCTGCTGCTTTAGATGTTTGCAACTTTTCCAGACTGTCATCAGCCTTTATACCGAATAAAGAAGAGCCCTGAAAGGGCATATTCAAAAGTCTGGCCTGTACATCTGGAGCAAAGCCAGACTTTTGTAACCACGCATGCCTGCGGATTGTAGTACTTGCCGCCATGGCCCTGCTGATACTGTCAACGGAATCGATGCCAGTTTGAAGAGATTCGCACATGGCATCTTTGCCATCTTTAATGATGTTAAGGAAGGCTTCCCTTTCCTCTCCTTCCAGTATGCAGTCAGCCGCTGATGAAGCACACTCCCACAGTGTGTGACTGAACCTGGCGAGCGTACAAGTGGCGTTGATGGACTTCAACGCCATACTACAAGCAGAAAAGACTTTTTTCGCCATAGAATCGTACCTTTTGTCATCTCTATCCAGTGGGACAGTAGGGTAAGCGGATCTGCTCCTTGATGAAGTTGCCGCTTGAACCACCAGGCTCTCTGGAGTCGGGTGTTTTGATAAATATTCAGGGTCAGCCGCAGCTACCCTATACTTGGCTGACAATCTTTTATTGACTGCAGGGATAACCTCAGGAGTTTCCCAATTTGATGAAATCTTCCTTTGTAAAGCTGTATGGAAAGGGACCACAGGATCCTCCTGTGGACCTTTGTCTAGTATGTCTGTAAGGTCATCCTGTTGAAAAACAGGTGAAGGCGCTGACCAACCCATGAATTCAATAATTCTTGCCATCAGGGTTCTATAGGGGATTTCGGCATGTTCCCCTGGGTCTGGTTTGACAAATTCCACTTCTGGGGAAGTGTCCAGCCCACTTGCCCCATGTAATGATTCCTCTAGGTCTTTCAACCTTCTTTCCTCAGAGGTAAAATCCTCTGACACAGGTGGTGTGGCCCTCTGCAGCCTGAAGGGTCTTTCTTGGTCAGAATCCTCCCCTTCTTCATAGATTGAAGATAATCTGGGGTACTCTGACCTCGGAAATGGTGTAAAGCCCATTTCTAAAGCAGAAGGAGCCAAACTTGTCATTATTGGGCGAGAAAACGTCGATGTCGTTGATGCCGATGTGAAAGGCTTCGAAGGCGCCTAGAAAACTGGTAGAGGCCTCGAGGAACTCGAGAGGATCGGGATCCTACTCGAGGATGTCGACGACGTTCTCAGCATCGTGCTGGAGGCTCTGGGTATAACCGTTGGCTGTGAAGTAGCCGTCGTTTTTTCTTTTATCGGCGTCGATGTCGGCGTCGATTCGATCGACTGATGCGCCGAAGAACCCCTCGACAACGGCGTCGATGGCGCCAATCCATCAGTCGAAGGGATCTTCACTGACAGCGTCGAAGATGGTGCCTTCCTACCCGATGGCCCGTGGCGCTCTCGGGTGGACTCTTTCGCCGGGTGCAACGACTCGCAGCGTTTCGATTTTTTGGGTTTTACACCTAGGGTATCACCCTCAGCTGTCTTTGTGGGGGTCGAGGCCGCTTTCTCAAAGACGCTTGGCATTTTCTTCCTGAATTCCTCCCACTCAGCCTGAGAGCTGTGTTTTGTGGGGCAGGAGACCCTTTCTGGGGAAACAGAAGATGACGAGGAAGGGGATCTTCGACGTCTCTTCTTTGAGTGTCTAGATCTCGACGAGTGGTGGGAGCTACTTCGAGAACTAGAATGGGAATGCTTTCGACGGCGAGGAGATGAATGCTTCGACTCGGCCGAAGAAACCTTCGAGGAGGTTTTGACTGACTTACCTCTCTCGAGCTTCCTCTTGCGCTCCTTCAAGGCTTTCGCCCTCATGGACATGCAGTCCTCACACTCCGAACAATGGTGCTCGACTCCCAAGCACCACAAGCAGATCTTGTGAGGATCCGTTATCAACATTTTCTTTCCGCAGTCTCGACATTTTTTGAAGCTGGACCGCGGAGTCGTCGGTTCGGATGAAGAAGCCATCGAGAACGAGTTGGTTTTATCGAGGAAATATAAGAGGTTTATCTGACTGAACTGAACAACGATATTCCGAGGCCCCACAAAGCGCGGAAAAACGGAAGTGAGCAACGGACGCGGCACGTGGCTATTTATGGGCATGGTGACGTCAGCGCCGATAAGGTGGCTGTCGAGGGACATCAACTCGGCGGACATCGACACGCAGCACCCTCTACAGAGAAAAAATTTCCAAGGCCAGCAAGCTGGAGACGAATTATCAAAGATAAGGAATACGTCGGAGGACACAATCCCTTCGAAATATGATCACCCAATAGATCACATTCAGAATAAATCTAATTAGAAAAACAGGGATGTTAATAAAACATTCCTGGCCAAAACTGCAGGGATCTAACTGATGCTTTGATTTTATTAGTTGACACAAAAGGACCAAGAAAAGGGTCTCAAGCCTGAGTGTACCCTTACGTATTCACACAATAGAAAACTGAGGTTGATCGATTCTTTGGGGATATTTTCACAAAATGTTTAATTCTTTATTTTTAGTTCGCCCTCTAGAGAGGTACTTGAAATTACTTTAACACAACTGCTTCATAGATGAAAAAAATGATTTTATTTGATTTCTCTATCCACAAGGTATAAAAAAGGAGGTACAGCTAGATATATTTCTATTGTGTACTGATATTCCTTTGTTTATTTTAAAAAAAGGATAGTATTTTAGATCTCCCGTGTTCCTCTTCTGTTCTGATCTTTCTCATAATTAATTTTCAGAATCCAGGTTGGAGGTTATTAAATGATTCCCGTCTTTTTTATGGGAAGTCATGAATCAGAGGGCCCAGATGAGTTTTGAATTCATTGTATACTCGTCTGAGACTCTTCCAGATATTTGAAGCCTACCGGTTTCAGTGGCACAAGGGCCACATTCATCAGGGCTGGACGGACACTTAAAGGTTAATGTGTCAATGTCTTGGTAGCTGGTTGGATAGTACCGGGGAAGCCCACCTAGTTATCGGGGTCCCCACGAGTATCCATGTGGTTGGAAAGAAAGAGTTTTTTAAACTTCCCACAAGAAACATGAGACAATTGTCGTGCTCTGGAATCTTTACCGCTTGAGACTTTCAGGTCGGGGATGGACAGCTCACCATTGATTTTATTAGAACATTGGATATAAATACTTTGGAAACTTGCAGCCCTCTCTAGGGGCCAACTGAGAAGCGCCAACATTAGGTATATGCCATTCCTTGTTAGCTTCTTGACTAAGTTGGCCAAGGGTTTCTGTTCGGCTGTCCTATGTGTACAGGTTCCACTGATTAGGCAGGTTCTTACATATTATCTGATTCCTGTTAACAGTATTTCATGCACAACAGTAGCATTAGTGAAGAGTGTAGGCTTACCTTATTTTCTCCTGGTCAAAGCTTCTAGCAGGACATCAGTTTCGCTGTGGAGCGTTTACCTGTGTGTTCTGCTGCTATTTATTCATAAAATGGCACCGACGTGCGTAGCATGATGACGTCATCAATGTGATGATGTCATTGCGTGCTGGTGGCCATTTGGATTGGATTCAATTTGTAAATAAACCTGGGTAATAGAGTATATTAAATAGCCAAACAGCAAGCGGCGATGTACTGAGGGGAGGGGGTCAAAGAGCCTGAAACACTTGCAATGGAAATTAGACATTACATACTGTCTTGGTATGAAAAATGGTTGGGGGTCGCTGAGTCATAGCCGAGGTAATGCTGGCAAAATGTGGGACCCATATACACATTATCTGATTCAACAATCCAAAGACAACGTAGAAGAACTGTCGGTCATAGAAGCTGAATAGACGCACAATCGCTGTGACTCAACACATGGGTCTATGACGTGCTAGAACTCACAACTAGTACTACATTTTCCTCACTATTGGGTGTGTCGGGGGAGGGGTGGGAAGAGGGAGGGTGAGGATAAAACGTATTGGTGTTTGTTGTTCTTTATCATTAAATGCCAATAAACAAAGTTAAAAAAAAAAGGAAATAGAAAACTTGTGTGCTTACTGGAAGCACATGCGATGGAATTCCTTGTTATGACAACTATCAGAAACATGATTCTGGAAACATTGTTATCGCATTGAGTTCATAGAGAAAACTAGATAAAAGAAATAAAATAAAAAATAAAAAATTGAAAAAAATTAAGAAATAATGAGTGTGTATTAAGTTCATAATATACCTTCTCATAATCTTCAGTGAAACCGCTGAGCGGAATAGTTTCTACTGGTCAGTGTCAAGGGTAAAGGAATTAAATAGCACATGGTTCCCATTTCATGCATTTATAATGTATTCTTTTGTTTACGATCATGAACTTTATATCTTGTAGCATGAATGTATCCCTATAGTGTTCAGTGAGACTGCTGAATCCAATTGTTTCCATTGGTCAGTTCCAAAGTTAAGGGAACTCAGTAACACATAGCTCATATTTCATACACTTGTGGTTTCGTCTCTCGATCATGATCATAGGTGGGTTGCTCTCCCAAGTGGTTTGTAACTTTGTACCATGTAGCATATGTGTCTTGTAGACAAAACATTGGTTCAAAGAAAGCATACATAGTTACACTCTTCTTTCATGCCCCCTGGTTGTAGCAAGTTCAATTTCTCAATCTAATAGGTCTCCTTTTGATTCAAGAGTTTGTTGATGTCGATACTTATATCGCTCTTTTTGTCAATGGTCTCTAATATTTGAAATTTCATTTGTGAGATGTGATGATATGCCTCTTTAAAATGTTGTACGACTGGAGATTTGGGGTTTCCTGTGCGACATTGGAGCAATGTTTGTTTCAGCGGATTTTGTCTTTTCTGATGGTCTGTTCAACGTAATATTTGCCACAGGGGCATTTGATACTGTAAATGATATTCGGGGTGTTGCATGTTGTATATTTCTTCAAGTATATTTTCTTGCCTCTATCAGGGTGAAATATGACATCTCCCTTTTGTACCATATTAGAATTGGTGTAATTTAAGCATGGGTATGTTCCACGTTGTCTAGGTTTCTCAGGGGGTTTCCTTGTGTCACTTCTTACTAACATGTCTTTCACGTTCCTGCTGCGTGTATAAGAAAACACTGGTGGTGAAATGAAGAGCCTGCAAGGATAGCTCAGCGGGAACGTGCTCGCCTTGGAAGCAAGACGACACGAAGCAACACAGGTTCGCTCCCCAGGTCTGCGCTTAGAAACCTAGGACAAAAAAAAAAAACAATGGCATTACCCTGAACAGTTAAAGGCCTTCTGGAGTTGAGAATGCTATCTTATCCTTAGCATGTTCTGCTAGGACTATTTGCCAATACCCTGCAGTGAGGTAAAATGTGCTGAGGTACTTGGAGGAACCCAAGGTATTCACCAGCTCACCAGTTCTAGGCAAGGGATGAACATCTGTCTTGGTGACAGCATTCAGAGGCCTGTAGTCCACACAGAACCTCAGCTCAGAGGTACCTGCCTTTGGGACCAGAACAACAGGACTGGACCAAGGAGTACTTGATGGCTCCATCACCCCAAGATCTAACATCTTGTTGACCTCTGTCTTGATGTAGGATCTCTCGGCTGTATCACCCACAAGACCTAAGTCTCTAAGATCCTTCACCAGTAGGACCTTTCCTGTGACTTGCCTCTGTATGCTCGTTGGAATCCTGACCATTGTACCATTGATGGTAAGATTTACCGGCATTACTGGGAACTTGAGAGGGGGGCCATCAGCTAACTTGGTGGACATCAGGGGAGCTCTGGCAAGCTCCTCTGGGTTTACCAAAGTAGAATCCACCACAGTTCTGCTGACCCCACTATCCCTAAGGGCAGGAGTATCTACTCCATTGATTAGCATGCTGTCCTTAAAGTAGTGCTTGGTGTTATCTGGAAAGCTATCATAAGCCTCTGAGACTTTAGGCTCCCAGGAATCCAGATAAACTAGGACTACCTCAGATTCTATCCCACTGGGGAAGGGGTCTGAGAAGCAGGATGCCCCTGTGATCTCTTGTCATAGGAGGGGAAGGCCAGACTCACAGAGTGGACCCTCAAGGTTTTGACCTTACATCTGGGGTCCCCCTTCACATGGTCACTTGCTCCACAAGCCACACAAGATCCACTGGATCTTGGGACATAGGGAAGCTAACTGTAAACAGAGTTCTGTCAGGGATGATAACTCCCACTACCCTGAACATTCTCTTGGGACCTACCCTTGTTTTTCCTTCTGTGGCCCTTTGGGAGAAGGTTTGATCAGATCCCCCACCCTCCATTGTTCTTTTCCCCCTCCTCCTGCTTACCAGGAGTGGTCTTGTCCTTATGGAACACTCTGTGTGACACCCACAAATCAGCTGCACTGGCTAGTTTCTTAGGATGAATCTCCCTAGAATCAGCCAAGTGCGCTTAATCCCAGGGGAACAAGATGCAAAAATATGTTCAAGCATGACCAAACATATGATACCCTCAAAGGTGGTGACCTTATAGCCTTCAACCCAGCCAGCTAAGTTTTTCAAGGAATCAGTAACATAGGACAACAAAGTTTACCCTTCTTTCTTTTTATACTCTCCAAATTTGTTCAAGTATTGAGGAGTCATCCCAAACTTTAACATGAGAGTTTGCTTAAATCTTACAAAGTCTTTTCTGTCAGCCTTTGACATTTCCATAATGGCACTGCATCCAGATTGGGGTAGCCAACTGATCAACCACACAATCTTGTTAGCATCCACAACCCCTTGTACTCTACATGCATACTCAAATGTAGTTAACCAGTCCATGATGTCATTCTTTTCATCATACATACTGAGCAGATCTTTAGGAAAGCGTGGATGAGAGGAGGAACCAGACCCATTTCCAGACCCCTTAGATGAGCCATTTGTTGCCTGAAGCTTTGCCCGTTCCAACTGGTGATCCGTGTCCTTTTGTTTTTCTGATTGCTCAACTCTCAGCTTTGCCATGTTGAACTCAAGCACCTTCTGCTTAAACAGAAATCTTTACTCAGCTTGCTTAAGCGATAAATAGAGTGCAGGGGGCGGGAGTTCCCTAATAGGGTTCTTTTTTGGTCTTTGTGTAATTGTACAACCCATATGCCAGGGTTGATATCTTTTCTCCCCTGCACCTTGAATTACTCTTAAATAGATCCCTCTATTTCAGAATAGAGCACCACATGCATATTAAAGTCAGTTATACATTCTGAGTGTCAGGTGTGTACCTTCCAGTTAGTTAGTTTATTTTCCCTTCACGGGTTGGCATAAATTAACACCTGCACCAACACCAAAGTATGTCATTCTCTAAAATAAATACTTTAACAAACAAAGAAGCCACTACACTAGCATTTACAGAAGAAGAGGCTAAAAGGATCCTTAGCCTGATAAAAGATACCGACAAAGAGACGGCAGGAGATGACAACCCAGAAAGACTAATCTTTAAACTTGAGAAATTGATAAGAAGGGAATAGTTTCTTACCTGTAACTCCATTTCTCCAGCATTGGTATCTTTCATGGATTCACATGCTTTGAATATTCCCCGTCGTCAGGCTGGGAATCCCCGGTACATTATATAGACCCTTTCCCGTAGGAAAACTTTTTCGACGCTTATGCGTCCTATCCACCTCGTTTTGTATCATGCGTGCCCGTGCCGTCAGGACGTCATGATATAAATACAGGCCCCGCCCCCGCGCTCCCTCAGATTTCGGCCCCCAAAGTAGTGGGGGAACCGGTTTGCATGATCAGGGGAGGCAGGTGGGCGCATGTGAATCCATGAAAGATACCAATGCTGGAGAAATGGAGTTACAGGTAAGAAACTATTCCCTTCTCCAGCATTGGATCTTTCATGGATTCACATGCTTTGAATAGATTACATAGCAGTACTACCCCCAAGAGGAGGTGTGCATGCAAACCCCTATACATTCTTCGCAAAAGGCCGTTCCCTAAGATTATGTATACATCAGTAATAGTTTACATAGGGAAAAAACGGACCACATACAGTCATAAATTCCACAGGATGCCACCCCGCAGCCGGGGCTTACCTTACTGGAATAGGTGTCGAAGCACCGCCTGTCCCATCCGGGTGTCTTCGGCATGTTGCTGCGACAGGCAGTAATGGCGGGTAAAGGTGTGTGTAGTCGCCCAGGTAGCCGCCATGCAGATGTCCCCTAGAGGGACTCCGGCCCACAGTGCCGTCGACGATGCCGCTGCTCTAGTTGAATGAGCTCTTGGCCGTCGTAGAAGAGGCTTCCCTGCCTTGGAATGGCAGTACGAGATGGTAGATGACACCCATCTTGAAAGTCCTTGCTTTGAAATGGCTTTTCCTCTAGCACCCAACCCATAGGCCACAAACAGCTGTCTCGTTTCTCTGAACGGTTGCGTACGATGAAGATAAAACTTGAGAGCCCTTTTTACATCCAATGTGTGTAGCATGCGCTCCGCTCCCGAGCATGGCTCCGGAAAAAACGTAGGCAACACGATAGAAGAGTGTTTATGAAACACCGAAGGAGCTTTTGGTATGAACTGTGGGTTAGTGGCTAGGACTACCTTGGTCTTGAAAAATCGTAAGTATGGTGGGTCCACCATTAGAGCCTGAACTTCTGAGATACGTCGGGCTGAAGTGATGGCCACCAGGAAGGCCAATTTCCACGACAGAAACTTCAGAGACGATGATGACATTGGCTCAAACGGAGGTTTCATAAGAGACGTTAAGATCAGATTGAGGCTCCACTCCGGTGGAAATTTCTTCTCTGGAGGGAAACTCCGAAAGAGGCCTTTAAGGAAGTGCTTAATCAGGCGGTCGCTGAACAATGGTGCCGAGTGCCGTCGACGAGTAAACCTGGAAATGGCTGCTAGGTGTACTTTTATTGACGACACCGACAGGCCCATTTGAGCTAATAACAGCAAGTATGGAAGGAGCTGTTCCGGCCTAATCGATTGCGGGGCCAAACCTGGTTGATCCTCACACCATTGACAGAACCTTTTCCATTTGTACGCGTATGAGGCGTTTGTGGAAGGTGCTCTTGCCGCTTGCAGGATACGTCGACAGTCCTCCGGAATCGTTAGCCGACCAAATTCGGCGAAGTCAGGAGCCAGGCCGTCAACTTGAGGCTGTCCGGGTCGTGATGCCAAACGACACCCTCCTGTCGAGACAGAAGGTCGGGGGTCTTCTGGAATCTCATCGGTTCCGCCGCCGCTAAGTGTAGTAGGTCTGAAAACCACACTTGTCTGGCCCAGTATGGGGCCACCAGAATTACCCGACATGGGTACCTGAGGATCCATTGCAACGTCCTCCTGACAAGGGGAAAAGGAGGAAATGCGTACAGGAATTTGTTCGTCCATGGGAATGAGAACGCATCCCCCAGTGAGCCCTGCTGAGGCCATCTGCTTGCGTACTGATGGCATTTCTTGTTGTTCTTCGTTGCAAACAGGTCTATGGAAGGGTGTCCCCATTCCTTGAATACTTGTTGAAGTTGTTGGTCGTTCAGCACCCATTCGTGAACTTCGTTCATTTCTCTGCTGAGGGCATCGGCTTCCACGTTTTTCACTCCTGGTAGGTGAAATGCTAAGATTTGTATGTTGTGTTGAAGGGCCCAATGCCAGATTTTCTGTGCCTCTGTCGATAGGGACCTGGAACGTGTCCCTCCTTGTTTCCTCAAGTAGAACATCGTAGTGGTGTTGTCCGTCATGACACGCACCACCGAGTCCCTCAGTTGCGGAAGAAAAGACTTCAGAGCCCATCGCACTGCTCTCAGTTCTAGCAGGTTGATATGCAGGGAGGACTCCTGCAAAGACCACTGGCCTTGTACCTGTAACATATCCAGATGAGCTCCCCATCCGCTCAGCGATGCATCCGTCACCACCGTCTTTTGGAACTCTGGTTCCAGTAGAGGCATCCCTCTCGTTAGGTGAGTAGACACTTTCCACCAGCCGAGTGCTTGAACTAGTTGTTCGTCGACGACCAGTCTGTCGGACCAGCGACCTCTGCTCTGTGCCCAACGGTCCGCTAGAAATTCCTGGCAAGGCCTCATAAACAGACGGCAGTTGTTTATTAACGGAATGCAGGACGACATGGTCCCTAGCAGGGACATGTACTTGCGCACAGAGACTCTGGTACCGCCGCTCCATTCCGACGCCTTGTTTTGAAGTTTCTGAATTCTTTCGCTGGATGGTTTCACCAGGCTTGTGTGCGTATGAAACTCCGCTCCTAGAAAGACCAAGGTCCTCGAAGGCTCTACTGAGGACTTGTTGAAGTTTATTGCGAAGCCCAGTTCCTGTAAGATGGACATTGTGGCTCGTAGACTGTCTCGTGTTTGTTCCTTGGATGACCCTCTGATTAGCCAGTCGTCTAGATATGGATAGACATGATGACCATCCTTCCTTAAATGGGCCGCTATAGGGGCCAAGCACTTGGTGAACGTCCTGGGGGAGGACTTGAGCCCGAACGGGAGGACCTTGAACTGAAAATGCTTTCTCCCGACGACGAATCTTAAATATCTCCTGTGTCGTGGGCGTATTGGGATGTGAAAATAAGCATCCTGAAGGTCTAGTGAAGAGAGATAGTCCATGGGTTGCACCGATCTGATAACCTCTTGGAGTTTTAGCATTTTGAATTTTTGGCTCTTTAGCCACTTGTTGAGTACCCTCAGGTCGAGAATGGGCCTCCATTTGCCGTTTGGCTTTTTGACAACAAAGAACCTGGAATAAACTCCTTGGCCTTCCTGTGCCACAGGAACTCTCTCTACCGCCCCTTTTCGCAACATAAGCTCCGCCTCTTGTCGTAGGATTTGGAGGTGGGGCTGTGTCGAGAATAAAGGAGGAAGACGCGGAGGCTTGTCTTTGAATTGCAGCGCATGACCCATGCGAATCGTGTCTAGGACCCATCGATCTTTGGTGATGCATTTCCATCGGTCGAAGTGATGAGAGACTCGACCCCCCAGGACGTTCCGAAGGCCGTCATTGGTTGCTGGTTTGCTTGTTCTTCGTTGACGACGGACCTGAGCCTCGCCGCCTGGAGGCTTGATAGTCCCTGCTTCCACGTGCCGACTGGGACGCTCGTCTGAACCCTTGTGAAGAGTACGAGGGCCTGTTAAATCCACGGTCCCTCGAGGCTCCAAAGCGGGAGTTTCCAGAAGCACCTCTGAAAGGGCGAAAAGAGCGAAAATTTCTACCCGTTTGAAGGGCGCCGAGGGACCTAGCAGTATCCGTGTCTTCTTTCATCCCTTTCAGCGCTTCATCAACCTTTTCGCCAAACAGGTGCTCCCCTTCGCATGGCATGTCCAGGACTTTGTACTGTACTTCAGGACGGAAAGTAGTACATTTGAGCCACGCTTGTCGACGAAGCACTACTCCATGGTTGATTTGTTTGAAACCAGACTCTGCTAGGTCCACTGCGATATTAATAGCGTGGTTCGAGGCCTCCTCGCCGTCCCGCACCAGTAACATAGCTGCTTTTCGGTGTTCGTCTGGCAGGTGTTCTAGGATAGGGGCTAATTTGTGCCACATTTCCCTATCATATCGTGACACGATCGCTAAGGAATTGGCTGCTCTTACTGTCGTCGCTCCGACCGAGAGCACCTTCTTTCCAAATGCGTCCTGCCTCCTAGCCTCGCTTTCCGGTGGCGTTGAACATTTTTGCTGGACCCTGGCCTTCCTAGCTGCTGCCGCCGACACCACCGAGTCAGACAAAGGCTGTGATGTTAGACATTTTGGAGTGGACTCCGGAGCTTTAAACTTTTTCTCGATCCGTCCCTTTATGGCTGGTTCCGAGAACGGATGGCGCATCGTTTTGAGACCTTCTTGCCACACGTGGTCAAGGATTGGGATGGCAAATACCGATTTTCTCCTTTGACCCATATGGTCAAAAAGGAAACAGTCTTTCCTCTGCTCCTCAGGAATCAAGCCGAATTCGGAACACGCTTTCCCCATCATTGCATGGAAGGCTCCCACATCATCAGGGGGAGATGGCTGTGTCTGGCTCCTCGTAGACTCCAATTCTACATCCGAATTCCATGTCGGGTCCCTCGACGGTGACAGGGAGATGTCTGACCCAGAGTCATCATGTATAGAGTCGGACTCCGACAACTCACCCTCCTCCTGAGCTCGAGGACGATCTTTTACCGCCTGGGGAGCCGATGGGTGATTCGTCGACGAGCGAGCCGTACAAGTTTGCTCGTCGACGGAAGGTACAGACAGAAGTGACGATGACGTCCCAGGTTGAGGGAACTGGGTATCCAGCCGCTGTAGTAGCTTCTGAAGAGTATTAAGCACATCCAGAGACAAAACTGTCTGGGGGTTCAGCAACGTGGATGATATAGGTACCATACCCCCGCTCGCACTCGTCGCCGTCGTCGTCGACGTGGAAGGCCGTAAGCCTAAATCCAATGGCTGCAGAACCATGTCACCTTCCCCTTCCGCCGAGCAGGCCGTGTCTGGCTGCAGTAAGACCTCAGGGGGGATCGGGTCATAGACCTCAGGCAGCCAAGCCATAGACTGAGTTTCCGTCGACGAAGGAATCCCAACCGCTGCTGCTTGAACGGTAATAGGCATCGTCAATGACACCGAGGTCGACGAGGAAGTCGTCGTCGTCGAGCCTTTAGACTTCGTTGTCGATTTTGATGCCGACTTCCCGGCTGAAGCTTCTCGACTCACGGAAGACCTGGGACGGTCCCCTGAGGAGGATTTAGACAGCGCCAGCCTCTCCGTCTTAGATGATGAGGAGGAGGAGGGCTTTTTATGAGATGAGGAGGATCCAGCATGTTTCCCCTTATGCTTGTCCTCAGGGCGAATTTCTGCTGGCCGCACCTTCTTCGATGGAGGCTCCGACTTGCTCCTGGAGGCCGTGGAGCCAACTTCCGAAGCCGGGTAGGCACCCGCTCCGTCATTAAGCCAGTCGACCAGCCTTCTTTTACGGTCCTTAAGGGTTTTTTGGGAGAAACCCTGGCATATCTCACATGTATCCGCCGTGTGGTGCGGGTGGAGACAGTAGATACAGTCCATGTGGCCGTCTCCTTCATAAACCTTTTTGAGGCCACAGGTTGCACATGGGCGAAATAACGCCTTTCCAGACATAATTCTCCAGATTTGAACTTCGCTTACGCGAAACAGACAAAAAAACAATCTAGTTATCACTAGTAGTAACACGAAGATCCCACTGCTTTGAAAGACGGTTGAAATCTGAGGGAGCGCGGGGGCGGGGCCTGTATTTATATCATGACGTCCTGACGGCACGGGCACGCATGATACAAAACGAGGTGGATAGGACGCATAAGCGTCGAAAAAGTTTTCCTACGGGAAAGGGTCTATATAATGTACCGGGGATTCCCAGCCTGACGACGGGGAATATTCAAAGCATGTGAATCCATGAAAGATCCAATGCTGGAGAAGAGAAATATCTCAAAAATTGCATGCTACAACTTTAGCACAATACTACAAAAGTAAGAAAATCCCCCGCGGATTAAGAGTTTACCTCAGACCTACCTTGTGTAGGGACAATCAATTATTTGTCAAACGTTGGGAGCAAATACTTAACAAATGCTCACTGGACTTAATTCTTTTAACTATAGAGGAACTAGCAGGATCTCTCTCATCGATTAATCAAGAGATTGAGGATTTAACAGCACAACTGTCTAAATTAAAAACAGCAGAGGATCTAACAACCATCCTTGAAGACACCAATCGTAAACTGGAGAGTTATAAACGCGACATTGAACAAAGGAAGATTAGGAAGTTCAGACGGGACACACTAGACTACGCCCGCGACATTGTCTACACTTGGCAAGATTTCTACAATAACACCCGACCTGGTCCCACTAGACCCTTCAGACAACCTGGTACACCGGCACCTATCAACAATAGTGACAGCAGCGACGTAACCAGTGGCGAAACAGATACGCTCAACTCAATACGTCCATCCTCATCTACAATTATACCTTTAGATTCCACGGAACCACTCACACAACCGGATACAGCCACTCCTACAACATCCACAACGCCTTTTTTAGGCGGAGGAAAACCAGAAGAAGCCAAAAGAATACCAAGGCAAAAGAACAAATAATAGAGTCCAACATTTTAAATATCTCTTCCAAAATTCTAACTAAATCACAAATGGATACACTGAACTTGGGCCTATCATTTATTCCTACATCCAGTACTAACAACTTTGAAGAAGAAGTGAACTTATTTAAACTTATACGTAAAATGGAACTCAAAGTATTCTTTGATTCACTTCCTGAACCGACTGGACAACACAAGAAACATGAGTATCTTGAATTAAAAAATAAAAGTTCTTTTCATCCACAATTAAATCATCCAGTCATCAATCTCTTCAAGTTTAAAACCTCAAAAGAACTAAAACGACTCAAATACAATACTCCTAAAAAAATCAACATTAGGAAACATCAACTTAAATTGATAAAAGAATTGGCAGAAGACTCATCTATCACACTGAAACCAGCCGATAAAGGCGGTGCCTTAGTACTGATGGATACCAACTTTTACAACTCTGGATGTCTGAATTTATTGAATGACCAAGGCACATATTTGGTATTGGACTCTGACCCTATCCTGGCCATCAAAGACACTATTAAGAAAACAGTAGAGAAAGCATCAGAAATGGATTGGATTTCTGATCACACTTGTGACTTTCTCATTAAAAAATTTCCAGTGACCCCGGTATTTTATGCTCATCCAAAAATCCATAAAGACAAGACTAAGCCACCATTCAGACCTATTGTTGCGGGGACTGAAAGTGTGTTTCACCCCCTAGCTACTTATTTGGATCAAGCACTCCAACCATTGGTCCAACGGGCATCCACTTACTTGAAAGACACTGCTCATTTTCTGAGAATCATCAATGAAGTACAAATTGACAATTCCACATCTATCCTATTTACACTGGATGTTAACAGCCTGTACACCTCTATCCCGCACCAACAAGGGATAGAAGCGTTGGAATGGTTTCTTTTGAAACATAGAAACACCAAGATACACAAAGCATTTGCTATGGAACTTATTCACATCATTTTATTCAACAACTACTTTAGGTTCAATGATAAATTTTATCTACAGACAGCAGGCACATCGATGGGGTCACCTGTGGCCCCATCTTACGCTAATATTTTCATGTTCCATTTCGAAGAGACCTATGTATTGAACACAGAACCGTGGAAAACCAAGATAGCTCTGTGGAAAAGGTTTATAGATGACATCTTTGGTATCTGGCTAGGCACCAAAGATGAACTCAACCAGTTTTTCCAATATTTAAACAATTGCCATGAAAGAATTACCTTCACCCTAGAGATGGGTGCACCCAACATTCATTTCCTGGACATCAATATTGGAATCATTGGTAACAATCTACAAACCAGCATTTACAGGAAACCCACGGATTGTAACAGTACACTACGATTTGAAAGTTTCCACCCAACCCACTTGAAGGACAACTTACCCTTTAGTCAAATGTTACGTCTAAAAAGGATTACATCTGACACTACTAAACTACAAGGAGAATATGAGGAGATGAAACAAAGGTTCATCAGTAGAGGCTTCCCTGATGCCACTGTTGATAAAGCTATCAGACGTACCGCGACTCTTTCAAGATCCGACCTACTGGAAGAAAAACCTAAGAAGATTAATACCAGACTCATCCATGCACTGAAATTTTCCAGTCAGAGTTATCAGATCAAGAGAATAATCACCAAGAATTGGGACCTCATTAAAGCAGACCCTAATCTTAACAAATTATTCCCAGAACCGCCAATGCTGGCGTATAAGAGAGGAAAGAACTTGAGGGACAGTTTGGTTAAAGCTGAAAAGAGAACATTATCAGTACAAATGACTTTGAAAAAACAAAAACCTGGAACTTACCCATGTCTACACTGTCAGCATTGCCCTAATATAATTAAAGGTGAATACATCCGACACCCCAACAATGGCAAAAAAATATTCCTATCAGATCATGCTACTTGTGACAGCAAAAATGTCATCTATGCCTTAAGATGTCCCTGCGGGAAATACTATGTAGGCAAAACAATTAGGAAAGCGAAAGAACGTTGGACTGAACATAAGTCGAATATTATAACACAGAACGACAAATCACCAGTCTTTAGACACTTTAAGGAGAACGGTCATAACATCTCACAACTCAGATGGGTTATTTTAGAAACAGTACATTCTCTACCAAGAGGAGGAGATTTTGCTAAGAAGTTAGCACAAAGAGAACTGTACTGGATCCACAAATTGGACTCAGTTAACCCCAAAGGACTTAACGAAGATTTCTACCTAGGGCCTTTCCTTTGAAACGCCTCTCTTTTAATGCTACATCCTTTTCCCTTCATTACTGAGATCTGCTCTACCACACCGATAGCCTTTAAGTCTAAACACAGGCACCAACTTTACCCCCCAGAGGTACTAGAATTCAGTTTTGGGTTCACATCTGGGCTAATCACATTTAACCTCAACAGATTGTGCACTCATTTGACATGAGGCAGAGTACAGCGTACCTTGTTTACCAGATTGATACTATGTATTCACCTGACTTTTATGGATAACTTTTCTCCTATGCTCACATTTACCAATGCATATGTTTTTTATGTTTAACATGTCATATCTGGCTACAAATGACTAATATATCTATGCTGTTTTGCATTTGCACCTCCTTTGTATTAGCTCTAACAATATTCGGGTTAATCATTTTTCCAATGACATTAGTTTTTTTAATTACATCTCTTGTTAGACTCTTGGTAGACTCCCTTCATACGTATTTTCCCGTATGTACAGACTTTTTGAGAATATTAAATGAATCAGACTAATTTCTTTAAATGACACTCCTTGTTAGACTCCCTTCATACGCATTTTCCTGCATACATAGACCTTCGTGCCACATTAAGTGACTCAGGAAAGCTTTTCACATTCTGCTTTTTACATTCAGCCGTATTTACCTCTTGGCCACTTATTGCTACCAGAGCCGTCTCTTTAAACAGACGTGTGCATGGTGTTTACATTGGCGACGTCATGTGCGCTTCAGCGTAATGACGTCACAACAATGACGAATATATTAACCGCCATGTTTTTTGGAGGTCTCTAGCGACTGCTGTATCTCCCCGCTCTTACCTGTTTTTCCTGCCTTACAATGACTACAGTAAGTTACTTATTCTGGGACAGAGCCATACTACTATAACTCTATTTTTCAATTTTGAACTTAGATGGATACTCTTGACACTTTAGACCATTTTGGTCGTTCTATTTGTAACGAGTGGCGCCTCCATCTTTTAGGTACCGCGCACAGACTGAAAATACTGTTTTCCTTTGACACCAACACGACCCCCCAGCCCCTAAGGGATTCAGATACAAGCGATTCTTGTTTGGCTAGTAAGTTAACAGACTTTCTTCTACATCTATCCATTTTCACTTGATTCCAAAGTATAGTGCTCATTCAGCATTTTTTGCCTCTTTGGTTATACTATAGGGGACCCAGACAGCTCCACCTGGTTGGGATGCACACTTGTGTAACAACATGACCTAGTCCATCCTTTAATGTAACATACGGTATGTTTTTTACCCTTTATACACCTAGTGGTATTTGCAATAGTCCATTTTTACTCACACTTGATTTACAATTGTTTGATAGAATGAAGACTCTGCTAAAACGATATTAACTCTAGTTCCTTGTTGCTTTATAAAACATGATTGTAGACTCTGCTAATTAGTGAACTGACTTTTGCTTTAAGAACCCATATGGTTGAGTGGATAATTCGCTGTCTCTAAACATTCGGTCTATGTTATTATTATCATGTAAACTGACATTATCATTATTTTGTATATACTTCTCTAGAGTCACTGTGATTGACACAACGAATAACTACAGCCCCTGATGAAGAGAACATTATCTCGAAACGCGTTGGGCATTTGCTCTTTGAAAAATAAATCCTGATTGGATAACCAACTCTTCTTTGAACTGATGAATATGTTTCGATACTAAACCGATATCTTGAATTACTATGTTGTTTCATTTAACTTTAAATTGATTTACTCCATTTACTTTGATTCCCCCTCTTGGGAATAAACCTTTACTCAGCTTGCTTAAGCGATAAATAGAGTGCAGGGGACGGGAGTTCCCCAATAGGGTTCTTTTTTGGTCTTTATGTGGAAGGATGTCAGCAAGCACACTTGGACATCATGGAGCGCTGGGTAAAACTTGACCAGGTCAGTGCAATATCATAAAGAAGATATACAGAGCCATACTGAAACGATATGAAAATACTTAAGAGTGATGATGTAACTGAAGTGACAAGAGAAACATGTACGAAAGGATAAAGTAATCATGAATGCAAAAGAAGACAAAGGTCATTATGAGTTAGGGGGTAACCATGCCCGCTGTTAGAGGCATGGTTACCCCCTTACCGGGTCCCGGGTCCGGGTTCCTCGAATGAGGAATTACCGGGCCATTCCGACATTGGAGGGCCTGGTAATTCCTCATTCAAGGAACCCATCCCCATTCCCATTCGAGCCCCCATAGGGCTCAATGGGAATAGGGAGGGTGCTAACAAAGGGCCCGTTAATAACGGCCCCGTTGTTAGCACCCTGGTCTGCTCGCGGGACCCACTAAGGGTGCCTGGTAAAGGCGTCATTAGCGGGTTCCCGCGAGCATACTCGTAATGCAGCAGTAAGGGGTTGACGGCTTCGGCACCGTTACCGGCGCCGTTAACCCCTTACCACCACACTCGTAATGACCCCCAAAGTAATTTACTGGCCAATAACTGTAAATATGCAGTAACGCAAGGTACAAAAGACATATAGAAGATTGCTATAGAGGAATATATCACATGGCTAGGACAACCATAATTGGAAAATGGACGCCGGCTCGCGTCACAATTCAATTCAGCTACCTCAGAAACAGATCAGGGTTGAAGAGCCAGGAGACACTGGAAGAACAGCTTTGTGTGCAAAACAAAGAGGGGTCTATGTTGGCTTGGGATCAAGGATGCTATTTTTAAGGAATAGCTGCAAAGCACGAAGGGAGGCAGATGTATAGGCGATGGATGAGAAATATTTCTATCAGATTAAAGAAGAAAACATCTGCAGGAACCAAGTATTGGACAATTAAAAGTGTGTTAAGTCTATACAAGATAGAGTGAGCAAGTCTCTAGAGGCCAATGAGCATTGACACTTGGTATAATTAAATCAAATAGCAGTAAATAAGAGGTCTAAATGGACAAATTTGTGGTCTCTTCACATGTGACTCATTAGTCGAAAACAAGGGCTATTCATTAAGCCTCGGATGAAGATAGTGATGGGCTTACACTCCTTTGAATGTCCCAGAACAGAGAGCAGGCTACAAGGTCAACTACAGATGGGAAACTTTGGCTCATGGCCGGACTGATGAGAGATGAGGGACTAATTGGGAAAGTGGGGAGTAATCTGACGTGATTCAAACACCTGGGTTTCGTTTCACTTACGTGCTGCTAGCCGAGTCGAAAGTCTAAGGTTGGATGAGAATGCCAACCATTCAGTGGGTCTATGGAGCAACCTGCTATGCAATGTTGCATACATCAATCCGCTGCCATTTTGTTTGCTATAATCAGTATTATACGTATTTAGAGGTAGTTCGAGGCGTGCCTCACAGATAAGAGACTGCCAATGGTGTACTAACCCCTCTGCATTCTATAAGCTAACCAATTCCTCTCGCTAATGGGTTTTACAGTTTGCCACGTAGGATGACCTCACAGATGATGCATATTGGGGTATAGGACCTCTGTGTAATCAAGTTTGTGTGTGAGTGTGCAAACATCAGTCCGATGTTTGCCAGCTGACTCTGCTTTATTAAATTGTTAATAAAGTAGTCCTTTGCCATATTCTTTGAGCATGTATGGTTATTTGGTTTGAGATCTTTATTGGTAATTCCATCTAGCACAAGAGGTGCTTCAATGTTCTAGAGCAAACCATTTGGCCGGAAGTTGGCACAACAGAAGAATGAAGAGTGTATCGCTGTGGCGTGGCCTGTGCTGGGTGGACCATGCAGTCCAACAAGTACGCAGAGACCGCTACCCCAAGCCTGTCACAAGGGACAGGCTTGGGGTATCGGGGGAAAATCCTGAGTGGGGGTATATGCCTGGCGGTACAAAAGGGACAGTCGAGTTTGTTAATACCATCAGAGCAGTGAGCCCTACAGGGCTCAGAGACAAGTTGCCATCCAGAGAGAATCGATATATACTGCCACGAGATACCCGATAGAACCAGTGAGACATCCCAATGCCGAGAGCAGGTAATGGGAGTTGTTACAATCCGGAGGGAGCTGAGGTGAGCTTGAGAAAGTTAGCAGAAAACAGACAAAGACAAGCAAGTGTAACAAACTAGGAAGATAATAAGGAGATGACACTGACATCATTGGCTGTGAAGTAATTCTGTCTTCAAAAGCGAACCCTACTCCCCAAAACATTATACAAAGGGTTATCTTCTCGAGTGTGGACAAAAGACATGAAACTCTTAGAGGGGTTTTCGAAGTATCATTGACAAGAACACAGTTTATGTGAGTACTTTCGAGAACAAATATTTGGCAAATAAGTAACACCCCAAAACACGTGCCATCCGAAGAGACTCATGCACACACCCAAGAATCATCTAAAGGCTGGCCCTGAAAGCAAAAGCCAATCCTCACTTTTCAAAGGGTCATTTCGAACTTGCGATTGGTCGACATCAGACTCCGTCAAGAGTCCAGCCCTTTCAAATCCCAGGAGTTAATTGGGGTTAATTCTTTTTTCGTAAATAAGGAGAAAATATCATCCTTGTCTTTGTTGTTGTCCTCCTTTTGTGAAAGGAGGAAGAAGCAGATGAAGCAGTAAGTTCTTTTGTAGCACAGTTCCCTGAGCAGTGCCACAAAAGGGGGTGCTAGAGAGTCAAGAGGGACTCGGGAAGCATCTTCGTCGTCCTAGTGGGGACAGGATAAAGAGTATAAAGAAAGCAAAATGTGTTGAGACTTCCTTGAAGGAACTACAAGTTTTTGATGAAAACTATAACGAACATTAGGGAACCAGTTAGGAGAAGGGAGTCATTCTCCTAGCCCCACGAGGATCCTGTAGAACTCTTTGTTACGAAAAGCTTGGAACTTTAACAGAATTTTTACTTTGAGAAGACTCAGCTTCTTTGACACACTTTACATCCAGGAGAAGGGAGTCACTCTCCAGGGTCACAAGCAGAATCCAAACTGTATTCTTGTTTATTGCAGTGACAGGGATTGCATAGAAGCTTTTGGACTGGGACTGTGCCTTTTGATTTGGACTTTCACAGACTTCCTGATCACCCGAGTTTCCTTAGTGCAGGTAGGGAAACCCCATTAGAGTTAAGGACATATAGGTTTATCTTTTTACTTTAAATAAAAGTTTATAACAATCACCACGGAACCACTTGGTCAGTTTATTCATTCCTTATCGCTATACCACCCATTGACTGCCCATGGCCATGCTAATCCCTATGGCAATTCCCAGGCAGTTCCTTCCCCTCCCCGTCCAAAACAACTTCTCACAGAAACTCTTGGTACTTGCTTTAACCAAGCCTTACCATCAAACTTTTCACTTGAAGTGCATGGCAGTGTTTTTTTCAAAAGCAGTTAACTGATGCACTACTGCTGTAATAAAAATGTCCTAACCAGGTCTGCCTTCAGCCACTCGATTTATAAGCACTATGCATGTTCTTCACTGAAGTCCTGTTAAAAACAAGCATTGGCAAAGCCAACAGTTTTGGCATGGGTGTAACTCCCCATACATCAGCTAATACCTTTGCACTGACAAGTACAATGGCTCATAAGAAAATTGCTTTTTCATGACATCCATTTTGGTACATTTTGGAGTCCTTTTGAAAACATGATATTGTGCATCCAGTGTGAGCCCCCCCCCACTTGTTTATATGGACGTAAGAATGATAAGGGTTTATTCTTGTCCTGGCTTTTCGTGTTATTCTGGTTGAAGCTCTCCAATTCAGTATATGTCCTGCATGATTTATTCGCAGAGGTGATTGTGATTGCCATTTTTGGTCCCAATGAAGACTGTGGAATATTATGATTTAATCTTTAAAAAGTTGAAACTAGCAAGGGAAGGCAATTGTAAAATTATGGAATTATGACTTTGAGTCGTTTCTCCTTATTGAGTCACAATTGAAGACCTCTGTTAGTCGACCATACTCCTGGATCTTGACATGAGGAACTAGTTCATGGACCGCATGTTTGTTGGATCCCGATATGTGGATATAACTGTTTTTTACATATTGTTACTATTTATGTGTGATGTATTTTGCACATTGATGTATTTGCACATTTATGTAGCACTTTGTTGCTGCTTTTTGGCACTTACACTTGTTGAATGGAATAATGTTGAGTATGAATGAATGTGTGGGTTTTTGATAAGTGAAGGGTTTGCATGAATGTGATTGCGAAGAATATTGACACCTTTATAGTTCTGCACTTTCTCTTTTTTTATTAAATTGTGTCTATGTGATTTTAGAATTAGTGCCAATATTATAAAATAAATAAAGAGGCTGATTCATGGAATTTGTGCGCTGAAAAACGGGGATTTGTGCACCATTCTGCCTGCAAATCCCTGTTTAACAAATGGGGATTTGCGGGCAGAATAGCGCACAAATCCCTGTTTTTTGGTGCACAAATTCCATGAATCAACCCCAAAATATAAAAACATTTTAGAACTTTTTGGAATGTGAACTCTGGTGATTTTCATGATTTTATGTGGTGTCCACCCTTAATTAATGTGTTACAATTAGGTGATTGCCACCCACCCTCATGTGATACCAGTCTTTTGTTTATAGTGTATAACTAGTAGGTATATGCCAGGCACAGCTATTAAATGCCCAGGTACTTGCACCATTTTGCACCTGCAACCATCAATGGCCAGTTTATAACACTATGGCAGTGCCTAGCAAGTGCATAGAAGAGCCTGTGGGTTAAGCGAGTGCCACGGGGTCCTAGGTGGATAGTTCTAGGGGAATGCAGAGACGGCAGGGGAGAGAAGGTCCATGTGCTAAGCACTAAGGACGGGGCTGGAAGGGCTCAAGGGGTGCAGGCCCAGCCACGCTAGTGCAGGAGGAGGGAGCCCAGAGGGCAGTGCATGATGGGGAGGTTGGGGGTGTGGGGGGGTTCAGGAGAGCCAAGTGCGGGGGTAGACTGGACAAGGAGGCCTGGTGTCCTGTAAGAATCTGAAGGAATCAGGCAGCCAGTCAAGGGGCAGAGGGGGCCATTAGCAGGGGAGGGGTGTGAGGGAAGAGGAAAGGAGGGCCTTGAGAATCTTCCGGAACTTAAGGAGATCCGGCTCAAGTCTGAGAGGGGCAGAGAGGCCCTTCTCGAGGGAGGCACCTGTGGAGGAGAGAGATCTACCCAGGATAAGAGCCAAGTAGTATTGCCAATGCTTGTTTTATGTGTGATTGATGTATTATGAAGTATTTTTGATATTAAACTTAATAAAGTAACTTTGAAACTATTGAATGAAAGTTTGAGGACTTGTGTACACCTCCAGTGATCTTTTCCCAATGGTAGGCAACCCATAAAGTGTAATGTGTAGAGGGGACAGTAATATGGAGGAGAGTAGTAGGAAGTAAGATTAAAGGTTGGAGGTAGACCATAGAGAGAGACAGATTGGAGGGACAGAAGAGGAAGAACAAGGTAAATGGTACAGAGGAAGTGAACATTGCTGGGATACATATATATTTTAAGGTGTTTGTAGTATATCCTTTGTACATGTAGGCACCATATCATACAGAACTGGGAGGACAATTTAAAATCACTGGTACAGTGTTTTCAGTTATTTTACACAGGTTTTTCTGTCTCTGAGTGTCTATTCATCTCTCTATCGGGGATGTGTCTCTCTCTCTCTGCCTGCCTTTTGGTATCTCTGTCTGTCTTGGGCGTATCTATCAATCAGACGAACAAGTTACTTCTTACCTTGTAACGTTCTTTCGACGGGATGTTCCTCCGACGTATTCCTCATCTTAGATATATCCTTCCAGCTCTGCTGGCCTCGGAAATTTTTTTCTCTCTAGAGGGCGCTGCGCGTCGACGTCCTCCGAGTCGATGTCCCTCGACAGCCACCGTATCGACGTCGACGTCATCCTGCCTATAAAGGCCGCGCGCAGCGTCCGTTGCTCAGTTCCGTTTTGTAGCCCACAATAATACTTTCTGGACTAAACTAATCACCCTGAAGGAGCGTAAGCTGCAACAACAAGGGAAGTAGAACTGCGGGGATGGATGGGAGGGTCGATGAGGAATACGTCGGAGGAACATCCCGTCGAAAGAACGTTACAAGGTAAGAAGTAACTTGTTCTTCGAAGGGATTGTGTCCTCCGACGTATTCCTCATCTTAGATAGGCTCCCATAGCAGTATTCTATTATTGGAGGAGGGAGTACTGACTTCACGCTGTCTTCTATTGATGAATAGAATGCAGTACAGCCCTTCCAAACCTAGTCTCTTGACTGGAGGAGGAATCCAAATTGTAACAACGTGTAAAGGTATGGACAGACGACCATGTAGCGGCCGCACATATGCCTTTTACCGGCACTCCTCTTTTGAGGGCCGATGAAGCTGCAATACCTCTGGTCGAATGAGCCCTAAGGTTTTGAGGGGGCTCTTTCCCTGCCAGTTTATAACATTCCAGAATAGCTAGAATGATCCACCTGGAAATGGTCTGCTTAGTTATTGGTAACCCCAGCTTGTGACCTGCGTAACCTACAAACAGCTGGTCTGCCTGTCTTATCCTGGCTAGTCTACTGATGTAAAAACTTAAAGCCCTCCTAGGGTCTAGCCTGTGTAACCTCTCTTCCTCTTTCCCCGGGTGAGGAGGAGGATAGAAAGATGGTAGGGTAATCTTCTGAGTGATATGGAATTCAGAAACCACCTTTGGGAGGAAATTAGGCTTCACTTGCAGGACAACTTTGTCTTTGTGAAATATTGTGTGAGGGGGTTTACAAGAAAGAGCTTGTAATTCGCTCACCCTTCTAGCAGATGTAAGTGCTATTAATAAAACAGTTTTAAGGGTAAGGAATCTTAACGAACAAGAATGGAGAGGTTCGAAAGGTGTACCCATCAGGAAAGTTAGTACTAAGTTTAAATCCCATAGGGGAACTTGGAATGGTCTTGGGGGATAAACATTGGTTAACCCCTTTAGAAACTGTATTACCAACGGTAATTTGAAATAGGATGGTTCTTCCGCAGTACGCTTAAAGATGGATAGCGCTGCGAGATAGCCCTTAATGGTGCCAACTTGAAGGCCTGAATTTGCCAAATATAGTAGGAAGGACAAAACCATTGATGTACCACATGAAAAAGGGTATATATTCTGTTCTCTACACCAGCTGCAAAATCTGTTCCAACGGCAGCGGTATAAAGACTTTGTTGCTGGCCTCCTTGCCGAAAGCAACACCTCCATAACATCATCAGGGAGGTCCCAATCCTTGTACCTCAGCCGTTCAGAAGCCAAGCGTGAAGGTTGAGGGTTTTGATGTCTGGATGGAGAACCTGACCTCCCTTCTGCGAGAATAGGTTCTCTCTGAGTGGAAGTCAAATTGGAGGGCAGATGGACAAGTCTAGAAGGTCCGGGTACCACGTTCTCCTGGCCCAATCCGGGGCAATTAGGATCATGGTTCGCCGGAATCTTCTCAACCTCCTGATCATTTGAGGAATGACAGGGACCGGTGGGAACGCGTACAGAAGCGGAAAACTCCCAGTCCACTATGAACGCGTCTCCCAGAGCTCCTCTCGGGGGAAATTCCCTTGAGCAGAACAGGTCGCATTTCCTGTTTAGGCTGGTGGCGAACAGATCTACCTGAGGGGTTCCCCAAAGGGCGAAGATCTCTTGAAGGACTTCCTGAGCTAGCTCCCACTCGTGGGAGACTGTGTTCTGCCTGCTCAGAGCGTCCACTGTCAAGTTCTTCTCTCCGGCTAGGTGAACTGCCGATAGAGAGATTCCTTCTTGGATTGCCCAAAACCAGAGCTGCATCGCCTCTCTGCACAGGGGTAGTGATCCTACGCCTCCTCTTTTGTTGAGGTAATGCATGGCCACCGTATTGTCCGTCATTATCAGGACGTTCTTCCCTTGTACAGCCGGCAGGAACGCCTTCAGCTCAAGTCTGTTGGCTCTCAGCTCTAACAGGTTGATGTGTAGTCTGGACTCCGATGGAGACCAACGACCGCTGATGGTCAAGTCGTTGGCGTGGGCTCCCCACCCTGTGAGTGAGGCATCCGTGACTACTGTTATCTCCGGGCAGGGTTGCCAAAACTGTTCTCCTTTCAGAATGTTCTCCTGACAGGCCCACCACTGAAGGTCTCGAGCCACCCTGCCGGGAACCTGAAGAAGATCTGTCATTCTCCCTGAGAATTGTGACCACTGAGTCCTCAGTGCCCACTGGAGGGATCTCATTCTCAGGCGAGCCTCTGGCACTAGGAAAATGCAGGATGCCATGAGGCCTAGCAACCTCAAAAAGTCGAAGGCTGGGAGACGTTGGGCATGTTGGAACTTGGTAACCATCTGTAGAATATCTTGAGCCCTCACCTCTGGTGGCGAGGCTTTTCCCAGGGAAGTGTCCAGGATCGCTCCTATGAACTGGAGTCTCTGCGATGGTATCATTTGTGACTTCTTTAAATTGAGGGAGAAGCCCAGTCTGTGAAGGAAGTGGCACACGTGATTTAGCTGGATCTGAGCTTGTTCCGGAGAAACAGCCCTGATCAACCAATCGTCCAGGTAGGGGTAGACGTGAATCCCTTCCCTCCTTAGACTTGCAGCCACTACCGACATTAACTTGGTGAAGACCCTCGGGGCGGAGGTCAGCCCAAATGGCAGCACTCGAAATTGATAGTGAGAGTTGCCAATTGCGAACCTCAGGTATTTCCTGTGTTTGAGATGGATAGGCACATGGAAATAAGCGTCCTGAAGGTCCAGAGATACCAACCAGTCCTGGAACTGAAGGGCCTGGAGGATCTGAGAAAGAGTGACCATCTTGAATTTGTCTTTTCTGAGGAATTTGTTCAATTCTCGCAAGTCCAAGATGGGTCTCAGTCCTCCGTCTTTCTTTGGAATGAGAAAGTAAGGGGAGTACCAGCCCTTGTTCCTCTCCGCTACAGGTACCGGTTCTATGGCACCTTTCTCTAGCAGGTCCAAAATTTCCTGCAAGAGGAGCGGATCTGGAGCTTTCTGAGAGCTGATCCCCGGTGGATGACTCTGAGGTATACGTAGGAAAGGCAGGCAGTAACCTTGGGCAACTGTTTCCAATGCCCAAGCATCTGACTTGATAGCCTGCCATACCGCCAGATGTTGAGTCAACCTGCCTCCTACAGGTGTCCTGTGAGGGAAGTCCTCAGAGTGGTTTTGGGGCGGCTGATGCAGATGCCGATGGTAAAGAGGCACCTGCTGTTGCTGCGGCTTTTGAATATCAACCCCGTCCACCTCGGGTAGTTCTTCTTTGTCCCCTTTGAGCCGGTCGTCCTCTACCTCTTCCGAATGCGGAGTAGAAGCGAAAGGACTTGCCTCTCGCAGAGGTTCCTGTGGGACGAAAAGGAGTCTGACGGATTGCAGCTCCTAGGGATTTTGCTGCTGCTTTTGAAGTTTGCAGTTTCTCTAAACTGTCATCCGCCTTTTTCCCGAACAAAGAAGAGCCATCGAATGGCATGTTCAAGAGCCTGGCTTGCACATCTGGGGCAAAACCAGACTTTCTCAACCAAGCAAATCTCCTGGTTGATGTACTTGCCGCCATTGCTCTGCTGATACTGTCAGCTGAATCAATGCCCGTCTGGAGGGATTCGCACATAGCGTCTTTACCGTCCTGTATAATATTCAGGAACGCATCCCTTTCTTCTCCCTCCGGGATGCAGTCAGCCGCTGTAGAAGCACACTCCCAAAGTGTATGGTTGAACCTAGCAAGGGTGCAAGTAGCATTAACAGATTTTAACGCCATGCTACATGCTGAAAAGACTTTCTTTGCCATAGCATCATATTTTTTATCGTCCCTGTCCTGTGGGACGGTAGGATAAGCCGTCTTGACATCGGTAGAGGATGCTGCCTGTACCACCAGACTTTCTGGGGATGGGTGTTTAGACAAAAACTCCGGGTCTGTAGAAGATACCCTGTACTTTGTAGACAGTTTTTTATTTACTGCTGGTACTACATCTGGGGTTTCCCAGTTTGTCATGATCTTCCTCTGAAGAGCTTTATGAAAAGGCACCACAGGATCCTCCTGTGGGCCTTTGTCAAGAATATCCGTGAGGTCATCTTGTTGGAAAGATTGTGAAGGTGCAGACCACCCCATGAACTCTGTGATTCTGGCCATTAAGGCTCTATAGGGGGTTTCAGCATGCTCCCCCGGGTCTGGCCTAGCAAACTCCACCTCAGGGGAAGTGTCTAACCCACTTGCCTCATGTAAGGAATCCTGAAGATCCTTTAACCTGCGTTCTTCAGAGGAAAATTCCTCTCTAATTGGGGTTACAGGTCCCTGCAACTCAAATGTGTCTTCCTGTTCAGACAATTCACCCTCTTCCAAAATTGAGGACATAGTTCTCAATTGTTCTGAACTCATAAAAGGAGTAAATCCCATTTCCAAGGCAGAGGGTGCCGAACTTGTCATTATCGGTCTCGAAAACGTCGATGTCGTCGATGCCGAAGGCTTCGAGCGTGGCGTTGAAAACAAAGGCAGAGGCCTCGATGACCTCGACAGAATTGATATTCTGCTCGACAATCTCGACGCCATCGACGTCGAGGACCTGGGGATAGTCACTGGGTGTGTCGTAACCGTGACTTTTCTTGGCGTCGACGCCGGTGTCGAAGCTGGCGTCGAGTCGACAGACCCGTGTGTCGAAGGTCCCTTTGACAACGGCGTCGAAGACTTCGACCTCGGCGTCGACGGAACCCTCGTCGACGGAACCTTCGATGAAGGTTTTGAGGTCATAGTCCTACTCGAGGGTTTGAGACGCGCTCGAGAGGTTTCTTTCGCCCGGTACTGCGACTCGCGGCGTTTTTGACCTTCGGGTCTTTCGACCAGAGCATCGCTCTCGGCAGTCTTCGAGGGGGTCGAGGCCGCTTTCTCGAAGACGCTCATCATATTTTTGCGGAATTCCTCCCATTCAGCCCGGGACCTATGTTTCGTGGGGCAAGGGATTCTTTTTGGCGAAACAGAGGAAGAGGAAGACGGAGAAGGGGATCTTCGACGTCTCCTCTTCGAGTGCTTCGATCTCGAGGAGTGATGAGACCCACTCCGAGACCTGGAGCGCGAATGGTGACGAGGAGACGAGTGTCTCGACTTCGTCGACGAAGAAGAAGCTTTAAAAGTCTTACCTTTCTCCAGCTTCCCCCTACGCTCCTTCAGGGCCTTAGCTGTCATGGACATACAGTCCTCGCATTCCGAACAATGGTGTTCAGCTCCCAAACACCACAGACAAACTCTGTGAGGGTCAGTCAACGACATCTTTTTCCCACAATGTCAGCATTTTTTGAAGCCGGATCGAGGAGTTGTCGGTTCCGACGAGGAAGCCATCGAGTACGGATCGAATGACTCGAAGTAGATAGGATTAATCTGACTAAGAACTGAGCAACGGTATTCCGAGGCACTGAGTAAGCGCGGAAAAACGGAACTGAGCAACGGACGCTGCGCGCGGCCTTTATAGGCAGGATGACGTCGATACGGCGGCTGTCGAGGGACATCGACTCGGAGGACGTCGATGCGCAGCGCCCTCTAGAGAGACAAAATTTTCCGAGGCCATCAGAGCTGGAAGGATATATCTAAGATGAGGAATACGTCGGAGGACACAATCCCTTCGAAATTTACTTTTTCAAGTTACGAATTTCATATACACATACAGTAGGTGACACAAAGCTACAGACATTTGTTCGTGGTTAGACAATGTGATATTTCTAGATGTGATTTTAGTCATATGTTATTGTATTTAGAACTGCAGTTCATAGTAAATGGTATATTGTGAGCAGAACCGTTCATGGTCTACATGCCATGGCCCCGTAAGTCTGAGGCACCCTAGGTTGCGCACAAAAGCGTGATGTCTGTCAGGCTTCTGGGGTTGCGGTACCCAGGCAGCAGGAAGCAGGCAGCTGGAGGCCAAAGCCCGCAGCAGGTAAGTAGGAGGGGGTGGGTGTCGGTTCAGGGGCAGAGGGTGCAGTGTAGTGGAAGGGGTCCCGAGAGACCCCCCAAAAGGGCCGTTTACAAAGGATGAACCTGAGGAATGTTGCCTTTGATCTGGAATCCGCAGATTCTGCTTTTTGCAAAAAGCATTCGGACATAGATCCGAAAGGAACATGGCTGTTTATATTTGCGCACTTTCATCATATATATTTTGTACCTTTTTATTCCATACACAAGTAGAAGTTAGAAGTAGAAGGTACACTTTACATATCTGGGGAACAGTCTCCGTCATATGTTGGTATATTCTTATATGCAATATTTCGTATATTTTTAGACAAGCGTATATTTGGTACAAATACACAGTCAGGGCTGTGACGGAATGATGTATTTATTGCATTTCTAAGGAAGCTACTCCCATTTGTTTCTTGAATACTACTCTTAATGGATGTATCTATCTATGGCTCCTTGCAACTGTATGTCATTGGGCCTCTCTGTCAATCTATCTGGCTGTGGGCTCTCGCTCTTATATGGAATGCTGTATGTTTGTATTTCAAGGTCGAAATGATAAAAACACAAACAGTACAATAAAGGAAGCTACTTCCATTTGCTGTCGTATGTTTGTCAGAGAGAAAGGGTTCGCCGGATGAAGAAAGACCTGACCAACTTCACACATGAGAAGGCATTTGTGTACACCCAAGAGAACTATCATCAACAGGTTCAAAATGATACAACCAGTGGAGGGCACAAAAAAGTTATCTTTACGAACACGTCATATAGTTCCAGTGACGGTAGCTTGAACGGTGATAACTACTGAGGTAGAAACAACGCCAACTGTGGTAACCAAACAAATAGGGGTACTACACAACAACCCTCTTTTTTAGAGAGGGGCCAGGACAACTGGGGGTTCGGACCCGGCGTGACGTGCAGCATGCAAGCATTATGGTGAATCTTTCTACTTACACCCCCACAGAAATAGAACACTTGGTGATAGAGAAGGGAATGGGGTTCGTTTCCACCAACAACCACGATCCATTCACCTTTCGCCAAGAATTCTCTAAATTTATGAGAAAGATTAATCTTTTCCAAAACTTTTATGACATTGACTTGGATCCCGACTTCTGTGTACCTACACAACTGCAAAGTGCAGAAGCCAAAGCCTATCAAAGATGTGTCCTACATGATTTAGACACACTGGAGAAAAAAACAAAGGAGCAATAATACCGTCCAAAACATGAGCACAAAACAGAATGAGGCTACAAAGAACCTCTTGACCAATAACCTAATTTTGATCTGGAAAGCAGATAAAGGGGAGCTATCGTCCTACAAAACAGAGAGGATTATGTTAGGGGAATGCAACAGACAACTCCTCGACCTCTAATGCTACCAACAGCTGGAAACAGACGCCACCAGAAAACTGCAGAATATTATAAGCCTAGAAATTACCAGGTTACTCACCGTAGTGACCACTTTACTCCTAGTCCATAGTCCCCTTTCCTCCATAGCTGTGGGACATCTCTCCGTCCTGTGGGACGGGACCGGAGCACTTTGTAAAAAGCACCCACATTTTTTTCAAAAATGTGTCCCTCCTCTCTTTCCTGCGCGGGGCCCGGCACGCGGCCGTAACCCTGCCCACCTTGGCTCCGCCCCGCGCATCGCCCATCAGTCCTTTCTATCGCCGGGTCAAAGACCCATTAGCAATAACAGAGGAACCTTATTAGAGGGGACGGCGGGCGGGCGTATGGAGGAAAGGGGACTATGGACCAGGAGTAAGGTGGTCACTACGGTGAGTAACCTGTTAATACTCATACGTCCCATCCCCTTTCCTCCATACTTGTGGGAGATTCCCAAGCACTCCTTACAGGAACTACGGGTGGATGGAAATACCCCTTACTGAAACAGGTTCTTCAGCACAGCCTGACCAAACTGAGTGTCAGCTCTAGAGCTCATGTCGAGACAGTAATGCTTACAGAAAGCAGATGGGGAGGCCCAAGTAGCTGCCCTAGCGATGGACTCTCAGGGAACATATTTTTGAAAAGCAACCGCGGCTGCCTTGCCCCGCACCAGGTGTGCATGGATACCTTTAGGAGGTTTCAGCCTTTGGACGGTGAAAGACTCCGTGATGCAGGCGGCAATCCACCTGGAAATAGTTGCCTTAGACGCCGGCTTGCCCTGAGGGTTACCGAAGGTCACAAAAAGTTGAGAAGAACTCCTAAGCTCGGAAGTCCTGCCCAGGTAGAACTTAAGAGCTCTTCGGACATCAAGACAGTGTAGAACTCTTTCAGCCTCTGAGGCAGGGTTCGGAAAAAAGACTGGAAGGGAGATCGACTGATTCAGATGGAATTCGGTCACTACCTTTGGTAGGAAAGCCGGGTTTGTCCAAAGGACTACCTTGTCCTTGTGAAAGACCAAGAAAGGATGCTCCACCGACAATGCCTGGAGCTCACTGACTATCCTTGGTTACGTAATGGCGACTAGAAAGGACACTTTCCAAGAAAAGTACTTGAGGTCTACCGTAGACATTGGTTCAAAGGGTTTATGGCACAGCGCCGTCAGGACTACATTTAGGTCCCATGGCGGGTGCGGATTACGAACCGGAGGGTAGAGGCGTGTCAAGCCAGCAAAATGCCCCTTCACCACTGGGTTAGTTAGAGAATAAGAACACAGGTCTGTAGAAAGGTAAGCGGAAACCGCTGAGAGATAAGTCCTGCATGACAGAACATGAACCCCTGACTCTGCTAGGGAGGACATGAAGGACAGCACCGTGTCAATCGTGGCCACCCTCGGATCCAACTTCTTCTCCAAACACCTTTGACAGAACCTGAGCCATTTACTCCTGTATTGAGATCAGGTCGAGGGTTTCCTGGCTGCCTAGATAATGCAAATTTTATCCGCAGACAAACTCAGATGCTCTAAAGACTTGAACTCAGGCACCATGCCGCCAAGCTGAGCGATTGTGGGGAGGGGTGCCACAGCTGTTGTTCCCCTTGGTGAAGAAGATCGGGAGTTACTGGTAACCTGATCGGCGGATACACCGACAGTTGTTGAAGTTCTGAGAACCAAAACCTGGCCGGCCACCACAGGACTATCAGTAGAAGGGAACAGTTCACAGAGTTCTTCAACTTCCAAATTGCTCGATGAACTAGAGGCAGAGGCGGGAAGGCGTAAGCTCTCATGTTGTGCCATGGAATCTCGAGAGCATCCCCCAGAGAGGAGGCTCCCAGCCCCCCTCTGGAGGCATGCTGAGTAAGCTTCTTGTTTACTGCCGTAGCGAAGAGTTCCACCTCCGGTGTGCCCCAACGCGGGAAAATTAATGAGAGGACCTCCGCCTTCAACTCCCACTCGTAGCTGACCACTGTCCGCCGGCTGAGGGCATCCGCTGTGACATTCAGCTGGCCCGGGATGTGCACTGCAAGCAGCCAGACACCATGAAGCATGGCCCACTCCCAAATCTGGATGGACAGGTCCACGAGGGAGGGAGACTTTATTCCCCCTTGCTTGTTTATGTAATACATTGATACCACATTGTCTGTTCTTATGCGGACCACCTTGTTGACAATGAGCGGTCTGAACGCCCTGAGCGCTAGGAAGATCGCCAGAAGCTCCAATTGATTTATGTGCAGGAGCTTGTCCTGCGGCGACCAGAGGTCCGAGACCTGAAGAAGATCTAACGTCGCACCCCACCCGAGGAGGGAGGAGTCTGTCGTGATCGTCACCATGCAGACCGAGTGCTGAAACCCCGCGCCCCCAGACAGATTGCTGAGAGATGACCACCAATCCAGGTCCACTCTCATGGAATCCGGAATCATTATCCGCATGGAATCCGGATCCACTGCCTGACGCCATGAATTCCGAAGAGCCATCTGGGTCCGTCTCATTTTGAGACGAGCAAGAGGAAGAGCCAGTACACACGAAGCCATGAGGCCGAGAAGCCTCTGGAACCACTAGGCTGACATGCTCTCCGACTGCGCAAACATCTGACACGTGGCCAACAGATCCGCCATTCTGTCCCCGGTCAGATACACTCTGCAGTCGATCGTGTTCCAACGAAAACCCAGGAAGATCAGGTCCTGTGAGACCGTCATGGAGGATTTCCGCCAGTTCACCGACAGCCCAAGATGGAACAGGAGCTGAAGGAGAGACTGGAGGTTGCCCGCTACTGCCAACGGACAAGGGCTGCGTAAGAGCCAGTCGTCCAAATAAGGATACACATGGATACCCTGGTGACGAAGATAGGCCGCAATCACCGACATCATCTTCGTGAAGACACGCGGCACCGAGCTGAGGCCAAAAGGAAGCACCCGAAACTGGAAGTGCTCCTCTCCCAAAGAGAAGCGGAGGTATCTCCTGTGTGGATTCCAAATCAGAATATGCATGTATGCATCCTGAAGATCCACAACGCTGGGCCATTCGCCCATCTGCAAAGAGGAGCGTATCTGACTGGGCCTGATCATCTTGAATTTCTCTTGGGGTAGGAAAAGATTGAACTGGGAAAGGTCTCGGATGGTGCGCAGGCCAGCCTGGTTGGGTTTGGGCACCGTAAACAGCCGGGAGTAGAAGCCCTTCCCTCGCTCCCCAAGGGGAACGTGTTCCACAGCTCTGAGGTCCAGATGTTTCTGAACCTCGGCTTTGAGGGAGGGTGAGCCCGACAGCTGAAAAGGAGGGTTGAGGGGTGGGGTAGGGGGGAAAGGTAAGCAGAAGCCCGCTAGAGTGACTGACAAGACCCATCTGTCTTCTGTGATGGTCTGCCATGCCTCCCAATGAGACTCAATGCGTCCACCCACCGGGGTCTCGTGCAGGCACAGAAAACCCTCATTTGGCAGGCTTATCGGTGGCGGTGCCACCTGAACCTGATGGGGAGGCTGAGGAGCGGGAGAAAAACCATGTGCGCTGTTGTCTACGGCGGTTATTCCCCGCAGGAGTATCCACTCTGCAAGATTTGCGGTCGAGGAAGCCCCTAAAACCAGAGGAAGGTCGACTTTGCGACAACGGTCTCTGGGATTTGAAAGGAGCTTTAACCAGAACAATGATTTAGCCGTCTGAGTGCTATCCTTGGTTTTGGTGAGCTCTAAATCAGTAGAAGAATGAAAAAGCTCCTTAACATCGAATGGAAGGTCCAACACCTTGTCTTGCACTTCCTTAGAACATTTTGTGGCATGCAGCCACGCCTGCCGTGAGGTATCAACCCCAAGCATCAGGCCCCGAGCCGAGGTGTCTACGTGGTGAGCTGCAGCCTCCAGGAGATCCTGGGCCAAGACCCTGGCATCGGAAAGGCCTCCTTTGAAGTCTTCCAACTTCTCGACCGGGATGTGCTCCTCAAACTCCGACAGACCTTTCCACATCTGCATGTTAGCTCCCGCCAATATCAATTCGGTGTTGGCCTGCCTGAGCTGCAAGGCCGAGTTGGCGAAGATTTTCCTCCCGAGGGAGTCGAGGAGCTTGTCCTCCTTTCCCAGAACCTGAGTAGCCGTCGTGGAAGAGGATGCTGCAGGCCTGGACTGCAAAGTGGCCGCAGCCACCACTGTGGAGGTGGGAGGCAGACAAGACGACAGGGCCACCTCTTCCGAAGAATGCAGCCTGTACCTCGCGTCAATCTTTTTATTGACAAAAAGTCCCGAGTGTGGCTTTTCCCAGACTCTTCGGACCTCGGCCAGAACGTCCTTCTGCAGGAACAGGCCGGTACGCTTCAAGGGAGACAGGGTGAATGCCCCAGAAAGCTCGCCCTCCTGCGGAGCGGGTGCCTCAGGCACCGGAACATCTAAGAAACTCATCATGTCCAGTACCCGGCCATGAAAGGCTCTGATAGAGCGGGGAAGGTCCTCATTGTCCTGATCGCCTTGAGGGTCATCTGACAGGTCAGGATCCTGCTGAGCCATGTCAGGCACTTCCTTGTCCACTGGGGACAAAGGAGGCAAAGGCGGAAGAGCAGGGGCGGGGGCACCACGTGCAAGGGATGCCCCGGCGGGACCCACCGGAGGAACGGGTGCAGCCGGATGCGCAGGTGGACATATCTCCTTGAAAAGCCCTTTGAAATATTCCCTCATTGGTTCGGTGCGCATAAGCACTTGAAATGTACTGAAAAAGGCATCCTCAGGAGGTTGTTTCGGGACCTGAGGAGGCCTCTCATGAGGTGGACAAATCCAGGGACGTAACGGGGAAGGGTGCCACACCGGCCCCTCCACCGTATCCACATAAATCAAAGGAGCCGCCCCCACTGGCAACGGAACATTGTGCGGAAGAGACATCCGGGCTTTCCAATCATAAACCGGCCGGTAAGGATGTGCACAACGGACCTTAGGTTCACCAAAGAGACCGAGCCCTACACCAGAAGCCGATGGCGTAGTTGTAGGGGTAGCACCTAAAATGGCCACCGTGGTCTGAGGGGAACTGCGGCACGTGAGGAAGTGAGGCAGGGGTCCCCGTCGATGGATCAGGGGTCTTAATCTTAGCCTTAACATAAGGAACCTGGGCCGAGCCGGTACTATGAGGCCTGGAATGTTTTTGTGACATACCAACAGCCAACTGAGCCTTCGAAGGAAGGACCTCGGCACTGCCGGTAAAATAAGAACTTTGCTTCTTTGCCCCTTCAACAGATCTGGTGTCACCACAAGAGCGGGAACGGTGAGCCACCGCTTTCACCGACAAAGCCTTGTCCGGCCTCTCAGAACTGTTGGTAGCTTTAGCCTCTGTACGAGGGACCTTGGACCCAGGGCTGGTAACAGCTTTATCTGCGCGGGCCTCGAACATCCTTCGGTAACTACAAGCCCAGCCAAAGCCTCTGGGCGCACCCCGGCTTTGTTTTTGAGGGAAGCTGACAGAGAGGCCTCAGAGCGAACTCCGGTACTCCACGACTCAGTAGAACTGGGTCTACAAACAGCCCCCACAGGAGGGGCCTCGGAGCGTACTCCGGTGTTCACAGGCCCCTTACGGAGACCCTCAGAAAACTCTGGTAGAATTATTAGGCCCAACAGGCACCTCAGGGCGAACCCCGGTAACAGAGCGATCAACGCCCCTCCCGGACCAAGAGGAACCCGGGAAGGTATCCCCCGGCCGGGGTGCTCTGAAAAGTAAAGAACTTACCAGGCGTTTTTTCTTCTCGCCGATGAACGCCTGAAAATGCAAAGGAGGAGTTTGTCGGAACACCTCCTCCCACCCCTCCAACCGGCGTTGAAGTGCCCGGACCAAAAGGGGGTCACAGTAAAAACAGGAGTCCCAACGGTGTTCCGGACCCAAACATTCTAAACAAAGAGGATGGGGATCCGCCCTCGCAAAGCGACGGTGACAAGATTAACAATCTGGACAGTCTAATTTGAAAGACACGGACTAGTAAACAAACGCTAGCGAGAGCCGAGAGGAAAAAAGGGAAGAAAATCTTCCGAGAATGCAAGTGCGTCCGGCCCCGATCGAGCAGAGAAAAGGACTGATGGGCGATGCGCGGGGCGGAGCCAAGGTGGGCGGGGTTACGGCCGCGAGCCGGGCCCCGCGCAGGAAAGAGAGGCGGGACGCATTTTTGAAAAAAATGCGGATGCTTTTTACAAAGTGCTCCGGTCCCGTCCCACAGGACGGAGAGATGTCCCACAAGCATGGAGGAAAGGGGACGGGGCGTAGGAGTATTTAAAAAACCAAACAGAGAGGATGGATCACCAAGAAAGAAGCAGAGTTTCTAACTAAAGACAAACCTCGGATACCACAGTTTTACATGCTCCCAAAAATACATAAATCTATGGCGGAGCATCCGGGCTGCCCAATTGTCTCTGGAATCAACTTGGTACTTGAACCGCTGTCCAAATTTGCAGATGCTTTCCTTCAACCTTTGGTTAGGAAAATGGTTTCCTATGTACAGGACACTACACAGATCATAAAAGAACTGCAAGGAGCCCCTTTTAATCCCACAACAGAAATCTTGTTGGGACTCGATGTAGTAGCCCTCTACACTAGTATGCCGCAAAGAGCCTCCCTGGACACAATGGAAGATAAACTGTTGCTCGATCATAAAGTCGGAAACACACCCATTTCCTTACTCATGTGGTGTGCAGAGATAAGTCTGGTTGAAAACTACTTCCACTTTAATGGCAAATCTTTTCAACATAAATCCACGGGACAGCCATGGGTGCCACCCTGGCACCAAGCGTCGCCAATCTATACATGGAAGCTTTTGAAAAAAGCAAAATCATGCATAACGCAAACCCGTTCTTGAATAGCAGACGGTGTTGGAGACGATACATCGAAGACATTTTCGTCATATGGCAAGGATCTACTATCAAACTAGAAGAATTCCTTTGTCCATATTTTGAGTCAACACGTGCATTAACAATTGCAACTGATTGTGTATTAACTGAGGCAACCAGGGAATGGCTTTGGTTAGCCTGTATGTGGGGCACGCGAACGAGCTTTATATTAGCCCTGTGTAGACTCTTAATGACCATAAATAATGAACTTGAGAAGAGGTTTCAAATGAACAAGGGGCAGGCTAGCTGCCGATGTTAGGAACACCGCATTTCTATGCCTTCTGTTTTTGTAAAGCCTATTGATCTCTTGCTATAATCTTGCATGACAGTTGTTAGCGTTTCGGCTTTCCTCATACACAAGCTTATTTAGAAGCTAGAATCACATTATACTATCAGGAACCTGCATGGTATTTGCGAATTTATCCTTAAGTGTTGCAATGAAGCCTGAGTACTAGTGTTTTTTTACCACTTGGACTTTCTTAACATTATGTAAATAAGAAGATGCTAAAACTGCGTCCACATGATGGATAGTAAATGAATTACCTTGATTGTTACTTATATGTATATAAATTGTTCCTAGAAGGCAAAGGCAACTGTACACAGGAAAGGAAATTATTTATATGGAAACTGTTTAATTGATATAAACAAAATGTTTTAACTGTATAACAAGAAGAAAATATATTTTTATAAAAGTTGTAAAAGTTTGGTGATCGAACTAATAAAACAACGGTTTGAAATAAAAAAAAAGAAAAAAAAAAGAAGAATTCCTTTTATGGATTAACATGCAAGACAGGTTTATCAAGTTCACATCGAATTCGAGCACAGAGAATCTCAACTTCCTAGACATTACAATCTCAATAGATGCAGACTCCAAAAATATCTTTGTTAAACCATACAACAAACCTACAGATAGGAACTCTATGTTACACTACACAAGCTTCCACCCTAAACATGTAAGGGATAATCTCCCACTGGGACAATTTCTCAGACTTAAACGCAACAGTACCAGAAAACCAGATTTCTATTCAGAAGCTCACAAAATGGGAAAGAGACTCCTCCAAAGAGGTTATCCCCAAGAAACCATTGATAAAGCTCTGAAGAGAACTAAAAATAACAATTCTCATTCACTATTAGAGTACAAAGAACACTCTAGAACAGCAAATACAGAACAAAAACTTGTATTTGTGAATACCTTCAGTAATATGTCCAAAAGGATTAAGAAAATCATCTTTAAAAACTGGCCCATTTTGGAAAAACGCCAGTTACTGTTATCCAGAACTGTGGTAGCTTTCAAAAGAAGTCAAAACCTGAAAGAACAACTAACCAGGAATGACATTTAGCAAAAAAAAAAAACAGGCAAATGACACTCACTCAGCAGTGGAGACTTCCACCGATTGGTGGACCGCCACCGCTGTGGACAATGTACTTACTGCAAATACACTACAAAACGTACAGATGTTGACATAGAACTGAGATCCCCATGGAAACAGAAATTACACACAAACTGTAACTCAGCATTGGTGATATACGCAATATGGTGCCCTTGTAACAGAGTGTATATTGGAAAGACAGACCAAAAAATCAAAGTACGCATTGGAGAACACAAGAGCTGTCTCAAAAACCCCACTACTAACGTACTGATGGTTGACCGCTGGGTTGAAAACCAACATCCACCAGATGAGTTCAGATGGACAGTAATTTACAAACTCGTACCGAGTATGGATGCCAACAAGGACAAGATATTGCTCCTAAAAAAAGAACACCAAATGATATACCTATCGTGGATTATATTTCCATTCCACAGCACTAGAATTTACAGCACAATGGCAATCTGAGAAATTGGTTTGTTCCGAAACATCGTTGTTATCAACTACATGGAGTGGCTGCATTTTTTTCAGCAGCTACGTGCGCTTCACCATGACAAGCAGCTTTTCATTACGATCCAATCAGCAACTCTGCGTGACGCAAGACTACGTATTTATACGTCCTTAGCGGATCACATGATCTTGTTTACGGAGCTAGTACGGGATCAACATGAGCGGAATCCGACTAACACAAATCACGGAACGGTAAGAAACTTTGTTAGAGACTTTTTGCTACCATCCTACGAGGGTAACTGCAACCTTTCTCACTTACACCTCTGGTTTATGTTTAGTACTTACTCAGCGTGTTCCAATATAGCGCACGCTATATCGAAGGAGAAGGCCATCTCTCTGACCATAACCCAGACAGAATGACCGCATTACGCATTCTTCACTACTAAGCAATTACTTTAACCACAGAGATAATACAGGTAAGCAACTCAGGCTCAACCGGCATTGCTCCTTTACAGACCTGTAATTTTCCCTCAGGTCTCACTCTACCTTCTCGTCTCCCCTTGTGTTTATAACAGGACGTATCAATCACGCTGTATAAGCCCTCTAAGACTGTTCCCTTCCTCGCTGATATAACCGTTAGCTACGACGTCATTGACCCGGCACACTGTGAATCTCTGCTGTAGCGGCTCGGTACTCTATCACATACAGAGTTCAGCTACAGATTTAAGAACTTGTATTCTCGGATATTGGTAAGATACATTGCCCACATGAGGACCGTATTACTGCACTAATTTTAATTATACGGATTCCGACTCAAACGCGACTATTTTAAATTTTTTCAGAACATCCGGTGTTGTGTATTACTCCCATTTGGGTTTGACTGTGCTCAATTGGATACACCATTTGAAGACTACTGAAGCACCTTGGATTCTACTAACGTGTTGACACACTCGTATATCAGCGGTGAATAATATAGCCCCATTGAGCTGTCCCCGCCCCTCTAACAAATTGGAGTCCTTGTGGCCAATGAAATCAATCTGTCCACTTAACTCAAATTAACCGGGTTAACAATGGCTTTTTCTGGCCCCCCTCCTGGACCCCCACGATCAATGTTTTTGTCTACAGTTGTTGTTGCCTAGATTGGCGTAATACTCACTAATTGACTAGCGACTATTACACAGATTATAATTTTTGTCTAACCTTGTTTAACTTATTGATTAAGTCTAAGGCGCGCACCTGCAAGTGGATCGTAAATTGTTGTTAGGCTGATGTTGGGCTGCTCCCTCGCTTTGGACTTTCTGGCTCCCACGCGTGTCTAACCCGATGAGTCGGCAAGGAGAAGGACTGCTCTCCCGCTGCCGCTCGCAACACTGCTACTAAGGTGACTTGGCTGTTAACAAAGCTTGTGGATAAACTGAGACCTCTTTGTTGGAACTTTACCATTTGAACTGTACTGCGGGACTCGTTACATGCTGTTTGCCAAGGAATGCTAACATATTTTCCCTTTCTCCACAGTGTCATCATTACGCTTCATTACCGGCCACGCCCATACTTAGTCTCCGCCCACTCCCTTACAGCAAGGCCGCCTCCATAATCCACCGGGGCCGCGCACCTGAACACGAACCTGTGCGCGCATCTGCAAGTGGATCGTAAGTGGCTGTTGGGCTGTTAGGGTGGGAGGGTGGCAGTGTGGGGTGGTAGGTCCATGTTATCCATTGCTGTAACTATTATTTCCATCAAGGATTATAGTGCCGGCAGCATGTTGTGTACGTGCAGGATTGCCCTAGTCCCTTTGTTGTAGCAAGTTTTCTTCCAAATGGTCTCTAGTCTGCGCAGGTGCCGCTTTCTTTGTTTGCCTGCGCCCAAAGGTGTTATTTCAGGCAATTTGCCCTAAGGTCAAAGCGTGCCCGTCTGCGACCTCTGGAAGCTCTGCCATGGCATCTGTAGGCGGAGCCTCATGCCTGCCTAAGAGAGCAACTACTGTCGTCGCTCATGACCTAATTTGCCACAAAGTGGCGTTTGCTTATGCTCGAGCTCAATCAGAAGCAGCTCTGACTGCCCCGCCTCTTCCCAGTGTTCTTTTGCCTGCTGACCCTAGTGGTCTTTTATCATCCACACGCAAAAGCTTTCTCAGCATGCGTATGGATGAACCATATATAGTGGAGGAGGGAAGCAGCGATGCAATCAGCTCTACGCCATCTGGCAACTCTATCCTTGCTACTGTGGTACTTGCAGCCCTTGAAAAACGTGTACATCTTTCTGTTGGACCCTCGACTCCGGTCACCTTGCCTAGTGGCAGGAGGGCAGGTGTCCACTTGCATTGCAAGGAAGGGGGTTTGTCTAGCGACCCTAATATTTCTCCTCCATCTGTTGCATGCAAAAACCAAATGTCATACTTTCCATCATCCAGTCCTCGTCCTCCCATACTACCCACCAATGAAGAATATCCCTCAGCTCCAGTGATAAGTTTCGCCTTCTACACCACCAAAAAGGCCCCTGTGCCCCCTCTGGGATTTGATTTACTTGATCCCTCTGAGGATATGCAGTTCCTGGAAGCCTCATACCCTGTTTTTTATCAAGGATACTCAATTTACTAGACAGGGGGCACGATTACACGCATTATGAAATAAGGGACAGCAAATCCTCGCTTACTCAGATTCTTCTCAAAATTAACAAACTGGAAGGATACATTTTTGCGGATACCCTTAGACGAGAAGGTGGGTGTCAGTCCCTCTTGCAGCGGGCAACCCCTCGTCTGCTCTCTGTTAGTACTAAAACAGACCCCTTACAAGAGATGGTACAGGTAGCTTCTCGCCAAGAGGCTCTTCCCAACGACTTACTCATTTGCACAATCCTTTGCTCAAACCATAGCTGCCCCACAGGACATGCCTTCTTTGCAAATCTTCACTCATGCCCAATTGTGGCAGAAGGTGTCGCTAGACACCGAAAAAATAGAGCAATTATTATTTTTCTTACAAGCAAAACCCGATGAGCAGAACGGGGAGTATCCTCTTCGGTCTGAGGAAATGGATGTGTGTGAAATCTCCCATCCAGATTGTCCCTCAGCTCTAACAAAGGTATTTGATATGAATGCTCAAAATGACATTGCCCTTCCTGAGGGGGTCAATGGCAAGTGTGAGGCGAATTGGGCTGGCGCAGGTCAGTTTTTTGCATCCCGGAAGGAGAAACGGCTCTTCTTCCGTGCCCTAAAAAGAAAAGCTGATAGGCAAGCGGAACTGCCAATGCCTGGTGGAGTCGCACAGCAAAATAAAAATAAAAAAAACAAACAAAACAATTAAAAAAGAATCCCTCAAGTTACTCTTCAGACAACATTGATTCCATTGTACAGTCTGGATCGGCTGGTGAACAGGGTATCAATCTTGAAGAACCTTCGGCAGAGAGTAAAAACGCTTTGTAACATCTTACCCATGATGAGCAACAGGCTTTTATGGGAGGCATTGGTCCTTCTACGCAGAATAATAAAGCGACAAAGCCAGCTGCTTGACCGGGAAATTATGCTGTAGGTAAAAACTCTGCCGATCCTACATCCACTGTGCAACAGAACCAAGCTGGTCAAGTACCACGGACCTTGCAAACTCACTTATCAGCATTCTATAAACCAATAGATAACAAAGTTGCACAAGAGGGGAAGGGCATTACTGAGGTACCTCAAGTTGGGGAATCTACTCAGCCTCTCATGTCAGCCAAGACTGTTCCCCTATTAGGGGTCAAGAAAGCGAATGTGCAGAACCCTGCTATACCTCTTGCACCCACCCATAATCTTCCAACGGAAGAAAGATTGCAAATTCTTGGTGCCCCAAAGGAGCCCAGGCTTCAACCATCCTGCCCTTCAAGTTCTCTAACCGATGGCGTGGAAGAAATAGATAAGTCCTCAGGAAACTCTACGACCATTATAGGTTGGGAGACCAATCCAGATATTAATGCTGCTAAACGACTTAACCGGTCTGCCCTTCTACAATCATTCAGCAAAATCCCTGCTCTGAGAACTTTGAATACCACTGATATAGAATGGGTTACCCTTCCTGCAATTCACAATTATCGTATGGTGTGCAAAGTTCAATCGGCTATAATCACTGATTTGGTGTGGCAGTACAAACGTGAATTACAGCTGATTGGCTTATCTCCCCATCTGTTTGACTCCATCGATGATGCAATTTGTTTCAACGAAATTCCTCTTCCTGTCATTAATCTGTCATCACCAAAGAGGAACTGTTCGGATGCCCAGGGAGAGATGAAATCTGCAGTAATTGCTCAGCTTGTTGGTCTGTCCAATATTAGCAAAGATTGGTCTTGGTTGTCCTCATTGGCCATCACTCTAAATCCCGCCATGGACAACATCCCCAAGTAGGAAGGCGAACTCCTTGAAAATCTTGTCCTGGAATTCTTGAGTGTTCACAAACTTGTTCACGTGGTTTAAAAATATGTCCTTAACACTAGAATGTGACATCTTATTATGTCAAGAAACCATGCGTGTACAGCAGCTTCTGCTGCCGGGATTCATTGTACATCAAATTATGGCCAAGCGTGGGGCGAAAGGGTGGCCTTATGGCGGACTAGTCATATGTGTACATACCAATCTAAAAATTAACATACCGGCCGTCTACAAACACACTGCAACTTTGGCTCTGTTAGTCTTGTTAAATGAAGGATCTTGTGACCCTTACCTTTTCATCTCCCTTTATCACAACCCGGCACTTCTGAAAATAGCAAATGTGTTTCAGGAGCTTGATGACCTATTTGATGAAGTTATGTTTCTGCATCCAACATGTTGAATAGTGTTGGATGGTGACTTTAATGTTTTTGCTCAAATTGAAATATTTTATGTTTAGCTGCAGCGAGTTCTCCTCCAGTGTTACGCAGAGGCCAATTATGGCAAGAGTATCTGTCATTATGGGATTTTTTTTTCTTTCCTTTGATGCCACAGATTCTTCCCATACACGGAGGAGGGGCTTAAATTCCTTGTGTATCGATCATTATGCTACTTCTGCAAATGTACAGGACAAGTGTAGCAAAATCTCGATACTTGAGCCAGGCCTGGGCGACCACCTTATAATCCAACTGATTCTAGATGCTTCTGTTGGGGGTTTAATCAACAAGCCCAACCAGGTCTTCCTGAAAGGCGATCGCCCGGGTATCTCCATTCATTGGAGCAGTAAACTATGCGATAAGATTAATCTAATGATTGATGCCCCGCTTTTAAATTACGATGGCAATTTAAATCCCTATTCATCTGTCCAAATTGAAGCCAATTGGTACTCATGTGTTATTGAAAGTGTGATGGGAAACTGCGCACTGTGGATAGGGATTCTGTGCATCGAATTCATGGGTCTGGTAGCAATATAATTCATGATGCCAAATGCCTTAAAAATGCTGCCTTACGCAAACATAGGGAGGCCTTCTTCCTCCCTACGGAGGAGTTTCTTAAGGAAAAAAAGGCCATTTGCAATGCCTCTTGCAACAAGTGCATGAATCACAAACGCTATCTACATCATCTGAACAATCAGAAGATGTTTGCTACTTTATGTCGCAATGATAGACGGTCCACGTGGGCGATGCTTAGGGCGGATACCAACACTCTTTGCACTGATCAGACCTCGATGATATCTGCCGACACCTGGAAGGAGTTCTTTAAGCTTAAATTTTGCCTGCCCATTACATTTGATAATATCAATACAAAAACCCTGAGCATTCCAAAGCCACACTTACCACAATGGTCCATTGTCGACATTGAATGCGCAATTCATGCTTTAAATTATTCTAAAGCTGCTGGTCCTGACGGCATTCCACTATGTGTAATAAAGCAAAACCCAATGCTTTGGGCTAGGATATTAAAGAGCCAATTTGATAACATCCTAAGAACTTCAAAATATCCCGCCCTCCTGGTTATGCTCGATAATTGTCCCTCTGTATAAAAAGGGTCCTAGATTTGACCCATCTAATTTTCGCCCGTTTGCTCTTATTGACGGAGCGGCTAAAGTCTTTCCAATTCTTCTTCTTCGAGATTTGCATGCCTTTATGAACCAGCATGACATCCTTTCACGCTTTCAAATCGGGTTTCGGGCTCAGATGAGGACAGCATTAAATGCAACAATAATCAATAATGGCGCATCTCCTTGCAAAAACAAAGGTTCCCGATTCGGGTCCCCTATACAGGAAATCCATAGACCTCACATCCGCTTTTGATTGTGTGGTACGGGGACTACTTTGGGAAAAACTGGCTCACATGGGAATCCCTCCCCACATCATATGCCTAATTGGAAAATTACATGAAAATACTGCTTATTTCGTCAAGGTAAATCACACGGACGCAACCACTAATGCCATCCCTATTGGGGTTGGAGTGAGGCTGTAACTTGGCGGCTACCTTATTTAACTTATATTTATGTGGCATCAACGAAATTTGAGCTAAGCACATCAGCTATCCCGCAAGGCTTGCCCATTTGAAAATCCATTGGCTCGCCTTCGCGGACGATATTGTGATCTTTGATTGCACCCCGTTCGGCCTACAAGCTAAATTGTCACTGTTTGTCTCCTAATGCAATGCGCATAACTTCCACTGTAACGTGGAAAAATCACACATTTTTATATTCAGGAACCTAAAAAGGCATCCTGCACTTGGAAATGGACCATCGACAACATCCCCATTGCAAGAGCTTCCACTATTCGGTATCTTGGGTATTCAATTTCTGACACTAATTCCCTCATGACGTGGAAGGAGGAACTAAATAAAAAAACAAAATTCATCGCCACACAAATGCGCATGGTTTACACCAAATAATGTAAATTCTCCTTAATTCCGTTAATCAAATTCTATACTCTCAAAGTGGAGTCAATTCTATTGTATGCTCTGGACACGTGCCTTGTAGACATTGGCCAATTTCTCGACCAACTCCAAGGGGGTTTATGGAAGGGTGTTTTGCGCCTAGCCAAGTATATTCCCAATGCTGTAGTGAGACAGGAGCTGGGCCTTACCTTCCTGTCAGCACGCTACAATTGGCGCTTATTGTTAAATTTAGCTAAAATGCTATTTCCTCCAAAAAACTAATTATATGAGGATTTAGGCCAAATGTTGATTGCCTCTAATCCACCGTCTATTGCTAAATACTATGCTAAAATGGTGTCAGTACTAGCGGAAATTTCTCTCACTCCCTTGGATCGGGAATTTCGATTGGCACATGTAAAACATTTTCTGTTTTAGCGTGATTGGTGTAACACTCTGAATGTTATTGAGGCCTCTAAATCCTATAAAGAAGCTGCAAAGTTCAGTACTGGGAGGCTACCTCATAAGCTCTATCTAGTATAATGTCCATGCCACAAAGCAAGGGATATCTATTTAAGGTTTAAATTAAACCAAATGCTAACGTTGGAAAGAACTAAGGGTTGGCTGTCGAATAAGTCGACAAATATTGGCTATGGTTGTAGATTCTGCGACGATAGTAGCCAGATAGAGTCCACAAAACACTTAGTTGTTTATTGTGCACATTTTGAAAAAGTACGCCTACAATCGATTGGAATTGAGAGAATTGGTTGCACTGTGTCTAAAAGGGAATGGTTTTGGTTATCTTGTATGTGGGGCAATTGTATAAAAACTATTTTGTTGCTCACAAGGCTTCTTTCAATTATAAATTTGGAATTGGAAAGCAAGCTCTCAAACAGGGTTATAGGCTGATTCTTCTTTGTGAGTAGCAGGTTTAATATAATAATTTAAAAAAAGGTGCCATTATACTCCATTAGGATCCTCATGTGCCCCATTTGTAGAGAATTGGCACAACCTGCAGGTGTTATTGCTTCCCAAGTACCAATTTGTAAATGTTGTGTGTTTTTTGCCTTCAAACATGATCCCGCAGAAAGATTTTGGTTCTAAACCTAGGAAAACAGTGATTAGGTTTTTGTTTCTTCTTTTTCTTTCTCTCTTTTCCTTCTTCATTATGAGATGTATCTTATTTAACAATTGTAAATCATGTTGTTTTGATGACTTTAGCATTGGAATTGTGATTTGAAGAATGATGATTTCTTTTTATGTGGTTTTGTAAGAACAATTGTTAATTGATGAATGAGAAATGTAATTATAAATGTTGCAAAGGTTTGTTTGATCAAACTAAAAACAATGGTTTGAAAAAAAAAAAATAAGTCTAAGATTATAGGTCCCTATACTGACACCCTAATCATTCTCTTTGCAGATGACAAACCTTCTTGCTGGTTGATTTTAAAATATGATGACTCCCTCTAGGAACTCACCATTTGGAGCACAAATGATGTCAAAATTTAGCGATGTACAATATGGAACAAGTTACTTACCTGTAACTGTTGTTCTCCAGCATGGGTCTGGCATGGATTCACATGCTCATGAATATTCCCCGTCGTCAGGCTGGGAATCCTCGGTAAAGAAAAAATCAGTATCAGTTTCGTTTCTGATCTGTCTTTCGTAGTAGTAACCAATCACTGATCTCTGCGTCATACTGACCACAGCCAATGACTGCCCTCTACCTAAGCCCAGCCTCTGGCAGGCATCTTCAGATTTGGTAGCACGTGAAGCGGCAGTATGACCAAGTGAAGAGCCGCAGAGGGGTAGGCGGGAGGATTCGCATGTGAATCCATGCCAGACCCATGCTGGAGAACAACAGTTACAGGTAAGTATCTTGTTCCTTCTCCAGCATGGGGTCTGGCATGGATTCACATGCTCATGAATAAAGAATACATAGCAGTACACACATGCACAACCACGGGAGGTGGCAAAGGCTCAGCATTAAGCATTACATCAAACTCAACATTAAGCAATTCTTACCTCCTCACCAGGCTCACCTTCGGCGAACAGGTTGCGCAGCACTGCTTGGCCGACCCTGGACTCCTCCCTGGAATCCCTATCGACGCAGTAGAATTTCGTGAAGGTGTGCGTCGACCTCCACGTAGCAGCCCTGCCGATGTCCAGCAAGGACACACCAGATAGGAACGCCGTGGTAGCTGCGATCGCTCTGGTGGAATGGGCTCTCGGATGGCCAGGCAGCGGTCGGTTTGCCAACCGATAACAGTACATGATACAGCCGGAGAGCCATCTGGAAATGGAAGCCTTCGAGAGAGCCTTCCCCTGATTGACAGGTCCAAAGTTCACAAAGAGTTGTGACGTCTTCCGAAAACACTTCGTGCGGTCCACGTAGAACTTCAGCGCTCTAGCCACGTCCAGCGAGTGCAAAGTCCTTTCAGCCGGCGACGAAGGCGACGGGAAGAAAACAGGCAACACCAAGGGTTCGTTGAGGTGGAAGTCCGACGGCACCTTGGGCATGAAGGAGGGGTGCGTCCTGAGCACTACCCTCGTGTCGTGAAAAGTCAAGTACGGGGCCTTGCAGGAAAGGGCCTGGATCTCTCCCACCCGTCGTGCGGAGGTGATGGCCACAAGAAACGCTGTTTTCCACGACAAGAACTTCAACGGAGCCGAGTGCAGAGGCTCGAACGGAGGTCCCATGAGCTTGGTCAGCACCACGTTGAGCTCCCACGCCGGGGCCGGAGCCTTCACCGGCGGGAACGATCTGAACAGTCCCTTCATGAACTCTTTCACCAGACGATGAGACCACAAAAACGTCCGCCCCGTGGTTCTGGTGTATCGGGAGATCGCAGCAAGATGAATCTTGATGGACGCGTGCGCCAGTCCAGCTTTGGCCAGCGTCAGTAGGTACGGCAGTACTTGGGGAGCTGTAATCCGTAGAGGGTTAATCTTCTGTGCGTGGCACCAGACAGAGAACCTCTTCCATTTGTGTCCGTAGCATTTAAGAGTTGAGGATGCCCTGGCCTTTGCAAGAACCTCTCTGCAGTCGGCCGGTATGTCGTATCCTCCAAACTCTAACGCTTCAGGAGCCAGGCCTGCAAGTTCAGCGACTTCGGGTCGTGATGGAGGATGGCGCCTCCTTCCCTGGAGAGAAGATCTGCGTCCACTGGCAGCTTGATTAACGGGGACGCTTTCAAGTCCAGAAGGTCCGCAAACCATATCTGCCTAGGCCACGCAGGTGCGACGAGGATCATCCTGCACCGTGACCTCTTGAGCTGGTTGATGAGCCGGATCAGCAATGGCAATGGAGGGAACGCGTATAGAAACAGGCCCTCCCAGGGGAACGAGAAAGCATCGCCCATGCTCCTCGGCTGGGGAAACCTGCTGGCAAACCTCCGGCACTTGGAGTTCGTCGCTGCCGCGAACAGATCGATCTGGGGTGTGCCCCACCGTCGGAAGAGGCGGTCCACTAGATCCTGTCGTAGTTCCCACTCGTGGCACGAGCGCAGCTCCCTGCTGAGTGAGTCGGCGATGGTGTTTTTTATCCCTGCCAGATGAAACGGCACCAGAAACATCCCTTGGGCGACGGCCCAATGCCACAGATCCTGCGCCTCCCTGGACAGGGCTGGGGACCTGGTTCCGCCCTGTTTCCTGATGTAGAACATGGTGGTGGTGTTGTCGGTGAAGATCCTCACCACCTTGCCCTTGAGGGACGGAAGAAAGGACCTGAGGGCCCAAAACACTGCACGGAGCTCCAGGACGTTGATATGGAGGGACTTCTCCGTCGGGAGCCAAAGGCCTCTCGCGTGCAGATTTTCGGTGTGCGCTCCCCACCCTTCCAGGGAGGCATCCGTGGTCACTGTCTCCTGGTGGCCGGGGGTCTGGAAGTCCATGCCCGCCGTCAGATGCGCGCGGCTGCCCCACCACCGGATCGCCCGTCGGAAACTCTCGTCGAGTGTGATCCTCTCCTCGAAGCTGCCCGTCGTCTGGATCCAGCGTGCGTCCAGGAACTCCTGCAACGGGCGCATCCGGAGCCTGCACAGGCGGATGAGGTAAATGCAAGAAGACATCATTCCGAGGAGGGACTTGATGGACCTCACTCTGGCCACGTCCGCAACCAGCATCCGCTGCACCTTGCCCAAGATGGCCCTCGTCCTTTCCTCCGACGGAGGGGCCAGAAGCGACACTGTGTCGAGCTTTGCTCCCAGAAACAGTGTGTCTTGCGCGGGTACCAGGTGGGACTTGGCGTAGTTTATGGAGAATCCCAGGTCCGTGAGAAGTTGGACGGTCCTTGCCGTGTGCTCCACGGTGAGCTCCTTCGTCTTCGCTCGGATGAGCCAGTCGTCCAGGTAGGGGTAGACGTGGATCCCCTCTCGGCGCAGCTGCGCCACCACCGGTGCGAGGCACTTGGTGAACACCCCGGGTGCCGACCTCAGTCCGAAGGGAAGGGCTCTGAACTGATAGTGACGCCCTTGGACCACGAACCTTAGAAACTTTCGGTGTCCCTTTAGGATGGGAATATGGAAGTAGGCATCCTCCAAATACAACGACGACAGGAAATCGCCCTCCTCCAGCTGACCCAGGACGTGTTGGAGGGTGACCATCCGGAACTTCTGTGCCTTGATGAATTTGTTCAGTCGTCGTAGGTCCAGGATGGGACGCTATCCTCCCGTCTTCTTCTTCACGAGGAAGTATCTTGAGTAAACTCCGGAGCCCCGAAGCCTCTTTGGGACGAGCTCAATGGCGCCCTTCTTGAGCATCGCCTTTACCTCCAAGAGAAGTTGAGGGACGTGATGTTCTTTCCTGGCCACAGGGGGGACGCGCGGGCACCTCATTAGAAACTCGAGCGCGTGACCCTGGGCTAGGGCGTCCAGCACCCAACGGTCGGTGGAGATGGACTCCCACACGCTGACGAAGCTCGCCAGCCGGCCTCCCACCGGGGTGCTTCGGTGGGGGTCCGACCCCACGGCCGGTTCAGTCCTGCTTCGACGAGGCTTTGCCGCCTTGTCCTCCTTGGCGACGACGGCGGGGTCCGCCTGACTTGCCTCGTCCCCTGTAAGCTTCCTGCGACGACGAACGGGCCGTTGGACGGTAGGTGGAAAATCCGCCGCCGGAACCTTTGGAGGCACCCTGTTTGCCTCCGCCGCTCCGAAAGGGCGGCCGCCGTTGCTGGAGAACCCCAAGAGCCCGGGCCGTCTCCGTGTCTACCTTGATGGCTTGAAGGGAATCGTCCACTGTTTTCCCAAACAGGTTGTTTCCGTCGAACGGCATGTCCAAGACTCTGGTCTGCACGTCCTGACGGAAGTCAGTAGCCTTGAGCCATCCACGCCGCCTAAGGCACACGCCGTTGCCCAACTGGCGAAATCCAGTGTCAGCGATGTCCGTCGCAATCGTAATGGCGTGGTCCGACGCCACCTCTCCTTCCTGCAAGATCTCTAGGGCTTCCGCCCTCTTGTCGTCCGGTAGGAAGTCCAGCAGGGGGGCCAGTTTGTAACACAACGCCGTGTCGTAGCGGGCTACGATAGTCAAGGCGTTGGCCGCCTTAATCGTCGTCGCTGCAGACGAGATGACTCTGCGTCCCATCGTATCCAATTTCTTTCCCTCGCCGTCCGGCGGGGAGGTCGCCGTAGAGGCCGCGCCCCCCCCCGCTTTCTTCCTGGCCGCCGCGGAGACGACCGAGTCCAGGGTCGGCTGTGCCCGCCGAAGGCACAAGGGGGCCGTGTCCAGGACCCAGTACTTCTTCTCGTACCGATCCCTTCTAGCCGGCGTCGTGGATGGGTTCTTGAGGAGGGCGAGGCCCTCATATCAAATATCGTCCAGTAGAGGTACAGAGAGGACCGTCTTCCTCTTGGCCTCGCGCCGTTGATAAAGGAAACCTTCCTTCTTCTTCTCTTCCGGACAGAGCTGGAAAAGCTCGGATGCCCTGGCGATCATGGAGTGAAACGATCCAATCTCGTCGGGCGGGGAAGCCCGGGTGGGAGGTGACGACGGCAGATCCTCGTCGTAAACCTTGTCGTCCGTACCCGTCGCGGCTGTGTCAGTCCCCGTATCATCCCCACGAGTCGTGGACGGGGAGGAGGGCTGAACAGGGCGCGATGGTCGAAAAGGAGGTGGAGGATGAATCCTTCTTCTCTTAGGGGGAGGGCTCCCAGAAGAGCCTGGCTCCGGGTCCCCCGTCGGGAGCGTTTCCTCCGCTGGTGGTAACGGCAGTCTCGTCCTTATCTCCGAGCATAAGGACTGTATAGCCAACAAAATGGCCGCCGAGTTGTCTTGCGGCACTGGTTGAGGGGAGTCCGACGGGCGGTTAGGGGCCCCCTCGACGATATCGTCGTCTCCTACGTCGGGATCCCTCCCGACGGGCTGGTCTTCTTCCACGCCAACGCCGTGGCTTAAGACTTCGATCAGCTCTTCCTCAGAGGTTGAGGCCGAATCCACGATGACCTCCTGCCCCCCCTTTTTCTTCTCCGTCGGAGGTTTCACGGGGGTCCTGTCGATGGGCATAAAAGATGACTCCCTCCGCGGTGGCAGGGAGACTCTGAGCCCCGAGGTCGCCACCACTGGTGTAGCCTCCACAGGCTGAGCCAGGGCCGCCGCGACTGTCTCGATAGAGGCCTTGGCCGGATGGATTAAGGCTTTCACCACCTTAGGTGCGCTCACCTCCTTCTCCTTGGGGGGAGGGTCACTGCCTCGCTCTCCCTCCGATGGGGCCTTCGAGCTCGACCGGGGTCTCTCTTCGCCGGGTGCTCGGCCTTCCTCTTACCCGAACCAGAGCATTGGCTCGTGGTTGATGGCGCCGGGGAGGATGCGCCCTGCCTGGCGCCCGTAGAGCCCGACCGTTCGGCGCTCCCGGTGCCAGCGGACTCGCGGTGCTTGGCCTTGTGTTGGACCCCCGTCGCCGGGGCGTCCTCAAAGGTCTTAGAAGACCGCTCGGACTTCTTCTTCTTCTTCTCGCCTGACGGGCTCTTCCCTTCCAGCCAGTTGGCGAGACGTTGATGGCGGTCCTTCATGGTCCGCTCCGACATATTGCCGCAAAACGCACAGTCCTTCTCCACGTGCGTCTTGTCCTCATGTAGGCAGTAAAGACAAAAGGAGTGTTCGTCCTCCTTAAAGACATTCTGAAGCTGGCATCCAGGGCAGACCCTGAACAGCTTTCCGGGCGTCGAGCTTCCCTTCTCCTGGGCCATGTCCGAGATGGGCCTGAGAAACTTCTGGAGTCCTCCAAAAGCGTGGCTCGACATAATCTTCATCTTTGAGGGGCGTAGACGAATCCGACACGGGTCCCCGTTGATCGGATGAAGAAACGGTGGAGCTTGAGGCTCTTTTGACTGAAAAATAGAAGTTTTTGAGAAAAAAACGTGAAAAAATATCACTAACGCTCGAGAGCAATAGCACGAGGATCCCAACACTTGAACGTGCAGTAAAAATCTGAAGATGGCTGCCAGAGGCGGGGCTTAGGTAGAGGGCAGTCATTGGCTGTGGTCAGTATGACGCAGAGATCAGTGATTGGTTACTACTACGAAAGACAGATCAGAAACGAAACTGATACTGATTTTTTCTTTACCGAGGATTCCCAGCCTGACGACGGGGAATATTCATGAGCATGTGAATCCATGCCAGACCCCATGCTGGAGAAATAGAGCATACTGTTTGTAGCTCAGTCTTTGTTGCAGGCACATAAATGAATTGTGGTATTGTTATGATCAGTCTCTAGTAGTACCTAAGTGGTATATTGCACACAACCCCTGATGAATTTCTGTTTAGCTTTAACCACACATAATCAGAAAGAAACATGTTGGGATGAGTTTGAGAGAGAATGAGAGTGTTTGAGTGAAGAATAGAATGATTTCAGTGTTTGATGCGATTATGGTCCCAAAATGTGCACAGCACAAGACACTTTAACCTGGTGGATATTTACAAATAGGTGCATAAAAAGACCCAGATACACCAACTATTGTCTGCTCTTTTACCAGTGCAAATAATTAGCAACATTAATGACTAACATATTTGTACTTATGTGAGATTGAACTTTGTTTTTTTATATCTTGTTTTAAATTTTAATCATCTATGACATTAATAAAATTGTTTTGATATATTTTTGTACAACGAGTCTCGTGAGCGTATTTAGAGACTAATGGGTTCTGACCCTTCTACCAGTGGTTAAAGTTCCTCACAGCAATAGAAAAGCGCTTTGTTGTTTTTTGTTCAAGGCATTGCGTAAAGTTGAGGATTCGCTAGAAGTGGGCTGAATACTTCCTCACACCTCCCATTGTGTTTGTTTGGTATGTTTGTATATTACATCACACTTAACAAATAAACACTGTGGGACCATCATACCTGTGTAACTCATTAAGTAGCAAGTGGAATATACAGGTTGTCTGTTTATATTAATAATCCAGTTGTTTCATAATTCAAGGACACCTCAAGCAATATGTGGCTTAGAACTCCTGCATTATTTAGTTGAGTGTACATTATTCTGTATATTATGAACTGCTGTAGTATCTACATCAATCATCCCAACCTCATAGCAGGATAATTGCGGCAGCTAGCTAGAGAAACTGCCCTGAGAGCATACCACCAGCTCTCTGAGTAAGCAACATATTCATATGGCTAGGTCCTTAGGAAGGTAATACGTTGAACAAACCACAAAAAGGCCCCATCATGAGACGACATTTTACATCCTCTGACTTTTGAAATTTGCACATCTAAATCACAGTTAAATAAAGCCTGATTTATTGTCATGAGTGCTCAAAGTGAAGAGGCAGCAACAGATATGTTGCTTCATTCCAGAGAAGTTAATCCCTATGTTCTGTCTCAGCCTTCTTTCATAAATATGGGCATGACGACTGTGTAAACAAAAGCCTTACTTAAGAAGAAGAATTTGTCGTAAAGAGTTTTTAGGCCAATCTAGCAAATAAAAGACACTACTTGTGTTATTACTTTCTATACTGTGTGTAAGTATGCCTTGCACCATTTATAAGAACGCGAAAATGATACTTCGGCAGGTAACGTGCACATCTAAAGGTCACTGCCTACTTCATCACTGGCAGAGATTCAACACTTATCTTTTCCACAGCTAACTTGTTCTAAATCCCAGTGCGTCTACCACCCTCCACAGCAACAAGTTCCCAAATAAGACGACTGCAAAACTTTACACAGTGTATCGACAATATAAAGTGCCTGTACAATGTGAAATGCACTCCATTTACCTTAACTGAGCCTCATGTATATCTGACAAGAGAAAGCGTGCGTTATTAGTAATAGCTGATCACAACTTAACCAAGCTACTGTTCATTAAAAAAAGAAAATAGAACCAACTTTTGTAAAAGTCCCACCCAATTGAGTGTTGTGATTCAAGAAGTACAAGTGGCATACTCACCTCCAGCACTGTTAAAGCTTTCTCTTTTTGGACAGTCCTGAATATTAATGGCATAGATCACTCCCTCTTGATTAATACCGACTGATGTAACTGTGGTTGTAACTTCAGGCCCTGTTTTGAAAATACATGTATAAATAGTTGTATATTTCTTATACTTGTATTGGTTTCCCAACCAAACTATTTTCAAAATGGCAAACATTCTTGCAAAATATCTTGCTTGTAAACTCTACAACAAAGCCATTATTAGAATGCACTCTTTTGCAGACATAAGTGAAAACTGAGTGTTGGCAGAGACCGTTATATATGGAAAATTACAATATTAAGGTATAAGTAAATAAATCCTAGGTATAGTAAAAACAGTGAACCAGGAGAGAGGGATATGTTAACCAACTTGTTGCTAGTCCGAAGGGTTCCCCTTCATAAAATAAATATCAATAATGTATATGTTTTACTGCCTCTTGATGCTACGTTCTGTAAGAGAGGGGTTGGGATGTGGGGTTAGGGGGAATAGGAGTGGTGAGGTGGAAATACTGACATGTTGATGAGTATAGATTCATTAGTACCCACTTTCTGTGTGCTGGTTAGATTCTAGGTATGTTGGACACATGTATGTCTTGCTGCTAAATAGGCCCATGGTATGATTTCCTTTGCATAGCAACTTGGGTCCGCGTGTGAGCATGGGTATGTGTGGGAAAGCCACCTCGTGGGATGATAGAACAGATGCGATTTCTTAGTCGTTGATGGCCACTATAAGAGCAGCCAAGCTGCTGCGAGGTGTGTCTTAGGAGCATTATGTATGGAGAGAAAGGTGGAAGGTGGAAGAGGGAGCAATATGGAAAGTGACATTATCTTGAAAGATCAACATCTGGGGTAGTAGGTTGCTGATTTCCAAGTAAGGTACAGTGGGTTCCAAGTTCCTCCAGGTCAACTTGTGGTTAGGTCCAGTGTGCACTGTTCTGGGTTCCCAATTAATGATCAGTATTCCATATGTCACAGATTGGACTTTTGGGACCACAAAGCATGCTAAAACCACATACTCAATGTTCAACATTATTATTAGGGACTGTGTACATGGGTGGGCCAAATTAAATATAAACAGGGTCTTCATGAAAGAAATCACAAAACATAGGATTGACTTCTTCCACAAATATCTCTTATGGCGCCCTTTCCAATCTCAGGGTGAGTGGTCAGGCTTTCAAGTAACTGCCATCGCAGTTCCGATGCCGCAGAGGAGTTACGACACTCCTCCCTATGGGCTACAAGATACTCCAAACCTTTCCGTGCTCCTTTGAGCATAGCTGTGGGCTGTCCCATACCCCATGACTAAGCCAGTCCTTGATGTTCTGCAGGACCCTCTGGGCTCTCTACCAGATGGCACTGGGTCAGCCAGTACAGAGGCCTACTTGGCTTTGTTCTCTCCACCTCCTCTTTAAACTGTCACTAGGCTCCCTGAACCCCACTTGCATCTACTCCCACCTGCTAGGCCTCCTACCTCTAGCAGACTAACCTGCTTTTGGCTATTTGCTACTCTCTTCAATACCTTAAAAAAGGCCCAATCTCGTTTCTTTAGTGCTTTCTTTTTTCTCTTCCTTTCCTCGTCAACCCCTGGCCAATCGTCTTCACTCTCTTCTTCTGTATTGCCCTCAGTCTCCTCAATATTGCCTACCCCCTCCTCCTGCTGATCCACCTCCTCCTCTAGTCTACCAAACTCCTCAACCACATTCTCCTTGTCACTTATCACGTCGACTACCTTTGTTACTGTCTCTACACCTTCCACTCCACTTGGGATCTTACTTCCTCTACTTGCCCTGCCTTCTAGTGTTACTGCACTCTAGATTTTATTTCCTCCTCCTTCCCTGCACTCTTCTCTCCTCCTTTCCTATTCCTACTACCGCCTTCCGCTCCACTACTGGTTTTGCTTCTTCTATCTTTTCTCCTGTTCTTACTACCGTCTAACCCTCCACTCCTGATTTTACTTCCTTCCTCCTTTCGCCCTGTTCCTACTACCTCTTTCCACTCCACTCCCTGTTTTACTTCCTCCCTCTTCCCTCCTTTCTCTCTCTTTTAACTCTCACCAAGTTCTTGTCTTCTGCAGGAATCATCTCTCCTTCTACCTTCAGCCGCACACTCCTGTTTCCAGTCTCCTCCAAATTCGATTCAATATCTCTAATTTCCAGATGTCTACCCTCACCACCCTTCTCCAAATAGGAGCTGACTGCTCATATCAGCCACCACATTGGAAAGGGCTGCCTGGCTTATATAGTGACCAGGGCCGGACTGGGAACTAAAAGTGGACGTGGAAAAATAAAATCAAAGTGGCCCCACATTTCGCTTAACGAACGAACACAGCGCCTCAACCCTTGTATGAGGGGATTGGGAGTATCCCGCAAGAAAATGTTGAATAATATTAATCATGAGTGCATTTAAAGCCTGTTTTTAACATATTTGGATTGAAAAGTAATGTTTTATGTTTTAAATATGTGAACTCTCAAAGAAACTCTTCAATGATAGAGGGACCTCGGGCGTTCCACATTTTTCAGATGAGAAAAACTAATTCATCCAGTATTAAAGGTGCCCAGACAACATGCATCCCTAATCCATGTCACCCTAGTCCCGTGCTGGGAAGGGCACACAGATAAAAGGCATTCTTAACGAGCGTTGGCAATGCCAACCGTTTTGGCATTTGTCTAGGCATGGGAAAGGCTTTTGCCAGGCACTGCCGTAGTGCTATTAACTGGATTGTAGCAGCTACAATATGATGAGTACCTGGGCATATAACAGCAGTGTCTAATATTGATACACAGACTTAAACTGTTGGCTTTGCCAATTCTTGTTCTTAACAGGACTGCAGTGAATGACAGGCAAGGTGCTTATAAATCGAGTGTCTGAAGGCAGGCCTGGTTGACATTTTTATTTCAACAATAGCACTTTTACAGTTCCAATGAAGTCATTAACTCTCAAAAGACTGCTTTGAGATAACAGTGGCAGGCACTTTAAACACAACGTGTGATGGTAAAGCTTGATACGCCCTGCCAAAAAACATCCAGCGAGCACTTGCTTTGGGTGGAGAGGGGCAGAAAGTGAGTGGAAATGGCCGTAGGGATTAGCATGGCAATGGGCAGTCAATGGGTATTTAAATAAACAACAACATGTACAAGCTCTGTGTCCCAAAAGGCACCATAGGGATAGGGAGTGGCAGACAGTGGGTGGAAATGGCTATCAACATTAGCCTGGACAGTGACAGGGAGCGTAAATAACCAACACCCAAAAGCTTTGTGTTCCTCCCCACAATCCATCCCCCTTTGCAGTATAGCTCATTGCAAACGCTTTAGCTTATAGGTGGTACTTTAGCTTTTGCACATCCTAATAGCCAAAAGTTAAAAATAGCTCGACTGTCAGCCTAACCTAACACAGGCACTGATTCATGGAATTATTTGCGTGGTAAATTGGGACATTTTGCACCAAACCATGCGCAACTCAGTTTGTCGATTCATGGAATCATCTGCGCATGACTTTTTTGTACTGCGTCTGGACTTCGCGCAGGCTCGGCACGTCTCTGCGAACAGTCGAGTGCCTTCCGCAAGAAACCTCTTAAGAGCGTGGGCATGGCCTGTGCATAGACCGGAGTTGGGGGCAGAACACTCAAAATGGGGAAGAATAAGGGAAAATGTGGGCGTTACGAGGGACACCTAGTGCACGTCCACAAATGTGCATAACCGAGCATATTCATGGATCTGTCCGCGCAACCTCTTGTCAAGGAAATGGCCACGTAATGCACTTGAACTATCCGCCACCTGAAGGCAGGCATACAGACACTTGTGCATAGGAATCTCCACCCGGAGGTAAGATCGGGCATCAGATTTAGGGGTGCATGCATGCAGTCAGGGTTCGGATCGCACTTGGGGGGTGCTTGTAAGCAGTATAGCTGGGTGCAGGGACCATTTACGGGGGTTCACACGCATGTGTACAGGAAAATGATTTTTACGATACGTGATACGCATGTGTAGCAGATGCTGGCAATAGTTACGGGGGAACCCCCCCGGGTGCTGGCCTGGTTGGGGCGAACGGTACGCAGGCATTTTTTCCAGGGTGCATTGCTACACGTGGGAGGAGTGCGCAAAGGTCTGTTACCAAGGCTGGAATGGCTCAGCTTCTGAGCGTGTCATGGGCGTTCCGGACACGACTTGCACATGGAGTTACTTTCCGTGGACAATTCCATGAGTATGCGTGGCATGCAGATTTTCTTATGTGTGACGGACTGCACAGGTTCATTCTCTGCACACAGGCTTTGCTGGATCCTTGGGCACTTTTCCATGAATCAGGCCAATAATGTTTGTGGCCAAAACCAACCCATCACACTGAAACTGATACTGCACTGGTTATCTGGCCACCTTCTGATCTCAGGTCCAGGTCCCCTCTCCCACCAGAAGGACACCTGCATTGCCTTCCTGGCGACCCCCGCACTTGGGGACTGTTCTGTATCTCTACAGTCCCACTACCAGCACTTGACACCTGATGCAGGCACTTACCCTTGCACTTGCTACCTGCTGGCCGTACTTGTACTTATTGATTATTATTCTATTAACCCATGTACCGCACTGTCCCGCCCCGCACTTTCCCACTTCACCTTACCATGCACTTGCGTGATCTGAATGACATCCGGCCTAGTAGGATCGTTGTCTGTCTTCCCTCTGCTCCACCTCCCTTGCCTCTTCGCGCTTTGAAACACTTGTGTATAGGCGCGTTATAAATGCCATATCATATCATAATACACCTGGATAGTCTAACATGGTGTTTGTGTCCAAACCCACACACCCGCTGGGGAGATTGAGGGGTTTAAGCAGTCCCACGTTACTATGTGACTTAAATGAAATTCTGTTATGAAGGTCTTATACGCCAGTCATCTCTTGAGTGACACAGAATGATGCAGTACCTCTTAAGTCTTTGTCCCTCAGCGGGCAGCGGGAAGGCGTTACTCTTCACATCTCTTTCGGAAACGTGGCCCAGGGCTTGAGCAGATATTTGAGATGGAACAGGTCCTGGGTGATAATGACCCATACCATATACTTGGATGGTGGGGCTACCATGATGAACAGTCTAATTTTTCTTTTTTTAAATGGAATAAATCGTCGATCCCGACTTTGGGCAAGGCATTGTCGCACTTTTTAAGTAGGTCACACATCCCATTAGGTTCACATGTTCACCTGAATGGAGTTTCATGTACCTCACCTCATGGAGCACTGCACACTGCACAGCCGTGCAATGCTGCACTCTCACTGCACAGCCGTGCAATGCTGCAATCAAACACAGGGAATTAAATACCTGAAGGCAAAATATGGTGTGAACACAACGTGTAACTTGTGAAAAACACAGAACCACACAATCACCACCTCCCCCTCCTGTTATTTTGGAGTAAGCTATGCCCCAGTGCATTGTGGCAACATTTGAAATATCCAGCGAATTGTGACATCAAGTATCGTTTCACACAAAAATGACAGGCTACAACGAACTTAGAAATATTTATATTATTATTTAAACAAAATATTAGCCGATAAATCTGCAACTTCTGGAAAAGTCTTGGCATCAGAGACAGAGAAGTGAAAGGGAGTGGGAGGTGAGTGGGGGGGAGATGGGAATTGGCAAAAACATGTGGATGGAAAAACAGAAAGAAGGAAAAAGTAAGAGAGAGGGGTCATATGGGCCAGTTAGCTAGAAAAAGAAAAAGATAGAAGCAAACAGGGAGAGACAGGAGCACAGAGAGTGGAGGTGCGCTACGGAGAAACACAGTAGGAGAAAGAGGTATTTGCCAATCACTGTGGGCGCGGCACACACCTGAAATGGCAGCACTTGCACTCAGCCTCAGTCGCCATCGAGGCGAGCACTCAGCCAGCAGCAGAGCAGTCAGCAGTACAATGTCGGAACAGGCGGCCTCGGCTGCACTGCACCTGTGCAATGTGAGCTCACAAAATGCGCAGATGTGAGCCACGGGGCCGACACGCCCGTCAGCCCCTGGCAGAAAAGAAATACTGCATGCAGCAACCAGTTATTAGGGAACCACCCAGGCTGGCCTGATATTGTTATTGAATTCATGTCCAAAATATGTGTATCCTTCCCCCAAGTCTCCCAGCAAGAAAACAGGCCCTATGCCCCAAGGCCTACCGGGGAAAGTCCTGGTTTCCCGGTGGGCCAGTCCAGCACTGATAGTGACATGCCCACACCCATGATTGGAACTGGTGCTGAGGGTCTGCAGCTGTGAGTCTGAAGGCTGCGGGTTTGGGAATGACTAGGCTCTCTTACTTCCTGATGGTCAGAATGAGGCTGAAGGGACAGGGCTAAATCCATAAGTGTCCCAGTGGCCATTTTGAAGTTCTGTGTGCATGGAGAGGCTAAATAAGCTGATTTTGTGGAGTATATCTTGCTGCGCTGCTGTTGGAAAGAAGATATCCTCTGGAACTCTGACTTTGCTGCATCTGAAACCTAGCCTGACCTGCCTACAGCTGGCTCCTAGACCACTAGGGTCCCTCTTCTGCCTCAGAGAAAGCACATGCTATAGAATAGGGAAGAACTTTAAAAGATAAGGCTTCTGTCTTGAAAATATAACAAGTGTTGAAAGTACTTACTTGTAAATGAGTTAGTGTTGTAACTTTATCTCTGGAATAGAATAAGTTACTGTATCTCTGGAATAGAATAAGTTACAAAGTGTTATAACGTTATTACTTACCTTTAAGATGCTGGTTTCTCCTTTAAAAAGTATCTAAATTGCTTTGAATAGTGTTCCAACCTTCTTGAAAGTAATAGTGTTGGTACTGCTTTTTATTCTTAACTGAATGACTGTAAAAGCTTACCAATAGGTCTTGCCTACCTTGAGTAAATGTGTGTTCCTCTTAAAGTGTACCATTGGGTTTTGCTTTCCCTGATCTGCTTCAGTGCATTTCTGAAACAGTCTTGTAGTTACTACTTACCTATGAATTGCTGAATGCCATTCTTAAAAGTATAATAGGTTACTTAGTTACCTTGAAATACATTGTTTCTTTCTAAAAGTGTATATATGGGTTATGCTTTCCCTGAAACGCTTTAGAGCATTTCTAAAATAGTCATACGAGTTCTTAATTACCCTAGAATTGTATTTGAAAGAAAAGTATCCTTGGTATAACTAGCTATTAGGTAGTGGATAGTTCATGCACCATTACTGACTTTAAATAGCTGTTGCTCTTCTTACGTTGTAACTGGCGTTTGCTTTCCCTGAATTGCTTAGTGCACTTCTAAAATAGTTTACTGTGTTCATACTTACCCTTGTGTAGCTTAAGGCCCCTCAAGAAAGTATACAAGTTACTCCCTCTTAACTTTGTTCTTAAAATTAACATTGGTGCTGTAACTGTATCCGTTCTTGATATAAGAAAGTTATATATGTTGCAAGATATCCTTGTAACAGTATTGGTCTAATCAAGTGTTTCTAGAACTGAATATCACTGTGTATATTCTGACCAATATCTGCTCCCCTTGAATTACTTCTGGTATTCTAAAAGTAACTAACCTGGTTTTATTCCCCAAGAATAGCATATTGCCTTAGGTTTGACTCACCGTGAACGGCTGAATGCTATTCTTAACAGGGTTATACTTTGGTTTGTATACCATAAGTATTGAGTTGTTTTTTATAATTGTGTTCATAAGTTATGTGAATATTACTTACTTCCCCAAGATTTTTTTGGACTACTGTATTTAAAATAAACCATTATTTTTATATTTCTTAGTGGATCAGTGTTCCTATGAACCATATGTATGATACAATTTCTTTGTACTGACCTACAGCCCTCTCTCCCTCCTAAGATACGCCTGGCTGCTCTGTCCATGCTACCCGAATTCTCAGGTTGTACAGCCTTATACTAGGAGTGGAGTTTTTGTACTGCCTCAGATATAATTTTATGAAGCCCTTAGTTGGACTTTCGAAAAACTGTCCGAATCGCCATACCAGTAGTAATGTAACGCTTTGTCTCTGTAGACCACAAGGCAGATCTAAAATGGACGTTGTGCAGGCATGGATTCACATTGAACACAGCACTGCACCCTCCAAAGTGCTGTAAACTGAGTTTGCTTGATATTCTATCCCAAAAATGCCCAATACACAACCATTGTGGGCAGACAAGAGTGTCTGGTGTTCTTTTGAGCAAGCCTGATAGTCTGGCCATCAAAACCTTTGTGCATCTGCCTGCTGTGAGACTGGAGGTCTAGCTTAGGGCAGCTCCTGAGTGAATGTCCTTATCGATGTGGTATTATGTGCACAGAACACAGAATTGCTTAATTTAATTGCAGGATTGCCATAAAGATGGGCTGCTGCATTTGAGGGCCAAGTTTCCCCATATCGACTGGACTGTTGTGCTTTTGTCCTTGCTCCGGTTCTGCTCCAATTTCTTGTTAAGGCTGCTGGACATCCTTCCTGGACTTTGGGTTTCCTCCCCCAGTCCTCCCTGCTGGCTAGAATGGTTGACCCGTCTTAGGACAGTTTCTGGGTCATTGCTATGCTGCCTCCCTGCAAAATCCTCCTATACCAAGCACGTTGAGGTAGAGAGGCTTCCTGGCCTGGCAAAGTGTTGGGTCCCCACTAATCTGCTTCAGCTCCAGCTTAGGCCATCCTTAGTAACTTAAATCAACTGCCCTCTGTCATGGGACAGTTCTTTCTTAGCTGGCTGGCCCTTTGTAGGCTTTGCCCATCTGCTTGTCTTCATGGTGCCTTACCGTTGCTGGTTCATTTTTGTTGGTGATCCTCCTGGGAACACAGATTACTCTTCTTTTTATCAGTCTGGTTAGTTATTGGGCCGAGCTTCAAGTGGTTTGGCACCAGATCCTTGACCTAAGCCTGTAAAAGATTTCCTGTACTTACTGGGGTCTCCTGATGTGTCCCTGGTGAATCCTCTGTGACTAGCACTATATGTACTTGTCCCCAGGTCATGATATAATGCTTGGAATCATCTTCTAGGGTCCCTGGGTGAGGGACAAAGTGAAGCTCTTCAACAGGTCTCCGCTGGTGTTCCCTGGGGTTGGTTGCTTCTTTGGCTACACCTGTGGGGTAGAACAAGTACTTAACTGGCTTTCGCCCATAACCATTGCTTGCCTATGGACTTTTCCCTAATATTTCCTATGGGTAAGCTTTTACAACATTTTAAACTCCTCTTAAAGTTATTAAAAATGGTACTTACTTGAACTGGGTCTCTAGAATTTTACCCAGGACTGGATTGTTAGCTGATACCTGTGATCTATTAAGGACTTTAAATCAATGCACTGAACTCCTGTCCATTGACATGTTTTGTGTTAATGTATCTAACATTGTTACATTGTATTCAAGCATTTCTAGGATTGTTTTGAGACCATGAAGGTCTGGCATTGTAATCTAGCTGACTTCTGGTGATCCTCTGGGCATTGTTTAACCCATTCAATTCATCTCTCTGTACTATGTTTTACATGTGGTTTCTTGTACTCTATATTAGACTGTGTTTAGAAATACTGTAAACATTCATGCATTGGCATTTGTGGGTCCTGATCATGACTATACATATAGACTTACAGATTGCTCCAAAGAACCTCAAGATGACAAATGTTTAATTTTCATTAGAAAGAAAATAGGTGGGGTGGTGCTGTGGAGAAGCCCAAGATGGCTGCCTAGCCTTTCAGCTCCGTGCGGCCTCGGCGTTCATCTGCTCCCATCTGCGGTTCCCGACATTGTGAAGGACTATCGGCTGGCCGAGCTGTTTCTGCCACTGCACTGGACATTTTGTGCGATTTTGGACTCGATCGGCCCACCTGGGACCTGGCTGGCGGCCCTGTCGGATTTGGGCCTAGTATTCCACCTGGCCCCGGCGGTTGCCTAACATCCGGCCCTCCCGCCTGGCCTGCCTGATTCCTGGGTCCCCTCTCCGCTCCTGCTTCCCGCCGCTCTGTGGAAATGCAGCGGATGCCTGGAGGTCCTGCTGCGGACGCCACCACGCTGTGAATGCCCCCTGCTGCGTCAGTGATCATCGTGGCCTCCCCGGCGCCGACAACACGGAGGATTTTATCGCCCCACTGCCGCGGCGGACCAGGTGAGCGGGGGCTGGATCGGTGGGCGTTGAGACTTCTGCCCGCTGTGTGCGACCTTGCGGGCCAGTACTGTCATAAGGTAGCGCCCCTCACCATACTGTCTGCCCACTTTCCCGCTGACATTTTCGCTGCCTCTGCCCTCCTGAGAAAGATCCCGCTGGCCCCCCCGTGCAACCTGTACACATGAGGAGGCCGCGAACACTCGCCATCACAGCCTTGTCGCTCCACCGTTGACTCTCTGCTATCTGTGGTGGCCCCCCAACTGCCCCCAACCGCCTACCGCCACCGAAGGACACTACGGTTGAGCCTGCCGGCCCCTGCCCTTCTCAGTTCTCCATCCTACTCATAAGTGGGCCCTCACTGTAACCGGGCCCACCACAGCGACAATGCCTAGCAGACACAAGGCGGGGGGTTTAAGGAGGTACAATGGACAAGTACGCTAAAGCGGTCCCAGGACGAACCAGACTTGATCCTGCACCGAGTGGTCGGAGCCCCTGACCTCACCCTACTAATGGAATCTATGGCTAAAAACTTCACCTCCTTCCATGAAAAACTAGACGACATCAATGCTAATATTGCCTCGCTAAAGGCTCGAGTAGACCAGGCGGGATCGAGGATCACTGAGCCTGAAAATAGGATCTCGGTGAACCAAAATGGCATTAACGCGCTCCAGGACACTGTGGCCTCCCTAACGCGCAACATGAAAAAAGTGTCAAGGCGAAGTGTGACGATTTGGAGTCGCGCTCCCGTAGGAACAACTTGCGCATCATCGGGGTCCCTGAGAATACCCTTAAGGGGCGGATGGAGGACGCAGTGGAGAAACTCCTCTAAGACCTGCTGGATGACCCTGCCCTGTCACCGTATTTCACAGTCGAGCAGGCTCATCGGGCCCTGTTACAGCGCCCCAGACCCGGCGACATCCCCAGACCCATTATCGCCAAGATACTCAACTACCGCGACAGAGATCTCATCCTCTGCCTGTCGCGGGAAAAGGGAGACCTGCGATTTGAGGCCCATACTGTTGCAATATTCCCAAACTTCTCGCTGGCGGTGCAGCAGGAGAGGCGCCAGTTCTTAGGCGTCAAGAAGCTGCTCAGGGAGCGCAACGTCCCCTACGCCATCCTGTTCCCGGCACGGATAAAGTTTACCCATGATGGCAAGATCTTCTTCTTCACTGTCCCTGACAAAGCAGCGAAGTTCATTGAATTACATATACCTCTTCCTGGGCCGCGAGGCGACCACGCGCCATATACTGCACAGCCCACGATGTTATAAAAATGTCCACGGATCCATGACTTTCGATGTGTTGATGGCAACCCCACCGTGCCCACTCAGTAACTGCGGCCTCTTGTCATGTGTATGCGGGCCACAGGCTAGCTCCTAAACTGCTTATTTTGCCTTCTCCCCCACTTGGTTCCTGGAGCTATCCCTGTGCCCTACTCTCTCCTGCGATGTCAACCTGCCAGAGGGTACTCTCTGGTCTCAGAGGCTGTCTATGATACCCGTTAACCGCAACAACACATTCGGGACAGCATCTGCTGCCCAACATTAAGTCACAAATGCCGGCCGCACGGCACCAGCGCCCCCCCTGTTGCAGTTGCAATGTTTGCTTTCACTTTTACTTTGTTCCTTTTATTGACTGGCCCCTGTTGGGCTAGGATGTGGCCCTATTCACGTTGGATCTGGTCCTCTGACCTTTGATTTCTGGTCGGAGCAGGCCCAAGGAGCGCCATGTGTGTTCTTGGGTGGGAGGTCTGCACTGCATGTTGGGGTTGGCCAGTGAGGTTGGGGGGTGGTGAAGTTGGGGTTGAGTTAACAGTTAAAAACATGGCTGAGAGAGGCATGACTTCAACTCAACACTACTGCACACACGGCAAGTGCATAAGGAAAAATCCTAACAAATACTACCACTGGGATGTTCCATAATGTGACGCTATGGCTCTGAACATTGTCACATGGAATATCTGTGGCCTAAGCAATTTCACTAAGGCCCGCAGGATAACTGCCTATGCCCAGCGACATGGCGCCAAAATCCTCTTTCTCCAAGAAACCCATACTCTTGGGAGCCTAGCAGCATGTCTCGCCCCCACGTGGGGCAACAACAGATACTATACGAAGTACTCCACCCAATCCAGGGGGGTCCTAACTCTAATCAATAAATCAGTCCAGTTTTCCCTGCGCTCCAGCCATATTGACCCTGAGGGTAGATACGTGATCCTCCATTGCTCACTCGCTAATATGGAATGCCTCCTAGTGAACACATATGCCCCTAACTTTGATGCCCCTGAGTGCTTTGATGCCATCACCACCACGCTTCTGAAATATATTGGTATTCCCATCATATGGGGCGGTGACATGAATTTGATCCTAGACAAAGACCTGGATAGGTCCGGGACGGCCCGCAGAGCCCCTTCACGCGCAGCACATAGGTTACACGCCCATATAGACACACTGGATCTCAGGGATGTATGGAGAGCTCTCAACCCACAGGTTAGAGAGTACACATTTTACTCATCGGTACACGATAGCTTCTCCAGGATCGACCTTTTCCTCATATCGAGTTGCATGATGGGCAGGGTCACAGAGACCAAGATATTACCGCGCACCCTATTGGGCCACTCACCGGTAACACTTCAGATAACACTGGGACACGACCAGCCCCCTCGCTCCTCTTGGAGATTTAAGTCGGAGGCCCTGCTAGACATAGTCTTTAAAGCTGATATCCTAGCTGACATCAACACCTTCTTTGAGTGCAACAATAGGCATGACACCTCCGATGGAGTGCGCTGGGAGGCATTCAAGGTCTTCATCAGAGGGATGTGCATATCTAGAGAGGCTGGGGTCCTCAAAGCCATAAAAAATACCAGTCAGAAGTGAAATTAAAAGAGCTTGAGAGGGCATATGCCACCGCCCCTTCCCCGACCACACTGGCACAGATCAGAGCGGAATTAGAAACATTCGAGTCTCATGCCCTAAGAGAAGTTCGGTACTTCGCCCATCCTGTGGCGGCCAGGAAGTATGGTGAGGGGGATAGGCCGGGTAGGACTCTGTCCAGACTGGTCCGAACTGAGGGGGGCAGGAACCGCATTGATTGCGTCAAAGACACAGGAGGCACCATGTGCTGGTCTGTCCATGATATCCTTGGGACATTCACCGTGTTCTACACGACCCTGTATGTCCCCCAGCAAGAACACAGCCTGCAAGACACTGACGCCCTGCTAGATCAAATCCCCATGACCTTCCTCTCCCGCGCGACCAGCGACCTACTTGAAGCCCCTATCACCCTCGATGAGATAACCATGGTCATCTCGAACTGCCCTAAGGGCAAAGCGGCAGGCCCTGACGGCCTCACCTCAGAGTTTTATCGGGAGCATGTAGCCATTTTGGCACCCAGACTCCTGGAGGTGTGGAACGAATCTTTAGAGTTAAACATCCTACCCCAGTCCATGCGTGAGGCGCTTATAACTGTATTACCTAAGCCAGGTAAACCGTTGGATGAATGTGGGTCCTATAGGCCCCTTTCTCTGATCAACACTGACACAAAAATATTTTCCAAGATCATTGCCAATAGGTTTCTCCCCATTATGCTCCACTTAGTCGACCCCGACCAGAGTGGCTTTGTGCCCGGCAGATCCACCGCCCTTAATATCCGTCGCTTGTTAAATGTTCTGGCTAGAATTGACCCCAATGCACAGGCCGTGGCGGTCACCCTCGATGGCCAGAAGGCATTTGATATGGTGTCCTGGCAATACATGTGGGCGGTGCTCCACAAAATGGGAATTGGCCCACGCATGAGGTCGTACATCAAACTTCTCTACACAATTCCCGCAGCCAGACTCCTACTCAACTCCAGGGCCTCGGCCCCCTTTGCTCTCCACAGAGGTACCCGCCAGGGCTGCCCGTTTTCTCTGATACTCTTTGCGCTCGCTATAGAGCCCATGGCTGATAACGTTAGGGACAAACATACGCGTAAAGGTATACGTCTCCGTGATACTCCCGAGATCATTTCTCTATATGCCGACGACGTGCTCCTATATATTAGAGACCCGGCTGCCCACCTAGACCCGATATTGAGAGACATAACCAAAATTGCCACTTTCTCGGCTGTGGCGTAGCTTGCTGAGGCTCAAATGTTGAAATGGCGCAGTCTCCCACTCTCTCTGTCGGGTAGACTATCTCTAATCAAAATGATTATGGTCCCTAAATTTCTCTACGTCTTCACTAATGTGCCGATCTGGCCCGGAAAGCGATATTTCAGGAACCTACATGCTGCGTGTGCCCAATTTCTATGGCACTCGGGCGCGGTTCGTAAGAAATGGCAACACATGACTCTTCCCTATGGTAACGGGGGTTTCACTGCCCCCGATTTTGCTAAATACTGGACAGCCGCGCAGGCCCAACACGCCACATACTGGTACACGTTCTCCGACCCCCCGCCCCGCATGTGAAGCTCGAGAAACTAGCAAGAGAGAGTGTTAACACCCTTTCCCTCATTCTCCATCACACATATCACGCCGACGCCCCGGCAGACACTGTAGCGGCCACTGTCAGGGCCTGGAAATATATCTTGCAGACACAACCCGACTACAAATGGCTGCCCATATGGCAGTTCCCGGGCCGCAGCCCTACACATGATAAACTCTTAATGAAACACTGGCATGACCTGGGCTACCGGGCCCTGACCGACTTTTACCCCGACGGGAAGTTTATCACTCCGCAGACGCGGCACCCCGGACACTTGGGTACTGCGTTGGAACTACTACAATACTACAGGCTGAGGGCGGCGTTCCGCGCCTGGTGGCCCTTATACCCAGGTGAACCCCCAGACTCACCTGAGATCCATTACATATCCAACTCGGCTGGTGCTAGGGGGATAGTGTCTGTACAAATTGTTGATGGCCGGCCCCACAGACGTGCCAGTCAAGGCACGAGATACGTGGAGTGAGGAGCTGGGCCTCCCCATCACGGACGCAATGTGGGGGAAAATGTGCATACACACTCGAACCACCTCTCTGAATGCCAGACATAGGTGCATACAATACAAGCTCCTTAACAGACTATATTACACGCCTCAAAGACTGGACAGGTTTGCACACACCCAGGCCCGCACCTTCCCTAAGTGCGGGTCTCCTGCTGCAGATCACACTCATATGTTCTGGTCCTGTGATGCGCTGGGCCCATACTGGAAGGCCATAACTGAAGCTCTCTCAGATATCACAGCGTCCCGTATCCCTTCAGAACCCCTAGCTATACTGTTCGCCTGTGGGATAGCCTTGAGTTGAGGAAAATGTCTAGGTTTCTGAACGTTGCCACCATAACAGCCAAAAAATGCATTTTACACTGTTGGATGCGCCGATCCCCTCCTTCGTTTGAGATGTGGATGAGGGCACTCACCTGGACTCAAGCGTGCGAGGAGGACTACATCAATACCCTCCCGCTGACCTCCCGTCCCAGGAATGTGTGGACGGAATTTTGCACCTATTTAAATAACAAAGATGACTTAGAACTGCCGTCCTCCCCTCCTCCTGGTGATGTAAACTAATCCACTGCTGTGCCACTTGAATACGAACAATGGCCCCATCTGTACCTGGCTGGCATTCCCATGTATTGCATTACCATGTGTGTATATGTTACTCTTGCTATGCTGTACATTGTGTTGACTGTCTGTTCTCTCACCATGCCAATAAAGAAAAGTAAAAAAAAAAAAAAAGAAAATAGGTATATGTAAAATCAATTGGGGTTCCCAGACTAAGGGTAGTCCTTGCAGCTTATCTCGGCCTCCACGTAGGATCCCACCTCTTTAGCCCAATCGTCTCTATTCCTCGACAATCATTCTCAAAATACAGGTGGACTATCGCCAGGTGACCACTACTGTCTGGATCTATCCCTTACCCTAAATGGGGAGGGGATCTATTTGGCCTGGGCTTACCTAACTCTTCGTCTCAGGGACTACCTAAGGGACCTAATGGGCTGGTTGTTCTCTTTCTTTGCTTTCATTGTGTAATTCCACAGATTCTCCTCACTCCCATCCCATCTCTCTCTCACACCTGTCCCCCTTCTCTCGCTGTCTGTCTCTCTTTTCTCTCCACACTCTTCCAGTGATCTTACTGGTCTCTCTCAATTCTCCACCCTCTAACTGGTCCCGCGCATCTCCTACACTCTGCTTCCTTGTCTTGCCTCTCTCCCTCTATCTCTCTCTCCCCCCACTCTGTCTCCTGTTCTTGCCACTCTCTTGCTCTCTCACTCTCCTTCCATCTCGGCCTGCCAAATGCCTCCTGGTCTACCCAACTCTCCCCACTACACCTGCCTCTACTCTCCACTACACTCCTGTCTCTCTTTCACATCCTCCTCATACATGGTCTTACACACACCGACTCTTAACCCCTCCTTCTCTCTACCCTTCCCCCGGTTAATCTCTTACTCACAAACAAACAACTCAGTTGGTACCACGCACTCGGACCCAACGCATTCCCTTCACTTAATACTCCAACAGCTGACCCCACCTATGTCTCCACCTGGTACAACTGCCTAGCTGGTCTCTTCATCCACCTCCTCTGCTCTTGACTTCAACCTAACACCTTTCATCTGCTTTGCATCGGCTCGATTTTTATAGCCCCCTTCTGCATGTCTGAACCCTCTCCTGGTATACCATTGGCTATTTACGTCAGATGTTCCCCTTGGCCAATCGGTAGCTGAGCTGTTCTCCTGAGGGCCGAGACCTTCCTGGGAACTCTTTAAGAAGGCTTCTGGCCCTGCCTCCTTTTCAATCTTAATTCTTATGCATGCTGCCATGTGCTCAGGCTGCTTTTTTCCCTCTGATTCTCTCCAGAAATTGGTGAGTTTTACTTCCAACTGGGTCTGGGGAGGATTTCTGGGTATTCACTCTTCCCCTGCAGTCTCTTTCCCTTCTCAGCCCTATTCCTGTTAATCCCCCGCCCCTCCCATTCTCCTAGTCTCTGTTTGAGGTTTGTGGGTTGGCTGCTGGGTGTCTCATTCCTTTTGGGAGGGGGCAATTCCAGTCAATATACAATTTTGGGCATTAATCCATTCCTCTTACTCTGGGGCAGCAATCCAGGTAACGCATATAAGAACTCTAGCTGTTGCTTTTTTCCAGTCTCCCGCTGCTTGCTCTTGTTTCCTTGGCTCCTGAATTTCTGTCAGGATTCGCAAGGGTTAGTTGTTCTCAGGCCATGGAATGTTCTGTAAAAGAAGGAAAAGAGACCTGGCAAGAGGAAGAGGCTGATAAATATTAAATGGTGGTATCAATCGCTATGTACCTTTTCAAGCACTGATAGGCCACCTCCTGCATGTTGCAATGGGCCCCCAGGTACCCCTAACAGGGGCAGAACCATGACCCTGTCACACTAAGTAATGTCTGTCGCCTATGTCTAGGGATCCTTTTTCCTCCTCACCCCTTAGCATTATTATGTACTGAGTTTATCAATAGGTCCAAATCATACATTTGGTTGGAGTGGGAAGTGTCTGTCCGAAGACCCTTTAATGTTTTTATACATCTATTGGAGTAGTGTATTCAAAGAAAATACATTTTTGAACTTTGTGTGATTTATTTGTAACACTAGAAGGGGTATATATCTTTCAATTTATCTGTGCAGAGGCTTTTTTGGGTAATATCTATTTGGATTGTAGGGGGGACCTTCTCGCCTCCGTTCCGTGAAGCCAAGATTGCTCTTCTATTTCTACCCATAGAGCGTTTGGTCCACCTTTTGGTTGTAACTCTGGCTTACCCTTAGGATAAATGGTTTCACAAAAATAGCCTGAGGGCTGTGGAACCATCTCCTTAAAATTTAGCAACACATAAGCATCCTGTCATAGATACTAAAAGTCAAGCCAAAACAATATATCCAATAATTATTTGATATGACTCAGACACAAACCACACTTTAGAATTCATATAGTTTGGTAGATAGGACTAACAGCACACATTAGAATGTGCACAGTTTAAATAGCTGACTGCAACGATAACTTTAACTGGGGGTGGGGTGTGACTAATATATTAGATAGTTTTACAAAGGTAGCGGGCGCCCCTCTCTCGCAAGAACAGACATGATAACCTGTTCAGTGGTTATTAACCACTTGAGAGTTCGCAGCCACTGCTTTTACTCACTATGCCTTTCACAGATGGGAAATATCCATTTGCATATCAGTCTTTGTCATGCCCAGGGGCAGTCCAGCACCGAAATACAATGGCAATTCCAATCTGAACGAGAGTACCACCAGCAACCCCATACACGTGTTTCACCCTTGTTGGGGATCATCAGTGAGGTGAAGCTGATGCCTCTCTAAGCACAGTGAGAGGGAGACCACGTCTGGTTGCCCCCAGGAGACCTAGGGTTACCAATCCCAGGTTCCTTAAAAAATAGTTTTACAAAGGTAGCGGGCGCCCCTCTCTCGCAAGAACAGACATGATAACCTGTTCAGTGGTTATTAACCACTTGAGAGTTCGCAGCCACTGCTTTTACTCACTATGCCTTTCACAGATGGGAAATATCCATTTGCATATCAGTCTTTGTCCTGCCCAGGGGCAGTCCAGCACCGAAATACAATGGCAATTCCAATCTGAACGAGAGTACCACCAGCAACCCCATACACGTGTTTCACCCTTGTTGGGGATCATCAGTGAGGTGAAGCTGATGCCTCTCTAAGCACAGTGAGAGGGAGACCACGTCTGGTTGCCCCCAGGAGACCTAGGGTTACCAATCCCAGGTTCCTTAAAATATAGTTTTACAAAGGTAGCGGACGCCCCTCTCTCGCAAGAACAGACATGATAACCTGTTCAGTGGTTATTAACCACTTGAGAGTTCGCAGCCACTGCTTTTACTCACTATGCCTTTCACAGATGGGAAATATCCATTTGCATATCAGTCTTTGTCCTGCCCAGGGGCAGTCCAGCACCGAAATACAATGGCAATTCCAATCTGAACGAGAGTACCACCAGCAACCCCATACACGTGTTTCACCCTTGTTGGGGATCATCAGTGAGGTGAAGCTGATGCCTCTCTAAGCACAGTGAGAGGGAGACCACGTCTGGTTGCCCCCAGGAGACCTAGGGTTACCAATCCCAGGTTCCTTAAAAAATAGTTTTACAAAGGTAGCGGGCGCCCCTCTCTCGCAAGAACAGACATGATAACCTGTTCAGTGGTTATTAACCACTTGAGAGTTCGCAGCCACTGCTTTTACTCACTATGCCTTTCACAGATGGGAAATATCCATTTGCATATCAGTCTTTGTCCTGCCCAGGGGCAGTCCAGCACCGAAATACAATGGCAATTCCAATCTGAACGAGAGTACCACCAGCAACCCCATACACGTGTTTCACCCTTGTTGGGGATCATCAGTGAGGTGAAGCTGATGCCTCTCTAAGCACAGTGAGAGGGAGACCACGTCTGGTTGCCCCCAGGAGACCTAGGGTTACCAATCCCAGGTTCCTTAAAAAATAGTTTTACAAAGGTAGCGGGCGCCCCTCTCTCGCAAGAACAGACATGATAACCTGTTCAGTGGTTATTAACCACTTGAGAGTTCGCAGCCACTGCTTTTACTCACTATGCCTTTCACAGATGGGAAATATCCATTTGCATATCAGTCTTTGTCCTGCCCAGGGGCAGTCCAGCACCGAAATACAATGGCAATTCCAATCTGAACGAGAGTACCACCAGCAACCCCATACACGTGTTTCACCCTTGTTGGGGATCATCAGTGAGGTGAAGCTGATGCCTCTCTAAGCACAGTGAGAGGGAGACCACGTCTGGTTGCCCCCAGGAGACCTAGGGTTACCAATCCCAGGTTCCTTAAAAAATAGTTTTACAAAGGTAGCGGGCGCCCCTCTCTCGCAAGAACAGACATGATAACCTGTTCAGTGGTTATTAACCACTTGAGAGTTCGCAGCCACTGCTTTTACTCACTATGCCTTTCACAGATGGGAAATATCCATTTGCATATCAGTCTTTGTCCTGCCCAGGGGCAGTCCAGCACCGAAATACAATGGCAATTCCAAACTGAACGAGAGTACCACCAGCAACCCCATACACGTGTTTCACCCTTGTTGGGGATCATCAGTGAGGTGAAGCTGATGCCTCTCTAAGCACAGTGAGAGGGAGACCACGTCTGGTTGCCCCCAGGAGACCTAGGGTTACCAATCCCAGGTTCCTTAAAAAATAGTTTTACAAAGGTAGCGGGCGCCCCTCTCTCGCAAGAACAGACATGATAACCTGTTCAGTGGTTATTAACCACTTGAGAGTTCGCAGCCACTGCTTTTACTCACTATGCCTTTCACAGATGGGAAATATCCATTTGCATATCAGTCTTTGTCCTGCCCAGGGGCAGTCCAGCACCGAAATACAATGGCAATTCCAATCTGAACGAGAGTACCACCAGCAACCCCATACACGTGTTTCACCCTTGTTGGGGATCATCAGTGAGGTGAAGCTGATGCCTCTCTAAGCACAGTGAGAGGGAGACCACGTCTGGTTGCCCCCAGGAGACCTAGGGTTACCAATCCCAGGTTCCTTAAAAAATAGTTTTACAAAGGTAGCGGGCGCCCCTCTCTCGCAAGAACAGACATGATAACCTGTTCAGTGGTTATTAACCACTTGAGAGTTCGCAGCCACTGCTTTTACTCACTATGCCTTTCACAGATGGGAAATATCCATTTGCATATCAGTCTTTGTCCTGCCCAGGGGCAGTCCAGCACCGAAATACAATGGCAATTCCAATCTGAACGAGAGTACCACCAGCAACCCCATACACGTGTTTCACCCTTGTTGGGGATCATCAGTGAGGTGAAGCTGATGCCTCTCTAAGCACAGTGAGAGGGAGACCACGTCTGGTTGCCCCCAGGAGACCTAGGGTTACCAATCCCAGGTTCCTTAAAAAATAGTTTTACAAAGGTAGCGGGCGCCCCTCTCTCGCAAGAACAGACATGATAACCTGTTCAGTGGTTATTAACCACTTGAGAGTTCGCAGCCACTGCTTTTACTCACTATGCCTTTCACAGATGGGAAATATCCATTTGCATATCAGTCTTTGTCCTGCCCAGGGGCAGTCCAGCACCGAAATACAATGGCAATTCCAATCTGAACGAGAGTACCACCAGCAACCCCATACACGTGTTTCATCATATATTAGATAGGCCTTGTAATGTTATGAGGTAAAACCAACACTCACATAACTGAGCTTAATCAGTCCAAGGTATTTCATAGTCACAGAGATCCCCAACGTTCAAGGGAAATAGCCAGGTTTTGCTCACTCCCAGGTTGATAGTAAAATATTTCCAAGTTCTCCCTTACAAAGCAATGAGGCAAACAATTGCAGTAGTACCTCAGTCCAATACATTCAATAAAACAAAGTTAGTTTTCCCATGTCTGGGAGGTACAGCTATGTATCGGTTGAGGTATCTCAGATTAGATGCTCATGGCTAAAGTTCCAGCACCAAACGTCATGACCGCATAGCTACAGGGTAGGACTTTCCGGCTTTTAGAATGGATGGGAAACACTGTGGTATCAAAACAAGAATGCAACCATGCCCCACAAACCTCGATCAAGACAAATACCTCAGGTAAGGGCAGTTGGGAACAAGAGCTCTCACCATACATTTTGGATTTTGAGGTCCAGGGGCTACAGGGGCAGATCAAAGATATCTCAGCGGCAAGGTGTTCGCCTTGGAAGCATGAAGGCACGAAGCAACACCGGTTCGATCCCCGGGTCCGCGCTTAAAAACCTCTGGGTTTTTAAGCAAGTTATAAATATGCAACTAAGACAAAAAAAACTATTCCTGTAACAGCACCTTGATGCCCGCGGACTGTGTGAGCGCTTTAAAAATGCAAATAAATAAATAAATTATTTTAGTAACAACTTTGACTGGTAGGTCCTGTGATTCGTCAGTTCCGATCGAGAGTCAGCAACCATTTGGAAATGAATCACCATCTAGCTGAACTTGACTGAAGCTGCAGAAAGGTCTCTGCAATGACTCTTGTGAAATTGGAGAAACACTAATGAGCAGTTAATAGATCCCATTCAGGGTCTGCAGGCAGAAGGAAAACGTACCACAGGACATAGGCTCCACAATGACTCCCCTTCTCGGTAGAGGGCAATAACAGCAGAGCAACATGGTGCCAGTTTTATGACAAGGATGCACAGCAAGATTCACAGTATTTGTTTGCACAACATCCCACCGACAGGGGGACCCCCACTACAGATGATGTGCTCCACATACAAGACTCAAGGAAGAGGCCCTCTGTGATGCAAGACAATGAACTGGCTGAGCCTACCATCTCAAGGGAGTGATGCTGCGGGAGGTTTCCATTGTCAATTGAAGAGCAGAGCTTCGTCTTGCAGTAAATAGCCTGGCCATGATGTTTCCAACAACTGACCTCTGGTGTTTCTCTATAGCTACTTAATCTTTCGATACTTAGCTCCAGTGGTCCACTGACAAATGGCTCCAGATGCTATCTTAATATGTAAATTGCTGGGCTAGGTAGCTCCATGGAAGGACCGGCTACATTCAAACTATCAGGATCTCTAATTTTGGACTGTCATTTAAGGTGAAGCAATTCCTCACTTAAGGGTTGGAATGTGTGCCCATCGCCCAATCCAAACCAGTTGCATTCAAAGAGGATGATTTGCAGGCTACAGCCAGAGTTACGCAGATCCACCACACCCCCCCTCTTTCCCCTTGCACTTGCTCGCCAACACCCATGGGGGTACCCCACTCCTGCACTTCTCTGTCTAACCCTCGACCTGCAATTATCACCTTGTCATGCACTTGCACGGTATGATTGTCACAAGGCCATTGAGTCATATATGGTCACCGGGGGTCCGGGAAGACATTCCCAATCGTGAGATTCCAACCCTGGTTTGAGGCCGTTCTCGAGAGAGTTGGTCAACTCTTGAGGGAGGGCAACTTTCTTACGATTACAGAATTGGAGGAGACATTGGGAGTGGGCTCCCTGCCAGTTTTTCCCTTTCTTCAACTTAAAGGAATCATGATAGGGGCAAGATGAAGTAGAAGATCCAGAGGGATCTTACCCCCTTTGAAGAACTCCTAAACAGCAGGACAGAATCTAAAGGCCTAATCTCAGCCATGTACAGACTGCTAATAGAAGCTGGAAATGGGTCGACTTTAAATCTGAAGATTAGGTGGGAAAGCGATCTTGGTGTGGAAATAGACCCTGACTTGTGGAGGAAAATATGTAAAGGGACCTCACAAATATTGATCTCGAGTCAGTACAAGTTTCACGCCATTAAGCTATTACACAGATGGCAATATGATCCGCACAGATTGTCTAAAATGTTTCAGTGAACGAGTCCCCTCTGCTTGCGCCAATGTGGAGAGGGCGCATTATTGGCATATGTGGTGGGGGTGCCCCCGTATCAAGATGTTTTGGGATGAGGTCCTGGGATGGATCAAGAGATTTGATGGGATCCTTATACTGTTTGGGATTGAGGATTGTGAAGGAGAATTTAGGAGGGTGTCTGGGATAACGGTCCCACTCCTTCTAGCTTCAAGGTCCTGCCTTGTGAGGCGCTGGAAAGCCGCTGTGGTACCAGGTAAGACTTTCAGACTGTGTCCCAATTAGGCGGGCAAAGCCACTGAACGATAATGAATGGAGACACTGTCCACATGCCACGACCAAGAGAATAACGGAAAAAGATCAAAGCAAGAGGAGACACTGTTCCAGCGGGAGGAGGGGAGAGAGGGTTGCTATGCAAAAAAAGATACAGGATGGTTTAAGGGTGGGGATGAAAGTTAACAGTTGATATTCACAATATATAATGTCTTTGTACTGTTTAAAATGTTATTGAAATCTCAATAAAAAAAATAAAAAATAGAAAACCCTCTCTCGACCCCACCCTGCTTACCAACTAACGCCCCATTACGACAGTACCCTACCTCCTGAAAAGTCCACAATCTACTTGGCACGCGTCAATTTGGATTCAGACCTAGAACAGTATGGAGTCTGCCCTCCTTGACCTTAAAATTCGACACAATAACATTTGTGATGCATGGGATGTAACCATCCTCCTCTTAATTGACCTTTCTGCAGCATTCGATCTTGTGGATCCCAATATCCTATGTCACCACCTCACCGTCATGTTCAACCTTTCCCTCGGGTGAAAGCAATGTTCGGGTCGGGTCGAGGAGCTGTGTCCAACCCTTTCCAGTGGAGAAATGCAGCAGGCACTGATGCAGGACTCTTCAAGGTGCTCTACCATGGCCGGTTCCAGCGACAGCTACCAACACACAGACGACAGCAGGTGTCTCAGTAGTCACGAACAAAGGAAGCCTCCCAGAACAGCACCCGTCGATGCTGAAACAAGGCAGGAAGGCGACTTGTAGGACGAGCTGGAGACCCCCGGAATTACAGGCCAAATGCGGAGTGGCAATGCATCAAGCACGATAGCCCAAAACAGAGCTGGTCAGTCCACCGGGTGGTCTAGGGATGCATTAAAAGGTTCTAGACTGCAGGATCGTGAGAAGGTGTAGAGACTGGTTGCTCCCACCAGTCCAAAGGGTCAAAGCTCAAGCAAGGGTCTCTAGGGATCAGGTAGTCAGCAGGGCTTCCCTGGGACGGCAGCAAGTATGGTCGCCGGGCTTCTTCAGGATTCAACCTTGGGTCTTTTGCCGTCTGCACGGCTACACAGGATACTTTGCTCTTCTTCCGATCTCCTGCAATGGCTGCAGGACTCCTCTTCTTATCCCAAATCCATGTGAGTGATCAAACTCAGCACTCCAATAGAAAGATCTGCCCCACACATGCACACCAGCAGTGGTCCAACCAGCAACCGCAATGGGGCTGACTCATGCATGCACCCTAGACATACTGACACCAGTATGTGGATTGGGACCAGACACATGGCATGCACTAGCCCGAAAAAACAGTGCTTTCCTGAGGCAAAAGCATGATCATAAAAGGGAATTCCTGACTTGAGAGGGCAGGAAGAAGGCCAAAGAATAACATGACCAAAGAACAAGTGAAAAGACTTGTGGCATGACCATTTTAGGACACTAGACACAGTTAGTAACCAAACGTAGTAAACGTGAATGAGCTAACAAAAAATATAGAAAAAATGATCAAAATGTAACGGCTGCCACCAGTAAGGCACATTTTAAAGTAACCAAAAGTCCCTTTGGTGTAGGTTTAGGGTAAGTATCACCATTTCACTGCATAGAAAGATGCTTTGCGCAGTATGAAAATGTTACCCAAACACATAATAAGTCAAAAGACAAAAGGGAAACATAGGCCCTCATTACAACTTTGCCGGTCCGGAAACAACAGTGCCCGTAAACTTACCGGCACCGTTGTTTACGAACTGACAAAATACAAGTCTGGTGGGTGGGTGCCCTCCCTCCTGGCAGGCCTGACTTGCCGGGCGCGGACCGGCTCCCGCCCACAGACTATCACGGAAGCACTGGCACCGTTATTAACAGTGCTTCCATGTTCCCTATTCCCATTGAGTCCTATCGGACTCAATGGGAATGGGGAACAACAGGTTACCAGTGCCTGACTTACCGGCCGCCGGGGTTGTAATACCCCGGTGTGACCGGCAAGTCAGGCGCCGGTAACTGTTTACGGGTCCGGCAGCTACCTGCCGGTTTTACTGGCGTTGGCAATGGACTCCCACGGGACATCCTTTTGGAAAGCAACAGCAGTAGCTTTACCACAGACTAGATGTGCATGGATGCTCTTCGGTGGTTGAAAGGCCTTGGATGCTATAGGCTTCTGAAAACATGAGGCAATCCAGAGGGGAAATGTTGCTTTGGAAGTTGGTTTCCCCTTCAGGTCTCCGAATGTGAGAAAGAGTTGTGAGGAGCTTCTGAGTTCACTCGTTCTATCGAGGTAAAATTTCAGGGCTCGCCTGACGTTCAAGTTGTGTAAAACTCTCTCTGCATCAGATGCCGGGTTAGGAAAGAAGACCGGTAAGGAGACCGAGTGGATCAAATGAAAATCGGTAACCACCTTAGACAGGAAGGAAGGATGAGTGCGAAGCAAAACCATATCCCCGTGGAAAGTAAGGAACGGATGTTCCACGGAAAGAGCTTGGAGCTCACTAACTCGCCTCGCTGATGTTATTGCAATCAGAAAGGCAACTTTCCAAGAAAGGTACCTAAGATCGGTAGTGGCCATGGGTTCAAAAGACTTATGGCATAACGCCCGCCGGGAAGAAATGAAGAGACCCGCAAAATGCCTTTTGGTGACTGGACTAGTCAATGAAAAGGAACATCTGTTCGTGGACAGGTAGGCCACAATAGCGGATAAGTAAGTTCTGCATAACAGAACATGGATGCCAGAAACAGCCAGATGAGACACAAAAGATAGAACGGTGTCAACCGAAGGTGGCCTGGGATCGAGCTGTTTAGCTAAACACAATGGCAAAACCAGAGCCATTTGCTCCTGTACTGAGCCCTCGTAGAAGGCTTCCTGGCCGCTTGGATAATGCACACATTGTCTTTGGACAAATAGAACCGTGTTAGCAATCTGAACTCAGGCCGTAGGCCGCAAAGCTGAACGATTGTGGGGAGCGGTGCCACATCTGGTGAACGCTCTGAAGAAGCAGGTTGTGAATCTGTGGCAATCTGACCAGGGAAGTTCCGACAGATGCTGTAGTTCCGAAAACCAGAATCTGACTGGCCACCAAGGAGCCTGAACAGGAGAGTGAAGTTCGATGTGCTCCTGAGCTTGTAGAGCGACCAATGGATCAGAGTTAATGAAGGAAAAGCACAAGCTTTCATGCTGTCCCACGAGACCTCGAGGGCATCACCCAGGGAGGACGCTCTGAGCCCATCCCTGGACGCATAAAGAGGCAGGTTCTTGTTTGAAGAAGTTGCAAAGAAGTCCACCTCAGGAGTGCCCCATTGATGAAAAATGTTGGCGAGGACATTGCTGTTTATCTCCCACTCATAACTGTTGACGACTGGCGACTGAGTGAATCTGCGGCCACATTGATGTGACCCCGGATGTGTACAGCCTGAAGCCAAACATTGCTCTGGATGTCCCAGTCCCGACTTTGTATGGCAAGTTCCACAAGGACAGAGGACTTGGGGCCGCCCTGCTTGTTGATGTAAAACATTGCCACTGAATTGTCCGTGCGAACACGAACTACACTGTTGCTGTAAGGGAGGTATTCAAAATGGCCACCATGGTCCATAGAGGTTGGCCGGTATTTTGTCAACACCTGGGGCGAGCCGCATCACAGGAGCAAGTGAGGTAATAGTCTCAGGGGAGTCAGGGGCCTTGTGTGTCATCTTAGCCTTGAACCAAGTAACCTCGGCAGAGCCGGTACTGGCATATCTAGGGTGTTTAATCGACACATTAGGGACTGCCCCTGAATTAGCCTCCAGTGGAGGATCCTCGGCAGAGCCGGTACTGGAAGACCTGTGGTGAGTGACCGCCTTCTTTTACCCCCTCAACAGAACTGGTGTCTCCATGGCCGTGCGCGTGGGAAGGCTGAGGGATATACCTTACAGTCAAGACCCTCGATGAGGGGCCCTCAATTCTGTTGGTGTCTGATTTAGCCCCAAGAAGGGGAACCTCAGGTTTAATCCTGGTCCATATAGCCACCTTGAGAGGGGCCTCGAGCCGAGACTCTGTACAGTTAGCTCCAGATACGGAAGTCTCAGGGCAAACCCTGGTATCCAGAGCCACAGACGAACTGGGCTCAACGTTAGCCCCCAAACGGGGAACCTCGGAAGATCCGGTTTTGGCAGACCCGCTGTGGGGGCCTTCGGAGGAGTCTCCGGTGCGCCTCGCCGAGCTGAGACCAAAAGGGAGCACCTGGTACATAAAATGTTCCCCTTCCAGAGAGAACTGCAGATATTTCCGATGCGGCCTCCATATCAGGATGTGCATGTAAGCATTCTGACTGTCCACTACACTGAGCCAGTTGCCCTTCCGAAGAGAGGACTTGGGAAAAATCGAGGGTAGTGCACAGGCCAGCCTAGTTGGGTTTGGGCATTGTGAACAGACAAGAGTAGAAGCCCTCCCCTTTGCTCCCCGAGGGCACTGGTTCCATCGCCTTGAGGTCTAGAACTTTCTGTACCTCGGCACTGAGGGAGGGCATCCGAATCTGTCGGAAGGGAGGGTTGCAAGGGAGAATTCTCATTCAATGGCAAATTTCCCTTATCTAGTGAGTCCCCCAGAAGCTTTGCTGGATCTCTGGAGTTTATTTTTCCACTTGGCAAGTGTGTACCCCTTTCTTTCCACTCTTACCTGTGTTTTGCCATGTGTATTTCATCCGTTTTTGTGATTGTGGACTCTGGAGTACACCACTTCAGTAGCCCCCTTCTTTTGTGTGTGACACAGCACCTTCAGTGCAGTGACACAGGGTTGTCTTTTAGACTCCCCACCGACTCCATTTCTGAGGCTGACTACTGTCCCCCAGAAAAGGGTAAAGTTGCCATTAACTTTAGTTAGTCATTTAACCAGAGATCCAGTACACCCCATCTTACATGGAGTACTGGAAAGGGCTAATCCTTAGCCCTTTTTATCTGTACCTCCTAGAGCATTGTTTCGCTTTTAACATTTAGACTTGGCTGGTGGCAGTGGTATCTACCCTAACTTTTCTACCGCGATTATACTATATAAACGTGGTATTGTTTTAGGCTATTATATTAGCCTCGAACTTAAACCCGCCTGACCAAATACTTTTTCTTTTGGCTCCGGTTGGGTTTATTCGCCATTTCTTTTTGTTAAAGTCCTTCTTGTGTTTTACTTTGCGTGGCAAACCAGGTTTGCCTCCTTTGTTCACTGTCTTTTGGCGGGCTTCTGCCCAGAAGCCCTCCTCTAGGCGCCTGGGTGTCTAGGTGGGCTGAATGTGAGGGAAGGGTGTAGTCACCCCCTGCACAGGGTATCCTAGGAAACCCAAGTCGCAGTTTGCCATGATTGGCTGAGGTGGTTGTCCAGGCCGGACAAGCCCCCTGCTGCGTGATTGACAGCCAGGCTGTGTGAATGGGGGATTTTCGCATAAAAGACAGGTCTCTTTGGTCTGGAAGTCAGAGTCGCCACTGGAACTACAAGGAACCGAAGAGAAGCGGAGAAGAAGTCGACTGCTTCAACTATCCCGTCCCGGTGAAGCCCTGCTGCAGTTCTGAGCTATCTACCCTTCGACGACTAGAGAAGATCCAGTCCGGAGTCTTCTTCCCTTGAACTTGGTGGGGATAACCAGCACATCTTCTACAGCCAGAGGATCCTCTTCTTGGTCGAAATCGCTGCACCCTGCTGTAGTGGTCTGGATAGCCACCTGAAGAGCGTCTCCTGTTTTTAAGGAGCGCACCTTTTATTCACCGTCACTGCTGCCGGCTTCAGCCCTGTGTGGTGCAGACCCCTCCAGACGTCCTCCTTCGGATCGAAGCTCCAGGAACCGAGGGTCTGCAGGAACCTACCAGGAACAACTGCCGTGGCACCAGCTTCTTCCTTGAATAAGGTACTGTGTTCTGCTTGAGGAATTTGGGTGAATCACTTTTCTTCGCCTCCAAGGCTTGCCCTTGTCTTCCCTCCTTCTTATAACTTTTGCTTCCTCTGTCGACAATATCTAAGTACTCCTGGCTACGCCGAATCGAGAACTATCTGATTGTATGATCCTCGACAACAGGAACCCGATTCCACTTGACACTGGCTCCGGCCTATTGACTTTTTTAAATCTCTGATTCTGTCTGACTTGACAAAAGTATTGCCTATGATTTTTGCCCCCAACTCTCTCTAGGTATCTCAGGTGCTAAGTGGGTTTTTGCCCCGGTAACATTTCTTGCCGCGGATACGCATTTCTTTAGTAAGACCGAACTGTCATCACTGTCAGAAAGTGATCGCAAGTGAATTCCCGGTAACGTCTTTTGTTTCATAACACTGGTCCGCTAAAACCCAGGGTACTTACCTTGAAGTATACCGTACAAAGTGAATTGGTTAGTTGTAGTGTATTTTACGTGTGGTTTTCGAATTAATAGAAGTGTCGCGTTTATAACAAATGGTTTAAAAATAAATGTACTTATATTTTTTACCTGAAACCTTGAGTGAGTGTTTGCTTGAGTCACAGTAATGGTGGTCCCTTTGTGTAATCTCTGCTACTGCTCATAGACTCTTGAGATAAGCCTGGCTGCTCCTCTAATGCTGCCACTTTAACATAGTAGTACAGGCTTGTACCAAAGGTAAAACTTGTATTGCCACCTGTAGTCGTAATTGTGTGTAGTGGTCCCTAAGGGCACTGCACAGGATTCTGCCTAACACTGGTGTACAGCGGTGAGGATTTGGAAGTAGAGTGATTACACTTAGAGTACTGCTGTTGCTTGGGTTCAACTACCCACAAGGCTAACAGCACTAATTCGATTTAACTAAGAAATTATGTAAAATATGGAAAACTACACTGAAGAGGGTCTTTTGAACTACACTGCTGAGGTTTTGAGAACCATGTGTAGGGAGAGGAGTCTCTCTGGTAAAGGAAAGACATCTGAATTGATTGCAAAGGTGATGGGAAAACAAAGTCTGGAGAGTGGGTCAGAAGGACCTACCCCTGCAGCAAATGTAGATACTGATGTTTCTGATTCTGAGAGTGTTAATTTTGAAGAAGTAGATGAGTCCTTGTTAGGAAACCCTACAACTCCTTTACCTGCTCAGAAAGCACAACCTCTGTCCACAGGGACCCCCACAGGTCCTAGACTTACTCCTGAATGTATTGCACTTGAGAAAATGAGACTTGAATTGGAAGTGAAACGTATTGATGCACAAACTGCCATGAAACATCAAGAGTTAAGGCTCAGAGAAATGGAGCTGAATCATGAACTAGAGATGAAGAGATTGTCTGTAGAAAATGCTTCTCTCCCAGAGTCTTCTAGGTCTTTCAGCCCTAAGAGACCCGGTATGCCAAAGGAAATGATTGGTATGTATGAGACTAAACTTGATGTTTTGGATTGGTTAGCAATGTTTGAGTACAATCATGGGATTCAAGGTATCTCAAGGGATCAGCTGATTCCCTGGCTTTTCTCTAGGCTTCACCCTGTTGCAAGTGATGCTGTAATGGAGTTGGGGGAGGAGGATAAGCAGGATTATGAGTGTGTGAAGCTAGCATTAATAGCTAGATTTGGGAAGACCCCTTCCCAGTATCTTAAGAGGTTTAGAACCCTCAAAAAGCATGATGGTACCCCTTGGGCTACCTGGGTGTGTGAATGTTTGAAAAACGTAGATGGTTGGGTTAAGGGTTACAAAGTGAACACTTATGAAGGTTTGAGGAATCTTGCAATATTGGAGTCTATTTCTGATGTCTGCTCCCCTGAGCTTAGACAGCACTTGGCTGATTCAAAGGAGATAGATCCTAAGGAACTGTTACGGTCACCTGGTATCCACGGGGACGCCACCCAGCCAGTTGGTCGTTGGTGCCCTTCCCAATGATTCTCTGGTGTGGTCTCGGTGTCGATGAGATTCTGCCTGGAAATTAAGACTATATTAGGACTGGGCGACCAAGGTAAGTTTTCCCCCACATCCCTTGTGTTTCCAGCCCCTCCAGGTTCTCTCCTCACCTGGTTGTCGGAATCGGTGGGCTCTCCGTCCTGCTCTCTGGGCAGGGCGTGTTGTCTTTTGTGGGCGCGGGTGGTCCAGTTACTTCACTGACTGCTGCCCTTGTAGTGTCTTTCAGGTAGATCTTATTGCGATTGATGGCATCGTAATTCTTGCATGCCTTTTCTCTGTTCTAAATGTCTCTTTTTTTATCTCCCTAGGAGCGCGGAGTGTCCGCTTGGAGAACTGGATATGCTGGTTCTCACCGGGGATCTGAAGGTGCGCTATAGTGCTATGATGCGGTAAGGAGGCGCTTTGTGTAGCGCAGCAATGTCTTGTCCTCACTGACCTGTGCTTTTCTCTTTTCGTAGTTCGCAGTGAGTTCCCAGCACAGATGGAGTTCCGGAGCTATGCCGGCCGAAAAGCAACCAACCAGGTAAGTCTTTAAGTGCTTTATGGTTGTAATGTCTCCACTACCTCCTTTAATGATGTCTTCCTCCTTTTCTCAGGTCCTTCGATCTGGGCGGTGAACTACTCCAACAGAGCTGCTCAGGAGCTGCGAGCAGTGAAGGATGATGAATGCAGGTAAGATTCTGCTGCTAACGATGATCTTGGTTTTTCTGCAGGTCCGGAATTCACCAGTCTCGTCAGAAAGCTGGACACGGTGAGCAAGAAGCAAAGTAACGCGAAGCGTGTTGTCTTGTTCGGTGTGGTTTAAATAGCCACTGTAAAGTAGTCCAGGTAAAGTATTCCCTAGGCCACCACACCCAAAACACTAGACCGCATAACTTGGTTCTAGGAATCAAGCTATGTGGATGCCTCCATGTTGGCTGAAAGCCTAAATAAAGTAGTTCCTCAAGCAGATGTCTTTCCTTACTGATGAGCCCGGCGCCAAAGGCACCAGGACTGGCCCCAAGAGGGCCTGAGAAGTGGATGCCAGGCCTTATTAGTGATCCGAGCCCTGATTCCACCTGGCCAATGGGCTTGCCAGTGGGGATCAGGGCAGAGGGTCGTGACAGAAACTAGCTAAGGCTGCTGACTTGTGGGTTGCCAACAGGGCTACTCACAAAGAATCTGTGGTAACTCAGAAAAAGGATGAGGGAAAGCAGCCAAAGAAAGACAACAAAGAGAATTCCAATAATTAAAATCCAGAAGAGGGCCCCAAACATAACCAGGGTAAGCCACAAGGGAAACCGAATCAGGCTAGTGTACCATCTCGTCCCAAACCAGATGGCGGTCAGAACAAACCCCCATACCAGAGAGCATTTGGAAAATGCTTTGTTTGTGGGCTGCCTGACCATGTGAAAGGAGATCCAATATGTAAGGGTAAACCTTCAGGGGTCAACACTGGGGGTCATTACGAGTTTGGAGGTAACCATGGGGCTATTAGCGCCATGGCTGCCTCCAAACCCTTACTGACTCTGCCCTGGTGAATGGAGCTATTACCGCCCCATTCCAAGATTGGCAGGGGCGGTAATTCCCCATTCACCAGGGCCCTTCCCCATTCCCATTTGAGCCCCCATAGGGCTCAAATGGGAATAGGGAAGGAGCTAATAACTGTACCGCAAATTGCGGTACCGTGATTAGCTCTAAGGTCCCTTTGCGGGTCCTGTCCTTAACGCCTGGTAAAATCAGGCGTTAAGGGAGGACCCGCAAAGGGAACTCATAGTAGGGCGGTAAGGGATTACCGGTACCGGTGCCCTTACCGGTACCGGTAATCCCTTACCGCCCGGGTCGTAATGAGGCCCACTGTCTCCTTAGCCTTCTCCCAGGTGGATGAAGTATCTATGACCAGTGGAAACTTTCAGTTACTAGCTGATGAGTCCATGAGAGTCTCAGCTAGTGTTTCTTTAGTGTCCTTGGGTCTTTGGGAACAACAGAACTTAGATGTCTACAACTCAATCCCAGATAATACTAAACAGTATTACAAAGATAGTGTTCTTGTTAATGGTCAGGTAACCCCTGCCATCAGAGACACTGGAGCCAGCATAACTGTGGTTGATGAATGTTTTTTCAAGGTGGAGGATGTGGCTAAGGCACCCAAACACCTGACCAAGTTAGCTGGAGGCACTGTGCAAATGGTTCCCCAGTTACCAGCTCTCATCCAGTGTAATGACATGACTGTCAAAATACCTGTAAGTGTGCAAAATAACGTACCTGGGAGGCTCCTGCTGGGTAATGACCTTAAAACTCTTGGAGTTGTGTCTAGTACCCCCAGGTCCCCAGCCGAAAAGCAGGAGCTCACTAGGTCTGCAAGGGAGAGAACCTTGAGAGGCTCTCCTGGGGACATGATAGAGGAAACTATCACCCCAAGTCCATAGGACTTACTTACTGCTATTGCAGGTCAGAGACAGACAAAGGGGAAACCCAAGTCTGCCAGCAAGAAATCAGCAAGCACCCCGGTGCCCAGAAGGACATCTCCAAGACTGTCCAAAGTCACATCTGTGACTCCTCCACCAGCTGAGGCTGAGTGTGAGGTTCAACCCTGTATGGTTCAACTAGATACTGAGGAATCAGATCTAGAAGAAGATCTTACTCTGGTAAGAAATCTTGACCCTGTTGACCATCCTGAGTTGCAGTCTTTACTGACAGAAGGTGGACCCAACAGGGAAGATTTCAGCAAGGGACAAAGAGAGTGTCCTACCTTGGAAGGTCTTCGCCTACAGGCAGCTTCTCAGCTCAATGGGACTGAGCCTGGGAAGTATAGGTTGCACTGGGAAGATGGCCTCTCCTACACTGAACCGGCTGAGTCAACCCCTGGAGACTGCAAAAAACGTGTAGTACCTCTAGTGAACCGACTCCAGTTTCTGCAATTAGCCAACGAGATACCTTTGGCTGGTCACTTAAGTTTTAAGACGACCAAGGAAAAGCTCTCTCTTTACTTCTACTGGGTCTAATAGCATTATCCACTTGTTGGAAATGGAGGCTTCTTACTAATTATGTAAAAATAATTTATCCGCTGCCTAACTCACTACTAATGGACATGAGGACAAGCATTGAAGCAATGCCCTCACCACCCTTAAATCAATATCGAGCTAAATTAGAGGCTATTTTAATTGACGTCAACATTTCGGTGGACGATGTACACATTAGACCATCTTATGCAAAAAAAAAGCTATTTGAAATGGATTGGTGCAAGACCATTGAACAAATAGGGCACTACAAATTGCACAAAGAATAGTATCTGTATACCAAGAAGCGTTTGCCCAGATACAACCATATAACGCTATTTCCCTGCAATCATACACGGAAGGCCTACTTATGGTTTAAACTAAATCTCTATTATACAAGAGAAAAGACATCGCACTGGGCTGTGAGATCCAAGGGAATAGCCAATAAGAATTGTAGATTCCCTTCGTGCACAGAATCTACTGAAACTCTGAAGCATCTAGTTCTATATTGTCCACACTTCAAGCACCTGAGATCTACACTTCTTATGGAATTTGTAAATATCAATTATGGCGATTGTCAAATATTCCTATGGGCCAGAATGATGCAAGGCACCCACAAACCCTTAATTTACGCAGTAGTGAGATTATGTAAATTAATAGCTAAAGAACTTGCGTTGTATTCTAATAACTGAAATGTCAAATGAGATATATCATTGTTATGCTTATCTAATTTCGAATTTGCATTGCTGGTACACTTCTAAAAAATCTTAAAACTTTTAAGTTGTAAATACTAAAGAATATGTTTAAACAAATTTAAGGAGCTATGTGCAACACTGATACTTTTATCTATTTACGTTCTTAATCACGATGATAAGCAATTGTATAATTTTGGCATGACATCGTATGTGATCTAAGAACTCTTACTAAGTTTTATCGAAATAATGTTCTTATTTTTCTAAGTTGATATTAGTGCTGCACTTTTAGGAATATGACTCAATGCTTTCTTATTCTTTGTAAAGGTTCTGTTATGTCATAATTGAACCAAGAACAAATAAAATATAAAAAAAACTTCTACTGGCCTAAGATGGGCTCAGAAGTAGACAAGTTATGCAGAAGCTGCCACACTTGCCAAACCTCTGGCAAGAGAAGAGTCAAGAATGTGGCACCTTTGGTGCCTCTCCCAGTGGTGGGAGTTCCTTTTGAGAGGGTTGGGATTGACATAGTTGGTCCTCTTGACCGTCCCACATCTTCAGGCAACAGGTTTATCCTGGTTGTAGTGGATCATGCCACTAGATTTCCTGAAGCCATACCTATGAGGACTGTTACGGCTCCGGCTGTGGCTAAGGCCCTACTTGCTATTTTTACCAGAGTAGGTTTTCCTAAGGAGGTGATATCTGACAGGGGATCACATTTTATGTCCCACTACATGCAAGCCATGTGAAAAACCTGTGGAGCCACCTACAAGTTCTCAACTGCCTACCATCCCCAAACCAATGGTTTGGTAGAGGTTTAACAGAACTATGAAGAGCATGATAGGTGCTTTAGAAGAACCCCTTAAAAGATAGTGGGACCTTCTACTGCCATGCCTTCTCTTTGCATATAGAGAAGTCCCTCAGGAGGGAGTAGGATTCAGCCCCTTCAAACTTCTTTATGGTCATCCAGTCAGAGGTCCATTGGCCCTGATCAAGGAGGGGTTGGAGAGTGCTCCTTCCCCGAAGCCAGTCAGAGTGACTGACTATGTGATAGGTCTCCGGAGGAGAATGTTACACATGATGGCAGAGGCAAGTGACAACTTGAAGGCTGGTCAAGCTCTGGTCAAACATTGGCAAGACCAGAAGGCTAACATGGTTGAGTCTACTCAAGACCAGCTTGTTCTTGTTATGGTCCCCACAAGGCAGAGGGCCTTGCAGGACAAATGGATAGGACCCTTCAAGTTTGTGGGTACACTTGGAGAGGTGATCTATCTGGTGGACTTAGGCAATCCTAAGGAGGCTCCCAGAGTCTTTCACACCAACCGTTTGTAGGCTTATGTCTCTATACCTGACATATGAGCTTTGCTTCTAGCTTCAGCTCAGGAGGAGGAGGAGGACAGTGAACCTCTACCTGACCTCCTCAGAGGTCTACCTTTGGATGAGCAAGTGGAAGGAGTTTATCTCTCTTCCAGTCTCACATCTCGACTGTCCACCTTGAAGCGCAAGTACTTTCTGTGCGCTGGGAACATGGAAATATGAAAATAAGCATCTTTCATATCCAAGGTTGCCATGTAATCCCCCTTTTTTAGGAGGGAGATTACCTCTTGTAGCGTGGTCATACGAAATTTTTGGGGCTTGACATACTTGTTGGCAGGCCGTAAGTCCAATACTGGGCGCATTGTCAAGTCTTTCTTTGGCACAAGGAAGTAAGTTGAATAAATACCCTTGTTTACCTGGTGTCCCGGGACGAGTTCTATTGCGTCCTTTTGTAGAAGAATGGCGATCTCCTCGAGGAGAATCTTCTGATGTTCTAAGGAGTGTACTCTTTGTCGTGGAGGATGGTTCCGGGGACGCTGCAGTAGCTCTATACAATATCCCGTGGATACTGTTGACAGCACCCATCTGTCTGATGTGATCCCTTCCCAAGCCTGGGTGAAGTTTGAAATGCGTCCCCCTACTAGGGTTGCGTGAGAAGGGACCCTGAACTGAGCGTCACTGCTTTGGTGGAGGCGTGCCGCCTCCCTTGCTGGGGCTGCCTCTGCCTTTACCACAACCTCTCCTATTACCTCTGCCGTAACCCTGGGTAGACTGTTGGTTGTTGTTCCACTGTGTACCCTGCCCCTGGGAATAGTTAGATCCTCTCTGAGAATTTTGGCCGCATTGGCGACGAAAATTACTATTCCTTCTCTGGTTAGGGGGTTTATTGGTTAACTGGCCAAGGGATTTGAGTGTCTCGTATTCGTCCTTGGCATTTTTCAGTGCGTCTTCGACCGCCTTACCAGACAACAGATCGGCTTCCACCGGTTTGTCTAACAATGATGCCTGAGTTTCTGCCTTAAAACCAGACTGCCGTAACCACGCATGTCTCTTGATCACAGTACCTTCTGCTATCAATCTGCCTGCGTTGTCCGCGGCGTCGAAGGTTGCTTTCAAAATGCAACCAGACACGGCTCTACCCTCTGCGGAAATCCGAGCTAATTGGCCCTTTAACGGTTCAGGAGCAGAGGCTATGAGAGCCGCGACTTCTTCCCACTGATGGCAGTTGTAGCTGGCCAACAGAGTGGTGGAGTTAGCAATCCTTGCTTGATAGGCAGACGTTGAGGCTACCTTCCTGCCGAAACCGTATAGTTTTTTGCTCTCCTTGTCGGGAGGAGCTTCTGACGACGACAAGGGTGTTCCAGCCCTCTTACGAGTGTTGGTAACAACTAGGGAGTCTGGCTTCAGATGTCCTCTTATATAGAGAGGGTCAGACTAAGCTGCCCTGAAAAGTTTTTCAACCCTGGGATTGACTGCTCTGGTGAGGTTTGGGTTCACCAGGGACGGATCTATTCTCCGCTGAATGGATTTAAGGATAGGGATGGTCTGGGCAACAGGCCTCCTTTCTCCCACTAACTCTTCTGCGAAGTCCCTTTCCTCCTGTACACCGTGGGTGTCAATGTGGAAATGTTCTGCTGCGCGAGCGAGAACCTCATTTAGGAGGGGTTGGTTATCGACCGGGGAGTCAGTAACCGGGGCTTCGTTCTCTACCGGGGAATCTACTCTGTATGTTTCCGGGTCATCCTCTTCTTCTTCCTGGTCCTCATCATCCCCATAGTAGCCCGTCCCGGTTTGCTCTTCTATCATACCAAATTCTTGATCTCCACAAAAGGAAGCCTCTCCTTGATACCGTGAGTATGGTGTTGCGTAAGGTTGTACCTTGAAGAGTTCAGACCTCATCGGGGTTTCAAACCGGGCCTTCTTACTCAGGGGGATAGGATCAGTAGAGCCTGAGGGTGTGGCCCCTTGTGGATCATACGAGAGGAAATGTTCTGGATTTTTATCATAAAAATCAGCCAAAGAAGACATTCTTGACATGACCCTATCTATGTCTTCACTGGACCATTGTTTGGAACTGGGAATGACTCTCTCAGCAAGTCTATGGGATTTATCTTGAGTAGCTTTGCTGGTTGTGGACCTATCAGCAGACCTGGGCTTGTCTGTCTGTTTAGGGGGGGTGGAGTGTTTCACAGGGGTGGAAGAATGTACAGGTAGTTTCTTTTGCTGTTTTCCCCCCTCCCCGTGCGTAGAAAAATATTTTCCCTGTCCCTTAGTGGCTCTGGAGTTTTTCGACGCCTGGCGTCGAGGATCGGGAGAGGTGTCCCTGTCCTTCGAGCGTGGGGCCTCGCTGGCTTTAATTGCGGGCTCTGCCTCCTGGAGCGCGGCCTGGGGGTGGAAGTCGTCTTCGTCTTCCGAACTTCTGTTAGCCTAGGGAGCGAGGCACTCTTGGCAAGAGTGGATGATTGCCTGGAGTCATGCGGCGATCGTGATCGAGAGCGCCCAGAGGACACCCAATCGGACCGTTCTGTCTGTGCCTCTTTCCGAGAACTCGACGTCGTCGAGTCCCGGTTGGACTTAGTGTGTTTAGTGTGTGTAGTATGTGAAGCGCTTGTGTCGCCGGGGGTCTTCCCCATAGCTGCCCTGCCGGACGACCTTCCGAGGTCGGGGACCTGCGCTCGGCTGTCTTTCCACGCCGTAATGCCCTCGTCATCCGAAAGTACGGCCTGCCTGGCGTGGTGGGCCCAACGCTTCGTCGAACGGTCCTTAAGTGTCTTAGGTTTAAACCTACTACACGCTCTGCAGTTCGCTTCGGGGTGGTCCCTCGGCAAGCAGAGATTGCACGTGGCGTGCCTGTCGACCCAAGGGTATTTGCGGTTGCACTTGGGGCAGAATTGAAAAGGGGTACCCTCCATACGCACCTTGAGGCAGCGGGCTGTTAAGTGTAGGAAATGTATAGGGTGTACCTATATACCAAGAGTGTAGAGTATGTACCACCCCCCACTCTCCCTACTTGCAGGGCTGAGGCCAGCGGCCTACCAGGCCTGGGCCGAGGTAGGCGGCCTTCCGAGGCCCAAATCCGTCGTGCAGCAGCCGACGGTCGATTTCTTCTCCAGCCGGCGTCGAGTGTCGAAGTTCGACGTTGGGGTGGGGAAGGATGTCAATAGATTATTATTTTAAATTTTAGCAAAAGTATGGCCAGGGGACTCCGCAAAATGCTTCCGACCAGTATGGCGGAAAAAAACAATCTGAGGATCCTAGACGCGTGAGGGATCTTGGGTACAGTGGACGTCACACTAGGGATAGTATTACTGGCATGCCCTGTGTCGACGCCCATTTTCGAGTTTCGAAAAACAAACTTTAATACTCCGCAGCTTCCACTAGATGTCGGCCTATGCACAGCATGTGATCTAAGCAGATTCCACAAGCCTCAGAAATATATATATATATATATATATATATATATATATATATATATATATATATATATATACATATATATATACATATATATATACCTATATCTGCATGTATAAACACATATCCAACCAGCATAGAACCCTCTCGAAGAGAAAGGGCTTACCTTATTGAAAGAGATGCCGCAAGACTGCTCGGCCCATTTGAACTTCGTCCGCATGCTGTCGTTCTAAGCAGTAGTGGCAGGTGAATGTATGGGGCACTGACCATGCTGCTGCTCTGCAAATGTCTGCCAGCGGGATCCCCGCCCATAATGCCGTCGACGACGAAGTCGCTCTGGTCGAATGGGCTCTCGGACGCCCTTGTAGCGGCTTTCCCGCTTTCGAGTGACAGAAAGCAATCGTCGACGAGACCCATCGAGCCAGACCTTGTTTCGAAATTGTTTTCCCCTTTGCTGAAGGGCCATACGCAACAAAGAGCTGCTGTGTCGATCGAAGTTGCTGGGTACGATGCAGGTAGAATTTTAGAGCCCTCTTGACATCGAGGGTATGCAGAACCTTTTCCGCTGCCGACGATGGCGTTGCAAAGAAGGTGGGTAGGACCATGGTAGAGTGTTTATGAAAAATCGTAGGAACTTTCGGGATGAAACGAGGACTCGTCGATAAGATCACCTTGTCCTTGAAGAATCTGAGATATGGAGGGTCTATGACCAATGCTTGTAACTCTGAGATTCGTCTAGCCGACGTTATGGCTATTAGAAAAGCCACTTTCCAAGATAGAAACTTCATGGACGCCGTGGCCATTGGCTCAAAAGGGGATTTCATCAAACCTGCAAGTACCAAGTTAAGGCTCCACGTTGGTGGAAAACGCTTAACCGGGGGAAACGTCCGAAACAGAACCTCTCACGAAATGTTTAACTAATCTGTCACTAAACAAAGGCGTAGAGTTCCTCCTTCTTGTGAACCTAGAGATGGCCGCCAGGTGAACTTTTAGAGATGAAAAAGACAAGCCACTCCTCACCAAATGCAACAGATACGGGAGGATCTGTTCCGGAGTAACTCTCAGAGGTTCCACTTCCGCCTGCCCTTGGCACCACACACAGAATCTTTTCCACTTACACCTGTAAGACTTGTTGGTGGACGGGGCCCGCGCAGCCTGTAATATTTTTCGACAGTCCGATGGAATGGACAAGGCCCCAAACTCCGAAAAGTCAGGAGCCAAGCCGTGAGGTTGAGACTGTTCGGGTCGTGATGCCACACCGTTCCTTCGGTCCGGGACAAGAGGTTGGGCTCTTTTGGGAACGTTATCGGGTGGTCCGCTGACAGATGAAGGAGGTCGGAAAACCATGGTTGCCTCGGCCAACATGGCGCTAACAGGATGACTCGGCACCTGTACCTGCGTATCCACTGCAGAATCCTCCGTATCAGGGGAAACGGAGGGAAGGCGTAGAGGAACTTGTCCGTCCACGGGAAGGAAAAAGCTTCTCCCACTGAATTTTCCTGTGGCCATCTGCTGGCGTACATTTTGCACTTCTTGTTTGCCTTTGTGGCAAAGAGGTCCAGCGTCGGTTGTCCCCATTCTGGAAGACCGTCGCCAAATGATCGTCGTTTATTTCCCACTCGTGAATCTGGTCCACATTTCTGCTGAGCGAGTCCGCCTGCTCGTTTTTCACTCCTGGCAGATGATGGGCTATGATGGATACATCGTGCTTCAGCGCCCAGTGCCACACCTTCTGAGCCTCAATGGAGAGGGTCCTTGACCGCATACCGCCTTGCTTTCGTAAATAAAACATTGTCGTGGTATTGTCCGTCAGAACTCTCACTGTGGATCCCCTGATGTGAGGCAGGAACGCTCTCAGGGCCCAGCGGACTGCTCTCAATTCCAGAATGTTGATGTGTAGGAGAGATTCTTGCTGAGACCAGCGGCCTTGTGTCTGCAGAGTGCCCATATGCACTCCCCAGCCGGTTAGGGACGTGTCCGTTACCACTGTGAACTGGAATTCCGGTTCCTGTAGAGGCACTCCCTTGGAAATATTCCGACGATTCCTCCACCACCGTAGGGTTGACATGAGCTCGACGTGGTCGCCGGTCAACTTGTCCGACCAAAGGCCCTGAGACTGCATCCAACGATCTGCCAAAAACTGTTGAACTGGCCTCATGAAAAGGCAACAGTTGGGCACTAGATGAATGCAGGACGCCATAGCTCCCAGGATTGACGTATATTTTCTCACCGACAACCTGGAATTGATCTTCAGCTGGCCTGCCAAACGACTGAGCCTGGTGATCCTGTCGACGGATGGTTTGACTAATCCCAGCTGGGTGTCAAACTGGGCACCCAGAAACAGCAAGCTTCTGGACGGCGTTAATGAGGATTTGTCGAAGTTTATCGCAAACCCCAATCGTTCCAATAGGTTCAATGTGTCCTGTAGACTGTCGTGCATCGACGACGGGGAAGATCCCCTCACCAACCAGTCGTCGAGATACGGGTATACATGATGGCCCTGCCTCCTCAGCCAGGCTGCCACCGGAGCCAGGCATTTGGTGAACGTTCTGGGGGAAGATTTTAGCCCAAAAGGGAGAACTGTGAACTGGTAGTGATTGTGTTCTACCACAAACCTGAGGTATTTCTTGTGTCGCGGGCACACCAGTATGTGAAAGTACGTGTCCTGCAGGTCCAGAGACGCTAGAAAATCCCCTTTTTGAACTGACCTGATTACCTCTTGGAGTGTGAGCATCTTGAACTTTATGTTCTTCAACGACTTGTTCAGTTCTCGCAGATCTAGGATGGGACGCCATTTTCCATTCGGCTTTTTCACCACAAAGTACCAGGAGTAAACCCCTTGACCCCTTTGCGACGACGGGACCTGTTCTATAGCCCCTTTTTGTAGCATAAGTGCTACTTCCTGCAGCAACACGCTCAGATGGGAATGAGCTACATGCACCGGTGGAATATGCGGAGGGTTGCTTTTGAACCGCAGGGAAAGTCCGTATTCTACGGTGTCCAACACCCATTGATCTGTGGTTATCAGCTCCCATTCCTTGGTGTAACATGATACTCTGCCCCCCAGAACGTTCCGATGCCCGTCATTGTTGACTCTTAGTTTGCTTATCCCTCTTCGACGACGAGAAACCTGCCCTTTTCTTAGGGGCTTGGTAGTCCCGGCGCTGTCTAGCTGCTTGTGAAGCTCGTCTGTATCCTTGAGAGGAATATGTTGATCTACCGAAGGAACGGTCCCTGGAAGAGAACCTGGAGTTCCCCGAAGCTCCTCTGACGGGACGAAAAGACCGGGAACCCTGACCACTCTGGAGAGCTCCCAAAGAACGTGCAGTGTCCGAGTCCTCCTTCATGCCCTTCAGGGCTTCGTCGACCTTCTCTCCAAAAAGGAGGTCCCCTTCGAAAGGCATATACAGTACCTTGTACTGCACCTCGGGTCGGAAGTTGGTCCATTTCAGCCACGCCTGCCGTCGGAGGACTACACCGTTGTTCACCTGCTTGAAACCCGACTCTGCAAGATCTACTGCGATGTTAATTGCATGATTTGAAGCTTCCTCACCTTCCTTGACTAGCAACATAGCCGCTTTTCGATGTTCAGCCGGAAGGTGTTCGAGTATAGGTGCCAGCCGGTGCCACATTTCCCTGTCGTATCTAGCGACTATGGCAAGAGAATTGGCCGCCTTAACCGTGGTAGCACCTACCGTCAGGACTTTCTTGCCGAACGCGTCTTGGCGTCTAGCATCACTTTCTGGGGGGGTCGTACACTTGTGTTGAGCCCTCGCCTTTCTCGCCGCCGCCGCCGATACCACAGAGTCAGGTGTCGGTTGTGAGGAAAGGCACTTGGGAGTAGAGTCCGGGGCCTTGAATTTCTTTTACAGACGACCTTTAACCGCTGGCTCTGAGAAAGGGTGATGCATGGTCTGCAGACCTTCCTTCCACACGTGTTCTAGGATGGGTACTGAAAACACTGACTTTCTCCTTTGACCCATATGGTGAAAAAGAAAGCAATCTTTCTTTTCCTCTTCTTGTGCCAGCCCAAATTCCTTGCAGGCTTTAGCCATCATGTTATGGAATGACCCGATATCGTCTGGGGGAGACGGCTGAGCCGGGCTCCTCGGCGTTTCCAACTCCATATCGGACTCCCAGGTCAGATCCCTGGAGGGGGAAAGTGAGACTATTGACAACGCCCTGCTGCCTGATTCCGAATCCAACAGCTCCCCTTCCTCGCGGCGTGGAACCGAGAGGCTTGCTTCCGGAGGCCCTGCAGCGGGGGTTGCAGGTGGAGGACGGCGAGACGGGCCCGGGTCGTCGACGACCAACCCGGCCGGGGATGTACGAGGCAGTCTATCGTCCAGTGTCCGTAGCAGAGATTGCAGCGTGGATAAGACTTCCAACGATAGAACCGATTGTGGATTCAGCAGAGGGCTAGAACCCAGACAGCTTTCGGAGACAGGCTTGGTAAGTTGCAACCCCAGGTCTGCCGGGGCAGCTACCCTTTCGACCTTGTCCCCCGAAGACACCGACAAGGCCTCTTGCTGTAGGAGTGTGTCCGCTAAAACTGGGTCGTAGACCTCTGGGCACCAGGCCCTTTGAGGGATATCCGTCGACGAAGCCATAGTTGGTCCTGTCAGCGTTGTCGTCGACGTCTGCAATGCAGGTGCGGTAGATGTTAACTGCGTCAATGGCAGAGAAGTCGTTGACGACCGCCCAACCGTCGACGACGGTGGTGGTCGTGCAGGTTTATGCGTTGCTCCCGCCTTTTCTGAACTCGACCTGCGTTTTTCTTTTTCTCGACTCGAGGTCGATCCATGACGATCGCCTGAGGAGGATTTTGATTTGTCTTTATCTTTTCTCGTCGAAGAGGAGGACGAAGAGGCACCTTTCGATGCCGAGTCCTTGTAGCGGCCTTCCGACGACTCCTTGCCCACCGGTCTAGGTTTCTTCACAGGGGGCTCCGATGACGATGAGCAGCGCGGGGCCCCTGAAGATTTCGATGCCGAGGCCACGCTGCGTGTTGAGGCCACCTCTGAAGGCGGGTATGCCCCCGCTCCATCGTTCAACCATGCGACAAGTCTGCGACTCCGATCCTTAAGGGTCTTCTGGGAGAAGCCCTTACAAATGTCGCAGTCGTCAACCGAGTGGTGAGGGTGCAGACAGTAAATGCAGTCCATATGCGCATCCCCCTCGTAGACCTTCTTTAGGCCGCACGTAGCGCACGGGCGGAAAAGTGCTTTTCCTGACATCAGGAGAAGAGCGCAACCTAACCAAGTAGAAAAATACACAAGGTGTTCCCACTTTGGAGATGGTCGAAATCTGGAAGGAGCCGCGGGGGCGGGGCATTTATACCGCTACGTCTTAGTAGGGCGTGCGTGCGCGGCCCAAAACGACGTAGATAGGACTCGAAAATTTTCCTATAGGAAAAGGCTATATAAGCTTACCCAGGGTTCCCAGTCTGTCGACGGAGAATATTCTAAGCATGTGAATCCATGAAAGATCCAATGCTGCAAAGTATGAGAGGGAGCTGTTCATACCCGAGTTATTATACTCAGGGTTTGGAAAATTGTTAAATCCATTTATTGTGGTTTTCTGTAATTCTTTTTATTGTTGTATGTGGATATATGGATGTGTATTTTGTGATTTGTATTGTTTTTTATAACCATGCTGTGTGAGGTTGGGTTTGACTCATACCAAACACTTTTATAAGTGTTTTTATGCTTCTGAATTAATGATTAAAAACCCAAAAAACTTTTTTATAACAGAAACAACAAGTACCGGGTCTATTTTTTCAGGACTGAAGGTACCAATACTGTGGGGTACATACCAACACATATGCCCAAGATCAGAAAAATGTTATATGGTGTAACGATCTCCTTTACATATTAATATATTTGGGTCATCCCCTGACCGTGTGAGAACGTTTTTAAAAAAAAGGGGCTTGTTGTGCCTTATATAAAGTGGGGGAGAAGTATGAGAACCATCCAGGAGTGGATTAAATCCTCCTGTCCCTTAGTCTGTGGGGGGTGAGTGTTTGGGAGAATTCTCATTCACTGGCTAATTTCCCTTACCTAGTGAGTCCCCCAGTAGCTTTGCTGGATCTCTGGAGTTTATTTTTCCACTTGGTAAGAGTGTACCCCTTTCTTTCCACTCTTACCTGTGTTTTGCCATGTGTATTTCATCTGTTTTTGTAATTGTAGACTCTGGAGTACACCACTTCAGTAGCCCCCTTCTTTTGTGTGTTACACAGCACCTTCAGTGCAGTGACACAGGGTTGTCTTTTAGACTTCCCACCGACTCCATTTCTGAGGCTGACTACTGTCCCCCAGAAGAACAAGTTACTTCTTACCTTGTAACGTTATTTCGATGGGATGTTCCTCCGATGTATTCCTTATCTTTGATAATTCGTCTCCAGCTTGCTGGTCTGGGAAATTCTTTCTCTGTAGAGGGCGCTGCGCGTCGACGTCCGCCGAGTCGATGTCCCTCGACAGCCACCGTATCGGCGCCGATGTCACCATGCCCATAAATAGCCACACGCGGCGTCCGTTGCTCAGTTCTGTTTTGTAGCATAAGATAAGTCATGCCTGAATTGGTTATTGACCTTGAAGGAGCGTAAACTGCAACCACAAGGGAAGTATTACTGCGGGGATGGATGGGAGGGGCGATAAGGAATACGTCGGAGGAACATCCCATCGAAAGAACGTTACAAGGTAAGAAGTAACTTGTTCTTCGAAGGGATTGTGTCCTCCGACGTATTCCTTATCTTTGATAGACTCCCATAGCAGTGGCATGTAATTGGAGGTGGGAGTAATAATGTCATGAATCCCTTTTAGGAATGCGCCGAATGTAATACGGCTTTGCCAAATCTGGTCTCTTGACTAGTGGAGGAATCCAGGTTGTAAAATCTTGTGAATGTATGTGCGGACGACCATGTGGCAGCCGCGCATATGTCTTGGACCGGTACCTCTCTTTGGAGGGCCGAAGAGGCTGCGATACCCCAGGTTAAATGAGCCCTAAGATTTTGGGGTGGCTCCTTCCCTGCCAATTTGTAACATTCCAGAATGGCCAAAATAATCCACCTGGAAATGGTCTGTTTTGTTATGGGTAGTCCCAACTTGTGACCTGAGTATCCTAAACAGTTGGTCTGCTTGCCTAATCCTAGCCAGTCTGCTGATGTAAAAGCTTAGAGCTCGCCTTGGGTCCAGCCTATGTAGCCTTTCTTCCTCTTTCCCAGGATGGGGAGGAGGGTAGAACGAAGGTAAGGTAATTTTCTGAGTGATGTGAAATTCAGAAACCACCTTTGGGAGGAAATTAGGCTTCACCTGTAGGACAGCTTTGTCCTTATGGAAAATTGTATGGGGGGGGGTTTACAAGAAAGAGCTTGTAATTCGCTCACCCTCCTAGCAGATGTTAGTGCTACCAATAGGACAGTTTTAAGAGTGAGAAATCTCAGCGAACAAGAGTGGAGTGGTTCGAAGGGAGTACCCATTAGGAAATGTAAGACTAAATTTAAGTCCCATAAGGAACCTTGGAATGGTCTTGGAGGATAAACATTAGTTAATCCCTTGAGAAATTGTATTACTAGGGGTAGTTTGAAATACGTGGTTCCTCCGCAGTGCGTTTGAAGATTGATAGCGCTGCGAGATAGCCTTTTACAGTGCCAACTTGAAGGCCTGAGTTTGCCAAGTAGAGTAGAAACAATAACACTGTTGGTGTACCACATGAAAAAGGATCGATATTATCTTCTCTACACCAGCTGCAAAATGTGTTCCAACGGCAGCGGTATAGAGACTTTGTTGTTGGCTTTCTGGCCGAAAGCAACACCTCCATGACGTCATCAGGGAGGTCCCAATCCTTGTAGCTCACCCTTTCAGAAGCCAAGTGTGAAGGTTGAGGGTTCTGATGTCTGGATGGAGAACCTGACCTTCCTTCTGTGAGAGAAGATTCTCTTTGAGTGGAAGACGGATTGGAGGGCAGATGGACATATCTAGAAGGTCCGGGAACCACGTTCTCCTGGCCCAGTCTTGGGCAATTAGGATCATGGTTTTCCAGAATCTTCTTAACCTCCTGATAATTTGAGGAATAACAGGGACTGGTGGAAACGCATAAAGGAGTGGGAACTCCCAGTCCACTATGAACGCGTCCCCTAGAGCTCCTCTCGGGGGAAATTCCCTTGAGCAGAACAGATCGCACTTCCTGTTGGCGCTGGTGGGAGACTGTGCTCTGCCTGCTCAGAGCGTCCGCTGTCAAGTTCTTATCTCCGGCTAGGTGGACTGCTGATAGAGAGATTCCTTCCTGAATTGCCCAAAACCAGAGCTGCATTGCCTCTCTGCACAGTGGTAGTGATCCTACGCCTCCTCTTTTGTTGAGGTAGTGCATGGCCACTGTGTTGTCCGTCATTATCAGGACATTTTTCCCCTGTGCAGATGGCAGAAAAGCTTTCAGCGCTAGTCTGATTGCTCTCAGCTCTAACAGGTTGATGTGTAGTCTGGCGATGGAGACCAACGACCGCTGATGGTCAAGTCGTTGACATGGTGTCACGCCTCTCCGGAGAACGTGGTCGTTGTGGCATCGGTGGTCACATAGACGGATTTCGGCCATTTTCACTACCAAGATGGCCGCCGCTATGGAAGGTGTGGGTTTAGATGTTGAACAACCCAGCGCCGAGGAAGGACCGCCCTCCTGCTCGGGATTCAGTACATCTGTTCCTGCCAGAAACGCGCGGCCGAGTTGCTACTCTTCAACAACAATGCTACGTGAGTTTGTTTCTAGGATTCTTGCTGATAATTCTGTCCGCTCCTTGTACTCCTTCTGTCTAACCCAGTCCTCCGATTTCCCTCATTCAGGCTCGACCTTCTTTCCCAACTCCTTCCCGATACAGGGGACTCGAGCCGGCCTCTTACACTCACCCGCTACGAGCCGGATCTCGCGGAACAGTCCGCTAAAGAGATTCTCCCCCTAACGTTTGGTACGTTAGATAGAATAGTCAGACATTCCATAAAGTCCCCAGAGAGAGAGAATTAAAACTGACATTTCCAATTTATCACAATCTTTAGGAGCCGCGAGTCCCGTGGTCCAGCCCGCTCTATTGGTGTTTGATAACATCTTACTTCCTTATACATCCTCGAGTCTGATTCCATCAGGTTCTTATCGGGGAACTTACTATCCAGCTTGATAGGCCGACACCCCCTTTCTCAGGTAATTCCTTGCCATTCGCTGTTGATACTCTACCTTCTACTTACCCATCTCATACTCACCATACTCTTCTGCCTTTCCCATTAGACGGCTCTCAACCTGCGGTTACCTGAATCTTCTCCGCCCAGACGACATCAATCCAGAGGCTGTCGACACAGGGTTTTCTTCTCAAGAGGGTTTCCCTGAGGCCTTTCCACTCCTCTATTCTTGACCAGAAGGCGGAGGAAGGGTCTCGGGGAGGCATTCGCATTCACCCCCTGTCACACTCTTTTTCGGGACAAGGAAGTGAAGAGATAAGGAAGAAGAGCGATCGGTGATCCCTTGAGGTAATCATTTAGTTCTTTACATCATTTACGTATTACACATGGGCTCCCCACCCCGAGAGTAAGGTGTCTGTGACTACAGTTATCTCCGGCCATGGTTGCCAAAACAGTTCTCCTTTCAAGATGTTCTCTGGATAGGCCCACCATTGAAGGTCGTGAGCTACCTCGTCCAAAATCCGGAGGAGATCTGTCATTCTTCCTGAATTATGTGACCATTGGGTCCTTAGTGCCCACTGGAGAGATCTCATTCTCAGGCGAGACTCTGGCACAAGGAAGATGCTAGATGCCATGAGGCCTAGCAATCTCAAAAAGTGGAAGGTTGGGAGATGTTGGGCATTTTGAAACTTGTTGACCATCTGCAGAATATCTTGAGCCCTCACCTCTGGTGGCGAGGCTTTTCCCACGGAAGTGTCCAGGACCGCTCTGATGAACTGGAGTCTCTGTGATGGTATCATCTGTGACTTCTTTAAATTGAGGGATAAGCCCATTTCGTGAAGGAAGTGGCAGACATAATCTAGCTGGATCTGAGCTTGTTCCGAAGATACAGCTCTGATCAGCCAATCGTCCAGGTAGGGGTAGACGTGGATCCCTTCCCTCCTTAGACTTGCAGCCATTACCGACATTAGCTTGGTGAAGACCCTCGGGGCGGAGGTCAGCCTAAATGGCAGAACTCGAAATTGATAATGAGAGCCGCCAATTGCGAACCTCAGGTATCTCCTGTGTTTGAGATGGATTGGCACATGGAAATAAGCATCCTGGAGGTCCAGAGATACCAGCCAGTCCTGGATCTGGAGGGCCTGAAGTATCTGAGAGAGATTTACCATCTTGAACTTGTCCTTCCTGAGGAACTTGTTCAATTCTCATAAGTCCAAGATGGGTCTCAGTCCTTGTTAGGCAGAAACCTGTGCAGTTCCCTTGGGGACCACTGCAAAAGATTTAGGACTACAGGTGGTTGGCAATAAACCCAATTGGTAACGGTTTGTACCACCCAGATTGACCTGGTAGCTGGTGCTGAGCAGTCAGACTTCTCTCAAGATGAGTTAGGCAGTATGCAGAGTATACACAATAGGTACAGAGACACAGTAGCACAGGCAAACACTGACCAGAGCTTTGGTGTAAAAGTATATTATTATTTATTAAAAGACACACTTGTTAATTACACTAGCACAAAAAGAGGTAAGTAAATTCAACACACGGTCACTATTACTAGATGTACATCCCTTATTCCTTATTAGACAAGTCTTAGTTAACACCACTTATTTCCAGACAGAGGTGAGCACTTAACTAAAGATGGCACTCCAATAAGTTAAGAAAAAGGGAGGGAAAAAGCAGAAATTAGGAGAAGCACACAACAGAATACTTTAGAAGCACCCAGCAAGGCAGGAAAGTCAGGTCTACTTGTGAGGAAAAAGTTTAGAGACCAGGCTCCCTCTTAAAGAGAACAGAGCACCAATGCGCCCAGGATCACACAGTTTAAAAGTCTTGAAAAGTCTTGCAGGGAGTTCAGAAAAGGATTTAGTTAGCTCAGAAAAGTTCAGTTAGCCAGCCTAGGACCAACCAAAGTGGAGGCTTTAAGAGTCACCCCACACAGACCGTTGCGAGGGAGGCTAGGCGGACAGAGTACCTTCAAAGTGGAGAGGACCCTCCAGTGGGGGCAGTTGTTCCTGGCAGCAGGTGAAAGTCACTGCGTTGTCAAGAGGAAGAGATGGTCCTGACGTGGAGGAAAGCTGGAGGTCATTGCACTGCCAGGGAAGAAACCAGCTGCGGAGTTCTCCGGTTAAAAGGTATGACCCTTTTATTCGCGGTAGTGGAAAAACCGTGGTATCGGCCACTAGATGATCCGGGAAGGCGAAAAGACGGGCAAACTGGTTATCCCCACCAGTCAAAGGAAGAAGACTCTCCGGGCTGGAGATCTCCTCTGTCGTCGGGAAAAGTGGTGAGACGGTTCAGCAGGGCTCCACCGGTGGTGTCGTCGTTGCAGGTCGTCTCAGCTTCTCCCTCTTCGGATTCTTTAGGTCCTCTGGCGACTTCTGAAGTTCCAGTCCCCAAAGCCCTGCTTTTATGCAGCAAACCCCCATTCATTCAGCCTAGCTGTCAATCAAACATGCTGAGTGGTGAGCCGGGCGGCTCACCACTTGGGCCAATCACACAAGAGTGCGACTTGAGTTGCCAAGGCAACTCAGTCCAGGGTGCCTAAACCCACTCCCACACCTCCTTTGGTACTCAGACAGAGTGGCACCACTTGTGGAGGCTTCTGTGGAGAAGCCCGCCAAAAAAGTGGAACAAAGGGCCCGACTTGGGTTGGAGTCACAGAAGCGAACACAAATGCCATTTTGGAACAGAGTTTCGGGAAAAAATACCAACCAGTGATTTTACATTAATTTAATAAACCGGCGGTATGTTCGAGGCTATATTAAAAAGTGGTAGCCTCGAACAATGGGAAAATCCCATAGGAAAATATTTGCTGTCGAATATAAAAAGTAGTATCCACTGCCACCAGCCAAAACTCGATCAGGGGGGACGGAGACATGCCCCCTGGAACAACAGACCCCGGGGCAATCGAATTGCCCCGACCAGTACGTCCACAATATGATGGTTTGTACTGGTTTCTGTTCATAATTTGGGACTAGTAAAGCCAATGGTGACTTTACATGCCCTGGGAGACAGTAGTCAGTCCCAGGGTATGGAGTCCATGTTTGGGGGTCACTATGACACCCCTGGGTTACTGCACTGAGGGAGCTGTGTAACCCACATATCAAAAACACATGAAGCCCTATGGGGTAAAGGACCCCATAGCCCATAAAACACATACAAAGTCTAAGGACCATCTCAAATCATGTCTAAGAGTGGGAGTAAAAGAGTCTCACTCTTAGCAGGAGAGAAAAAAATAAACCCCAAAAATCAAGCAAAGCTGCTGGGGGACTCACTAGGTTTGGAAAATGAGCCTTAACAGAGAATTCTCCCTAACAGTCCTCCGTCCTTTTTCGGTATGAGAAAGTAGGGGGAGTACCAGCCCTTGTTCCTCTCTGCTACAGGTACCAGTTCTATGGCACCTTTCTCTAGCAGGTCTACAATTTCCTGCAAGAGGAGCGGATCTGGAACTTTTAAAGAGCTGTGCCCCGGTGGATGACTCTGAGGGATGTGTAGGAAGGGTAGGCAGTAACCCTGGGTAACTGTCTCCAATGCCCAAGCATCTGACGTAATAGCCTGCCATTCCGTCAGATGGTGAGTTAACCTGCACCCTACAGGTGTTTTGTGTGGAAAGACCTCAGAGTGGTTTGGGAGCAGCCGATGCAGGGTAAAGAGGTACCTGCTGCAGCTGCGGCCTTAGTACTTTTGACCTGTCCACCTCGGGTGGATCTCCTTTGGCCTCTTTGAGCCGGCTGTCCTCTGCCTTTCCCGAATGCGGAATAATAGCGAAAGGACTTTCCTCACCCAGAGGTTCCTGAGGGGTGGAAAGGAGCTTGGCGGATTGCAGCTCCTAAAGATTTTGCTGCTGCTTTAGATGTTTGCAACTTTTCTAGACTGTCATCAGCCTTTTTACCGAATAAAGAAGAGCCGTCAAAGGGCATATTCAAAAGTCTGGCCTGTACATCTGGAGCCAAGCCAGACTTTCGCAACCATGCATGCCTGCGGATTGTAGTACTTGCCGCCATAGCGCTGCTGATACTATCAGCGGAATCGATGCCAGTTTGGAGAGATTCGCACATGGCATCTTTGCCATCTTTAATGATGTTAAAGAAGGCTTCCCTTTCCTCTCCTTCCGGTATGCAGTCAGCTGTTGATGAAGCACACTCCCACAGTGTGTGACTGATCCTGGCGAGCGTACAAGTGGCGTTGATGGACTTCAACGCCATACTACAAGCAGAAAAGACTTTTTTCGCCATAGAATTGTACCTTTTGTCATCTCTATCCTGTGGGACAGTAGGGTAAGCGGATCTGCTGCTTGATGAAGTTGCCGCTTGAACCACCAAGCTCTCTGGAGTCGGGTGTTTTGATGAATATTCAGGGTCAGCCGCAGCTACCCTATACCTGGCTGACAATCTTTTATTGACTGCAGGGATAACCTCAGGAGTTTCCCAATTTGATGAAATCTTCCTTTGTAAGGATGCATGGAAGGGGACCACAGGATCCTCCTGTGGACCTTGGTCTAGTATGTCTGTAAGGTCATCCTGTTGAAAAACAGGTGAAGGCGCAGACCAACCCATGAATTCAATAATCCTTGCCATTAGGGTTCTATAGGGGGTTTCGGCATGCTCCCCTGGGTCTGGTTTGACAAATTCCACTTCTGGGGAAGTGTCCAGCCCACTTGCCTCATGTAATGATTCCTGTAGGTCTTTTAACCTTCTTTCCTCAGAGGTAAAATCCTCTGAAACAGGTGGTGTGGTCCTCTGCAGCCCGAATGGTCTTTCCTGGTCAGAATCCTCCCCTTCTTCATAGATTGAAGATAATCTGGGGTACTCTGACCTCGGAAATGGTGTAAAACCCATTTCTAAGGCAGAAGGAGCCAAACTCGTCATTATTGGGCGAGAAAGCGTCAATGTCGTTGACGCCGATGTGAAAGGCTTCAAAGGCGCCGAGAAAGGTGTCGAGAAAACCGGAGGAGGCCTCGAAGAACTCGAGAGGATCGGGATCCTACTCGAGGATGTCGACGACGTTCTCAGCGTCGTGCCAGAGGCTCTTGGTATAACCGTTGGCTGTGAAGTAGCCGTGGTTTTCTCTTTTATCGGCGTCGTTGTCGATGTTGAGGATGGCGTCGATTTGATCGACCGATGCGTCGAAGAACCCTTCGACAACGGCGTCGATGGCGCCGATCCATGCGTCGAAGGGATCTTCGACGACGGCGTCGAAGATGGTGCCTTTCTACCCGATGGCCCGTGGCGCTCTCGGGTGGACTCTTTCGCCGGGTGCAACGACTCACAGCGTTTCAATGTTTTGGGTTTTTCACCCAGTCTATCACCCTCAGCTGTCTTCGAGGGGGTCGAGGCCGCTTTCTTGAAGACGCTTAGCATTTTCTTCCAGAATTCCTCCCACTCAGCCTGAGAGCTGTGTTTTGTGGGGCAGGAGACCCTTTCTGGGGAAGCAGAAGATGACAAGGAAGAGATCTTCGACATCTCTTCTTTGAGTGTCTAGATCTCGACGAGTGGTGGGAGCTACTTCGAGACCTAGAATGGGAATGCTTTTGACGGCGAGGAGACGAATGCCTCGACTCGGCCGAAGAAACTTTCGAGGAGGTTTTGACTGACTTACCTCTCTCGAGCTTCCCCTTGCGCTCTTTCAAGGCTTTCGCCGTCATGGACATGCAGTCCTCACACTCCGAACAATGGTGCTCGACTCCCAAGCGCCACAAGCAGATCCTGTGAGGATCCGTTATCGAAATTTTCTTTCCGCAGTCTCGACATTTTTTGAAGCTGGACCGCAGAGTCGTCGGTTCAGATGAAGAAGCCATCGAGACCGAGTTGGTTATCGAGTAAATATAAGAGGTTTATTCTGACCGAACTGAGCAACAATATTCCGAGGCCCCATGAAGCGCAGAAAAACGGAACTGAGCAACAGACGCCGCGCGTGGCTATTTATGGGCATGGTGACGTCGGCGCCGATACGGTGGATGTCGAGGGACATCGACTCGGCGGACGTCTATGCACGGCGCCTTTTACAGAGAAAACATTTCCGAGGCCAGCAAGCTGGAGACGAATTATCAAAGATAAGGAATACGTCGGAGGACACAATCCCTTCGAAAAGGGTAAAGTTGCCATTAACTTTATTTAGTAATTTAACCACAGATCCAGTACACGCCATCTTACATGGAGTATTGGAAAGGGTTAATCCTTAGCCCTTTTTATCTGTACCTCCTAGAGCATTGTTTCGCTCTTTTTACATTTAGACTTGGCTGGTGGCAGTGGTATCTACCCTAACTTTTCTACCACGATTATACTATATAAACGTGGTATTGTTTTAGGCTATTATATTAGCCTCGAACTTAAACCCGCTTGACCAAATACTTTTTCTTTTGGCTCTGGTTGGGTTTATTCGCCATTTCTTTTTGTTGAAGTCCTTCTTGTGTTTTACTTTGCGCGGCAAACCAGGGTTGCCTCCTTTGTTCAATGTCTTTTGGGGGCTTCTGCCCAGAAGCCCTCCTCTAGGCGCATGGGTGTCTAGATGGGCTGAATGTGAGGGAAGGGTGTAGTCACTCCCTGCACAGGGTATCCTAGGAAACCCAAGTCTCACTTTGCCATGATTGGCTGAGGTGGTTGTCCGGTTCGGACAACCCCCCTGCTGCGTGATTGACAGCAAGGCTGTGTGAATGGGGGATTTTCGCATAAAAGACAGGTCTCTTTGGTCTGGAAGTCAGAGTTGCCACTGGAACTACAAGGAACCGAAGAGAAGCGGAGAATAAGTCGACTGCTGCAACTACCCCGTCCTGGTGAAGCCATGCTGCAATCCTGAGCTATCTACCCTTCGACGACTAGAGAAGATCCAGTCCGGAGTCTTCTTCCCTTGAGCTTGGTGGGGATAACCAGCTCATCTTCTACAGCCAGAGGATCCTCTTTGTGGTCGAAATCGCTGCACCCTGCTGTAGTGGTCCGGATAGCCATCTGAAGAGCCTCTCCTGTTTTTAAGGAGCGCACCTTTTATTCATCGTCGCTGCTGCCGGCTTCAGCCCTGTGTGGTGCAGACCCCTCCAGATGTCCTCTTTCGGATCGAAGCTCCAGGAACCAAGGATCTGCAGGAAACTACCAGGAACAACTGCTGTGGCACCAGCTTCTTCCTTGAATAAGGTACTGTGTTCTGCTCGAGGAATTTGGGTGAATCCCTTTTCTTCGCCTCCAAGGCTTGCCCTTGTCTTCCCTCCTTCTTATAACTTTTGCTTCCTCAGTTGACAATATCTAAGTACTCCTGGTTACGCCGAATCGTGAACTATCTGACTGTGTGATCCTTGACAACAGGAACCCGGTTCCACTTGACACTGGCTGCAGGCTATTGAGTTTTTTAAATCTCTGTCTAAGAGTGTTCTCTGATTCTCTCTGCCTTGACAAATGTATTGCCTATGATTTTTGCCCCTAACTCTCTCTGGGTATCTCAGGTGCTAAGTGTGTTTTTGCCCCTGTAACATTCTTTCTGCGGATACGCGTTTCTTTAGTAAGACCGAACTGTCATTACTGTCAAAAAGTGATTGCAAGTGTATTCCCGGTAACGTCTTTTGTTTCATAACACCGGTCCACTAAAACACAGGGTACTTACCTTGGAGCAACGCCTGGTGGGAGGTGTCAACCCCTACCATAAGGCCTTGAGCTGAGGTATCTACGTGGTGTGATGCAGCCTCCAGTAGATCCTGCTCCAGCACTCTGGCGTCCGAAAAACCAGCTTTAAAGCCATCTAGCCTATCCACAGGAATGCACTCCTGGAAATCGGCTAACTCTTTCCACAACCCCTATTGGCTGCTGCCAGGATGAGCTTGGTGTTCGCTTGATTAGGCTGGAGAGCCAAATTGGCAAAGATCTTCTTGCCCAAGGAGTCCAGAGTTTACCCTCCTTGGATAGGATTTGGGTCGCTGCCGTTGAAGATGCAGAGGCCGGCTTGGACTGGAGGGTGGCCGCTGCCACAACTGTTGAGGACGGGAGCGGACAAGCCGATAAGGCCATCTCCTCAGAGGTGTGAAGCTTGTATCAAGCATCAATTCTCTTGTTGATGTGGAGCCAAGTGTGGGGTTTATCCCTGACTTTGCGGGCCTCAGCCAAGATGTCCTTCTGGAAGATAAGGCTGCAGCACTCTTGAGGTGACAGGGTAAAGGCTCCCGAAAGCACCCCCTCCTGAGGAGTGTGGGCCTCAGGTACTGGAATGTCAAGGAGGGCCATCATATCCAGTACCCGGTTATGGAATGCTCTCACCGAGCGGGGCTGCTCATCGCTGTCCTGATCCGCTTGGGCTCATCCAGCAAGGCGGGGACAGAAAACTGGTCCACCACGCATACTGCCTCAGGTTTTAAAGTGTGGTCCCGGTCCGCCGGTGTCTACTCTATAGGAGACAACAGGGGCAGAGGAGGGAGAGATGGAGGAGGTCCAGAAGGAAGCAGTGGAGGGAGGGGCACCACTGGAACCTGCATTGGGACAGCCGGCAGAAGGTGGGACAGGAGGCTCAGGGTACATTTCCCTGAAAAGATGCTTGAAATATGCTTTCATAGGGTCAGAGTGCATGAGCATCTGAAACTTACCAAAAAACTCAACCTCAGCCGAAGGCTTTGGTGCTGGTACAGGCAGAGGCCGCTCGTGAGGTGCATATCCCCATGAACGCAGGGAGGATGGTTGCCAGGAAGGCCTACCACTGCACGTAAATCAGTGGAGGAGCAGGAGGTAGCAAGACTGTATGAGGCAGCGATGTTCGGGCGCGCCAGTCAAATGAAGGGCGGAACGGATTTCTGTTGTCCACATGGCATGGAAAAGGCTTCCCAGCCCCAAAAGTAATGCTCCCAGCACCAGGCGGCATGAACTTCGGTGTAAGCGAGGTATTCAAAATGGCCACCGTAGACCACAGGGGTTGGGCCGCCATTTTGTCGACAACTGAGGAGAACTGTGTCGCATGAGGAGATGAGGCAATAGTCTCCTTAGGGGAGTCAGGGGACTTACGTAACACCTTAGCCTTGACGCAAGGATCCTCGGCAGAGCCGGTACTGGATGGTCTCGGATGTTTACTGGACATCTTGGAACCGGTCTCAAAATTAGCCTCCAGCGGAGGAACCTCAGAAAAGCCAGTAGTGGAGGGGTAATGGTCCGTGACCGCCCTCTTTACCCCCTCGAAAAAAGAACCGGTACCACCACGACGCTAAGCCTGGGACGGTTGAGGGATATACCTCAACGACAAGACCTTCAAAGAGGGTCTCTCGGATCTGTCAATGTTGTCTTTAGCCTCAACATGTTGAACCTCGAGTTTTAAACTGGTACATAAAGCTCCGTAAAGAGGGGCCTTGATCCATGACTTAGTATGGAAAGCTCCAGAAACGGAGACCTCAGGGCGTACCCCGGTGTCAGCGTGGAAAGCTCCAGAAATGGAGACCTCAGGGCGAACCCTGGTATCCAGAGCCACAGACGAACTGGGCTTAACCTTAGCACCCAAATGGTGAACCTTGGAACGATGTCCGGTACTGGCAGGTCCACTGCGAGAAACCTCTGAGAACACTCTGGCATGCCTATTAGGCCCCTGGGGCACCTCAGGGGAACCCCTGGTGACAGAGCTACACAAGCCCCTCCCGGACATGGAAGACCCCGGAAAGCAACCTAAAAAGTAAAGAACTTACCAGGCGTTTCTTCTTTTCGTCCATGAAAAGCTGAAATGAGGTGGAGGAACGCGCTGAAACACCTCCTCCCACGGAAGAAGACAACGTTGGAGTGCCCGAATGGAGAGGGAGTCACAGAAGCACGAATCCCAACGATGCCTCGGGCCTAGGCACACCAAGCAAAGAGTGGGGATCCGCCCTAGCGAAGCGACGTTCGCATGAAAACCAGGACACAAATCCCAGATGCTCTGGCACAGACGGAGGACTAGATGAACGAGGAACCGGAGCAGGAAGGAAGGACAAAGGGAATACAAATAAATATTCCCAGTGATGCTAGTGCGTCCAGCCCCGACCGCATGGAGAAAAGGACTGAAGGGCGATGCACGGGGCGGATAACAGGAGGGCGGGGTTACGGTCAAGTGCGGTATCCTGCGAAAAAATAAACGAAGGAGAAAAATTCTAAATTGTTGATGCTTTTTTAACAAAATTGCTCCGGTCCCGTCCCGAAGGACGGAATGTCCCACAAGTATGGAGGAAAGGGGACGAGAAGTAGGAGTAATGCTGTTCCCTGCCTTTGCCATCTAGCTGTGATAGTACTGCACCTATGCCAGTGTCAGCAGCATATGTCTGCACTATAAAAGGTCTCTGGTGATCAGGTGTCCTGAAAACAGAGGCCTGACAAAAGGAATCCTTCAGGCCTAGGAAGATCTTTCCACACTCCTCAGACGAAGAAAGTTTCTTAGGTTTGTTTGGAGTAGTGAGGGCCGTCCGAGGGGCAGCTATGTGTCATGGCCACTGGGCAAGGACCACAAGCTCCACTACATAAAAGGTTGAGTTGGACCCAGTGCTGGCACATTTGGCGCCAGGCTCATGAGTAAGTGTGTTCTGGTGCACGTGCCTTTTTTTCCCCTGAAGGGCCTCCACGTGCCTCCAGGTTGGGCGTGGCCATAGGAGTTAATTGGGCTGCACGTGCAGCATCCTCTAGGAGTGGCAGGGTGAGGCCACGAGTCGGAACAAATGGGTGTGGCTGGGGCCAGGCTATTTAAGCCTGCCCTGCCCGCATGCAGGCACTTTGCATTAGTCTGCTTACAGCAGCGTAACGGTCACCGCCACCTGAAGCGCATCCTTACCTGATTCCAGCAGCTTACCTGATTCCATCAGCTTACCTGACTCCAGCAGCAACCACAGCCAGAGCGCATCCTTACCTGATCCCAGCAGCAACCGCATTAGGAGTGCATCCTTACCTGATTCCAGCAGCAACCGCAGTAGGAGCGCATCCTTACCTGATTTCAGCAGCAACCGCAGTCGGAGCGCATCCTTACTGGATTCCAACAGCAACCTCAGTCGGAACGCATCCTTACCTGATTCCAGCAGCAACCTCAGTCGGAACGCATCCTTACCTGATTCCAGCAGCAACCGCAGTCGGAGCGTATCCTTACCTTATTCCGGCCCCCAGCCACAACACTACTAGTGAGCCCACTTTCGGCCAGCTTCATCACATACCCAGGCATCCTTCATCCGGCGAAAGATCTCCAGATAACAGCATTCCCGTCTGACTTCGCCAGTCCATCCCTGCAAGAGAAAAGGACAAAATAAGGTTAGAAAAAACTATAAAGACATTACACTAAGGTCGCGCTCAAACCAATCCACGCAATTGACCTAAGAACCAAACTTACCACTTATTGGGACATCGTGAACTCCCTTTTTCTCCATTGGGGCTCGCTTCTTGCCCCGCAACAACCGCTGGGCCTCATATCATATATTGGGGAAAAGGAAAGACTTTACATGAAGATACGGACAATAATCAAGGAAAAAGACATTACAAAAGTATACGGACAATAATCATACTCGAAGGACACTTACGTTTGAAGTGGTTCAGCAACAGCCGGTCTGGGCTGCCACGCACATGGACCAGTGAAGAAACTTGGTCTATCTAAAAGCGCCCCTACAGTGAGAAGCAGGACGGAGAGATTGCCATCATAATTAAACAGGTGAGACTATATGGGTAGGCGCATGCTCACCACATTCTGGGAAGAAGGGTTTGAGGGAGACCACAGTCATATCACAAAATTCTCACGGCCTCTCGTATTCTCGCAGGGGCAGTACCAATGACCAGCACAGTCCACAACACAGGAGCAGGGGAAGAAGCCTGACCAAGGGGAGCCAGTTCCAGGGAGGGCTGCAACCGTGCCCCAACATCCCTGCAGAGACCAGGTGAGCGTAACACTATGGTTCCATAGTCAGCCATAAGGTTCCTGTAATACACAGTGAGGCCCAGGAAAGCTCTCACTTGGGTTTGGGTAGTGGGGGGGTCACCCAGTCTTGTACAGCCTGTACTTTACTGGGAAGAGACTGAATCGTGCCCTCACCAACCTCATGCCCAAGATAGACCACTGGACCCATCACCAATCTGGCACTTAGTAGCCTTTATGGTGAGGTGTGGCATCTGAAGAACCTGTAACACAATCTCCAGGTATCTAACATGCTCCTCCCAAATGGGGCTGAAGACTGCATTATCATGCAGATATGCAATGCAGAAATATTTCAACCCATTCAGAACATGGTTGACTAATCTTTGGAATGTGGCAGGTGCATTCTGCAACCCAAAAGACATTACCCTGAACTGGTAACGGCCTTTAGGTGTTGAAAATGCTTTTCTGTCCTTGGCATTTTCTGCCAGGGCTTTTTACCAATACCCTGCAGTGAGATCAAAGGTGCTGAGGTACTTGGAAGCACCCAGCTTGTCTACCAACTCTAATTTTGTCTGACATTCTGAAGCTGCTACGTTTGGTAGGCACACTGTCTCCAGCATCAATGTCATGTTTGCACCAAGATGTCAAGCTGAGGTGAGTGAAAACAAAGGGGAAAATTGCCTAAGCAAAGTTTTCACCTCACCTTGCTGCTGAGATGTCAGTTGAGGGGACAGTTTGCCACCCTCAATGTGTTAGGGAGAATTCTCTGTTAAGGCTAATTTCCCAAACCTAGTGAGTCCCCCAACAGCTTTGCTGGATTTTTGGGGTTTATTTTTTTCTCTCCTGCTAAGAGTGAGACTCTTTTACTCCCACTCTTAGACATGATTTGAGGTGTTCCTTTGACTTTGTATGTGTTTCATGGGCTATTGGGTCCTTTACCCCATAGGGCTTCATGTGTTTTTGGTATGTGGGTTACACAGCACCCTCAGTGCAGTAACCCAGGGGTGTCATAGTGACCCCCAAACATAGACTTCATACCCTGGGACTGACTACTGTCTCCCAGGGCATGTAAAGTCACCATTGGCTTTACTAGTCCCAAATTATGAACAGAAACCAGCACAAACTATCATATTGTGGACGTACTGGTTGGGGCAATTCGATTGCCCCGGGGTCTGTTGTTCGAGGGGGCACGTCTCCGTCCCCCCTGATCGAGTTTTGGCTGGTGGCAGTAGATACTACTTTTTTATATCCGACCGCAAATATTTTCCTATGGGATTTTCCCATTGTTCGAGGCTACCACTTTTTAATATAGCCTCGAACATACCGCCGGTTTATTAAATTAATATAAAATCACCGGTTGGTATTTTTTGCCGAAACTCGGTTCCAAAATGGCGTTTGTGTTCGCTTCTGTGACTCTAACCCAAGTCGGGCCCTTTGTTCCACATTTTGGCGGGCTTCTCCACAGAAGCCTCCAAAAGTGGTGCCAGTCTGTCTGGGTACCACAGAGGGTGTGGGAGGGGGTTTAGGCACCCTGGACTGAGTTGCCTTGGCAACTCAAGTCGCACTCTTGTGTGATTGGCCCAGGTGGTGAGCCGCCTGGCTCACCACTTAGCATGTTTGATTGACAGCTAGGCTGAATGAATGGGGGTTTGCTGCATAAAAGCAGGGCTTTGGGGACTGGAACTTCAGAAGTCGCCACAGGACCTAAAGAATCCGAAGAGGGAGAAGCTGAGCCGACCTGCAACGACGACACCACCGTTGGAGCCCTGCTGAACCGTCTCACCACTTTTCCCGACGACAGAGGAGATCTCCAGCCCGGAGAGTCTTCTTCCTTTGACTGGTGGGGATAACCAGTTTGCCCGTCTTTTCGACCTTCCCGGATCATCTCGTGGCCGCCTTGCCTGTGCCAAGCACCCCGGCAACCGGGATACCACGGTTTTTCCACTACCGCGAATAAAAGGGTCATACCTTTTAACCGGAGAACTCCGTGGCTGGTTTCTTCCCTGGCAGTACAACGACCTCCAGCTTTCCTCCACGTCAAGACCATCTCTTCCTCTGGACGACGCAGTGACTTGCACCTGCTGCCAGGAACAACTGCCCCCGCTGGAGGATCCTCTCCACTTTGAAGGTGCTGTGTCCGCCTGGCCTCCCTCGCAACGGTCTGTGTGAGGTGACTCTTAAAGCCTCCACTTACCACTTGGGTTGGTCCTAGGCTAGCTAACTGAACTTTTCTGAACTAACTCAAATTCTTTTCTGAACTCCCTGCAAGACTTTTCAAGACTTTTAAACTGTGTGATCTTGGGCGCATTGGTGCTCTGTTCTCTCTAAGAGGGAACCTGGCCTCTGAACTTTTTGCTCACAAGTAGACTTCACTTTCCTGCCTTGCTGGGTGCTTCTAAAGTATTGTGTTGTGTGCTTTTCCTAATTTCTGCCTTTTCCCTCCCTTTTTCTTAACTTATTGGAGTGCCATCTTTAGTTAAGCGCTCACCTCTGTCTGGAAATAAGTGGTGTTAACTAAGACTTGTCTAATAAGGAATAAGGGATGTGCATCTAGTAATAGTGACTGTATGTTGAATTTACTTACCTCTTTGTGTGCTAATGTAATTTACAAGTGTGCCTTTAAATAAATAATTATATACTTTTACACCAAAGCTCTGGTCAGTGTTTGCTTGTGCTACTGTGTCTCTGTACCTATTGTGTATACTCTGCATACTGTCTAACTCATCTTGAGAGAAATCTGACTGACCAGGTAAATCTGGGTGGTACAGACTGCTACCAATTGGGTTTACTGCTAACCACCTGTAGTCCTAAATCTTTTGCAGTGGTCCCTAAGGGAACTGCACAGGTTTCTGCCTAACACTGGTGTACAGCGGTGGGATTTGTATTGAGTATACATTTTAGTGTGCTTATAGATACCTTAGTCCAACTACCCACAAAGCTTAGCACTAAAGAAGCATTTTCTAAAACATGTTAACTATGGAAAGTTATAGTCAAGAGTCCCTTGCTACAAAAACTGCTGATTGTTTAAGAGTTCTCTGTAAGCATAAGAATCTCCTGACTAAAGGCAAGAAAATTGAGCTAATAGAAAGGTTGTTAGCAAACCAAAGTCTGGATGGTGGTTCAGAGGAACCTACCACTCCAGCAACTGTAGATAACAGCAATGATATTAATATGGATGTTAGTATTGATAACTTTGAGTCAGAAGCAGAAGAGGAGGGTGAAGATGCTAGAGTTGTCTCCACTGGGCCTCTACCTGCCCTGCCAGCTGTACCTACTGGACCTTTACCAGGTCCCACACTTAATCCCCAATATATGGAACTAGAAAAAATGAAGCGTGAATTAGAATTCAAAAGAATTAATGCTCAAACAGAACAACAGCAGCAAGAACTAAGGCTCAGAGAAATGGAGCTCAACCATGAGCTAGAAATAAAAACATTGTCTGTGGAAAGTGCTTCTCTCTCCGAGTCCTCTAGGAGTTCCAGTTCCAAAACACCCCGGATGAGTAAGGATTTGGTGGGTTTGTATGAGCCTAAGTTGGATGTGTTGGATTGGTTGAGTTTGTTTGAGTATAATCATGGGCTCCAGAACATTACAGGAAATTAGTTACTTTCCTGGTTGTTCTCTAGGCTCCCCCCTGTTGCAACTGATGTGGTAATGGAGTTGGGGGGAGGAGGATAAGAAGGATTATGAATGTGTGAAGCTATCTTTGATAGCTAGATTTGGGAAGACCCTTTCCCAGTACCTTAAGAGGTTTAGGGCCCTCAAAAAGCATGATGGTGCCCCTTGGGCTACTGTAACGCTCACCTGGTTCCCACGGGGGCGCTGGTCTAGTCTGGATTGCTGTGGCCTCTTCTAGCGTGATGCGCAGGACCCGGAACACCGATTGGACAGGACCTCCAAATCGTGCTTGCCTGGCCTGTAGGAATATCCTTCTGCAGATGAGAAAGGGGATTAACAGTCTGCAGAATAGTGTGCTAGCTCCCCCCTTTCCCCCTTCGTTCCTCTCTAACTTCCTCCAAACCCCGGTTTAAGCTCACCTTATGGTTTGGAAGGATGAACTCTCCATCCTGCTTCTGGTGCAGGGGCGCGCGTTCGTCCAGTTACTTCACTGATTTTCAGAATGGCGCTGGCAAAATCCACTTGACTTTCCTGAGCGATGCGCCGTAAGTATGAAAGTTCAAAGTTCAAGTGAGGCCCCCTTTATGTTGTCTTTCTAACCTGTGATCTGTCCTTTATTTCAGGTGCAGAATGAAGGCGATGCGTCAAGGGGTTAAATTGCCGAGGTGAGTAGTGATGAGGGCGATCCCTCTAAATGTCCTTATAATTCCCCAGAAATGTCTCTTGTCCTTTCCCCATAGGGGCCGTGGTACGGTACCTGCCAACGGGGCGGCGCCGACCCGAAATGTGGAAGAAAAGCCAGTAAGTATTATGGCTGTTAATCAGGCTTTCCTTCTGTGTTCCTTCTGCTCACCTTTTTTTTCTTCCTCTCTCCCCTAGGTTGTTATGTTATGTTAATATATTTGTACCGCGTCAAAGCCCGTAGGCATCCAGACGCCGAGAGCAGAATACTGTAGCAAGAACTACCACGGGATTACTCTAAAAGAAAGAGATAGGTTTTTAGTTGTTTGCGGAAAGTAAGGAGGTCTGAAGTTTTACGCAAGAATGTTGGCAGAGCATTCCATGCTTTATCTCCTTGGAGGTGGAAGGCTCTACCCGTACCTCGGGTGCGTTTCACTCGATGTTGTATAAGGAGATTGGCGTCTGCTGACCTGAGATTTCTCTTCGGCTGGTAAATGCCAATGATATCTTTGAGGTATGCCGGAGCGCTGCCAAAGATACATTTGTGGCATGTGGTTATCAATTTAAATTGGATTCTATTTTTTACCGGGAGCCAGTGTAATTTTTTTCTGGCTATCGATGTGGGTTCGGAGTACTTCATTTTAAAAATGACGCGAATAGCCTTATTTTGGATTTTTTGTAACTCTTGGATGTCTGCATTGCTTGCTCCACCCAAGAGTGCATTGCAATAATCAATGCGAGGCAAAATAACGGCTCTCACAAGTTTTGTGCGATTCTCGACCGAGACTAGAGGAGCGATTTGCCTAAGCACTTTAAGGTAGTAATTGGTACTGATAGTAATAGCTGCGACATGGGCTTGGCAGTCGACTTCGCTATTCATATATGTACCCAAAGTTTTCACTTTCCGAACCGTATTGATAAAACTACCATCGATAGTGAAACCCACGTACTCTTGTCCCAGCTTAGTTTGTGCCTGTCGTGAGCCAAAAATCATAAGCTCTGTCTTCATAGCGTTCAGGCATAACCAATTGGTGGACATCCATTGTTTTATCGATTGGTAGACTATGTTTATTGCGCCTTGATCTAAGTCATAATCTCCAGTGATGTTAAGAACCAGTTGAAAATCATCTGCGTAGTTACAAAAGAATGTCTGTAAGAGACCTAAGTCGTAGCAGAGAGGGAAGATGTATATATTAAACAGCAATGGAGATAGACAAGCCCCCTGGGGCACGCCACAAGTAATGGTTTGTGGCCCAGAAGAGCTGTCTCCCCAATGTACCCGTGACTGACGGCCCTCAAGAAATGCTCTCAACCAAGTGGTAGCATTCTCAGAAAGGCCCCCAACAGACTTCATTCTGTTAAGTAAAATTTTGTGGTCAAGCAAGTCAAAGGCTGCCGATAGGTCTAACAACATCAGCAGCCCTGACTTGCTACTATCCAGTCTTGAGAGCATATGCGTCTGCAAGTCCAGGAGCGCACTTTCAGTGCCGTGGTTGCTTCTAAATCCAGATTGCTTAGGGTGCAAGATGCCAGCCATCTGGACGTGGGCTTGAAGCTGGATAGTAGCTATTTTATCGATAAATTTTAAAAAAAACAGGGTATTTGTGATAGGCCTTAAGTTGGCCGCATCCGTGGGTCAAGGCCTGCTTTCTTCAGCAGAGGTGAGACTGCTACGTTTTTTATGGTTTTGGGAATTACGCCTGTTCTAAAGGAGGCATTTGCGAATCTACAAAGAAAAGGAGCAAAAAGCTCCTTATATTCCAGGATGAATTTGGACGGGAGTAGTTCGCCGGGGCAATTGGTGGGGTGCATTGACTTCAGAATATTAAGGATATCAGCCACAGAGGATGCTGTGAAGGAAAAACCCAAAGTGGAACCTGATAAAGCATCTCGGCTAGATGTAAAGCTGAACTGAGTTTGGGGTAATTGTGCAGAAGCACAGTATGTCTCGGTGGGCATAGAGGGCGAGGTCACTGATGTCTCGGATTTAATTTTGTCTTGGGCTTTCAAAAGTTTGGCTGCGAAGGCCTTTTGTACCCGTTCGCAGTCATCATTAGTAGGATTTATAGGGAGGCAGCAGGCCTCTGGTTTCTCCCAGGATTTGAAAAGACGAAAAAGTTCCTTCGTCTCACCTCCGGCTGAACTGATTTGGTTATTGTAAAAAGTTTTTTTAGCCTCAACAATTGCTGCCTTATATTGTTTCTCTTTTTGTTTCCAGATCGCCAAATTGATGGAGGATCGGTCTTTTTGCCAGGTGTGCTCGGCTTGTCTTTTAATCGCCTTAAGTTCCGCTAGAGAGGGGGAGAACCACTTGTGGCGATTTGGAAGATCTATAACTAACTTGTCTTTCATGGGAGCGGATTTGTCAAGCATTTTAGTGATCTCTTGGTTATAATTATTTATAAGTGTTTCCGGATCATCAAAGTCCGTGGTTTTATTGATTAGAGTCTGCATACATTCGGCCAGAATCGGCTGGGAAATGTTTTTAAAGTTTCTGGCTTTCACTTTGTGTGTAGGTACGTGCTTTCTATGTGTTAAAGCGGGAAGTTTCAAAGTGAATGAAATGGTGGAATGATCTGACCAGATACATGGTCTGGTCATCACATCTTTAATCTGAATATTATTAGTGCCGATCCAATCCAAAATGTGGCCTTTATTATGGGTAGGTTCCACATTTTGAATAGTAATCTGATTGTTATTTAGCATTTTTTCTAAGGCTAGTGCTTTTTTGTCTTTTTTATCATTTTTCCAGCGATTGAAATCTCCTAACACGACCAAACCAGTGTTGGTGGTCGACATGGGTGCTAATATGTTGACAATATTTTCATTGAAGCCCTCGTCGACTTCAGGGGGCCTATAGAGGAGAACTAAATTCAGGGTAAAGTTCGGGTTGCAGGTCATCTTAATGTGAATAATATCGCTCCCAGGACATTCGATTTTCGCCTCGTAGAAACCCAGTGATTTTTTGCATAAAATAGCAACTCCACCACCTACAGTCCCTTCTCTATGCTTCCCAAGGAAGACATATCCTGGAGGTATGATCTGTTCTATGGTAGGGCCATGTGAGTCGGTGAGCCATGTCTCAGTGAGACACATAACGTCCAGTTTGTGTTCCTGAACGTAGTAGTAAATATTTAATGCATGTTTAACTGCAGAACGTGTATTCAAGAGTGTAATGGAGAGTGGGATGGGTGCAGCGGGATGGCTGTCTAGTATTGGGGTGGGTAGGACGTCAGTATGAGTTTTGGGAGCATTATTATGAAATGCAGAGGTAGGGGTCTTACTTTGCATTTTTCGACGACGATATGTTGGGAGACAAAAGAGTAGGTGCAGAGATGTGGCGTCCGATGCTGACAGCCGCGATGGAGCCGGGAGATGTCTCGAGGACAGGTGAGTGAAGCGTGGCGCTGCAGCGAGCAACGCAATGCTTTTAAATAAAAGTCTTTCTTCAGGGATGCTGGCGAGAAGATTCCGGATGCAGGTAAGAAGTTTGAAATAGTCCTTGGTTTTCACCTTTCTCTTCTCTTCCTTCCTTGCAGGTCTTCCAGGTTCGAGGCGGGCGTGGCTGGAGTCCAGGAGCAGGAGCAGACACGGTGAGCGTTAAGCTGCAGGAAGCAGAACAACGCGAAGCATGAGCTGCTGTCTGGGCGTGGCTTAAATAGCCTCCAAAGAAGTCCCAGGTATGTATCCTTCCCCAACTAGGTATGTATCCTTCCCTGGCCACGCCCGAGTGAAAAAATAGTCCCTATGAAAAAATAGTCCCTTTCAGGTCTCAGGGAGGCCTGAAGCGTGCAGCATGGTCTGCATCAGGTAAGTGTACAAAACACATCCCTTTATGAGCCTGGCGCCTATAGCGCCAGGGCTGATGTCCAACATGAGCCTGGCGCCAAAGGCGCCAGGACTGAGTCCAAAGAGCCCCTATAAGGGGCCGCTGGGCTTTTACCCGAGGGCATGATGCCTGCTTCCGGGGGTGCTGGGCCTGGCCTGGTGCTCCGGGGGTAGGCATCATGACAGCACTCCCCCCCAAGGCCCATCCCAAGGTCGTTCCTTCTGGAGGTTTCGGTTTGTTTGGGAAATTGCGATGGAACCTTTTTACCAGCCGAGGTGCATGTACGTGATCACTGGGTTCCCAAGACCTTTCCTGAGGCCCGTACCCTTTCCAATCAATTAGATAGAAAAGTTTTGATTTTGAGATCTTAGAATCCAAAATGTTCTTCACCTCGAATTCAGACTCCCCATCTATCTGAATCGGTTCTGGTGGCTTTGTTAATCTGGTTCCTGGGTGCACTGATTTCAAAAGTGACACATGAAAAATGGGGTGAATCCGCATGTTAGCTGGTAGATCGAGCTTGACTGCCACTGGGTTGATTATAGCTTTGATCGAGTAAGGGCCTAAATACCTTGGATTAAAAGTTCGAGGCCCCTTGAGTGATAGGTGTTTGGTAGCCAACCATACTTGATCCCCTATTTGGTATGGAGGCGCCTCTCTTCGATGCAGATCCGCATTCTTTTTGTATTTCCCTTTCGCATGTTGCAAATGTGCAGTTGCATCCTTGAAGGCTTGAGTAATCGTAGAATGCAAATGGTCCACTGCGGGCATTTCAAGGCTCAGAGGTGAGTCCAAGTCTGAAGTACGAGGGTGATGTCCATATAGGGTATAAAAGGGGCTCTGACCAGTTCCAGAGTGTATCGAGTTATTGTATGCATATTCAGCCACCCATAAAATGTCCTTCCAATTACCCTCCGATTGGTGCAACATACATCGTAGATATTGTTCAAGGGTCTGGTTCGTTCTCTCTGTCTGACCATCAGTCTGTGGGTGGTGGCTGGTCGAGAGTCTTACGTCGATTTGTGCCAGTTGACAACACTTTTTCCAAAAATGAGAAATAAACTGGCTTCCCCGATCGGAGACTAGTATGTACGGGAATCCATGCAAACGGATGATATTTTCGAGGAATTCCTTGGCAAGAACAAAGGCTGAAGGTAATCCTTTCAACGGAATAAAGTGGGCCATTTTAGAAAATAAATCCACCACGACCAGAATAGTATTGTAACCATTACAAGAGGGCAGGTCCGTGATAAAATCTAGTGACAGGGTGTGCCAAGGTGCTGGTGGAATGTCTAAGGGCTGAAGAAGACCGGCAGGTCTTGTCTTTTGACCTTTGTTTTGGGCACAAACTCCACAGGACATCACGAAAGATTTAATATCCTTTCGCCAGGAAGGCCACCAGAATTGTCGTTTAACCTTTTCCTCCGTTTTGGCAATGCCAGGATGTCCTTCCATCAGGGTATCATGATGACGGGAAATAACCAGTTCTTGCAATTCCTTTTCTGGCAAAAATAAGCGTCCTTGGAAGTAAGGTAAGCCATCCGTGACTGAAAAGTTAGACCCCCTTTTGATCCAATCCTGCAAGGCTGAAGAGTCCAGGAATTGTTTCACTCGTGCTTGAATGTCTTCAAGGGTTTGTAAAGTGGTTATCCCCAAAATTCTTTGTTCGGGAATTATCGGCACAGGTTCTGAGTTTGTGTCTATTTCTTCCATTCGAATTCGGGATAGAGCGTCCGCCTTACCATTCTTATAGCCGGGGCGGTAGGTGATTACAAAATCGAACTCAGCAAAGAACAAAGCCCATCGGAGCTGTCGGGACGATTGAGCCTCGGCAGTTTTTAAATATTGTAAATTTCGGTGATCAGTGATCACGGTGATGGTATGCCGGGCGCCGAGGAGATAATGCCGCCAAGCCTTAAAGGCGGACTTAATGGCTAATAGTTCCTTATCGGTGATCGCATAATTTATCTCCGGCGGCGAGAACTTTCTGGACCAAAATGCTACGGGGTGCAGTTGGTTGGTTTCAGGGTCTCTCTGAGACAGGACAGCTCCCATGGCTAAGCTGGACGCGTCGGTTTCGACTATATATGGGAGATCGGGACGCGGGTGCTTCAAAATAGGTGCGGACGTGAACTTAGCTTTCAACTCCTGAAAGGCCTGTTCGGCTTCCTCGGTCCATTCAAAACGTTTATTTTTTCGCAAGAGTGCAGTGATGGGTTGCACCACGCGTGAAAACTCCGGGATAAACCTGCGATAAAAGTTGGCAAAACCAAGCATGCTTTGGACACCTTTCACCGAACTAGGTGATGGCCATTTGAGGATGGCATCCACTTTCCGTGAATCCATTCGGACCCCTTTAGGTGTCAGGATGAATCCGAGAAACTCAACCTCGGTGGTATGGAAAACACATTATTCCAGCTCGGCAAACAGTTTCTGCTGGCACAGTTTCTCTAGGACGGCCCTGACATGCTTTCTGTGATCAGATTCCGAAGAGGAGTACACAAGAATGTCATCGATGTACACGACAACACAGACATCGATGAGTTCCCGAAGGACATCGTTCATGAAGAATTGGAAGGCTGCAGGCGCGTTGCACAACCCGAAAGGTATCACCTGGTATTCGAATAGTCCATATTTTGTACGGAAGGCCGTTTTCCATTCGTCGCCTTCTTTTACTCGTACCAGATGATAAGCCCCCCCCGGAGATCTAACTTGGTGTATACGCAAGCGTCCTTCACCTGGTCAAGGAGTTCAGGGATCTGAGGCAGAGGGTAACGATTTTTAACAGTTATCTGGTTCAATGCGCGGTAATCGATACAAGTTCTAAGGTCGCCTTCTTTTTTAGGCACGAAGAACAAAGCTGAGGATGCCGGGGACTTTGACGGGCGAATGAAACCATTGGCGAGGTATTGATCTAAATATTGTCTCAAATGCAGATTCTCTGGTTCAGTAAGGGTGTAAATCCTGCTACAAGGGGGTTGTGCACCGGGCACCAGATCGATTTGGCAATCGTACGATCTGTGGGGAGGTAACGTGTTGGCCTGTTCCTTTTGGAAGACGTCCTGAAAGTCTTGGTACTCTGGACATAGTTGTTGCACGGGGACAGAGGTTACTGATGCTAGATTAATCTTTGGATTTTCTGGGTAGCAGGTTTGTGCACAATCCGGGAAGGTTATTCTCTTCGCTCGCCAATCAATTCGAGGATTATGTGTCTCTAACCAAGGGATTCCGAGAATAAGCTGAAACTGTGGAGCCTTGATTACATCAAACACAACTGCCTCCCGATGGCCATCCGGACCTACAAGTGTCACCTCAGCTGTGGAATGTGTTACCGGTCCAGAGGCAATTTCGGTTCCATCTACTGTGGTGATGACATCTTTGTTGGTTTTAGGACGCAGAGGGAGGTTTATCCTAGAGACCAATTCTCGATCCACATAGTTTCCTATAGCCCTGCTATCGATGTATGCCTTTATAGCATGCAACCGTTTAGGCTGTTCCGGATCTACGAGGACCATTGGCACAATGAAATGCGAGGTCTGAGAGTTAGTTTTCAAGCTCGGCAAGTGGACCCCTACGCTTGCCGGGCGTGGTCGTTTCCCGATACAGAGTTTCCATGGATTTTATCAGCGACTCCTACCACCTTCTTGGGCGGCTTAACCGGGCAATCTCGTAGAAAGTGTCCAGAGGACCCACAATAAAGGCATAATTGCATTTGTCGTCTTCTTTCCCGTTCTTTTTGAGTTAGGGGTCCTTTAACCCCTCCGATTTGCATAGGCTCCGAGCCATCAGCCCCTTTGGCTTTAGCTTGGGTCTTGGCCAACACTCGGGTTTCAAACTTGGACCGATCTGCTTTTCTGTTTTGCAGCCTGTGATCCAATTGGACCACTAAGTCTATATATTCAGTGCATTCTTGGGGCGGATTTACAACTTGTGCCAGGACATCTTTAAGTTCTCCGCGTAGACCTCGATAGAATAACGTGATTCTTTTATCCTCTGGCCAACCAGTTTCCACAATTAGTCTATTGAAGGTTGCAATGTAGGATAGAAGGTCTTGATTGCCCTGTCGCAGAGATAGAAGTTTGTCATCCAGAGCCTGTCCCTGGGAGTGTCGAGCAAATAACCTTTCCATGCTTGTTTGAAATCCTTGAAAATCACAAAGAATCGGGTCATCTTGAGTTACCAGTGGGACTGACCAATCGGCAGCACAGCCGCTGAGATATGACAACACAAATGCTACCTTGGTCTGATCATTAGGGAAGGCCCCAGGTCTGCATAGGAAGTGCAAACGACACGGATTCATGAATACGGCGAATCGTTTGGGGTCCCCAGCAAAGCGTTCAGGTGGGGCCAGCGGCATGTTTCCAGGTAGATTAATCTGCACCGGGTTACTGGAAACCACAGGAGCGGGGTTCCCCTCGGAACCGGGTAAAGGAGTTTGTCCAGCTTGACCTTGCAAAAGCTGTCTAGCCAGGTCATCAGCTCTATCCTTTATTACAATCACTTCCCTCCTGAGGGCACTAGTCTCTTGACGAGCGGCGTGTACTTCGGCCCGTAATTCCCCCAGTAATTGGGCCAACTGGTCAGTTTCGGAAGTTTCCATAGCGCCTGGGTGGGAATTTGTAGGAAGGCTTCGCGTTCTGTAACGCTCACCTGGTTCCCACGGGGGCGCTGGTCTAGTCTGGATTGCTGTGGCCTCTTCTAGCGTGATGCGTAGGACCCGGAACACCGATTGGACAGGACCTCCAAATCGTGCTTGCCTGGCCCGTAGGAATATCCTTCTGCAGATGAGAAAGGGGATTAACAGTCTGCAGAATAGTGTGCTAGCTCCCCCCTTTCCCCCTTCGTTCCTCTCTAACTTCCTCCAAACCCTGGTTTAAGCTCACCTTATGGTTTGGAAGGATGAACTCTCCATCCTGCTTCTGGTGCAGGGGCGCGCGTTCGTCCAGTTACTTCACTGATTTTCAGAATGGCGCTGGCAAAATCCACTTGACTTTCCTGAGCGATGCGCCGTAAGTATGAAAGTTCAAAGTTCAAGTGAGGCCCCCTTTATGTTGTCTTTCTAACCTGTGATCTGTCCTTTATTTCAGGTGCAGAATGAAGGCGATGCGTCGAGGGGTTAAACTGCCGAGGTGAGTAGTGATGAGGGCGATCCCTCTAAATGTCCTTATAATTCCCCAGAAATGTCTCTTGTCCTTTCCCCATAGGGGCCGGGGTACGGTACCTGCCAACGGGGCGGCGCCGACCCGAAATGTGGAAGAAAAGCCGGTAAGTATTATGGCTGTTAATCAGGCTTTCCTTCTGTGTTCCTTCTGCTCACCTTTTGTTTCTTCCTCTCTCCCCTAGGTGCAGAGATGTGGCGTCCGATGCTGACAGCCGCGATGGAGCCGGGAGATGTCTTGAGGACAGGTGAGTGAAGCGTGGCGCTGCAGCGAGCAACGCGATGCTTTTAAATGGAAGTCTTTCTTCAGGGATGCTGGCGAGAAGATTCCGGATGCAGGTAAGAAGTTTGAAATAGTCCTTGGTTTTCACCTTTCTCTTCTCTTCCTTCCTTGCAGGTCTTCCAGGTTCGAGGCGGGCGTGGCTGGAGTCCAGGAGCAGGAGCAGACACGGTGAGCGTTAAGCTGCAGGAAGCAGAACAACGCGAAGCATGAGCTGCTGTCTGGGTGTGCCTTAAATAGCCTCCAAAGAAGTCCCAGGTATGTATCCTTCCCCAACTAGGTATGTATCCCTCCCTGGCCACACCCGAGTGAAAAAATAGTCCCTATGAAAAAATAGTCCCTTTCAGGTCTCAGGGAGGCCGGAAGCGTGCAGCATGGTCTGCATCAGGTAAGTGCACAAAACACCTCCCTTTATGAGCCTGGCGCCTATAGCGCCAGGACTGATGTCCAACATGAGCCTGGCGCCAAAGGCGCCAGGACTGAGTCCAAAGAGCCCCTATAAGGGGCCGCTGGGCTTTTACCCGAGGGCATGATGCCTGCTTCCGGGGGTGCTGGGCCTGGCCTGGTGCTCCGGGGGTAGGCATCATGACAGCTACCTGGGTGAGTGAAAGTTTGAAGAACTTAGAGGGATGGATTAAGGGTTACAAAATAAACACCTATGTGGGAATGAAGAATCTTGTGATGTTGGAGTCAATTTATGATGCCTGCTCTCCTGAGCTCAGACAGCACTTAGCTGATTCAAAGGAACTAGATTCCAGGAAACTAGCTAAGGCTGCTGACTTGTGGGTTGCCAACAGGGCTACTCACAAGGGCTCTGGGGTAACTCAGAAAAAGGATGAGGGGAAACAGCCAAAAAAGGACTCCAAAGAGAATTCTAATAATTCCAATCCCAAAGAGGGCCCCAAACAAAACAATAAGGGTAAACCACAAGGGAAACCAAATCAGAGTAGTGCACCTTCTGGTGGTAAACCAGAAGGAGGTCACAGCAAACAACCATTACATAAAGCATTTGGTAAATGCTATGTTTGTGGCTCGCCTGACCATGTGAAAGGAGATCCCAGATGTAAGGGTAAACCTTCAGGGGTCCAGCTTGTCTCATTAGCCTTCGCTCCAGAGGAGGAAGTACAAATGGCAAGTGGAAACTTTCTGTTACTGGCTGATGAACCCATTGGAGCCAGTGTTTCTTTAGTGTCTCTGGGTCTGTGGGAACAACAGAATTTAGATGTCTATAACTCTATCCCAGATAATACTAAAGAGTATTATGAGGACAGTGTCCAGGTGAATGGTCAGGAGACTTCTGCCATTAGGGACACTGGAGCCAGCATAACTGTGGTGGATAGATCATTTTATCAGGCAGAGGATGTTGCTAAGGCACCCAAACGCCTCACCAAGTTAGCTAGAGGGACTGTGCAGATGCTTCCCCAGTTACCAGTTCTCATCCAGTGTAATGACATGACTGTGAAGATACCTGTCAGCATACAAAGTGAGGTCACATACCCCCAGACCTCCTAGTAAAAGGTTACAGGAGCTAACCAGACCTGCAAGGGAGAGAACCATGAGAGGTATTCCACAGGAGATGATGAAGAAAGATATCACTCCTACTCCACTGGAGTTACAACTTGCTATCACTGAACAAAAAGAAGCAAAGGGGAAACCCAAGGCTTCAAGGAAACAGCCAACAGCAAGCACTCCAGTGTTTCCAACACGGACTTCCCCTACGTTGTCCAAAGTTACACCAGTAACTCCACCTCCAGCTGAGGCTGAGAGGGAGGTACAACCCTGAAGAAGAGCTAGTGGAAGGCCAGGAACTCATTGGAGATCTGGATGCTGTTGACCATCCTGAGCTGCAGTCTTTACTGGCAGAAGGTGGAACCAACAGGGCAGTCTTCAGTAAGGGGCAGAGAGAATGTCCAACTCTGGAAGGTCATCGCCAACAGGCAGCTTCTCAGGCTGATGGGCAAGAGCCTGGGAAGTATAGGTTGCACTGGGAAGATGGCCTCTTCTACAGTGAACCAACTGAGTCTGCACCTGGAGACTACAAGCGGCTTGTAGTGCCTCAAGAAAACAGACAACAGTTCTTGCAACTGGCCCATGAGATTTCTTTGGCTGGTCACTTGAGTTTCAAGAAGACCAAGGCAAGAAGACCAAGGAAAGGCTCTCACTCTACTTTTATTGGCCAAAGATGGGGGCTGAGGTAGATAAGTTTTGCAAGAGCTGCCATACCTGCCAGACTTCTGGTAAGGTTGGATCCAAGAATGTGGCACCTTTAGTGCCTCTCCCAGTTGTGGGAGTCCCATTTAAGAGGGTTGGGATTGACATTGTTGGTCCCCTTGATCCCCCAACCTCCTCAGGCTTATCCTTGTTGAAGTAGACCATGCTACAAGGTACCCTCTAGCAATTCCTATGAGGACTGTTACAGGTCAGGCTGTGGCTAAGGCCCTCCTTGGTTTACCAGGGTTGGATTTCCTAAGGAAGTAATCTCTGACAGGAGGTCAAATTGTATGTCCCACTACATGAAAGCCATGTGGAAAACCTGTGGAGTTACTTACAAGTTCTCTATCGCCTACCATACTCAGACAAATGGGTTGGTAGAAAGGTTCAACAGAACCATGAAGAGCATGATAGGTGCTTTAGAGGATCCCCTTAAAAGAAAGTGGGACCTTCTACTGCCATGCCTTCTCTTTGCCTATAGAGAAGTCCCTCATGAGGGAGTAGGTTATTCTCCCTTTGAACTTCTCTATGGCCATCCAGTGAGAGGTTCATTGGCCCTGATTAAGGAGGAATTGGAGAGTGTTCCTTCCCCCAAGCCAGTCAGAGTGACTGACTATGTGATAGGTCTCCGGAGGAGAATGTCACAAATGATGGCAGAAGCTAGTGATAACCTGAAAGCTGGACAAGCTTTGGTCAAGCATTGGCACGACCAAAAGGCTAACATGGTTGAGTTCACTCAAGACCAGCTAGTTCTAGTTATGATCCCAACAAGGCAGAGGGCCTTGCAAGATAAATGGATGGGACCATTCAAGGTTGTGGGCAAACTTGGAGAGGTGAACTATCTGGTGGACTTGGGCAATCCCAAGGAGGCTCCCAGAGTCTTCCACGCCAACAGACTAAAGGCGTATGTCTCCAGGCCTGAAGTAGGAGATTTGCTTCTAGCTTAAACGGAAGAGGAAGAAGAGAGTGAAGCTCTCCCTGATCTCCTCAGAGGCTTACCCTCGGGCGAAAAGATTGAAGGAGTAAATCTCTCTTGAAATCTGACACCTGAGCAACAAGAAGAGTGCAAAGGGGGGGCGTGGCTAACTGGCCATGTAGCAGGACGTGCCTGATGGGAGCTGCTCCAAGATCCGACATTGATCCGAGTATACACATGCTGAAAACGACCATCCTACCTCAATAATTAAAGCACAGGCCTGTGAACAGAGCCTCTGCCACTGCTAGAAATATGGAGCTGATCGTGTGAGCAACAACATAGTAACGAAAGATGGAACGTTCGGCGACCCTGACATTTTGTTTCCAATATGGCCGACAACAATGGGCCAGCGTCCGCGGACGCTATCCATAAGAACGAAGAGCATGCGGCGTGAACCAAGACACATTGTTGCCTAGAATCGGATTGCATACTGAACAGGGGGCTGCGACCGGGTGTGCAGCCGCGCCGCCTGAAAAGAGCAAAAGTGCGCGCGTGCTAGCACTGTGCCCGTGGAAGCTGAGCATATAGAGGGTGGGGGCCGGTGACCGGAGTCTGCGCGGCCCCTTCCAACAGCGTGAGAATACAGGCGAGCGGCACCCTGCTGCCTGCGAATGCGGGCGCAGTGCGTGCGCCGCGTGAGAAAGACAGAGGCATGGCTGAGGGCCGGAGCACCAGACAGCGGCAGTGTGATTTGAAGAGCAGAGGCCTGAGGAATGGGTGTCGGGTGCCTGGGAAGCGGGTACCAACACCCGCTACAGTGCTAAAACCTGTCGGTCCAGTGGAGCTGAGCATCAGGCCGCGCACAATAGAGCTGCGCGGCCGAATACATTTCCTTTGTCTTTTTGGTGCAACGCATGGGGGAGGGGCCGCCATTGTCGCTTGAGGCATTGCATGTAACGGTGCCTATGGGACGAGGAACGGCGGCCTGCTGCCCCGAATAACGATAATAATAAAAAAGCACCTAAAGGAAACGAAAAGCAGATCGGTTTCACTGGTACATTCTTTCCTCCTCATGGCAAGCCAGCTGGAGGGGAGACACTCGTAATGAAGCACTGTGTGAATGAAAGGCAGCTGCGTTTGGTGTCGCCATAGAAGAGACCCGAAGCCTGAGGTCAGGCAGCAAATACAACAACCATTGGGCATGAGAGGTGCCCACTAAAGCGCCGACTGTAGGTGGATTGCAGGGGAACAAAGGGAGCTTTCTGCATCAATCGAGGTGCGACAGCAGGGTAGCCGTGCCGCATGAGCCCCGCGGCGCCGGGGGAAGGTGGATAACCTGCACAACATAGAGGTTGTATCCCAAAAGCGCAATCTGATAGGTGCAAGGTGTGGAATCACGTGGGAGGACGCAACCCACTCATGAGAGCACCCTAATTTAATAACTGAAGCCGGCAGTGCTCTGCAAAAGTCAAAGTGGAACACTAGCCCTGAATCACAAGATGACTGGACGAGTGATCAAAGGCAAGAGCAAGCAAGCTACGATGGAGGCGTTTGCCACGGCGCAGCAGTCTCCAGCCGCATTGGCGACAGTGGGCGCAGGTGGATCCATGGGAAGCCCACTTGGGACTGACAATCACCAGATACTGGCAGCCATAACAGAACTAAAGGACTCCTGGGGGATAGCAATGACGTACTTAAGGACCTCCCTAGAGGCCAAGATCGATGCGGTGGGGATAGATGTCACCTTGCTACGACAGGATGTCAGGGCGCTGGCGGGCAGAACAAGTACCCTGGAAAGTGCGGTCAAAACTAACACTACCACCAGCACTGACAATGCAAAAGAAGTCCATATATTAAAACAACAAGTGGCTAACCTGGAGAACCGTGCGGAGGAGGCGGAAGGGAGAGCGAGGAGGAACAACATTCGAGTGGTTGGCCTGCCGGAAGGTGAGGAAGGGCAGGATCCTACAGACTATGTGGAGAACATGATCCTGCAGGAAATAGGCGCTGACAAACTCTCACAAGGTTTCACGGTGGAACGTGCACATAGAGCCATCACGAGGAAACCAAAGCCCGGAGCGCTTCCCCGCGCAATAATCGCCAAGATTTTAAACTATAAAGACAGTGAGAAGATTTTGGAGTATTTCAGGAAGGGGGGAACGATAGACAGGGCCTCGGCCACCATCACTGCGTATCCGGATTATACGATGCTAGTGCAGAGGCAGAGATAAAGCTATGTAGCGTTGAAGAGACGGTTGCGAGCGGCTGGCATCAAATACATGCTACTGTACCCTGCGAGATTGAAAATACTACACAAGAGTCGAATGTTTTTATTTGATACCCCAGAGGAGGCTGCCGCATGGCTAGACCAGCAGGGTTGCCCGGAACAGGATGCTGCACAGACTCAAGGAGAACAAGTTAAGTGACTGGAACAATTCATGCATACTAGTATATCACACTAGGGGATATCTAAGCAGAGGCTCGATAGAAACATTACAGGATGGGTAGAGATAAGTAGTGCAGACACCAGATTCGGATGTCCTTGATCCTAACGAATGGCATTGGACTGGAATATAGAACCTTGATTATATGGGTAAATTAGATACTAGTGTGTGTCTGGATTGTGGCAAATGGGAGCAGCGGAACACAGGCGCCTAACCCCCCAATAGAAGTAGAAGGATAGTCATTAGGGCTACCTCACCTTGCTGAGCTTTGAGTACAGGCTATTGCCAGAAAGAGCTAGATGTGGGGGTGCCTGAGATCCAGGGATGGAGCAGGGCAACTGTTTGGGGGGGGGGGGTGAAGTTGGAGAAGGGAAGGTTGGTGGGAGGGAGAGGGGAAGAGGTGTTTGGGTTGTTTGTAGTTAAGGGTAGTTTGAGTTGGGGTACGAGCCAATATAGACAGATACAAGGAGGAGTGTTGGTCCGCACTGGTGGGAGGAGAACGGGAACTCTAACAGGCCATTGGGGACCTTAAAATAATCACATGGAATGTTGGGGGCCTCAATAATTACTTAAAGAGAAACAAAGTTATGCTGTATCTGCGTAGGCAAAAGATAGATATTGCATTGCTGCAAGAGACTCACCTGACACGGGAAAAGCTGGAAACAGTTGTGAAAAAATGGAAAGGCGTTGTGGCGGGCTCAACTTACTCTGCCTTTGCTAGGGGAGTGCTCACCTGGGTGGCTCCACATGTCCCATTTCACGTGTTGCAAGTAACCACGGAGTCAGATGGGAGGATGGTCAATCTGAGGTGGTTGGTGGAAAACAGGGAGGTAAGTATTGTGAATACATACGCCCCCAACCAGAACACAACAACATAATATAAAACCCTGAATACTAACCTTAGCATGTGTATGGGGAGTGCAGTGATCTGGGGTGGGGATTTTAACTGTGTACTAAACCCAAAAGTAGACAGATCAGATCGGAAGTTCGACAGACCTGCCCCAGCGGCAAGAGCGCTGCAGACATTGCTAGATGACTTTGGTCTGGCGGATGTGTGGAGAATGAAACACCCCCAAGAAAGACAGTACTTGCACTATTCTGCCCCACAACAATTACACACGAGGCTGGACTATGTCTTTGCCACATCAGAAATAATTATGGAGACAGTGCAGGCAGAATTTAAAGCGAGAGACCATTCGCCTTTGGTCATTAGCTGGCAATACTGCCCCCCAAGGGCAAGGATTCCGACATGGCGCCTCCGAGCAGAAGCGCTTAGTGACCCCCTTTTTAGGGAAGAGATAAGGGAGGAGATTATACACTATTTTGAGGAGAATACGGGTAGCGTAGACTCAGCGGGTACACTATGGGAAGCTTTCAAAGTGGTGATGCGGGGCGTAGCCATAGCAAAATCTAAAAGCTTGCAGGGGGTGGGGGGGGGTCCTGGCTGATCTGCACGAAGCAAAAAGGAAATTGGAAAAGGCACTGAGGGGGAAAGATGATACGGAAAGAGACATGGAGCTGATACTTAAATTACAGCAGCCATGTACAGAGCAATGGGATAGACTGTCTAACCTTAATTACAAACAATAGATAGAGAGACAACATGCGGGAGGAGATAAAATGGGAAGGCTCTTGGCATGGTTATATAAAAGCGAGATACCCAGGCCCACCATTAGGACAATTACAAGAGAAGATGGCAGTGTAGCAGACACCCAAGAGGGAGTTAATCAGGAGTTTGTAAATTATTACAGGGAATTATACAGGGATGAGGAGGGAAGCAGTTATGAAGAAATAGCAGAAAAACTAGAAGACATAGCTCTGCCCACAATAAGTGCGGAAGAAAGAGAGGAACTAGATGCGCCGATCACCTTGGAGGAGTTAGAAGAAGTGGTGAGACAGCTCCCCACTAGTAAGACCCCGGGGGCGGACGGGTTCCCAAGTGAATTTTATAAAGAGTATAAAGCAGAGGTACTCCCCCCGATGTTAGATATGTTAAACGAAGCGTTTGAGATGGGACGGCCGCCAGAGTCACTTAGAGAGGCGATTATAATATCGCTTCCCAAACCTAACAAGCCTGAGCATAGCTGTGGCTCCTATAGACCATTGTCAATGCTGAACCAGCATAGCAAGATATTGACGGCTGTCTTTGCTAGCAGACTGAGGAGAATTATTGGTAAACTAATACAGCCGGATCAGACGGGCTACGTCCCGAACAGGAACATAACTCATAATCACAGACGACTCCATCGGATTGTTGAATGGGGGAGCAATAATGAGAGTGAAATGGCAATAGTGTCCCTAGACGCTGTGAAGGCCTTCGACTTTGTTAAATGGCCATGGCTGCTGGCAGCCCTGGCGAGTTATGGTATGGGCCTGCATATGTGAGATGGGCAAAGATGGTATATAGTGAACCACTGGCCAGGGTCAAGACAGGAGCAGTGATTTCTGAGAAATGGCAATTAGGCAGAGGTACTAGACAGGGGTACCCATGGTCCCCTATGCTGTACATATTAGCCCTGGAGCCTTTGGCGATATACCTCAGACAACAATATGACACTATAGGCATCGAGGTGGGAAGGGAGCGACACTTGATCTCCTTGTATGCGGATGACTTGCTACTGTACTTAAGGCACCCGGAGGAGAATCTTCAGTGTATCCTAGAAGTGATGGATAGATATGCGGAGTTGTCAGGCATAGCGGTGAACCTTCAAAAATCCATTATTTTCCCACTGGGTGGTTACAGAGGGATCCCGGTCAGGCGGCTTCCGGTGCTGCAAACCTCTTGGGCGGTTGGTACTTTTCGGTACCTTAGGATAGATGTATACCACACGGTGGAGGAAGAACATAGGCATAATACTGAGGTAGCCAAAGTGAAAATTGAGAAGTGTATGAAATTTTGGGCGAAGTTGCCCTTGGCAATGATGGGACGTGGGGCAATGCTTAAAATGGTGGTCCTGCCCAGGCTCCTGCATTATTTCGGGAACATTCCGTACCTGATACCCAAGAAGTTTTTCACCAAACTAAACGGCATATGTAGCGACTTCCTGTGGCATAGCACCAGACATAGAGTGGCACTGTGGAAGCTGCAGAACTTTTATGAGAGAGGGGGAATAAAATTGCCTAACTATGAGGTCTGTTACGTGGCAAGCCAACTGCAGTATGTCGGCAAATGGCTCTCAGATGAAGTTACCCCCGAATCCAGGCTGTTTGGGGCAGATTGTTCCCCATTTTACTTAAAGGAGGTGATTTGGCTGCCCAAGACAGAATTGAAAACGCGCCCTAAAATGATGATGCTTGGGTGGAGAATGTGGCGCCGAGCGTGCCAGATGATGGGAAACCCAGTCCCATGCTCCCCGCAGATACCGTTGGTTGCGCTAGCCGGGGGAGATGTTCAGCTGCGGATGACGATCAGGAACCACTGGGAACTGGTGGGGTTGGTAACGATGGGAGATATCTGGAGGGAGGGAATCATCATACATTTTGAAGAACTAGTGGGGGAGATGGGGTTACAAGTGGGCCAATACATTACTTATCATAGAATGGTACAGACGTTTAAGGAAACTTGGCCTGAAACAGCACTGGTAGAAGAACCAGAAGTTACTATAGATATGATATACGACATAGCGGAGGGTGGGCATGAGATCTCCAGATTGTATGAGATGATGATGTCCAAGGTTGGAAAGGCACTAATGCAACTGAGGCTAGACTGGGAAGCGGAAGTAGGAGCCCCGATGGAGGACGGGATGTGAGAGCATGCCCTGGGTTATCATAAAAAGGTGTCAAGAAACGCTAGATTAAAACAGATACAACTATATATTACGCACAGGGCATACATGACATCCCTGAAGATATCGAGGTTTGTAGGGGCCGGGAGACAGACATGTCCTAAATGCGACAAAGAACAGGCTGATATGGTGCATCTGTTCTGGACCTGCCCGGTAATTGAGCGCTTCTGGAGGGACATAGTGAGGAAACTAGCGGATAAGGGGGTCAATATTGTCATAGACGCAGCCTGGGCCTGCTTGCTGGGGGGGTTCCCCAGACCGCAGAAACTTAGACATGTCAATAAACTGAAGGATTTAGCATATGTGCTGGCAAAGAGAAGGATTGCCATGGGATGGAAGGCTTGTCATAGGCCACGGGTAGAGATATGGTGGAAGGAGTTGCAAAAGTGGGCGGAAGCGGAGACCACGGTATGGCAGGATGCAATCAACATAGGGGGAGAGGAAGAGGTGGGAACCCTGATGGCATGGAAATTGTTGATAGCGGAACTGTTCGGAACGTTACAAGATCTGACAGAATCCACTGGAAATGAGACTCCACCACACGGTGCAAATATGGAGTGAATGGTACAATTAGGCTCGTAAAGGAGGGTGGGATAAGGGGAACAGTGACTAAAATTGTGCAATGAAAATGGGAAATTATATTAATGACATTTGCACTGTGTGTTTGGTTTGTATTGTTTTGTTTGTTGAACATGCAATAAAAACTGTTAAAAAAAAAAAACAAGAGGAGTGCAAAGCTATGTTAAATCAGTTTGCCTCCCTATTCTCACGTTCACCAGGCTTGACCCCTTGGGGACAGCATGATATACTCACTGGTGACTGTCTGCCAGTCAAAAGCAGAGGATATAGAATGTCAGAAAATGTAAGGACCCACATCAAGGGGGAGGTCAAGAAGATGCTTGATCTCGGGGTAATAGAGCCCTCTACTAGTCCATTGTCTAGCCCAGTTGTGTTAGTAACAAAGGCAGGCTCCAAGGAGTTGAGATTCTGTGTGGACTATAGAGCTCTTAATGCAGTCACTAAGACTGATGCCCACCCTTTGCCAAGGACCGATGAGTTGGTGGATAGACTTGGCTCAGCCAAGTTCCTCAGCACATTTGACCTTACGTCAGGCTATTGGCAAATAGCCCTGACAGACCTTGCCAAGGGGAAAACTGCATTTTCTACCCCAGTTGGCCTATACCAATTTAAGTTTATGCCTTTTGGACTGAAAAATGCACCTGCTACATTCCAAAGGATGGTGAACAAAGTTCTGAATGGGATGGAGGACTTCTGCATGGCATACTTGGATGACATTGCAGTATTCAGCCAAACCTGGGAAGAACATGTGAACCACTTGACATGTTTTGCAGGCTCTTGGACAGGCCAATCAGACCATAAAGGCAAGTAAATGCCAGATTGGACAGAGTAAGGTAGTCTACCTTGGGCATGAGGTAGGAGGTGGAAAAATAAGTCCTTTGCTCAGTAAGATTAAAGCTGTGCAAAATTGGACAACACCTACTACTCAAACCCAGGTGAGAGCCTTCCTAGGCCTCACTGGATATTACAGGAATTTCATAAAGAACTATGGGACCATAGCTTCTCCACTGAATGTAATCTTCTCTCCAAAGTTCCCTAAGAAGGTCAAATGGAATGAGGAATGCAATCAGGCCTTTGAAAACCTGAAGAAAGCTCTTTGCCAAGCACCAGTATTGAGAGCTCCTGACTACCACCAAACTTTCATTGTGCAGACAGATGCTTCTAATGTAGGTATAGGTGCAGTCCTTAGCCAACTGGATGAGAAAGGTAGGGAGCACCCCATTTGCTTCATCAGCAGAAAGCTGAAGGATCCTGAGACAAGGTGGGCAACAATAGAAAGAGAATGTTTTGCTATTGTGTGGGCACTGAAGAAGTTTAGGCCATACTTGTATGGTTCTACTTTTGTCATTCATACTGACCACCGACCCTTCAGATGGTTAATGCAAAAGAAAGGGGACAATCCAAAACTATTGAGATTGTTAATCTGCCTGCAAGGGTTTGATTTCACCATTGAGCACAGGTCAGGATGTCACCACCAAAATGCTGATGGTCTCTCTAGGATGTATGTCATCGACTAGAGATATGAGATTCATCCAGGAGTGGATTCAATCCTCCTGTCCCTTAGTCTGGGGGGGGGGAGTGTTAGGGAGAATTCTCTGTTAAGGCTAATTTCCCAAACCTAGTGAGTCCCCCAGCAGCTTTGTTGGATTTTTGGGGTTTATTTTTTTCTCTCCTGCTAAGAGTGAGACTCTTTTACTCCCACTCTTAGACATGATTTGAGGTATTCCTTTGACTTTGTATGTGTTTTATGGGCTATGGGGTCCTTTACCCCATAGGGCTTCATGTGTTTTTGATATGTGGGTTACACAGCTCCCTCAATGCAGTAACCGAGGGGTGTCATAGTGACCCCCAAACATGGACTCCATACCCTGGGACTGACTACTGTCTCCCAGGGCATGTAAAGTCACCATTGGCTTTACTAGTCCCAAATTATGAACAGAAACCAGTACAAACCATCATATTGTGGACGTACTGGTTGGGGCAATTCGATTGCCCCGGGGTCTGTTGTTCGAGGGGGCACGTCTCCGTCCCCCCTGATCGAGTTTTGGCTGGTGGCAGTGGATACTACTTTTTATATTCGACCGCAAACATTTTCCTATGGGATTTTCCCATTGTTCGAGGCTACCACTTTTTAATATAGCCTCGAACATACCGCCGGTTTATTAAATTAATATAAAATCACCGGTTGGTATTTTTTGCCGAAACTCGGTTCCAAAATGGCGTTTGTGTTCGCTTCTGTGACTCAAACCCAAGTCGGGCCCTTTGTTCCACTTTTTGGCGGGCTTCTCTGCAGAAGCCTCCAAAAGTGGTGCCATCTGTCTGGGTACCACAGGGGGTGTGGGAGGGGGTTTAGGCACCCTGGACTGAGTTGCCTTGGCAACTCAAGTCGCACTCTTGTGTGATTGGCCCAAGTGGTGAGCCGCCCGGCTCACCACTTAGCATGTTTGATTGACAGCTAGGCTGAATGAATGGGGGTTTTCTGCATAAAAGCAGGGCTTTGGGGACTGGAACTTCAGAAGTCGCCACAGGACCTAAAGAATCCAAAGAGGTAGAAGCTGAGCCAACCTACAACAACGACACCACTGGTGGAGCCCTGCTGAACCGTCTCACCACTTTTCCCAACGACAGAGGAGATCTCCAGACCGGAGAGTCTTCTTCCTTTGACTGGTGGGGATAACCAGTTTGCCCGTCTGTTGGCCTTCCCGGATCATCTCGTGGCCGCCTTGCCTGTGTCAAGCACCCCGGCCACCGGGATATCACGGTTTTTCCACTACCGCAAATAAAAGGGTCATACCTTTTAACCAGAGAACTCCGCGGCTGGTTTCTTCCCTGGCAGTACAACGACCTCCAGCTTTCCTCCACGTCGAGACCATCTCTTTCTCTGGACGACGCTGTGACTTGCACCTGCTGCCAGGAACAACTGCCCCCGCTGGAGGATCCTCTCCACTTTGAAGGTACTGTGTCCGCCTGGCCTCCCTCGCAACGGTCTGTGTGGGGTGACTCTTAAAGCCTCCACTTACCACTTGGGTTGGTCCTAGGCTGGCTAACTGAACTTTTCTGAACTAACTCAAATTCTTTTCTGAACTCCCTGCAAGACTTTTCAAGACTTTTAAACTGTGTGATTTTGGGCGCATTGGTGCTCTGTTCTCTCTAAGAGGGAGCCTGGCATCTGAACTTTTTCACAAGTAGACTTCACTTTCCTGCCTTGCTGGGTGCTTCTAAAGTATTGTGTTGTGTGCTTTTCCTAATTTCTGCCTTTTCCCTCCCTTTTTCTTAACTTATTGGAGTGCCATCTTTAGTTAAGCGCTCACCTCTGTCTGGACATAAGTGGTATTAACTAAGACTTGTCTAATAAGGAATAAGGGATGTGCATCTAGTAATAGTGACTGTATGTTGAATTTACTTACCTCTTTGTGTGCTAATGTAATTTACAAGTGTGTCTTTAAATAAATAATTATATACTTTTACACCAAAGCTCTGGTCAGTGTTTGCTTGTGCTACTGTGTCTCTGTACCTATTGTGTATACTCTGCATACTGCCTAACTCATCTTGAGAGAAGTCTGACTGCTCAGCCACAGCTACCAGGTAAATCTGGGTGGTACAGACTGCTACCAATTGGGTTTACTGCTAACCACCTGTAGTCCGAAATCTTTTGCAGTGGTCCCTAAGGGAACTGCACAGGTTTCCGCCTAACACAGTTTGACACCCTCAATGGAACCATCTGAAGGACTGTCCTGGAACAGGTCAGGGAGAGGTTCCGTTTCCTCTTCTTTTCTGTCTGAAGCCAGGAGCAGAGCAGCCATTTCAAACCTAGGGATGAAGGCCTTCAGCCTATTTACATGAAACACTTTAGAGGCCTAACCAGGTATCCCAAGATCCACTAAATATTTTACCTCACCAGGTTTCTCTGCTACTTTGTAAGGATGTGACCATTTGTCCTGCAAGGCTCTCGGTCTTAAAGGGTTAATTATTAGAATTTCTTGGCCTGGAGTAAAATGAACCAGTGTTTGACCAAAGCTTAACCAGCCTTCAGCTTGTCATTGGCCTGAGCAATCAGTAAGACTATCCTATTTCTCAAACCAAGCTCATAGTACACTACAGTGGTAGTGACAGGAGGAGTAGCCAACTCCATACTTCCTTGACTATAGCAAGGGGTCCCCTGACAGGGCGACCAAATAGGAGTTCAAAGGGGCTGAAGTCAACCCCTTCTTGAGATACCTCTCTGTAGGTGAAAAGCAAGCTTGGCATCAGGAGATACCATTTTCTCATCTCTGGCTTCTCAAGAGCTCCAATCATGCTTTTGAGAGTTCTATTGAATCTCTCAACTAGGCCATTTGTCTGTGGATGATAAGCTGATAAACACTTATACAACACTTTACATTCCTTCCACATGGCCTGCATGTACTTGGACATGATGTTTCTGCCTCTTTCAGACACAACATCTTTAGGTAAGCCAACCCTGGTAGAAAATGCCATAGCAACTGACTTGGCAGGTACTGTTCTTAGTAGGATGGCTTCAGGATATCTGGTGGCATGATCCACTACTGCCAAGATAAACCTGCTACCTGAGGATGACGGAGGATCAAGGGGACCAACAACGTCAATCCCTATCCTTCCTTGCCTGAAGGACTCCTTATACTCTTGTCTCTTGTACACTACTCTCCACTCAGCTTTGGGGGCACATTTCTGCCCGCAAGCCCCTGACAATGTGACTGAAACAACAACAACCTAGCATTAGGGAAGAGTTTCAGAAGCCCTCTGATGCAGAAGACCAAGCCAGTAGTGCAATAATAGGGTGCCCACTAAGCATGTCCACACATCACACAAAGGTAGTGTAGCAGAGTGGTCTGGTTTCATGGGATGACTGTTAGGCCTTACTCCATACACAGACACACAAATACAGAACAAAATATACTACACATAATATACATACATATTTATTTGAAGTATTGTATAAAATGATTGCCCACACTCTTTCCATGCTTAATAAATACCCTAATAATATAAGAATAATGTGGGTTATGTGGTTAAAATTCTTGGAGCCTGTTATAAGGCATGAGAGGAGCCAGGAGTACATCAGAGAGCCCAGTGAGGTGGGTGTTTACCCCATCAATGCATACAATCAAGAAAGCTTGTACCACATTCTGGAAGTCATGTGGTAGGAAGAAGGGCTTATTCTTGAGGAGAAGTGTGCACTGATAGCAAGTGGATTCAGCCCATTTGTTAATATGCTGCTGTAAGGAAATATTACTGTCTACAATGAACCCAAGGTATTTGGTGATGGGGAGGATTTGTGGAGTGAACCCATCCAAGTTCATGCCATGGCTGATTTCCTGTTTGGATGGGTGACAGGGGGCACACATTCAGTTTTGGTTGGGTTGAGCTTTAGGTATGCTTCTTTCATCGACTCTGGAAGGGTGCAAGTCTTTTCAGAGATGTTTTGATGTTGTGGGGTCAGTTCACTCTGAGGTATAGCAGAGTATTGCCCACCTATTGGTATAGAGAGATTTTTGGATTCAACAGATGTGAACCTAGAGTTTCCATGCACAGGATGAAAATTACTGGGAAAAGTGTTGAACCCTGTGGAACTTCAAAGTAAACCGGGTGGCAGTCAGATCAGAAGGTATCTATCTGGACACTTTGGTCTCTGTCTCATAGATAAGAGGAGGACCAATTGAGAACCTTGCCTGAGAAGCCCATTCTTTGCCAAAGGTGGCCTGGCAGAGAGCAGTGGGTGCCCTTAGCACCATCATTGACCTGGAATAGTAGCTGTTTCTGTGCTGTATTTGTGATGAAAACCAGATCAGTAACCCTGGGTCAGGCCTTGGCGTCTAATATGCTCATGGAGTTCATTGGCTAATGCCTTCTGAATTATTTTACTGATAAAAGGGAGGCTGGTGATTGGTAAGTAGTTGGGAAGGTTCTCTTGGTACATGGTTGTTTTGTTAAAGAGCTGATGAGTTCTACTTTTAGGACAACTTGGGAAGTTGCCCTCACATGAATGAGGCGTTAACTATTTAGATGAGAGCATTGAGGGCAGGTTCTGTGATTTTAGTTAATATGGCAGAAGTAAGGATGCTGTCACAGTTAAAGGTTTGCTTAAGTGAGACAAGAGTTTCAGTGGGAGCCTTGGGAGTGAGGAAGGGGGAGACAGTACTGTTTACAGACATGGTATGGTACTCACGTGTTTCTGCAAAAACAATGGTTACTACAAACACATTTATATTACAGACATTCCCAGTCACCAGTCCTATATCCTAGCCATTAGTCCCAGGCCTAAATCATCAATCCTGGTCCTACTTCTCAATCCCTAGACCTGTCACCAGTCCTGCTCTTTACTCATCATTTCTAGTCGTCACTCGTCCAGTCATCAGACATCAGTCTTAATCCTATATCACCAGTCAACAGACCTACTCCCCAATCATCATTCCTAGTCCTCAGTTGGAGGTCCTGGTTCTCTGTCATCATTCCTAGTCTTTGGTCATCAATCCTAGTTCAACACCTACTTCCCAGTCACCTTTCCCAGTCCTCAGTCACCAATCCAAGTACTCGGTCGCCATTCACAGTCCTCAGTCGCTATTGCCAGTTCCCATTGCCAGTCCCCAGTCACAGTTCCCAGTCGCCATATCCAATGTCCATTAGTCATTTTTAGTACCCAGTCGCCATTGCTAGTCTCGAGTCATCATTTCCAGTTCTCAGTCATCATTCCCAGTCAGCAGCCCTAGCATTAGACATAATTACTTCTCCTCAGATCTCATATCTTCTCCTCAGTCCTAATTTCTAGTCCTCAATCCTTGTCCAAGTCACCAGTCTTCCTCCTCCTCCTGCCTCGTTAACTTCCTTCTGTAAGACAATAATATGATGGTTTGAAGTAATTATTCCTTCTAATATATTCTCCTGATCAACCATTTGCCATTTCACCCTTTGTCTGGAGTTGGCCAGATGAATCATTGTCAGATGCAGTGCATTATTCAGATTAATTTCCAGTTATTTGTTGGGAAGTAGAAATAATCGGCATAAGGGCAGGCTTACCTGGCCTATCATTTGGAAAAAGGCTGTTCACTGCTCTCAAACCCCATTCGTACAGACTAGTCATAAGCCGTAGCCCACTCATGCAAGTTCAAGAATCCGACATAATTGCCATTAAAATCCCTGACACATTATCTTCCATCCCGCCATAAATATTGCAAGGAGGACCATTCCCCATTTTAAAATTAAAATCCCCTCCCAGCATTAGGATCACATCTTGGTTAGCCAAACTCTTTGTCACATCATCTATGAGGGCAATACATTCAGATAAACAGCCTTCTTTATAATGAGAATGATGAGGGCTTCTGTAATAATTTACCTAGTAATGCATCTTCCACATTACACAATTGTACCCTAACTATTTGCATAGACGTCATAGATGAATCAACAGGTAACAATTGGCTAACAAGGTTTATTTTCACCAGAATGGCCATTCCACCAAAAAAGTCGCTGTTGTGCATTTGTTTGTGCTGGCGTATGAAAAGCATAAACACTATCAATGAGTATATCTTGTGACCATGTTTCTTGAAGCATAGTTATATCTGCTTGTTCCAAGAACTCCAAGATGTCTTTTTTTTTTTTAAATTCGCTTTAACTCCTGCCACATTCCAAGAGGTTACTGTGAGAATGGGTATATCGAGGGTGGCATTTCTAGTCAAACCCTGTGGTGTAATAACAGTCTAAATGTTTCCCTTGAGCATAGCTGGAGGAATATACGTGGATGGGGTATGAGACCGGCAGCCATTTGGTAAACTTAGAGATAGGCATTCATGTGAGCGCTCTAGGGCCTATGGGCGATATTGCGCAATATAAAAACCACAACAGACAGATAGATAAATATTTTCAATATCTGCCAAACACTCAAAACCATTTCTGGGCAGTATAGACAGAGTTGTAAAAGTGATGCACAGGGCTGAGTTGCATCAGCTGAGGGCTGTTTCTGGATGCTGGTAAAGCGTGATGTAAACCCCCTGATGCCAGCCTTACTTATCGAAAGTTCCTTTGAGGGATATTTGTGACACAGCTGGGGCTGGAATTCGTATGAAGAGCTACATTTTCATTCCATTAGGTAAAGGTACAATGCACAATTTTTCAACAAAACTTGCTGGTAATCAGCAATCATGGAGTTAGGGAACGTGACCACTATGGAGTCGCCGTCAATGCTTTTGTTAGTTTTTCCCATCCAATTAACACATCTAGCCATTCGTATTTGTTGGGGAGTTTATATGTTGCTGTTAATTAAAGCCCTGGACTCTTCTCTTGTGATGGAACTTTAACAATAACACCAACAGAGGTAATGCAGAAGGTGGGAGTTGCAAGTGATGCAAGTTTGGCACACCGCCACCTCCATGATTGAGTGGATTATCACTGCTATAAGGAGTTAATCCCTGTTGCTGTAACAAGTGACCCATGCATCATTACATCATATCCAGAGTGTCTTGTCCTGCAGAATATGGAGGCGTAAGAAAGGGGAAGAGCTCCAAAATAAAAGCACATTGGTGGAGCACCTTTCCTTCTCTAGCTAACCCTGCCCCTTTACCATGCCTGCTGTCTTCAAAATCCTACTGTAGTGCAGCACCCAGATGTGAGGCTTGCCTTTGTTATGGAAGTATCCATGTGAAGCAGGGTTCACAGGTGATCTCCTGGTGAGAGCACCTGAAGGGACGTGTTACTCTTCCTCCTGGGGAATAAAAGGAAAACAGCATCCAGGCAATGATCTCACTGGAAGCAGTGCAGCCTGCCAGCATAGCCAAGAATATACATCGCCTTACCATCACTGATCTGGGCCCAAAAGGTTGACACTTGCATGATTACAATTGTTGTGGATTTAATAATTGTGTGCCATTATCGGTCACCATATCATAACCAGGCATGGCTTATTCTTAGAGATTACCCTGACATCAGACTGTTAAGGCAACAATTCTTACATTTTAGATCAGATGTGCAGAAATTAAAATCTTACCTCTGGCTGCAATGACTTTGAATCACAGAAATGATTAGGGATGCACACGTGACCTTTGAATCTGCCCTGTGGAAATGGAGAGTAGGGGCTGCAGATGTCAGGAGACTGGTGCAGCAAAGGTTCATGGATGCATTATGCTTTTGGCATGGACCATTCATGAAAGGTGTTAGGGGGTCTGATTCTCAGACTCCAGTTTCAGAATAAACATAATTATCTCCATCATTTTATTTTAATATCATCATCAACATTCATGTTTATTTTAGAAATGTGCAACACATTCCATTAAAACCAATACAGAATATAAAATACAAATCAGTACAATCACAAAAATGAAATCCCTAAAAACCATACAGATTACCATCTCACAGAATTTAACAAAAATACAAGTCCTCATGTCAGATCATACTCCTGAGTAGATGCTTTCCTATGTAAAGTGCTGATTTCAGATGTTAGAAGAGACCAGACTAGTTCACCCGGCGTGATTCAGCCCACAGTAAAAAATTAAGGCAGGCCGATATTGCACAAAGCCAAAAAATATCAAATGGGAAAGGTCCTTATATGGAGCGGCACACAAAGGGCAAGATTGATTAGCACCCTCCCCAGACCAGGCTCCCACCTCTGCCCGTAGCAGAAGACAGTCAAACAGTGCCCTAGTTATGAGGACACGGTCCACTGGGAATTCCCACACAAAAAATACTTCTGTATGCCTGGGGACATGATGGTCATTAGCCCTCTGTTCTTGGATTTCAACATCTCTATAGTTTCTGTGTTAGCCCCAACATGCTCATGAAAACGGCTGGCCTACAATTTTACTTCACAAGAAAGCACATTTGGAGGTGGAAAAAAGTGTGTGATGTTCAGTGCCATCATTTGTTTCTTAATGTGTCGCAGCCATGGGACCTTACCACAAGGATCTTTAACAATCATAAAATTAATCAACTCATGTGTAAGGATTGCTCTCTAATTACCTCATAGCCTGAGCCATTGGAAAAGAGGCTTCAGAGAAACCACATCACCAATTAGCCTGAAACCCAATACCATATGTACTCCAAAATTCGGAGCTGATGACGGAAAGCCCAGAATTCTCTTAAAGAAGTGGTTCTCCACTGTTTGAATAGGGGTAACTCCATCTTAAATCTAGCAACCAAGGCCGCTTAACAATTGTACAATTTAAGCAGCAAATCAATCAGTCTAACTCTGAACATAGCCATAGACCTGATGACCCCTCCCATTGCCTGCTTAAATCAGACAGCCTGTTTGGTCACGTGAGGAGTGGGGCCAAAGTTAGAAGAGAACCTGACCCCCAGATAATCAAAGTTATCAACTATGGGGATCACAGCACTTTTACAATACATAGCCGTGAATTTAACCAAGTGCCTCCCCTTACAACAGGCCATCACCGCCAACTTTTCTACATTTACCACTAAGTCCAAGCCATCCATATAACAGACATAGCAAATGGGACTTGGCTCTGGTAAAATGGGAATCAAACCAACCAACCTTCACTGATTTCATCCCTTTACCTGCAGCGCGGGAGAATACAAAGGACAGTTTGCACAACAATGACACAAACTCTCTCGAGATGAGGGTATGATCCCTAGAACCCGACTGAAAATTCTCCAGGTTTTGTGGGCTGGATTGAATTGCCTTTATCAATAGATCCTCCTTCCTATCATGGTTGCAGCTGAGTCTTCGTCGGGGAGCATTCAAAGACACTTCCGAGAGCTAGGCTCGGCCAAGGGGAACATCCCAGGGTGCCAATCGAATATCAAGCCTGATAGGGAAGAAGTCACTGCAGATATAATTTTATACTTTAAACCCCACCAGTTTGCCCCAGAATTTGACTGGAACACAGAAATAATCGAGAGTGGAACTTCCCAGCACGGATGAAAAAGTTAGCCTGCCTAGGATGTCTGCACAGAATCAACCATTTACAGTACGCAACCCCCAATCATATAGATAATGCCATAACCTCTGCCCTTCTGCAAAAATATATAAAAAGCCAGGACTTCCACACGGTCGGAGAAGGCAATCCATAATACAAAGATTTCAAACAACTATACTTTAAAAGGTATGGTCAAGTGCTAATATTCAGATTCAGGTCATACTGCACATCACAGTGCTAGATGTCTCTTGACTTACTCATGGCCATTTCTTCAGTCTTTGAACTGCACCACACTGCTTTCCTCCAGGTGCCCTATCCCCTCGCCAGGGTTTGTTTTTCCCATTCCCCTACCTTCACAGCAAGAGAAATTAGGAAATACAAGCCATGAAAATGTCTATGTAAACAGGTTCAAAAGAAGGCCAAAAACCAGGAGTCAAACACACACCTGTTATTTCCCAGACTCAGTTAATTGTGAAATAGTTTGTGTGCAGCTGATTTACAAGATATCGTATAGTAATGGATTATGATCCGGCCGTCGGAAATGATATTCTTTCCTCTCCTTGGATACCTGAATTAAAGTATGTAGATATTGGGATTTTGATTAAAAAAACAGTAAAAAAGATACAGCTCTAGGCCCCAATGAGCTTACAAATAATACATTGAAATCGGACTCAGTTAACTGGTCTAAGGTCCTATTGTTGTTATTTGGGAGCATCTTTGACTCACAGCTATATCCTGCCTCATGGAGTACTGCTAATATTATGCCTATTTTTAAGAAAGGATCCAGTTCAGACCCAAAAAACTATCGATCCATCTCTCTAATAGAGGCAGATTGTAAAATGTTTGCTTCTGTATTACTGGGCCATCTTGAAGGGGGGGCTAGGTCGACTCTGAGACTAAGCCATTTCCAGACACGTTTTCATAAGGTACACTCTACGAACATGAATGGTTTAGTGGTAAGGGCATTGCAGTACTCGGCTTGGGGAGATTCAAATGGGTGTACATATCTGGCTTCAATCGATTTTTGAATGGCGTTGATCAAGGAATAGACTTTGGTGTAAATTAGAAAATTGGGGTTGCCAGGCAGGCTGCTGAAACTTTTTTTTTTTTTTGGCATTTTAATGGCTGATAGCCTTTTTATTAAACACAGAAATCAAAATCCCACCTTTCCCCAAATCTAAGAGGGGTTTCCCTACTTCAAACAAAACTAAGGAAACTATCAGAACATCCATCAAAACAATAGTCAACCTTCATGTGTCCAAAAGGCCTATTTCCGACCTTTACACTTTTTTTTTTAAACATTTTTTAATTTTATTTTTTTTAAAACCAAACAAAACACTGCGCAATACAACTGTTTCCGCATGTAAAAGCATCATTGAACCATCATATTACATAACATACTTCCCCAACTCACCACTCCCCGCTTCAAACTAGAGCCGGCTCCTCTGCGTCGTCTGCTGGAGCACCATCGGGTGGCGCAGTGCTTATGTGCTCATCGTACGAGTCCTCAGATTCATTATGACCCTGGAGTGGATTGGCCATAGAGGCCACCAGTTGCCGCCATGCCAGCAGGGGCCCTATTTCCTCCTCACCCCCTCTAGTGACCGCTTCAAACCATACTACGGATTCCCCCTCCGCCCACTTCAAGAGGTCCGCCCACCATAGCTCCACCCTGGGCCTGTGGGCCGCCTTCCAGCTCATAGCAATCCTGCGCTTGGCCAGAACATAAGCCAAATCCTTCATCTTGCTTGTGTGCCTTAAGTCCCGGGGTCTGGGAAAGATCCCAAGCATACATGACCAAGCTGATCCTACGTCCAACACCACTCCCCCACCAGCCAGTTTAATTTTAACCTCCTCCCAAAATCTGCACACTTCCGGGCAGGCCCAAAACATGTGTATTAGCCCCGCTTCCACCTCCCCACACCTGGGGCATTTCTGCGTAACCGAGCCTCCAAACCTTGCAATCTTCTGGGGAGTCAGATAAGCCCTGTGAGTAACATACAGCTGGAGTTGTTGGAGTCTCGCGTTTCGGGACACCTTTTTATGATACCTCTGGACTCTCTCCCAATGCCCGTCCGTCATGGGTCCACCCACCTCCTCCTCCCAATCCTGTCTCAATTGGAGCAACTCCTTCCCAGCCTTTGCTCTCAGGAGCTTGTATATCCTCGATATTTCGTGCCCGCCCTCTGAAACATCATACATGGTTTCCAGGGAGGCATCAGGGTCATCTGCCAATGCCGTCTCAGGCCATCTCTCTCTAACCCGTTTCACAAGCCTAGCGTAGGTTATGTATTGGCCTCTGTGCACCCCTGTCTCGTCTTGCAGCCTCTGGAAGTCCAATGCCTCCCCTCCTTGCCATAGGTCCCCAAGGGTGGCCAGGCCCACTGATTCCCAATATCTACGGACTGACTCAAATAATTGAGAGTCGTCACCACACAACGCCACCACTGGGGCCTGCTGGGAGAGTGGCTCCGACTCACCCATCATTTTCCATGTTCTGTGCCAGACCTCCCATCCCAGCCTCAATAGCCGCCCCCTTCCCATCAGTTTATCCTTTTGTAACCACACCACTTCCCTCAGAAAGTATGGGGCCGAGTCTTCCCGCAACAGCCTAGATTCCGCCGAATCTTCATCTGACAGCCACCTGGCCACATACAGCAGCTGCCCCGCCAGATAATAAAGTTCAAAGTTTGGCAAGCCTATGCCCCCCTTATCGCACAGGTTCTGAAGTTTCCACAAAGCCACCCTGTTTCTGGAGTTACCCCACACAAAGCCCCTGCACATACTGTGGAGTCGCACAAATAGGCTTCTGGGAATCAAAAACGGGACATTCACAAAGAAATGCAAGAGTCTGGGTAGGACCACCATTTTAAGCAAAGCCGCCCTCCCCATCATGGACAGGGGCAATCTAGACCAAAATACCATGCTGTTCCTGACCCCTTCTACGGCTCTCTCTGTATTATGTTTGTGCTCCGCCTCAATCTTGTGGTAGATACTTACTCCCAAATACCTAAATGTCTCGGTCTGCCATGGTATTGGCAGGATAGGCAGCCTTTCCTACGGGACATTCTTATATCTGCCCAGGGGGAACAGACTAGACTTTCTAGGGTTCACTGATATGCCTGAGAGAGTGGCGTAGCAGTCCAACACCTCCAGTACATACTGCAAGTTCTCCTCCGGATAACGCAAATAAAGGAGCATATCATCTGCATACAGTGATATCAGGTGTCTACCGCTTACTGTGCTAATACCCACCTCCCCGTACTGTTGCCGCAGGCATATCGCCAACGGCTCTAGTGCAAGTATGTATAACATGGGTGACCAGGGGGATCCCTGCCTGGTCCCCCTGCTGAGTTGCCAGACATCTGAGACTATGGCTCCTGTTTTGACTCTCGCCATCGGGGTGCTATACAACAACTGGACCCACCTGATATACCCAGGTCCCATACCGTATCCCCTTAGGGCCGCTTTAAGCCAAAGCCATCGCACCGAATCAAAGGCTTTGACAGCGTCTAGCGACACGATAGCCAGCTCGCCCGTGTCTTCCTCAGTTTGGTCAATAATGTGGTGCAGCCTCCTATGATTATCAGTAATGTTTCTACCTGGGACATAGCCCGTCTGATCTGGGTGTATCAGCTTACCGATCACCTTCTTCAACCTATTAGCCAGCACTGCCGTGAGTGTTTTGCTGTCCTGGTTGAGCATGGACCAAGGTCTATAGGACCCGCACTCCGTGGCAGGTTTACCTGGTTTCAGTAGTGGGATAATCACGGTCTCGCGAAGGGACAATGGAAGTTCTCCCTGCTCATAGGCCTCATTAAACATGGCAAGCAGTGGCTGAAGCAGCTCCTGCTTATATGTCTTGTAAAACTCACTGGGCAGTCCATCCGACCCAGGCGCTTTACACGTGGGGAGGTTCCGGATCACCACCTCCAGCTCGTCCGAGGTGACAGGGGCGTCTAACTCCTCACGTTCTAGGTCATCCAGGGTGGGTAGCTCAATATCTTCTAGTGTGTTCAGTATATCTTGGCACATATCCTCCCCGGTGTCCTCATACAAGTGTTTGTAAAACTTGAGGAACTCCTCGTTCACCCCTTCCTGGGTATTGCAGATGCGACCTCCCTCACCGCTAATCTCATTGATCACTGACCGAGGGGTCTCACTCTTGTACAGCCCGGCTAGCAATCTGCCTGGCTTGTCGCCCCCAGCGTGTAACCGCTCAGTATATTTCTTGTAGTTTAATCTACACAGTCGATCCCAGAGTGTGCTACAGGCTAACTGAAGGTCTCTTACTTTTGCTCTATCATCATGGGCGGCGTCCTCGCGTCGTGCGAGGCTCTCCAGCTCCCTTTCAGTGTCCTGAAGTTCCCTTTCGATACCCCTTGGAGCCCTTTAGATTTGGAAATGGCTACTCCTCGCACCACCACCTTAAAGGCCTCCCACAGCGTCCCCACAGAGCGCACGCTGCCCGTGTTTATCTCAAAGTATTCCTCAATGGCATCCCTCAAATCCTCCCGGAACCCCGCATCCTGCAGTGCCTCTGTCCTAATTCTCCATGTTGGGATCCGAGGCCTGGGGATTGGTGTCGCCATTCCACCACCAGAGGCGAATGGTCAGATAGTACCCGGGCTTTGTATTCCGCTCCCACCATTTCTCCAGCTATCTCAGCTGCCACAAACACATAATCTAGCCTTGTGTACAAGTCATGTGGCGCTGCGTAGTGCGAGTACTGCTTATCCGTGGGGTGGAGTCGTCTCCACACATCTTCCAGGCCAAGGTCTCTCAACAATGTACCAAGCGGTTTGGCTGCCGGTGACATTTTCCCGGTCCTATCAACGGACCTGTCCATTCTGGGATTCAGGGTGCAATTGAAGTCCCCACCCCACACCATCGCCCCCCCAGCCAGGGGGCCAAGTTTACCATAAAGCGACCTAAAATAAGCTGCAGTATCGTGGTTGGGGGCGTACAGATTTAAGATGTTCACTTCCCTGTTTTCCAGGAGCCCTGTTACCGTCACCATTCTGCCTTCCGGGTCTACCGTTGAGCTAAGCACCTGAAACGGCACATGCAGCGCCACCCAGGTGATAACCCCTCTAGCGTACGCTGAGTACGTAGCACCCACCACATTACCCCTCCATTTCTTCTTGACCACCTCCAACTTCTCCCTGGTGAGATGAGTCTCCTGTAGCAGGGCTATGTCAACACGCATCCTTTTTAAATACAGCATTACTTTATTCCGTTTCAGATAGCTATTGAGGCCCCGTACATACCAGGTCACTATACGGAGATTACCCGATGCCATCTATTCGGTCTGTTCCCAACCCCACCCTCCCCTTAATGCTCCCTTTAACGATCCTCTCACCGGATCTCTCCTTTCCCTTTCCCAACAATGCTCCCCCTCCCTGTTTCTCAACTTCACACCACAGCACACAACCCAACCCCTCTCCCACCCTACCCTTCCCCAACAAATGCCCAGTTCCATCCCTGGATCTCAGGCCCACCCGCGTCTGGTCTTGACTCGTATACGAGGACTAGGACCCCGCGGGGCGTCACCGATCTAACAGTGACCTAACTAAATATACAGCTATTGGGATCAGGGGGTGTCTCCCAGGAGCTCCCAAGTATTTATTTCAGGGGAAGTGCATCTAACAGGTCCAGCCGGCTGACACCATTACTCACTTCCCAGGAGCATTATACAACTCTATATTCAAGTCCCAATGTCTTAGCTATGTCACCCCGGGTGCCGCAACAGCATGCTAATTAGCTTCCGTGGCTTCCGTCTGGGCATCCGATTCCTGAGGTCGGCCCTGCATGTCCAGCCAATCCATCGCTTCGGACGGCGTCTCAAAGAAAAGGGATCTGCTCTGATAGAACACTTTCAACTTGGCCGGATAGAGCAACATGTAACGATGGCCAGCTTCTTTCAGTCTTCTTTTCACCAACCCAAAGTTCATCCTACTGCGCTGTACAAGCAGAGTATAGTCTGGGTACACCGTGATCCTTGCTGATCCTCTCTCAATCGTTCCTCCCTTGCGAAAAAATTCAAGGATCTTCTCCCGATCCCGGTAATTCAGGATCTTTGCAATCATCGGTCGCGGGGGGGCTCCTGGGGCTGGTCTCCTTGTCAGGGCCCTATGCGCCCTCTCCACCGCGAACCCCTGGGTCAACACCCCTCCCGTTATCTCCTGCAAAAGCAAGGTTTCCACGTATTCTGTGGGGTTTGGCCCTTCAATTCCTTCCGGTAGACCCACTATACGGATGTTATTGCGCCTAGCCCGCCCCTCTGCTTGCTCAGCTCTATCTTCCAGATTTCCCACACGTTGCACTAGGGCATGTAGCTCCTTTGCATGCACGGCGCCTGGTGTTTCTGCCGCCGCCGCGGGCGTCGCCTTACTTTTGCCCCCTTCCGCTCCTGGGGGGCGACTTGGCATAGGCCTCCATCGTGGGCTGCTTGATCCTGGGTCTGGCCGCTTTGGAGGACATCTTACTGTGTCAACGGGGCGGAAGCCTTTCGTGCCTCTCACCACCCCAATGACCTCGTGGTCACAAGTCCAGCGATCCAGACGTGCGCTTGTTACTCCGCTCGCACTCAGAGTGGGCTGTGTCCTCCCCCGTACAAATGCACCGTTTGAATTGGGTGCGTGTGGAATCGGTGTGGGCCTTGGTGCCTATCAAGTGTCCCTACTCCGGTGCATCTCCTCTCCGATCTGGGTTTGGGCTTCCAGTTTTCTCGCCCTGATTATGTCCCCTCTTTAGGTTTCGGGACCAGGCAATCAGTCTAGTGCCCCCGGCAAGGGAACGGGGGGTCTTTCTGGTTGCTGTTGGGTCCCGGAGTGTCCAGGGATTACTCCGGTTCCAGCCTCCTTTCTCAGCACCTGGGTCTCGGCCCAGCCTGCCCAGTTGTCCCCTGGGGCCCGCACTCATGGATCCCCCACCTGGTGCCGGCCTCAGTTACCGGCAATTAGGGGTTTCCGTCGGCCACCAACCTGCCCGAAATCCACCAAAAAGTTCCAGGCGCGCTGCGCCCACTGTCCCGCCATCTTAGCTTTAGTTGTGGCGGTGCCTCCGGGAGCGCCTCCTTCCCGGGACCCCCCGTTCAGGCCTTGCAGGGAGCGCCCCGTACCGGGGGCTTTCACGCCCCGATCCAAGGTCACAGCCCAATCCGCTCAGGCGTTCACCAGGTTCCACACCCGTGGGCTCCCTCACGATCGTCAGAGTTCGGCCCCCGTCCTCCAGCCCATCTCCTGCCTGCTCTCCGCTATGTGGCCCGGGATACGGCCGGTTGGCCCGGGGTTTGCTGCACCCGCTGCCCCTCCGCAATGATCGCCGTGGCGGGGGCACACTGCCTCGGCACCCCACAGTGGAGTGAGCGATGCAGGTATGGTCTCTCACCCTGTGTCCTGGATGTCCCGGGCTTCCGTGCGCGTCCCTCCGTTCTGCTCCAGTCGGGACCCAAATCCAGCTCACGGGCCGGGCATCCTCAGAGGTCCGATGTCCGGGCGGGCTCGTCTCCCCCCGCCTTCACTTCTCTCGCGGCTGCGAAACTTCTCCCAGGCCCCCTCCAGCTGGGTGCCTAGGGTCGCAGACCGGCCAGGTTGCTCCAGGGATCCACCGTCGCCGCGGCTGCAGTCTCAGCTTCACCAGCTGGTGTGGCGACGGCGACCTCGCGGCTACTTTATGGCCCTTTGTTCTGCGTCGGCCATCTTTCTGGCCTCCAGGTCTCGGGTTACCTGCTAGTATTTCAATTGTCGTAGCTTCCTCGTCCCACTGCGTTTCGTTCCTGTTTTGCGCTTGGTGCAGACACCATCCATTCATGCATCTGCAGGTGTGTTGCCAGCAAGCTTTATTTCCCTAAAAGCATGCGTTTTTCTCACGGATCGATGTCGGATCAGGTGAGCTCCTCCAGAGCACGTCCCTCTACGTGGCCATCAAGCCACGCCCCTCGGCTGCTGAAACTTTTGATGGGTCTTTACCAGGAGTTTGGTATTTGTGTCAGGTTGAACAAGGAAGGCATCCTATCAGAGCGAATCACTCTGGCGCCCTGCCTCTACAACCTATATGTTTACGAGGCAATGAAGTATTTGGCCGTAGGAGGGTTTGATTGCACCTAAGATTGGGTCAATGAGAGTGGAATGGTTGGCTTACGCTGACAATTTTCTTTTATTTAACTAGTCCCGCGTCTGCCTTCAATGCCTGCTGTCAAAATGTTCCCAATTTGCTTAAGATAATGGACCTGTAATTAATCCTTAGCAATTTCACGGGGGAAAAAAAGTAAAAATCTAAAGTCTGATTGTTGGAAAATAAGCTGATAGGAACGATTGACTACCTGATTGACTTGGGTTTTCAGATAAGTGCCCAGTCAGGGCTGAAAAACATTAAAGAGACTCTATTAAATAAAGGGAAGTTGCTAATTAACCAACTCTAAAAGTCGATAAGAAATACAGTCGTTTTTCAAACAGACCGGTGTTACATTTTTTTGAGGGCAAGATAGTCCCCAAATATATGCTTGGAATTGATTGGCAAGTCTATTTTTAAGGTATCGGATAATATTGAGGCTAAATTATCGCGTTAAATATTGAAAGTTCCAAATGTTGTATCATTGGCAGCGATCACGTTCGAAAATTGGCTAGCATTTCATTGGTGGCATGTGTGGAATGGTGGCTCCTCTCACTATTCTCGAAATAGATTGCCCCAATGCAGAACTCCTTATATGAGGACTTGGGTGCACAACTGCAATTCAATGAGGATCAGTGGTATAACAGTGACTTTCTCCCACTTCTGGGAGTGAGGTGTTCCTGTAGTTTAACGTATTTGTCAATGGATAGGGACACTTTGTTAGCCAATCCAGAGAGAGTCAGGAAAATCTCTATGATCAAGATTGGTTGAGCACCACTGATTTATTCGATTCTTATCTCTCCTTGAGTGAGTTGGCATATGAACATAAAAGGCGTGGAATGCCATTGTTTTTTTAATCTCAATTTCCAAATCATTACTACAGAATGAGCCTACTAAGACTATGTTGGAATTTGCTTTTAACAAAAGTGATTTTATTTAGGAGACATATTATTATCCAATATGAGACTTATTGTAGGTTCTGTAATAAGGGTCCTATGGAAACTTCGAGACATTTACTATTAGAATGTGAAGCATTAAATAAGTGTAGAAAGAAACTCTGTATCAGAAGGCCTAGCGGTAGCCAGTTTTATTAAACCATGAATTTGATGAACTGATGTATTGAAATTGTGCTTTTGTTGTTCTTATTCCTTTTTTATGATGTCTTTGTTCTTGATCAACTCTTTTTGCTTTTGTAAAGTTGTTTTTAAGACCAGATACAACAAAGAAAATGAAAAAACAAAGAAAACAAAGAATCTGTAGGTGGGCATTACTTGGGAGTGGAAGGGAGGGCATGGTAGGTGCAGCCCATTGCTATTTTAATGGGTGGGACTGCCTTTAAAGTGCTCCCATGCACTTCGACTAAGGCAGCTCCATCTTTTTAAGCCATCACTTATTCTCCTTGTAAACCCACATGTACATATTTGGCTTAGTGCTCGGAAAGAAAAAATGATGTGGCACCTCAATAATTATGAGCTCCTGGAGAGACCATACACGGATACATCCCACTAACATAACATAACATAGGATAACATGTGTGAAGAGCTGAACTCTAAATCCCTCAACAAGGATATGATGGCAGTCCATGGGTAACCCAATGGTTACCCATGGGTTACTACTCCCAACATATAAGCAAAAGGATAATATAAAACATATCCAAGACACTTCAAATGGCACTTACTAGTTGGGCATAGCAGTTGATGGTTGTGTTCTTCAACAGTGAATTACAGAACTGAACTAAATATAGAAGCAACAAGAATGGCAAAGAGTCGGAAGTATTATGACCAATTCTAATTCTTCTAGGCAGCTTTCTATTCCATAGTTTTTCAGCATGCTGTATCATAACAGAAGGGTAAGACTATATGCAATTCCATTTTGAGACTTGCCCAAAAGGGGAACACCACATCTAAATCACACCTCACTGGGCAATAGTGGAATGTTTTTAGTTTACCTGAGTTGAGATCAGTGACGGTTCCTTCAGTGGATTGATAACTCCTCAAATCTCCAGCCTCCTCAAGATCATGAAATGGCAATCCTGTTGCTGGAGAGAAAAGTTATTTCATTGCTAAGAATAGTTGTGTTATAAATATTAGGACACTTAATTAGATTTGGCATGGTGTTCCAAAGCAGCTTCCAGAAGAATGATCTTCATAGATGATACCTACAGGCATTAGGATTGACCATGGCTGTTTATCTAAGAATCTCCCAATATACATTTGAGAAAGGCTGTCTACCAACCATAAATGGAGCCAATGCACACATGTTTTGGCCCACTTGCAAGTGCATAGTGTGCTCACAAGTAGACATAACCCGGCTTTCTTGGAGGAATGTGATTCAGAAACGTAAATCTGGTAGTACAAACGTCTTTGATCTGGTCAGTCCTGCTACTCTCACAATGTAAAGTCAGGTGAATGCCACACAAGCGTCTGCTGCATGAAAGAGGGCATCCTTAATTCATGAAGGTGTGCACTTTTTAGAGGCAACAACGTGTCTGTGTTAAGGACTCTCCAGTTCTCAGGTGATGGGTGTGATAGCACCTCTCCTAAGGGCAAGACAGGCTTCTAACCAAATGTTAGACTACATTCGCAATAGGTAGCAATGGCAGAGAAATTGGCTTCACTCAAGGGAGGAGAGAAAGCTTGTGGATAGGTACAGTTAGTCCCAACAGATTACACAAAAGAGAACACTACAAACATATACTAAGACATATATGCTTGTTATAGGGTTACTTCAAATAAGTACTTTAGTTGGATACATTAGGACAGTATTTATATATAAAACATTGAAGAGCCCTAAGAAGGACCATTCCCATTCTTAAAGCTAAATGTATGACTTGTACTTGGAGGTAAACTTAGTACCATATACTACAAATATGGCCGGTCAAGTGGCACAGCGAGTAGAGCGCTCGCTTTGTTATTATTATTATATTATTATTTTATTATTATTATTATTTAAAGTGCATTAGCCACAAATTTGACTTTTAACACATTTCACAAACAAAATATTACATATACACTAAAAACAAAACCTTTACAGTTTATAGGAACACATATTTCATAATAAAACAATGATAAAATAAATCAAGGAAAAAAGAGAAACAAAATGACAAAACAGTCTAGCAAACTAAAAAAAAAAAAAGGAAATCAAATTATTACTAGCTTCCATTTCTTTAAAACTCTGCCCACTTCAATCGATAGAGCCATCTCGTTGCCCGATGTTAGCCTCGCCCAGAAATCATCAGAATTTAAATGAGACTCGTTATGGACAAATCTGCCGAAAGAGCTGGCCCTGTCACTCCAAGTCCCCGGGCACTTAGAAAATAAATGTTTAGTGGTCTGAACTTCCATAGTTACACATCTATCGCAAATTGGATCAGTATCCCCTTTTTTATCCCTTATTGCAAGTAGTTCCAGTGTTGGGAGAATGTTTAAACGAAATCTCAAAAAAGCAGATCTAAACAAAAAGCTAGGGGACTTCTTGAGATAAGCCGGAAGAAATGATAAGCGCTTATCTAAGAGTGTGAGGGAAGCTGATCTTTTAGTTCCCCGCATCACCTCAATCGTATGGATCCAATCAGCCAATTTCAATTTTTTCTTCACTCTTAGAGGGTTCTGTAAGAGGGACTCAGCATCAGAACCACAACAGGACAATAATTCCAAGCAAGTTGATTCTAACCTACACAGAAAAACATTATTGCCATGTACCCGCTCTACATCAGAATCTTCAAAAAGTGAATTCTTAGGGGGATCAAGAATTGACCTATAAAGGGTAAGCCATTTCCAGGTTAGCCATGATCTGAGTGAAGACAGACCCAACTCATAACGTAAGGAGACGATCGGAACACAATCGGGGAGTCCCAAAGTACGTTTCCAAATCTTCGATTCGATAACATCCCAGTCTATGTCAAAAGCTAGAGAATTGTAGTCCATACCATATAAAACAATGGGAACTACCTTCCCGATATAAAATCTTATGAGGGGAATAATGGTAAATCTGACGAACTTAGAATGGATTTTTCTCATCTGGGCTCCCAACTTGATTAATTTTAAATCCATAGAGGCCATCAAATTAAGCCTAGAGGGGAATGATCTTAATTCCGCTCCCAAATAGGTCAATTCAGAGACAACCTCTACCTGGGAGTGGTCTAACTTGCAACTCAAATTCCTCACTATTTTGTTGGGCCTCCTGAAAACAAGAATCTTAGATTTTGAGGGATTTATTCTTAATTTATTAATCCTGGCATAGGATTCTAAAGCACTTAGCAGGCGCTGCAGCCCCACTTGTGAGTAGTCCAACACTACTATATCATCGGCATAGCCTAGCCAATTGATTTTGGCATTACCGATGGATGGAGATATCAACCCAATGTTCTGTAGCCAATCACCTAAGTCTGCCATAAAAAGGATGAAAAGCAAGGGAGCCAATAAACAACTTTGGCGAACCCCTCTCGTTATCCTGATTTGATCAGAAAGAAAACCTGACCTACCCAGTCTAACCCGCATGTAATTGTTAGAATGCAACTCTATCAGGATAGAGAGTAAGCCCGGTGGTATATCCCAGGCCACTAATTTACCCCATAATAGATTTCTATCAACCATATCAAAGGCCTGTGATAGGTCAATCCAGGCTCCAAAGAGAGGAGAGCCTCCCTTGGTGAAGGATTTCGCAGCTAGGCAGCTCAAGACTAACCCATTCAATGACGTCGACAGACCCTTTCTAAATCCGGATTGCTGCTTCGGAATAATACCCTTCATTTTTGCCCAGAGTTCCAGCTCCCCTAGAACGATACCCGAAAATTTTTTACTATCGGCGTCTAGGAGAGAGATAGGGTGATAATTAGAGGCCAATAGCCTATCTCCCTTCTTATAGATCGGAATGACTATTGAAAGTCTCCATGAATCAGGGATACTCCTCCCAGCGATAATATTATCAAAAAGGGCTTTAAGGACCTTCGCCCATGTTTCTGGATCCGATTTAAAGATCGAATTACTTAAGCCATTTGGTCCAGAAGCTCTGGACGCTGAGGATTTTCTAATTAATAGTTCTATATCTAGAGCGTTAATCTCAAGCACCCAATTTTGGATTACGTCAGCAACCGAGCATAATGAGGCATCAGAACCATACACCTTCGAAAAATGTTCAATCCACACCCCCTCTTGAATAATAGAATCTTGTTTCTGCTGTTGAGTAGCCTCATTCATATTGATTAAAGACCAGAAATTTCGGGAATTCTTAAGAGACAGGACATATAACATTCTCTCAGCATCTTGCTGTAATATCAGATGATGATGGGCACAAATCCAGTTCCTGTAGTTATTTTTCAGTTTAACCCACCCCTCCCTATATGCCTTCTCACACAAACCCCCTCTCCTTAGGATCGAAATCTGGGACCTCAATTCCTTTTTACGATTTATAATTTGAGCATTAAAGAGTGTTTATGTAACTTGTGAGTTTTCCGCACGTGGGGATCCACTACTGCCTGTACAGACAGGAAACTCAGGAAAGCACTAGGAATACAGAAGTCAGACAAAGACTGATTAGATAGATAGCTCGTCCTGCGGCGTAGCTCACTATTTAGTAACTGACCTCCTTTTTGAAATGTTCTAATGGCGTTACCTGAGTTCTTAACAAAGAGCTCCTGATCATAACTAAAAGTTACTGGATCGCAATCATACGATACAGTCGCTTTCAACATGGCGTGATCATCAGGATTCCCTTCTCCAACTAGCAAAATGTTACAATTTTCAAAAATATTGCTAGAGACAAAGAAAAAATCTATCGTGGAGAATGAGGTACCTCTATGCCAAGTGGGGGAATTAGGAATATCCCCCCTTATATTTCCATTCAACATAGATAGATTCCAATCCTGCATGAACCTTAGCCATATTTTTCCATTCATAGACTTCTGTTTACACTTGCCTGATCTAAGATCCACAGTAGAGATGCATTGAGAATTAAAGTCCCCGGCAATAAGAATTTCATCCCCCGGGTATCGATTAGAACAATCAAGTAAACCCTCCGAGAGAGCACACAGGAACTCACTAAGTAGAAAAACGCCTGAATTCTAGTATAGATTTACCACAATCCAGCTCAGGCGTTCATTTGAGTTTCTCAAAGATACTCTCACCATTAGGATCCCCTGGATATTATTTGAGACAATTACGAGGATTTAAACTTCTCATTACTAGAGGCCACCAACAAACCCCCCATTGGTCTACCCCTCCCAGGAGCTACTGCCAACTGTTGAAAAATTGTAAATCCATCAATGCCAACTAGACCAGTTAGCCAGGTTTCTTGGAAAAGAATTAGATCGAAAGTTTTAAAAAATTCCGATCTCCTGGGCTCCTCAGAAAAAGATGTGTAGCCTCTAGTATTCCATGATAGCACATTAACTTGAGGTGACCCTAGAGCTTCGGATGGGTCATCCCTATCTTAAGAAAAACTTGGGCAATCACTTCTGGTAGCATATCCCACATATTCGTTGAGACAGAAGGGGAGAGATCCTTAGTGGTTACCCCCAACGCTGATCTTGGTTGGCTATCCGGCGGGACTCGGAGGCAGTAATTGTAGGGCAAGTACTAGAGATCTTCAGGCCCCTCTGCTCCCATGCCACCGCCTCACCCATAATTAGATTCACACCCAAACTTGATTTCAGTTCTATTGCCACTATATTAGTATCAGTATCATATGGGAAGCTCACTGCTTCAATGTCATTTGAGGAAAAATATTTCAAAGCTGGGATTGACTTCAATTCCGTTATTATTGCCGAGCGATTTAATGGAGAAACACCACATGAAGATGGAATTATTCTTGATAAAAAGACTGTCAAATCTGAGTTCTGTTTGTATAGTTCATCAGGGAACTGAGCTGATAGGACGGAATTTCGATTCTCCGTCAAAGAACCTAAACCAGGTGAGGCATCTGTTCCTGTAGCCCCAGGAGCACCATCATACCAAGGGCAGGCCGAACCAACAGACGGCCGTTTGATTACAGCCGCAGCATTAGCTTGCGAATTATCACTGCTAGATGGTCCCCCCTTCGCTCCCAGATCAGTCCCCACCCTTGGTTTTTTCAAGAAGATGGGAGCAATTTTAACCAGAGGGTTAGATGGCAACTTTTTTTGATTCGCCCTTAAAAAAATTGGAGCAATTTTTTTTGGTTGATCCACGTAGTCGGTTTGACTTCCCACCGTGGATTTACCACCAGGCACTATCGATTCTTCCACAAGAGGTGCTTTTTGGGATTTTGGTTTGGGAATTTTCTTCCCTTTTTTGAAAGGAGACTTCGCCACAATTCTTTCAGATTTTTCAGGGGATTCTTGGTCAGCATTTGAGTTTCGTGGATGCTGATTAGATCCAGAATTGATCTGTTTTTTCTTTCCTTTCCCCTTTTTAATTACAGGAGTGATGGCTTCATTGGCTGGTGGCCTCCTATTTTTCATCTTCTTTTTGGACTTCCCATTCAAATTCTTCTTTCTAGGGACTGCTAAATCCAAATTCGAAGAGGAAATATCTATTGGAGAGCCCTCAGGTGGGCCCCCCACTTGAGGATCATTATCCGCCAGGGCGGCCAATCTCATGAACTCCTCCATCACAGATATCGAAAGGGGAGTATCGTCAACCATGGCCTCCACATGAAGAGGAATGGGGGGACCTAGAGGGCCTTCCTGTGATTGGTTATCCGATCGATCCGCTTTTTCTAATAGGATCAGGGACGTCTTTTTTAAATCCCCACATAAATCAGTCAAAAGGGCCATTTTACATGATTGGTCCTTTACTTCTTTATGGAGCTCAGCCAAAAGCCCTCCCAATGATTCATTGACTGCTGATTTTAGGGCTATCATGGCAATTTCATTTAGTTCCAAGTCCTTGTTCATCTCCATTAGAATACCCGTATGCTGGTAGACCTCAGTTTTCAGATTTTCAAAGACTTTAACCAAAGAGGATAGAACAAAGTTCAGAGCTGTTATAGTAGGTGGCACAGGTTCTTCAATAGAATTCTGGCCCGACGCAGCCGGCCCCTCTGGTACAGGTAAGGAAATAGGCAGCTCCTGGGGGATCTCCCGAGAGCTTACTTCGACCGATGTTGAGGTCCTTCCCCTATCAGGAGTTGAGATTACGGCTTCTAACTCCCACATATCCTCATCTCTAGGTTCAATAAAGACCTCAGATTGATGAATTACAGATTTTTCTAAATGGACTACACCAATTCTAGGGACTAACAAATGAGGCATAATGTTATTCAGGGAGGGGTCATCCACGGAGCCCAGTTGATTTAAAATCACATTCTTCATGGTAGAAGTCCTCAGGGTGAAATCAATGTCACCTTGGAATCGCGTACAAATCGGTTTGTTTCTAGGCGTTGGCAGGTCCTCCATATGTGATGCAGAATATGGCAAAGCCGAACCTGCTGGAACCTGATCATCTGATGGATATACACCTGGAGGAAGAAAGATACCACCACCCGTTTTATAGGGTTTAAAGAAGGATTCCCTCGCTCTTGCCTTCTCTTTACGTGGTGCCTTCTTCCCCATGTCCACCGGAGTAGAGTGTAAAGGTCTCTGAACTTCTATGGGAGCCACTGCACTGCGAAGATCATACATGACCCCCTTTTGTTTTGTTTCTGTTTTTTACCGACTTAATCACTATCACTTAATCGCTAACAATCACTATCAAGTAGAAGTTGGGACCAGGGTACCAGGGTACCACAGAGTTTGCAGGTTGCAGTTTTCTACTGTCCTGCTGCCTACCGCCTTCCCCCGCCAGCCCCCGCAGCACAACTGAAACCTGAAGGGGAAAAACAGAAAAGGCGGATCTGGCGAGTCTAGCAAGACCCACGGGAAACGGGTCCGCCCAGGAGAGGCAAGTACAAAAAAAAAAAGAGAGATATTGTGAGCAGCGAGAGCAGCAAGGGCAGCGAGGGCAGCGAGGGCAAACCCAGGGCCACACCACGCAACCCAACTCTAGGGCGCCCGTTTCTGCCTGTTTCTGCCCTTGCCACTCGCCCTTGCCACTCGCCACTCAGCAACCAACCGCAGGTCACGCTGGTCATGCGATGAACAGCCGGCCTCAGCTCAGTTCGGCTCCAGCTCCTGCGGTCGATCCCGCGGTCCTGCAACCCTGCAACAAAGCCGTACGAAGCCGGACGAAGCCGCGCTTCTACAGCGCTTCTGCTGCCTTCCGCGTCTGCCGCAGAGGAAAGGACCGTGAGACGTGAGACGTCAAGCCGCACTGAATACGTTTAGCCGCTTGGCTAAGCTGAACAGCCGCTTCCGACAGTCTATTCAAAAGCAAAATTAGCTCGCTTTGACATCTGTGCAGAGCCTGCTAACGCAGCTTCGAATCCCGGCGGGGCCAAACTCAGCCTTTCATCCTTCCGAGGTCGATAAATGAGCACCACACACCGTGGGTAATAAGCAGCGCTCAGATACCTGAGGGTTCGTAGCGCTATATAAATGCCAAAATTATTATTAATGGTTAAGGTGTGAAATGGATTCCTGAACACAGGCAACACACATTATTTAGTCATGAGAAGAACCCACAAAAGCCCATGCATGAACATTTGGGGTATTATCCACCACCTCTAATGCACAGTAGAACAGGTAGCCACATATACTTAAGTCTAGTACCTAGAGATAGTGAAGAATTTAAACAATGTACAGAGGGTTTCCAAATACCAGAAACAATTTCAGTTTTAAGTTTGGATGCGGGTGCTGTTTTACTTTATAGCACTAATTCATTGGGACACTGGTCTGATTTGGTACATTTTTGGATTTAAGAGGAATGCAGAAAAATCGTTAATACTCCTGTTCAAGTCACTGACGGTGCCACAGTGCTTGAGTCCAGGGAGTCTCCCCCTTGCCTTGATGCTTAATTATACAGAATTGTACCAGCATACAATTCGTGTACTCTGGGACCAGAACAAAGATAACTTGTTTAGATGGAGTTGGTTGAGCCTCACTTGGATGTGATGCTCATCTGCTATAAAAATAAATGTCCTCATGAGTTTACAGTTCCTCTTTACTGCCCTACCGATATGCATCCAAGAGAGATTTTTTTGTAGAGGTTAGGTTGAGGGTCTTGAGGTTCCTCTTGTTAGTTCAGATTAAGGGATAAGAGTAAAACACTGAGTCACAAATAAATTAACAACAAATAACTTTATTTAACTTTGGATTTCTCTTTCCTCTTTTCATAAAGGATACGTGTTGCTGAAGATCAGGCAAAATACTGGAATACGGATGCTGTTCTGTTATTATAGGTAAGTACCAGGTTAAGTTCATAGGCTCAGAACAGAGTTCACTTCGTATCACAGTCCAGTTCTCACTAAATTCCTCCTGTTTACCAGGATAGGTGAAGAAGAAAGGCTCTGGCTTCTTCTTCTTTATATTCTCTCATATGTCTCTCCTCATTGTGTCAAATTTCTTTAAGGTTATACTCTGAATAGACTGTCTGCTTGCTAACTCAGGTTTTTAGTTTGTGGTTTGCTTCTGATATTCCAAGTTATCTCTCTGGATATCATCATAAGTATGCAAAGTTCGTTATGTTCTCATAGACTCTCATCTTCTATGCTTTTCTTATCACGTGGGGCTTACACCCTCTTCCGGTAAGAACACCCCAGGTAACATACAGTTTCAGCGCTCTCACACAAAGATTCACTGTCCAGTCACCATCGGAGTCTTAACATTGGGGATGAGAGCGGATCTGTCCCTCTTTACATGACAACCACGTCTGATTGGTTCATTCGAGTTTTGGCCTCCAGACCAGCAACAGAGTTAGTTAGTCCTTGCCCTTTTGGGCCTTACTTAGCTCCGATTGGATCTCCGTCGGGTCAGCTGCTTCACAGCAGGCGAGGCTCCTTCTATCAACTGATGTAGCGTAGTCACCCCTCCCCTTCTGGGTGTTGTATTTTTCTGAGAACTCAGTTGTCTCCTGTTAAACAGCCGCTCTTCGGACGCCGGTCAAAGTGCGTATATGGCTCTGTAACGTTGATGGGATCGGCTTTTATAGTTCGAGCCGTTCCATAGACGAAATTCTCCCCAACTTATCTTCGTCGCTCACAACAAACGATCACACTCATTACTTAATAACGGGCTAGCAAGCACAACGGCGCAACATCTCCAATATTAAAGAACAAGTTACTTTCTTACCTTGTAACGTTCTTTCGATGGGATGTTCCTCCGATGTATTCCTTATCTTTGATGTTACCCATCCCAGCTTGCTGGCCTCTGAAATTTTTTTCAGTAGAGGGCGCTGCGCGTCGACATCCCTCGAGTCGGTGTCCCTCGACAGCCTCTGTATCAGCACCGACGTCACTTTGCGTATAAATAGACTTGCGCAGCGTCCGTTGCTCAGTTCTGTTTTGAAGCTTAAAATTGCTTTGCATGAATTGGTTATTAACCTTGAAGGAGCATAAGCTGCAACTATAAGGAAAGTTTTACTGCGGGGATGGATGGGAGGGGCGATAAGGAATACGTCGGAGGAACATCCCATCGAAAGAATGTTACAAGGTAAGAAAGTAACTTGTTCTTCGAAGGGATTGTGTCCTCCGACGTATTCCTTATCTTTGATAGACTCCCATAGCAGTAGTGTAAAAAGGAGGTGAGAGTAAAAACATGACATATTTCCCTTTAAGAAAGCACAGAATGCAACACAGCTTTCCCAAATCTTGTTTCCTGACTAGAGGAGGAATCCAGGCTGTAAAATGTAGTAAAGTTATGTGCGGACGACCATGTGGCAGCCGCACATATGCCTCTAATTGGAACCCCTCTTTGGAGAGCCGAAGAGGCTGCGATACCCCTGGTTGAATGAACCCTAAGATGTTGAGGGGCTCTTTTCCTGCAAATTTGTAGCATTCTAGAATGGTTAAAATGATCCACCTTGAAACGGTCTGTTTTGTAATTGACAATCGTAATTTGTGCCCTGTGTATCCTACAAACAATTGGTCTGCTTGCCTTATCCTAGTAAGTCTGCTAATATAAAAACTCAAGCCACGCCTTGGATCCAGCCTGTGTAGCCTCTCTTCCTCTTTCCCTGGATGGGGAGGAGGATAGAACGAAGGTAAGGTTATTTTCTGAGTAATGTGGAATTCAGAGACCACCTTTGGGAGAAAATGATGCTTCAATTTTAAAACAACCTTGGGCCTCATTCCGAGTATGGCGGTAAGGGATAGCGGCCACCGGTAACGGGACCGGTGGCGGTATTCCCTTACCGCCATACTCCGAGTTCCCTCTGCGCCCTCGCCCTTAACGCCTGCTTTGAGCAGGTGTTAAAGTCGAGGGCGCAAAGGGGCCTCCAAGCCAATAACGGTGAATGTAATGAACGGTCACCGTTATTTGCATCTTCCCCATTCCCATTGAGCCCTATGGGGGCTCATTTGGGAATGGGGAAGAGCCTTGGTGAATGGGGAATTACCGCCCCGCCAACCTTGGAATGGGGCGGTAATTCCGCCATCCACCAAGGCGCTGCCGTTCCGGGTACGGCATCAACCAAGGAGTTAATAGCGCCACTGGTTAGCGCCGTACTCGGAATGAGGCCCCTTGTCTTTATGAAAGATTGTATGAGGAGGTTTGCAAGATAGAGCTCGTAATTCGCTCACTCTTCTGGCAGATGTTAGAGCCACTAGAAAGACTGTTTTAAGAGTGAGAAATCTTAATGAACAGGAATGGAGTGGTTCAAAAGGAGTACCCATCAGACACTTTAAGACTAGATTTAGGTCCCGCAATGGAACTTGAAAAAGCTTTGGGGGATAAACATTAGTTAACCCCTTCAGAAATTGGATTACCAAGGGTAATTTGAAATATGAAGGCTACTCAGCAGTACGCTTAAAGATTGACAGCGCTGCGAGATAGCCTTTGATTGTATCAATTTGAAGATCTGAATTTGCTAAGTAAAGCAAGAACGATAACACCATTGGTGTATTGCATAAAAAGGGTTCAATATTCTTTTCTCTACACCAGCTGCAAAATGTGTTCCAACAGCAGCAGTATAAAGTTTTTGTTGCTGGCCTTCTGGCCGAAAGCAACACCTCCATGATGTCATCCGGGAGGTCCCAATCCTTGTATCTCAACCTTTCAGAAACCAAGCGTGAAGGTTGAGGGTTCTGATGTCTGGATGGAGAACCTGACCTCCCTTCTGCGAGAGAAGGTCCTCTCTTTGCGGAAGACGAATTGGAGGGCAGATGGACATGTCCAGAAGGTCCGGGTTCCACGTTCTCCTGGCCCAATCTGGGGCAATCAGGATCATGGCTTTCTGGAACCTTCTCAACCTCCTGATCATTTGAGGAATGACAGGGACTGGAGGAAATGCGTACAGAAGTGGAAACTCCCAGTCCACTACGAATGCGTCCCCTACAGCTCCTCTCGGGGGAAATTCCCTTGAACAAAACTGATCGCACTTCCTGTTGATGCTGGTGGCGAACAGATGCACCTGAGGAGTTCCCCAAAGGGTGAAGATCTCCTGAAGGACTTCTTGAGCTAGCTCCCACTCGTGGGAAACTGTACTCTGCCTGCTCAGAGCGTCCGCCGTCAAGTTCTTCTCTCCGGCTAGATGAACAGCCGATAGAGATATTCCCTCTTGAATTGCCCAAAACCAGAGCTGCATTGCCTCTCTGCACAGTGGCAGTGACCCTACGCCTCCTCTTTTGTTGAGGTAGTGCATGGCCACTGTGTTGTCCATCATTATGAGGACATTCTTTCCCTGTACTGATGGCAGAAAAGCTTTCAGCGCTAGTCTAATTGCTCCCGTGAGTGAGGCAACCGTGACTACTGTTATCTCCGGCCATGGTTGTCAAAACTGTTCTCCTTTCAAGATGTTCTCCCGACAGGCCCACCATTGAAGGTCTCGGGCTACTCTGTCTGGGACTTGAAGGAGATCTGACATTCTTCTTGAGAATTGCGACCATTGGGTTCTTAGTGCCCACTGGAGGGATCTCATTCTCAGGCGAGCCTCTGGCACTAGGAAAATGCAGGATGCCATAAGGCCTAGCAACTTCAAAAAGTCGAAGGCTGGTAGACGTTGGGCATTTTGAAACTTGGTGACCATCTGTAGAGTATCTTGAGCCCTCACCTCTGGTGGCGAGGCTTTTCCCAGGGAAGTGTCCAGGACTGCTCCAATGAACTGGAGTCTCTGTGATGGTATCATCTGTGACTTCTTTAAATTGAGTGAGAAGCCCAGCTTATGAAGGAAGTGGAAGACATAATCTAGCTGGATCTGAGCTTGTTCTGAAGATACTGCTCTGCTCAACCAGTCGTCCAGGTAGGGGTAGACGTGCATCCCCTCCCTCCTTAGACTTGCAGCCACCACCGCCACTAGCTTGGTAAAGACCCTTGGGGCGGAGGTCAACCCAAATGGCAGAACTCGAAATTGATAGTGAGAGTTGCCAATTGCGAACCTCAGGTATTTCCTGTGTTTGAGATGGATTGGCACATGGAAGTAAGCATCCTGAAGGTCTAGAGATACCAGCCAATCCTGAAGCTGGAGGGCTTGAAGGATCTGAGAAAGAGTTACCATCTTGAACTTGTCTTTCCTGAGGAATTTGTTCAATTCTCGCAAGTCTAAGATAGGTCTCAGTCCTCTGTCCTTCTTTGGTACTAGGAAGTAAGGGGAATACCAACCCTTGTTCCTCTCCGCTACGGCTACCGGTTCTATGGCACCCTTCTCTAGCAGGTCTATAATTTCCTGCATAAGGAGCGGGTCTGGAAACTTCAAAGAGTTGTTCCCTGGTGGATGACTCTGAGGAATGTGTAGGAAGGGCAGGCAGTAACCATGGGCAACTGTCTCCAATGCCCAAGCATCTGACGTAATAGCCTGCCATTCTGCCAGATGTTGAGTTAACCTGCCCCCTACTGGTGTCTTGTGAGGAGAGACCTCAGAGGGGTTTAGAAGCGGCTGACGCAGATGCCGAGGGTAAAGTGGCGCCTGCTGCTACTGCGGCTTTTGTACCTTTCCCCCGTCCACCACGGGTGAATCGTCTCTGGCCCCTTTGAGTTGGCTTTCCTCTGCCTTTTCCGAATGCGGAGTAAAAGCGAAAGGACCTACCTCTCCAGGAAGCTCCTGAAGGACGATTTGGAGTCTGCCGGATTGCAGCCCCAAGGGATTTAGCTGCTGCCTTGGATGTCTGTAATCTCTCCAGGCTGTCATCAGCCTTCTTCCCAAATAAAGAAGTGCCATCAAAGGGCATGTCCAAAAGTCTGGCCTGTACGTCTGGAGCAAAACCAGACTTCCGCAACCACGCAAATCTACGGATTGTGTACTTGCCGCCATGGCTCTGCTGATGCTGTCAGCAGAATCAATGCCTGTTTGGAGGGACTCGCACATTGCATCCTTTCCATCCCTGATGATGTTTAAGAATGCATCCCTTTCTTCTCCTTCTGGAAGACATTCAGCCGCTGATGAAGCACACTCCCAAAGTGTGTGGCTGAATCTTGCTAGCGTGCAAGTGGCGTTAATCGACTTAAGCGCCAAGCTACATGCTGAAAATACTTTCTTTGACATGGCATTAAATCTTTTATCATCCCTATCCTGTGGAATAGTAGGGTATACTGACTTACTGTTAGATGAAGTTGCTGCCTGTACAACTAAACTCTCTGGAGTTGCATGCTTGCTCAGATATTCAGGATCTGAAGCTGATACCCTGTATTTAGCAGAGAGTTTCTTATTCACTGCAGGGATAACTTCAGGAGTTTCCCAATTTGCAGAAATTTTTCTTTGTAGAGCAGTATGAAAGGGTACAACAAGATCCTCCTGTGGACCTTTATCTAAAATATCAGTAAGGTCATCCTGCTGAAAAGCAGGTGTAGGTGTAGACCACCCCATGATTTCAATTATTCTAGCCATCAGAATCCTATAAGGGGTCTCAGCATGCTCTCCAGGGTCTGGTTTTGCAAACTCTACTTCTGGGGAAGTATCTAAACCGCTTGCCTCATGCAGAGAATCTTGAATGTCTTTCAACCTGTTCTCTTCAGAGATGAATTCCTCTGGCATGGGTATTGTAGTTCTTTGTAAACCAAAAGGTCTCTCCTGGTCGGAATCCTCCCCTTCCTCATATATAGAGGACAAAGCTCTAAAGTAGTCATACCTATGATATGGTTTAAAACCCATTTCTAGAGCAGAGGAAGCCAAATTGGTTGTCACAGGTTGAGAAACCATTGAGGTTGTCGACGTGGAAGTAAATGGCTTCGACAATCCTGAAAAAGCCGTCGAGGAAGTTTGAAGGGACCTCGATGTACTCGAGAGGATCGGAATCCTACTTGGTATCATCGAGAATGTCGATGTCATCCTCGACGTCATGGTCGAAGCTCTCCACACCTCTACTGTCTGTGTTGTAGTGACAGTTGTAGGTTTGTCTTTTATCGTCGTCAACAGTGGCGTCGAAGACGGCGTCGATGCAACCAATTTATGCGTCGAAGGACCCTTTGACAAAGACGTTGATGACGCAGATTTATGAGTCGAAGGAACCTTCGACGACGACGTCGATGACGCAGTCTTGCTGTTTTTACTCGAGGGTTCATGATGCTCTGGAGTAGTTTCTTTCGCCGGGTTCAACGACTCGCAGTGTTTTGATCTTTCGGGTCTTTCACCCAGGGTATCACCTTTAGACGTCTCCGAGGGGGTCAAGGCCGCTTTCTCGAAGACGCTAAGCATTTTTTTACAGAATTCCTCCCACTTAGCTGGAGAGCTGTGTTTCATGGGGCAGGTGACCCTTTCTGGGGAGGTAGAGGAAGAAGAAGAAGAGGGAGATCTACGACGCCTCTTCTTAGAGTGTTTTGATCTCAAAGACTGATGAGAACCGCTGCGAGATCTTGAACGGGAATGTTTCTTTTGTCGACAAGGAGACGAATGTCTCGACTCAGCTGAAGAAACTTTTGAGGGAGTAGAAGTTTTAAAACTCTTACCTATATCTAACTTCCCCTTACGCTCCTTCAAGGCTTTTGCCGTCATGGACATTCAGTCCTCGCATTCCGAACAGTGATGCTCCGACCCCAGGCACCACAAACAGATTTTGCGAGGATCCGTCAACGTCATTTTCTTCCCACAGTCACGACATTTTTTGAAACTGGACCGTGGAGTTGATGGTTCGGATGAAGAAGCTATCGTATTAAGATAATCATTTTGCATTTGTATTTATTTTAATTTATATAGCGCCTTAATCCAAAACGCTTTACAAGAGGAACAAGTTAATACAACAAGCAATAGTTAACAATGAATCTAAACCAGAAAACAGTACAACGAACAATTTACATTTATGATGATGCTAAGTGCTAATAGAGGGACAGAAGGTAGGAGGAGAGGGTGGATGTGGGTTAGTTGGTGAGAGAGGAAACAATTGGTGCTGGGGGAGAGTGAAAGAGATAGGATTTTAGAGAAGAGCGAAATAAGGGATAGGAGGTGATGGAACGGACGGGAAGAGGAAGGCGGTTCCAGTGGAAAGGAGCAAGAAGTTGGAAGGAGCGGAAACGGGAGGGGGTACAGGGGGGAGGTGGAGTAGAGAGAAGGAAGAGATCTGCAGAACGGAGAGAACGAGAAGGAGTATAGAAAGAGAGAAGGGAGGAGAGGTACAGAGGGGTAAGACCATAGAGGGCTTTGAAGACTAGGCAGAGGAAGTTAAATTTGAGCTGGGAGTGGAATGGGAGCCAGCCTAGTGAGTTAAGAGAAGAGGAGATGGAGTCGTGAGGTGAGAGGAGGCAGAGGGAGCGAATGGCAGAGTGGTAGACAGATTTGAGGGGGGGAGAGATGAGAGGAGGGGAATCCAAAGAGAAGAGTAGAGCAGTAGAAAAGTCTGGAGAAGAGGAGGGAGGAGATGAGGAGTTTAGTAGCTTGGAAGGTTAGGAAAGGACAAATTTTGCGGATGTTGTAGAGGTGGAAAGGGCAAGATCTGGCAGTGAGGGAAATGTGATGAGAAAGAGAGAGGTGGGTGTCAATGTGCAGACCCAGGTTACGAGCATGAGGAGAGAAGGGGAGTTGAGAAGGAGGAAAAAGAATGCAAGGATGGAGGGCATGGCGGAGGGAGAGTGTTGGCAGGGAAGAAAAGGAGTTCAGTTTTATCTGCATTGAGAGTAAGGAAGTTGGAGGACATCCTAGATTTAATAGCAGAGAGGCAGGAAAATGGTGGATGTCAGGAGAGAAGGAGGAGAAAGAGAGGAAGAGCTGGGTATCATCAGCATAGAAATGATGTGAAACATCAAAGGAGGCGATTAAAGGAGAAAGGAGGGAAGTATACAGCGAAAAGAGAAAGGGGCCAAGGACAGAACCTTGGGGAACGCCATGGTTGAGTGGAGAGATTAGGGAGGTGGAGCCACCCCAAGAAACTGAGAAGGTGCGGTTAGAGAGATAGGAGGAGAACCAGTTAAGCACTGAGTCTTTAAGGCCGAATGAGGAGAGAGTGGAAAGGAGTAGAGGATGGTCGACAGTGTCAAAGGCAGCAGAGAGGTCCAGTAGGACCAGAATAGAGGAGTGCTTAGAGTAGCGAGTACAGAGGAGAGAGTTGAGAACAGAGGTAAGAGCAGTTTCAGTACAGTGAAGAGGGCGGAAACCAGATTGGGTAGGGGGGAGGAGAGAATGGTTAGAGATGAAGGTAGAGAGTTGAGAGTATATAATGCGTTCTAGGAGTTTAGAAAGGAAAGGTAGTAGAGAGATGGGATGATAGTTAGATGCAAGATGGGGATTAGCAGTAGGTTTTTTGAGTATGGGGATGATAGTCGCATGCTTAAAAGGAGTGGGGAAGATGGAGGTGAAAAGAGAGGTGTTGAAAAGGGATGTGATATAGGGAATGAAGAGGGGGTAGATTTTGGGGATGAGGGAGGTAGGTATGGGGTCAGAGAGAGGGGCAGTGGGGTGGGTTTTAGAAAGGAGGAGGGTAACTTCAGATTGAGTGATAGGGGTGAATGAGGACATGGAAGAGGGGGCGGGAGGAGGAAGAGGAGGAGGAGAATAAGAAGGGGAGGAGAGTATAGTGTGTTGGAGATTAAGGACTTTTTTGGAAAAGAAGGTGGCAAGATCAGAAGCAGAGAGGGGGGAGGCAATGGAGTGATCAGGGGTAGGTGGAGAGAGAAGTCGAGTTAAGGTTTGGAAGATACGGCGAGGGTGAGAGGACTGAGAGTGGAGAAGGTCGGAGAAGTAGGTGCATTTAGCAGAGTTAAGACAAGAGTCATAGTAGAAGTAAGCAGTTTTGTTGGGGGTGGTAGGGTGTTTGATCCGTAAACGTTCAAGGCGCCTAAGAAGGCGGCGCATGGAGGAAAGATGAGCTGATAGCCAGGGCTGAGCAGGTTGGCGAGAATGGCGGAATGAGGAAAGAGGGTAAAGATGATCAAGAGTAGAGGAGAGGGAGGAAGTTAAGGTGATGAGGCTTCCGTGGCTCAAAGAGAAGAGAAGTGGGAGAGAGAGGGGAGGGAAGAGGAGCAGGAAGAAAGAAAGAGAGAAGGGTTGAAGTTGCGTAGGTCACGCCTGAGGAAGGGGGTGGAAGAAGGAACAAGTTACTTACCTGTAACTGTTGTTCTCCAGCATGGGTCTGGCATGGATTCACATGCTCATGAATATTCCCCGTCGTCAGGCTGGGAATCCTCGGTAAAGAAAAAACCAGTATCAGTTTCGTTTCTGATCTGTCTTTCGTAGTAATAACCAATCACTGATCTCTGCGTCATACTGACCACAGCCAATGACTGCCCTCTACCTAAGCTCCGCCTCTGGCAGCCATCTTCAGATTTGGAAGCACGTGAAGTGGCAGTATGACCAAGTGAAGAGCCGCAGAGGGGTAGTCGGGAGGGTTCGCATGTGAATCCATGCCAGACCCATGCTGGAGAACAACAGTTACAGGTAAGTAACTTGTTCCTTCTCCAGCATGGGGTCTGGCATGGATTCACATGCTCATGAATAAAGAATACATAGCAGTACACACATGCACAACCACGGGAGGTGGCAAAGGCTCAACATTAAGCATTACATCAAACTGAACATTAAGCATCTTACCTCCTCACCAGGCTCACCTCAGGCGAACAGGTTGCGCAGCACTGCTTGGCCGACCCTGGACTCCTCCCTGGAATCCCGGTCGACGCAGTAGAATTTCGTGAAGGTGTGCGTCGACCTCCATGTAGCAGCCCTGCATATGTCCAGCAGGGGCACACCAGATAGGAACGCCGTGGTAGCTGCGATCGCTCTGGTGGAATGGGCTCTCGGACGACCAGGCAGCGGTCGGTTTGCCAACCGGTGACAGTACATGATACAGCCGGAGAGTCATCTGGAAATGGAAGCCTTCGAGAGAGCCTTCCCCTGATTGACAGGTCCAAAGTTCACAAAGAGTTGTGACGTCTTCCGAAAACACTTCGTGCGGTCCACGTAGAACTTTAGCGCTCTAGCCACATCCAGTGAGTGCAAAGTCCTCTCAGCCGGCGACGAAGGCGACGGGAAGAACACAGGCAACACCAAGGGTTCGTTGAGATGGAAGTCCGACGGTACCTTGGGCCCGAAGGAGGGGTGCGTCCTGAGCACTACCCTCGTGTCGTGAAAAGCCAAGTACGGGGCCTTGCAGGAAAGGGCCTGGATCTCTCCCACTCGTCGTGCGGAGGTGATGGCCACAAGAAACGCTGTTTTCCACGACAGAAATTTCAACGGAGCTGAGTGCAGAGACTCGAATGGAGGTCCCATGAGCTTGGTCAGCACCACGTTGAGCTCCCACGCCGGGGCCGGAGCCTTCACCGGCGGGAACGATCTGAACAGTCCCTTCATGAACTCTTTCACCAGACGATGAGACCACAAGGACGTCCGCCCCGTGGTTCTGGTGTATCGGGAGATCGCAGCAAGATGAATCTTGATGGACGCGTGTGCCAGTCCAGCATTGGCCAGCGTCAGCAGGTACGGCAGTACTTGGGGGGCCGTAACCCGTAGAGGGTTAATCTTCTGTGCGTGGCACCAGACAGAGAACCTCTTCCATTTGTGTCCGTAGCATTTAAGAGTCGAGGACGCCCTGGCCTTTGCAAGAACCTCTCTGCAGTCGGCCGGTATGTCGTATCCTCCAAACTCTAGCGCTGCAGGAGCCAGGCCTGCAAGTTCAGCGATTTCGGGTCGTGGTGGAGGATGGCGCCTCCTTCTCTGGAGAGTAGATCCGCGTCCACGGGCAGCTTGATTGGCGGGGACGCTGACAAGTCCTGAAGGTCCGGGAACCATATCTGCCTCGGCCACGCAGGTGCGACGAGGATCATCCTGCACCGTGACCTCTTGAGCTGGTTGACGAGCCGGATTAGCAGTGGCAAAGGAGGGAACGCGTAGAGGAACAGGCCCTCCCAGGGGAACGAGAAAGCATCGCCCATGCTCCTCGCCTGGGGAAACCTGCTGGCGAACCTCCGGCACTTGGAGTTCGTCGCCGTCGCGAAAAGGTCGATCTGGGGTGTGCCCCACCGTCGGAAGAGGCGGTTCACTAGATCCTGCCGTAGCTCCCACTCGTGGCACGAGCGCAGCTCCCTGCTGAGTGAGTCGGCGATGGTGTTTTTTATCCCTGCCAGATGAAACGGCACCAGAAATATCCTTTGGGCGATGGCCCAATGCCACAGGTCCTGCGCCTCCTTGGACAGTGCTGGGGACCTGGTTCCGCCCTGTTTCCTGATGTAAAACATGGTGGTGGTGTTGTCGGTGAAGATCCTCACCACCTTGCCCTTGAGGGACGGAAGGAAGGACCTGAGGGCCCAAAACACTGCACGGAGCTCCAGGACGTTGATATGTAGGGATTTCTCCATCGGGAGCCAAAGGCCTCTTGCGTGCAGATTTTCGGTGTGCGCTCCCCACCCTGCCAGGGAGGCATCCGTGGTCACTGTCTCCTGGTGGGCTGGGGTCTGGAAGTCCAAGCCCGCCGTCAGATGCGCGCGGGTGCCCCACCACCGGATCGCTCGTCGGAAACTCTCGTCGAGTGTGATCCTTTCCTCGAAGCTGCCCGTCGTTTGGATCCAGCGCGCGTCCAGGAACTCCTGCAACGGGCGCATCCGGTGCCTGCACATGGGAATGAGGTAGATGCAGGAAGACATCATTCCGAGGAGGGACTTGATGGACCTCACCTTGGCCGCGTCGGCCACCAACATCCGCTGCACCTTGCCCAGGATGGTCCTGGTCCTCTCCTCCGACGGGGAGGCCAGAAGGGACACTGTGTTGAGCCTCGCTCCCAGAAACAGAGCAACTTGCGCGGGTACCAGGTGGGATTTGGCATAGTTCACAGAGAATCCCAGGTCCGTGAGAAGTTGGACGGTCCTTGCCGTGTGAACCACGGCGAGCTCCCTCGTCTTGGCTCGGATGAGCCAGTCGTCCAGGTAGGGGTAGACGTGGACCCCCTCGCGGCGCAGCTGCGCCGCCACAGGTGCGAGGCACTTGGTGAATACCCTGGGTGCCGACCGTAGTCCGAAGGGGAGGGCTTTGAACTGGTAATGACGCCCTTGGACCACAAACCGAGGAATTTTCGGTGCCCCTTTAGGATGGGAATATGGAAGTAGGCATCCTCCAAATCCAACGACGACAGGAAGTCTCCTTCCTCCAGCTGACCCAGGACGTGCTGCAGGGTGACCATCCGGAACTTCTGCGCCTTGATGAACTTGTTCAGACGTCGCAGGTCCAGGATGGGGCGCCATCCCCCCGTCTTCTTCTTCACGAGGAAGTATCTCGAGTGTATTCCGGAGCCCCGAAGCCTCTTTGGGACGAGTTCGATGGCGCCCTTCCTGAGCATCGCTTCTACCTCTAGGAGAAGTTGAGGGACGTGAAGTTCTTTCCTGGCCACGGGGGGGACGCGCGGGCACCTTCTCTGGAACTCGAGCGCGTGGCCCCGGTCCAAGGCGTCGAGCACCCAACGGTCGGTGGAGATGGACTCCCACACGCTGACGAAGCTCGCCAGCCGGCCTCCCACCGGGGTGCTTCGGTGGGGGCCCGACCCCACGGCCGGTTCAATCCTGCTTCGACGAGGCTTTGCCGCCTTGACCTCCTTGGCGACGACGGCGGGGTCCGCCAGACTTGCCTCGTCCCCTGTAGGCCTCCTGAGACGACGAGCGGGCCGCTTGACGGTAGGAGGAGAAACCGCCGCCGGAACCTTTGGAGGCGCCCTTGCCTCCGCTGCTCCGAAAGGGCGTCCGCCGTTGTTGCAGAACTCCCAGGGCCCGGGCCGTCTCAGTGTCCGCCTTAATGGCCTGAAGGGAATCGTCCACTGTTTTCCCAAACAGGTTGTTCCCATCGAAGGGCATGTCCAGGACTCTGGTCTGAACGTCTTGACGTAAGTCCGTAGCCTTGAGCCATCCACGCCGCCTAAGGCAAACGCTGTTGCCCAACTGGCGGAACCCGGTGTCGGCGATGTCCGTCGCAACGGTAATGGCGTGGTCCGAAGCCACCTCACCTTCCTGCAGGATCTCCAGGGCCTCTGTCCTCTTGTCGTCCGGCAGGAAGTCCAGCAGGGGAGCTAGTTTGTACCAGAGCTCCCTGTCGTAGCGGGCCACGATAGCCAAGGCGTTGGCCGCTTTAATCGTCGTCGCTGCCGACGAGATGACTCTGCGTCCCATAGCGTCCAATTTCTTTCCCTCACCGTCCGGTGGGGAAGTCGATGTGGAGGCCGCACCCCCCCCCGCTTTCTTCCTGGCCGCCGCGGAGACGACGGAGTCCGGGGTAGGCTGCGCCCGGAGGCACAGGGGGGCCGTGTCCGGGACCTGGTACTTCTTCTCGTACCGGTCTCTTCTAGCTGGCGTCGTGGAAGGGTTCTTGAGGAGGGTGAGGCCTGCTCATCCTAAATGTCATCCAATAGAGGCACCGAGAGGACCGTCTTCGTCTTGGCCTCGCGCCGCTGATAAAGGAAACCTTCCTTCTTCTTCTCCTCAGTGCAGAGTTGGAAAAGCTCGGATGCCCTGGTGATCGTGGAGTGGAACGATCCAATCTCGTCGGGCGGAGAAGCCCTGGTGGGAGGCGACGACGGTACATCCTCGTCGTATACCTCGTCGTCCGTACCCGTCGCTGCCGTATCAGTCCCCGTATCATCCACTCGGGTGGACGGGGAGGAGGGCTGGACGGGGCGCGACGGCTGAAAAGGAGGTGGAGGGTGGATCCTTCTTTTCTTAGTAGGGGGAACACCAGAAGGTCCCGGTTCTGGGTCCCTGACGGGAGAGGATCCTCCGTCGGCAACGGTAGTCTCGTCCTTATCTCTGAGCATAAGGACTGTATAGCCAACAAAATGGCCGCCGAGTTGTCTTGCGGTGCTGGCAGAGGGGAATCCGACGGGCGATCAGGGGCCCCGTCGGTACCCTCGACGATGTCGTCGTCACCTGCGTCGGGATTCATCCCGACGGGCCGGTCTTCTTCCACGCCGAGGCCGTGGCTTAAGACCTCGACCAGTTCCTCCTCCGAGGTTGAAGCCGAATCTACGACGACGCCCTGCCCCCCCTTTCTCTTCCCCTCGGGGGATTTCACGGGGGTCCTATCGATGGGCACAAAAGAGGACTCCCTCCGAGGTGGCAGGGAGACTCTGAGCCCCGAGGTCGCCACCACTGGTGTAGCCTGCACAGGCTGAGCCAGGGCCGCCGCGACAGTTTCGATAGAGGGCTTGGCCGGATGGATTAAGGCCTTCACCACCTTAGGTGCGCTCACCGCCTTATCCTTGAGGGGGGGGACACCGCCTCGCTCCCCCTCCGCCTTCGAGCTCGACCGGGGCTTCTCCAGGAGCTTTGCCGGGTGCTCGGCCTTCCTCTTACCCGACCCAGAGCGTTGGCTCGTGGTTGATGGTGCCGGGGAGGGTGCGCCCTGCCTGGCGCCCGTAGAGCCCGACCGTTGGCGCTCCCGGTGCCAGCGGACTCGCGGTGCTTGGCCTTATGTTGGACCCCCGTCGCCGGGGCGTCCTCAAAGGTCTTAGAAGACCGCTCGGATTTCTTCTTCTTCTTCTCGCCGGACGGGCTCTTCCCTTCTAGCCAGTTGGCGAGACGTTGATGGCGGTCCTTCATGGTCCGCTCCGACATGCTGCCGCAAAACGCACAGTCCTTCTCCACGTGCGTCTTGTCCTCATGTAGGCAGTAGAGACAAAAAGAGTGTTCGTCCTCCTTGAAGACGTTCTGCAGCTGGCATTAAGGGCAGACCCTGAACAGCTTTCCGGGCGTCGAGCTTCCCTTCTCCTGGGCCATGACCGGGCCTGAGAAACTTCTGGAGTCCTCCAAAAGCGTAGCTCGACGAAATCTTCACCCTTGAGGGGCGCAGACGAATCCGACACGGGTCCCCGTTGATCGGATAGAGAGTCGGTGGAGCTTGAGGCTCTTTTGACCGAAAAAACGAAGTTTTTGAGAAAAAACGTGAAAAAAATAGCACTAACGCTCGAGAGCAATAGCACGAGGATCCCAACACATGAACGTGCGGTAAAAATCTGAAGATGGCTGCCAGAGGCGGGGCTTAGGTAGAGGGCAGTCATTGGCTGTGGTCAGTATGACGCAGAGATCAGTGATTGGTTATTACTACGAAAGACAGATCAGAAACGAAACTGATACTGGTTTTTTCTTTACCGAGGATTCCCAGCCTGACGACGGGGAATATTCATGAGCATGTGAATCCATGCCAGACCCCATGCTGGAGAAGAAGGGGAAACAGGGGAGGGGGAGGGGGGGTGAGGGTGGCAAGGTCAGAAGAGGCGGAAGGGCGGGCCCACCGCAACAATATCCGAATCCTGGGGGTCCTGGAAGGGATGGAGGGCCCAGACCCTGCGGAATTCATAGAGACGATGCCACAGCAGGAAATTGGAGCTGGAAATCTGTCCCAAGGATTCTCGATAGAACGGGCGCATAGATCTCCGCAAAAAAGACCTCCCCCGGGTTCGCACCCACGCCCAATGATTGCAAAAGTCCTAAATTCCTGTGACAGAGAGACGATATTGCGATTTTCAGGAGAAGGAGGGGAAATCAAGAGACAGGATGCCAAAATAGTCATATACCCGGACTACACTCCCAATGTGCAAAGGGCAAGAAATTCATTTATCCCGGTGAAAGCAAGACTAAAAGAACTACACATCAAGTACATGCTAATGTATCCGTCGCGCCTCAAAGTGTTGCACAAAGGAAAAGCCCTCTTTCTGGAAACCCCTGCGGCAGCAAATATGTGGCTTGAACATAATAACCTAGCAGAAGATAAGGGAGGAACAGTAAAAGAGATCACGGGCCACTGAATAATAACAGTAACAGGAAATGATTGACACTCACATACCTGAAGGAAAATACCATGGTACCGCACCAAGAACTACAGAAATATGAAAGCAACATCTGGCAGGAGCGCATCGACCTATACGAGCGCCGATGACGTTGACACACCCCTCCAAGAAATGTGTAGGCCAATCACCAACACGCCACCCGCACCGGGAGGCCTGGAAAGGCCCGAAAGGCTCGGGAGCCAATGAACGCTGCAAGTTGGAAGCATCTGCTGGGGGCAGTTCAAAGTTACACAGTTTGCTGTTCTCATACTTTGAAATGAACGTTACTTCTGTTGGTAAGTCTCCAAACGGAATAGGGGGGAGGGGGAGAATTGAGTGGAAGGAGAGGGGAGCCTGTGCCCTAACCTACACATGGGCGGGATCTCCAACATCAGAGCCACGACCACGAACAATTGATAGGGGAGGCATGGCAAATACAATATCCCCTTTGAACCACCATGACCACAACAGCGATTAAAATATTGACATGGAATGTGAGGGGCTTGAGAACATACCTCCGTAGAAACAGTATCAAGACCTACTTACAGAGCAAAGGGGTGATGATAGCATTGTTACAGGAGACCCACTGTACTGCAGACTCCATGGCAAAACTCCAAACCCACTGGGGGGACAGGGATTTGGCACTGTTTACTCTAAATATGCCAGGGGAGTTTACACTTGGATCCACCCACAGCTCCCATTTCGCTTAACCATATCAGAGATAGACCCGGAAGGCAGGTTTGTACTGCAATGGGGACACATTGAGCAGACCGAAATATGCATCATGAACTCCTACTTCCCCAACTGTAACATACCGACCCATCTGAACTCACTGTATCCTAGAGTTACACAACACAGAAACGGCCTGTTTATCTGGGGGGGGGGGGCGATCTCAACTGTGTACGTGACCCAATACTGGATAGGTCCATACCCCAATTGAAAGGCCCACCGGCAGCGACAACAGCCCTGACTGCAATGATGGACAGGCTGGACCTGGCAGATGTATGGCGAGAAACACATCCTGCAACAAGGGGCTACTCATACTATTCGTCCCCGCATAATCTATACACGAGACTAGATTATATCCTCATAGGCAGGGAACACTTATCCCAAATGGAAGGGGGACAAGACCTGGGAAGAACCATCTCTGACCACGCCCCGCTCTTAGTGACATGGAACCACAGTGGCCCCAGACCCCATGTGGAAAATGCCAGTAGAAGCCCTGAAGGACCCAGCCTTTAGAGAAGAACTGCAAGACTCTATTGATAATTATATCGAAGTCAACGTGGGCAGTGTAGAACACAGCGGTACGGTGTGGGACGCCCTAAAAGAAGTGATAAGGGGGGAAACCATTGCAAAGGCCGGAGGAATCAGGAAATTACTCCGAAAAGAATTAGACCAGGTGGAAAAGAAGATCGAAAGGCTGGAGGCCACCCCCACAAACACACAGCAGAGGGAAGCCGAACTCCAGAAACTTAGAGAAGAGAATGTAGCCACATGGAGCAGACTAGAAAAGTTCGACTACATGGCCAGAACAAACAGAGCACATGTAGAGGCAGACAGACCGGGCAGACTGCTATCCTGGCTCTGCCGAAATGAACACCCTAGACACCCTACCACATTGTTGCGGGATGAAGTGTGGAACGTGCACCACACACAACAGGACATTAATGACACTTTTAAATGTTTCTATGCACACCTATATTCCCATACAGACCAGATCCCCCATGAACAGATAATAGACACACTAGATGAGATAGGGCTCCCCAGAATTTCTCCTGAACAAGCCAATACTTTGGAAACAGCAATCACACCCGAAGATATAACAGAAGCAATAAGGTCACTGGCCACGTACAAGGCACCGGGCACTGACGGACTATCACATAGTTTTATAAAACATATGAGCCTTCCCTGACACCCCTGCTACATGAGGTATACCAAGAGGCATACGAGGAGGGGATATTACCTGAAAGCATGAGAGAAACGCTTGTGGTCCTGATCCTTAAGCCCAACAAACCAGCGGACCCGTGTGATTCCTACCGACCACTAGCAATGCTAAATTATGATGTGAAAATCTTAACAACAATATTAGCTAAGCGGCTGTCCAATATAATAGGGGATATAATACACTCCGACCAGTGTGGCTTTGTGCCAGGCCGAAACACATCCATGAGCAGGCGCAGGCTACAACACATTATAGCACAAACTGACTAAGACGAGGACGCATACGCACTACTATCCCTAGATGCCATAAAGGCATTCGATTCTATATATTGGGAGTGGTTAGTGGCTGTATTTAAGGGATTTGGCTCCGGGCCCAGGTTTATTAGATGGATGAAAATACTATACACCAGACCAGGGCAAGGGTGAAATCCGGGAAACATGTCTCAGAGGCCTGGGACATACAAAGTGGGACCAGACAGGGTTGCCCACTATCCCCGATGCTGTACATACTGGGACTGGAGCCCAGAGCCATTTACTTTCGGAAGCAATTCTTCGACGCTGGCATTAGGTTGGGAGGTGTAGATCACATCAACTCACTCTACGCAGATGACGTTCTCATATATGTCAGAAACCCGCACCTCAATGTGCCCAACATGCTCAAAGTCTTGTATAATTACTCTAAGGTATCCGGAATCCAATTTAGCAAATCAAAATCCTGCCTGTTCCCCCTAGCAGCCCTAAGGCATGTGGACGTGGGGGCTCTCCCGATCATAGGGGTAGGGTGGCAGACCACCACGTTCCGATACCTTGGAGTACATATAATGCATACCCCTGCACTGATGCATGAACACAACACAAGAAGCAGCACTCCCAGCTTTGCGTAAATCAATGAACTTCTGGGCAAAACTCCCCCTGTCGATGATGGGAAGGGCATCAATAGTCAAAATGATTGTACTCCCACGATTTCTATATCGATTGCAGAATGTACACTACTATATTAACAAACCCTTCTTCCGATTGCTTGAGATGATAATAAATGAGTTCTTATGGGGGGAAAAAACAGACACAGAATAGCGCTGTCAATATTAACTCTGCCATACATCCAAGGCGGAATTCAACTTCCAAATCTGGAAAAATATTACTTAGCAGCCCAGCTCAGTTTTGTGTCCAAATGGCTAGCCGACGAACCCACATCTGAAACGCCCTTTCTGCAGGCCATGATCCTCCCGCTCCAATTGAGGTAACTGATCTGGGCGCCCTCACAGCTGCTGGGAAACACACCCGCCTTAGTTACCCTGGGGAAGAACATTTTGCGTAGAACGAAAATTCTCACCCACGCACAGAACTCCTACGCACCAGAAGTACCACTGATCGCAGATCTATGCACAACGGCTTTAGAACTGAATCAAATCAGACTATGGGAAAGGGAAGGGGTCTACACTTGGGGAGACCTCTACGAAGAAGGCACCTTCAAAGATTTTGCCTCACTACAAGAAAAAGACGGCATCCACACAGGCCAATTCCTATGGTACCAAAGCACGGTACAAATGGGACACATGGCCTGACGAACCGGACACGGATCCATTCCTAATGCTGCTATACAATATGGGTGAAGGCAGCAGACCAATATCCCAAATATACGGACACTTGAGAGATACGCCCAACCCCAGGAGCACAGAAATGAAAAATAAATGGGAAATCGACATAGGAAGGGAATTGACTGAGGGGGAGTGGAACAGAGCACTCGCATTCCCCAAAGAGGTGTCAAGGAATCACAGATTCCGACACATACAGATGAATGTACTGCATCAAACTTATCTAACCCCTCACCAAATTGCTAAATTCAACAAGCAGACACAATCGAACTGCACCTGCATGGAAGGAAAAAACAGACCTGATCCATATGCTGTGGGAATGCCCCAAAACAAAGACATTATGGGAAAAAGTAAAACAGACGTGTGAGAAAGCAAGCATGACCAATTATAAATGGACACCAGAGGAGTGCCTATTGGGGACATACCCCAGATTAGCCAAGCACACGGAAAGACTTATGGACATAACGTGCATTCTGGCCAAGAGAACTATTGCCATGTCTTGGAAGAAACCTGCGGGACCTCAATACAACATATGGCGCAGCGAAACGGAAAGATGGGTGCTAGCTGAAACCAAGGCTTGGGAAAAATGCGTCTCCAGGTCCACTGATGACTCTAGTAGGGCGCTCGAGGCATGGAAGGACCTCACTAGACAAATGTTCCACCCCTCGGACGACAAGCCCCAATGAATCAAAGGCATCAGACAACGAGCCTGCAAGACAGACAAGGGCTACCTAAGAGAGCCCACCTAAGATAATGCCGGCCTCTTGAGGACACCCCCACCACGCCCATATTTGCACAACTTGAACACTCCCTTCCACAAACCCCCCCCCTTGACAAAAGAAACTGAAACACAGGAACAAGACAAGGAGACAGTTATTGTTATTTTATAAAAAGTTTAAGTTAAGTTAAAATGTATTGCAATTTCACATGTGTAAGGCACATTTGAAAGCTATGTAACTGATATTACTGAAAAATGGCAATAAACAAATTTCAAAATAAATTGGGCTATTATTTCTAAAGCCCAAACATCTGAAGTAATGGCTCGCCATTCTTGCAGATGCTGTGACAGCCTGCCTCCTACAGGTGTTTTGTGATGCAAGTCCTCAAAGTGGTTTTGTGGCGGTTGTTGCAGCCGCTGATGGCAAAGAGGCTGGAGCTGGCTTTGCACGTTTTGCTCGTCCACCGCGAGTGGCCTTTCTCTGGCCCCTTTGACTAGCCATTTCTCTCGCCTTTCCATATGAGGAGTAGTAACGATAGGATCGTCCCCTCCACGATTGTCGTGGCACACGAAAAGGCTGAGGTTACCTAATAGCAGCTCCTAAAGATTTGGCAGCTGCTTTTGAGATCTGCAACCTCTCAAGGCTCTCGTCAGCCTTGTTGCCAAAAAGGTGAGACCCGTCAAAAGGCATGTTCAGAAGGCGGTTCTGTACGTCCGGTGCAAAACCCGACTTCCGTAACCATGCAAATCTGCGCATTACCGTGCTAGTGCCCATGGACCTGCTTACACTATCCGCAGTGTCCAATCCAGATTGAAGGGATTCCTGCATGGCTTCCTTTCCATCTCTAACGATGGCTAGGAACCCTTCCCTTTCATCCCCTTCTGGTATGTGCTCCGCCGCCATTGCGATGCACTCCCACAGAGTGTACAAAAATGTTGCCAAGGCACATGTGGAGTTGGCAGATTTTAAAGTCATACTCCCAGCGTAAAATACCTTCCCTGACCAGCCATCCACACGCTTATCGTCCCTGTCTGGAGGGATAGAAGGGTACGCAAGTTTGTTAGAAGCTGTGGCTGCCTGTATGACCAGACTTTTGGGAGTTGGATGTTTGGACAGATAGGCGGGGTTGCTAATGGCCGGGCGGTATTTTGAGGTGAGGGATGTATTTACCAGAGGAATAGAATCCGGAGTTTCCCAATTCTTGGCCACCCTATTTTGCAGGGCTACATGAAAGGGTAGCACTGGGTCTTCGGTGGGACCATGGCCCACTATATCTGTCAAATCATCCTGGATGAATTGGGCTGATGGTCTAGCCCATCCTAAGTAATCTACTACCTTCGTCATTAACTGACGGTATGATGGACTGGCATGCTCTCCTGGTTCTGGTCTGCCAAAGTCATTTGCATTGTGTAATGATTCCACCAAGTCCCTCATTCTGCTTTCTTCTGAAATCAAGCATTCTGGAACATTTGGGGTGCCATATTCTAGCACAAAAGGTACATTCTCCTCATCAGATCTCTCCTGTTCCTCAGAAATTGAGGTCAGGGACTTGAAAAACTCCTTCCTGGGCAGAGGCTTGAAAACCTTCTCTGGGAGAGGAGGAGGAAGAGGTGTATTACAGGGCTCTGAGGATATTACATGTCTTGTAACCTTATCTTTCCCTTTTTCTGGCTGCCCTGGCTTGGCTGGAGCCTTTGGTGCTTCGGGCTTCGGTGTCGACGTCGATAAGGGCGTCGACGACATAGTGGTCGTCGATGAGGTTTGCTTCGAGGGCGTTGAGGCGCTCTTCGAAGATTTTCCCTTCGAGGTGTGATGGATCTCAGACAGCGTCGGTGACCTCGAACGGTCGACTCGACTCACATGTTTTTCGCTCAGCATCCTGGAAGGTTCTCTATCCTTCCTTTTTCGATCACCCGGGCTCAAGGGCGCGCGAGTGTCGCAGCGATGACGCTCCCGGCCGGTTTCCGAAGAAGGCGCGGACCGAGGCTTCTCTTTCTCAAACACCTCCATCATTTTGACCCTGAATGCTTCCCACTCTTCAGGAGACTAATGTTTCGTGGGGCATTTCATCCTTTTCGGAGACTCGTCTGATGATGAGGTGGAGGGAGACCTGTGGCGTCGTTTCTTCGATTTTTTCGTCGAAGACGACGAGGGATGGGAATCGCTTCGGGACCTGGACCGATGCCTTTCGCGTCGAGGAGATTTCTCCTCACGGGACCTCGATTCGACGCTAGAGGCTTTACGATCGGTTTTGCGACCTACCTGTAGTTTTCCTCTCCTTTCTCGCAAGGCCTTCCCCGTCATCGCCTGACACTTTGTACAGGCCTCCATGTCGTGGCCTTCTCCGAGGCACCACAAACACTCTCGGTGCGGGTCCGTGATCGACATTTTTGAACCGCACGACTTGCACTTTTTGAAACCCGATCTCAGGGTTGTGGTCGGCGTCGATGACGAGGACATATTCGTTATATTTATTATCTTCAAAGAACTCGAGGCGCCCCGAATCTCCGAAGCAACGTATACTGTGGAAAAACGGAACTGCGGTCAACGGGCACCGTGCGTTCTACTTATATACCCGATGACGTCACCCTCGACGGAGGCCTTCGAGGGACCATCGACTCGACGACATCGACGCATGGCGCCCTCTCCCGAAAAAATTTCTGAAGAGCAGCAAAGCTGGATGGAATACATCTAAGATGGGGAATACGTTGGAGGACACAATCCACTCGAAACAGAATTTTAATGGGGGAGAGGGTAGGAGGAAGAGGGGAGGGAAGGGGAGAGGGGTGGAGCAGAAAGGAGGAGGATCGCATAACACGGATCAGTATTAGAACAGGGGTAAGTAGAAAGGAATTCAGAAAGGGATACAGCAGAGGGTCGTGGAAGGCTTTGTAGAGGGGTGAAGCAGTGAAGGTGGAGGGTGCAATAGTCAGTGGTAGGAGGAATCAGCTTCTGGAGTTGGAGAGACCACGGCTGCAAGAGACAGATCACAGCGAGGGCCGAGGCTGCAGAATTGGAGGGAGTGATAGTCCGTGGTGGAGGAACTGCTGATTGAGGCTGAGGGAGCAATCCACATGAGCGGGGGAGGCCACAGCAGTAGAGTCACTGAGGCTACGGAGGCTGTGGTCCCGGGTGGTCACAGGAACAGTGTGAGCAGATGACAGAGTGGACCACAGGAGCAGCAGGAGCCGCTATCACAGAGGCTCTGAAGCCGAGGGGGCCGCAGCCGAAATAGGTCGCAGACACAGTGATAGGAGGTGAAGAAGAATCGGCTCCAGGAACAGTGCAGGCCGCGGCAGGAGAGGCACCGAGGCTGTGGGGGCTGTGGTCGTATGGTGGTCGCGGGCACTGGGGCAGGATGACAGAGCGGTCACTAGGAGCTGCAGGGTCAGCAACCGCAGTGGCACTAACTCCGAGAGGGCAGTAACTGAAAGAGGACAGTGGTCACAAGAAGCAGCCTCAGGGACAGTACAAGCTACGGCAACAGAGGCATAGAGGTTGTGAGGGCTGTGGTCTCGGAAGTCAGCAGGTACTGGGACAGAGGATGACAGAGCAGTCCCAGGAGCAGCGGGTGCCGTGGTCACAGATACAAAAGCTGTGAGGGCTGCAGCTAAAAGAGAACGCTGGTGACAAGCAGCACCGAGGAGCAGCGAGGGCCGTGGCCACAGATACAAAAGCTGTTGGGGCTGCTGCCGAAAGAGGACGCAGGTGACAAGCAGCACCTGGAGTAGTGGGGGCCACGGTTGCTAGAGGCACTGGAGACAGATGAAGGAGGCCAAAGGAGCAGCAGGGGCAGCAGAAGCAGAGGCGGCAGACAAGGAACAGTAGTCAGTGGTAGTGGGCTGTGCATCGAGGATAGAAGGAGGAGTCAACAGAGCAGCCGGGCTGCGGTAGCAGAGGCGGCATGCAGGTATCACAGTCCGTGGTGGTGGGCAGTGCACTGGAGAAAGAAGGAGGAGTCAACGGGAGAGCAGGGTCCGCGGTAGCAGAGGCGGCATGCAAGGTACCACAGTCCGGGGTGGTGAGCAGTGCACTGGTGACAGAAGGAGGAGCCCAACAGAGGAGCGGTGAACGCGGTAGCAGAGGCGGCATGCAAGGTACCACAGTCCGGGGTGGTGAGCAGTGCGCTGGTTACAGTGGGGGCCGCGGAAGCAGAGGCGGCAGGCAAGGTACCAGTCCGTGGTGGTAAGCCGTGTACTGGTGACAGAAGGAGGAGCCCGATGGAGCAGCGGTGGCCGCGGTAGCAGAGGCTGCATGCAAGGTACCACAGTCCGGGGTGGTGAGCAGTGCGCTGGAGGCAGTGGGGGCTGCGGTAGCAGAGGCGGCAGGCAAGGTGCCACAGTCCGTGGTGGTAAGCAGTGCACTGGTGACAGAAGGAGGAGCCCAACGGAGGAGCGGTGACCGCGGTAGCAGAGGCGGCATGCAAGGTACCACAGTCCGGGGTGGTGAGCAGTGCGCTGGTTACAGTGGGGGCCGCGGAAGCAGAGGCGGCAGGCAAGGTACCAGTCCGTGGTGGTAAGCAGTGTACTGGTGACAGAAGGATAAGCCCGATGGAGCAGCGGTGGCCACGGTAGCAGAGGCTGCATGCAAGGTACCACAGTCCGTGGTGGTAAGCAGTGCACTGGTGACAGAAGGAGGAGCCCAATGGAGGAGCGTTGAGGCGGCATGCAAGGTACCACAGTCCGGGAGGGTGAGCAGTGCGCTGGTTACAGCGGGGTCCGCGGTAGCAGATGCAGCATGCAAGGTACCACAGTCCGGGGTGGTGAGCAGTGCGCTGGTTACAGTGGGGGCCGCGGAAGCAGAGGCGGCAGGCAAGGTACCAGTCCGTGGTGGTAAGCAGTGTACTGGTGACAGAAGGATGAGCCCGATGGAGCAGCGGTGGCCGCGGTAGCAGAGGCTGCATGCAAGGTACCACAGTCCGTAGTGGTAAGCAGTGGACTGGTGACAGAAGGAGGAGCCCAATGGAGGAGCGTTGAGGCGGCATGCAAGGTACCATAGTCCGGGGGGGTGAGCAGTGCGCTGGTTACAGCGGGGTCCGCGGTAGCAAATGCAGCAGGCAAGGTACCACAGTCCGTGGCGGTAAGCAGTGCACTGGTGACAGAAGGAGGAGCCCAATGGAGCAGCAGTGGCCGCGGTAGCGGAGGCGGCATGCAAGGTATCACAGTCGAGGGTGTTAGGCAGTGCACTGGAGGCAGAAGGAGGAGCTCAATGGAGCAGTGAGGGCCGTGGCAGCAGAGGCGGCAGACAAGGCACAGCAGTCCGATGTGAAAGGACCAAGCTCCGTAGTCAGACGGATGAGATCAGGGAGCAGTGGGGGCCGTGTCTATGGAGGCTGCAGACGTAGGAGGCAGTAGCAGATGAAGTAAGCCACCAGAGCCATTGGAGACAGATGGGAGTCCAGGAGCAGCTAGTGCTGTGGCTATGGAGGCTGCAGACGCAAGAGGCAGCGACGGATGAAATAAGCCACAGGAGCCGCCAGGGGCGATTGTTGAGGTGAAAAGCACCACAGTTCCAGGCAGATGGAGGGGACCTCTGGAGTGGCGGGGGTGGTGAGAAGCAAGTCAGAGCCTCACAGGGGGCCAAAGAAGGCAGCTGCAGACAGATGGTTTGGTTGCCAAGCGCTGAGGTAGCCGGAGCAATTCAGAAGCCGGGGCAGCCGTTACGAGGATTCAGGCGAGGTCGTCTTGTTTGTTGCTTGTGAGGCAGGAGGTGTGTGAAGGCCGTAAGCAGGTAAAGAACAGTTCAGCAAAAGAAATACGGCAATCAAACGAAGCACATGGTGCTTAGAAGCAGAAAGATGCCGAGTAGGAGCAGCAAATTGTAGGAAGTAATGCTCTCAAAGGGTTAGATTCAGCCTGATTCAGCCTAATGATCTTCGAAGAATAAAAAGATTTTTCTTGAAGAAAGGAACTGAGCGTCACGTTCCCGAGGTCCACGAAGCGTGGAAAAACGGAACTGAACAAATGACGCTGCACAAGTCCATTTATACGCACGGTGAGCGACACCGACTCGAGGAACGCCAACGCGCAGCGCCCTCTACTGAAAAAAAATTCCGAGGCCTGCAAGCTGGGATGGGTAACATCAAAGATAAGGAATACGTCGGAGGACGCAATCCCTTCGAAATAAATGTACTTCTCATGTCTTAACTTCCCTAATACGCCCACTCATAACGGACGATTTTCTTTTCTTCCTCCTCCGTCTCCTGGCAACTAACAGACATCAGATAGATTAGAAAAAAGTACCTTGAATCTATAAGGTTGTATTCCATTGGCAATAAAGGCTTTCAATCAAACACCTAAGACCCACCCTACTACTTCAGTTTTTCCTACTTCAGCCTTTCCCAGGGCTGCATAGCCTGTAATTGACAGAGGCCCTCATTACGACCCTGGCGGATTTCGCGGTGCTAAATGCACCGCGAAGCACGGCGGAAAGCCGTCGATAGCGCCATGGGGGTTGGCGGATTTACCACCCCATGCCGACCTTGGCGGAGCGGTAAATCCCCAATCCCCATTTTACCCTTCCCCATTCCCATTCTTGCCCCATAGGGTATAATGGGAGTGGGGAAGGAGTTAATTACGCCGCCGTAAAGTACGGCGGCGTAATTAACAATGAGGTCCCTTAGCGCCATGGTTTTCTCCGCCCGGTAAAACCAGGCGGAGAAAACCTCCATGGCGCTAAGGGAACTCGTAGTACGGCGGACGGGTCCGCCGCGATTAGCGCTGGTGGAAACCCACTCCGCCAGGGTCCTAATGAGGGCCAGAGTCTCCTTTTGACAAGATGGCTTTCTCACACACTCCCCCCCTCTGGGCCCTTACATACAGGAAGGGAATGATTACGTGACAAAAAGTCTGCCTGGGTCGACCCGGACGGTGAACTGTTTTGAGAAAGGTTGAAGAGAAAGAAGAGAAAGAAACCACCGTAGAACTCTAGGATTTGTGTCTTTATTCCGAGCCAACCACACCAAAGGAGCATGATCGGTCATTAGGTGAATTCTCTTCCTAACAAGTAATATCTAAGTGCCTCCATTGCCCACTTGACGACCAAACATTCTTTCTCAATAGTCGCATAGTTCAACTCATGGGGAAGGAGTTTCCTACTAATGAATAGAATTGGTCTCTCAGAGTCACCCTGGTTCTGATATAAAACTGCTCCAACGTTGGTTCCAGAGGCATCAGTATGTAAATAAAAAAGAAGCCGTATAAGCTGGACAACGAAGAACCGCTTCTTCTGTGAGAGCATTTTTAAGAGTTTTAAAATCTTTCTCTGTCTCATCATTTCGCCATTGCTTTTTAGGGGAAGCTGTCGCCCTTAGGAGATTAGTTAGAGGGGCTGCAATAGTTGAAAAATTTGGAATGAATCTTCTATAGTAGCCTACGAATCTAAGGAAAGCTCTGACATGTCTGGCATTCATAGGGAATTGTAAGCATTTTATTGCTGCTATTTTTTCGTTCTTGCGGTCTGATAACTCCCTGCCCTACAAAATACCCAAGGTATTTGGTGTGATAATTGGCAACAAACGTCTTCTTGGGATTTACATGAAGTCCTGCCTGTTGTAAGGCTTGAAGAATAGATTCCAAATGAGACAAATGTTCCTCCCAGGATTGGCTGAAGACAATAATATAGTCCAGGTATGCTCCAACGTACTGCTCATGGCCTTTTAAGAGTGAATTCATCAGTCTTTGGAAAGTAGCAGGGGCTCCATGCAAGCCAAATGGAAGTACATTGAAGTGATATAGACCGGAAGGGGTAGCAAAGGCCCTCTTTTCTCGATCTGGTGGATATAATGGGATCTGCCAGTAACCCTTTGTACTGGTAGTCTTTTATCTGTTTGTCGAATCCTATAAGTCAGGGGACCTAGTACTTCTTCTATTACATAAGGTCCCCACCAAGCTGCCAACATTTTATTCTCAGAAGTTGGGAGAAGGACTAACACTTGGTCTCCCTTTTTGAATATCCTTAACTGCGAGTTTCGATTGTAGTATTGTTCTTGTTTTCCAAATTTTCTCGAGCAATGGACTGTAACTTCTCTACTCTTTCTCTTAACTAATAAGCATACTCTGTAAGTGACACTTATTGTTTGGGTTGATCTTCCCAACTCTCTTTTAATATATCCAACAAAGTTCTCACTGGTCTGCCATACAAAAGTTCGAATGGGGAAAATCCTGTTGAGGACTGCAGGGTTTTTCCTGAGTGTAAGCAATATCCATGGTAACAGTCTGTCCCAATTCCTCTCTCCTGGTTCAGTGGTCTTCCTTAACATCTGTTTGATGGTTTGATTGTACCTCTCAACAATTCCGTCTGGATCCTCGATCCGTTACAATTTCTTTAGGTATCTCCACCCTGCTTATGAGAGGAATTAACACATCGCAAATTTGTTGTGCATTGGTGGATTTCAGAGGGAAAGCCTCAGGATATCTAGTGGCGTAGTCAACAATTACCAAGATGTACTTGTGTCCCCTAGATGAGGGATCTAGCAGACCTACAATATCAATACCAATCCTATTAAATGGTTCAAGAATTATTGGCATCGGTTGTAATGGCGCTTTTGGAATGTTCGCTCTGTTTTTCTTCTGACATTCTTCACATGAATGACAAAACATGGCAAGTTGGGCATAAATCCCCATCCAGAAGAATCTCGTCAAAATCTTCTGAATTATTTTGTCAGTTCCTAAGTGTCCTTCCCCAACTTGCACATGAGCCACCTCTAGCACGGCTTTATAATATTTACTGAGGACTAGTAACTGTCGAACAACCTTTCCGCTTACATCCTTCGTGATACGATATAATAGCCCCTTCTCTTTCACAAAATAAAGTTCCTTCCGAGATGTATTTTCTCTGGCAGCCATTCTAGCATGTTTCAATACGGGGTCTAATTCTTGAGCCATTCGAAAAATATCACCGCCTTCGTCTATTTCCCAGTCGACAGCAATAGGTAGTACATTTCTTTCTCCCCACTCTTTCTTTAACTTTCTTATGGTAGCTCTACTTTTCCTTTCTTTGACAACAGGGCTATGAATGTCTTGGTCGTGAGAAGGAGCACTTTCTAACCACTTGTCTTCAAGATTCTTTATTATTTGGGAAAAATTTGGCACATCTGACCCGATTAAAAGAGGCTCTAGCAATACAGGCATCACAGCGGCTCTAATCCCCATTTGCTCTCCAGCCACTTTTACCTTTATTTCTTTTGTAGGATAACTCTTTACATCTCCATGTACACATCCAATAGGGATTTTTTTTTTGGTCATATCCACTGTTTCACCTACCAGATCGGTCCTTACTACAGTCTGCAGACTCCCAGAATCAATCATGGCCCTGGTTGGTTTCCCATTGACCTCGGCCTCACAGGTGTATAGATAAGGTGACTTAGTGGAAGATATCACCTCTTGGTCGTCTCTCTCCTTTGGAACTTCAATCAATCCCACGTCCTGGCTTGGTGCCCCCATTCTCCACATTCGAAACACTGGATATCCTTAGGTGTTATACCAAGAGGATGAGAGCCGGTAGGACCTTCACTATTCGGCCTTTGTCTACTATTCTCCCATTCAGGCCTCCTAATTATTGAACCAGATCACCTTTGATTATTTGTTGGTCGGACTGCCGAATTTGAGGGAGTAGTGTTGGGTCTGGAGCTCCCGGTATAAGTGATCATCCTTCCTTGACCAGCCTTCTGGTAAACTGAAGCAATGTTGACGGCTTCCACTAAACTGGGTCTGTGATGTTGTCATACCCATCGTTGTATAGGTAAGGGAAGAGCCTCGATGAACTGTTCTAACCCAATCTTCTCAGCCATCTCTTGGGTTGTGGTTGTTGCTGTTTGCAACCATTTATCTCCAGGTTTCTTGACCCGATAGAAGAACTGCCGGGGGTGTTTCGTCAGATTGTGACTTCATTTCCCTGAATTATATTCTATAAGCCTCCTCATCATGTCTGAGGCGCTCTAGTACCACTCGTTTCATGTCAATATAATTTGTATCTCCTGTCGGGTTCGCTGCCTGGTATGCACTTTGCATCTCTGCTGTCATTAGGTGTGTGATGTAATGGCACCACCTATCTGTAGGTCACTGTGCATTTCTGGCCACTCGTTCAAAGTTCACGAAAAAATGGGCTGGGTCTTCTCCGGTGGAATATTTTTGGAGAACAGTGGCTGGGACTTGAGAATGCCTCTGCACATTCGTGGCCTCAATCAGAAGGGCCTGCTGGACCTGAAGAGCTTGCTGAAGAGCTTGACGATCGGCCTGTGCTTGTTGGCTTTGTAATTGCAAAGCTTGTTGCAAGAGGTGCTGATCCTCACTTAAAGTTTTGATTAAGGCCTCCATGGTGTTCACTCTTATCCCACCGCTGCCACCAAATGTCGTCAGTTCAGATTAAGGGATAAGAGTAAAACACTGATTCACAAATAAATTAACAACAAATAACTTTATTTAACTTTGGATTTCTCTTTTCCTCTTTTCATAAAGGATACGTGTTGCTTAAGATCAGGCAAAATACAGGAATACTGATGCTGTTCTCTTATTATAGGTAAGTACCAGGTTAAGTTCATAGGCTCAGAACAGAGTTCACTTTGTATCACAGTCCAGTTCTCATTAAGTTCCTCCTGTTTACCAGGATAGGTGAAGAGGAAAGGCTCTGGCTTCTTCTTCTTTATATTCTCTCATATGTCTCTCCTCCTTGTCTCACACTTCTTTAAGGTTATACTCTGAATAGACTGTCTGCTTGTTAACCCAGGTTTTTAGTTCGTGGTTTGCTTCTGACATTCCAAGTTATATCTCTGGATATCATCAGAAGTATGAACAGTTTGTTATGTTCTCATAGACTCTCGTCTTCTATGCTCTTCTTATCACGTGGGGCTTACACCCTGTTCCAGTAAGAACACCCCAGGTAACATACAGTTTCAGCACTCTCACACGAAGATTCACTGTCCAGTCACCATCAGAGTCGTAACATTGGGGAAGCCACAGCTCTGAGAGCGGATCAGTCCCTCTTTATGTGACAACCACGTCTGATTGGTTCATTCGAGTTTTGGCTTCCAGACCAGCAACAGAGTTAGTCCTTCCCTTTTTGGGCGTTACTTAGCTAGTCCTTCCCATTTTGGGCCTTACTTAGCTCCGATTGGATTTACGTCGGATCAGCTGCTTCACAGCAGGCAAGGCTCCTTCTATCAGCTGACGTAGCGTAGTCACCCCTCCCCTTCTGGGTGTTGTCTCCGCCTTGTTTATTTTTCCGAGAACTCAGCTGTCTCCTGTTTGCCAGCCGCTCTTCGGACGCCGATCAAAGTGCGTATATGGCTCCGTAACATTGATGGGATCGGCTTTTATAGTTTGAGCCGCTCCGTAGACGAAATTCTCCCCAATTTATCTTCGTCGCTCACGACAAACAATCACACTCATTACTTAATAACGGGCTAGCAAGCGCAACAGCGCAACATCTCCAATATTAAAATAAATGTACTTCTCATGTCTTAACTTCCCTAATACGCCCACTCATAACGGACGATTTCGTTTTCTTCCTCTTCCGTCTCCTGGCAAAGAACAGACATCAGATAGATTAGAAAAAAGTACCTTGACTCTATAAGGTTGTATTCCATTGGCAATAAAGGCTGTGAGACAGAATAAATTTATTGGCAATAAAGGCTGACAGAATTCTGTCACACAGGAGGTTTGGAGGTGTTCCACAATATGTGCCTAAGGTACAGGCCAAAGCGCTTGCATTTCAGCATACAGGGCATGAGACATAGGACTCTACTAGCGGTTTTGGCCCATAACGAGAATCTCGGCCGTGAACAATCTAGGGCTAAGGGTAATGTAAGGATGCCTCGCTACACTAAGGCCTTTTCAAAAAGAAGTAAGCAATGGGTGATCAAACCAGTCTATGAGGAAATGGAGTTCGACTTTGTCAAAAGCCTTATTGTTGCTGTATTAGAGAAGCACAGATATGGAATTTTGAACGTTTCTCTGCAGAGCACTGATACATTGCCACCCAACATTGCCACAGTTCCATGTCACCAAAAGGAGAGCTGGTTGTGAAATACAAATCCCGGTTTAAATAATTGTAATACGATTGTCTTTTTGTAAATAAATGTTATTGTACAGAGTGCATACAAAGTACGCTAACCCTAACCCCTACCTTCACTATCCTGGGTGCCGAACAACCTGGGTGTCATCTTTGAATTCTCTCTCTATTCACCTCATATTGTTGACACTGTCTATATGTGTATGTATATATTTTTGTTGATGTAACTAATTTTCACAATCTCTTCTAAATGCTGGGCACTGTTAACCGAGGGGAGGCTTGCGTATTGCAAATAATGTAACAAACAAACAATAAATCTCACTTTCAACTCAACTCCTCGGGTACTTTCCCTGACCTTCCCCAAAAAATTAAAAGTCTCAATAGTTATGGTTCTTTGGGGCTTCAAAGCTCGCAGACGAGGACAAAATTGGGGGCCTTAGAACGCGCCAAGCGAGCCGTTGCAGATGGGAGACAAGCCAGTTCGCATTTGCACATTGAGGCGCAATACATAGATGGATTCGAAACTTCAAGTTCTCACAGATGGCTTTACTACGGGATGTTGCAAAGAAAGAATGTATGCTCATTTCTAGTGAAGGTCAGCGGCTTTGATTTTCAGCTCGCGCCCTGAAGAGGCCCACAACTCGCACTGGCAGTACAAGGTTCTATTGTTTTTTGACCTTGAGAGACAGGGACCATGCCGAAAGAACTTCATTTGAAGGAGGGGTGGGGGATGCAATAACATAAGAGACGATAAGGCAGAAAATTCTGAAACTAGACCGAGTTTCATGTTAGTTCAGTATACGAAAAATCGTTGTCAAGAGCACCGTGGGATTTACGGGCTGCATTACGCAGAGACACAATGGAAATTGCAAATATAATGCAAGTAACTCTTTAGACGCTTTTATACCGGAATGAAGAATTAATGAATGGATGCATGAATAAATTAATGAATGAAGAGCTTTGAAAAGGTTTGTAGGATCGTCCTTGTAGCAGGCACATGGGCATGCAGGTCCACATTCCACATGCATGTAGACAAAAAGTCGTTTCTCATTGTGTACGAACCTCGATTTATTTCGTTAGTTTTCGCATTGATTTTAGAGCCGAACATACTCCATTGCACTATCCTTGAAAGCAAATAGTTTCAGCTCGGCCGTAATAAATAAAACAAATAATATTAATAAAGATCGGCTGGCGAGACTAATTATACATTTTATGTTTTCAAAACAGGTATATCCTTCCCTTTTGCCACTGCCACCAGTTTCAGACACCGGCAGATGGTTTTTTTTAACCGCCAACTGCAGCTTAATGTAAACAACTGCACAATCCTGATGATCTTATGGGACGATTGCCAAGGGCCCATATGCCCTTACGCGGTACTAGCGGCTAGAAGCAACATATCAACCTTAACGCTGGCCTAGTGCCTACTTGATGGAACAGCCTTGCGGTTCAACGTGCGACAAAAGTGCTTCAACACCCTGTGTACCATAAAGGAACAGCGTGTGACTAACGATAAACTTTTACGGATTTGCGGATAGAGATGCAAGAAAATAAATGACTTTCGGAGTTCATATGGCAATTGCTGAATACTCTATAAACATTTAATGTCAAATAAATTTACTTTACCAAATTTACCGTGTTCCTGTTTGATTTTAAAGTACAGTTTTATATTCCGAATTGTGGCGCGAGCTGATGTTGTGAGCTGATCTGTGTTGGTTTCCGGGTTCTGTGGAAAGTCGCGTAGAAGATGGCTGGGCGCGTTTGCCTACGCAGCACAGAAACATCACGGAGAGAGGCGGGGAATATGAATGTTTTGATAATGTCAGGCTGAGGTGCGGGGGATATGATTTAGTGCCGCAAAAGCAGGTCAGCCAGGGCGATGGGGGAAATGATAGGATTATCACAAAATGGCAGCTCCCTGATGTCTGTTTTCGCGTGCGTTTAATGGACGAAAACTCGGGTAAGGTCCATAGGAAATTTTTCTAAAATCGAGCGACTTAGGCTTAAAAACACCAGGCCGACCCGTAGGGGCAATAAAACATTTTGACCGAACCATTCCTTTAAGACCCACCCTACTACTTCAGTTTTTCCTACTTCAGCCCTTCCCAGCGCTGCATAGCCTGTAATTGATAGTCTCCTTTTGACAAGATGGCTTACTCATTTCCCGCTAATAGGTTGCAGCACAATTAACAGGGTTACCAGATCATGTGTGAGTGACGAAAATCAAAACAAAGGCTTCAAAATTAAAATGTGTGTAGTTTTACGCCCTCTGACAGTGGGAGAATGGTTATGGGTGCCCACGACTGCATCCCAAACATTGATAGAACATACCTGGTGCTAGGGAAGTTATGGCATGATTGGAGGAGTCAGAGAAGTGCCCCACTTCTCTCCGCTTGGCATTCACCTTGGACCTCTTTGTATCTGAACTATCTGGCATGAGTAGGTTTCATTCATGCTTAAGGTGGGCGTAGGCTGGGCAGGTGTGTAGAGAGGTCAGGTTTATAGAGATACATGCCTTAGAGAAAGGGTTAGCCATACCAAACGCTCAGTGTTTTTATATCTTCCATTGAAGAGTGTGTTGTCCCAGGAAAAGTGAATATTCAAGATTAACAAACCACTATTTGAGGAACCTTTGGATAATTCATTAAGAAAAAAAGGGACACATAGCTAAAATATATGCAGTGATTTTGGGAGGGAGGATTTCTTGTGGATTTGTATGTCTGACAGGGCATAGAACTCTTACACTTCCTTTCAATTTAAATCGAAAGGTATAATACTGTTGCATCACTGGCAGCTTCCTCCAGCGAGTCTGGCCAAAATATTTCTGAGCAAAAGCTGTTTATGCTGTAAATGCTCTACTTATTGGCATGTGTGGGGGTCATGCAGCTGGGTAAACTCTTAGATCTAAAGTCCTGTCCTTGATAAAGGAGTTAGATGGGATTGAAAAACCTTTAGTACCTTTATTGATACTGTTTTATTTGACATTACTAGGGACATTAGGGGAGGAGGGAATTCCCTACCGCACATAATGCACACATAATGCACCAAAGAGTCCTTAGCTCCCTAAAAAAAGAAGTGGGTGCAGAAGGTCTGAGAGCTATACTACTTGGAAAAGTTGATGAGCTGGGTAAATGAGCATCAATCTGTCATTCACATGGAATGGAGCACTTTCTTGAACAAGTATAGTCCCACTTGTTCGAGATCATTATTATCTGATTGCTTTAAGTGTAATACAAACTGAATAAAGTCTGCTGTCTAACTGCATTATGAGAAGGTGACAATTTTGGCTATGAATATTGTTGTTTACTATTTCTAACAACTGAACTGCAGTCTGAGTCTTCCCACACAAGTTGGATACAGGAATACATGAATTCATGAAAACTCAGCATGTCTTACAGGCCAGAACAATTTTATACATGGCTTTACCAACCAACCAGAGACATATGTAAACGGTGCGGACAAGCAAGGATGTTATTAAGCCTATGATGCAAATAGCCAAGAATAGCATGTCTGTTTCTATTTACTTCTATGTATACACCTCTAAAACATGGTTGGGGTTGGAAATGCAACACTATTAAGAAAGCAAATATGTTAAGCTTTTTACATTATAAATGTGTGGTGTATTAAAACAACAGAGAGAGGAGAGACAAATAATGTACAGTTAAACATATATGTAAGAGCACTGACAGGCATAGTACAGAGGACTGCTAATCCGGCACAAATATAAAAAAGAGAATTGTATATGAAATTGTGGTAGTGCTGGGAGGGATACCTTGTTCTGGAGTGGCAAATCTCTATTGAAATAGATTTTGGAAATGATATTCTGATGTTGTAGCTGTTATGCTAATTGTTTAACAGTAAGAGGGAATGTTGTTGGGATAGGTGGGGTGAATAGTGCCTGCTACTGGGGTAGCCGTAGTGAATTTTACTGTGACAGGTTAGAGGAGAAGTGATACCTCGTGTTGAAGTTGGTGAGAGAGACAAGTGAGTTACGCCGCTGATGCTTGTGATTTTGTGTTGGTAGTAGTCGGTCATGACGCCTGTTTATGGGGAGATGACTGTTATGCCCTGTTACTGGTAGTTTGAGGATGCCCATTTTGGGAGGTTGAAGGTTGAGGGATGCATGTTTTTGGAATGGGTGGTGCAAATGGTGCCTGTCAAAGGCAAAGCTTTCTGCAGTGTCAAATCAGTAGAGCAGGTACACGCTTTTATGAATCTGGTTTCATGCCCTCTTACCTTGACCCAGACCTGACTGGTGCTGGGCACCATGAAAATAAGCTTCTGAGGTTCCTACTGCTCCACCTCTCTGTCTGACAAATACTCTCTGGGGGCTGCCACTGACCATGCTGTGGATGCTTGGTGCTGGGTGATCCTGGGCCCGGTCATCCCTTTTTTGGCGACAGGACCCTTCTCTGACTCCTGTTGGGATACAAAAAAATAATCGATCAGTGTAAGCGAAGGATGCTACCTTGCTTCCTCAGGAGCCACTGATGGAGCCCTAACCTCCCACCCTTCCTCTGGCTTCTCCACCAAAGCTCAGCCTGCCAACCGGTAAATTAGCTTAAGAGCAAGAGGATGCTGTTGCAGGGATGGGCTGACTTGTCTGTTGCCTTCCGAGACTCCACGGCCAACCGGAAACTGAGAAGTATTGTTCCCTTTTTCCTCTCCCATGCCTGGGTCCCCTCTCTACACCAGGAAGAGCTCCATCAGCTGACACTACACAGGAAAAAATAAACATCAAGCCCTGCTCCGCAACCAATGCCCTGACTCATCAGACAAAACATATTGATGATCTCCATGCACACAGTGTAACATCTGTATGAACAGCTGACCCTGAGCAGGAAACACACTACACCCGTGAGACATCCATCTCATTTAAGAGCCTTTTTTCAGATACACAAACAATAGGTGTGGAGAGTATGCACTTTGTACCTTGTGTTTCGCACCTACATGTACTTGTGAATTTGTCACAGTGTTATGTTTGTAAAAATATCCTGCACAAAGAACACTCTGGAGCAGGATACAAAGAGGAATCCCACAGAAGTAGTGACAAGTTAAGTAATCTGACCTTGTCACAAGGTGATAGGAACTCCTCGCTGCCTGGGGTGGGAGACCTAACATGGTGGAAACCAGAGGCAGCCCTACCCCAGAAAAGGATAGTGGCAGTTGAGAGAGCCCCAATTCTTGTCCCCTCCTTAAGTACCTACTCATATATGTGTAGCACCAACTTGCATCACCCCATAACACTTCAAGAAAATGCTGGACAAGTTTTCTTTTTCTTTCCTAAAAGCAGCAGTGATACACCAGCAGGGCGGCAACCAATTATCACCCCACACTACTGGCCTAAGGTCATCTGAGAAGCAGAGTCAGTGAACGAGAAACCGAAGAGCTTATGTGACTGCTAAAGATTCCACAAACCACTCCCCAGCACCAGCGAACACAGTAACCCAACTACTGCACCAAACATACTTCTAGGACTTTATTTTACAGAGCAGCGTTTAATTAACAAACCTTTGCTTACCTTGAGGGTGACTGCACGGAGGCCCCCTAACACAAACCTAGACACTTTGCAATGTTAGACCACCACTGTTGAAGCACGGCATCCTTGCATGGATAAAAAGGGTGGAGTTTAACCCCTTATTTGTAAATACTACTGATCGTAACACCTCCTGGGCAGGAAAAACAGGGCCAGATTGGTCAGGGCCCCTAATCCAAGGGGATAAGGAGGGGGAGATAAGAGGAGCAGCAAGAAACAGGAAATTGCAGGTTGTTCAGGTGAGGTTAGAGGAGGAGGAGGTGACAGGCCAAGAGACCAGCAGGAAGTGGATTGGAGCATGGAGGCGAATCGGAATAAAGGTGAGGTATTGGTTGGTGAGAGCAAGTGGTACTGTATAGTGAGTGTGCATGCAAGGTGAGTGAGTGTGTTGGAAAGAGTACAGGGAATGAATGGAAGGTGTTTAAGAGAGTGAAAAGAGGGTAACTGGGAAGAAGGTGGAGTGAAGTGGTAGTAATGGTGTGAAGTAGTAGCAATGTGGAGGAGTGAGGCTCAGTGTGGGGAAGGGAGAAGTAATGGAGGAGTTGTAGTAGTGTTGAGTGGTAATAGTATGGTGGAGGGAGTAGTAGTGTGGAGGAGGGAGTAGTAGTATGGATGATGGAGTATCAACATCAAATGGTGGAGGCAGGTAGTAGGATGAGTGAGAGAAACATAAGAGGGGCAGAAGAAGAAGATGTAAGTAGAATGAGAGAAAGTAGGTGGGGTTGGAGGCAGGAGAGTATTTAAAGGAGAACAGCAGTCAGAGACAGGGAGAGGAGCATCAGCGTGAGAGGGAGGAGACCAAGTTGGGTAGGGTGTCTGAAAGGCACAACCCTATAATCACTTAAGCAACTAACACAATAGTGTAGGGCTAGCCTAAGAATTCCAGAAGGGAGCTTAGATACATAATGCAGTCACCTTTTGGGCATCACCATCAGCAAGCTATAAGTAGAAAGTAAGGCGAAACAATACGTGTATACTCACCCAGGGAGTAGGGACACCTTGGTGAGGGAGAACCTGGTGCATTTCAGATGATAAGAGTGAGGGACAGCCCTAGCAACTGCCTATGAAATCAATTAAAACCCTTGAACCTTCTCTGGAAGTTGGAGTGTTCTTTGAGCTATCTCTGACATAATAGAATTAGCATAGATACATTCAAAATCGTATTTACACAGATTTCAGAATATAACAATAGGCCTAAAAACAGAATACAGGTCTAAAGTTTAAACACATTACAGAAAGCAGATTACTGAAAGCAGTGTACACATATGGGATACATTACTCACCGTAATCGTATTTCTGATGCTTGTATCTGCTTAGATTCACATGCTGTGCATAGGCCGACATCTAGTGGAAGCTGCGGAGTATTACAGTTTGTTTTTCGAAACTCGAAAATGGGCGTCGACACAGGGCGTGCCAGTAATACTATCCCTAGTGTGACGTCCACTGTACCCAAGATCCCTCACGCGTCTAGGATCCTCAGATTGTATTTTTTCCTGACATGAGGTAGCATGAGGAGTAGCGTGAGTACAGATAGTCCAGGCAGATAGACAGAAAAGGTAAGACTACAAGCAATCATGCGCCTTCTCTCGGAGGGGAGGAAGGGTGGGTCGCATGTGAATCTAAGGAGATACAAGCATCAGAAATACGATTACGGTGAGTAATGTATCCCTTCTGAGGCTTGTGGAATCTGCTTAGATCACATGCTGTGCATAGATTAGCGAGCAGTACCAGAAGAAGGAGGTGGGATGTGAGAAGGGTCATGAGCAAATAAGTGTCTTAGAACCGCTTGTCCCACTTGTGTATCTGCCTTGGAATGGGTGTCAATGCAGTAATGCTGAGTAAAAGTGTGAATAGAGCTCCAAGTAGCTGCTTTGAAAATGGTGACAAGGGGTACATTTGCAATGAAAGCCAGAGTGGCCCCAATGCCTCTAGTAGAGTGGGCCCTTGGCGTAAAAGGCAGAGTCTTTTCAGAGAGTGAGTAACACAGCTGGATACAGTTAATAATCCACTTCGAGATGGCACCTTTAGAGACGCGATCTCCCTCTCTGCCTGTAGCTACGTAGACAAACAGTTGATCTGTTTTCCTTAGCGGTCTGGTTTTATTTACATAGTAGAGGACCGCCCTACGCACATCTAGGGTGTGTAGTTTCACCTCAGCCGAGCTTTGCGGGTTCTGGAAGAAAGCCGGAAGCTCGATGGACTGCTTTACATGGAATTTTGATATAAATTTAGGCGAGAACCTAGGGTGTGTGCGTAAAACCAGTTTGTCTTTATGGATAGTAAAGAAGGGATCCTGCACTGACAGAGCCTGAATTTCACTGACCCTTCTTATAGAAGTAATAGCTACTAAGAAGGCCGTTTTATAAGTCAGGTGTTTGAGACTGCTTTTATGCATGGGTTCGAAAGGGGGGCCCATGAGCTTGGCTAGCACCACATTAAGGTCCCACCCTGGTGGTGGGTTTGAAATAGGAGGGTGAAGTCTCTTTACTCCTTCCATGAAGGCTTTAACTACTGGTACTTTCCACCACAAAACCTTGCTATGGGAAGTGGTGTAAGCCGAGAGGGCTGCCAGGTGTACTTTCAGTGAGTTAAAAACCAATCCTGCATCTAGCAGGTGGAGCATGTATGTAACAATAGTGGAAGGAGTGCAATCAACTGGGTTGATTTGTCTACTCTGGCACCAGATAACAAACCTCTTCCACTTGTCAAAGTAACAGTGCCTTGTGTTTGGTTTCCTAGATTCCTTTAGGATGTCCATACACCTCTGTGGTAAATTGAGGTGTCCAAACTCTATGACCTCAGGAGCCATGCTGCCAGGTTCATTGAGTTGGGTTGCTGGTGCACTGTTTGACCTTGGTGCTGGGACAGTAGATTGTACCAGGCTGGAAGTTTGATGGGCTCGCACACCGCCATCCTGCGTAGGTGTGGGAACCACGGTTGTCTTGCCCACATGGGAGCAACTAGGACGAGCGTCATCGACTCCCTGTTCATCTTGTTCACCACCTTCCTGATGAGAGGAGTTGGTGGAAAAGCGTACGCAAACATCCCTGACCAGTTCATCCACAGGGCGTTCCCCTGGGAGTCTGGTTGGGGGAACCTCGATGCAAATCCTGGGCATTGCTGTTTTCGCTTGTGGCGAATAAGTCTATAGTGGGGAAACCCCACTGAGCGAAGGGATCTTCTACGACCTCTCTCTGAAGAACCCATTCGTGTTCCTCTGGGAGGGAGTCTCTGCTCAGAGCATCCGCTAGGGAATTGAGCTCCCCTGGAACATGTTGTGATGACAGGAAGATGTTCCGTCTGAATGCCCATCTCCAGATTTTCTGGGCAAGCTTGGACAGATTTGGCGATCGAGTCCCTCCTTGCTTGTTCAGGTAGAACATGGCTGTAGTGCTGTCCGTCCGGATTTGCACTGACAGGTTTAGTAGGTGGGGTTCAAACGCCTGAAGCGCTCTGAATACTGCCAGAAGCTCTAGCAGGTTGATGTGGTTCTTGGCCACTGAGTGAGACCAGAGACCCTGAGCTGTGTGGTGGAGATGGTGAGCTCCCCACCCCGTCAGACATGCGTCGGTAGTGACTACTGCCTGTACTTCGGGATCGTAAAAGGGTTTCCCTTGTGCGAGGTTCTCTCTTGTCCACCAGTGAAGGCTTTTTACCAGTGTTGGCGAAACGACCACTAGATCGTCCCACTGACCACTTGCCTGAGACCACTGTTTCGCCAACCATTCTTGCATGGGACGCATGCGCAGGCGCGCGTGGGGGACCAGGTAAATGCATGACGCCATCATGCCCAGTAAACGCATTGCTTTGCGTACCGTTATTTGTTGACCGGACTGATAATGGGGAATTTGCAGTAGTATATTCCGAATTCTTTCTTCTGAAGGAAAGGTCAACCCCTCCTGGGTATCTAGGATTGCTCCTAGGAATTGTTTTGAGGTGCTTGGCACCAGGCTTGACTTCTTCTCGTTGATTGAGAAGCCTAACTCGTGGAGGAGGTTGATAGTCCTTTGAATATTTGTCCTGCAAATTCCTGGGGTTTCCCCCGTTATGAGCCAGTCGTCCAGATAAGGGTACACTGGGATTGCCTCCCTGCGTAGGTGTGCAGCTGCCACCGCCAGTACCTTGGTGAATACCCTTGGTGCAGAAGCTATCCCGAAGGGCAGTACCTTTGAATTGGTAGTGCCGACTGTCCACCTTGAAGCGCAAGTACTTTCTGTGCGCTGGGAACATGGAAATATGAAAATAAGCATCTTTCATATCCAAAGTTGCCATGTAATCCCCCTTTCTTAGGAGGGGGATTACCTCTAGTAGCGTGGTCATACGAAATTTTTGGGGCTTGACATACTTGTTGGCAGGCCGTAAGTCCAATACTGGGCGCATTATCAAGTCTTTCTTTGGCACAAGGAAGTAAGTTGAATAAATACCCTTGTTTACCTGGTGTCCCGGGACGAGTTCTATCGCGTCCTTTTGTAGAAGAAAGGCGATCTCCTCGAGGAGAATCTTCTGATGTTCTAAGGAGTGTACTCTTTGTCGTGGAGGATGGTTCTGGGGATGCTGCAGTAGCTCTATACAATATCCCGTGGATACTGTTGACAGCACCCATCTGTCTGATGTGATCCCTTCCCAAGCCTGGGTGAAGTTCGAAATGCATCCCCCTATTGGGGTTGCGTGAGAAGGGACCCTGAACTGAGCGTCACTGCTTTGGTGGAGGCGTGCCGCCTCCCTTGCTGGGGCTGCCTCTGCCTTTACCACGACCTCTCCTATTACCCCTGCCGTAACCCTGGGTAGACTGTTGGTTGTTGTTCCACTGTGTACCCTGCCCCTGGGAATAGTTAGATCCTCTCTGGGAATTTTGGCCGCGTGGGCGACGAAAATTACTATTCCCTCTCTGGTTCGGGGGTTTATTGGTTAACTGACCAAGGGATTTGAGTGTCTCGTATTCGTCCTTGGCATTTTTCAGTGCGTCTTCGACCGCCTTACCAAACAACAGATCGGCTTCCACCGGTTTTGTCTAACAATGATGCCTGTGTTTCTGCCTTAAAACCAGACTGCCGTAACCACGCATGTCTCTTGATAACAGTACCTTCTGCTATCAATCTGCCTGCGTTGTACGCGGCGTCGAAGGTTGCTTTCAAAATGCAACCAGACAAGGCTCTACCCTCTGCGGAAATCCAAGCTAATTGGCCCTTTAACGGTTCAGGAGCAGAGGCTATGAGAGCCGCGACTTCTTCCCACTGATGGCAGTTATAGCTGGCCAACAGGGTGGTGGAGTTAGCAATCCTTGCTTGATAGGCGGACGTTGAGGCTACTTTTCTGCCGAAACCGTATAGTTTTTTGCTCTCCTTGTCGGGAGGAGCTTCTGACGAAGACAAGGGTGTCCCAGCCCTCTTACGAGTGTTGGTGACAACTAGGGAGTCTGGCTTCAGATGTCCTCTTATATAGAGAGGGTCAGACTGAGCTGCCCTGAAAAGTTTTTCAACCCTGGGATTGACTGCTCTGGTGAGGTTTGGGTTCACCAGGGACGGATCTATTCTCCGCTGAATGGATTTAAGGATAGGGATGGTCTGGGCAACAGGCCTCCTTTCTCCCACTAACTCTTCTGCGAAGTCCCTTTCCTCCTGTACACCGTGGGTGTCAATGTGGAAATGTTCTGCTGCGTGAGCGAGAACCTCATTTAGGAGGGGTTGGTTATCGACCTGGGAGTCGGTAACCGGGGCTTCGTTCTCTACCGGGGAATCTACTCTGTATGTTTCCGGGTCATCCTCTTCTTCTTCGTGGTCCTCCCTCGGCAAGCAGAGATTGCACGTGGCGTGCCTGTCGACCCAAGGGTATTTGCGATTGCACTTGGGGCAGAATTGAAAAGGGGTACCCTCCATACGCACCTTGAGGCAGCGGCTGTTAAGTGTAGGAAATGTATAAGGTGTACCTATATACAAAGAGTGTAGAGTATGTACCACCCCCCACTCTCCCTACTTGCAGGGCCGAGGCCAGCGGCCTACCAGGCCAGCAGCCTTCCGAGGCCCAAATCCGTCGTGCAGCAGCCGACGGTCGATTTCTTCTCCAGCCGGCGTCGAGTTGTCGAAGTTCGACGCTGGGGTGGGGAAGGATGTCAATAGATAATTATTTTTAAATTTTTAGCAAAAGTATGGCTAAGGGCAGGGGACTCCGCAAAATGCTTCCGACCAGTATGGCGGAAAAAAACAATCTGAGGATCCTAGACGCGTGAGGGATCTTGGGTACAGTGGACGTCACACTAGGGATAGTATTACTGGCACGCCCTGTGTCGACGCCCATTTTCGAGTTTCGAAAAACAAACTGTAATACTCCGCAGCTTCCACTAGATGTCGGCCTATGCACAGCATGTGATCTAAGCAGATTCCACAAGCCTCAGAAATATATATACAACTGTAGCTCAGACAAGCTGTACAGCTGTAAATATCCACATAATTAGTTTTCCAGAACTATTTTTGAAAGAATCTTATGAAATTTGTGAAAGCTACAATGAAGGTCAGCCCCAGGCATTTCACCTTTTTAGTTTGGGCTATTAGGTGTTGCGACACCTATGACATGCATTATTTACCGTAATAGCATTTCTGATGATTGTATCTGCTTAGATTCACATGCTGTGGATATGGTCCGACATCCAGTGGTAACCGCAGAGTATTGCATCTTGTCTTTCGGGGACCGAAAGGGGACATCGGCATAGGCATGTCTGTAACACTATCCCTATCGTGACGTGTGTAGTACCCAAAATCCCTCACGCACCGAGGTCCCTCCGATTGTATTTTTTCTGCCATGAGGGAGCCCAAGGCTAACGTGAGTGAGTACATAAAGAGAGAAAGTAGTAATGAGTCTATGTTCCTTCTACCCCGAGCAGGGCGGTATGGTGGGCGCATGTGAATCTAAGCAGATACAATCATCAGAAATGCTATTACGGTAAGTAATGCATGTCTTATGATGCTTGTTAATCTGCTTAGAATCACATGCTGTGCATAGACTAGTGAGAAGTACCCGGAGTTGGAGGTGGGTTGTGAGAAGGAACAGTAGAGAAAAGATGTCTTAGTACTGCTTGTCCCACCTGAGAATCAGACCTAGAATGAGTGTCTAGGCAATAGCGTTTTGTAAAGGTGTGTACAGAACTCCAGGTTGCCGCTTTGCAAATGGACTCAAGAGGAACATTTGCAATGAATGCTATGGATGCCCCAGTGCCTCGAGTAGAATGTGCTCTAGGCTTGAAGGGCAGTTCTCTCTTCGCAAGAGTGTAACATAGTGTGATGCATTTGCCAATCCACCTTGAGATAGCTGATTTAGAGACAGGTCCCCTTATCTACCAGCTACCACTGAAACGAAGAATTGTTTAGGCTTTCTTAGTGGTTTATTTTTCTCCAGGTAAAACATGACTGTTCTACGCACGTCTAGTGTGTGAAGGATTCTTTCGGCCATGTTAGTAGGGTTCTGGAAGAAAGTGGGTAGTTCGATTGACTGGTTCACGTGGAACTTCGAAATAAATTTAGGAGCAAACCTGGGATGTGTGCGCAGAACTACCTTATCCTTGTAAATTGTAACAAAGGGGTCTAAAACAGAAAGAGCCTGTAGTTCGCTAACCCTTCTGATAGAAGTGATAGCCACTAGAAAGGCTGTTTTATAAGTCAGGTCTTTCAGACTTGTTTTATGCATAGCCTCGAAGGGAACTCCCATGAGCCTGGTTAAAACCACATTCAGATCCCATCCAGGGGCTGGATGAGAGATTGGAGGATAAATCCTCTTAACTCCTTCAATAAAGGTTTTAATTACCGGTACCTTCCACCATGATTCCTTTTGCTGTGATGTGGTGTAGGCTGACAAAGCAGCCAGATGAACCTTTAGGGAATTAAAGACTAACCCAGAGTCCAACAGGTGGGTTAGATACAACACAATGTGTGAGGGTGAGCAATCGATAGGATTGACACTTTTGGAATTGCACCAGATGACGAAACGTTTCCACTTACTAGCATAGCAATAACGTGTATTAGGTTTCCTTGCTTCCCAGAGTATGTCAATGCACCTCTGAGGGAGTTGCAGGTGTCCAAACTCTATGATCTCAGGAGCCAGGCTACTAAATTCAGGGTTTGGGGGCACGGGTGCAGGGTCTCCCCTCTGTCCTGAGACAACATGTTGTACGGGCAGGGCAGCTTGACTGGTGGGGAGAGGGACATTTCCATCAGGTGAGCGAACCAGGGTTGGCGGGCCCACATGGGGGCCACTAGTATCATGGTAACTGGTTCTGGTGCATCGTGTGCACTATCTTGTTGAGAAGGGGAGTCGGGAGAAAAGCGTAGACAAATTTTCCCCACACAAGTTATCCAGAGACCGTTCCCCTTGGACCGGTTCCGGGGGTACCTGGAGGCGTAGTCTAGGCATTGGCCGTTCTCCTGAGTGGCAAACAGGTCGATCTCTGGGAATCCCCATTCTGCAATGACGCTGGATACAATGTCTTCGTGCAGCCGCCATTCGTACTCTTCTGGCAGAGGAAAATCTCTGCTGAGTACATCTGCTAGAAGATTGAGTTCCCCTGGAACATGTTGGGATAACAAAAACATCCTGTGTTTGAGAGCCCATCTCCAAAAGTTTTGGGACAGCTTGGATAGCCCTGGAGAGTGAGTGCCCCCCTGTTTGTTCAGGTAATACATTGCTGTAGTGCTGTCGGTTAAGATCAGCACCGTCTTCCCTTGCAGTTGTACCAAAAAGGCTTTCAATGCTTTGAACACTGCTAATAGCTCCAGTAAGTTTATATGATTGGACGCTACTTGAGGGGACCACACTCCGTGTGCTGTCTGCTGAAGCAGGTGAGCCCCCCATCCCGTGAGAGATGCGTCTGTCGTGAGAGTGGCTTCCACTGCAGGGGTGGTGAAGGTTTTCCCCTTCAGGAGGTTTTCCCTCGACCACCACTGCAGAGAGAGAAAGAGGGCTGGCGAGACAACTACTAGATCTTCCCATTGTCTGCTGGCCTGACACCACTGGCTGTTGAGCCGCTCTTGCATGGGACGCATGCGCAGCCGCGCTTGGGGAACCAAGTATATACATGACGCCATCGTCCCTAGCAACCGCATGGCTTTGCGAACCGTCACCTCTCGACTGGCTACATATTGAGGAATCTGAGAGAGCATGTTCTGGACCCTCTCGCTGGAGGGGAAGACAAGACCGTCTTCCGTCCGAATTAGTGCACCCAGAAATTGTTTTACTTGGCTGGGGACTAGGCTGGACTTCTTTTCGTTGATTGAAAAGCCCAGGCTGAAGAGGAGATCAACTGTTTTTTGGGTGTTCGAAAAACAAGCTCCGAACGAGTCCCCCGTAATAAGCCAGTCGTCGAGGTAAGGGTAAACTGCAACTGATAGTCTGCGCAGGTGTGCTGCTGCCACTGCCAGCACTTTGGTAAACACCCTTGGCGCTGAGGCGATGCCGAAGAGGAGTACTTTGAACTGGTAGCGTTTGTCCTGACTCATGAACCTAAGGTATTTTCTGTGCGCTGGCAACATTGAAATATGAAAGTATGCATCTTTCATATCGAACGTTGCCATGAAGTCCCCCCGTTTCAGCAATGGGATCACTTCTTGTAGTGTTACCATGCGAAACATCTTGGGCTTTATGAACTTGTTTTCTGGGTGCAGATCTAGAACAGGGCGCATGCTGAGATCCTTTCGGGGTACAAGGAAGTAAACTGAATTAATACCCTTGTTTACCTGAAGAATAGGGACGGCTTCTGTGGCGGCCTTTCCCAGCAGTGCTTCCACCTCTTGAATCAGGATGTTTAGATGGTCCTGTGAAAGGTGCCGTGAGCGTGGTGGTCTGAACTGTGGAGGTCAGGAGAATTCCACGCAGTAACCGTGGGCGACCGTCTTTAAGACCCACTGGTCGGATGTTATTCCCTCCCATGCCCTTGAGGAAAGATGTTAATCGCCCCACGACCGGGGAGGCATGGGAGGGGACCTGGATTTGGTGGTCATTTCTGACCCGAGGCTGTGGCTCCTCTGGGATTGGGGCCTCTGCCTCTACCTTTGCCACCTTTCTGACCCCTTGAGAGATAGTAAGGGGGTCTTCCAGATGTTTGGTTATTGTTGAAGTTGCCCGTGCCGTAATTGTTTTGACCGGTACGAGCTTGTCCTCGAAAGGAACGCTGAGAGTTATTACCCCTCTGGGAAGAGGGTTTTTGTGTAATTTGCTGCAGAGATTTCAAGGTCTCATGCTGCTTCTTGGCTGTCTCCAAAGCTTCATCAACTGCTTTCCCAAAGAGGTTTGACTCTTCGATGGGCATATTAATGAGGGAGGCCTGAGTTTCAGGTCCAAATCCCAATGTACGCAGCCATGCGTGTCTCTTCAGAAGAGTCCCTTGTGCAAGGGATTTGCCCGATGTTTCTGCAGTATCTAAAATGTTTTTGGCCACATTTTGGTTAACCAGTTTTCCTTCCGCAACAATGGTGAGAAGCTTGGTCCTGGCCGGTTCCGGGACCTCTTGAAGGCCTTCTTGGAGCAGGTTCCATTGGGCATCGGCATAGCTTGCCAATAACGTAGTGTTATTAGCAACCCGAATGGTATACGCCGCCGCTGACGTGACACGTTTGCCTAGGGCATACAATCTTTTAGACTCCTTGTCCGGAGGTGATTCTCCAGTGGCCAGGGGGTACCCCTGCCCTCTTACGAGTAGTGGTGACCACTAGTGAGTCCGGGATGGCATGCCCCTTGCTATATAGAGGGTCGGAAGGAGAAGGCCGAAATAGTTTTTCGACTCTCGGGTTCACGGCCCTTGTCTGGGCAGGTGTGACTAAAGATGGAGCAATCCGCCTTTTAACCGAGTTAAGGAGGGGAATGGATTGACTTGCCAGATGTTTTTCCATAATAATGTCTTCGACAAAATCCTGCTCAGGCAAAGACTCTTGTGTTGCAATTTTGAAGAACTCTGCTGCCTTTTTCAACATGGTGTTGAAAGCTATTTGGTCATCCACAGGGGAGGCCTGGCGAGCCGGAGTGGAAGGGGGAGAATCGACGCACAAATTTGATTTATTGATTGATTGATTGATTGATTGATTGATTGATTTATAGAGCGCTTTTATCAGAGTCCTGATCTTGATGTGACCAAGGATCCTGTCCTTCCTGCTGGGTTTTCTCCCAGTTCTCCGTCATCTCCTGTTAATCTTCTTCATAATTTTCGAGAAAAGAGGATTCCTCTTCTTCAGTATAGATGTCCCTGTATGTGTCCATGTGGGCCACGTCTTCCTGTTGGAAAACCTGAGGCTGAACATCTTGTATTTGAAGGTTAAGGTCTACCCGAGCCTTTTTTCGGCAGAGACTGGTCAGCACAACTAATAATCTGCTCCAGCCGATCCATACATCCCTCGAACTTTTCGGTAGTCCATTTCGAGGACCTAAAAGGGCCTAGTTGGGGAGAAGCAACATTCTCCGCCCTTTGGCGTGGAGAGGAACTTCTCAGGGTGTCTGAGAGAGGCTCTTGACTATCCACGTAAGAGTCATCCGAATCACGGGCCAAGTCCGCCGAAAATGTTTCCGCGGCTTGGCCCATAACTTTCTGCGGGACCGGGATAAGGCCCACCGCCGCTGGATTCCTACTGATGCTTTTCCGGATAGTAACCGAATCGTCGCAAGACAAAGCCTACGGTAATGTAACGGTAGCCGAAAAGCCGTCCGCGGCGCCAGAAGGCCCAGCGGTCGGAGTGGCGGGTAGAGGCCTAGTCGTAACGTTCGGGCCTATTGAGGCCTTGGAAATCGGCGAAGTTTCAGACTCCAAAACTTCAGCGCGTGTAGATTGGGGAGTAGCGCTCCTATCAATATTCGTTTGCCCCGTCGTCATGTGCTGTTGCGGATGAGGGGAAGGCCTTGGATCCACACGATCCGAGGGAACCGGCGAAATTTTCGACTGACCCGTTGGCGTTTTCGCCTTTTTCGACGAAGGCGTCGAAGACGGCGTAGGGGTTGTGTGTTTAGTGCGATGTTTATGTACGCCCTTGTCGCCAGGTGTAGTCCTATAGCAAGACCAGAGTCGAGCCTGGAAGGGTCGGGGACTGGCGTGGCGGACCTAGAAGTGTCCACCTCAAGGTCTATAACATCCGCATTGGACGTTTGGTCATCCGAAGTACCCCCGTCACTTTCGGCTGGTGTTGCGGTAGGGGAGGAAGGCTCCACGCGTGACATGCCGTACGCGGCCCACCGCTTTACACGGCGATCCTTACGTGTTTTAGGCTTAAGGTGTTTGTACGCCGAACACCGCTTTTCGTCGTGCTCTAGGGGGAGACAGGCGTTACACGTCCTGTGCTCGTCCTTCCAAGGATATCTGACCCTACACTTAGGGCAGAATCTAAAAGGAGTCCTTTCGATAGCAAAAGGGAAGGATGACCAGACCAAAAGAGAAAGAAGTGGAAAGGAGGAAAGACATAATAACAATATGGCCACCCCGAAACCCACTCTCCCTACTGTATAGGTCGGCCAGAGGGCCCGACCACGTGGAAATCCGGCCACCGGATCTTAGGCGCCGAGACCACAGCCGTAGACGATTCCTCCGTAGTCTTCGTCGAAGATGTTCTTATTAGGCGAAGTGACTTAACGGAGCATAAACCAAATCTTCGGTAAGATAAACAATGTCGCTAGTAAGAGCTCCGCTGTAGGGCGACCAGTTATCTGGGCGGAAAAAAACAATCTGAGGGACCTCGGCGCGTGAGGGATTTTGGGTACTACACACGTCATGATAGGGATAGTGTTACAGACACGCCTATGCCGACGTCCACTTTCGGTCCCCGAAAGACAAGATGCAATACTCAGCGGTTACAACTGGATGTCGGACCATATGCACATCATGTGAGTCTAAGCAGATTAACAAGCATCAGAAATGTTGAAAATTTGCATTGGAGTACAGATAGGGAGGAACAGGGGTGGACTGGGAACCAAAAGAGGCCCTGCCTTGAATGACATATAAGAAGGGACACACAGTCTGTAGGTGTTGTTTGGTTATGCGCTGTAAGGGTGCAGGAGGAGGAGACTGGCACACAGATGGCATGCTTGCTGGCATAAACTCTTTTTAGTAAAAATAAGGAGGAAACATATTCCTCCCTAACATAAGGAGGGGATTCCCTGCCTCAACTAAGGAACTAAGGAATCTGACAGAAGTAAATTAAAAGTATCCAAATGTGTCAAATTGCCAACTTCTATCTCTCACACTTGTAACTAATACTGAAGAGGTAAAGGATCTTCTTGGTCCGGACAATGTTTTATAGTTTCAATTGCAGGTGGGAGCTTCACCTGCAAGAATGACTCCCTTCTCCAGGTCTGAGTTCCTTTCCAAGATACAAAACAAAGTTCTGGTGTTGTTAAGTTCTCAAATCAAAAAGGTAATGGTCCAACTCAAACATCATTCCTTATAGTCCATAGTTAACTCCACTATTGGGTCCCTGGAGAATGGCTCCCTTCTCCAGGTATCTTGTTCTCGATGCTTTCACAGTACCCAGGAATGACTTCCTTTTCTGGGCCTTCCTTGGCTTTGCTTCACGGTCCACACGATCAGGGGGTATGGCTTCCTTGTGCTGACCTCTCTGGGCGTCGCGGTACACAACACCAGGAAGTATGGCTTCCATCCCCTGGTCTCTTTCAGGCTCTTTGTCATAGTTCACGTAGGCCGGGGGATTGACTTCATTCCCCAGGCCCTTCTCAGGCTCTTTATCAAAGTTTACAGATGCTGGGGATTGACTCCCTTCTCCAGGCCCTCCTCAAGCTTCCCCGGGCTTTGGTGTATCAAGGAAATGTCTCCCTTCTCTTGGTACTGTATTCCCATAGTTCTACTCCACCAGGGTGTATGAGTATTGTACGATCGGACCGAAAAAAAAAGGTCAGACCGTACAATACGACCGAAAAATGCTACCACCAAAGGTTCGAACACCAAAAGTACTGTGTGGTATAGTGAGCGGGGTGTTGCGGGGGATACCCCCCTGTAGGAAAATAAAACAGAAAAAAGAACAAAAACGGAGGCTGCAGGGGTGTCCCCCGCAACACCCCGCTCACTATACTTTACAGTATAGTGTGCTGGGGTTGGGCGGGACACCCCTGCAGCCCCCATAGTATGTAAGTGTGTACGCATGAGAAAGGTTCAAACCTTTGGTAGTTCGCACCTTTCTCATGCAAACTTTCCGGCCGCGGCAAAATCAGCTGCGGTCGGATCACTTAGAATCGGGGTATGCTTCTCTTCCACTCGTCTTCCCTTCACCTTGTTTTTACTGGACTATAATTGTGGGGCCCAGACCCCTAAGATTCTGCTGATTTGTTTCGGCAGCCCAGGTTCCTCTCCTGTCAGATGTTGTCCCAAAGAAGAGGATTCATGATGCTCTTCTCATCTGGATGCAGGCCCTGGACCTGTACTTCTCTCACTGATTGCTCTGCTCGGCCTGGCTCACTACTTTGCCAGGTTCTGTTTTGAAGAAGAGGATTTGTGATGCTCTTATCAACTAGGTTCAGGTCTTGGACCTGACTTTCGTACTCCTCGAAGTCTTCCAAAGTCCCACCAAGCAACCTGCGTCAGGAATCAGGGGCAATTACCACAGTCACGAAGAACAAACCGGCAGGAAAAAGATGTTACTATTTATTTATTCGGATTTGTAGAGTGCACGTCAGCCCGGGGGCATTGTGGTGCTTGTTACAGACACATCTTAGTTGCATATACACGAGTAATACATAATTTACAGGAGCAGGTATGACATTTGTACAAATTTACAGTGCATTTTATTTACATACGTTAGCGAGTGTCACATATTATTGTGCAAGGAAGGAGGTCTTAAGTTTCCTATGAAAAATCGGGAGTGAGTTCTCCCTCTAATGTCTGCAGGTAGAGCGTTCCAGGACTTGGCAGTAATGTAGGGGAAGCTTAGGCCACCGGCTTTGACTTTTTTGATGCGTGGGATATGGAGTAAGTTGGTGTATTGCGTCCTGGTGGGACCTGAGGAGGAGGGTTTGGAGATGGTCTCTGATAGGTAGGACGGGGCGGAAAGAGAGAGGCATTTGTGTGTGAGGGTGAGGATTTTGAGTGTGATCTGCTCTTTGACCGGGAGCCATTGGGCTGAGTGTCTGACCTGGGAGATATGCTCTCTTCTTGGGATGCTAAGAGCGGCCCGGAGAGCATTGTTCTGTGTGACTTGTAGTCTGTTTAGGTTTTTTGCCGATATGCCTGCTAGGAGGGCATTGCAATAGTCCAGTTTGGCTCCAATGGTTGCTCTGGCTATTGAAAGGCAGTTAGGTTTTGAGAGGTATGGCTTGATGGCGTTTATAAGTTTGGTGGTATGCGCAGATGAGGAAGTGATTGCGCTGACTTGTCTGGTCATTGATAGTGAGGAGTCTAGGTAAACTCCCAGTGTCTTGACAGCTGTGGATACGGGGATGATGGAGTTGTCAATGGAGAAGTTGGCGTACAGTTGTCCAGTTTGTCTATGGTGCTCTGTTGAACTAGTATCATGATTTCAGTCTTGTCTCCATTAAGGCAGAGGCCATTAACTGCCATCCAAGCCTGGATGATGGAGTAGATCGTGTGGAGTGCCTTGGCGTCTTCGTGGTATGATCTTGAGAGAGGTAGAAGTACTTGTGTGTCGTCCGCGTAGTTCGTGTACGTGATACCATGTGAGTTGAGTTTGTCAAAGAGAGTCTTAGTGAACAAGTTGTAAAGTGTGGGTGCAGTGCAGGATCCTCGAGGGACCCCGCAGTGGATTGTAGTGGGTGTGGCCTTAGCAGTGTCCGAGAAGACTTTCATGGTTCTTCCCTCAATGAAGGAGGTGATCCAGAGAGCTGATTCTTTAGAGAAATTGGCTGAGTGTGTGAGGTGTGAGGTGAGGGTCTTGTGATCAACCAGATCGAATGCGGCTGAGAGATCTAGGAGGAGCAGTAGGGCTTGCTTGCCCTAGTCCATGATTTGGGTGATCTGACTCTTCAAATCCAACAGGGCTGTTTCGGTGCCGTGTCCTTTCCGGAAGCCTGATTGCCTGGTCCCTAGGATGGAGTGGGTTTCCAGAAAGTGTTGGATTTGGCAGTGTGCGGCTCTGTCCAGTAATTTCAAGAGGAATGGCACTGTAGTTATCGGTCTGTAGTTGTTGGGTTGTAGGCGGTCGAGGGTATGTTTTTTTACGAGGGGGCAGACCCAGGCCTCTTTGAGGCTAGCTGGGATAATGCTAGATTTAAAGGACGCATTGATGAAGGCCGTAAATAGCGGCGCAAAGCAGTCTTGCAGTCTTTGATGAGCTTGGGCAGGCATATATCACCTTTACAAGGGGAGGGTTTGAGATTTTTTAGTAAGTTGATAACTTCTGGTTCAGTGACGTCCCTGAAGGAGAAGTCAGGTATGGTGGGCTTAGACGAGGCAGGTGTGGAGTTGGTAGGCTTGGTTCCTGTCTGTTGAGGTAATGCTTTGCAACGGTCTTTGATTTTCTTTTGGAGAAGGTCAATTTTGTGTATCATGGCAGCTTGGATACTAGCACACCAGGCTTCATCTTTGATTATTTCATCAGGTGTATTGGGGGGGAGATGAGCTCTTTAAAAATGGCAAAGATTTCTTTAGAGTGCGATTTGGCATTAGAGATTTGTGTGTTGAAGGCGTTGGCTTTGGCAGCGGTGGTAGCTGTTTTGTATTGGTGGGAGATTAAGTTGAATTTGTTTTTGGCACTGCTGCAGGGGTTGGTTTGCCAGTTTTTTAGTGCTTCTCTTTTGTGGGAGCGCATTGAGTGCAGTTCTGAAGTGAACCAAGAGTTGTGTGTAGTGATTTCTTTTCTTTTTTCCATTCGAGTGGTGCTATTTCATTAATAGCTTTAGTGATGACATCTTTGTAGATGTCTGCTAGGATATTGGGTTCATTAGCGAAAGGGGGTGCTAGTTTGGAGGTGTTGAGGTAAGGGCGCAGGTTATCCTCTTTAAGCTTTTCAGAGCTTCTGACTTGTGCAGCGATAGCAGGGGTCAGAGTTTTGTGGTTTTTAGTGATGGGAACAGAGAATTCGATACAGTTGTGGTCGGTCCAGGGCAGTGAGGTGTTAGAGGTGATAGTAGAGAGGCAATTATGGTCCGCGATCCAATCTAGAATGCGGCCTTTGGAGTGAGTTGGACTTTCTACTTTCTGGGTGAAGCCTAAGTCACTAAGTTCCTTGGTGAAGGTGACCGCAGGTTTGTCTTTAGCATCATTGAATCGCAGATTGAGGTCTCCTAGTAGAAGGGTTTTAGTGGAGCTTTTGATATTATTACTGAGAATGTGGATGATGTTTTCATGAGAGTCTAGGGTGAGGCCTGGGGGACGGTATAGTAAGTGAATATTGATGGTACTGTTGGGTGACAATGTGAGTTTGGCCGATAAGAGGTCAGAGTTGCTGGTCGAGGAGTGACTGACAAGCCGGAGCTGGAGTTTCTCCTTGTAGATGAATGCTACTCCGCCTCCTATTCGTTCAGGTCTGTCTTGTCTGAGTATGGTGAAGCATGGTGGTAGTGCAAGTGCAATGTCAGGGCCTGATGCTTCATGTAACCATGTTTCTGTGATGGCTAATAGGTCAATGTTGTTGTTGGATAAGAGGTCATGAATCTCTGATGCATGAGCTGGGAGGGAGCGGACATTGAGGAGGGCACATTTGATGTGAGGTGTGAGTAGTTTGTTAGTGGAGCCGTGGGTGTCGGATGTGTTTGTTATGTTATGTGTGGTGACATTGGGGTTTCTGTGTTCTATGGGAGGGGGTTGTGTGCTGATTTCTGCAGTCAGTGTGCAAGCTCTAAGTCTTTCTAGTCTATACATTATTGTGATGCAGGGTGCAGGGGGTGCGTCTGTTAGAGGTGAGTGTGTTTGTGAGGTATCCAGGGCAGTGGGTTGAGTGGGATTGGGGAAGGGACTTTGTGGAGTGGGTGTGATGGGGCGGAGTGAGGTGTAGAGTTGGAGAGCAGCGAGTGTTGCAAGGAGAGTGAGAAGCATGGTGGTAGCAACAGCGAGCTTGCAGGAAGCTATGGGCATGATTGTATACTGGGAGGGCGGTGGGTAGTGGTGGGCACAGTCAAATTACTAGATATATGGCAAGCACAACACAGAAGTGAAATCCATGAATTGGGCAGAGGCACCCATACAGACTGTTAATTTGCCCGCTCTGCAGGCATAACCACTGGAACTTCTATCAGACTACAAGTCCCATGACCTTTGCAACAACAAAATGGCGGCCTTCTTGGGCGAGCACCGTTAAACAGGCATGCGCATCCCAGCCCGAGGCTTGCGTTCGAGGCATTCTCCAGGCAAGACATGCTGTGCTAAGCTCCAGGGGAAGGAGCACATGCGCAGGGCCCCGCCCCACAGGAACGGGTCACCGGCCCCTCACCATCACAAAGATAGTTACCAAGGAACCAGGGGAATAGGCAACAGCACACCGCAGAACAGCGAGCACCAAAACGGGAAATACGCGCAGGGGCCAAGCCCCCACCGGATACTTTCTGTCCCTGCCCTGAGTGCAAATATGTTGCGCGAACGCAGCACAACTGCACACAATGTACACCACAGTGAGGACGCGTGCAGGAGCCAAGCCCCCACCGGATAATACTGGCCCCTGATCTCAGTGCAGAAAAGTCTGGAAAACAAACGTGAACGCTTTTATTATCCCCGTTAACCCTGCATGCTAATACTGCTAATACAAACCCTAACTAACTTCCACCTTGATCGCGCTAGGAACCAGTACTCACCTGGCGCTACCATAAGCGCACTGACACTAATCCGGGAGCCAAAGCTCATGAATGGCTCACTTTAGCCCGTAACCCTGTGTGTTACTAATCACGTGAAAACAGACTGCATGTAAAGTAGCGTCCGCTGTAGTCAGCGACCGCTTTCTCAGATTGTGCATATTTCATTGGCTGAAGGTTGTTTTGTACGTTCTCTCACACGGCTTTATCATACAGCCACTCCACTGTATTCAGAGGACCAAGACAGAGTTTTGGAGAAGACCAAGGACATTCCACAAAACTAAGTGTTTCTTCTTGCACTTATGATATGTGTATTCTGTTTTGATAGCATTGTGCATATCAGATTGTTGGGAGCATTAGAATACTGCCTGTCAGGCAACATGTAACAGGTTCACAGTGTAATGTGTACGTGAGAGTGTGCATGAGACAAGCCATACAGTGAGTTTGTATGACAGAGATATAAGACAGGAGGTTGCCCGTTACAACAGAGGAGGATTCCACTGGGTTCTCAATCCATGGTTCACATGATATATCTGACTCTTAAGCCTTCTATTGGGTTGGGGAATATGATAGTTACAAGGGTCAGTCTGTTCCAACACCTGACCTGGTCTGTGCCAACGAGACAGCGTTTTATGTTCAGAGGTAGGCATGAGTATTAGCGCCTTCTGTCCAATAGAAAAGATGGGCCGTCTGATGTTCTTTGGCTTTGGTTAAGTGAGTGTGGACTATCTCCCAGTCCACGGTCATTTGTTGTGCGGTTTGGGACAACAGTAATATAAGCTACTCCCTCTCTTCCCAGGTCTACCATAACATGTCTAGGACATTTCTGGGTTCACACCCATAAAGGAGTTCAAATGGTGAAAACCGAGCGAAGCTTGGGGAGCCTTCCTGATGGCAAATAAGACCCAAGGGACCATCATATCCCAATTATTTCCATCACCTTCTACAAGCTTCTTAAGAACGCTCTTGAGTGATTTATTTATTTTTAGAGTGCACCTAACCCAGGGGTATCTGGGCGCATTCTTGGTAAACATTTGTTACACTAAGGAGATCCATTACATTACATTCTTAAATATAGATTAGTTACAGTTGAGTGAGACATTACAATACAGTATGATGGGCATTACATAGCAGTGCAGTTGTCATATTAGGCAAGGAGCTTAAATGAGTTGCTGCTCCTGTACAAAGAGCCAGGTATTTTTGAAAAGAGATGCTTTTTAAATGCATGGGTGGTCATATCAGATGCAATAGCTGACTATCCCTCTTTTGAGGAATATGCTAAGTTTAGACATGCTCATGACCAATGCAGACCCTACATTTTATGATTTCCATGCAACAAAGTTAGAAATGTCTTCATGAGGCGGATCATATACACATGTTCTGGTCATGCCCTGAGCTTAATTCATACTGGACTGGGATCCTAGGGGCTCTCTCTGAGATTGTAGGCACGGTGGTGGACCCAGACCCGCTGGGTGTGCTGTTTGGGGTATGGGGCAATGACGAGGTCAAGAAAATGTCCAGGTTTCTTAATGTAAGCATTATAATTGCCAAGAAATGTATATTACAATTTTGGAAACGTTCATCCCCACCTACTTTCACAATGTGGTTAAATGCACACACTTGGACGCAAACATGTGAGGAGGAATACATTGTATTGTTGCCTGCGCAATCGCGCCCCAAAAATGTTTGGTCTGCATTCAGCAGCTACCTTCACAAACGGACAGTGGATCCACCTGACTCCCCACCCCCCGAATTATGAACGGAGGAATTGAATAATATTAAAGTCATTGTAAAGCGGGTTGCACGAGGAGATCGTGGGTCACCATATTAAGGGAGCCCAGGATATTCTTCATGCGTGTATGAAAGTGTACAATCGAAACAGGATTTAGCAAGCATTGCATGAAGATCTTCGTACAGGGAATTAGCAGGCGGAAAAGACATCTTGGTAAAGTTGGTTAACAATCTCCAGGCGAATTTAGCAGCCAGAACCCAGTTCATGTATAAGAATGGAATTAGGGAGATACATGGGCAAACCAAGGACCAATTTCCATATTTTGCCCTGTATTTTATTCAGAATTGGACATATTTCCAAAAAGCAGATGTCCAGGCCATACAAAATTGTGGCTTCAACCTTCAATAGATAGAAGTCGATAAGCGGCCGTAGCGAGAATTTGCACTGGCGATGGAAAATAGTTTCATCTGGGCAATAAGGTGCAAGACTTAGTGTTCAAAAATACTTGCCACTTAGCTAAAGAGTTGGAATTAGATAAGAAGTAGCCCAGATAGATCATTCCAGTACAAACAGGAATGAGGTTGGAGTCAATACGTGTGCTTACCTTTATTTTGTGATTGTGTTTTACTTATTGCTACATGAATAGAAGTGCCTGCGTTGGTATCTCCCTGCAGTCATCTCTCTGTGTCTGTGAGGTCGAGCTTCCCCGGCTCCCACGTGACACTCACTAGGCATTTATGTGCCAGTGCTCTCATCCGTGCAGCGAGTGCGCCGCCAGTGCGCAGAAGGCGCGCTTAAGGAAAGCTCATCTGTGCCCGTCCTTGCATGGGACGGGCACGTTAAACCAGATGTGAACATTTCTGAAACAGGTATGTTACAAAATGCACGGGATATGACTCACACCCTGCTAATCTCTCTGGCGCCCCCTGATACATCATGGCCATTTGGATTTCTACCATGTCCTCAGATTCAAACTACTACCACTACCACTTTGTCTAGTCTCAAGTGCGGCATGTTAAACACACGCTCACTGGTGGCTCATGCTTTGCACTGTCATGATCTGTTGTTTACACACCAGTTCCATTTTTTCTTACTCACTGAAACCTAGCTTCAGGAATCCTCTGGCCCATCGGTGGTCCAGGCTCTTCCTCCAGGTTACAGTTTGATTCATGCTGACCGTATTGCCGCTCATTCTGGCAGAGGGGTCGCTATTGTGTATAAAGATACTTACACTGCTTGGTGCATTTCACCTACCCATTCTTTGAGGATGGAATGCCTTTTTGCTCATATGACCATCTCTTTTCAATTTACCGAGACCATTCTGCTAGCATACCGTCCTCCGGGCGCTGATGCTAACTTCTGTACCACTTTCCCTGAATTTATATCGGAACTTATGACAGAATATCCTAATCTTTGGGTTGCTAGCGACTTTAATTTGTCACCTAACACTTTCGACCCAAATCAGGTTTCATCCTTTCTGGCATCTATGGACAATTTGGGGCTTCTGCAATTGATTAGCAAACCTATCCACCAATTAGGCAACACTCTTGATTTTATATGTGACCTTGCCTCTTCCATTGAAATTTCTTTGCTGCACCCTCTTCCTTGGTCTGATCATTTTCTTATTCAGTTCAGTCGCCCATGCCACTTTTCCAAGCCTTCAGTTCCTAAACCAACCACCTTTAGACGAGATTGGCTGAAAACATCTCAGTCCGAGCTTATTACAGGTCTACATGAACGCCTTTCCTTGGTTAATTCCCCTACTCTTACTATAATTGAGAATGCCTTTTTGGAAGCGGCGGATCTTATAGCTCAGCTTAAACTGTACAAAGGCACTAAACATAGGTCAGAACCGTGGTTCTGTGATGAACTTAAAATGAAAAAGATCGGCTTCTAGACAAGCTGAAAGGAAATGGAGGCTATGCTGATCTCCTACAGCTAAGCTCACCTTTCGCAACCTGCTGACTAACTATCATCCTGGCTAAAAAGATCTTCTTCGGAGCTAAGATTGAAGAAGCCATAAATAATCCTAAGGCCCTATTTGAATAGGTTAACTCCCTCTCCGCTCCTTCGAAAATGGACTCTGCAATTACTCCTTCACAAGTTTTGTGTGACTCTCTTGCGGCTTTTTTTTCCTTGAAAATTGAATGTATACGTGCAGATATTGCTAAAGCTGCTTCCACTACTACCGACTGTCAGAGCTTTCCTTGGCTTGCGGTGCCTACGGTATCATGGTCGTCCTTCCCTGTGTTCTCTGATACTGAGATACTCAAAGCCATTTATGGCCTTAAATCTGCCTCTCCTGCAGTTGCCATTCCTCTTACACTGATTAAAGACACTGCTACTGATCTACTTCCCTATATTACTGCCGCTATTAATAACTCACTTCAAACTGCTATAATCCCTAGCCAATTTAAGCATGCATTAGTGCTCCTCCTGCTGAAGAAGCCCACTCTTGATCCTCAGGTAATGGCTAATTTCAGGCCCATCTCTTTGCTTCCGTTTTGTCACACTTTGCCTGAAATCTCACCTGTTTGTCTTTCGACGTCTTGGACTGGGGTTTTTCCTTCTTCCGGACAGCTCGGGTCTTGTAGAGGCACGGTCGCGTATCCTCCGTCGCCAGAGTTCAGGTGAATCCGACCAAGGTGAGTATGCGTTCAATTCCAGGGAGGAACAGAAATGACTTGCAGAGTCCAGGGAGGAAGGAAGCCAGGAAAGAACCAGGTCAAGTACTAGGGCGGCAAAGGAATAAGCGCCATGGGCGGCAAGGCCCTTAGGAAGGAGAGCGCTGAATAGATAGCTTAGGGTAGAGGAGGGGCTCACAGAACCTGGGAAGTAATAGTACGAGCACAAGGAAAGTATGACCACACTTGCCGAAGTTCGGGAAGTTAGCGTTGAGATGTGAAGCGCCGCGGGGCATGTCTTTTTTCAAGGAACTGGCGAACTCCAGGAAACTCTAGAGCGGTAGTCACGCACTAACGTCGGCCATGTTGGGTGTACCTTGGAAGGAATATAGCAATGTCTTATGGACCACGTAGTCCAGAAGGGGCTAAAACGTGGAATCATGACAGCATGCCCCCTCTTAAACTGCGATCCTCCCGGTTTGCCCGGATGGGTCAAGTGGAACCGTTGTAGCAAGCGAGTGGCAGTCATATTGGACATAGGATCCCATGTTCGCTCACTAGGTGGGTATCCCTTCCATTCCACCAAATATTGTAGGCGACCCCTTCTATATCTGGAGTCACAAATCCTGGAAACTTAGAATTCGACCTGTTCATTGTTGAGCATGGGGGGGGGGGTCGGTCGGGGAGAGGTCCTAGTGTTTTGTGAATAAGGTTTCAGTAGAGACGTGTGAAAAACAGGGTGAATCCTTTTCCAGGAGTGGGGCAACTGAAGCCTGAAGGCTACAGCGTTGATGATTTCTTTTATCAAAAAGTGGCCATAGAAACGTGGAGCCAACCTGTTAGGTCTTAAATGTCGAGGTAAGAGTTTGGAGGAAAGCCAGACCTTATCACTGATGGCGCATTTTTGACCTGGTCTTCTCCTGGTATTCGCATATGGTTTAACATCCATCCTGGCCTTTTCTAAATGTCCTTTCGTACCTTTGTGTACTGTGGAGTGAGGCAGCCCAGTAGGTAAAACAGACGGATGAAATCCTTGGCAGCAAAAGAATGGGCTGGTCTTATTGGCAGCATGGTCGTAGTTATTGTAAGAAAATTCAGTCACAGGAATCAAGACAGACCAATCATCCTGTACCTTAGAGGCAAAACATTGTAGATATTGTTTGAGTGTTTCGTTGACTCGTTCAGTAATCCCATTGGTCTGAGGATGATACCCTGAAGACAAGGCGCGTTGGATGCCTAACATTTTACACAGGTATTTCCATAACTGGGAGATATACTGAAGGCCCGGGTCAGAAATGATCTCGGAAGGGAGGCCATGAAGTCTTAAGATGGGGTTTACAAAAATTCCTGACATTTTTCGTGCAGAAGGTAACTTTTCCAAGGGAGTGAAATGGGCCATATGGGAAAACAGCTCGATGGTCACCATTATGGTCGTGAAGCCCTTGGAAGGAGGTAGCTCTACGATGAAATCAGTAGCAATAGTCGCCCAGGTCGGTCCGGTGAGGCAGGCTGGTATAGAAGCCCTGCTGGTTTCTTATTGTCATGCTTATTCTGACTGCAGACTGCATAAGATTGTATGTACTTCTTTATATCTTCGGCCATTCTGGGCCACCAAAAGTTCCTCTGAATGAGTCTGAGAGTTGCTGATATGCCTCGATGTCCTGAATGGAAAGTATCATGGCAGAGTTTTATTATCTTCAATCTCAGTTCTTGCGTAGGTATCACTAGATTCTTTTTTTTTTTTTTTTTTAATTTCTTTTATTTTCCAATTAACAACATATACATACAACATACGAACATTCAGACATTCAGCTGCAATTTTGGCTTTCCGGCGGATTCTGCCGTGGGGTCCTCATCCTGAAGTGTCCAACAGCTTGTCTTCCCTGCCTGTGGCTGCTTCCACTGGCTGCCTTGATGTCCATACAATGTTGTCTATTCTTCCGTCCCTTGTGTCTCCCTGTCCTGGGCGCTCTGGTATCCCCCAGCCTCCTCCGGATCCTCCTCGTCAGTTCCCTCTTCTTCTCGTCCAAATAGATTCTGCACTAGGGAGTTCCATGCAGCTATTTTTCCAGCCGTTTCCCCCTCCCCTCTCTGCACTGCTCTGATCCACACCGCAGTTTCTGCTAGTGTCCACTTTCGGAGGTCCGCCCACCATGCTTCTATAGTCGGGCCTTCTCTAGATTTCAAAGACATGGCTATCCTTCTTTTGGCTAATATGCATATCAAGTCTTTTATTTTTGCTAGATGCACTCTGTCCCTACCTCCTCGTGGGAAGAGGCCCAGCAGGTACCATTCGGGGTGCTCCGTCTGTATCTGAAGGCCGATCTTCGCTATTTTAGTCCTGATGCCTTCCCAAAACGTCTGTATCACCGGACATGTCCAAAACATGTGCACCATGTCTGCCTCCTCGGTCGAGCACCGTGGGCACCCGCTAGGGTTGCCTCCGCTTATCACTTTCATCCTCTTAGGTGTGAGGTACGCCCTGTGCGTCACGTACAACTGGGCCTGTTTGAACCTTGCGTTCCTGGACACTTTTTTGGGGTATCTCAGCACCCTGTTCCATTCATGGTCACTGAGTGGTCTGTGGAGTTCTTCTTCCCAACTTTGTTTTATATGCAGCTCTTGTTCTGTGTGGGGTCTCAGCATTTGCTCGTATAGTCTGGAGGTCGTGTGTGTCCCCTCTGAAATGTCGTACCACATATCCAATGCACCTACTGGTTCTTCTTGGTCTTCCCATTCTGGCCATCTATCTTTAATTCTGAGGATTAGTCTGTTATACAGGATGAATTGGCCCTCGTGTATATCGTATTCTTCCATCATTTCTTGGAAGTCTGCCCATCTCCCCTCTCTTCTCATATCTCCGATTTGCGCTACCCCCTTGGCTTCCCACTGTGCACGGAACGCTGCCAGCAAACTCATGTCCGTGCCCACCAGGCCCGTCAGGGGTATTTGCGCTGAGTAGGGGTCCTTCGTCCCCTGCAGTTTCCATGCTCTCCACCACAATCTCACTGCGAGATTGAGCATGTACGGTAAAGTCCTGAGCAGGGGTTTGTCCAGCCACGGTATTTCCCTCAGGTAGTGTGTTTTCAGTGCGGGCTGGAAGTTAGTTTTGTCCATTGTTTCATCCTCCCCTAGCCATTTGACCACAAATTGTAGCTGCCCTGCTAGATAATACCTTTCGAAGTCCGGAAGTCGAATGCCTCCTCCCTCATAGTCTCTCTGTAGAGTCCTCATTGCAACCCTGTTTCTCCCCCTTGCCCATAGGTAGTTCCTTGTTATTTTGTTTAGGTTCGTGAAGAATGTCCTAGGGATGCTGTATGGGATGTTGGTGAAAAAGTATAACAGGCGTGGAAGTACTACCATTTTCAAGAGAGCGGCCCTGCCCATCATCCCCAATGGGAGTGTTCTCCAGAAGGCCATGCATTTTCGTGTTGTGTCCAGGGCTGCTTGCGTATTATGTCGGTGGGTGTCTGCGATGTCATGGTGGACCTCTATCCCCAAATATTTGAAGGATTGTGGCGCCCACGCTAGGCCCACGTCTGGGAGTCCCTCCGGGGGGGCCCATCTCAGATTCGCCAGGGGGAAGATCAGGGACTTCTCTTTATACCTGAGAGTCTGGTGTATGCTCCTATTGCTTCCAAGAGGCAGGGCAGGTTAGTGCGGGGGATTTCTACGAACAATAACATATCGTCCGCATACAGCGAGATTTGATGGAGCACCCCGTCCACTTCAATCCCCGTGTCCCCGTATTCTGCTCTAAGGAAGACCGCCAGTGGTTCCAGGGCCAAGATATATAACATTGGTGATAGTGGGCACCCTTGTTTCGTTCCTCTATAGATCCTCCATTCTTTTGAGATGTATCTCCCTGTCTTTACCCTGGCTCTGGGCTCACCATACAGTAGCCTGATCCATCTGAGGAACCCTTCGCCAATGCCGAAGTGGGCAAGGACCCTCGCCATCCACCCCCAATTCACCGAATCGAATGCTTTGACTGCGTCAAGAGACACTATCGCACATTCTCCCCGTCCATGGTTCGTTCTGTCAATCACGTGGTGTAGTCTACGGAGGTTCCATGATGTGTTTCGCCCAGGAACGTAACCTGTTTGATCAGGATGTATCAATGTGGGGATCACCTGCTTCAGACGGTTAGCTAAAGCCGCCGTCAGTATCTTAACGTCCTGGTTTATAAGGGAAATAGGCCTGTATGCCGTGCACCTTGTGGGCAGTTTCCCCGGCTTAAGGATCGGGACGATGATGGACTCCGACATGCTAGCCGGTAGTCGTGCACTTTCATATGCATCTTGATATGTCTCCAATAACCTTGGGGTGATAGTGTCTTTGAACTTTTTGTAGAACTCTCCTGGGAGTCCGTCCGGGCCCGGGGACTTGCCTGTAGGAAGCTCTGCTATTATACCCGCTATCTCTACCTCTGTGAGTGGGGCATCAAGCATTTGGGCCTGCTCCTCTGTTAACTTTGGCAAACTTATTCCTGCTAATGCGTCAGTTATGTCCTCAGAGTCTACCTCCGGGTTGGGGGCGTATAGTTCCTCGTAGAACTCCGCAAATAAATGATTAATGTGCTTTTGGCCCCTAACCTCCTCCCCTGTCTCGTCTTCTAACACTGTAATGGGTTCTCTCTTATTTTCTTGCCTAGTGAGCCAGGCCAGGAGCCTACTGGGTTTGTCCCCTTCCGCGTGTAACCTTTGTAAATACCTCCCATAATTCAACCGTCCCAACTTCTCCCAGAGTTCTATGCACCCCGTTCTCAGCTCCATCAGTTCCTCCGGCTCCTCCCCCGCTGCCTGCGCCCTCTGTTCTTCTATTTCTATCTGCTTTTCTAGGTCATTGAGTTCTGCTATGGCTGCTCCCTTTAAGCCGCCCATTTTGCCGATCGCTGCCCCCCTTAATACCACCTTGAACGCATCCCAGAGCGTGGCATTGCTCTCCACACTCCCTGTGTTGTGTTCAAAGTAATCATCTATTGCCCCCTGTAGGTGTTCTTGGAATTCTCCCTCGTCCAGAGCTTCTGCCCGGAGTCACCACGTTGGTATTGGAGCTCTCCCCTGTGTGTGTGCCCATGATGTCAGTATTGGCGCGTGGTCTGAAAGCGTTCGGGCTTTAATGCGAATTCCTGTGAATTCGTGTAGTGATTCAGTGCCTGTGATTATGTAATCTATCCGTGTAAATGTTCCGTGGGGTGCGCTGTAGTGTGTGTACCCTCTTATCGCCCCATGTACCTGTCTCCAGACGTCCGCCAGCTTCAGGTGATCTAGTGCCCTCTGTAGTTCCTTGGCAGGTGGTGCTGGCCTCTTAAGTTTGTCGTCCGATCGGTCCAGAAGCGGGTTCAGGGTGCAGTTGAAGTCCCCGGCCCAGATGAACGTTGTGTCTCTGTACTGGGCTAGTTTAGGTGTTAGTTTTCTGAAGTACTCTCTCGTGTCGTGATTTGGAGCGTAGGTGTTAACTAGACACACTTCCCTATTCTCCAGCGTTCCATGCACTATCACCGTTCTTCCTTCTTGGTCAATCTCCTTTTTAATGAGTTGGAATGGAACTCCCGGGGCGATCCAAATCAGTACCCCTCTTGCATAGTTGGAATATGTGGCGCTATACGTTTGCCCTCCCCATTTTTGATCGACCTTGGACTGCTTCTCTCTTGTCAGGTGCGTTTCTTGGAGCACTGCTATCTTGACCTTCATTTTGTTCAGCCAAGCGTAGACTCGCAGTCTCTTAACGTATGCGTTAAGGCCTCTCACGTTCCATGTTGCTATTGTTAGCTCATCCCGGCTCATGGGTGTTTGCAGTCCTGGCCTCATTTTCCCATGGCCCTGTTCGTTTGCCCATTTCCCCGCTTCCGTGTTCCCTGCTGCTGACCGGGGTCACCCGCGTGGGGCTCGCTCTCTTCTCCTCTTGTAGGCCCTGTCTCCTGGATCCTCGCTGTGGTTTGCTCCAATCACTGAGTGCTGATATTTCCCCATCATAGTCTTTAACCATTCCACCGATGCCAATGCCATTTTCCAGTTCTCCTTGTCTATCAATAACCTGAACTGTAACTAAAAAACAAACGCCCAGCCACCCTCCCCCTGCTCGGGCCTCGCCGCTTCTCTTGCCTTGCTCCTCTGGATGAGGCCGGCTTGCTGCAGCGTGATGCCTTAGAACTGGCATCTGAACTCTCATTCGCACTTCTTGGGGATGCGTCCTACTAGGCTGGTGCGGTTTGTTCGGGTTGGTTGCTCCCTTCATATTTATTGTCCTGTTACTGACTTCTCATTTGTTTGATACTCGGCTTCCTTGATTCTAACTATCTGCAGATCTCTCGCCCGGGTTGGGCTCTGCCTCTGCTAGCGTTCCGCTGCTCCAGTTGGGGGATTCCCGGGGCGTCCATCCACACATTTGCCTCTTCCGTGGACTCGAAGAAGTGTGTCTTCCCCTTATGTATCGCCTTCAATTTAGCCGGAAACAGAAGCATGTATCGTATCTCTGCTTTCCTGAGGCGTTCCTTTGTGGGGCCAAACTGTGCCCTTTGTTTTTGGACTGTAATTGTATAGTCCGGATATATAGTAATCTTGGATGAATTTCTGATAATCTCCCCTCCCCCCCTCGAGAATGCCAGTATCTTTTCTCTGTCCTTAAAGTTCATAATTTTGGCGATCATGGCTCTGGGGGGGGGCTCCCGGCTGGGGTCTTCGCATCAGAGCTCTGTGTGCCCGTTCCACCACAAAGCCTTGGGACAGGGTTCCAGCTCCAACCTCCTGTAGGAGCATGTTCTCGATATATTCCGTGGGGTCGTTCCCTTCCTCCCCTTCCGGAACCCCGATTATGCGGATGTTATTTCTCCTTGCCCTCCCTTCTGCGTCTTCTGCTCTCCTTTCCAGGATCTTGACCCTCTGGAGCACCTCCGTCAATTGGGACCTCGTGGTGGCGGAGTCCGCTGTGTTCTGCTGTGCCTGCTGCTCCACGGTTGTCACTCTGTCCGCCAGGTTTCTCGCGTCCTGGCGAAGGAGGCCTACGTCCACCATGACTGTATCCAATTTTTGTTCCAGGGATGCCTTCAGGGCCCTATGGCGGTGTCCATTTTCTTCTCAAGCGTCGCCTGTAGGGTGGCGATTGCCTCTAGGATTTGCCCATCTTTGCCTCTGTCTGGTGGGTGTGGGGTGTTGGCCCCAGTCAATGTTGCCCCCGACGAATTCGGCTGCCCATTGTCTGGTGCTTTGGCAAAATTATCCATGCTGACTTGTTTCGTTTTCCCCTCCCCCTTCTTATTGGGCATACTCGCCGTACGGGCCTTGGGTACTGCACTGCTTCTTGTCCGTTATCTGTGGTCTGTACACCGAGTCTGTGTGGGGTCTGGTTCTGATTGGATGGGGGTTGCCCGCTATGCTGTTCTCCGCCTGCCCCTCTTCCCCCGGGGTCGTTGCCACTTTCCCAGAGGGATATGGGTTCTGCCCGTTGCGCTAGGGTGGTCTATATGCACCCTTTGTGTCTCTGCCAGGGGTTCCCTGTGTTGTCGGGTGCCTCCACGCGCCTCCCCGGGTGCCTTGCGGACCTACTGGCGCTCTCACCTGCTAGCTGTTGGGTCTCTCCGGTGCCCCGGGGTGGTCCAGCGGCGTCTCACCCCTCTGCTCTCTCCTGGGTCCCCAGCTCTCTTGTTAGTGAGGCCGGCGGCGGCCGGAGGCGACGTTGTCCTCGGCACGGGTCCTCCTCGGCTTGCGGAGCTTGCAGAGCTTGTTACGCTCCCTCAGTGCCGCCTTCTTACGACCGTGTCCCTTCGCCGCCGCCCCCCTCTCCCCAGGCGCTCACTGTTGCCGTTCCACGGAGCCCCGGCACCCGCTGCCTGGGGGCTTATCCCGCTCTCCGCACTCCTTTATGGGTCTTCGCTGTGTGCCAGCCCTCCGTCACCCTCCGGGTCTTCCTGCCGTGTCTATGGGGCTCGGTGGGGGCCAGAGAGGGTGCCGTCCTCCGTACGGAACCCTGGCGCCCACTCCTTGGGTGCTGAATCCACGCTGGCGTTCGTGGCTTATTCAGCTCCCCCAGCGCTGCCTCCTCCGCAGCCGCTCCGCTTTCGCGGCCACTCTCCCTTCTCCGTATGCCTGCTGCTGACGTTCCACGGAACCCTGGTGCCCGCTCCTTACGTGCTGGGTCCTCGCTGGCGTACGGGGCTTATTTAGCTTCCTCTACGCCGTTCCTCCACAGCCGCTCCACTTTCACAGTCGCAGCCACTCTTCTTCCTTCGTACGCCTGCCGCTAATGCTCTCCTCCCCTCTGCGGGCCCACGGCTCCGTCCTGCGGCTTCTCGTCGTCTCCCGTCTTGGGTCGCCGCACTGCTGGGTTTTCCTCAGCGGGCCGCCATCTTGCCTTCAGAGCTCTGTGAGTTTGCTGCACTCTTTTTCACGTTCCATGGTCCGATTCTGCGCCGGGTTCGGATCGAGTGGTCGATGGATCTTCCGACGCTTGCCTGTCAAGTTTGGAGTCACTTAAGTCAGTTTTGATCGGATTATCCACAGGATCTTACGGGAGCTTCCCTGTTGTGCGTCTCACCGCATGGCCGCCTAGCCACGCCCCGTATCACTAGATTCTTATCCTTAAATAGGTATCTGTCTTTAGCCGAGAGTCCCCATCTGTTTGTCTTAAGGTATTCCTTCCAGAGATCCGAAAAGGTGTTTCTGAGCAAATATTATCCAATAAGGAATTTGCCTGGGCAATAAAGACGGAATCCGGAAACATCTTTGGAAGGGCACAGGTTTCCTCAGGTTCATAGTCAGGCCGTCTGGACAGAGCATCAGCAATGATGTTAGTCACTCCTGGAACGTGGTTTATCTGGAACTGATATTGAGCAAAAAAAAAAGGCCCAGCGAGCGTGACGACTGTTTCTGCACTCCAATGACTGAAGAACTTGCAAATTCCGGTGATTAGTCCGGACCTGAATCGGATATTTGGCACCCAAGAGCAGATGACGCCATTCGGTAAAAGCCTATTGGATGGCAAGCAATTCCTTCTCCAACACAGAGTAATGTGTTTCACTGGAGTTTAGAGTACGAGACAGATAGGCGATAGGATGTTCTTTTTCTTCTTCCGATTCTTGTTTTAGAACAGCCCATATGGCGTAATCTGAGTGTCACAACCTGTGACCCAGAACCCCACTGGCATGGTCACATGCCAGGTAGGGTTGGGGCTTGGGGTTCATTTGGGACCCCAAGGGCCTTGCATTTTCACTGGGGACTCTCCTGGAGTCAGTCCTGGTGCCTTTGGCGCCAGGCTCATATTTGGAATGGTACTTGAAGGGACTACTTTTTATTTGGAGGCCTGCAGCCAACATGGAGGCACCCACACAGTCTAGTCCCTAAGAACCAGACTGTGCGGTGCAGTGTTTTAGGGTGTGGTAGCCCGGACTACTTTACCTGGACTACTTTACAGGGTAGGCTATATAAACCACACCCAAGCTAAAGAACGTGCTTCGCGTTATTCTGCAGCCAGCAGCGTAATGCTCACCGTGTTCAGAGACCAGCACCCGGCGTTCCTGGAATCGCTGACATGCAGAGGAGACAAAAGAATATCATTAGCAGTTCCAGCTTACCTGCAGTCGTCCATCCTTCAGTCCCACCTGCTCACGGTCTTCCATCCCGTTGGCATCATCTTCAGGACATTGCGCTTGCACCAGAACAAAGCACCTGGAGAGGAGAGAAAAAGGGACAATGTTAAACAGGTTACTCACGGCAATCACAACAGCAACTGAAATCTCCTCACCTGGCTGGGCATATCTTGGCCGGTTCCGCTCTGGAAATCCCTGCACGCCCAGAAAGGCCATCGTAACCTGAAAAAGGAATAAAGAATACAGGTTAACCTACCTATCTTCATATGCTCCGCGTCCATAAATCCCAGCAGGAGCCGAACCCAAGCAGCGCACCCAGCGAACCTCTGCATACCTAAGGGGGAAACAATCAGGGAAAGACATTAATAGCCCGAAAGAAAAGCAAAAGCCCTCAGAGACTGCTATAATCGAACTTACCTCTTTAGAGACACTTGAATGGGTTGGCACCAGTGAAGTTAACTCGGTCGCTTCAACCCGCAGGAACTACGCGCCTCTGCGCAGAAAGCAGGACGGAGAGCACGCCAGACATCATAACAAGGTGAGGAGGGGGCCATCAGGTCGAGTCCAAGGGGCTGATGGGAGGAAATGAAATATGTGCCGAAGTCCAGTCCTCCTGTGTTTTCAGGCCAACCTGCCATAGAAGGCATCATCCCGAACTGAATACATCTGGGGGGAATCGGGCCACCAGGGCATACAGGCGTCCCTGTGTGTTAGGCAGAAACCTGTGCAGTTCCCTCTGGGACCACTGCAAAAGATTTAAGACTACATGTGTTTGGCAGTAAACCCACTTGGTAGCTGTGGCTGAGCAGTCAGACTTCTCTCAAGAAGAGTTAGGCAGTATACAGAGTATTCACAATAGGTCACAAGAGCACAGTAGAACAAGTAAACACTGACCAGAGCTTGGTGTAAAAGAGATATAATTATTTATTTAAAACCACATCTAGTAAAACACACAGGCACTAAGGTAAGCAGTTAAGAAACACGGTCACTGAAAGATATACACTCCCTTAAAAGAATATTAGACAAGTCTTAAGTAAAGCCCCACTTATTTTCAGACATCGGTGAGCGCTTAACGCAGATGGCACTCTAATAATTCGTTTTAAAAAGGGAGAGAAAAGCAGAGTATAATTTGAAACAGATCCCAACACTTTCACAAGAACACAACAAGAGAGGAAGGCAAGTAAAACCTTGAAGTTAGAGTTCAGAAGGCCGGATCCACTTTAAGAGGATCAGAACGAAATGTGTCCAAGGTCACACGGTTGCAGTGCACAAAAGTCTTGAAAGGGTTCAAAAAAGAGTTGGACCAAAGAAAGGGACCAGTTAGATGGTCAAGGCGGCCAGCCCAGTCCAGAAGGTTAAGGGATTATTATTACCTTGTAGCAATCTTTAGAAAGGGAGGCCTGGCGGACACGGTACCTTAAAGTGGTGAAAATACTCCAGCGGGGGCAGTTGTTCCTGGCAGCGGATGCAAGTCGGTGCTTCGTCCGGGGGAAGAGAGGATCTCGTCGGGGAGGAAGACAGAAGTCTGTGCACTGCCAGGGAAGAAACCAGCCGCGGAGTTCTCAGGTAAAAGTAGCGGTCCTTTTATTCGCGGTCCAGTGTTAAGTGGCTATCCAGCCGGGAGATCTTCTCTGTAGTCGGGAAGTGGTGAGTCGGTTCCGCAGGGCTCCACCGGTGGTGTCGTCGTGGTAGGTCGGCTCAGCTTCTCCCTAATCAGATTCTCAGGTCCTGTGGCGACTTCTGAAGTTCCAGTCCCCAAAGCCTTGCTTTTATGCAGCACACCCCCATTCACTCAGCCTAGCTGTCAATCAAACATGCTAAGTGGTGAGCCGGCCGGCTCACCACTTGGGCCAATCACACAAGAGTGTGACTTGAGTTACCAGTCCAGGGTGCCTAAAACCCCTCCCACGCCCTCTGTGGTACCCAGACAGAGTGGCACCACTTTTGGAGGCTTCTGTGGAGAAGCCCGCCAAAAAGTAGAACAAAGGGCTCGACTTGGGTTGGAGTCACAGAAGAGAACACAAACGCCATTTTAGAATTGAGTCCTGGCATAAAACACCAACCGGCAAATTAATATTAATTAAATAAACCGGCGGTATGTTCGAGGCTATGAGAATTAAATAATTAAAGTTGGTAGCCTCGAACAATGGGAAAATCCCATAGGGATATATTCGCGGTCGAATATAAAAAGTAGTATCCACTGCCACCAGCCAAAACTCGATCAGGGGGGACGGAGACGTGCCCCCTCGACTAACAGACCCTGGGGCAATCAAATTGCCCCGACCAGTACGTCTACAATATGATGGTTTGTACCGGTTTCTGTTAATAATTTGGGACTAGTAAAGCCAATGGTGACTTTACATGCCCTGGGAGACAGTAGTCAGTCCCAGGGCATGGAGTCTAAGGTGGGGTGTCACTATGACACCCCTGTGTCACTGCACGGGAGGGTGCTGTGTAACACACATAATAAAAACACATGAGACCCTATGGAGTAAAGGACCCCATAGCCCATAAAACACATTAACAGTCAAAGGAACACCATAAATCATGTCCAAGAGTGGGAGAAAAAGAGTCTCACTCTTGGCAGGAGAAAAAACAAACTCCAGAAATCCAGCAAAGCTGCTGGGGGTCTCACTAGGTTAGGAAATACATCCTAAAGAGAGAATTCTCCCTAACACTGTGGATACCAGGTGAGCCTAACACTGAGGCATCTATTTCCACCAGGAAGGGTTTGTTAATGTCAGGTTGAGCCAGGATGGGTCCTTGAGTAAATCTTTGTTTTAACTCATGGAAGGCAGATTCTTGGTCTTATGTCCAGTTGAAAGGAACGTCTTTCTTGAGTAAAGCAACTATGGGCTGTACAATAGCAGAAAAGGTAGGAATGAATTTCCGATAAAAATTAGCAAGACCCAGGAAGGATTGCATTTGTTTTACTGATGTGGGCCTGGGCCACGAGAGGATTGAGTCGACCTTCGCTGGATCCATTTCAATTCATTGAGGACCTAGGATAAATCCCAGACAGTAAGAACGTGAAAAACACATTTCTCTGGTTTGGTGAGTAGGTTAGTTTCTCGTAAACGTTGTAGGACCAGAGACACATGTTCTTGATGTATTGCGAGATTCTTGGTATAGATTAGGATGTCGTCCAGATAAATGATGACAAAGAGGAACAGCATGTCTGAGAATACGCTGTCCATGAACTGTTGAAACACTGCTGGGGCATTAGATAAACCGAATGGCATTAATAAGTACTCGAAATGCCCGAAGGGTGTCCTGAAGGCAGTTTTCCACTCATCACCTTCTCTTATGCGGATCAGATAGTAGGCGCCCCGAAGGTCAGGTTTGGTAAAAATCACAGCTCCGCGGACTGCTTCCAGGATGTCTGAGATGAGTGGTAATGGGTAACGGACCTTTCGTGTACATTGGTTGAGCCCCTTGTAGTCCAGGCAGGGTCGAAGTTCCTTGGTATCTTTCTTTGGCACAAAGAATAAGCATGCTCCTGCAGGGGATTTCGATGGGCAAATGGTGCCGTTGGAAAGATTAGTGTCCAAATATTCACGTAGGGCTTTCTTCTCAGGTTCCAAAAGTATGAACATCCTTCCGAATGGAATGACTGCAGAGTCGTCGGTTTCTATGGCACAGTCTTCAGGTCTGTGGGGAGGTAATGCTTGAACAATATCTGATGAGAATACATCAGAGAATTGTTGGTAAGGCTCAGGTATCTGGGTGACGGAAGACCCACTAATAGGTGAGCTCTTAGTCTCCTGTGATTCCAAGGAAGAGGGTTGTATCCCTTGAAACAATGTGAAAGACAATATTCTGATTCTAAGAACAAGATACCTGCAGGCCAGTTAATATATGGATTGTGTCTCTGAAGCCAAGGCATGCCTAGCACCATCGGATAATGAGCAGCCTTTATAATGTCGAAGTGTAGCAACTCTTGGTGATTGTTTATAGTTAGTAACAGTTCCATGGTTTGTTGGGTTATGGTCCTGAAGATAACGGATTTCCATCGATACCTTTCGACTGCCTGGATGATGTCTTTGGTCTTCCGGGGAAGAACAAGTTACTTCTTACCTGGTAACGTTCTTTCGATGGGATGTTCCTCCGACATATTCCTTATCTTTGATAATTCATCTCCAGCTTGCTGGCCACGGAAATGTTTTCTCTGTAGAGGGCGCTGCGCGTCGACGTTCGCCAAGTTGATGTCCATTGACAGCCCCTGTATCAGCGCCGACGTCACCATGCCCATAAATAGCCACGCGCGGCGTCCGTTGCTCAGTTCCGTTTTAGAGCATACAATAAGTCATGCCTGAATTGGTTATTGACCTTGAAGGAGCGTAAACTGCAACCACAAGGGAAGTATTACTGCGGGGATGGATGGGAGGGGCGATAAGGAATACGTCGGAGGAACATCCCATCAAAAGAACGTTACCAGGTAAGAAGTAACTTGTTCTTCAAAGGGATTGTGTCCTCCGACGTATTCCTTATCTTTGATAGACTCCCATAGCAGTGGCATGTAATTGGAGGTGAGAGTAATAATGTCATGTATCCCCTTTTAGGAATGAATCGAATGTAATACGGCTTTGCCAAATCTGGTCTCTTGACTACAGGAGGAATCCAGGTTGTAAATTCTTGTGAGTGTATGTGCGGACGACCATGTGGCAGCTGCACATATGTCTCGGACTGGTACCCCTCTTAGGAGGGCCGAAGAGGCTGCGATACCCCCGGTTGAATGAGCCCTAAGATTCTGGGGTGGCTCTTTCCCTGCCAGTTTGTAACATTCCAGAATGGCCAAAATAATCCACCTGAAAATGGTCTGTTTTGTTATGGGTAGTCCCAACTTGTGACCTGAGTAGCCTACAAACAGTTGGTCTGCTTGCCTAATCCAAACCAGTCTGCTGATGTAAAAGCTTAGCGCTCGCCTTGGGTCCAGCCTATGTAGCCTTTCTTCCTCTTTCCCCGGATGGGGAGGAGGGTAGAACGAAGGTAAGGTAATTTTCTGAGTGATGTGAAATTCAGAAACCACCTTTGGGAAGAAATTAGGCTTCACCTGTAGGACAACTTTGTCCTTATGGAAAATTGTATGGGGGGGTTTACAAGATAGAGCTTGTAATTCGCTCAGCCTCCTAGCAGATGTTAGTGCTACTAATAAGACAGTTTTAAGAGTGAGAAATCTCAGCGAACAAGAGTGGAGTGGTTCGAAAGGAGTACCCATTAGGAAATTTAAGACTAAATGTAAGTCCCATAAGGGAACTTGTAATGGTCTTGGAGGATAAACATTAGTTAATCCCTTAAGAAATTGTATTACTAAGGGTAGTTTGAAATACGATGGTTCCTCCGCAGTGCGCTTGAAGATTGATAGCGCTGCGAGATAGCCTTTTACAGTGCCAACTTGAAGGCCTGAGTTTGCCAAGTAGAGTAGAAACGATAACACAGTTGGAGTACCACATGAAAAAGGGTCTATATTCTCTTCTCTACACCAGCTGCAAAATTTGTTCCAACGGCAGCGGTATGAAGACTTTGTTGCTGGCCTTCTGGCCGAAAGCAACACCTCCATGACGTCATCAGGGAGGTCCCAATCCTTGTACCTCAACCTTTCAGAAGCCAAGCGTGGAGTTTGAGGGTTCTTATGTCTGGGTGGAGAACCTGACCTCCCTTCTGCGAGAGAAGATTCTCTTTGAGTGGAAGACGGATTGGAGGGCAGATGGACATATCCAGAAGGTCCGGATACCACGTTCTCCTGGCCCAGTCCGGGGCAATTAGGATCATGGTTTTCCGGAATCTTCTCAACCTCCTGATCATTTGAGGAATAACAGGGACTGGTGGAAACGCGTAAAGGAGTGGGAACTCCCAGTCCACTACGAACGCGTCCCCTAGAGCTCCTCTTGGGGGAAATTCCCTTGAACAGAACAGATCGCACTTCCTGTTGGTGCTGGTGGAGAACAGATCCACCTGAGGGGTTCCCCAAAGGGCGAAGATCTCTTGAAGGACTTCCTGAGCTAGCTCCCACTCGTGGGAGACTGTGCTCTGCCTGCTCAGAGCATCCGCTGTCAAATTTTTCTCTCCGGCTAGGTGGACTGCCGATAGAGAGATTCCTTCCTGAATTGCCCAAAACCAGAGCTGCATTGCCTCTCTGCACAGTGGCAGTGACCCTACGCCTCCTCTTTTGTTGAGGTAGTGCATGGCCTCCGTGTTGTCCGTCATTATCAGGACATTTCTCCCCTGTACTGATGGCAGGAAAGCTTTCAGCGCTAGTCTGATCGCTCTCAGCTCTAATAGGTTGATGTGTAGTCTGGACTCCGATGGAGACCAACGACCGCTGATGGTCAAGTAGTTGGCATGGGCTCCCCACCCCGTGAGTGAGGCGTCTGTGACATCAGTTATCTCCGGCCATGGTTGCCAAAACAGTTCTCCTTTCAAGTTTTTCTCTGGATAGGCCCACCATTGAAGGTCGTGGACTACCTTGTCCGGAATCCAGAGGAGATCTGTCATTCTTCCTGAGTATTGTGACCACTGGGTTCTTAGTCCCCACTGGAGAGATCTCATTCTCAGGCGAGCCTCTGGCACAAGGAAGATGCAGGATGCGATGAGGCCTAGCAATCTCAAAAAGTCAAAGGCTGGGAGATGTTGGGCATTTTGAAACTTGTTGACCATCTGCAGAATATCTTGAGCCCTCAACTCTAGTGGCGAGGCTTTTCCCAGGGAAGTGTCCAGCACCGCTCCGATGAACTGGAGTCTCTGTGATGGTATCGTCTGTGACTTCTTTAAATTGAGGGAGAAGCCCAGTTTGTGAAGGAAGTGGCAGACATAATCTAGCTGGATCTGAGCTTGTTCCGAAGATACAGCTCTGATCAGCCAATCGTCCAGGTAGGGGTAGACGTGGATCCCTTCCCTCCTTAGACTTGCAGCCACTACCGACATTAGCTTGGTTAAGACCCTCAGGGCGGAGGTCAGCCCAAATGGCAGAACTCGAAATTGATAATGAGAGCCGCCAATTGCGAACCTCAGGTATCTCCTGTGTTTGAGATGGATTGGCACATGGAAATAAGCATCCTGTAGGTCCAGAGATACCAGCCAGTCCTGGATCTGGAGGGCCTGAAGGATATGAGAGAGAGTTACCATCTTGAACTTGTCCTTCCTGAGGAACTTGTTTAATTCTCGTAAGTCCAAGATGGGTCTCAGACCTCCGTCCTTCTTTGGTATGAGAAAGTAGGGGGAGTACCAGCCCTTGTTCCTCTCCGCTACAGGTACCGGTTCTATGGCACCTTTCTCTAGCAGGTCTACAATTTCATGCAAGAGGAGCGGATCTGGAACTTTTAGAGAGCTGTGCTCCGGTGGATGACTCTGAGGGATGTGTAGAAAGGGTAGGCAGTAACCCTGGGAAACTGTCTCCAATGCCCAAGCATCTGACGTAATAGCCTGCCATTCCGTAAGATGGTGAGTTAACCTGCCCCCTACAGGTGTTTTGTGTTGAAAGACCTCAGAGTGGTTTGGGGCCGGCTGATGCAGATGCCGAGGGTAAAGAGGCACCTGCTGCTGCTGCGGCCTTAGTACTTTTAACCCGTCCACCTCGGGTGGATCTCCTTTGGACTCTTTGGGCCGGCTGTCCTCTGCCTTTCTCGAATGCGGAATAACAGCGAAAGGACTTTCCTCTCCCAGAGGTTCCTGAGGGGCGAAATGGAGTTTGGCGGATAGCAGCTCCTAAAGATTTTGCTGCTGCTTTAGATGTTTGAAACTTTTCCAGACTGTCATCAGCCTTTTTACCAAATAAAGAAGAGCCGTCAAAGGGCATATTCAAAAGTCTGGCCTGTACATCAGGAGCAAAGCCAGACTTTTGTAACTACGCATGCCTGCGGATTGTAGTACTTGCCGCCATGGCCCTGCTGATACTGTCAGCGGAATCGATGCCAGTTTGAAGAGATTCGCACATGGCATCTTTGCCATCTTTAATGATGTTAAAGAAGGCTTCCCTTTCCTCTCCTTCCGGTATGCAGTCAGCCGCTGATGAAGCACACTCCCACAGTGTGTGACTGAACCTGGCGAGCGTACAAGTGGCGTTGATGGACTTCAACGCCATACTACAAGCAGAAAAGACTTTTTTTGCCATAGAATTGTACCTTTTGTCATCTCTATCCTGTGGGACAGTAGGGTAAGCAGATCTGCTGCTTGATGAAGTTGCCGCTTGAACCACCAGGCTCTCTGGAGTCGGGTGTTTTGATAAATAAATATTCAGGGTCAGCTGCAGCTACCCTATACTTGGCTGACAATCTTTTATTGACTTCAGGGATAACCTCAGGAGTTTCCCAATTTGATGAAATCTTCCTTTGTAAAGTTGTATGGAAAGGGACCACAGGATCCTCCTGTGGCCCTTTGTCTAGTATGTCTGTAAGGTCATCCTGTTGAAAAACAGGTGAAGGCGCAGACCAACCCATGAATTCAATAATTCTTGCCATCAGGGTTCTATAGGGGGTTTTCGGCATGTTCCCCTGGGTCTGGTTTGACAAATTCCACTTCTGGGGAAGTGTCTAGCCCACTTGCCTCATGTAATGATTCCTGTACGTCTTTCAACCTTCTTTCCTCAGAGGTAAAATCCTCTGGAATAGGTGGTGTGGTCCTCTGCAGCCCGAAAGGTCTTTCTTGGTCAGAATCCTCCCCTTCTTCATAGATTGAAGATAATCTGGGGTACTCTGACCTCAGAAATGGTGTAAAACCCATTTCTAAAGCAGAAGGAGCCAAACTTGTCATTATTGGGTGAGAAAACGTCGATGTCGTTGACGCCGATGTGAAAGTCTTCGAAGGCGCCGAGAAAGGCGTCAAGAAAACTGGAAGAGGCCTCGAGGAACTCGAGAGGATCGGGATCCTACTCGAGGATGTCGACGAGGTTCTCAGCGTCGTGCTGGAGGCTCTGGGTATAACCGTTGGCTATGAAGTAGCCGTGGTTTTTTCTTTTATCAGCGTCGATGTCGGCGTCGACGATGGCGTCGATTCGATCGACCGATGCGTCGAAGAACCCTTCGACAACGGTGTAGATGGCGCCGATCCATGCGTCGAAGGGATCTTCGACGACGGCGTCGAAGATGGTGCCTTCCTACCAGATGGCCCGTGGCGCTCTTGGGTGGACTCTTTCGCCGGGTGCAACGACTCGCTGCGTTTCGATCTTTTGGGTTCTCACCAAGGGTATCACCCTCAGCTGTCTTCGAGGGGGTCAAGGCCGCTTTCTCGAAGACGCTTAGCATTTTCTTCCTGAATTCCTCCCACTCAGCCTGAGAGCTGTGTTTTGTGGGGCAGGAGACCCTTTCTGGGGAAACAGAAGATGACTGGGAAGGGGATCTTTACCGTCTCTCCTTTGAGTGACTAGATCTCGATGAGTGGTGGGAGCTACTTCGAGACCTAGAATGGGAATGCTTTCGACGGCGAGGAGACGAATGCCTCGACTCGGCCGAAGAAACTTTCGAGGATGTTTTGACTGACTTACCTCTCTCGAGCTTCCCCTTGCTTTCGCTGTCATGGACATGCAGTCCTCACACTCCGAACAATGGTGCTCGACTCCCAAGCACCACAAACAGATCCTGTGAGGATCCGTTATCGACATTTTCTTTCCGCAGTCTCGACATTTTTTGAAGCCGGACCGCGGTGTCGTCGGTTCGGATGAAGAAGCCATCGAGAACGAGTTGGTTTTATCGAGGAAATATAATAGGTTTATCTGACTGAACTGAGCAACAATATTCCGAGGCCCCACGAAGTGCGGAAAAACGGAACTGAGCAACGGACGCCGCGCGTGGCTAATTATGGGCATGGTGACGTCGGCGCCGATACGGGGGCTGTCGAGGGACATCAACTCGGCGGAAGTCGACACGCAGAGAAAAAATTTCTGAGGCCAGCAATCTGGAGACGAATTATCAAAGATAAGGAATATGTCAGAGGACACAATCCCTTCGAATATGATGTTTCAGAGCCCAATCATGGTCAAGGAATATGCCCATTGCTCCGCAGACTACCAGGGCCAGGACGGAATACATTTCATTTTTGGTGACTGACAGAGACACTTGAAGAATCACCAGGCTGTTTGTGGGTTAACTGGGTTTGCTTGGCGAAGACTTGGAGCACAAATCTTTCTCACGAAGCTGGGCTCCGTTCAAGATCGGGAGCTGGCGTTCCCCGAATGCCTGGGAGGAGCTATTGAGCAATTTCTCAATAGGTGTTTGTCAGATGCATAATACATACAAAGTCCTGTATCAATTCTACGAGTCCCCGTAAGGAGCCAAGTTGCATTGGTTCAGGTTCCGGTTGGGGACTAGAAGCCGTCTCCTTATGACTGGTATAATCCAAGGGGGCTTTTGCTGGCAAGGAACGTGTCTTTTTTCTTTTCAGACTTCCTTTCCTGGATACTGAAATCTATTTGCAAGGACAGGTCCAGCAAACACTGGAAAGAACTTGGACGGGCCGTCCGGGCGAGTTCATCCTTGATTTCGTCGTTCAATCCACGGCGAAACAGTGTGAAACAGGCTTCTGGAGCCCAGTCAGCCTCCTTGGCCAATTGTTTGAAACGGGTGACATATGACAACATATCCTGAGCACCCTGTTGAAACTCCAGTAACTTCTCTTGGGCACTGTAAACCTGTTCAGGTCGATCAAACATAGATTTAAAGGCATCTACAAATCCTTCATTGTTGTCCATGAGTGGGTCTCCTGCATTAACTAAGGGCGTTGCCCAGGCCAAAGCGTTTCCCAAAAGGTGGGAGATTATAAATCCTACCTTGGCTCCGGGTGTCGAGAAATAGTAAGGTTCAAAGGTAAAATGCACTAAACATGAGTCGAGGAAGGAAAGCAATGCCTTGGTGGTTCCATCATATTGTCCACAATACCCCCTACTATGGCACTTTCTTGGAAAGCCGAATCCCTGGAGAGCACGAGTTGTTTCAATGCTGCATTTTCGGCCTGTAAGTTCTGTACTTAAGTAGTCAGTTCTTGCATACCTCTCAAGAGGTCTTGAACGGCTGCTTCCATGGTGAAATCAATATTCAATCCATGGCGTCTCAAACTGTCACACTTTGCCTGAAATCTCACCTGTTTGTCTTTCGACGTCTTGGACTGGGGTTTTTCCTTTTTCCGGACAGCTTGGAACAGGTTTAGTAACTGGTGCAAAGATAAGGATGTGGACCCTTTTCAATGTGGCACTCCAGTAGTGCTCTCTTTTCTTTTACATTTAGCTAATCTAGGAATACGTGGGAGGACACAATCCATTTGAAAATTAAATTTAAACAGAGAAGACCGGCAAAGGCAACAATCTACGAAGAGCCCAACAGCTTGGGGAAGAACTCCAACGATTTGCTGAATAGCTCCCTTCAAGACCAGTGTTCCATCTACCACAGGGAAGGGCTAAAGTGGAATATGTCGAAAATTAGAAAATTAGGGGAAAGGAGACCCAGTCTATGGCAAAAAAAAACAAATATGACCCTGGAAGGTGCGATGCAAAAAATGTGGAGAAGGGACACAGGGATCCCTGTTTGAAGGGGAAAGTAGCCCGGAAAGACAAGAACTCAGGGGGCACCAAGGCGAGGATCAAGAGGTTACACAGGATATTTTAAAACGATATTTCCAGGACTTTGGGGATACAATTACAGGGACAGTACAAGCACAAATGGAGGATCTGGCTTCAACCCTGCAGGAGATAAAAAGCGACGTTAACAAACTGGAATAAAGAGTGGACACTAACGAGACTGCGCTGCAGGAACTTGCAGAAGATGCAAGGAAAAAAGACGTGCTAGTAGAATGCCTTGCTCAAGGAACACACAAGATGGAGTTACAGACTGAGGACCTAGAAAACCGTTCAGGAGATCGAATATTAGGGTAAAGGAACTGTCAGAAGAAGTACAAATTAAGGATCTTAAGGAAGCAATTTTGTGAATATTTACTGACTTGGCTGAGCCGAAAGATGGAGCTGAACAGAGACTGGACCGGGTTCATAGAGTCAGCCCGTTGAGGAAAGAACCGGTGGCAAGACTGAGAGATGTCTTGGCGGCATTACATGACTACTCCCATAAAGAAAGAATATTGGGGGCAGCAAGGAAGATGAAACAATTGGTACGCTCACCTGGTCTCTGCGGGACGATGGGGCACGGTTGCAGCCCTCCCTGCAAGTGAATTCCCCTTGTCAGGCTTCTTCCCATGCCTGTGTGCTGTGGACTGTGCTGGTTTTGGGCACTGCTCTTGCGAGGATATGAGAGATCGTGAGAATGCTGCTATATGACTGCTGTCTCTCTCAAACCCTTATTCCCAGAATGTGGTGAGCATGCGCCGACCCATATAGTCTCACCTGTTGATTGATGATGGTGGGTTCTCAGTCCTGCTTCTCACTGCAGGGGTGCTTTTGATGGACCGAGTTCCTTCACTGGCCCATATGCGTGGCAGCCCAGACCGGCTGTGGCTGAACTACTCCTGAAGGTAAGTGTCTTATGGCTTGTAAAATATGGTAATGTTGATTCTTGATTATTGTCTGTGTCCTTTTAATTATGTCTTTCCTCTGCTTTCTCCCAATAGATGATATGCGGCCCAGCGGTAGTTGCGGTGCATGAAGCGAGGCCAAATGGGAAGATAATGGAGTCCACGATGCTCCGACAGCAGGTGAGTGTTGGTTTAAGGTTAAGCGCGAGGATTTGTCTAAGCGCGACCTTAAACATAATGTCTCAGCGAATTCTAACCTTGTCTTTATCTTTTTCTCTTGCAGGCACCGTCTGTGACGACATCGGGCTGGAGCCCTGCTTTCCGGAGGTCTGGAGATGGAAGATGAATGCCAGAGTCCACGAAGATGTGTGCCGAAGGAAGCAGATTCCTAGGTAAGTGATGCGGCTGGTAGCTGGAAACAAGGTAAGATGAGCTCTGGCAAGTAGCTGAAAACAGGTAAGATGCTCTCAGGCTGGTAGGTGGAAACAGGTAAGGTGCACTCAGGCCGGTAGCTGGAAACAGGTAAGATGCGCTTACGCGGCGGTGAGCTTTACGCTGCAATAGCAGAATAACGCGAAGCGCTTGCATGAGGGCTGAGCAGGCTTATATTGCCTAGCTCTGGCCACGCCCATAGTCCTGACTCATCGGCCCCACCCTGCCACTTCTAGAGGATGCTTACACATGCAGTCTGACTCTCCCCAGCAGCCATGTCCGACCGAATGCACGTGGGGGCCCCTGCAGGGGAAACAAAGTGCTTGCACCAAATAAAAATGTGCTAGTGCATATTTATTTATGAGCCTGGCGCCAAAGGCGCCAGGACTGAGTCCAGCTGGGCCCTCCATGTTGCATTGTCCCCAAGGGACCATTAAAGGTTCTGTTACCCCTTGCTCTCGTGCCCTGATGATGCTGGGTCTGGGGTTCCAGGCCCATGGCCATGACACAATTGTCCTATAATGGTTCAGATGTACAACTCTTCCACGACTTGTCCCAAATAACTCTGATCAAGAAGAATAAACTGGGTCCGGTGGTGAGCGTTCTTTGTGATAAAGACATCCAATATCACTGGACATTCCCCTTTGGCATGGTATTTGAGTGGGATGGCAGGCAACACAGGATCTCGTCCTGTAGGCAAGGATGAAATCTACTTGGCATAGATGAAGTAGAGACAGGAACCAGGGCTCAGATAAAAAGAACACGGGACAAAAGGAAGGACTGCGAGTGGACAGCGGTGAAGCAGAAAAAACACAAGGTAAAAAGGCACACTGGGGGACAAGATGGGGCCCCAAGATCGAAGTCCAGAGGACTGAAAGACTGCTCTGAAGAAGTTCTCAAGAGCGCTGGTAGAGCCTACTGCACAAGATAGCCTACATAATGTAGCCCGGGGAGAGCAAAAATTGTTAGCATATAAGGGTCCGGGGAGGGCGATAAGGTGGAATCGAGAGATGGGGTTGGGTAAGCCGACACAAGGGGGGCAGGGCGGCTGGGTTGAACTATGGACTCATTCCCTGAGAAGGTTAGTCGGGAGGGGCTAGAGGTCGTTCGAGTCCACCCATTCAGGGGGGAGAGGAGAGAAGGGAGGGAACGGGTGGGTGGAAGGGGAGAGGGGACCCAATGGAGTTTACACTTGAAGTATAGATATTATGAGAGTCCACATAGAAGATGGGTAAGAGGGATAGACTACGAGGCATGTCTCTGATTATAAATTGGATGAACTCACCCCTCAAGTGGAAGAAGTTGGAAAGGTTCCTCCAAAGGGAAAAACCAGATCTCCTGACCTTACAGGAAACACTTGTCCAGGCTAGCGACACACACAAAATAAAGATTCAGGGTTACCGACACATTTTTCAGTCCAATGTTGGTAACTGGGAAAAAGATACCATGGGGAGATACGTGACAGTCACTCTGCAAGGGAGGGTGGAACTCCTTATACACACCCAACATAGGTCAGGATTGCTTTATACAGAAAATCTTAGACAAGGTGGAAAAATGTGCTAAAGGACAGATCATACTGTCAGAGGACTTTAATATAGCCTGTGACACGGAGGCACACAGAGGTGGTGGAAGGGTGGGCATGCAATGCAGACACTCAAGAGCATTAGGGGAGAGAATAGAGAGACTCTCTTTGGTAGATTCCTGGAGTGAAAAAAGGGGAGATACCAAGGAATATACTTTCTTCTCTCATGTTCACAAGACATCCTCTAGGATAGACTACATTTGGGTGTCACGGTTTGTGCTAGGCATGGTTCTGGAAATAGAGGTGGGAGCTATATCGATCTCGGATCATGCCCCCTTAACCCCGATAGTGGAAAGGAAATACAAAACTCCTGGGTTATGGAAGTGGAAATATCCAGCTTATATTTTTAAGGATGAAATATTGAGGGAAGAAATATGAAAGGGCATTGAGGAATTCTTTGTTAATAATAAAACGGAAGACACTGATCAACATGTAAGGTGGAAAGCAATAAGAGGTAGGATGATTGCAATAAAATTTCAAAGAGAGAAGAGGTCTAGATAGGGACCTGGAAGAACAGCTGAAAAATGTTAGGGCAAACATGGGATCGGGGGCTAGTGGGAAAGCTCAAAGAGAGTACAGGGCCATAAAGGGCAACTAGACATCTTGCAATTGAGGGAAGCAGAACGGACACTGCTGTACCTCAAACACAAATACTACGTAAAGATGAATAAATCAGATAGGCTGTTAGCAAAGTTACTCAGGAAGGAGGAAAAGGCAAGAACCATAATGAAAATGAAACAGAGAGAAGTGAGAGCTCAGAGACAAATGAAATTATCCAGGAATTAATGTCATACTGTACAGAACTATACAAATCATACAATCACGTAGAGCATGTACAACTGAATTATCTGGAGGGATGTGACCTTCCAGCCATAACAGAAAAAGACAAAATGGAGTTGGAACAAGAGATAACGATAGAGGAGGTGCATAGGGCAAGAATATCACTCCCCACCAATAAATCACCAGGGCGGATGGCTTTTCGGCCGACTTTTACAAAGCATTTAGGAAACAATTGCTCCCACATCTGGTCTCAATATTCAATACCTTTGGGGTAGTGGGAAGGATTACCTCTACAAAGGATGAGGCTACGGTGGTGCTTCATCTGAAATCAGGAAAGTACCCAGAAAGTTGTACATCCTATAGACCCATTCCTTTAATAAACTTAGATGCAAAAATGTACACGAAAATATTAGGTTCCTGGCTAGATCAGCTCCTTCCGAGACTCATTACCACTGACCAATCAGTGTTTCTAAGGGGCAGACAAACTGGAGATAACAGCAGGAGATTAATTAATCTAATCGAAAAGGTCAATATAAAGAAGATACAGCCGGTCCTGTTTCAGTCTATGGCAAAAATGGCATTCGGGGCCAAATGTATGTCAAAAATAAAAGCCAACTGTTCGAACCCAACCCTACGATTATTGATTAATGGACATCTATCGGGCGCTGTAAGGGTCTCAAAAGGTACTAAACAGTCGGCTGATATAGTCGGAGTGCCATTTGGGAGACCTATTCATAAGGTAGCTGCAGTCGCAGACGACCTCTTATTATTATTTAGGGAGCTGGAAGGAACGATAAGGGCGTTAGATAGGGAACTGAGTAAATTTCAGACGGTAGCAGGATTAAAAATAAATATTAATAAATCGGAGATGCTAAACCTTAGGTTTCCTGTGGAGAAGGAACAGGAACTTAAAAAGTCTTTCAGGTACTCTTGGGCCGCCAAGGCTATAAGATACCTAGGGGTCAACATCACGAAAGACATTGATTCGTTATATATCCCCTAAACCACCCCTTAGTAGGTGAAGATGGATAAAAACTACAGGAATGGGGCTCAGTGTCAATATCTTGGATCGGTAGGATTAATGTATTGAAAATGGTTGTTTTACCGAAATTATTATATTACTTTCCAGCATTTGCAATAAAACCCAAGTCCTTTTTTTGAGCCATTCAGAGACAACAGGTAAATAAGAAACCCGGGGTTGCACGATTAGTTATGACAATGCCAAGAAATAGGGATGGGATGGGAGAGCTTGATATCAGGCTGTATTATTGGCAGCTCAGACAAGGGTGCTTAGGGACTGAGTAAAAGTTAACAGGGAGTAGGTATGCAGATATATGGATAATGCCATAGCAGGGGGGCATCTTGAGGGGGTGTTGTGGAAGCCCAAATGGGATAGACCGGGTAATATGTACTTCAGCAAGATTGGAGCCCTAATAGGAGATTCTTGGGATGTATTAGTAAATAGCGCAGGGTTCACAACATTCCCATCACCATTCATCCCGATATCTTATAATGCGCAATTCTCCCCTGGAATGAGTGGATCTGCATTTAATGAGTGGGGAAAAGGAGGATGTATTAAACACGGGATATGTTTGAGGAAGGTGAGATTAAGTCCCTTAATCAGTGTAAAATAGATTTCTCTGTAACAGAGGGGGAGAGATACCACTATGCACAATTAAGGCACTGGGTATTACACAGAACAATAACACGTCAGAGAGGCACAGCTTCACCTCAGTGATGAGGCCCAACAAGGCTGAAACACGTGTATGGGGTTGCTGTTGGTACTCTTGTTCAGAGAGGAATTGCCATAGCATTTCGGTGCTAGACTGCCCATGTGGGCAGACAAAGACTGATATGCAAATGGATATTTCCGATCTGTGAAAGGTACAGTGAGCAAAAAGCATGTGCTGCAAACTCTCATCTCAGATCAGGTTATCATGCCATGTTCTTTCTGGAGAGGAGCGCCTGCTACCTTTTTTGTAAAATATTTGCAAGGAACTTCGGGTTGGTCACCCTAAGTTACCTGGGGGCAACCAGACGTGGACTCCCAGCTCACTGTGCTCAGAGAGGCACAGCTTCACCTCACTGATGAGGCCCAACAAGGCTGAAACACGTGTATGGGGTTGCTGGTGGTACTCTTGTTCAGAGAGGAATTGCCATAGCATTTCTATGCTGGACTGCCCATGTGGGCGGGACAAAGACTGATATGCAAATGGATTTTTCCCATCTGTGAAAGGTATAGTGAGCAAAAAGCGTGTGCTGCAAACTCTCATCTCAGAACAGGTTATCATGCTATGTTCTTTCTGGAGAGGAGCGCCTGCTACCTTTTTTAAAATATTTGCAAGGAACTTGGGGTTGGTCACCCTGAGTTACCTGGGGGCAACCAGATGTGGACTCCCTGCTCACTGTGCTCAGAGAGGCACAGCTTCACCTCACTGATGAGGCCCAACAAGACTGAAATACGTGTGTGGGGTTGCTGTTGGTACTCTTCTTCAGAGAGGAATTGCCATAGCATTTCGGTGCTAGACTGCCCATGTGGGCAGACAAAGACTGATATGCAAATGGATATTTCCCATCTGTGAAAGGTACAGTGAGCAAAAAGCGTGTGCTGCAAACTCTCATCTCAGAACAGGTTATCATGCTATGTTCTTTCTGGAGAGGAGCGCCTGCTACCTTTTTTGTAAAACAAGTAAAATTAGTTCTTATCCTGGCTTCCCCACTTGACTAAACATATGTGATCCTGAGCAATCACTTTATCTTAGAGAGTGCACTCAGTACATTTAATTGGTCAAAATGAATTTTAGAAACAAGGGGATCCCGAATACTAAGTACCATATTAAATCAAACAAATAATTCACAAAGACAGTTCAAGACCTAGTTACGAGTCCACATTAATCCTTACCTGTGTTTAACCGGAATCTCTTTTTTCCCTCTATGGTTTCGATGGCTTGCTGCACTTCAATTAATTACTAACGTTAGATTCATTTGAATGGCTATTTGGCTTTGCAATTCTAAGGCTGTTGTTCAGAGGTGCAACATTTCTGCAACCCTGAGAACAATCGGCTGGTGGTGGGGCTCAGTGGTGGCTACTGACATTTTAAAGTGGGCAGGCAGAAATATTTTCCCTGAATGCTGTGAGCGACCAAGCAAAGCATGGATCCCTGAACCCAAAAAGAGGGTTTGCCACTATGACATGATTTTGGAAAATGTAATGCATTGGTAAATTTTATAGCTCATTTTCTATGAGAAATTGAATACAAAGCCTTAGGATTTGCAGTCGGTTCTGAAGGGAGATACAATATGTAATCAAATACTTGAGATGCTGGGTCACTCACATGTGGTACACATGTGGATGCAGAGAATTATGTACACATCTATCATAAAACTGTGTGCATAAAAGAAACAGAACATGCACAGTAGAGAAATATATATATTTGCTACATCACTGACACAGTACTTGATACAGTTTTTCACTCCAGCACTTTAAAACATGTCCATCAAAAATGATATGCAAGTATGCATTACACCATTTTTAATTTGGGATATTAGGTGAATCGCTTGCAAAACCTTTAAGCCTAAACTATTGCATTGGATACACATAGGGAGAAATAGCATATGAGGAGGAACGCAAAGCTTGTAGGTATTGTTGGTTTTTAACACACCCATTGACTGCCCATGGCTCTGCTAATCCCAATGGCCAATCCCACCAGGTTCCTGCCCTTCCACGCCCAAAACGCCCCTTCCTGGGAATTCTTTGAGCTCGCATTAATGAAGCCTTACCATCATACTTTGCACTCATAGTAGCTGCCAGTGTATGTTGAAAGCAGTCTTATGAGAGTTAATGACTTAATTGGAGCTTAATACGCTACTTGTGTAAAATAATGTCTTAACAGGCCTGCCTTCAGCCACTTGATTTATAAGCACTCCTGAGTGTCCTTCACTGAAATCTTGTTAAAAACAAGCATTGGCAAAACCACTGAAGTCCTGTTTAAAACAAATATTGGCAAAGTCACAATTTGTGGCTTGTGCATAAGTTTTACGCGTTTGCCAGGCACTGCTATTAGATACCCAGGTATCTCGCACCATTTTGCAACTGCTACCAACAATGGGTAGTTAATACAACTACGGCTGGGCCTGGCAAGTGCCTTTCACATGCCTTTACAAAACCCCAAACTGTTGGCATTGCCGAGGCTTCTTTGGATAAGCCACCCCAGGCTCAGGACACTGCAGGATTCAGTCCAGTTTACCCTCCAGGGAAGGCTGTGACCATGTCCCCCTGCCTGATGTGCCATATGTGTTTGTGTGTGGGGGTGATGTAAGGGGCAGTGCCTGACAGGTGGAAAGGTTTTTCCTTGACCAAAGGTGAAAGAGCATGTTTTCTTTATTTTATTCATTATTTATAATGTGCTTATACACAGGGGTTTCAGACATATTTCAACTGATCACCTTGGAGTGCCTCATTTTGGATCAGCAGGTTCCACAACTTCTGCCAGAGGTGTGCCGGGCTGGGGGATTTAGGGAGTTCCTAGCGGGTTCTTGATCTATCCCTGTCCCAGGGAGCTGATTCTATGCATGCCAACCTTGCTCGTTATTCTCTGTATTCCCAGTCAGTGGCCAACACTTGTGCCCATGGGTCTGCGTTCTAATCTTACGTCTGGCCCTAGTGCTGTCTTCAGACTGACCTCCTTGTGTATTGCCCTCACTGGCACTCTGCCTGTATCCCCAAGCGAGCCTCCACTACCCTTGTAGTCTCTTCTTCAATTCCTTATCCAGTTATGTAACTCTTTCTTCTTCGTTTTAGATTCCAACTTGTGATGTCTGGCTTATTTCTATCACCTCCTTCTCTCCAGCTTTGCTCCACTCTTCCTCCCAATAAATCATGTCTCCTACTCTCCCCTCCTGTCTTCTCCTTCCTTTCAGCTTATCCTTGCAACCCGCGACAACATCTTCCCCCCCTCTTGTTTACTTCCTTCCTCTTGCACCTCCACCTTCTCCAGCCTCTCTTGTTTCCCCACATCCTGCTGTACTTCCACCCTAGACTCCTCTTTCCAGCTGTTTCCCACCTCCAATCTCTCATGGCTCTCCAATCTCTCCTATCGCCCCAAAACCAATTAGACTACCACCCTATACTGCTACTCTGGCTTGTTCTCAGCTCACCTTCTCACAGCTGGGCTACTCCGAACATCTATAACAGCCCCTAATGCCGCCTGCATTATATAGGACTCCACCCCAAAGGGTTAGACTACAACTAACGGTTGCATCTTTGTACTTTTATTCTTGAGACCACTAGATTGGCTCCACACACACTTCTGAAGGGAATCAGCTGCAGACACTGTTGTGCTGAGCAAGGGGAGGACTGTGCCTAAAAGAGATGGTTCTGGCATGTTGGTTCCTTCATCAGCAGACATTTGCGGTGATGTGTACATCCAGAGGATTTCGAGCAAGAGGCTTGCGCATAGCCTGTCTCGCTGTCTATTATTCCATGCCTGACATTGGAAGAGGGATTTGCATGTGATAAAGAGTGGGATGAAAACACTGCATAGAAAAGCTTCAAAACTGAGCACTGCATGCATTAAATTAACACACTCTACACATCACAAGGCACAAGTCAAAGGTACTGGAACCAGGACAAGAAATGTGCAAACTCCTGGGATATTGCCTCAGCTTCATAAACCAGTCATGTGGGTGCATGGCATCAGAGGTAGAGACAGATCTATTTTGTTAAGTAATGTGTACATCAGCAAAAGATTTTAGGCCTTCTACAAGGAACTATATAATGTCACTAGTTTTGGTGCTTTTCCTTTTATGTTCCTTTTAAGCACGACTTTGTTATTAATCAAAGGAGTCCTGGTGTCTCGCTTTCTCCTAATTTTCCCCGTGCCCTATGTCACGGACTGTTGCCTTTTTCTTTTTAGACGTTTATTTCTTTCAGCAGCCTGGGAGTCTGAGAGACCGGGCTCCTGCCCGCTCTCTATCAAACTCACCTGGCTAGGCGTGGCCTCACTAAGGGCCTGGGGAAGATGGATCATTGCCTTAGCGAGAACTGTTTGGCCTGCAAAGTCCCGATCAGAGTCAGCAGGCGGGGCCCCAGGAAGGCACTCCTCCCCTTCTTCCAGGCCCGTGTTTGGGGGTGGGTCCCCAGGAGGCGGCCCCCCTCCGATTTCCTCCTCTGCCCTCGAAACCAGAGCCGCCACGGTGGAACCTCCGTCCCCTCCCTGCGCCTCAAGCGGCTCTCTGGCAGTGCCCTCTCAGCGACACGGGGTCGAGGAGAGGAGCCCCTCCACTCCCCCCCTCTCAGTCTCCGCTGTTTCCCGCTCAGCTCCAAACCTCTCCACTCCCCCCACTCCCCCTCCCTCGCAGCCACCACCAAGGTAGGAGTCTCCAAAAGAGGAGATTTTGGGTCGCCAGCCGGACTGGGGAGGGACGGTGCAGGGTTTTGTTGATTGGGCGGGGGTGGGCCCTCAGGGGGCTGCAATTGTTTAGCACCTTGTACGGATGGTGGAGTTAATTGTGAAGGAATCGTGCTCTGAATGGCTGACATAGGTACAGTGTTGTGGGGCAATTTCGTTCGCTCACCTTTTTTGCCAGACACTGGCTTAATAGTCACAGCGTCCACGGCCGCGTCCAAATGTGGGCGAGAGCTTCGCAGCCTTCTGGTGTCCTCTTCTTCTTCTTCCTCCGGCACAAAAAGTGTGGGTATCATTCCTTCATGCCTGCCATGCATGACTGCAGGACTGCACCTACTCAGCACCTACTCCGCTCCGCTCCGCTTGAGAATGGAGTTTTTAACTGGTCACTGTTCACTTTGCTCCACTTTGCTCCTCCCACAGTAGAGACTGTAGGCAGACTGCTCCAGAGTAGACTGCAGGACTGCACCTACTCAGCACCTACTCCGCTCTGCTTGAGAATGGAGTTTTTAACTGGTCACTGTTCACTTTCCTCCACTTTGCTCCTCACACAGTAGAGACTGTAGGCAGACTGCTCCAGAGTAGACTGCAGGACTGCACCTACTCAGCACCTACTCCGCTCCGCTCCGCTTGAGAATGGAGTTTTTAACTGGTCACTGTTCACTTTGCTCCACTTTGCTCCTCCCACAGTAGAGACTGTAGGCAGACTGCTCCAGAGTAGACTGCAGGACTGCACCTACTCAGCACCTACTCCGCTCTGCTTGAGAATGGAGTTTTTAACTGGTCACTGTTCACTTTCCTCCACTTTGCTCCTCACACAGTAGAGACTGTAGGCAGACTGCTCCAGAGTAGACTGCAGGAATGCACCTACTTAGCACCTACTCCGCTCCGCTCCGCTTGAGAATGGAGTTTTTAACTGGTCACTGTTCACTTTGCTCCTCCCACAGTAGAGACTGTAGGCAGACTGCTCCAGAGTAGACTGCAGGACTGCACCTACTCAGCACCTACTCCGGACTAACTATATAATATAATAACGGATGAATTCTGGATGGTTTAACACTGTTAAGTGTGAGGAGGGTGGACTGCCATATACTAAGTTGAGCTTTTGGACTGGAGAAACTTTGCATGGCATTGGAATGGATGTGGTCAGGCAAGTCTCTTGGATCAGATGGTCTACTGGTGGAACCACAAAGAAGAGCTGAACATTGAATTAATGCCGCTTTATCCAGAAGTCATCGGGTAATGATGGCGGACAGATGTTTTCCCTGAAGAAATGCAACAGTCCTTGGGTGGAGCGGACCGACTCACAGGTGGCATGCTTTTGGGCAAAGGTTTTTATTTAAAACAAAAGAAAGAAGAAAACCTAACTATCCCTAACTCTAAGAGATGTTTCCCTGCCTCAACAAAAACAAAGGAGCTGTCAAAATGCACATGACTAAAAAGTCCACTGTCCTGTGTCCAAATCCTACTTCTATCCCTTTTACTTAGAAATGAACAAGACTCCTCTTCAAGCCATTTCTTCCATCAGGGAACACCATAGATGCATATCACAGAGTTGTGGAAGATCAGCGGAATACACTTGAAAAATCATTAAAACACATTGAAGAAAAAACGGAAGATGTAGGATACGACACATGAAGAATGGGATGTATTTCACAAAACGGAAGATGGAGGATACGACACATGAAGAATGGGATCTATTTCACCCATGAAGTGGATAAGGGAGGGAATTTTATAGTAATGAATTGAGAGTCATTATCTGTTGGAGGTGTACGGTTAGCTGAGCTAAGCAGAAGCCCACACAAAATTCAAAAGCAATATTACCATTGAAACAGCCAATGTGCTTTCAAATGTGTTACAGGTGTTGACCAGTCAGAATATTAAGTGTTGCTGAATTGGTTTTATTGGGGTGAAGTGACAACTGTATTTTACCTAGTGACTAAAATATATAAAACAGGAGTGCTTCCACCCTTGCAAGTTGATTATTTAAGGTCTAGTGCCCTAGTGCCCGTAATAGACATTATATCAGAATACAATCCTTATTAATTATTTTTTTTACACTCATATGTTTCGGCCCTGCATGCCTAGGTCAGGGACACCATGGTAGTCCTGAACCGGCTGGACATCATCAGTTGCCAACCAATTCATCCTATTTACACTGGATGTTACAGCCATATATTAGTCAATTTAACACAAACAATGTTTTGAGGTGGTTAGATTGCATTTGGATACACGTTTTGTATTTATTTTGTAACAAGTAGAGATGCTGTTCAACGTGATAAAATTCACACTTGAAAATAATGTTTTCCTATTTAAAGAACATTAGTAGCAGCAGAAGAATGGTAGGGCTATAGGGGCTAATTTGGTGCCCTATTTGGCCAATTTATGTATGTGGGATTTTTGAGTTGCATGTTGCTTGGTGCAGTGGATCTATTGACTGCTAAAAATGTAGAATTGTGGATCAGCTTTATTGACAGCATTTTTTTAACAAAACAATCTGAAATGTACAAGAAACATCAGCAGAGATAGGATCATGTGTCTAGATCTTTGTGTGCCAATGAGAAATAAAAGTGTCTGGTTTATGGGAAACTTACTGCAACAAATGCAGTGTTAAAGCCCTCCAGCGCTACTTCCCACAACCTAATTACCAGCATCGCTTATGGTGAGTTGCTGAGGGTGGATAGACATAGCAGCTGTGATAACTATTATGAAATGAAAGCCACATATTCTCTTGAGATTTCTTTTCCAAGGGTGTAATTAAATCAATGCAATAACAGCTAAAATCAAAGCAGACATAGTGGTCATGAAGAATCTTCTTATTCACACAAGTAAGACCGGTGACACTTCATAATATTGATGGCAGTAAGGATGTCATCACATTTATCACTACATTGTCTGATGACAGTCACAGGGTGCAAAAGATCCTTAAAAATCATTGGCATATTCTTGTCTTAGACAAGGACTTGTTCAGTATTCTGAACAATGAACCAATTAAAACATACACCAAGAATTCAGCCTTGTAGTATACAGTCCTAACGAGAATAAAAAGAAAAAAAGCCAACACACTTAATTTGTTACCACCTACACTAAATGAGTTTTTTCAGTCTGCTAAATAAAGAATGTGCAAATTTTGTATGAATAAGTATGCAACCTTAGGTTTCTTGGTAAGAAAACTTAAATAATCGTGTCTTTCATTTACTGCCAAACCATGTATGTTGTCAGCATTTTGATTGGTCCTGCCCCAAGATTTATGTTGGAAGTGCAACTTGACCTTGAAGGTGCATATTCCTCAACATCTCATTGCCATTAACAAGCATTGGCAAAGCAAACAGTTTTGGATTTTGTGCAGGCATTATAAAGGCAATTGCCAGATACTGCCACAATGGTACCACCCGGCCATGAGCTGGTAACATATACACAAGCCAAAACAGTTGGCTTTGCCAATTCTTGTTTTTAACAGGCCATCATTGCAAAGACATGCATACTGCTTATAATTCAAGTGGCTGATGGCACACTTGATTAAGAGATGTGTTTGCTCCAGTAACGCATTTACAACGGAAATTAAGCTATTAACTTGCAGAAGACTTTTTAGCAAGAACATTTCAGGCCAACATCTGATGTTACTGCTTGATAAGGCTATCTCAAAGAGATCCTAGGGGGATGTGATGGCCGGGGAGGGGTCGGTAATGTGCATTAGCATGGACATGGAAAGTCAATGGGTGGGTAAATACCCAAACAACAACCACAAGCTGCGTGTCCCTCCTCAGATCCTATCTCTCTGCTAGCTTCCTAGCTGTACAATGCAATAGGTAGGAATTATACATGGTGCTTTAGCAACACCTAAACCAAAAAAGGTTATACATTTTCCCGTTATGCTTCAAAACAGGGAGGAGCAAGAGAGTGTTCAGTTTGTGAAGGTCCAACAGATACCAATGAACAGGAGGGGGGTAACCATGAACTCACATTGCGGAAACAATAGGAAAGGTGTATATTGAATTTGTGCAATGTTGAAGAGGGCCTCAACATGGAACAAGAAAAACAATTTTTTCTGCATTTCTAATCTGCATAGGTATTTGCCTTCTGCCTCATGTTATATAGCTGGTTCTTCTGTGACAGGATCCATAGTCTCGTCTGACCCTGTCAGGAGGGGATTGGGATCCCTCTCAGCCTGGGGTGGGAGGCCTACCAGGGTGGAAGCCAGAGTCAGTCCTACCCCAAAGGGGGAAGGCAGCAGTTGGGAGGGTCCAAGATCCTGTACCCTCTTTAAGTACCTATATCAGTGTGGGCAGTACCACTGTTGTTCCCATACCAGCCTCGCATGATTCTGGCCAAGTGCTTTCTGTTTCTTGTAGAGAACTATGGCTTCCAAAATGCACAGCGGTTAAAAAATACAAAAAGACATTCTGTGGGACAAACGAGAGTCATCCAAAAGCTCTGATACCATCTAACAGACTGGCAGTCTATGCACACTTATCAACCCTCACCCACACAAACCTGCAGAGCGGTCCACACAGCTTTTAGTTCTACACAGCACCCCCATATAAACCGAAACAGAGACATTCAATATGCAGGCCGCGCAGCACTGCCACTCAAGTGGCTCTCCACATCAAGCCAAACGTGAGGCATTGAATAATCACAACTTGGACACAAAGCTGGCCCAATGCTATACTGACCGGCATATGAAATCCCCTGGCAGATGTAAACTGGAACTATTGTCACAGCGGGCTTCCATTGCCAGTCCATGGCAGGAGAGAAAGGTGCAGGGCATTTCAGGAGAGAAAGGTGCAGGGCATTTCCTTGTCTGTAAGACCTCCTGGGCTGGGAAGTGCAGGCACGATTGGGAGGGAAGGATACACAGATGGAAAAGGGACAGGCAGGTGTGGTTGTGTGAGTGGGGTCAGGGTCAGAGGAGGGGGAGGTGGTAGACCAAGGGACCAGAAGGAAGAAGGAAGGTGGAAAAGAGTATGGAGGCGATTTTCATAAAAGATGAGGTATTGGTTGGTGAGAGAAACTGGTACTGTACTGTGATTGTGTGTATAAGGTATGCGAGTAGGAAGTGTAGGGTAAGAGTAGGGAGTGAGTGAGGGATAACTGCAGGGGTGAAAGGAGGGTGAGTGGTAAGAAGGTGGGTGGGGTAGAGTAGGGAAAGGAGAGTAGGAGTAGTGTGCAGAAGGGAGAGTAGCATTAGTGTGGATGAAGGTAGGGGTAGAATAGTGTTGCGAATGGGGGAAATGTAGGAGGGAGGGTAGGAAAAAGTAAGATCTGAGGGTGGAGATACGAGAATACGAGATACATCAGTTGGACAGAGAAGGAAGTAGCAGGAAGAGACAGAAGAGAACGTGGGTGGAGTCAGAGGTAGGAGAAGACCAGGGGAGAAGTAGAAAGACATAGGGAGAGGAATACCAAGGTGCGAAATGGAAAAGACGTTGTGGGGCTTGGGTGTCTAGCAGGCACTCCCCTGACCTAACTAACACGGGAAATAGAGTAGGTCACACCTAGGAAGACCCTGAGGGAGTCAAATAGATAAGGTTTATATAATCACATCGAGACAGGCAGAATCTAGACAGTAGGGGTTAATAATCAGTAGATTCTCACCTGGGAAGTAGGGACACCTGGGTTAGTGAGAGACTTGCTGTCTCTAGATGAGAGAGAGGGATAACCTTTAGAGTGTGTTACATAAAATCAATAAAAACCCTTGAACTGCCTTTTGAGACCATCTTTGACACTTCTTTAAAGTAGCACCACAGGACAAAAGTATGATGTATATTTCTACACCCTCTTGCTCCTGCAGGATTTGTGTGACTTACTCCCCTATGAATTGGTTGGTTTGAACTTTTTTTTAATTTAAAAACATGTTTATAGCTAGAGCTCATTGAATCCCAATTGGTTTAGGAGACAAGGGGTAGTTCATCATTACTCATTTTGGGAGAGTTTATGACTAACATTGAGGTCAGAGTTTGTTTTAGTTAGGAAGGTAGATGGAGGGATACAGATCTGTGGAGACAATTCACAGATGACAGACCATGCATGAACAGGACTAGTATAAACCATTCAATATGAAGCCACTTGGGTTCCACTTATTAATTGTCTAATGAGTTGGCTCACATCAGTGTTGTCGGTATATATATATATATATATATATATTAGGTTTATATTTTGTGTAAAAATACTGTTTTTCAGGGCAATGTAATAAAAGGTGTCTGTTTCACACATTACAAAGAACAGATTATATAAACTCTAGTACAACAAAATGCATTTCATTTCTGTTCACCTCAACGATGTACATACATATTGAATGAACAGATGTAGATTGATATTGCAATGAGTAAGCATTCATATTGGTATGTTGTTCAAAACTGTATTTGATTAATGTTCTGTTAAGCTTTTTCAGTATTTTATCTGGGCTTTTGTTCTTTACAGTGTAAAATCCTTCTGGCGGGGTGTCTTTGCAGCCTGCACCAGAAAACTACTACTAGCCCAATGAAGAGTGTGAGGCTGCATGATGCAAGATCTGGTCTTTGTTATTTGCAGGTTGACACAGACCCAGAGGCACATCTGCAAAGGCCAGGTAAAGAAGCACTGAAAACCACTTTGAAACTGTGAGTGAACTAAATAACTTTTTCCTGGGTAAAGACACCTCAGAGGTGTGTGGATTTTAGTATAAACTTACTGGATTCTTGGACTAAAGAGAATATGCGCCTCTGTCCTAAAACATGTCCTTTTACTTTGAGTTGCTTCTCCATGCTGACACGTTTTCCCAGATGTTCCCTTTTAGTGTTTTAGCTAACATCTCTTAGAACATGCAGGATTATTTCAAACAATCCCTAAGACCTGGTGACAACGGTTCAAGGAAGCTACCGGCCAGAAGAAAAGTGATCTCCAGAAGGAGAGTGATAGAGGGGAAGTCAAGCACAGCGGACTGGATGAAAGGAAATTACCCTGTGACCGCTTTCATTCAACCTAATCACCTCCTATAAATAGGGTGTCCTTGCATAGCCTTTGGAGACACCAGGTGTGTTGTTTACTGCAAAATGTCTGGTTTAGGTGAGAGTCAAACTAAGATGTGCTTCACCCTATTCCTGTGTCTTGATTTGTTATTTCTTTCACCCCTTTGAGATACAGCAGCGACCTCCAATTTGGAAAAAGGATACAATAAACAGGTTGTCCCCTGGCCATGAACGCCCTTGTAGAGGTGACATATCTTAGAGCACAGTTTTATTGGTGACAATGAAGCAACACTTACTTAATAGCAGTCACAAACACAGAAAAATAACAGAATTTAAAAAATGATGGTGCACTTACAAAAGAAGAAAAGAAGGGGTTATGAGAGTCTCCCTAGTGTAACAGAAATATTAAATAAAAATAAATGTACAAGGGTACCAATACAAAGAGCACTGATAAAAAGACTTGGAGCCTTTGTGTATGGGCGAAACAGATATAGTTCTAATTCTAATACAGTAAACACAAATCACTTGCCTGTGGAACTGGTGAGGATTTCATTTTTCATAGAGCCATGATGTTGTGTGGAATAATGATCTTCTTCTCGTTTAATTTTGCATGACACAACTGGTACAACATCTATGTCTCCTGTTATGAATTAAAATATAATTAAATATAAATACCTTATTGAAACTAACTGGTGATTTTGCTATTTTTTATATTGGGATATGTGTCTCTCAGACTGTTTCCCAAAGATATGATTGACTTTTATCTAGTGTTTTACTTTTTAAATAAGCATTTATTAACTGAGACAACACAGTGCACATTGAATAACTGCAGGTATAAGTTGTATTACAATAGATGTGAGTGAAAGCAGTAACAGTATTATTTAAGTAATATCTCACAAGGATATTCCAAACATACACTGTGGCCATACTCAATGCGACACAGCACATCCCTTGCAGCCCAACTGGTTGAATGAATGCAACCCCAAAAGGGAGAAGAGCTAGAATCACTATAGTTCATCTATAAGAATTTGGGAACTACACAAATCAGCAGGACACTTACAAGGCACTGACAATAACCAGCATATGTCCAGTTTGTAAACAAACTTCTGCACACACCCTTCAAATCCACCACGGACCAGTGCAAACACATACCCTGTTTTCATTACTCCATCCACATTCCTGGCTTGAAATGTAGGGCTTCACTGGCCATAATTACCTACGTTCTTATTTAGTTTCTCATGGGAGTTTTTCTCAGTAACGTGTAAGGAATTTTTGTGTGTCCGTAATACTGGAGAAAACCACTACAAACAAACATCTGAGATATTTGGGCAGTCTGGGTGTGGATGTGGCTTTACTTCAAGAAACTCATTTGACACAGGTTGAATCCAATAAACTTAGCAGAGGCTGGGTGGGTGAAGAGTTTATTTCTGTGTTTAACTCTCAATCTAGAGGGGTGACCATATTACTGCGCAATATCCTTGACACAGTGATAAGGAAGGGAGAGTGGTCTCATTACATCTTACAATACAGGAATCAGAGTTGTTAGCATGCAATGTTTATGGTCCCTCTGTCAATGCTTTTTATTTTATTTTTACAATTTGTCCAAACAACTAGGACCTCTACCTACAGACAATATGATACTTGAAGTGGATTTTAATGAGGTGATCCACTGTTAGACAGGAGTAGGATGTGTCCCAGGCATCTGGGGGATAGTCAGGGCAGTAGAGAGCTTCAAAACCTTATGCAGGAGTTCAATCGGATCGATATTCGGAGATTAGAGAACCCCACATAAAGGGATCATACTTTTTTCTCTGGGGCTCATGATCCATATTCAAGAGTAGATATGATGTGTTTTTCTAGGGGTGCCACTCGAGGATGCTTGCATAATGAAATTGGAAATATCCATATCTTTGATCAGACGCCTGTCTCCTTATCAGTGACATTAGTCTTTGCACTGAAAAAATCAGACACTTGGAAACTCAATACTTTGCTGCTGGATAATTACATAATCAGGGAGTACTGGGTCCTCGAGGCGAAGTTGTTCATGGAAATGAACAGAGATGGAATTACAGACAATCGAATGATATAGGAAGCCTTTAAATAAAAAATGCAAGGCCTGGATCGGCCACCAGGGGGCGCACAGATGGTGTCCTCCTCCGTGTGAGCTCCGTCCCCGTAGGTCTGCGAGGTGACCTGAGCCCCCACCCCGCGACCCTCCCACGGTGAAAACAGCAGAGAATCGTGCATCGGAATACACCTGCACCATACTGGAGAAAAAACGATCGAAATCGGACCCGTGAAGCCCAAGTAAACTTCGAGTGAAGTTCTTCAGCGAAGACGGCACGAAATCGAAAGAAAACTGGCCGGACCAGCGAGCGGGCCCAGCGGGAGAGCGACGCGCAACCCGTGAGGCGCTGACCAGCGAGCCTCCCCTCGCCCCTCAGAGCTACCCCCCTCAGGTGCCCCCGAACGATCCACGGCGTGGACCCCCCAGTCACGCCCCCCGGCCCGCGGGTCATCGGAAAATAAGGAAGGCCCCGCGAGAGGTAAGCTGCGCCTTCCACTATAAGCACCCCACACTGTCCGCTGCGACCGCGGTACACCCGAACACCGCGGCCTACGTGCAGGGGCTAACTGGGAGGCGCGCTCTAGGGCTACCATAACTTCTTTGAACACCTACAACGCACGTTACCACATACAAAATGGAGAAGCACGGGGCGAGGTGAATCACAACAACGTACAGTCTTCTACCGGCCCCCCCTCCTTATGGACACATAGCCTACCGGCCCCGCAGATCATCTGGTCCTCCTAATGCATAGGGCAAGGATCCTTCGGACTGAGGGTAGGACCCCCGAAACAGGGGCGTGTGCCTCCTCGGATCCCTGGTATTGATTGGAATTGAGACCAAGGAGACACCTTCCAACCTTGCCCATACGCCAGGGACCCTGCATATTACGAAGGTTATCTGCTGGAGTGTGCCGCCAACTTGTCCCTCCTGCAGGGCGAGCACATCACCGCTAACAGACGACTAAGAACCGTGTGGGGTCGCAGCGCAGTCTGAGGGGTAAGCCCTCACGTCCTACCCTCGCCTGTCCGAACCCGAGACTTTGAGGTGAGGCACCCAAGTATATGCAGGCCAAAATAAAACTGGCTAGTTACGCTTACGCTCCCTCCACCCACACACTCATCACCCCCAAGATGGCGACCGAACCCGCGGCATACGGAGAGAGCAGCCACGAAAGGTGATATAGCGGCCCTCCTGACGGAGATAAAGAATATGGGGGCCAACATAGGCGGCAAGATTGACAAAATCACCCAACGCATAGATAAGATTGGGGACAGGTTGGAGGGGGTAGAAAACAATCAAGACTCCATAGATACTTTGGAAAAACAACTCGAACACAGGATCACGGATCTCGAACAGCGGGAAAAGGAATACAGACTTAAGATGGATGATCTGGAAAATCGGGACAGGCGGAACAATTTACGTTTTTTTTGGATCCCTGAACAGGATGTGGAGACGGAGGAGAGCCTGAAAGCAACACTTCATGATATCATCAAAATCTTGGCGGCAGATGATGAGATTGAAGAACCAAGAACAGAACGGATCCACAGAGCGGGTGGCCCACCTGGAGGCCCGAGATCGGTCCGCGCCCGCTTCCACAGATACCAGGACAAAGCAAAGATTCTCGAGAAGGCAAGGCGTGGAGGCTTGATCACTCTCAACGGTGCCCAGGTCACCATATATCAAGACCTATCTGTAACGCTCACCTGATTCCCGCAGAGGCGCCGGTCTTGACTGGGTGAATGCCGTATCTTCAAAGGTGATGTGTAACACACGGTTGGCTCTTTGGGCTGGACCTCTGTGCACTGTATGTCTGACTCGAAGAGTAAGATGCCTGCAGATAGAAAATATGGGATTAATGAACTGGGGTTATTGGGTGCCTCTCTCCTCTTCCCTTTCTCTTCTCCTGTAGAACCCCAAAGGTTAACGCCCTCACCTTAGGTAAGTGAACGCCGAGCTCTCCATCTGCCTCGGGGCAGGGTGCCGTAACCAGTTTCTTCACTGGATAAGGGTGCAGGCCTCTTGACCTCAGAGGACTGCTGTCCGTCGTTAACTGCACGAACGGTAAGTTCTGGGCACTTCAAATGTCTTAAAAGTCTTTTGTAATGCTATCTCTTGTTTTGCAGGGTTCCGGCGATGGCGGATGGCGGGCTGATGAGAGTTGAGGATCGAACCCGCGTGAGGAATAGAAGCGCCTGGAAGCACGTAAGTAAGCGCTTGTAGCCTGCTTCACGATGCGCACTAACTGTCCCTTTTATCTTGCAGGTACAAGTTCGGAGCTTTAGAGAAGCTGAAGGGTGCTGGAATACCCACTGGATTTGGCGTGGGAAGGAGTAATGGCACGTGAGTAATAAAGTTGCCCAATGTCTTTAAACGCACCTTCTTTTGTCTTTCAGATGCGGGATGCAGCGCCGAAGGCCTCCGGAGCGTGCGAAGAGCTGGTAAGCTTTTGTCTTTCAGATGCCGGAATGCAGTGTGAAGACCTCCGGAGCATGCGAAGAGTAGGTAAGCCTTTGTCTTTCAGATGCCGGAATGCAGCGCGAGGCGTTGGTGACAGCCGATGGACCAGGTAAGAGATGCGCTGCCACTGAAGACCGTAGTGCTAACCTGTTATTTCTTTGTCTTTACAGGTGCTGCTGAAGACTGGATTCCAGGATGGTAAGCCTTTGTTCCCTTGGGCCCAGGATCAGAAGCAGAAGACACGATGAGCGTTCTGCTGCAGAGAATGCAGAATAACGCAAAGCAAGATTCATCCATCGGGTGTGGTTTAAATAGCCTCCTGTAGTGCTTAGGTGTCTCCTTCCACAGCCACGCCTAGGTAAGAAAAGAGTTCCTGCTTTCCAGAAGAGTTCCAGTGTTCTGAACCTAGGGAGTGGCTCCTGCCCCACCCAACAGGAAAAGTAGTCCCAAACAGAAGAGGATCAGGGGTTCAACTGGCAGGTAAGTAAGCAGCATGGTCTGCTGCAGGTAAGTCCACCCAAGCATTATGAGCCCGGCGCTTCCAGCGCTGGGACTGGGCATCTTTATGAGCCTGGTGCCACTGGCGCCAGGACAGGGTCCAAAAGGTCCCAATTGGGACTGGCTGGCACTCGGAACCGGGGTTATGGGTCTGCTTCCAAGGGAGTCGGGCAAGTCCTGATCTTTTGGAAGCAGAGATCATGACAGCACCCCCCCTCAAGGCCCCTCCCAAACCGGGCTTCTCCAGGGATATGGGCTTGTTAGGAAATGTTTGATGAAATCTTTTGATTAGACGAGGCGCGTGGACATATTCTGCAGGTTCCCAGGATCTTTCTTGGGGACCGTAGCCTTTCCAGTCAATCAGGTAAAATAGTTTAGATTTGGAGATCTTGGAATCCAGGATGCTTTTGACTTCAAACTCGAGTTCTCCATCAACTAGAATAGGTTTTGGAGATGTAGTTAGTCGGGTTTGAGGTTGCACAGGTTTTAATAGAGAGACGTGGAAGACCGGATGTATCTTCATGTGAGGGGGCAAGTCCAACTTGACCGCTACTGGATTTACTATGGTAGTGATGGAATAGGGACCAAGGTATCTTGGGTTGAATATGCGTGGTCCTTTTAGAGGTAGATATTTGGTGGATAACCAGACTTGAGCTCCTACTTGATATTGGGGGGCTTCCTTCCGATGTTGGTCTGCTCCTTTCTTGTATTGTTCTTTAGCCCTTTGAAGGTGAGAAACGGCTTCCTTAAAGGCTTGGGTGATTGTAGAATGCAGGTGGTCTACTGCTGGTGTTCCAAGATCTTGGAGTGGATCCAACTCCGAGGTTCGAGGGTGACTACCGTATAAAAGAAAAAACGGGGTCTTCCCAGTTCCCGAGTGGACAGAGTTATTGTAGGCATATTCGGCTATCCAAAGGATATCTTTCCAAGTTTTTTCAGTTTGTTGTAGCATGCACCGCAAATACTGTTCCAGAGTTTGATTGGTCCTCTCGGTTTGTCCGTCGGTTTGAGGGTGGTGGCTGGTCGAAAGTCTCACATCAATTTGAGCCGACCGACAGCAACTTCGCCAAAAATGAGAAATAAATTGACTACCTCGATCCGAAATTAGAACTGAAGGAAAACCGTGCAGTCGGACGATGTTTTCGAGAAATTCTCGGGCCAGAGTTGCTGCTGTTGGTAAGCCTTTGAGTGGAATGAAATGCGCCATCTTGGAGAATAGGTCCACGATTACTAGGATCGTATTGTATCCGGAGCATGGAGGTAGATCGGTGATGAAGTCCATAGAAAGCGTATGCCAAGGGCGAGGCGGGATGTCAATAGGGCGTAAGAGGCCGGCTGGTTTTTCCTTTTGACTCTTGTTTTGGGCGCATACTCCACAGGACATTTTAAGTCTCTGATATCTTTTTTCCAAGACGGCCACCAGAAGTAGCGCTTGATCTTTTCCGAGGTCTTGGTCATACCGGGATGTCCTTCCATTAAAGAATCGTGATAACAAGAGATTACCTTTTTCTGTAAATCTGTGCTGGGCAGGTATAACCGTTCTTGGAAATATAATAGGTTGTCCTTCACGTAAAGTCCTTTCCCTGCAGATGCCAATTCTGTATGTCTGCTGGAGTTACCAGTAGCCTGGCTTTATCCTTAACTTCCTCTATGGATTGTGTGGCGATTACACCTAGAATTCTTTGTTCGGGAATGATAGGTACAGGTTTAGGATTGATCAAATGTTCTTCCACTCCCATCCGAGAAAGGGCATCAGCTTTACCGTTTTTTGTACCAGGTCGATAGGTAATTATGAAGTCAAACTCGGCAAAGAATAGTGCCCAACGGAGTTGCCTAGAGGATTGAGCTTTTGCGGTTTTCAAATATTGCAGGTTTCGGTGATCTGTAATCACAGTAACGGTGTGTCGGGCCCCCAGAAGATAATGCCTCCAAGCCTTAAAGGCGGACTTGATAGCTAGAAGTTCCTTATCAGTAATAGTGTAATTGATTTCAGGAGGCGAGAATTTGCGGGACCAAAATGCCACGGGATGCAACTGATTGGTTACTGGGTCCTTTTGTGATAGAACTGCCCCCATGGCAAGGCTCGAAGCACCAGTTTCAACGATGTAGGGGAGTTCTGGGCGAGGATGTTTTAAGATCGGTGCAGAGATAAATCTAGTCTTCAAATTCTGGAAAGCTTGTTCCGCCTCGGTAGACCATTCAAAACGTTTGTTTTTCTTTAACAAGGCGGTGATGGGCTGGACTATTCGAGAGAATTCGGGGATAAACCTGCGGTAAAAGTTAGCGAAGCCTAACATGCTTTGAACACCTTTTACGGAGGATGGCGGTGGCTATTTGAGAATTGCATCGACCTTCTTTGAATCCATACGCACTCCGCTAGGTGATAATATGAATCCCAAGAATTCAACTTCAGTCACGTTGAAAACACATTTTTCCAACTTAGCGAAAAGTTTGTGTTGACGCAATCTCTCGAGGACCATTTTCACGTGTTTCCGATGTTCAATTTCCGATGCAGAATAAACGAGGATGTCGTCAATGTAAACAACAACACACACATCTATGAGCTCTCTGAGGACATCGTTCATAAAATATTGAAAGGCGGCCGGGGCATTGCAAAGTCCGAAGGGCATGACCTGATATTCAAATAGCCCATACTTGGTGCGGAAGGCCGTCTTCCATTCATCGCCCTCTTTTACTCGTACCAAGTGGTAGGCTCCTCTAAGATCCAGCTTTGTATATATGCATGCTTTTCTGACTTGGTCCAGGAGTTCAGGGATCAAAGGTAACGGATATCTATTCTTAACGGTGATCTGGTTCAGGGCGCGATAATCTATACAAGTTCTAAGGTCCCCTTCTTTTTTTGGAACGAAGAACAAAGCTGAGGAAGCAGGGGACTTGGAAGGACGAATAAACCCATTCGCTAGGTATTGATCCAGGTATTGTCGGAGGTGAAGATTCTCAGGCTCGGTGAGGGCATAAATTCTACTACAAGGAGGAGTAGATCCAGGTATCAGGTCTATCTGGCAGTCATAAGACCTATGAGGAGGTAGAGAGTTAGCCTGATCCTTCCGGAAAACATCTTGGAATTCTAGGTATTCAGGAGGTAACTGGGGAGCCTCCGAGGAAATTGCTGCCAGTGCAACACCAGGTCGAGGGTGACAAGTAGAGACACATTCTGGAAACTGAACCGTTCTTGCTCGCCAATCGATCTAAGGATTGTGCTTCTCTAACCAAGGAATTCCTAGAATAATCTGGAACTGAGGGGCCTTGATCACATCGATCCGGATGTTCAGGGCTAATGAGGACCATAGGTATCACGAAATGCGAGGACACAGAACTGGTTTTAACGCTCGGCAAGAGGACCTCTATTCTTGGTGGGCGAGGTCGTTTCCCTGCTCAGAGTTTGTGACCCTGGTAACTGCAGCTCCTACTGCCTTCTTGGCTGGTTTCACCGGACAATCTCGAAGAAAGTGCCCCGAGTTTCCGCAATAGAGGCATAATTGCAGCTGTTTTCTCCTTTCCCGCTCCTTTTGTGTTAGTGGTCCTTTCAGGCCCCCTATTTGCATGGGTTCCCCGGAGTCTACTCCTTTGGTAGAAGTTGGTGGTTTCGAAAAAACTCGAGCATCAAACTTGGAACGATCGGCCTTCCTGTTCTGCAGTCTGTGGTCAATTTGAACGACTAAGTCAATATAGTCCGAACAGTCTTGCGGGGGATTTACTACTTGGGCTAACACATCTTTGAGCTCTCCACGTAGACCTCTATAAAACAGCATAATCCTTTTGTCCTCAGGCCATCGAGTTTCCACTATCAGTCTGTTGAAAGACGCAATATAAGCCAAAAGGTCTTGATTACCCTGTCGCAATGAAAGAAGCTCATTGTCCAAGGCCTGCCCCTGTGAATGTCTTGCAAACAGTTTTTCCATACTGAGCTGAAAAGCTTGAAAATCATGGAGAACCGGATCATCTTGATTAACTAGAGGGATCGACCAGTCTGCCGCATTGCCACTAAGGTACGAAAGCACGAAAGCTACCTTAGCTTGATCAGTTGGAAAGGCTGCTGGCCGGCATAAGAAGTGCAACCGGCACTGATTAATAAATACTGCAAACCTCTTTGGGTCACCAGAAAATCGTTCGGGCGGAGCCAGAGGTACATTCCCAGGTAGGTTGATCTGCACTGGGTTCGTAGAGGATGTTGAAGGAAGATTTGCCCCTGATGGGGGTAACGGAGTTTGTCCGGCTTGTGACTGTAGCAATTGTCTAGCGAGATCGTCTGTTCGCTCCTTGGAAATAATCAGTTCCCTTCTTAGAGCATTCGTTTCCTGACGGGATGCATGCACTTCTGCTCTTAGTTCCCCAAGTAACTGGGCTAGCTGGTCGGTATCCGAGGTTTCCATAGCGCCTGGGTGGGAGTTTTGCGGTAGGCTTTGCGTTCTGTAACGCTCACCTGATTCCCGCAGAGGCGCCGGTCTTGACTGGGTGAATGCCGTATCTTCAAAGGTGATGTGTAACACACGGTTGGCTCTTTGGGCTGGACCTCTGTGCACTGTATGTCTGACTCGAAGAGTAAGATGCCTGCAGATAGAAAATATGGGATTAATGAACTGGGGTTATTGGGTGCCTCTCTCCTCTTCCCTTTCTCTTCTCCTGTAGAACCCCAAAGGTTAACGCCCTCACCTTAGGTAAGTGAACGCCGAGCTCTCCATCTGCCTCGGGGCAGGGTGCCGTAACCAGTTTCTTCATTGGATAAGGGTGCAGGCCTCTTGACCTCAGAGGACTGCTGTCCGTCGTTAACTGCACGAACGGTAAGTTCTGGGCACTTCAAATGTCTTAAAAGTCTTTTGTAATGCTATCTCTTGTTTTGCAGGGTTCCGGCGATGGCGGATGGCGGGCTGATGAGAGTTGAGGATCGAACCCGCGTGAGGAATAGAAGCGCCTGGAAGCACGTAAGTAAGCGCTTGTAGCCTGCTTCACGATGCGCACTAACTGTCCCTTTTATCTTGCAGGTACAAGTTCGGAGCTTTAGAGAAGCTGAAGGGTGCTGGAATACCCACTGGATTCGGCGTGGGAAGGAGTAATGGCACGTGAGTAATAAAGTTGCCCAATGTCTTTAAACGCACCTTCTTTTGTCTTTCAGATGCGGGATGCAGCGCCGAAGGCCTCCGGAGCGTGCGAAGAGCTGGTAAGCTTTTGTCTTTCAGATGCCGGAATGCAGTGTGAAGACCTCCGGAGCATGCGAAGAGTAGGTAAGCCTTTGTCTTTCAGATGCCGGAATGCAGCGCGAGGCGTTGGTGACAGCCGATGGACCAGGTAAGAGATGCGCTGCCACTGAAGACCGTAGTGCTAACCTGTTCTTTCTTTGTCTTTACAGGTGCTGCTGAAGACTGGATTCCAGGATGGTAAGCCTTTGTTCCCTTGGGCCCAGGATCAGAAGCATAAGACACGATGAGCGTTCTGCTGCAGAGAATGCAGAATAACGCAAAGCAAGATTCATCCATCGGGTGTGGTTTAAATAGCCTCCTGTAGTGCTCAGGTGTCTCCTTCCACAGCCACGCCTAGGTAAGAAAAGAGTTCCTGCTTTCCAGAAGAGTTCCAGTGTTCTGAACCTAGGGAGTGGCTCCTGCCCCACCCAACAGGAAAAGTAGTCCCAAACAGAAGAGGATCAGGGGTTCAACTGGCAGGTAAGTAAGCAGCATGGTCTGCTGCAGGTAAGTCCACCCAAGCATTATGAGCCCGGCGCTTCCATCGCTGGGACTGGGCATCTTTATGAGCCTGGTGCCACTGGCGCCAGGACAGGGTCCAAAAGGTCCCAATTGGGACTGGCTGGCAATCGGAACCGGGGTTATGGGTCTGCTTCCAAGGGAGTCGGGCAAGTCCTGATCTTTTGGAAGCAGAGATCATGACACTATCTGCCATGACATTGGCGCTGAGAAGGATGAGTGGCTCCCTGACAAAATGCTTGAAGGAGTGGAATACCCGATATCGGTGGGGATACCCCTTCTCGCTCTCTCTTTTGACATGATGGCACGAGAATCAAACTACAATCGGAGAGGGAAATAAAGGCCTGCATCTCCGATCTTGTCGATCCCCGTGAACGAAGGGGGGATGAAAACACTCCAAGAAACGAAGGGCGAGATTGGAAACTCCAGGGACCTAAGAGGCAGAGAGTCAAAGGGTCAAGAAAGTTTCGGAGAGGTAACTACACCCCGGAGGGGGACAAGTGAACTAGATCAGCGGCAGCTACTTTGACACTATGAGTATGTTTGAGATAAGGGCCGCTTTCGGCCCAACACTAAAGTTATTTTCGATGGTTGTAAATTGGGGTGAAAGGGGGGTTGGGAGGGGGGACTCGGATTTATGTGGTGTTTATTGTTAATTAAAGGACCGCGCAACGATGGTCCCTATTGGTGGTTCGCTGCTAGTTCAGTGAATCTAACTGGACCTGCTCGGACGCCGACGTATGCGGGGGGTGCGTGGGAGGGATCTACAAGACAAGGGGGAGGGTACAACTATTACAGAACTTTTACTCGCTGTTGGGATGGGAAAGACACTAAGATTGGTTGAGGGTACGGAACACAAGATATGGCAAGCCATTGTTGTGAATATCGCATTGTCATATACTGATGGCCACTTCTGATGCAAGCATACGAGGCCCCTTGAAAGTCGGGGCGCTTAATGTCAAAGGCCTTAACTCACCTACTAAGAGGTTGTTAGTCCTACGGGAATTCCGAAGGGCTGACATTGATATCCTACTCTTACAAGAAACAAAGTATATGAAGGGGGAGGAGAGGTCTATTCTGGGGAAACGTTTCGGCATGGAGTTTTGGGGCTTTGGAGCATTGCGAAGAGGGGGAGTGGGAATCCTTATCAGAAAAGGACTTGATCTCCTTGTCTCCAAAACCTGGTCAGATGCGGAAGGGCGAGCTTTGCTAGTTGTGGGGACTATTGGGAGGGTGGATGTAACGATTGCCACAATCTACTCTCCCAATGTAGGACAGCTCCGATTTCTCTCTAAAACTGTCCCCAAAATAATGTTGGAAGCCACCGGCCATATTACACTAGGCGGAGACTTCAACCTATGGGCAGATCACGACTTAGACCGGAAAGCAGGACGTCCAGATGTCGATGTTTCTGTGAGAGGAGAATGCAGTGATTTTGCAAATATGATGGAGGTCTATGCGCTCGTAGACGCATGGAGTATGATGCATCCTGATGAAAGAGGGTATACATTTTATACACCTCCACACAGTACTTTCACCCGAATAGATTACATCTACCTTTCACGAGAACTGAACAACACCACCTCACACCCAGGGATTACCCCAATAACGTGGTCCGACCACAACATGGTCACAGTTGATATACAGTGGGAACATCTACCAGTTAAGGGCGGGAAGTGGCGATGTAATTAGGCCCTATGGAAAGACCCCGACTTCAAAGAGGAACTCGAAACAGAGATCAAAGAATACTTTAAAGCCAACGATACCGGGGAGGTATCTAAACAGAGTGTGTGGGGGGCGGCCAAGGCAACCTGGAGAGGGATCCTCATACGGGAGGGGGCTCGGGAGAAAAGGGAAAGAACCCTTATTGAGAATAAGCTCCGGAGTGAAATATGTCATCTTGATAGAGAAGCTAGAGTGGGGGACACCACGGACCCTGATAAGATCCAAGAGGCCAGGAAAAAACGGGAAGAACTCTGCCACCTAGAACATGGTCAGATAGCAAGTAGGCTACACCTACTGAAGCAGAACTTTTATGAAAAGGAGATAAGGCTGATGCGCTGCTAGCGGCTAGACTCAGGATGCAACGGGCAGAACTTAGGGTGAAAGAGATTACAGACCCAACCCCTGACCAGGCACAACCTATGCCCCCCATCCCAGAATTGTTCGCAAATTTCTACGAGTCCCTATACACTTCAGAAGTAGACCCACACTCACAAGAGATAGACAACTACCTCGCTAGCATTGCTCTTCTGAAAGTTGCAAGCGCTGACTCGGCCCATCTTGAATCCCCCATAACTGAAGACGAATTACACGAGGCGATCAAACGACTTACACTGGGCAAATCCCCTCGCGAAGATGGATTCACTGCCGGCTTCTATAAAACCTTTTGCACCCTCCTGGCTCCATTCCTGACCACCCTATTTAATGAAATCCTTGACCCAGGGATTGTCCCTGACTCATTCGCCAGAGCACTCATATCAGTCATTCCCAAGGAAGGCAGAGACCCCAAATGTTGCGGATCATACCGCCCCATATCCTTGCTCAACCTTGATGCCAAACTTTACACAAGAGTCCTGGCAGCCAGGCTAGAGGTCCACATGCCCCATCTCGTCCATCCCGACCAGGTAGGGTTCATAATTGGATGACAGGGTGCAGACACCATGAGAAAGACTCTCCATTTGGTTGAAGCCTCCCAAACTATGTGGAACGATCCCGCCTTACTCTCCATTGATGCTGAAAAAGCCTTCGAGTGATTGAGTCCTCCATGCTGTGGGAGTAGGGCCGAAATTTAGAAGGGGGATAAAAGCAGTCTACACCGCTCCAAAAGCCTCAGTGTCTGTCAATGGGGAATACTCGAGATGGTTCGATCTGAAACGTGGTACCCGGCAGGGATGCCCCCTATCGGCCATCCTCTTCGTCCTCTCCGTAGAACCCCTGGCCCAAAAAATGCGACAGGATACTCAAGTAACAGGCATGCGTCTAGGGGATGAGGAATACAAAGTAGCGCTATATGCCGATGACCTACTCCTTCATGTGAACAACCCCACTACATCCATTCCCAGGGCTTTGTACCTCTTAGACGAATACGGCCAAGTATCCGGGTTCAAGGTTAACAAATCTAAGTCCATCCTTTTCCCCTTAAAAGGATCCATGGATACAAACACGGAAAGATACCAGTCACTGGGCCTTATGATTGAACACGAAAAAATGAAGTACTTAGGCATACATGTCACAAGATCACTAAAAGATTTATATGAAGCCAATTTCCCTGCGCTCCTCCAAAAATTTCATGCAGACCTTGCCCGATGGGATAACCCTACCATATCCTGGTTGGGGCGTTTAAATGCGATAAAAATGACCTGTCTCCCGAGATTTCTATACCCCTTTCAAATGCTCCCCATTCAGATGCCACGTCAATTCTTTGCAGAAGTCAAGAAGGCGATATTAAAATTCCTATGGCAAGGGAAAAAGCCCAGAATTGCGTACTCCAATTTGACATTACCAAAAGACAAGGGTGGAGTGGGTCTCCCAGACATCCAAAAATATTACGAGGCAGCCCAATTACGTATTCTTATTCCCCATCTTCGTAACCAAAAAACACCCCAGTGGATTGCTATGGACAATCACTACCTGTCCCCGGCAACAATCTCTGAATGGCTATGGGCCCCTAGGAAGAGGGTACTGAAAAGATCTAAGACACACCCGATGTTTGTAACTATATGGGATATATGGCGAGAGAGTAGGGATATAGAAAAGATTACCACATGGCCATCACCATTAAGTCACCTCTGGTCACCGGGCATGAATGACCAGATCCCCAATGTGGAAAGGTTTCAAGCTTGGTATGAGGCAGGCCTGGAGAGGGTGGGAGAACTCCTAAAGAAGGACTCCTTCATTGCACTCCCTGAACTAGAGGGGGCACTCGGAATAGGCACACTGTCTGCATTCCACTTTCTGCAGATCAAGGGTGTGTTGTCAAAACCAGAATGGAGGGAAAAGCTAAGCAGGGAACTTACCCTGTTTGAAACCATACTCGACTCCAGGACGGAAACAAAAGGGTTAAAATCTGCCTTGTATAAAACACTAATGGAAGCGGGAAAGGGCTCAACGGAACCGCTTAGGTTAAAATGGGAAAGGGACATGGGCAAAGACATCGACCCAGAGATATGGGATAAGATATGTAGGACAGCACCCAAGGCCTCAATATCATGCCAATATAAGTTGCACTCGATTAAATTATTGAATAGGTGGCAATATGACCCGAGTATATGACCAGAGTCCAACTGGTGTGGGACTTTACAAGACTTATCTCTTGGTAGTAGGTAACCCACCTTTTAGTATAGACCTGTACTACACAAGTTGGTAAAGTGAGTGAGCAGCCAGGCTTATCTTAAGAGGGGTAATGTGAGCTGTAAAGCTGGACAATGAAATCAGTAAATACAGGTATCCAAGTAAACACTTACACACTTAGAGTTATAGGGCCTCATTACACGTTATGCGGTAAACCATGGTGCTACTAGCACCATGGTTGCCGCCGGTACCATACCGGTACCACCATGGAGAAAAGGGGAATTACCACCCCATTCCAAGGTTGGCGGGGCAGTAATTCCCCCTTTCTCCATGGCCCTTCCCCATTCCCATTTTTGCCCCATAGGGCTCAATGGGAATGGGGAAGGAGCTTATTACAGTACCGCAAATTGCGGTACCGTAATTAGCACCAAGGTCCCTTTGCGGGTCTCAACTTTAACGGCTGGTCTACACCAGCCGTTAAGGTCGGGTCCGGCAAAGGGACCTTGTAGTAATGACATGAGAATGCATTACTTACCGTAAAAGCATTTCTGATGGTTGTATCTGCTTAGATTCACATGCTGTGCATAGGTCCGACATCCAGTGGTCACTGCGGAGTATTGCATCTTGTTTTTCGTAGTCGAAAAGGGGACGTCGACCAGGCGTGTCTGAAACACTATCCCTATAGTGACGTGCGTTGTACCCACAATCCCTCACGCGTCGAGGTCCCTCTGTTTGTATTTTTTCTGCCCTGAGGGAGCCTTCTAGACGTGAGTGAGTACAGAAAGAGAGAGAGATATATAAAGGAAGTCTATGTTCCTTCCATCCGAGCGGGGAGGAAGGGTGGGCGCATGTGAATCTAAGCAGATACAACCATCAGAAATGCTTTTACGGTAAGTAATGCATTCTCTTCTGATGTTTGTTAATCTGCTTAGAATCACATGCTGTGCATAGACTAGCGAGCAGTACCCGGAGTTGGCGGTGGGTTATGAGAAGGAACAGTAGAGAAAAGGTGTCGTAATACTGCCTGTCCCACCTGGGAGTCAGATCTAGAGTGTGTATCTAGACAGTAGTGTTTTGTAAAGGTGTGCACAGAACTCCAGGTAGCCGCTTTGCAGATGGACTCAAGGGGAACATTTGCAATGAATGCTATGGATGCCCCCGTGCCTCGAGTAGAGTGTGCTCTTGGCTTAAAGGGTAGTTCTCTCTTAGCAAGAGTATAGCAGAGAGTGATGCATTGAACAATCCATCTAGAAATAGTGGATTTTGAAACCGCATCTCCTTCTCTTCCTGCTGCCACCGAGACGAAGAACTGATTAGTCTTCCTCAATGGTCTGGTTCTTTCCATGTAGAACATGACCGCCCTGCGTACATCAAGTGTGTGCAGAGTCCTTTCTCCCAAATTGGAAGGATTTTGAAAGAACGTTGGTAGTTCTATAGACTGGTTTACGTGGAATTTAGAAATAAATTTCGGAGCAAACCTAGGGTGAGTGCGTAGAACCACTTTATCTTTGTGAACTGTAACAAAGGGGTCTAGAATAGAAAGAGCCTGAAGTTCACTTACTCTCCTGATGGAGGTGATAGCTATTAAAAAAGCAGTCTTAAGAGTAAGATGTTTAAGGGATGCTTTGTGCATGGGTTCGAATGGAGAGCCCATGAGTCTGGTAAGTACCACATTAAGGTCCCATCCGGGAGCAGGGTCAGCTATCGGGGGGTGTATTCTTTTTACTCCCTCCATGAATGCCTTTATAACTGGGATCCTCCACCACGACACTTTGAGTTGGGAGGTGGTGTATGCAGAAAGTGCCGCTAGGTGGACTTTAATGGAGTTAAACACTAGGCCTGAATCCAAGAGATGGGTCAGGTATAGTACCACATGTGTGGGAGAGCAGTCAATAGGGTTGATGCTTTTACTCCTGCACCAGATGACAAATCTCTTCCACTTGCTAGAATAGCAGTGGCGAGTGTTCGGTTTTCTGGCTTCCCTGAGGATGTCCATGCATCTTTGCGGGAGTTGTAGATGTCCGAACTCTATGACCTCAGGAGCCAAGCTGCTAAATTCATGTTCTGGGGGCATGGGTGCAGAGTCCTGCCCTTGTTCTGAGATAGCATGTTGTACGGGCAGGGGAGTTTTACTGGGGGAGATAGAGACATCTCCATCAAGTGAGCGAACCATGGCTGTCGGGCCCACATTGGGGCCACCAGTATCATGGTCACTTGTTCCTGGTGCATCTTGTGCACCACCTTGTTGAGAAGGGGAGTCGGGGGAAAAGCGTAAACAAATTTCCCTGACCATTGCATCGATAGACCGTTCCCCTTGGATTGGTTCTGGGGGTACCTGGAGGCGTAACTTAGGCATTGAGAGTTCTCCAGGGTTGCGAACAGGTCTATTTCTGGGAATCCCCATTGTGTGAAGACGTCGAAGACGATGTCTTCGTGCAGACGCCATTCGTACTCTTCAGGCAGGGGGAAATCTCTGCTGAGTCTGTCTGCCAGCAGATTGAGTTCCCCGGGTACATGTAGTGATAGTAGGAACATGTCCTGTTTGAGAGCCCACTTCCATATATTCTGGTGCCCCCCTGCTTGTTGATGTAGTACATGGCTGTAGTGCTGTCCGTAAGGACCATTACTGTCTTGCCTTGTAGGTGTTCTTGGAAGGCTTTTAGCGCCTTGAATACCGCTAGTAGCTCCAGTAGATTGATGTGTTTGGATGCTACGCTCGGAGTCCACACTCCGTGAGCAGTCTGATGGGATAGGTGAGCACCCCATCCTGTGAGGGATGCGTCTGTGGTTAGAGTGGCTTCCGCCGCGGGTGTGGCAAAGGGTTTTCCTTTTTCCATGTTCCCCTTTGTCCACCACTGTAGCGAGAGAACCAAGGCCTGCGAGACCACCACTAGATCGTCCCATTGTCCACTGGCCTGACACCACTGGCTGTTGAGCCACTTTTGCATTGGGCGCATGCGCAGGCGCGCGTGAGGTACCAAATAAATACACGACGCCATCATTCCTAGCAAGCGCATTGCTTTGCGTACCGTCACCTCTCGGCCGGTCACATATTGGGGGATCTGAAACAGCATGTTTTGGACCCTCTCTTTGGAGGGGAAGACGAGGCCGTCCCTTGTTTGAATTAGAGCCCCTAGAAATTGTTTGATTTGACTGGGGTCTAGACTGGACTTCTTTTCGTTGATGGAGAAGCCCAGTTGGAACAAAAGGTCTACCGTCTTTTGGGTATTGGAGAAACATGTTTCGTAGGAGTCCCCTGTTATGAGCCAGTCGTCGAGGTAAGGGTAAACTGGGATGGACAACCTGCGCAGGTGGGCCGCAGCCACTGCCAGTACCTTTGTGAATACCCTTGGTGCTGAAGCTATACCGAAGGGTAGCACCTTGAACTGGTAGTGTTTGCCCTCTATCATGAACCTTAGGTATTTTCTGTGCGCTGGCAACATTGAAATATGAAAGTATGCATCTTTCATGTCCAATGTTGTCATGTAATCTCCCTGTGAAAGCAGCGGGATCACCTCCTGTAAGGTCACCATACGAAACTTTTGGGGTTTGATAAACTTGTTCGCTGGGCGCAGATCTAATACAGGGCGCATGGTTAGATCCTTTTTGGGTACAAGGAAGTACACTGAATAAATACCTTCCGTTACCTGAGATAGAGGCACGACCTCTATGGCTCCTTTTTCCAGCAGTTGTTGTACTTCTTGAAGAAGGATGGCAAGATGTTCCGGCGTCAACCGCCGTCCCCTCGGGGGTCTGTAGGATGGGGAACTGTTGAATTCGATACAGTATCCGTGGGCTACGGTGGAAAGTACCCAACGGTCTGACGTTATCTCCTCCCATGCAGGAAGAAAGGATGTTATCCGGCCCCCGACCGGTGTTGCATGGGAGGGGACGCGAATCTTCGCGTCACTTGGAGTTGTTGGGGGCTTGGGAGCCTCTGGGGGTGGATCCCCGACCTCTCCCTTTGCCCCGGCGTTGGCCTCTTTGGCTGTACTGCCCACTATTGGCTTGGTAATTGGTGGCAGGGTATTGCTGATGGTGACCTTGTTGTTGTTGCCGTTGGCCACGAAAAAAGCGCTTGTTGCCATAGCCGCGTCTGGTAGTGGGCTTAGAGATCTGGTCAAGAGTCTTGATAGTGTCGAACTCTTTTTTGGCCATCTCTAGGGCTTCATCTACCGCTTTTCCGAAGAGGTTGGCGTCCTCGACAGGTTTATTTATTAAAGACGCCTGTGTCTCCGGTTTAAAGCCTGAGTTGCGCAGCCATACATGGCGCTTTAGGAGTATTCCTTGTACCAGGGAACGTCCTGCTGTTTCTGCCGCGTCCAGAGAGTTTTTTACAATGCTCTGGTTCACTTGTGTTCCTTCGCCAATAGTCGACAGTAGGCGTGTACGTAAAGGCTCCGGTGCTTCCTCTGCGTCTTTGCGCAGTTTGGCCACTGCGCGTCTGCGTAGCTCGCAAGCAAGGAATTGTTGTTGGCAATTCTTGCTGAGAAGGCAGCCGAGGAAGTAACTCTTTTTGCAAGGGCATATAGCCTCTTGCCCTCCTTGTCAGGGGGTGCCTCACTGGTGGAAAGTGGTACCCCTGCCCTCTTTCTAGTATTAGATACAACTAGGGAGTCCGGTATGGAATGTCCCCTAATGTAGAGCGGGTCTGAGGGTGAAGGAGCGAAAAGTTTCTCAATCCGTGGATTGACCCCTCTGATCAATGCGGGAGTGGACAGCGACGGGGTGATCCTCCTTTTAACTGAGGCGAGGAGTGGAATGGTCTGGCTGACCGGGGGTTTTTCTTTAATGACTCTTTCTACAAAGTCTAATTCTGGAGAGAGTTCTCCCGTGTCCAGTTCGAAATGCGCTGCTGCTCTGCGCAACAGTGCATTGAAAGTAGGCTGATCGTCAATTGGAGACGTGTTCCTAACTGGAGAATTATCCGGAGGAGTTAGATTTAGGGCATCAGTGTCGGAACACACTGATGGTGATTGCCAGGGGTGCGAAGGTCCTTCTCCTGGGCTAATCCCGAAGCCTTCTTCTATAATGTCTGTTCTGTCTTCTAGACATTCCTCCTGGTTCTGTCCTTCGTTGTCCATGAAATCACCTTCTTCCTCGAAGTATTGTTCCTCCCCAGTGAGGTCATATACATCTTGGAAGTCTGAGGCTGTGTCCAGCAGGGGATCGACCAGCCTCGGTTTTTTGGCTCTGGGGTCGTCTTGAGGCCCTTCTCTAGTTCTTCTGAGAGTTAGAGGGGCTTGGGTACTCATAAACTTTTCCATCCTCTCCATACAGAGGTGGAGTCTCTCCATAGTTTCATGGGGTACCCCAGAGCGGTCTAGCGGGGGAAAACTCGAGTTGTCTACCTCGAAATGGCTCGACCTCTCCCAAAGCGTCGAGGAAAGTGTCCCGTCGCCCTCCTCAAAACCCTCAGGTGTGTCGGGAGACTCCCTGACTGAAGGGGGTAGTCCCTGCTTTCCTTCGGGTGTTTTCGGCGTATCCTTTGGTCTATGCGTAACGCTCGACGAAATCTTCGGCGTACGCTTTTGGGCGTAGGCTACAACGATCCTGGCTAAGCTATCGGCGACATTCTTGTCGGCGGAAGCTTGAGTTTTCGACGCTATGGGTATCGAGCGCTGTACGGCGGTCTGCGCCTTCTGTTGATGCGCACCGGCCGATGGTTTGGTGGTGGCGCCCTTGTTTGCCGAAAGCCCAGTCGCAGGTCGCGGCTGCGGTTGCGAGAGGGGCTTCGAACCCGAACGGTCCGAGGAGGCCGCCGGTGGAACCTGTGTCTCCTTGGGCGCCGAAGCTCTCTTCGACTTAGACGAAGAAGAGCCATGGGTTGTGTGCTTATCTTTATGTGAATCTTTGTGTGCGTCAGTGTCGCCGGGGTGTTCATCCCCATAAGCAGGGCGTGAGCCGAGCCCGTCGGGGCCGGGGACAGACGACGAAGCGCGTAAGCGCTCCTTAGAGGGGGTTTCGACTTCCGTGGCGGAGGTCGTGTCATCCCGTTCCTCGTCACTGTCGGTGGTAGCAGCGGCGGGTGAACCTTCGGCCTTCGACATCGCGTAGGCCGCCCACCTTTTAACCCTACGGTCTTTTAGAGTTTTAGGCTTCAGAAGCCGACAAGCCGCGCACCCTTCCTCTTTGTGATCGAGGGGCAAGCAGCGGTTACACCGTGAGTGCTTGTCCTTCCAAGTGAATTTGCCTTTACAAAGTGGGCAAAACCTAAATGGTGTCCTCTCCATAGCAGAGGCAATAAATCGCGATAAACACCCCCAGGGAAAGGAAGGGGAAAGGGAAAGGCATTCTCAGAAAGACCCAGAGATGTCCCACGACCCCACTCTCCCTACTGTATGTGGCCAGCGAGGCCAGGCCACGTGTTCGGCAGCGCCGAAGATTTCCTCCGCTCGACCCTCCGTCGACGATTTTGCTCGGCGGAGAACAGCTACACTGCGTCGAGGGAGTGCTGTATTAATCTTCGTAGAAGAAACGACCAAAGGTCGAGGGTTGCAATGTCTCTCGAGGAGCTCCGCGTGAAGGCGACCAGAAGCTGGGCGGAAAAAAACAATCTGAGGGACCTCGACGCGTGAGGGATTGTGGGTACAACGCACGTCACTATAGGGATAGTGTTTCAGACACGCCTGGTCGACGTCCCCTTTTCGACTACGAAAAACAAGATGCAATACTCCGCAGTGACCACTGGATGTCGGACCTATGCACAGCATGTGATTCTAAGCAGATTAACAAACATCAGAAATGTATTTATGTATTTATATATACACACACGGATAATTAGACAATCTTTAAAAAACAGCAACTAATAGTAACATTAATCCCAAAGTTAGGATTCAATTCAACAAGAGCAATAAAGTAGGCGAGCAAACTTTTCTTATGCTAAACATATTCCTGCACACTGAGTGATGTCATTTGAGGTCAGTATTAGCACTTATTTATGATCACCATTAAAATATTGAGTTTCAAGGAGGGAAAAGTTAAAGCTAGATCAGAACATACTTTGTAAGTAGTAAAACAGTTAGATTCTGCCACAGGGATGTGGGCAGTCTTGTATCCCAGCAATAAGTGTTCAACAATTAAAACCTGAAAGGGAACAAGCACTGCCAAAGCCAATAGGTTCAGAGGAGTGCCTTTCGGGAGCCGGGATAGCCAAAGCCAATGGTCCAGTTCAAAGTTCTGATGCTCTCTTCTTAGAATAATGTTTTAAAATAGTCGTTCAGTAGGAAATCACAGAAGCACAAGAGGAGCCACCTTGAAGAATCACAAGCTGGGAGGCACGTGCAAGTGAGTTGAGGTCAACTCAAAAGGGTTTAAAATAGTACTCCACTAGCTAAGAAGCACTACAAATGGCAAAAGGTAGATGCACTCCAGGCCCCACAGTACCTGTGAATTGAAGAATTGGTTCCAGCTTGATGCCTTCCTGTTGCAGTGTAGCAGACCCTTGTTCCTGGTCCTTGGTCATGGTGATGAAAGGGAGGACGTCTGGCAGGCCTCTGCTGCAGCACTCGAGAGAGGTACTCTTCAGCAATGGATTCTCCTTGATTCAGCAGCCTTTTTTCGTGTTGGCTCCCTTTTCTCAGCGCCAAAGTAGAACGAAACGCTCTGGTTGGAGGATACTTGATCCCTCGGTCCTGGACTCTAGTGAGGGGACTCTGGATGAAGATGTCCTGCTTCTGTAGGGTCCTCTGCCTGCCCACGAAGTTTTGGCCAGATTCACACTTCTGAAGAAAATGCACTTGATGATGGTCATGGGTCCCCGGGCATTGGGATTCTGCAGCCTTGGAAAATTACAGTAAGTCGTGGGTTGTGCCAAAATGAAGCTTGTCTCAAGGAAAGTTGGTCCCACTAGCCCAAGCAAGGAAGTCTTCCCTTACGGGTCTTCCCAGCCAAAACGAAAATGGGGTCAGCACAGCTGCAGGGCTTCACCGGTCACTTTGCGGTCCAGGTGGTTGCTGCGGGCGTCTCTTCACGTCTTCTTCATTGGATGCTGTCCTCCAGTGGTCGACTCTGCATCTAGTCCCAAAAACCTCACCTTTTAAGCAAGTTCCCATTCCAGCTGTCAATCACTCAGCAAGGTGGCTGTCCTCCTGGACATCCAGCCGGCCAATCAGAACTGGTTTCACCCAGGCACACCTACAGACAAAGGACAGGGAAGTTTCAGGACCCTCCCTTACTTCCTGCCTTTCCAGAAAAACTGGAGCCTGGGCGGCTTAAGGGCTGAAGCCCACCAAAGGCAAAATGCACAAAGGACTCAAACCTGAGTTAAACAACAGAGTAAAAGCCCAGAAGGAACTAACGGACAAGAAATGGCAAAAAAAGAAGACATGGGCCGTTTTGGGAAAATGGTCACCCTTGGGTGCAGTACTGCCGTTGAGAAATCAGTCTGCAGATACATGGCACAAAGGTAGCCAAAAGAAACCCCTGCCACCAGCCATTCAAGTTAGCTAGTGTAACAGAATATTACATGGTTAGTGGGATAAGGAATTACTATGTAATCCCCAGCAATTCACACAGGATGGTGTGTGCTGGACACACAAAAGAAAAGTTAAGCAAGACAAAAGTCATCTTACTATTCTTGAGAACAGTAGTTCACCCAAGAAAATGTATTTAAACATTAAGAGAAGTGCAAGGGACTTCTCAGTGGCACTGCACAACAGGTGATGTGTGTCACAATGCAAAAGGCAGATGCCTGTGGAGTTTACCACTCCATTAAACAGAAAGAAACACAAAATCCTAGTCAGAAAAACACATGAGGCATTGGGGGAAAATGTCGTACTCTCTCAGGAGTACAAATTAGAAAGCCCTGAGTCCAGCAAAAGAGATGGGGGTCTCTAAGGTTAAAGGGAAATGGCACAGAAACTAAAATTCTTCCTAATAGAAATGCCTCAAAATCTTTTAGCAAAAGTGTTAATGGCACCCGCATGTTTCTTCACGTTTAGTTAGACAAGACCAAACTGGTGGTGCCAATTTAGCAGATGGTCAGTTATGACTCCAAAGTATTTATACATGTGTACCACTTCCTGTTTAATGCTGTTTATTTAACAGTCTGTACACTCCCTAATCGAAGTCCCCTTAGACCTAAAAATCAATACCTCTATTTTATTAATATTTATTTTTAGGCCACTAATAATAGAGTATTTATTAAGCAGGGTCAGGGATTTTTGTAACCCCTTGGGTGTATAGTACATTATCACAATATCGTCGGCATATCCACGCCATAGCAGGTTATGGTTGCCCAATTTAGGTGGTACAATAGTGTGGTCAATAAGGGCCGACCTCAGTTCGGACAGGTATAAATTAAAAAGAGTGGGAGCGAGTATACAACCCTGTTTTAGTCCCTGGAAAGTAGGAATCCAATCTGTGCACCTTCCAGCTTTGTGCATTCTCACCTTCATTTTCGTACAGGAGTACAATGCCAGGATCATACTGAGTAAACCACTCGGTACACCCCAGGCAGCTAATTTTCCTCAAAGCTGGTCCCTAATGATAGGATGGACGGCTGCACTGAAGTCAACATAAGCCACATATACAGTTTGCCTATAAATATCCCAGTCTTGTTTTATGACTGTCATGAGCGCTAGAATACTATCGATGTTGCTGTTGCCCTTTTGAAAACACTGTTGGTTCATGGGTAAAATGGTTTTATCCTCAATCCAACTGTAAAGCTGCTTGAGCAAGACTTGAGCAAAGATACCATTGTTCCAGGAGCTAGGTATGCGGTTGGCACAATTAATTATACAAAACAATATATGCAAGATGATAAGACCAAATATGGGGGTTCTTCTTAATCAGAGTACTACACATGCCGTCAGGCCCTGGAGATCTCAATGTTTTAAGGGAGAGGGTGATGTGACATATCTCCTCCCTCGCTAGATCATACGCCCATCTAGCTTGGACAATATCACACTCCCTCTCATGATTTCCATGCATCCAAGCGTCAGTGGAATATAACACTCCAAGTCTTTCTGTAATACGACCCCACCAGTTTGTGTCAGTGATCGATGACCATTCATTATTCCCCAGAATGCTCTTTCTTAGTTGTTTTGGGAACACAAGACAAGTGTATTCCACTTTTCTCATTCTGTAGAAAGTTTGTGCCAACGTAGCCATTTCTGGTTGGCCGCACGGCAGTTTCCTTTGCATATTCTGAATTATTATCAGAATTATATTTTAGGCCATGGAGCTCATGTCTAAGTGATTTCGTCCTAAACCTAATCTCCCATACATATGCTGTTTCTAATTCAGGCCACGGGATCCCACAGGTGGGGGCCGACACCATCAACTTGAGTTACAACAATCTCCACATGCCCTTCACACCGGGTAATATACGCCAAGTCCTCTAAATAAAAACTATATATATTTTACATGTTTTCCATGTTTGCTATATGAGTAAAATTAACTAATGCTGATATCTCACTATTCAGAACAAGATGAGCATATTTCGAGAATGGAGAAAAATGTAGTCGCTTGCTACCTCTGAAGGTGTTAAACAGTGAAAAATTGATTAACGCTATCAAGATGGATAAAGGTGGCGTGACCTACAACCCTAAAAAGATTTTTTGAAATTTCTATGAAAAATGACATACAAGGGAAATGGCTGATGAAAATGACTTGAATACATGTCTCAAAGGAAGTAATTTACCTAGACTGAAAAAGGAGGAACAAGACAATTTGAACAAAGAGATAACTACAGTGGAATTAATTAAGGCAAATAACAGCTTGAATGTTGGAAAATCCCCAGGTGCTGATGCATTCCCAACTAAGTTTTAGAAAAGTATGCCAGAGGTGCTGCTTGACACATTTCAAGACATGTTGGAAACGGCATCCGGTCATATTTTCGAAAACTTATTTTCGAATGACCATTATGTCGAAAACATTTTGCCTACATTTTTTTTTTCGAATGCTTTTTTTTAATTTATGTTTTTTTAGGTTTAGTTAGTAAAAAAAAGGTGTAAATAAAAAAACAGGTGTTTTGGGGGGGAACCCCCCATTTTAAAAATAAAATTTTTAAAAAAACATTTTAAAAAAAATGTTGGCAAATTTGGTGTTGAGAAAATGGCATTCAAAAATATGTGTTTCAAAAATATCACTATCAACCGTTGGAAACATCAATTAAATACAATAAACTGCCTTCGATGTTGTGAAATGCAGATATAACCCTGATTCCAACAAAAGAAAAGGATTATTATTGTGATTGGTTATAGACCATTCAGTTAGATGAATACAGACTGTAAAATTCTGTCCAGACTTCTGGCTATGGGAAAAGTACTGTATTAACAAACGTTATTCATATTGATCAAACTTGTTTTGGAAAGGGTAGGTACTCTGCGACGAATATACTGAAGTTACTACTTACAATGTCAACAGGCAAGAAATTGAAGACAGCGGTTCAGTCTTATCACTGGATTCAGAAAAGCTTTTGACAGAATTGACTGGAGTTTTCTTTTCATGACTATGGAAGAGCTGGAGTTTGGTCTGTGACTACTGAAACGGATTAGTCTATTATTCACCAAACCGACAGCATCAGTTACCACAAATGGTCTTAAGTCTGGCACCTATACCGTAGGACCGGTGACAAGACAAGGGCCCTCATTCCGAGTCAGGACTACACCATGGAGTAAATAGCTCCATGGTTGGCAACCATGGAGCTATTTACTCCATGGAATACCGGCATGGTGAATGGAGTAACTTCCGGTCCATTCCAAGGGTGGATGGACCGGTAATTCCCCATTCACCATAGCTCTTCCCCATCCCCATTTCTGCCCCCATAGGGCTCAATGGGAATGGGGAAGGAGGTAATTACGGCACCGTAAATTACGGTGCCGTAATTTACTCCAAGGTCACTTTGCGGGTCCCGTAATTTACTCCTGCTAAAAGCAGGAGGTAAAGAGGGACCCGCAAAGGGAACTCGGAATACGGAGGTAAGGGATTACCGCCATCGGTGCCCTTACAGGCGGCGGTAATCCCTTACCTCCAACCTCGGAATGACCCCCAAGGTTGTCCGCGCTCACTGTTGCTCTTTGTGATTGCCCAGGAACCGTTGGCAGACTGGATCAGATGTGATGGCAGGAACTAAGGGGGTATAGAACAAAAGAATTGGCTTTATGCAGATGAGGAATTTGGTTGAATTTCGGGTCATAATATTAACTGGTCCAAATCTGAGGCCATGTCAATCTCGTCACAATGTTGCAGGGAGGATGTGGAGGGCTTTGGTTTTTGTTGGTGTCCGCACAAACTGAAATATCTTGGGATAAGGCTGTCAAAATATCTGAAGAACATGATGAAAGAAAATGTGAGGGTGTTAAAGGGATTTGTGGAAAGTGCAGCAAAACAAAAGAGGTAATAGCTGCAAGGTTTAGAATGAATCTTAACCTCTGGCATTTTTTTTTTAAAGAGCTTTTATAAAGCGCAGCAAAGACCTGGAGGCATCGAGGCGCTGAGGAGAAAAAGAACAGACAGAGGAGGGGGGCATCCCACTTTAAAACAACAGAGTTTTTAACTGTTTACAAACGATATATAGAACATGGTTGCTCCTGATGTGAAGTGGAAGGACATCCCACAAAGAAGGGGCAAGCACAGAGAAAGCCCTACCTCCCGCACGAGCACGACGTAAGCAGGGGACGGACAGCAGAAACTGATTGGACGACCAGGGAGATCTCGTTGGCTGGTAAAGAGAGAGCTTTGAATAGCACGGTGAACTGTGCACAGGACCTTAAATTTCAACCGAGTTCTGATGGGCTCCCAGTGCAGGCGCTGAAGAAGATCGTAAGAGTGAGACAATCTAGGGGCGCTAAGAGCAAGCATAGCTGCAGCATTGCTATGGGCACTCCTCCAGACCATCGTTCATCGCCTGCCAGGCGATTATTTAAGGCGAAAGACCTAGTGGAAGGTGGTACATTGGCTTAGGATAGGAGGTCTCAATGTTTCCATCTTTGAGATGTACCACTTGGCCTTCTCTGTAATTCATGTACTACAATTTTTGGAAGAAAAACCTGATGAATGGACAATAGCTGAGGCGCGTACAATGGCACCATTAGTTCCCAGGGCTATGCTTACAACAGTAACAAAATGAAATGTCAGCAGCAAACTTTCCGATTTTTTAAGATGGTGCTGGGAAAGTACTTCTCAATCCTTGGGCTCAGATACCTATCTAGCTGGGAAGGCCTCATTTTAGATTAACCCCCCCCCCCAAATAACTATGAATGGAAAAACATTATATTGGCTTTACTGGCATTAGGCAGGGGTTAACGGGATAGAAAATGTATTTGTGGATGGAAGTTGGTCATATTTTGGGATGCTTAAAGAGAGGAAAGGTATGGATGGTTGTTTATTTATTGAATATTGACTCCTGAAGAGTGTTATGAGATGTCTTAATACGAATTGGTGACGAGGGATATATCGCTTCTGCAGCGTATTCCTTACTCAAAAACAGAGGACAGCACAAACTAGCCTTACTGTCAAAGTGGTCTGAAGTGTTGGGTCAGGAAATATCTGAAGGTGACTGGGCTGCATTTTTTGTGTAATATAAGATTGTCTTCTCTAAATTGGGGGGACAGGGCGCGTCTAATCAAGATTCTGAACCAGGTTTTCTGGACACCAGTTAGTATGTTTGATAGGGGTCTATGTGATTCTGAATTATGCTTGGGGTGCAGGCACAGAAAAGGCACTATAGAACATAAGCTGTGTGAATGTGCCAAAATCCATAAGCTTTGGTCTGATGTAACAAGTTCCATAAATGCAGTACTGCGAATGGATCTAGATTTCTCTTTTGACACTCTCATTCTGGGCAGTAATACACAATTGAATGAGTTGTCTTTTGCACAGAAATGTTTTGTGTTCAGAGCAGCAATAATGGCGAAATAATTGATTTTGAAGGGATGGAAAGCTGAGCATTCTCCAACTAATCTGAATTGTGTTCATGAATTGCAAAGAATCTTTAAAAGAAAGAGTTCTTTGGAAGACTTCCAAGAAGATGACCGTGTATGATGACATATGGTCTGTTTTTCTAGAGTTGGAATTATAATATGTCTTATAGGGGAGGAGGGAGAGGGGAGTGCTCTGTTTTTCTTTGTATATCTGTGAATAATCACAGATATACAACGCATCTCACAGCCTTCCACCGCATGTGCGACATCACGGCCTCCCTCTAGCACTTTCTCCCGGCAGTGGCCCGGCCTCCTTTACCGGACCTTGAGCACCGCCTGAGGGTCCTTTCTACTTTACCAGACCTTGAGCACCGCCTGAGGGTCCTTTCTACTGAATCCAGATCTCTCCATTCCAGAGCTCTCTGAGCGCTACCGCCTGCTTCTGAGGACCCCAGGACTGCCTCCATGACCTACCCCTTCCCGAATCTGGCGCACCGTTGGGCTGCCTCGCCCACACCTCCAGAGCTTGATCTCCGACGGCGCCCACGTGCTCCATGCCTTCGGGCTGCTCTGGCACTATCTGAGCACCAAGCACCAATCAAGCACCAAGCTAACATCCAGACTGCCTCATCTGAACCACTGAGCTCACGTCCAACACCCTTCAGGACGCTCTGACTCCTCCTCCCGTGCAGCCTGAGTCGGCTTCTCCACTCGTCTAATCAGGGCGCATATCCAGGACCTAACGAACCACTGAGCTCAAGACCAACAGGCGCCCTTGCGCTCCTCACCTCCAGGACACTCTGCCCCCTCCTCCCGTGCAGCCCGAGTTGGGCTCTCCACTCGCCTAATCAGGGAGCATATCCAGGCTGCCTTACCTTTTCCACTGGAGCTCTCGAACTCCAGGCGCCCCACCAGAGCTCTCTGAGCGCTACTTGCCTGCCTCTTCTTCCGACGAGCCTGGCCTGCCACCTTGCCCCTCTGCTTACTTGAACTGCAACCGCAGCACACTGCCAGAGCCTGTTTCTGTGGCGCCCCTTCGCTCCCTCCCTCCGGGCCGCTCCGGCACTGTTGATCACCAGTCGCCTGTCTCCCCCCTTGTGAACTCCAGGTCAGCTTCACCACTCGCATGAACCGTGCTTGCACCCAGGCCGCCTCACCTGTCATACTTGTGCCACCGGAGCTCACATTCTTCAGATGGCCTACCGCTCCTTGCTTCCTAACCGCTCTAACACAGTGGCTGCGCTGTTCACCTGCCTCCTCCTCCTCCTGAGGGCTTTGGACTAGCGTCTTGACATTGTCTTTCCAGCCTTACTGCACACGGCTGCGGCTCATCTCTCAACGCTCCTCCTGCCGGCTCTCCTGCTTCTACTTCCCTCAGCTCCCCCTCACCAGCCACGCTGGTGCCTCTGTGTATCCTCCTCCTGCCGGCTCCCCTGCACCTAGAACTCATTCCTATCTGGCCTTAGCCGCCCTCCCCGCTCTTTTTCCAGTGCTTCCTAGAGTGTCCCCCTGGCTTCCACTTCCCTCAGCTCCTCCTCACCAGCCTTGTTAGTGCCTCTGCGTATCCCACCTGCACTCCGGAGTTCCATTTCCCTCTGCTCCTCCTCACCAGCCTCGCTAGCGCCTTTGCGGATCCCTCTGCACTCCACCTCTAGGCGCTCCCTGTCATTCCATCCATCTAGTTCTCCACCACTGTAGCTCGTCTGTTACTGACTGCCCTTTCTCCCTGCCTGGGTTTCTATTCTAGATCACCCCGGCCCTGATCAGTCTCTAATCGCCTACTTCCCCCAGCTCTATCCATCCTTCAAACTACCCCTACACCCCTCCTGTCTACACTTGGCCTTGCAGCTGATCATTTTGATCCTGCACTCCGGAATTCCATTTCCCTCTGCTCCTCCTCACCAGCCTCGCTAGCACCTTTGCAGATCCCACCTGCACTCCGCCTCTAGGCGCTCCCTGTCATTCCCTCCATCTAGTTCTCCACCACTGTAGCTCGTCTGTTACTGACTGCCCCTTCTCCCTACCTGGGTTTCTATTCTAGATCACCCCGGCCCTGATCAGTCTCTAACCGCCTACTTTCTCCAGCTCTATCCATCCTTCAAACTACCCCTATACCCCTCCTGTCTACACTTGGCCTTGCAGCTGATCATTTTCTACGCTCTCCACCTGCCAACTCCCCCAGGGCATGCCCCTCATTCTTTGCTCTGTCCTGGGTTGTTTGGCTTCCTCCCCTTGCGAATAACCTACCCCTCCCCCCCTCCACAGTGACAACCTACTTGTCTGCACCACTCTTCTTCAACAGCCTTTATCTGCCTGCTCTCCCTGGCCTGCTACTCCTGTCAGCTAGAGTGCTGCTGCGCTGCTCCCAGTGGACCCCTGTCTCCCTGAGCCTGCTCCACTCTCATGAATCCTCCATCCGGTCTCCATGGCGCACTAATCCGACTGCTAGACCCCCCCTGCTCCCAACAACCATCGTCACAGACTGCCCCGGCGCTCCTCATCTCCAGGTGGCTTCCATCACAGTGGATCGCCTGTATCACCCCCACTCAACTGGGCTGACCAACCTCCCGCTCCTGCCATCCAGCACCGCAAATTTCTCCAGGGACTCTTATCAAAGACTGCTCAAGAATTATCAGCGCCTCTTTCTCTCGTGTGCTGCTACGTCTGACTTCCAGCCGGCCCCCCCTGGGCCCTACTCGGGCTATTCGGCCTCCTGCTCCTGCCATCCAGCACTGTGAAGTTCCCCAGGGACTCATTTGCAAGACTTCTTGAGAGTTATCAGCGCCTCGCTCACCTGTGTGCTCCAATGTTTGAATCCCAGCTTACCCATCCTTCCTGTGACTGCTCCAAAACCTCACTCCCCCCCCACTTAACCTGCAACAGCTCCTGACACCTCCAATTGCGGGCACTCTGCTGTGTGACCACCAGCACTTACTCTCATCCCCTTCCTGTCATGCACTGTACCTGCCTTTCCCTCTGTTGGCCTCCCTCCATCTCCCTCCCCCTCTCCCTCTCCCTCCTCCTCTTCCTTCACCTTCCGCTCATCCTCATGTCCTCACCTCTTTCTCACCTCCCCCACTGCCCTTCCCTTCGCCCTCGCACAATCCCTTCTCACTCTAATCTTATCCACCTCCCGACTGCCAGTCCCTCCAGCATCATCAACATTGCCCTCTGGAACGCCTGTTCCATCTGTAACAAAGCCACTGCGGCCCTTGATCTGTTCTTCCGACTGAACCTTTACTTCCTTTGCATCACAGAGACTTGGATCCCCCCTTCAATTCCACTGTTCCTGCATCTCTCTCCACCTTCTCTTCCTCCTTCTTTCAGTTCCCACGCCCCTCAGGTCGCGTAGGCGGCGTCGGTCCTATTTTTCACCCTAAATGTCTTTCCTCATCCCCTTCCTTATCTTTCCCTACCTTCTCCTCCTTTGAATTTCTCTTCAAATCCTTCACCTTATCTCACGCGATATCCTTCTTAATCATTTACAGACCTCCCGGCCCCCTCTCTTCCTTCTATGAAGACCTGGACAATCTTCTCTCTCTCATTTCTCCCTCCCCTACTCCGCTCTCCGTCCTCTGCGATTTTAACCCCCCCCTCTCAACCTCAGCTCATTCTTCCCCTCTTCTCTCCTTACTTGACTCCTACCTCCTCTCCCCCCTGCCAACCCCACGCACCCACTCCTCTGGCTCCACTCTCGATCTCATCTTTCTCTCATCTTACTCTTCCTCCCCCGTATGGTCTCTTCCCAACTATCTCTCTGACCATGCCTTACTCTGCTTCTCCCTTACTCCTCCCCCTCCTCACTGTCCTCCCCCTCTGCCTCCTCTCTTTCCTTCTCTCGTTGTGATCTCTGCAACTTCAACCCTTCTCTCTTCCTTGACTCCTGTTCTTCCTCCCTTCCCCGTCTCCCTGACTTCTCTTCACTCTCGGCCGATGACGCCCTCTCCTCACTGTCCTCCTCTCTATCCTCCAGTCTTCACCAACTCTATCCTCTTACTTCCTTTTCACCTTCTCACAAACCTTCCCAGCCCCGGCTCTCCTCTCATCTTCTGTCCATGCGTCGCTTCCTCCGTCGCCTCGAACGACGCTGGCTTAAATCCCCTTCTGTGACCAACCAATCATCTTACTTCTCATATCACTCTCTCTATGACTCTTGCCTCACATCTGTCAAGCGCTCCTACTATTCTAACCCTCTCCACTCACAAGCTTCTCACCCCGTAGTATCTTCCAGACCCTCTCTCGCCTTCTTTCCCCTCCTACTTCTGACCCTTCCACGAACTCCCCCCTCTCTCCCTCCGACTTTGCTAACTTCTTCTCATCCAAAATTCTCTCACTCTGCCAAAACATCCTCTCCTCTCTTTCCTTCTCCCCTCCGTCCCCCTTCCCCTCCTTCACCCCTGCTAAGCTGTCCACCTTCTCTCCTATCACCCCAGACTGCGTCTCCTGTCTCCTGTCCAAAACTCACCCTACCGCTGCCCCCTAAGATCCCATCCCCACCACCCTCATCCCCAAAGTCTACCCTCTCCTCATCCCCTACCTAATCACCTTCTTTAACATCTGTCTCTCCTCTGCTACCTTTCCTTCAGCCTTCAAACATGCCACCATCATCATTATCCTGAAGAAACCCTCTGCTAGCCCTCTTCTTGCCTCCAACTTCAGACCAATCTCCCTTCTCCCCTTCATCTCAAAGCTCCTCGAGCGCCTACCCTACTATCAACACTCAGCTTTCGTCTCCTCTTACTCCATCCTCCCCAACTCTCAGTCAGGTTTCGCCCCAAACAATCCACTGAGACTGCTCCCACTTATGTACTCAATTCTATCCTCACTGCTCGCTACGCTAAGCAATCCTCAATTCTCATCCTCCTTGACCTCTCGGCAGCCTTTGACACCGTAAATCACCCCTTACTTCTTAGCTCTCTGTCCTCCTTCGGTTTCAAAGGATCTGTCCTCTCCTGGCTCTCCTCTTGCCTCTCCAACCAATCCTTTACTGTCTCCTGGGGCGGCCGCACCTCCTCCAACGTCCCCCTGAACTATGGTGTTCCCCAGGGCTCCGTACTTGTACCTTTCCTTTTCTCTCTCTATACCTCCCTTCTTGCCCCAGTCATCTCTTCTTTTGGCATCTCCCACCACTTCTATGCGGATGACACCCAACTCTTTCTCTCCTTCTCTTCCTTCACCTCCAACCTCCACCACACTCTCTCTTCCTGCCTCACCAGCATAAAAAATTGGATGTCATCCCACTTTCTTTCCCTCAACACTGACAAGACTGAAGTGCTTTTCTTCCCACGTAACACTCTCTCACCTTCCCCTCCTCCCTTCAACCACTTTCCCCCTTCCAATCTCCCCATCTCGACCCATGTCCGCAATCTTGGCCTCTATATTGACTCCTTTCTCTCCTTCTCCAATCACATCTCTCTAACCTCTCGTGCCGGTCGGTACCACCTCTTCAACATCCGCAAGATCCACTCCTCGCTCACCTTTCATCCTTTTAAACTCCTAATCTCCTCCCTTATTTTTTCCTGTCTCTTCTACTGCTCCGCTCTCCTCTTTGGACTGCCTGTCTCTCACCTGACTCCCCTAAAATCTATCTACCACTCCTCTATCCACACTCTATGTCTTCTCGGCCCTTCAGACTCCATTTCTTCCTCACTCTCTCAACTCGGCTGGCTCCACTTCCTCTCACAATTGAAATTTCAATTCTTCTGCCTTGTCTACAAATCTCTCCATGACCTCGCCCCCCATCTCTCCTCCCTCCTCTAATTTTACTCTCCATCCCGCTCTCTCCACTCAGCCGATCTCTACCTTCTCACTGTACCCCCAGCTCCCTGTGCCTCCTCACGCTTCCGCTCATTCCAACTCCTGGCCCCCCTCCACTGGAACTCCTTACCTCTCTCTATCCGCTCCACCTCCACCCCCACCTACCCATCCTTCCACCCCCCCACGATTCTCCTTCCCTATCTCTCTCCCCCTCCTCACTTCCCTTCCCTCCCCCCCTCCGGTTGGCCTCATTTTGGATACTGTAACCACCATAGTGTGTAGGAGGTCACCTGACTCTCCTTCCCTACCTCTCTTCCCCCTCATACCCCTGCCCCCTTCCCTTCCCCTCCCCCTCCTCCTGTCGACCTCATATTAGACACTGTAACCACCATAGTGTGTAGGAGGTCACCTGAGGGCTCCTACCCCACCTACCCCTCCCTCCTTCCCCATCCCTCCTCTGAGCAAATTGTTCTAGATACTGTTCCACTGATTTGTCTCACGTTTGTATATTTTGCTTCATTCATTACTGTATCTGTTGTTATTCTGTAAAGTGCTTTGGTGTAAAGCGCTATAGAAACTCAATAAACATAATCCTAATAAACATGTTAATGACAATTTCTATTTTAGCTACCACTGATCCACACTAATATCGATGCTATTTTGCAACATCTTGTAATACCAGAAACTTAGCTGGGTCCTTATTTTTTGGGGTAAATGGCCACTTAAATGTTGCCAAAATCAAAGTCTATCACCTTGTTTCTCTACTTTCTATAGGCAACATGTTCCTCTAATTGTTGGAAGTTGAATAATTCAAAAGCCCACTAAGTACCATAAAACATCCACAACCTTTTAACATGTTCCATCAATTGAACTGTTTATTTGATTTACATCTAGCTTATCCAATAATTCCACTGCTTCAGCAGTGTTTGGTCTTAATAAAGGAAATATTTTCATTTTATTTTGCATACTGCCTACAAGTGTGCTAATGAAAAGCACAGCTTCAAGTGAGCTCAATTCTAGGTTGTTTAATTCAACTCTAAAATTCAAACTGCTTCCTTTGACGATTACAAATATCTTTCAATGTTAAATGGTCAAACAGCCGGCGATATTCCTGCCCAACCGACCTGGAGAAGATGTGACCAGAGCTCGACTCATGATTACATATTTGTCTCTGGAAATTTACACATGAGGGCAACTCGCCTGGCGATTACCAAAATGACCCATAGTGACCACGTAATGGTGACCCTAAGTTTTAATAATACTAATCAATGTAACAACAGGATGTGGCCGCATGCAGTGAGAACTGGAGCGTGTAGAATCCGGCTACATCTTGAAACTGAAGAGCTAATTCATATCACCGCCGAATTTCAAAAAAACTCTGAGACACTTGAATATTCCCATCTGCTGTCGCAATTCGAGGAACGCAAAAATAAACTAAAACATGCTGACTTCTCATCTAAACATAGATTTGATCTTGAAATTCTTCAACGTAAAAGAGCATTACATCGTGATCTACGAAATGCACACAGACAAAGCTACACCAATAAAACAAAGAAAAAAGAATCATAAGACAAGCATATAAGAACTGGCTCAAATCCCACAAAGCGATTATGTTACAAAATGACGCTGAGCTTATGCTGTCCAAAATGGTGAGTAACAATTGCAGAGAATATTGGAGACTAATAAACACCAATTTAGCTACACAACATCCCCTCCAAGTAAACATGGTCTCAGAAGCAGAGTGGACGTCCTTTTATTCTGATCTCTTTTGTAGGGGTGTGACAGTTACAGAATGGGCTGCTCCAAATCTTACTCACTGGGAGATTGTGTTCCCCAGAGAAGACATCCTCCAAGTTATTAAGAATGTGGACGATTCCAGAGCTCCAGGCCCAGACGGCCTGACCAATTATTCATTCAAACAACATCCGGACGAATGGTCAGACTTCTGTACTACCTTGTTCCACAGGATCGTCAAATGTCGCAGTACACCAAGATCGTGGAAGTCTGCTATGATTGTCCCTATTTTCAAAAAGGGCGACAGACGCAATCCCAAAAACTATAGACCTATTGCGCTTTTGGACGTGCTGGGAAAAATCTATGCCACCCTCTTGCAACAGAAACTATTAAAGTGGTCAATTGCCTCTAATCGGGTGGATCCGAGACAAGCAGGGTTCGTCAAGGGCGTGGGTTGCGGAGTGAACCTTTTGCTGATAAACTTGTTGAAGATGGAAACACAAATCGATCCACCGCTAAAGTATATCTGGCCTTAATAGACCTATCCCACACTTTTGACAGCATAAACAGAGACTTGCTTTCGAAAAAATTGAGCACGTGAAATTGCCCACCTAGCTTGCTGGTGGCTATTTGTGAGCTACACACAAACACCACTATTAAAATCAAATTGGATCTAAAAGGTTCACTATCAGCCCCTATAGACACAAATAGAGGGGTTAAACAAGAGTGCCCTTTAGCAGCCATCATCTTTCACTTGTTCATATCGGACATTAAGGAGATCTTCAATGATCTAGCCACCTTCCCACCGAAAATCAATGGTACGCACATTGACTACCTTGCTTACGCGGATGATCTGATCCTTATGGATTCCACACCAATAGGTCTCCAGCGTAAACTTACCACTCTTGAAAAATGTTTATTAGCAAATGGTTTACTAATAAATAAACACAAATGTGAGTTCTTGGTCCTTTGCGAACAGAAATGACTCACCTTGGGTCGAGGTGACTAAAAACAAATGTCGCCAGTTGGCTTGTCAGGCTTCCATGATTAATAGAAAATTTGGCAAATTTTCTTTGAAACCAACTGTCACCTTTTTTCAACAAAAAGTAGTGCCTGCACCCATGTATGGCAGAGAAAATGCCTTTGGATGTGGACAAGAGTTGTGGAACTCATTGGAAAATATTTTCTGGTCCAAAGTGTTACGCCTACCAAAGGGGACTTCCACGGCCTGCATAAGATTCAAACTTGGCTACATCTCGATTCAAGCACGCGTTGCCTGGAATCTAGTAAGTTTGTTCAGGAAAACAAGGGAAAACGTTCCTCTTCCTCAAGTTCGCATATTACAGCCATTGAGAAAAGAAAATTCTGAAACAATTTTATTCCAATGGAAACAACTATGTCTTGAGGTGTTAGAAATGTATGACATTGCGATACAGACCCTGATGGACAACCCAGATCAGGCTAAAAAGAAGATGTGGAGATTGGACTGGATCAACACATGCACTGCAAGATTCGAATCGAAAACAATGAAGGATGTCCCTGTAGAAAACAGAGCATATGGGCAGACGCAAAATTATCTAAACTGCTTCCCAGACCAACATACCAGAGCTTTGTATATGCACTTTAGGCTCAATATACTGGCAACTAAGGAACGTCTAAGTTTGTGGTCACAACATGCCGACCTGCACTTAAAGTGCCGCTTCTGTCACACCGAAATCGAGACTCTAAAACATTTGACGATGTCATGCTCTGGGTTCGCTCACCAAAGAACAAACATTTTTGGTCCAATAATCTGCAAATATCAAACCCTGACGGCGGACGACTGGTGGAGAGTTCTGTTTGACGGCTCTAAACGGCCTGCCTTATACGCTCTAGTGGCGTTTATTCGTGTGCTAAAGGACGGGTTAGATGCTGTCCCGATAAATCCGAAGCCTAGCTATGGTTAAAGTTCAACGCGGACTAATCCATGCACGTCAGACCTGAAATCTGAGTATTAAACTGAGAACGAACTGATCAGAGGATGAAGAAATGGAATTGTGGAAATTATGTATATGTTGTTTTGTCTTGTCTTCTTTTTAAAGGTTTATATAAACCAATAAAAAAATAAATAAAAAAAAACATCTTTCTACTCTCCTTCTATCCAAATTACATATTGGGCCTCTCCAGCCACAGGGCTCCCCTACCTTATTCTTAGTTTAATCACAATATGATTTTATGTTCATAGATAGTATAATAAGGTATTGGAGATTCAAACATATGTGAAAGAAAGATCATAGCTGAACAGAAAATACAGCATAAGCTATCTGTCACTTTCATATACACAATGCTCTATTAAACGGCACATGTGATAGCATAATGAAAGTAGCATGCAGTTAATTAAATGCTGCACCACTAAGTCAAAATGTCTACTTAAATGAGATTCCATGTGCTTTAGTGATGATAAAGAGAGCTAAAACTCTGGATAACAGTTTCCTGTGCATTTGCTCTGACTCTCCGCCAACCAGTTAACACATTCCGCTATCTGGCACCATTGATTCCACAGGGTTGCCATATAACAAAGTTTCATTGAATTGCCATCTTAGTTTCATGCTGTCATGACTTATCATTTCACCTTTGTCCTCACTCTTTCTGATGTCACAAGAAACTTTCAATGGTGGTACATCCTGTCATTATATTGCAAGTTATCGTATAGTTTTTCCTGACCTTTTGGCAATTGAGGTGCTTCTTCCACCCAACTTACCACTGCAACTCACTTTTTGGCCAAGTACTGGTCAGTTCCTACAGCTACTGTGATAGTGTCAGTAAGCTGACCCTGTCAAGAGGGCATGGGGGGCTGTTTCAGCCTTTGGTGGGAGGCCTACCAGGCTTGAAGCATGAGCCACTTCAATTCTACCCTTTAGGGGGAAGGTGGAAGTTGAGAGGGCTACAGTCCCTGTCCATTCTTATAGTGCCAGAATGCTTGCGGAGAGTATCGCTGTCAATCATCCCATAACTGTTGAGTGCGATGCTGGACAGTTTCTGTTCCAGCATGCCTAGCGGTAGTAGGATGAGAGAAGAACCTGAGAGGGACTCAGAAGAGTTGTCGCTGGACCAAATACCCAAACCGCCAACACAACTAAGTACAGGTGCTAGGTGACACAATCTAGCAGATTAACGCAGATGGCAGTGTATATGCGGAAAGGTTCCAAACTGTTGCTCAGTGATATTACGCTTACCGGTTGCAGAGCTATGGAATGGCTTCCCAGTCAGTCCAAGGAGCCAATGAACATGGGAGGCCCTCAGATGAAATGAAACAGAGACTGTAAGCATGGCCAGTCACATCTAATCTCAACCCTAAGATTCACCTATGTACCCCCTAACCCTGTAGCTTCTTCACTTCAACCATCAGCATGAATAGTCTTTCCCAAGTCTGTTAGCTTAACCCGGGTTGCTAGTCTTCCTGTTGGGGGTCTCCTGGGCATGCTTGCATGCCTTCTTTGCCCCTTATCGCACTGCATACAACCCCATAGGAAACACAGTCCTTACCCGCAGCCATTCCAGCCCCTGTCTTTAGTGGTGGAACTTGGTCATAGGAACCTCTCCCCTGTAAGAACATACCTACCAATTAATAACATAAACGCCACACTTGTCTAATGGCTTTGCCCTATGTTAGGCTACAGGAGAAACATTCATATTGATAAAAGCATCTCCTAAACAAGTGAAACTGCTTAGTTACTTATGATGCTTGCTGGACAGGGGGCTATGGCTGGACTTTTCACGTCAGTGTTGGTGATTTTGATGGTGTGCCTTAGAAGCTGTAGTACGTTTAACCATTATCTTTCATCCCCACTTTCTCATTGCAATGGTATAACATTTTGCATGCTGTTTTCTCTATCCAAAGTATGGGAGGTGTCCTTTACTGTTGTATGGACATATATTTAGTATTAAATAACTTGTAGTTGAACTTAAACTCAATTCACATTATTCTTGTTAAATAAAGACTTTTATATATGTATTTCGGCATATATTTTGTGGACAGTCTAAATTGCTTTCATTGTAAGTGATCTGTACTTTATGCCAGTGCTTATCCCTCCTTAGAGTGAAGCCACATTGCTTAGTTAGACTGCCAGTGAGAGGTGCAAAGGGCAGACAGACGGTTTGAATGAAATGCGAGAAAGAGAAGACCACTGTAGGATCCCACAGTTAAGAACTCATGGAAGTGATGCAATGGAGTGGAGGCACCTCTTAAAGGGTCATCAAAAACAAACAGTCAGTGCTGCACTGCATAGAGTCAGCGCTCCGCTGCCATATTTGTCTTTTATTCTCTGCAGATTGCCTATGAATGATACCAGTATTGATTCCTTCTCCTACCAGCTTTCTGCAAGTTCAAATTTTAACTATGCTAACTCGGCTTTTCATCCATTGACAGAATCAATGCATTGGGCCACATTAGGAGGTTGTAGGTGTGGAATTAACGTGCCAGTAATTCCGTTTACCAGATTGTTACTGCACCGGCCAACTCCAAGTTTGATGGTGTGGTGGCTGGATTTACCTGGTAAAACCGCCCACCCCCAACAGCAGAAATTGCTGGTACCAGTGCTGCTAATACTGTCAACTCCCCGCATTGAGTCCTATGGGACTCCATGGAAAAGGGATTTACCATCCTTACTGTCACTTGTAATCTGCCAGTAATTCCGGCAGACCAAGTGCCGGTAACAGTAATTCCGCTTGCTGGTATCCTGCCAAACTTTCAATGAGGCCCATTGTCTTCTGCATACCTGCCAGCTGCATCCAAACTCTTTTGTAGGCCAAAAGGTATTTTGTCAATCCGAATCAAATCGTCGGCATAGGCCAACAAGGGATTTTAAGTAAGCCTAATATAGGAGTAAAGATTACCATCAAGTCATGATTCTTCATTAAGTCAGAAAGATAATGGTTAAACAAAAACGGGGCCTAAATGCATCCCAGCTTTACCCCTTTAGTGATTGGAATTTTTGCGGAATGAAGACCTTACCCAAACCCTTGCACTGTTATTTTCATGAAGCAATATCACAAAATTCAGGAGCCCCTTAGGGATGTTCAGATGCAGCAGTTTGTACCAAAGTTTACCTCTTGCAACTGTATCAAATGCCGACTTGAAGTCCAAAAAGGCAACATACAATGGCCTCTGTTAGGGAGAATTCTCGTTCTATGGCTAATTGCTCTTACCTATAGAGTCCCCCAGCAGCTTTGCTGGATTTAAAGGGTTTATTTATTTTCTCCTGCTATGAGTGAGACTCTTTTTCCCAATCTTAGGCATTTTTGCTGTGTGTGTTCTAAGCTATTTTTGTGTTTAACGTCTATGGGGTTTTTCTCACCTCCATAGGAACCATCTTTATTCACAGGTGTTACACAGCACCCTCAGTGCAGTGACACAGGGGTGTCGTAGCGACCCCCAAACATAGACTCCATACCCTGGGACTGACTACTGTCTCCCAGGGCATGTAAAGTCCCAATTGACTTTACTAGTCAATTTTTATGAACTAAACCAGTACAACCCATCTTACTATGGAGGTACTGGAAAGGGTTAATAGTTTTTCCTTATGTTCATCTTCGAGAGGGTACTGTACAGTCCCTCTCTCAAATGTTTCTGCCTGGTGGCAGTGGTTACTACCATAAATATCCGACCGCAAATATTTTCTTATGGGATTTTCCCATTGTTCGAGGCTACCACTTTTTCTGACAGCCTCTAACATACCGCCGGTGCATTTTAATATTAACTTTACTCCGGTAGGTTTTATTTACCAGAACTTTAATATAACTTCTTTCTCATGTCTTTCTCTGAATCCTAACCCAGGTCGGGATCCTTTGTTCGTCCGTTTGGCGGGCTTCTGCCAAGAAGTCCTCCTTTCGGCGCCACTGAGTCTGGGGTGGGTCCATTGTGTGGGAGGGGGAGTAGGACCCCTGGGCAGGGTTGCCTCAGCAACCCATGTCGCACTCTATCCTGATAGCCTGGAGGGTCTCCTGCCAAGATGACCAATCCACTGTGTGAGTGACAGCTAGGCTGTATGAATGGGGATCTTGTTGCATAAAAGTAGGGTCCTGAGGACTGGAAGAGCAAGACTTCGCCACTGGAACTAAGAAGCCGAAGAGGAGAGAAGCCAAAGACATCTGCAACGACTGAACCACCGGTGAAACCCTGCTGCAGCGTCTCACCACTTTTCTCCACACGACGAGAGAAGATCTTCATCTGAAAGAGCTTTCTTCCCTTGAGCTGGTGAGGCCAACCAGTTTGCCAATCGCCTTCCCGGACCTGCCTTGGTTGAATCACCAGTACCCTGTACTCGGAGGCCGGATAGCCAGGCACCAGTCCACCCGGACCGTGATTTAAAGGAGCGTACCTTTTATTCGTCGGGCAGCACCGCGGTTGGTTTCATCCCTGGGTAGTGCAGTAACTCGAACCTTCCTCCACGACGAGAGCCTCTCTTCCTCTGCTGGATCACCCGAACTGCAGGAACTGCCAGGAACAACCGCCACCGCAGGAGCCACTTCTTCATTATAAAGGTACATTGTTCCGCCAGGCCGCCCTTTCTTCGCGGTAGCTCTAAAGGTGTTTTAAATCCTTTACCTACCTGTTGGCTTGGCCGCCCCTCTCTCTTAACATTGTCTTTCACCTTCTGCATCCACCTTTTCGAAATTGTTAACCAAAGACTTGACTGCAGCTACAAGAACATTTCGCTCCTGGGCCCTTGCCCTGTACCACTGACTCTGGCACAGACCTACTGACTCTGGCTACATTTGTTAGAATTGCCTTCTTTAGATTGCTTCTCAACTAGAACTGTGGTGGTGCACCTACTTCGTATAACTACCCTTTTCTTCTCCTTTTTTAAAACTTGTGAAATGCCATTTTGCTCAGTTTTCATTTAAGTATTTCCTATACTGATGCACTGTCTTGCTTAATTTGGTTCATAAACTTATGGGAAGTGTTGCTAGGGTGTATAAGAAGCTATTTCTGAATAACTTGTGTTTTCCCTCCCTTGTGAGAAATTGATAGAGTATCCCTTGTGTGTGGTTTTCATTGTGCCGTTTTGCTCAGTTTTCACTCAGGTTCACTTTGTCTACAATTTAACTAGGGAGTGTGTATATTTTTATTTGACTTATTTTACCTTGCTTGATGACTGTGATACATGTGTTTCATTATAAGTGTATAAAATAAATATATATCTACTTTTTAATACAAAGCTTTGGTCAGTGTTTCCTTGTGCCATAGTGATGTAGGCCTATTGTTTAAACCCTGACTACTGCTCATCTCCCTCTTGAGATAAGTCTGACTGCTCAGCCACAGCTACCAACTAAATCTTTGTGGTACAGACTGATACCAAAGGGGATTTATTGCTCTCACCTGTAGTCTTAATCTTCTGTAGTGCTCCCTAAGGGAAACGCACAGCCTCTCCTTTAACATACAATGTGCCTCATTACAGGTTGGGCGGAGGGGTATAAGTGCGGTGGTAATGCTATTACCGCTGCATTACTGCTCCGCTCAATCCCGAGTTTGGGGGAAACTCAGAGCATTTACCTCCAGCTCTGCCGCAGTAATTGTGCCAAAAATGCCCCATTGAGTCCTAGGGACCCCCAAACAATGTGGATTTACCATGCCACTGCAACTTGTGATCCAGTCCTAATAGCGCCGGACCAAGTTGCAGTAACGCTAATTGCAATGGGCGGTATCCCAGCGGATTTACCGCCAGGATACCACCCAATTTATAGTGAGGCTCAATGCCCTTAATCGGAATGTTTAAGATCAAACTACACAACTGCGTAAACTACATAACCATTTACCAAACCCCTTTTAAAAACCCGTTTGCAAGATCTTAAGGATGTTATTCAGTTTTGAACAAGAGTTTAAATGTTGCAAGACAGAGAAGGCAAAAGAAATTCTCACCGTATCGGGCAACGATATAGGTCTATAGTTATTAATATCTGCTCTTCGACCCATTTTGATAAATGGGGACAATTCTGCTTTCCAACCGGGAATCCGAAATGCTCGATCTGTTAATGTCATTTTTAAATTAGCCATGTAAAATTTAAATCCGAGTTGCTGATTGTTTTTAATAATCCAGGGAGGGAGACTGTACTGTCCTGCTGCCATGGAATTATTAATATTGTCTATTGCATAACTTATTTCATTGTGGGAAACGATCGTTTCAGTCCTTGGTAACAGAGAAAGCCCTTTTCAACAATATGTGTCTTCGTAACGCAATGGAAAAACGATTACCCTGCCTTATAAAATAAGGCCCCTAACACTTAAACAATCCTTACCGGCTAGGGTGAGTAAGCCTATTTCCCTCCAGAGTCACAAGTCCAAAGTAAAATTCCTTTTGTACACAGTCAGGAGTCTTAATGTGGCAAAACCAAAGGTGAGTACAATGTTCATGTTACGAAGGAACAAATACCATTTCAAAAGATTAGGTGTCCTCTCCCAGTCCCACTGCTCTAAGGGAAGCTGGGGTTGGATGGGTACTTGGCAAGATCTCCATCGATGACAACCAGGCAAGGGAGAGATAGGTTCAGGAGTTTGCGCCCATACAACCCTATGGCAGGAAAGAGGGGCGAGCCGAAACAGATTTGCAGACCCCTTTACTCCAATTCCACTAGAAGACAACTCTAGGGTTCATAGGTTCGCTGGGCCCACTTACTTCAATCATTAGTTCCATTGCAGGGCGTACACTGGTAGTGTGTGCAGAGGTAATTTTCAGGATCGGGATTGGGTCCAGGTAGATGGCAACTTTGACAAGACGGTACCTTGGCTTTGCAGCTGGATGACAAAGACACCCTGAGATGCAGACTGTTAGGGAGAATTCTAATTTCTGTGTTAATTCCCTTCTAGCTCTTTTGCTGGACTTTAGGACTTAACATTTTTATCATGGAGAGAGTGAGACCTTTTTCCCACTCTCTCATGTATTTTTCTTTGATTTGGACTCAGTGTTTATTTTGGTTTTGGAGTCTGACAAACTCCATAGGCATCATCTTTTTATATTGTGACACACAGCACCTTCAGTGCAGTGGCACAGAGAAGTCCTTTGGATTTCTGCTAAGGTTTAAATATCTTCTCCTGGATAAACTACTGTTTCCAAGAGTAGTAAAGTGAAATTGACTTTACTTACCTTTTTCTCTTTGTAGACCCAGCACACACTGGGGGTCATTACAAGTTTGGAGGTAGCCATGCCGCTTTTAGCGGTATGGCTACCCACTTACCGGGTACCGGGTCTGGGTTCCTCGAATGAGGAATTACTGGGCCATTCCGACCTTGGAGGGCCCGGTAATTCCTCTTTCGAGGAACCATTCCCCATTCCCATTCGAACCCCCATAGGGCTCAATGGGAATGGGGAGGGTGCTAACAACGGGCCCGTTAAGGGCGCCTTGTAAAACCGGGCGTCCTTAGCGGGTTCCCGCGAGCAGACTCGTAATCAGGCAGTATGGGGTTGACGGCTACAGCACCTTTACCGGCGCCGTTAACCCCTTGTCGTCTCACTTGTAATGACCCCCACTATTTTACATAGAAGAGTGCTGGAGGGGTTACTTAGTATCCACTTTGTCTACATTCTCATGTAACATTTTGATGTTACCCTTTTTACAATTAATGGCTGGTGGCAGTGGTTTACTTTTCCTATCATTGTGGGTTTTTACCGCAGGCATAATTGTCTGCTGCAGTATTGCACACATGGGTGCCCATTTTGTCAAACTGGCTCTGGTCTTCTTTTTTCGCCATTTCTTGTTGGAAAGGTCCTTCTTGAGATTTACTCTGCACGTTGGCCGCTTTGTTCGTTTTGTCTTTGGCAGGATTCACTGGTGAAGCCTGACTCTGACTCCAGTGTGTCTGGCAGGGCAGGAAGCGAGGGAGGTTCCCGAAATTCCCTGTGCTTAGTCTCCTTGGTTACAGGAATGCCTTTGGAGGACAGCCACTCTGCTGTGTGAGTGACAGCTAGGCTGCAAATGAATGGGGGAAACTTGCATAAAAGGCGAGGTCTTTTGCAAGGAAGGCAGAGTCGACCACTGGACGAAGGAACCAAAGAAGAAACTGGAAGAGAAGTTTGCTGCACCCTCCTGAACCATTGGTTTGCTCTGTGAAGCCCTGCTGCATTGCTGAAGCTCTGAATTTCTAATCAACTGGAGAAGCCCACAAAGGACGACTTCTCCACTTAGGTTGGTGGGATGAATCAGCCCCAAGATGAACTCCAATGGGACCCCTCAATCTGCTGGCTGTACTTCTTTGCTGCTGCAGGAACCGAGTGCCAGGCGACAGAAACACCAGAATCGAGTGCATCGCCTTTAAGCTGGACTCCCTGGAAGCAGGACTAAACAAGCCTGAGCCGCCTCAACAGAGTGCAGGACCCCAGAAGAAAGGAAATTCCACAAGGTGTCCAAGAACCGCAGTGGTGCTATTTGCAAGTAGCTGAAACCGCAAAGTGCCAGTGATCTGAATTGTGCCCATTGCTGCCACCAACCTTCAAACCGTAGTGCAGGAGTCCCCAGACGTCCTCCCTCTTGTCCCCACGACTGAGGCCCAGGAACAACAGGATCTGCAGGACTACAACAGGAACAGAAGACAGCTAGAACCTTTTCTTCAGACTCAAGGTACTGTGTAACTAAGGGTACTTAGCTCTTGTTGTGTGTAGCTTGTTTGCTCTCACTGCGACTTGCATTGCTGCCCGTTGCAGAGTTGCTTGCACCTTTGCTCTTTCACAAGCCTCCCAACATGTGGCTCAACAGACAAAACTCTCTAACATTGCACAAGACTTTTGTGCTATCTCAAAGAAGTGCCTCAGCTCCCCTAGACTTTGCTCAATTGAAATTGGCTGTCCTTGCTCCCTGAAGACTCTTCTTACCCTTTGACTTGGTGTTTAACTATCCCTCCAAAAAGTCATACATACCTTACTTGTATAGCTGGGAAAAGGTTAACCTATATTTCAGTGGAGGATTAAAAAGTGCTTACCTGTTTGAGAAATGTGTTAACCTTTGTTTTCTTCCCTAACCTTTTCCTTTTTGCCATAACTTCACTATTACCATTTAAGTGTGAAAAGTGATATATTAATGTCCACAGTGTCCTAACTATTGAAGTCACGTCAGGGTGTATTAAGAATCTGTGTGCCACCGCAAAAGGGTATCTACTTACTTAACTGAACTGAAGGAGTGTATTGTTGAAGTGTATTTTAAGTGTTGCATATTGCTCCCTTCTAAAGAGGCTTTTTTTAAACTGACTGTTAAATTAATAAATAATTATTTCATCAAGAAACCTTGAGTATAAGTATTATTTGAATACTTGTCACTTTGAAATCCTTTGAAACCCTATGAAACCATACAGCTCACATTGGCCCCTCTTGAGATAAGCCCGGCTGCTCAGTCACTCTACCAACTTGTATAGTACAGGCCTATACAAAGGTTCGGTTACCTATTGCCAAGAGGGCAAGGCTTGTGTAGTCTCCCACTGGGTAACTACATACAATCCTGCTTAACACTGGTGGCAGGCGGTGAGGATAGTGTGTAGAGTTGTTACATTGAGTATTTTGCTTTGCTTGTCATCAACGAAACCCCCACAAGGCTAAGCTCCATCAGAAAAGCAATTATAATATGCCAAACATGGATAACTTCAGTCAGGAAGCCCTAGTAATTTTAACACTAGATCAACTGAAAGAAATGTGTGAAGTCAGGAATCTTACTGTAAAAGGAAAGAAAAATGAATTTTATTACGAGGTTGTTGAATCACCAACGTTTGGGTAGCAGGCCTGTAACACCTACTAACACACAAAATGTGGAAAATGATAATGAGGATAAAAGGTAAAAATGGTACAGGCATACCTTAAGGATTCGACCTCAGCAATCAACATTATTGAAAGTATACAATGGCATCTGTCTTATTATTTAGCAACATGGGACGTCAGGGCCCTGTATATCTCCATTGGCCACGACCTTGCCCTGGACACAATTGACTATACATTCAACAAGAATCGGCATCACATTTCCCGTTCATTTGTATGCTTAAAGAAATGCTCATGGCTACATTGGACAACAGTATTTTTACGTTTAATAACACCTTCTTCAAGCAAAAACGTGGGGTAGCCATGGGTGTGAAGTATGCACCAGCCTTAGCAAACCTGGTGATGGGCATGTTCGAGGACTTACAAATTTATACTAAAGAAACATACAGTCAACATGTTGTAAAATGGACCCGCTATATTGACGATGTCCTGTTCATTTGGAAAGGCACACCACAAGAACTGGAACTGTTCAGGCAAGAAATCAACAATAATGACTTAGGTATTGAATTTTCAGGAGAATGCAGCAGTACAGAGATTAACTTTTTGGATTTGACAATCTATGTATCAGGAGATCATCTCAAAACCAGAACGTACCGGAAGAGTACGGAAGTGAATTCAACATTACATGCCACTAGTTGCCATTATGAACCCATAATTCAGAACATCCCCAAAGGGGAGTATAATAGAGCAAGGAGGAACTGTTATGATCAAAAGAGTTTCAAGAAAGAATGTGAAACTTTGTCTACAAGATTTGAAGCCAGAGGCTACTCTAGAACAAGCATTCTAACAGCCTACAACAAAGCGAAACAGACACCTAGGTTACAAACACTTAGCCAGCAAGACAGCCCAACTCAAGAAAATAAGGTCCAATTTATTACAACCTACTGTGCTAATAACCATGTGATTAGGAAAACCCTTAAAAGACATTGGGATCTGCTTAAACTGGATCCTCAAATAGGACCATTTATCAATGACTACCCTTCATTAGTTTACAGAAGGGCAAGAACTCTGAGGAGGAGCCTTAGCCCTTCATTATTACCCGACGACAACAAAGAAACGCCAGGTACCTGGCTTCAGGAATCTCGACCAGGTTTCAGAAAATGTGGAATGAGCTCCATGTGTAAACATGCGGTTACTATGACAGATAACTTCAAAAACAAGAATGGAATTCAGATGCAATTTAGAGAACAGATTAATTGTCGTACTAGGTACGTGATATATGCTATCATATGCACCTGTGGGAAAAAGTACATTGGAAGTACGATTCGAGAACTTCGTACCAGGATTCGGGAACACTTAGCATCTATCGGAAGCCAAGACAGAAATATGCCACTAGCTGAACACTGGCAGAGGCATCATCAGATGGAACTCAAGAAAAACGTTACATTTATTGGACTCAAAAAGGTGACCCTGGGACGCAGGGGGGGAAATCAAGAATTGCGACTTCGTCAGGAAGAAGCTAAACTCATAAACTATTTTAGATGTATAGAAACTGGTTTGAACACGGACAATGAAATGTCCAATTTTCTCTAAAAAATGTTTTGAACTGTGAAATGGAATGCCCTAACTGATTTTGCACCAACTGTAATGTACATATGAGAATACAAGTACCCCATGGTTATAGTTGCATTAATATACATACACATGACATGTCATGCATTTCAAGATTCTTGACTCAAAATATGGAAATAATAATCTGACACGTTTGGAAGGTACCCCGTGGTTGGGGTTAATTCTGTATTCTACCGTTTCCCAGAAGGCATTAGGCAATAATATTAGAACCACCAATTCGTCATCTGATAAAAACCCAAGTGCCCCAAGGGGGTACTAACCTTGCCTGTATTTATATATATGACACTACATCTCCCACAAGGCATGGAGCAATGACCAGTAGGACAACAAACCTAATGTGCACATTTAAATGAATTAATTATGAAATAAGTGGATAGAAAACCTCAGAAAGGAGCACACATATTAAATGTTAAGTAGACTTAGAGGACATATCTAGAGTCAGATATACGGGTTGTTATCGGCTTAATTTGTCTCCCCCTTGTTGGAAAACTACATTTCCCATGTATCTCTAGGAGCATGTCTTCCGAAATACACGTGGAACTGGCAGTAAAATTACAGGAGCCAATTTCTCACTCATGCACCTATGGTTCATCTTTTTCCTTTAAATATCAAAAGGACAAGTGTATGCTCAAATAGTAAAGAATAGATTGTGACTTAACGCAATTTAGACTCTCACTGAGCCTTTTTTCCCAAAACATGGCCGACAGACCTACCGAGATAGAAGTGAAAGTAGGACAACGTAGTTGCCTAGGCAACACTACATATACGCTCCGCGGCTGCCGTAAAGGGCTCTTAGTGAAGCAGGAAACCAGATTGTTAAGGTAAGCGCTGAAGGGCAGCGGCAGCCCAACCAAATAGCCTCCCAATCACAAACAGGTCCGCAGTTAAACAGGCGGGTTTACACATGCCACTTTGTTTTGTGGACGCTACGATATGCATATGCACAGAACACTCTTTAAAAGTCCTGGTGGTCATTTACTTCACGAACGCTCATCCACCTGAATGAGGAGTACAAGACATGCATGCTTTATGAATATTCTTCTCTTTTAATGACCAAGTTTAATCGTTATGCTGGAGTTTCTGCTCCTATTAGAAACCTGGAGAAAACGTAACCTAGTTAAGATTTAAATGCAACATCTCCAGGTCGGGTACTTTAGTATGAATAATTAATTAAACATTTTATATTAAAAACACGAGGATTGTCAGATACCCGAATCCTGATAGAAATAAAATCCATTGATCCATGGTCAAATTAAAAAATAATGAAGTGAAATCTAGTCTTCAACTATATACAAAGTACAAATCCAGGGTCCATGAGCCCAACTATTCAAAGCAAACCTACAAAAAACCCTACCTAATAAACAACTATATACAAAAAGGTGGGGCATTGTCCAAGCGCCCCAAATGAAAGAAAAACAGAAAGGAAATCTAACACTAATTAACTATATACAATGGCGGCGGGCAAGTCCTATGGCTCACTTGTTCATTTCCCAGGCCAGGGCATCATCAAACTCCAGTTCTACGTCCTGGAGGCAGGCATGCTCCATGGCCCAGAGGTTTCGCAGGGATAAAGCCATGTCCACCTCCAACTCCCTGCGAATTGCCTCAAGGCACTCAGCCCGCCTCAGCACCCTGCGCATGGACTTCTCCGCCCTGACCATAGTGAGCTGCGCCTCTTCCACTCGCCGCCGCTCCGCATCTATTTGCTGGCCCAACCGATGCCACACGGAAGACACTCCCAATCCAGGGTCCTCCTGCCCTCCAGCAGATGCCTGCCCCTCTGATGTTGATGGCCCCGAGCCATCATCGCTCCCACCTTGAGCCTGCTGCTGCCGTGCATGTGCCCTGCCTCTTGATGCCTGCACGTCCTCCTCCTGCTGGGGTTCAGTTGTTGGGGTGGCCACCCCTGCTGGACCTCCAACTCCCGACTGTGGCAGGGATGTGTCCTCCACCAGCCTGGCCGCTGGGTCAGGGGCAGCTCCACAGGGTTCCCAGGTGATACGTGGGCAGGAAGATGGCACGGAGGACGACTGGCGCATAGGGGGTTCAGTTGAGGAGGGGTCAGTAGAAGGTCCAGCACACGGAGGAATCCAGCACTGGTGACCCGTCCTAGTGGGATGACGCGATCAAACAGGCATCCCAGATAACGTGCAGAGTCTTCACGAAAACCCAGCAGGTCATCTCGGATGCCCCTTTGACGTAACGCCATCCCGGCCAGGACAGGCTCAATTCGGTCCCGGATTGCCACGTCCGCAGGGAGAGGAAGGCCAGTTGTTGTGCGCTCATCCCCTCCCTGAAAACGGGTCTGGACGAAGGCATCCCTGCTGGTGCGGGATGATGCAGTCACAGGATCAGAGACAATATTACACACAGGCACCTCCGCGGCAGCCTGTGCTGCCTCCTGTCCCTGCCCCTGGACTGCACCACTAGCACCAGTGGAATCTCCCCCTCCAGACCCTGTGTGTGTCCCTTCCACGGCCTCCTCCTCAACCAAACACCCCACCAACCTGGATGACTCTGTGCCATCTTCCTCCATCGGACCCTGTGGGGTCTCAGCTGCCCCTTCAGCTGCCGAGGAGTCCACCTCCGACCTCCGCCTCTTGGACCGACCCTCAGCAGCTGCGGCCACGGACGCAGCACCAAACTCCTCACTCCCCGATGAGATGACAACATGGGATGGGAGCCGGGCCTTCCGTCTCCGGCTGGCGGTGCGATCCCTGCCGCTTTGCTCCACAGCACCGTCTCTGCCCTCTTCATCAGTTGACGCTGCAGACAGGGAGAGATAGAACACAGGCATCAGGGCACTGTACAACGGTCTGATACAGACATGACAGTTGCACATGAGTGGCAGTGTCAAACTTCACACATGGCATCACACTCCCCAACGCACATATAATTTCAACTCACACACATGAGGAAATCAACAGGAATGTTGCACCAGGCGGCACCATCCATACACAAACAACAGCATGAGCAGCCGAAGGTTAGCCTGATGTCACATGCAACACGGGGAGTGCAGAACACATGCACACACACCACCAGACATACATGCATCTGTACATCTCCACCACCTGTCGCAGTGATATCATCGCCATCCATGTCACATCTGCCAATCAGCCTCCTACATGTCAGTGTCACATGAATCCATGGTGTATCACAGTTGCACACTTGTCAAATACACACACATGCATATGTACATAGTGCAGATACATGCAGGTGGAACTAGCATCCATGTGTGACACCACAACCATGCCACAGTACATACACAGAAATTTAAACATGCGTGCACCCACACATGCATTCGGCCAGCATGCATTTTAACACATACACCATTGATGTGTCTCACGCATGACAGGAATCAAATGCGGCAGGCTCATGTCGTTGTACATACACATCCATACATGGGCCTACAAAGACATATGTGCACACCTCAAATTGCACAGCGTCCAATAAGTATGCATGTACACTTACCGCTCAACTCCGCACGTGTCTGCCTCTCAAGGACCTGGAGGTGGAGCACTGGGTATATACGTTCCAGGACCATCATCTGGTTGTTGGTTAGGAGGACCCAGCACCCCTCAGCATCCACTGCCTTCAAGAGGCACCGGGCTTTGTTGAGGGTCCTGGACCTGAAGTCCTCCCAGCGCTTCCGGACGTGTTGAATGTTGCAGGCTGCCACCCCCTCCATGTTGATGGCAGCCACAATGTCCATCCAGATCCTCTTCTGTCCTTCATTGTCAGTGCGTGAACTTCCAAAGAGGGCATCATACTGCCCCAGGACTCGCTCTACCAGGATACCAACGTCATTGGAACTGAAGCTGGTAGCCCTCTGCCTCTCTGCTGGGGGGTTGCCACTGGTGCCAGGTGGTGTTGTGTCCGACATGGCAACCCCCGAGGCAGGTGTGGGTGGGCAACTGGGTTCTGGGGCTGCGCTGTGGAGCGATGGAATCCCAGTTGGGAGTCTTCTGTTCCAGCAGGGGTGGTCACAGCAACTGGACCCCTGCAGATGGCTGACGTGCAGGCACCAAACAGCAGGGCACGTGGCCAGCAGGCAGGCAGGCAGCAACAGATGGCAGGTGGGAGTGTGCTCAGGGCTCTGGGGGGCAGGAAAATGGCCTTCTGGGCAGGCGTGTGGTCTTCTGTGTGTTGTTGCATGGCCAGCTTGATACGGAGTGATTTGGCACGTGAAAAAACTGCATGTCAGCATGTAATTCGAGGAAAGGCCCTTAACGCGCAAGCGCGTCTGTGACGTTACGCGCAAGGGCGTTTCCCTCAACATGGGTGCATGTTGATTGTACACGTGCAAAAACTGCACGTCTGGGTGTCACTGCGCGTAATTGGAGGAAAGGCCCTTAGCGCGTACGCACGTAAGTGACATTGCACGTGTGGGCTGTGTTAAAAGGTATGCGTAGGACGCCATTTTCTTGTACGTGATTTTTGTTGAGAGCGAGCAGGTGATTCTTGTACTTCTTGTCGGTTCACACGCGATTATTTCACAACGGTTCCAGTTCGTACTCCCTGTATACTCAGACAACGTTCAATTCTTCTTTTGGCGGGGGTGTTGCCAACGCGCACACGCGCGTCTTTTTCACATTCCTTTTCCAGGTAGACGGTGAGTCGCACACGTATTTTTCAATTGTGGTTACCCCTGTGTGTCGCGTACCCATTCAGAGGTCATTGAAGCCTGCGTGTACCATGCATACGCTTATTTTTTTGTTTCTGGGTGCCACAGCGTAGTGTGGGTTCTTTATTCCACGCACGTGGTCTACCAGGGGTCGCGTGCACGTTAAATTTTGTTTTTGGGGTGCCTGAGCGTTGCGTTACCCGTCATCTTCCCCCAGGGGTCACAGACAGCCTTGCTAGAGCACTAGGGTACGTATTCCATCTAGTACCCTACCCCAGGTGAAGCTGTGTAGTCATGACTGCTATGGGTCACCCATGTGGTCCCTCCAAACCATTCCCCGGCCTTGGGTTTCACAGTATCCCTTCTGACCGCAGTTGACAATTTGCACCTGATTACTGCACTTGCCCTTCAACTGTCATCTTGTCACAACATTGTACATACTGTTTTCCTGTTCATTCTGCCTGGTTGATGAAATCATTAGCATTTTTACCACACATTTATGTGCCGTACTGCCCCAAATGAGACATACTTCAGTCATAGATTACACCCTACAATGCCCCACATTTCTTACCTTATTATGGGAATGATTCCACCAATCAGGCTGATTGAGTAATGTGTACCTACACACGGCCTGCACACAATCATTTTGGGGCCCTGTTTGAATGCTGAACATGACAACTGTCTTCTGTCATGTCGAAGTGACCAACCATTGATGTATCCATATACCTGCCATCACTGCATCAGTGAACACTGGCTTTGTTGCAGCGTGTGGCACATGCGTGTTTTGTCACACTATTTTGCATGTTTTATTTTATATATGTCCATCTCACATGGATGTGTGGCAGTACTGATTTGCTACTATCTGGGTGTCCTTGTCAAATCTGTCATGGCTATGCTACGTGCCATCTGTGTGCTGGCATGTGTCATGTATGTGGATTGTCCATGCCACTCACAGGCTAATGTGTGATGCCAGTGCTATCCAGCATGCAGCACTTGTGTTGGTTTTCCATCTTGGAGTCCTCAGTGTCTGCTTTTTGCCTCCCCTTCCAACTCATTGACAGTGCATGCATGCCAGAGTTATTGTCATGTGTGACATGTGTCATTTATGTACTGGATGTCTGCCACATCATGCCTATGTGTGTGGGATATGATGCTCATGCCTGTTTTCATTACTTTTCTTTTATGTTTTTGCAGGTGATGAGGCACTTGATGCTGTTGAGGAGGAGGAGATGAATCAGGTGCTGAATCGGACATTGAGACATATGTCCCGTCGCAGGTGAGTGTTTCTGACAGGAATGCTGTTCTGTCCAACCTACCTGCACCGGGGTAGACCCCCCCCTCTATGGGGCATTCAGTGTTGGAAAATCCGCCTGTGGCGGTTACGGATGCAGGGTCACACTCCACAATATTTGCTCCTGTTCCTGGTTCAGCAGATCAAAGGAGGAATGCAGTCCTGCAGCCTCAGGCAGTGCCAGCACAGCAAGGTGCACATCACCTTGCCCCAAACAGGTGTGGTGCCCGCCAACGCGGTGGCCGTGCACCACCAGGCAATACTGTGTGGGAGAACTCCATCTACACTATAGCAGCACAACAGGGGGCATTGTATGAAATGATAGCTCAGGCCATGGATAGGGTGGCCACTTCCATTCTCCCCCCTGAAAGGCAGGTGGAGCTCCAGCAGCAGGCAACAGAGTCCATTTGCCACTTACACAGGGAGGACATGTTGGCGTCCGACAGGGACCGACGGGCTGGACTGGAGACTCTGCGCACAGCCGTATCTGCAGAGCCACAGGCCCACAGGGAAGTCCTGAGGTTAGAACACAGGTCCTTCATGCTGCATGAATGTGTGGCTTTTTCTGACACAGCATTGGGTATCTTTAAGTAGCTAGGGATGCACCCAATGTAGCACTTCCAGGTGAACAATCTCAGGCTGGTATGGTTGTGACAGTTGACTGTCCCTTTTCCCATCATCATTGATTGTCAGCTGGTATGTGCCAGGCCTGTGTGCACTCTGCAGGGGTGGGATTTTAGGTGAAGTCATTTGCCACAAGCTGGGTACGGGCTGCCTCACCACGTGCCCTTTCACCTCCCATGCGCAGCGGCCGTGCATGTGGTTGGGGATGTGGGGGCACCACAATGTCCACCGGCACACCCCGCCGGGTTGCAACGTTGTGCAGGACACATGCTGCCACTATAATCCTGCACAGTACTGGGGGTGCATATAGCAGCTGCCCACTAGAGCGGTCAAGGGAGCGAAAGCGTGACTTGAGCACTCCGAATGTGCGCTCCACTATGCCCCGGGTTGTAATTAGGGCTGTGTTGTATCTTACCTCGGGTGGTGTGATGAGGTACCGAATTGGCGTCATCATGTAGGTGCTCAGAGGGTAGGCACTGTCCCCTGGGGAGTTGATGATGGTTGTCATTAGTGGGGTTTACACATTTCTCAGTGTCTGACATGCATGCATGTGCAGAGGCATTTATACTCACCAATTAGCCATGTGTCGCCATGCCGCCCAGCTTCCAGGTCCCAGTTTAGGGGTGACATTCTGAATATGAAACTATCATGGCTGGACCCTGGATAGTTGGCATATACTGAGGTGATGATTCCCTTGGCATCACATACAACCTGCACGTTGATGGAATGCCAGTGCTTACGGTTTCGATAGATGGGCTCAGTGGCCCTGGGAGGACGTAGAGCCACATGGGTGCAATCAATGGCACCTAGCACTTTGGGGAAGTGTGCCACCCCGTAAAAGTCCTGGACGACAGCCTGCCTTTCTGCAGGTGTTCTGGGCATGTATATGTGCCTGTGGACTGAGGGGTGTGCAGTCATGATGGCCAACACCTGGTGTAGGCAGCGTGACTGCGTGGCCTGTGAGACACCCCCAACTATGGCACTTGTCTGCTGAAATGACCCAGTAGCCAAGAAGTGCAGTACATTGAGCACCTTTTCCAAGGGGCTCAGTGCTTGGGAGCACAGGGCGGGTGATGTGAGGTCCTCCTCCAACTCCCTGACCAGTTCTAGGATTATTTGTGGTGGAAACCTGTACCTCCCATACACCTCCTGGTCATCAGGCATCCCAGAAAGGCTGGTCCTGGGTAAAAAAGATGCGGGGCCTAGCTATCCTCCTCCTCCTGCGGTTTCCCACGACCACTGCTGCGAGGAACGGTATATTCATTGTAGAGTATGAGCTTGTTGTTTGCGCACACTTTTATGCTGCGCGGGGCCGCTTACGCCTCCTTCCTGCTGGCGTACGTGTTTCCGGATTAGTGCGTCTTTTTTGGCGCACGGCTTTCCCCTGTTCGATTCCATGAATATGTGTTGTTATTGCACGTGTGGGTGTTGCAAGCATTTACCTCCTGTACTTCCCCCGTAACGCCCACATTTTCACGCGTTGTTCCCCATTCCGCGTGTTACGCCCCGTGTTATGCCCACTTTTCTTGTGCGTGGTGCGCACGCCGTTTAGTGACGTCTGCGCCCGCGTGCGCCACCCAAGGATTTGGCGCACATCCCAGGTTTTACAAGCGCAGCGCATTCCATGAATCGATGAATGGCTGCGTACGTGGCTTTAACACGCGTGCGCTGCGATTTTCACGCTTGCGCTCCCCTTTTCGGCGCACATTTATTCCATGAATTACCCTGTCTACGTTTTTTGTACCTCTTACAGCACGGTTTTCCTCCTAAAATAAGCCTGACTACTCAGCCATTGCCACTAACAAAACGTGTGTGTTTCAGGCCTATACTAAGAGTTGGAGTCCTGTGTCCCAAGTTTGAGGCTTCACAGGTCCTACTTTTGGTAGACTTTTGTAAAACTCCCTAACACTGGGTAATAGACTCATAAGATTGTACGACTTGAAAATCTACCATAAACTACAGATTGAGGAATGGTGTTCTTATAACAGAGACTGTATTATCGTTGGATGTGGTCAAAGTAATCTACCCCATTTCCTAAGCATTAGTAAAAATTCTGATAATTCATATATGCGAGAAAGATTGGCTCTAAAAGGGACAGAGAATGTATCTCTCAACTTCGACCCGTACCTGGGAAAGTTGAGAGTCAATTGGGAACAGCTGCTAAAAGAATTGGGATTGGATGTTGACATTTTAGTAACCAATCTAGTCAAGGTAAAGAGGGCTTTATACAAGCAGGACTGGGTCAACACTGTCAACTTATTTCATGGATACGTGTCTTTGAAACATATTTCGCACGAGCATAAGACATTGGGCATGATTGCACCATATTTGTAAATGTCCCCGAATAAACATTATTGTAACCTCATAATGCGCCTTAGGTGGAACTTACTTCCAACCAAAGGGGAACAGATAAGGTGACAGTTTATAGGTCCTACAGATTTGACCTGTAGACTTTGTAAGAGCAAGGAGTCAGTGGAGTCTTTGGGGAACTCGATGTTGAAATGTTCATCCCTGCATTCGGAAAGAATGACATATTTGGGAAAAGAAAGGGGGAACGTTAGAACCGTGAACCTGACAGAACTCTGGAAAAGACTATTGAACCCTACATCAAAATCTGAGAGTCTGACGGTAGCAGCATTTGAAAAATCTTGGACTTTCTTAAATGCTGAGGTTGGGAATGTACAAGATTGAAATGCCTTATTAGTACTGGGTCACTTACTGCTGCTTTATTTAAACTGTGTGGAAGTTTTATGTGTAGGACTAATTTAAAATGTGTTTCGTGTTTTCTTTTTTATTGATGCATTTTATCTTTTTGTAAAGAGTTGCAAAAAAACTAAAACAAATACATTAAAAAATCAAATTAAAAAAACGTGGCTCATATATATTCAGACTTGAAGATTGTGGTTGATCATATATTTCACACAGTTGAGGCAGCAGTATCTTGTTCTCCCCTGTAACATAATCCTGTAGATAATACATTTATCTGTGTGTATTCTCCCTTTTATTCTCCATTGCAAACATAGCCATGCTGTTATGTATCATCATACTTTGTACCTTAGTTTTTACAAGTGCAAAACTTTACTTATTTTACTTTGTTTTATGATTGTTGTTGTTTCTTTTGTATGTTTTGTTTGTTGGTGAACTTTGTATCTATGCCTGTTTGCCTATGAGCCTAAGGCACAATATAAATTAATAAAACTAAAACTAAACTAAACTAAAACAGAGCTGGTCAGCCCACAGTTTGGCTCCAGGACACATCTGAAGGCTCCAGAAGGCAGGATCAGTGTGCAGGGGTCCAGACTGGTTGGCCCCACTGTCTAGGCTAGGGTCTTCAAGAGATATATCTTGACACATGCATAGCTGGTTATCCTCAAATGTCATCCTCAGGTCTTCAGTGGGCTGCAGCTCTTTGTAGGAGTCTTGGTTCTAACGATGATCTGAAAAATGTCTGCAGGAGTCTTCTTTTTATCCTAAATTTCCAGCCGTGCTCACTGACAGCCCATAATGGTAGGAATCTGCACCACTCAAACTGGCAAGGGCCAGTCATGGACAGCCTCTTTCCCCTCATTTACCCAGCAACAGACAATCCCAACCCCATATGCGGCCAGATTATTATAATTTTGTATATTGTGTGAACCTAAAGCTGGGGCATTGAACACAGCACAGTATGTAGAAACAGAAATATCAGAATATTGGGCACACATCGGCAAGCCAACTAAGTTGCAAATAGGAACATTTTCTGATGTTTATGAAAAACGGAAAGCAAGGGGGCTAGTCTAAGAGGGGAAGGTATCGCATTCACAGCCATGTAAAAGCTACAAAGCACTGTCCTGCCTTGAGGTAAGGGATTTTCTCACTTTTGAAATCACAATACAAAGGATATTTTTACTGAAAAATTGTCACACGATAAAGTAAGCTTGGGGGTTGTTGAGGCACAACTGCTTTGTAGATGATGCATGCTAGTTTAAACTCGATGAGTGCATCCAAAGGGAGAAAATTATGTTCTTTCATAATTGGTGAGATATGAGCCTAACTCCTTTCATCCAATGCCAATCAGGCCGCAAATTGAGTGCTGATATGAGAGGTTGAAGAGCATATTTGGAAACTTCCAGATAAAAGGCAATGCCACCAGCAATATTCAATAAAGTATTGTTCAAAGAGAGTTTTTGGAATGTGGGGTTTGAGTTTCCTAAGAAGTGCAAACATTGTCCACCATAGATTTCTTCTCAATATGATGTTTTAATGAAATGCCATTATATAACCAAATTCCATGAGATGTGGCCATAAATACAAGAGTAGATGAATACACCCAACGACTAACTGGGTGAACCACCTATGAACACCATTTTCTTGACTTGGATGGTGAAACTGTCGCTACTGCCCGTGAAAGGCAAGGCTTTGTCCAAGAAAGACTTCCCATATATGGCATGTCCTGACCTGAGAAGGCCAAAGAAGAAGGTCATAGGACAAAATGACCAAAGTACAGAGCGAAAAATAAATGTGTGTTAAACACTTTGAGTATATGGTACGAAAAAGGCACTATACAGCAAAAGTGCACACCAGAAGAAAAAAAACCTATCTGAAAATGATCCGCTGCCACCAATCCATCTTGGACCATCATGAGAGTAACAAAAAATGCTGTGAAAAAGTAAAAGGGATGGAAAGTTACTCTGTCACATTTCACTGTAAGGTGATATGTGCAGTTTAAAAGGAACAAGGAATCTCACAAAGGGAGACAGAGAACCCTTGCACTAATAACCTTAGGAACTGACCTGTAGCTACCAAAAAGATGAGACAGGCAAGGTGGGATAGTTAAATCTGGTGTCGCACATTCATATGGGGTGGGTGGGGAGGAGGAAAACTACAAGTTTGTTGTTCTGTTATGTTAATTGAGAGAAGTTTTGTAAGTTTGTGAATGAAAAATGGAAATAAAGATCCATTATTGAAATAAAAGGGTTTACCAACCTTCAAAAGTCAGGACCGGTATTAAACAGACAATCTACCATAGCAAAAATGGTAGATTTTTTAGAACAATAAAAAGATACCATTGTGGAAACAAAATTCCAAACAAAAAGCAAGTATGATTCAATATCCCCCAGACCCAGGTACTTCAACCACAAGGCCTACACAAGGGCAGCAAGGGGAGGAGGAGCAGACGAGGAAGAAACAGAAGACGCTGGGAACAGAACACAAATGCGAACATACTCAGAATACAGGACAGGCCAGTCAGGAAGGAGATAAACCTAGTACTCAACTTATTGACCGTTCTTTGGAAGTAATAGATATCAAAGTACTGAACAAAGGACTATCCTTTGCACCACATATAGGAGCGGACTATTTCAATTTTCAAATAGACATCTTCAAGTTTATTAGAGCCTTGGATCCTATTATTGAGGAAGACATAGCCGGAACAAAAATCAGTCCACTTACAATCAGAATCAAAAGAGACACACACACTTTGCTCTCACTTGAAGAGAACATTGAACTCGCACAAAGAGACATCATCAACCATTTGGGTATTCACACCAATAGCTTATTGAGAGCAATCTCAAACCCAAATCCAAATGTACACCTGTAATTTCGCAGGATAACTGTGTTGATGCCTTCCCCAAAGCTGTAATCATGGACATAGAAAAAAACATGGATGCAGCACAGAAAAACAGATATCAAAGTTCCAAGAAACTAAACACTGAGGAACAACATGCTTTGAACAAACTAGCATTGGATCCTGATATCATAAGCAAAGAGAAATATTGTAATTTTGAACAAAAAGGATTACAGCACTATGGGAGATAAGCACCTTAGCACCCCGGGGAGTTATAAAACTGTCAGAGAATACATTACTAACCTAATTAATTAAATGAATTACCTAATTAGAAAAATGGCATCAAAAACAAATGCTTAACAACGATGAAAGATTAAAGATCCTTCCTGTGCACGAACAAATTGAGAATTCCAACCATATACTTCCTCTCCAAAATACACAAGGAATATGCATACCTCCCCGAAGTAAGACCAATAGTTAGCAGGAATGGATGGGTCACGGAAAACTTATCCAAATTCATATCCCTCATCCTGAGACCTGAAGTATATAAACTGGACTCCCATACACATGATACAATGCACATATTGGAGAACATGAATGATGTACAGTGGAAGGACAGTTGCATATTAGAATCAGAATGTGAACGCTCTGTAGAGAAGTATCGACCACACTCTAGCACTTAAAGGATAGTTCCGGGACTTTTTTTTTATTGTCCCTACGGTTCGGCCATGTGTTTTTAAGCATAAATCGGTAGATCGTAGAAAACTTTCCTATGGACCTTACCCGACTTTTCGTCCATTAACGCACTCGAAATCAGCCGCCATTTTCTGATAATCCTTTCATTTCCCCCCATCGCCCTGGCTCACCTGCTTTTGCGGCACTAAATCAAATCCCCCGCCCTTGAAACAGACTTTATCAAAACATTCATATTCCCCGCCTCTCTCCGTGACGTTACTGTGCTGCGTAGGCAAACGCGCTCAGGCGTCTTCTACGCGACTACACACAGAACCCGGAAACCAACACAGATCAGCTCACAACACAGCGCGCCACAATTGGGAATATGAAACTGTACTTTTAAATCAAACCGCAAGATTGTAAATTTGGTAAAGTACATTTATTTGACATCAAATGTTTAGAGAATATTCAGCGATTTGCATTTTTATTTGCTCATGTTCCAAAAAGTTCGTTTTGAGGCACGCAATGTTCCTTTGCTGTACACAGGGTCTTAGATCATCTCACAATACAGCGCCACAATTCGGAATATGAAACTGTGGTTTAAAAGCAAACGGCAAGATTGTCCATTTGGCAAAGTACATTTATTGGACATCAAATGTTTAGAGAATATTCTGCGATTTGCATTTTTCTTTGCTCTCGATCCAAAATAGTTCGTCTTGAGGCAAGCAATGTTCGTGTGCAGTACACAGGGTGTTGGTTTACGATAAAATAAGCTCTTCGGTCGCACTGATAATCGCATGGCTGTTCCAACAACGAGGCACTAGGCCACCACAACGGTCTGTATGTTGCATCTAGCCGTTAGTACCGCGTAAGGGCATACTTGTACTTGGCGATCGTCCCATAAAATGGTCAGGGTGCTAACGTTGTTCACGCGGAGAAGCAACTGGCGGTTATAAAAGCCGTCCGGCGGTGTCTGGTACTCGTGACACATACAATAATGAAGGATGTACCTGTTTTAAAAACATAAAAAATGAAATTAGTCTCACCATCAGATCTTTATTAAAATTATTCATTTTATATATTAAGTCGGGAAATTATTTCATAGCTAGGACAGTGCAACTGGGTATTATACGTCAAGGGGGGGCTGTAGGATACTGAGACAGTCCCCCAGTGCAGTGGTTGACAGGGAGGCAGTGCAGGTGGAGAGTGGAAGGGCCCAGGACCGAGGTCGCAGACAGTGGACCAGTTGTAGCAGGGGAGAGGGAGAGAGAAAGCAGAAGCAAAGAGGAAGGTTTTGAGGTGCTTCCGTAAAAGGAGATGGTTCTCCTCAAGATAGTGCGCGGTACAAAACAATATGCCACATAGAACGAACAAGTACAACTGAACCCGTCTTTAAAGCTACTGTATAGTAATTAAATTGCGGTATAAACTCATCTAAAGAGTTACTTACATTATATTTGCATTTTCCATTGTGTCTGTGCGTAGGGCAGCAACGAAATACCACTCCTTCTATGCCGACGTTATTTCTTCTAATGAACGAACATTAAATGGCTTTCGTTTCTGAAATTATATTCATTATCGTTTCTTACGTTATTGCCCCACACCCCCAAAAAGAAGTCTTTCGGGATGGTCCCGGCCTGTCAAGGTCAAATAACAATAGAACCTTATACTGAGTCGTGGGCCATTCCGGCACCCGAGAAAATAATCAAAGCAGCTGACCTTCGCTTTGAACGAGCACACATTCCTAGTTAGCTACATTCAGTGCAAGGCCATCTCACAGGACTCACAGAGCAATCACTTTTATTTACACAATACATAGCTACACATATTCAATGGGCCTGCGACATGAGGAGACTCGAGAGAACAGACAATCAAATTACAATCATTTAAACCATGATGTGTATTTCTCAATGAGCTCTTCTTTAGGTGGACATGGAACAGAGGCAATGTTGGGTGGCAATGCAGTTGTCCCCTGCACAGGTTCGTTCACAACTCCATGTATGTGCCTATCTAGGACATCAACAATAAGTCTCTCAATAAAGTCATATTGCATATCCTCAAACACTGGTTTGATAACCCATTGTTTACTTCTTTTTGTGAAGGCCTTATTGTAGCGAAGCGTCCCTAAAGTTCCGGTCGTCCTACTTTGTTGACGGCCAACATTATGGTTATGTGCCAAGACCGCTAGAAGAGTCCGATTTATCATGCCCTCCATGCCAAAATGCAATCGTTTTGGCCTGTACTTTAGGCACATATTGTGGAACACCTCCAAATCTCCTGTGTGGCAGAATTCCGTGAGTCCCCTCAAATCTCTTGTTATAGTTTTATCAAATACAATCTTTTCAATGGCTTTGTGAGTGGGTGATGAAGGAATCAACCACTTCTTCTTCCGTGCCTCCTCTGTGGACAAATGGCCATGTTCACAATTGTGGAAATGTCGGTTCGTGTTCCAGCGGTGAACGTTGCTACAGTGTAACATTACTGACCGCCATTTTTCCAGTAGAATTTCCAACGACCCTCCACATGTTTTTGAGCTCCACCAAAGATGGTTGCTGATTGACTTGGACCACTGTGAAATACCTTGCATATCTTTTTTTTTACCTGCAGCCGACATTTTTTCATTGATTGTTTTTGCAAGATGCCAAACGTCAAATTGGTGATTTATATTTTTGTACTCTTCTCTCATTGTCTTGGCAATTGAAACGTGTCTGTCCGTGGCTATCAGGTCGATCACCATTCCCCGCGATTGTAGTTCTTGCAATGATGCTACAAAGCCAACTTTCTCCATGGCCACTGAGTATGTACTTTGTGACACCTGCACGACCACCGAACTCACAATTTTCTTACTTTCCATGTCCTGAAAGTGGTAGGTGCAGTACTTGGCTGAAAATCCTGGGCTGTCGCACTGTCCATCACCGGCTAGCCTGAACCGTTTGCCCGCGAATGTACTATCAATAGACATTTTTTCCATTCTCCAAGCTTCGCTAATGGCTGGAAATAGATAATCGGTTTGGTATTTGTAGAACTGAGTTTTCGCAATGAAATGGATTCCCACAAACTGAAAGAAAGACTCTAACTTTTTAAAACTTGAACCACTAAAAAGTGCAGCCGCTGCACAAAGTAGATTGCCTGCTGGCAGTTGTCCCAGCATGGGTTGTGCAGACCATGAGAAAGGATGATATTTTGTACAGGTGGCATGTATTTTAAGGTTAGTGCCTCGAATTGCACGAGTCACATTAATCAATGGCTCCCCACATACTTCCCCACCAACCGAATGCCCACATTTCATCCGAATAATAATATCAATCAAACAAACAACTATCGAATACAATGAATTTGGCCTCTTTCCTTATACTGTCACTCTGCATCCCAGCTGGTTCGGCCTGTAACGTTGAGGACATGTCACTCACATGAAAGGTAGAATCTCTGATATCGTCTTCCGCTATGTTCAGTGATATTGATGGTGTTTCATTGTCGTCCACTTCATTCTCTTCCATTGTAACATCTGTTCCTTCTCCGGCGATGGGTGAATAAAACAATTTCTTCAACTTTCTCGCGGTCTTAGTTTTTGCGGGTGTGGATTCTGTGAATTGATCTCCGACTGCATCCGAACTACCAGGAGGACATTCACTATCAATGGCTGGTGGTGGTATAGCTCCGTTGTCAATCACTTCATATTCTTCCCATTGGCACGATGCATCTCCAGTATCAAGTCCCTGCCAAAAGGTTTGACAAGCAACATCTCTCGTTCGCTTCACTGTCTGTGTAGATCTAGTTCGTACACCCACTCGCAACTAGAGGACAGATTGGAAAAGGGATGTTCAGTTTAAACACAACTTAACAGTATTGAACTATTAACAGTGAAAAACAACATAATATAGTGACCAGGACACTAACCTTCTTTTGCTTTCTTTTCTTTGAAACTTTCTTGCCTCGAACTTCAACATCAGGACGCTGTTGCTCCGACTCGTGTGTGCATGTCTCCACTTCCTCTTGCGCTGCAACGACTATATTTTCATGATAAGCACATCCATCACGCACTGACGCTCCATCGACTCCCTGAAACATAGAACTTCCATTAGTATGTATAATAATATTGAAAACACAAAATGTACTTGGGGACCAATACCCACGTACATCTCAATAGCAAAACACGAATGAACGCTTTCTGTAGAACATTCAAACGACAATTATTCACGCATTGTTGATCTAGTTAGATGGAACTGTCAAGATCCATACCTCGGGCTCCTCATAGACTTCCATTGATGATATTATTGAAGATGATGCTTCAGTAACTCCCTGAAACACAGTAATTGCATTAGTATGGTTTTCTATTTTGTTAAAAAGAACATAAACTTTGTGCAGGCGTCAACGGCTCATCTAAATAGACCTGCACAAATGATCAGTTGTCTAAAATAAATAATGGATATGTAAATATGATTCGATTTGCTCGATCGTTGGAAGTGTCACCACCCAGAGATCTGCATCAACTACTAGGGGTGATGTTCTTGTAGAAGAAGCTCCGTCATCTCCCTGAAACATAGTACTTGCGTTAATAAAGAAGGAAGTATAGCGGATGTAATCACGTCATATGATTTCGCTTGATCGAACTGTCAGTATCCATACCTCGAAATGCATAAGAACATCAAGGGACGATGTAACTGCGGTGCACACTTCTGCAAGCTGTTGCGCCGACCCGTAACTGCATGCTCCCCCTTCTTCTTGGACTAATGCTCCATCGACTCCCTAAATCATAGGACTTTCATTAGTAATGAACACAATATTGAAAAAAGAAGACACATAGGAGGGCGACGACAGAAGGACATATCAATGGCTAAAAACGAAAGAAACATTGTGTGTAACAATCACGCTACAAGAATGCAAGATCTGATGATCTCCATCGATGTAATTGTCCGGAAACGTACCTCGAGCATCTGAGTGACATCAACGGTTGTCGTCAATACGTTGGACTCCTCAGCATCTCCCTGAAAGACAGTACTTGCATTATTTTGGATAACAATAATTATAACTGAAAACAAAGACTAGAGGACGAGTACAAGGGTGTACCATTAGGTAAAATAATCACACGATAAATTAAAACTATTGATTTACATGCCCAAAACAAGTCAGTGGCAGAATAGCTAAGTAAGATTACCCGATAGGCGCTTGAAGTGGCTGATGACTGCAATAACGACACGGATGGAGAATCTTCCGCCTTCATATTGAGTGGATACATAAATGGGGAAATTATTGTTAGCTAATGCTACACACTACCGCAAGGCCGAGAGATAAATACGTAAACTTGACTCACCAGTGGAGGGATGTGGACGAATAGAGTGGGAATAGCGGTTGAGAGCAATTTTCGCCTCGCTCGCGGTGTGTTCTTCTTTATTAGCAATGATGTGGAGTACATGTCTGAGCTAAAGTGCCTGCTGCAGATGCGGTATCGATCACCCCTCTTGTCCGCAAAGACTTCTAGGACTCTACTTTCAAGCTCAGACGGTGGATATCCGCAATATCGGACCCATTCTTTTATCTGATCTATTGTCTTAGGGAAAACATGCATTATAGTACCTTCAGATTTATTATGGGTCTTCGAAGGGCAACCGCCAATGGAACAGGCAGGCATTGTGGAAAGTTCTGAAAAGTAAAGATCAAAAATTCTCTATGAATACCAATGTGTTAAAAAATTAAATGACACATAAAAGGTTCAATGCAAGGTTCGTTTTGGTTCTTGGAACTATACACGTTATTCACATGCGGATAAGTATTTGAATAACTTAAAAAAAATAGAAAGATAATTTGACTAAACTCAGAACATGTGACTAGTTCCTTGCATGTACTGTCTTGAACGAAAAGAAATTGGACGCAAAATGATTATGGTACATGGCCTTACCTTGACGAACAAACAGTTAGATGCAGGGATCAGAGTAGTTGCTTGTCGTAGAACAGGGAGCAGTTCACAGGTTTGCAAACTGACGAGTTTCCTCGAAGTGGTCACGGAAGTTCACAGAGACGAAGAGCAGATAACCAGCACCTTCACGGGTTGACTAGCAAAGCGCAAAGAAGTTCTCATTAGAAATATGAAGTGGGTTATAAAGAATTCGAAACAGGGGTGTGTTTGTGAATGAATGACGTGTATATGTCGTGGCATTATGTGGATTGCAGGGGGCCGTCCAGCGTGAGGGGGGATGCTTGGCAGGAGACACGGGGTCTGGAAGTAGACATGGGAACAACAACCCATGCTCTATAGACCACTTTGAAGTGTACATGGTCTTTGGCACCTCTTGGCCTTTATCGCTCCCTGACAGCTCCACTTGCCAGCACAAGTACCCCGGTGCGAACTGCCTTTGATAGGGCGGGGAGGGGGGTGGATTGGGGCGGTGGTCGTGCAGACAAGACACAGGAAGACTTGTGAATGGAGACACACTTATGTGGATTGCAGGGGGCCGTCCAGCGTGAGGGGGGATGCTTGGCAGGAGACACGGGGTCTGGAGGTAGACATGGCAACAACAACCCATGCTCTATAGACCACTTTGAAGTGTACATGGTCTTTGGCACCTCTTGGCCTTTATCGCTCCCTGACAGCTCCACTTGCCAGCACAAGTACCCCGGTGCGAACTGCCTTTGATAGGGCGGTGGTCGTGCAGACAAGACTCGTTTGCCGCAGGGCCTCACCAAGGAGAGGCCATCTAACTGCATGTAAGAGGCAGGCTGCAGGATCTAGTACATGGAAGGCAGGGGTGTGAGTTTATAAATACCTCACCCTCCCAGGAGAATATATGGGTGCAGTTCACCCTGGAGACCCGGGATGCTAGGCAGTTAGTCAGCAGCAGGCTGGCCTGTGGTGGCAAGGCGGCACGGGCCAGAGGGGGTCATCTCTGTACCCGGTGCCCAAAAGGATGATTTATTATGATCAACCATATGGATTATTTACCTATAACCATGTTTTGTATCAATAAAATCCAACGGCCTTCCTTTTATTGCCAACGCTTGAACAAAGTGGTGTGGTAAGTATTTTTGTGGGAGGAGGCAAGGCCGGGAGGCTTGATGCCAACCCGCAAAATAACATATGTATGTCTGCTGCATATGGGTTCAACGGTTATGTGGATTGAAGGTGGGCGGCCAGCGTGAGGGAGGATGCTGGCCGGAGACATGTGGTGTGACAAGACAAGGCACAGGAAGACTATTCAATGGAGACACACTAGATTCATTTAAAAAATCAAAACAACCATTGTTAAAATATATGTTGGGTTTTATTTTAGATCTTAATTTCAATTGAACATAAATAATAAACATTACACATTGTAAAGTTCCGGTTGCAGCACATCCAGGGAAAATCCGCGGTATTGTCCACTGTCGCTGGGGAAATGTTGTCTAATGGCAAGTACCGCACAGGCAGGTATTACTCTCCGAACGCGGTGTCCGAGCCTCCCGTGAAGCCACCAAGTGAAGCAACGATAGGCCACCAGCCTGTACCACCTGTGAAAATGAAAGATGCAAACTGTATTAAAATGACAAAACTTTCTTATCACTGTCGATTCAGGTAAAAAATGTCATTCTGCTTTGAAAAAAATTCTATCTAGAAAATGCACAATATGGAACCAATTTACATGCATTCGAATGATATGTAGATGTAATTTTATATGTGGGAGACGACCATGAAATAGTAGTGGCATCACTGACATCACAACCAGAGTATACTTACTCGTTACTCGGATTACGCGGACGAACAGTGCCGCGAAGTTCGTGCATAAGCACCATCATCATCCTCAACACGGTCCGTGAGAGGCAGGCTTCCCTGAACTCTGGCAGCTCGGTGATGCATTGCGGACTTGGCTCGCCTTCCGAAATGTAGGCCAAGCACCCGGAATTTTCACGGCAGCAGCAGTTCTCCTCCTCAGTTGGCATTAGCTCGCACTGATTGCACGTGCACCAGGTGGAGACGCCGTCCATGCGACATGGTCCAGGCTCTTCATCCGTTGACTGGTCCTCCCAACTGCCGTCCGAATCCCCATCGTTTTCGCGTGCTTGCCTTTCCAGTAGTTCTTCCTCGGTGTACTCGGGCTCGTACATATACGGCATTATTGTAGCCATTGTGTGGTAAAGAAAGTAAAATAATTTACAGAGATGGTACAGGTGTTCACAAGGCCTAGAAGCGGCGAAGGTAGCTGACCAGAGCACAGAAACGAGTCACAGAATACTCAAAGTAACACAGAGAGAGTAATGGAATCGAAAATCTGCTGCTGTGTGTTGTGAAACGGTGTGTTTATACTTATTGAGGAAAGAGGCGTCCTGCCATTTCCATGGCGACACTTCATTAGCTGAGGCGCAGCGATTGTTGACACGAAACGTGCTTTGGCGTTGGGAAATGGGCGGTACGCGTCTGCTGATGTCAGGCTCAGGGGCGGGGGATTTGATTTAGTGCCGCAAAAGCAGGTGAGCCAGGGCGATGGGGGGAAATGATAGGATTATCAGAAAATGGCGGCTGATTTCGAGTGCGTTAATGGACGAAAAGTCGGGTAAGGTCCATAGGAAAGTTTTCTACGATCTACCGATTTATGCTTAAAAACACATGGCCGAACCGTAGGGACAATAAAAAAAAAAAGTCCCGGAACTATCCTTTAACAACATTGATTATACATTCCAAAATGCCTTTGCTTCTTATGACACATAGGTTGCCATGCTTAAAGAACTTGTCTCCTCTCAAAGCAACATCTTTTTATTCAATTATAAATAGTATCAACAAACAAAGGGAATAGCAATGGGCACATGTTTTGCACCGTCCATGGCAAATCTATTTGTAGAGGAATTTGAACACAAACATGCAAACACACACCCAACACTATCAGCAAATGTGATCAAATGGCGAAAATACACAGACGATGTACTGATTATATGGGATGGCAACACTGAACAATTTGACCATTACTGTAACTACCTAAACAAGATCTCGTTTGGACTGAGCTTCATGTTACACAAAAGTAAAGAAAGAATCAACTATCCTGACCACTGCATTTATATTGAGGAAGAGAAAATACAGACTAAGACCTACAGGAAAAAAAAAGAAGTTAATGCCATGCGTGCGAGGTGGCGCGCCTAAAATACTTCTTTCTTCCAGCTCGAAGGAGCGGTGGATCCGGAATTCAGGTAAGGATCGAAGGTATTGCTCTTGTTCTAACCTTTTCTCCTTCTGTTCCCCCTTTTTCTAGGAGCTGCAGACTCGAGGCGGGCGTGGCAGAAGACTGGATGCAGGCTTGCAGACACGGTGAGCGTTACCCTGCTGGATGCAGAATAACACGAAGCGTGTGCTGCTCTTCGGGCGTGGTTTAAATAGCCTCCAAAGTAGTCCCAGGTAAGTATTCCTCCCCAGCCCCACCTGAGTAAAAAAATAGTCCCTCGGTAAATTAGTCCCTTGCAAGCCTCATTTGGCTTGGAGCTCTTGCAGCATGGTTGCATCAGGTAAGTTTGCAGCATGGTCTGCATAAGGTAAGTTCTACTCCATGAGCCTGACGCCTATGGCGCCAGGACTGACTCTCCTTATGAGCCTGGCGCCATAGATGCCAGGACCGCACCCTAGCAGGGGTTTTTGGGCTTGCTCAAAATAACTTGATGCCTGCTTCCGGAGTTGCTAGGACTGGTCTAGCTCCCCGGGGGTAGGCATCATGACATGCGCTTTATAAGTGTAAAAATAATAAAATACCCATAGCTTGTTAACACTGAGCACCATTCCGGCAGTTAAACGGCTAGTCCTCTATGCAACTCTCTTGACGGGAGTAGACTACGAAACCAACTTTACCTACACTCTCCATTAACATTAATGCATTCTCTCAACAGAAATACGCCAGCAATTAAGACTGGTCATTTGAGCCCAACCCAAGGAACCATTGTAAGGATCGCAGTTGATATTAGCCAGGTAACTTACACTGCAGCCCACTCTATAAGTCATTTTGCAGTGTGAAATGGAAATTAAAACGTGACGCCTGTAAAACATTCTGGTTTCCTGTCACAGACTTACATAGTCACTTAGGTTAACTATTCTCGAAGCATCAATGTCCACCTATAGGCACCAAATCTCCACACCACAATGGGGTGATCACTGTATAATTAAGAACTGGGATATAACGGTGTACTCAGACCTAAGCAACACCTCAAGGTAATGACAAACGACAATGACCAATAAGTAGCAAGGATCACTCACATATGAGATCCAGTCAACGTCACGCTAATCTCAAATGGGTTGCTTGATTGGTCTAAACCTTACTCACCATGCTACTTTTAGCCTCAACAAATTACCACAACTCGTTTTCATGCTTTTTTCTCCCCTCTCTCTCTCTGCTCCCTGACACACAGGATGAATAATCAAATGGTCATTGGTCCAAATGTGTATGTATATACCTAACATGATCAATGTAAACTGTATACTGTACTGCACATGATAATTGTGATACTTATGCTTGTAATTGATGCTCTGAACAATTACACTAACTGATGTTCATTAGTGTACACACAAGTCTACCAACCCATAATCATCAGTGAACTCGAACAGGCTGACATATACTTTATGTTTCAAACGCTGACGACTAACGCAAAATAGGCCAATGGTCACAACTTGATGCACGATTCTACCTACTCACAACCACCTATGAACTTGAACAGGCTGACATATACTTTGTGTTATTAATACTAATGACTGAAGCCAAATAGCCTTGACAAAGCCTGCAGCAGGGCGAAACCTCAGCATATGTTTAATGTTGGCTACAAACAGAAAGGCTCAAACAACAATAAACAATCTTAAAGATTGTATCAGAATGCTGATACTGGTATTATCATAATGATGATACTGACCTCAAATTAAACCTTGAATAAATATTTTACATATATTTTCTGATGACTGAATATTTCTTGGCCATGGCGCAGTGCCACATCTAACTAACAAACCAAGGTTTTAATATCTACAACCCCCCCAGTGGGGGTAATTACTGGCACCTAATTGCACCCAGGCACTTGATACCCTGGGTCCCGGGACATTGCCTGCTGTCATGCCCCCTCACTGAGGTGAATGCTGCTTAAGTAATCATCATTATTTGTAATATACTTTGTTACAAAATCATTATTGTTTTGGCAGAGAACAGGGATAAGTAGTGCCTACTAAATCAGCAGTGATGCCAATCATAAAAGTGAAACCGGTACAACCCGACTGGTATATCTCTGTTGCTGTTTGGAGCAGCATATGCCAAGCGTAGGCTATACTCTTCATTAGAAAACAAAGGGGGGTCTGGGAATCTCTCTACCAGCACGAACACAGCCCAATGACCTGTTCTTGGGTGAATAACCCCTGGGAGAGACTCGACCAAGTCTTTAGCTCACTGTCCCTTTCACAGAGAAGAAATTTCCCTGCATATCAGCCTTTGTCTTGCCGAGGGGCAGTCCAGCGCCGAAATGCTAGGCAATTCTCCTCTGAACAAGAGTACCATCAGTAACCCCATACACGTGTTTCAGCCTTGTTGGGCATCATCAGTGAGGTGAAACTGGTGCCTCTCGAAGAACAGTGAGCAAGGGGTCCACGTCTGCATCGCCCTGTTAACTTAGGGTGAAACCCAAAGTTAATTAATGCAAAACAAAGGGGGGTCTGGGAATCTCTCTACCAGCAAGAACACAGCCCAATGACCTGTTCTTGGGTGAATAACCCCTGGGAGAGACTCGACCAAGTCTTTAGCTCACTGTCCCTTTCACAGAGAAGAAATTTCCCTGCATATCAGCCTTTGTCCTGCCGAGGGGCAGTCCAGCGCCGAAATGCTAGGCAATTCTCCTCTGAACAAGAGTACCATCAGTAACCCCATACACGTGTTTCAGCCTTGTTGGGCATCATCAGTGAGGTGAAACTGGTGCCTCTCTAAGAACAGTGAGCAAGGGGTCCACGTCTGGATCGCCCTGTTAACTTAGGGTGAAACCCAAAGTTAATTAATGCAAAACAAAGGGGGGTCTGGGAATCTCTATACCAGCACGAACACAGCCCAATGACCTGTTCTTGGGTGAATAACCCCTGGGAGAGACTCGACCAAGTCTTTAGCTCACTGTCCCTTTCACAGAGAAGAAATTTCCCTGCATATCAGCCTTTGTCCTGCCGAGGGGCAGTCCAGCGCCGAAATGCTAGGCAATTCTCCTCTGAACAAGAGTACCATCAGTAACCCCATACATGTGTTTCAGCCTTGTTGGGCATCATCAGTGAGGTGAAACTGGTGCCTCTCTAAGAACAGTGAGCAAGGGGTCCACGTCTGGATCGCCCTGTTAACTTAGGGTGAAACCCAAAGTTAATTAATGCAAAACAAAGGGGGGTCTGGGAATCTCTCTACCAGCACGGACACAGCCCAATGACCTGTTCTTGGGTGAATAACCCCTGGGAGAGACTCGACCAAGTCTTTAGCTCACTGTCCCTTTCACAGAGAAGAAATTTCCCTGCATATCAGCCTTTGTCCTGCCGAGGGGCAGTCCAGCGCCGAAATGCTAGGCAATTCTCCTCTGAACAAGAGTACCATCAGTAACCCCATACATGTGTTTCAGCCTTGTTGGGCACCATCAGTGAGGTGAAACTGGTGCCTCTCTAAGAACAGTGAGCAAGGGGTCCACGTCTGGATCGCCCTGTTAACTTAGGGTGAAACCCAAAGTTAATTAATGCAAAACAAAGGGGGGTCTGGGAATCTCTCTACCAGCACGGACACAGCCCAATGACCTGTTCTTGGGTGATTAACCCCTGGGAGAGACTCGACCAAGTCTTTAGCTCACTGTCCCTTTCACAGAGAAGAAATTTCCCTGCATATCAGCCTTTGTCCTGCCGAGGGGCAGTCCAGCGCCGAAATGCTAGGCAATTCTCCTCTGAACAAGAGTACCATCAGTAACCCCATACACGTGTTTCAGCCTTGTTAGGCACCATCAGTGAGGTGAAACTGGTGCCTCTCTAAGAACTGTGAGCAAGGGGTCCACGTCTGGATCGCCCTGTTAACTTAGGGTGAAACCCAAAGTTAATTAATGCAAAACAAAGGGGGGTCTGGGAATCTCTCTTCCAGCACGAACACAGCCCAATGACCTGTTCTTGGGTGAATAACCCCTGGGAGAGACTCGACCAAGTCTTTAGCTCACTGTCCCTTTCACAGAGAAGAAATTTCCCTGCATATCAGCCTTTGTCCTGCCGAGGGGCAGTCCAGCGCCGAAATGCTAGGCAATTCTCCTCTGAACAAGAGTACCATCAGTAACCCCATACACGTGTTTCAGCCTTGTTGGGCATCATCAGTGAGGTGAAACTGGTGCCTCTCTAAGAACAGTGAGCAAGGGGTCCACGTCTGGATCGCCCTGTTAACTTAGGGTGAAACCCAAAGTTAATTAATGCAAAACAAAGGGGGGTCTGGGAATCTCTCTACCAGCACGAACATAGCCCAATGACCTGTTCTTGGGTGAATAACCCATGGGAGGGACTCAACCAAGTCTTTAGCTCACTGTCCCTTTCACAGAGAAGAAATTTCCCTGCATATCAGCCTTTGTCCTGCCGAGGGGCAGCCCAGCGCCGAAATGCTAGGCAATTCTCCTCTGAACAAGAGTACCATCAGTAACCCCATACACGTGTTTCAGCCTTGTTGGGCATCATCAGTGAGGTGAAACTGGTGCCTCTCTAAGAACAGTGAGCAAGGGGTCCACGTCTGGATCGCCCTGTTAACTTAGGGTGAAACCCAAAGTTAATTAATGCAAAACAAAGGGGGGTCTGGGAATCTCTCTACCAGCACGAACACAGCCCAATGACCTGTTCTTGGGTGAATAACCCCTGGGAGAGACTCGACCAAGTCTTTAGCTCACTGTCCCTTTCACAGAGAAGAAATTTCCCTGCATATCAGCCTTTGTCCTGCCGAGGGGCAGTCCAGTGCCGAAATGCTAGGCAATTCTCCTCTGAACAAGAGTACCATCAGTAACCCCATACACGTGTTTCAGCCTTGTTGGGCATCATCAGTGAGGGGAAACTGGTGCCTCTCTAAGAACAGTGAGCAAGGGGTCCACGTCTGGATCGCCCTGTTAACTTAGGGTGAAACCCAAAGTTAATTAATGCAAAACAAAGGGGGGTCTGGGAATCTCTCTACCAGCACGAACACAGCCCAATGACCTGTTCTTGGGTGAATAACCCCTGGGAGAGACTCGACCAAGTCTTTAACTCACTGTCCCTTTCACAGAGAAGAAATTTCCCTGCATATCAGCCTTTGTCCTGCCGAGGGGCAGTCCAGCGCCGAAATGCTAGGCAATTCTCCTCTGAACAAGAGTACCATCAGTAACCCCATACATGTGTTTCAGCCTTGTTGGGCATCATCAGTGAGGTGAAACTGGTGCCTCTCTAAGAACAGTGAGCAAGGGGTCCACGTCTGGATCGCCCTGTTAACTTAGGGTGAAACCCAAAGTTAATTAATGCAAAACAAAGGGGGGTCTGGGAATCTCTCTACCAGCACGAACACAGCCCAATGACCTGTTCTTGGGTGAATAACCCCTGGGAGAGACTCGACCAAGTCTTTAGCTCACTGTCCCTTTCACAGAGAAGAAATTTCCCTGCATATCAGCCTTTGTCCTGCCGAGGGGCAGTCCAGCTCCGAAATGCTAGGCAATTCTCCTCTGAACAAGAGTACCATCAGTAACCCCATACACGTGTTTCAGCCTTGTTGGGCATCATCAGTGAGGTGAAACTGGTGCCTCTCTAAGAACAGCGAGCAAGGGGTCCACGTCTGGATCGCCCTGTTAACTTAGGGTGAAACCCAAAGTTAAGTAATGCAAAACAAAGGGGGGTCTGGGAATCTCTCTACCAGCACGAACACAGCCCAATGACCTGTTCTTGGGTGAATAACCCCTGGGAGAGACTCGACCAAGTCTTTAGCTCACTGTCCCTTTCACAGAGAAGAAATTTCCCTGCATATCAGCCTTTGTCCTGCCGAGGGGCAGTCCAGCGCCGAAATGCTAGGCAATTCTCCTCTGAACAAGTTACCAGGGCGATCCAGACGTGGACCCCTTGCTCACTGTTCTTAGAGAGGCGCAGCTTCACCTCACTGATGATGCCCAACAAGGCTGAAACACGTGTATGGGGTTGCTGTGGTACTCTTGTTCAGAGGAGAATTGCCTAGCATTTCGGTGCTGGACTGCCCCTGGGCAGGACAAAGACTGATATGCGGGGAAATTTCTTCTCTGTGAAACGAACAGTGAGCTAAAGACTTGGTTGAGACTCTCCCATGGGCCATCCACCCAAGAACAAGTCAATGGGCTGTGTTCGTGCTGGTAGAGAGTTTCCCAGACACCCCCTTTTTTTGCATAAATTAACTTAGGGTCTAACCCTAAGTTACCGGGGCGATCCAGACGTGGACCCCTTGCTCACTGTTCTTAGAGAGGCGCAGCTTCACCTCACTGATGATGCCCAACAAGGCTGAAACACGTGTATGGGGTTGCTGTGGTACTCTTGTTCAGAGGAGAATTGCCTAGCCTTTCGGTGCTGGACTGCCCCTGGGCAGGACAAAGACTGATATGCGGGGAAATTTCTTCTCTGTGAAACGAACAGTGAGCTAAAGACTTGGTTGAGACTCTCCCAGGGGCCATCCACCCAAGAACAAGTCAATGGGCTGTGTTCGTGCTGGTAGAGAGTTTCCCAGACACCCCCTTTTTTTTATACTCTTCATTAGGTGTGTGAACTGGTGCAGAAGCATCACAAGCAACAATAGTATTGAGCCACCAAAATAAAATGATTTCCAACCAAGTTTCTATAAAAAATAGGATCTTTAAACTAACACAAATGCACAAAACTGATAGAAACACTACTTGTCCACCCCTGTAAGGGAAAACACAGAGAAAACATAATTTAAATTAAAGGAGCCCTCTAGGTTGGTAGACAGAAGTGCTCAGGCAACGATTATAGCAGCAAAATGTCTGAGTTAATGAATATGTCCTTTAGAGCGGATCATGGGGACAGGGTCACTACAAATACCCAACAGGGTGTCAAATCAGTGAGTGGCAGCGCCGGGTTCCAAAAATGTGGTGCTGTTCGTCCTCGACAACAGCTTGGGTGTTCAAGGGAAGAAATATCAAATGGTTATTGCATGGAATCTTATAATATGTTTTTTAAAAGTTATTTTTAATGTATTTATTTTCAGTACCACCAACCATACAGTTAGTCATACATCAAAAGAAACACAAAGAAAACAATGTGTTATTGTCCAATGATAGTACACAAATTCAGTTGTGGTGGTGCGCAATTCGCCATTATGTCATGTCACGTATACTAACTGTATTCATAAACATGCCTCTCCGAAAACCCCGAACACCCTCTGTTAGGCAGAAACCTGTGCAGTTCCCTTGGGGAACACTGCAAAAGATTTAAGACTACAGGTATAGCAGTAAACCCACTTGGTAGCAGTCTGCACCACCCAGATTTACCTGGTAGCTGTGGCTGAGCAGTCAGACTTCCCTCAAGAAGAGTTAGGCAGTATGCAAAGTATACACAATATGCACTCAGACACAATAGCACAAGCAAACACTGACCAGAGTTTGGTTTCAAAAGTATATAGTTATTTATTTTTAAGAACACATAAGTTGAAAACACTCTAGCAAAGTATAGTAAAAACACTTAAAACACAGTTATAATGAAAGCAGTTTCAACCCTTACTCCTATCTAGACAACTCTAAGTTAACCCCACATAATTAAAACAGAGGTGAGCGCTTAACGTTAGATGACACTCTAGTAGGTTTAAGGAAGGGATAGAAAAAGAAACAGAAACGGGTTAAACACACCACTCTAAGGTCCAGAACACTTGCAATAGGCTCAAAGAAGTACAAAGTCACAGGTGAGCAAAAGTCACTAGGCAGGGTCCACTCTTAGAGTAGCCGGAGCGAAAATGTGCCCAAGATCACACTGTTAGTAGGGATTCAGAGTCTTGCAAAGAGTTAGAAAGAGTTTAGAGTGGCTTAGAAAGTTTAGCCAGGGTGTCCCAGGCACTCCCAGGTTCGAAAGCCGGGGGCTAAATCTACCCCGTACAGTCGGTGGCAAGGGAAGCCAGGCGGAACACGGTACCTTAAGCGGAAAGGATCCTCCAGCGGTGGCAGTTGTTCCAGGCAGTGGCAGCAAGGCTCGACGTCGGTCAGGGGAGAAGAAGTTCTCGCAGAAGAGCAGAAGAAGAAGGTCGTTGCACTGCCCGGGAAGAAACCAGCCGCGGAGTCCTCCGGTCAAAGGGTTGTACCGACTTTCGTGGTTGGGGTAAAAGTGTTGGGGTTCCGGTTGCCGGGGTGCTTGGCACTGGCAAGGCGGCCACGAGATACCTCGAGAAGCGAAAAGAAGGCGAAAACTGGTTGTCCCCACCAGTCAAGGGAAGGAGCCACTCCGTTAAGAGTTCTCCTCGGTCGTCGGGAAAAGTGGTGAGACGGTTCAGCAGGGCTCCACCGGGTGGTGTCGTCGAAGCAGGTCGGCTCAGCTCTTCCCTCGTCGGATTCTTGGTCCTGTGGCGACTTCTGAAGTTCCAGTCCCCAAAGCCCTGCTTTTATGCAGCAAACCCCCATTCACCCAGCCTAGCTGTCACTCAAACATGCTAAGTGGTGAGCCAGCCGGCTCACCACTTGGGCCAATCAGGACGGAGTGCGACTTGAGTTACCAAGGTAACTCAGTCCAGGGTGCCTAAACCCCCCTCCACCCCTCCTAAGTACCCCAGACAGAGTGGCACCACTTTGGAGGGCTTCTGTGGAGAAGCCCGCCAAAAGTGGAACAAAGGGCTCCACTTTGGGTCAGAGTTACAGAGGCGAACGCCAACGCCATTTTAGAATCAAGTTTTGGCAAAAAGTCCCAACCGGAGTTATAATAATAAATATATAAACCGGCGGTATGTTTAAGGCTACCGTAAATAAATAATTAAATGTGTTAGCCTAAAACAATGGGAAATCCCATAGGAAAATATTCGCGGTTGAATATAAAACGTAGTTTCCACTGCCACCAGCCAAAACTCGATCAGGGGGGACGGAGACGTGCCCCCTCGACTAACAGACCCTGGGGCAATCGAATTGCCCCAGCCAGTACGTCCACAATATGATGGTTTGTACTGGTTCTGTTCAGGATTCAAGACTAGCAAAGTCTTTGGTGACTTTACATGCCCTGGGAGACAGTAGTCAGTCCCAGGGTATGGAGTCTATGTTGGGGAGTCCCTAGGACACCCCTGGGTCACGGCACAGAGGGTGCTGTGTAACCCACATCACAAAAATACATGAGGCCCTATGGAGTAAAAGACCCCATAGCCCATTCAACACAAGGTTTAACCAAGAAAACACACTTCAACATGTCCAAGAGTGAGGGTAAAAGAGTCTCACTCTTGGCAGGAGAAAAAAAGAAACCCCAGAAATCCAGCAAAGCTGCTGGGGGACTCACTAGGTAGGGAAATTCAGCCTAAACAGAGAATTCTCCCTAACACTCGCCCCCCCCCAGACTAAGGGACAGGAGGATTTAATCCACTCCTGGATGAACCTCATACCTCTAGTCGATGATATACATCCTAGAGAGTCCATCAGCATTTTGATGGTGACACCCTGACCTGTGCTCAATGGTGAAATCAAACCCTTGCAGGCAGATTGACCATCTCAATAGTTTTGGATTTTCCCCTTTCATTTGCATTAACCATCTCAAGGGTTGGTGGTCAGTCTGAATAACAAAAGTAGAACCATACAAGTATGGCCTAAACTTCTTCAGTGCCCACACAATAGCAAAGCATTCTCTTTCGATAGTTGCCCACCTTGTCTCAGGATCCTTCAGTTTTCTACTGATGAAGCAAATGGGGTGCTCCCTACCCTTCTCATCCAGTTGGCTTAGAACTGCACCTATACCTACATTGGAAGCATCAGTTTGTACAATGAAAGGTTGGTGGTAGTCAGGAGCTCTCAAGACTGGAGCTTGGCAAAGAGCTCTCTTCAGTTTTTCAAAGGCCTGATTGCACTCCTCATTCCATTTTACCTTTTTAGGGAATTTGGGAGAGGAGATTACATTCAGTGGAGAAGCTATGGTCCCATAGTTCTCAATGAAATTCCTGTAATATCCAGTGAGGCCTAGAAAAGCTCTCACTTGGGTTTGAGTAGTTGGTGTTGTCCAATTTTGCACAGCTTCAATCTTGCTGGGCAAAGGCCTTATTTCTCCACCTCCTACCTCATGTCCAAGGTAGACCACTTTACTTTGACCAATCTGGCACTTACTGGCTTTGATTGTCAAATGGGCCTGTTCCAGAGCCTGCAACACATGTCCTAGGTGGGTCACATGTTCTTCCCAGGAGTGGCTGAAGACTGCAATGTCATCCAAGTATGCCATGCAGAAGTCTTCCATCCCAGCCAGAACTTGGTTCACCATCCTTTGGAATGTGGCAGGTGCATTTTTTAGTCCAAAAGGCATGACCTTAAACTGGTACAAGCCAACTGGGGTTGAAAATGCAGTTTTCTCCTTGGCATGGTCTGTCAGGGCTATTTGCCAATAGCCTGACGTCAGGTCAAATGTGCTGAGGTACTTGGCTGCACCAAGTTTATCCACCAACTCATCTGTCCTGGGCAAAGGGTGGGCATCAGTCTTGGTGACTGCATTTAGAGCTCTATAGTCCACACAGAATCTCAAGTCTTTGGATCCTGCCTTTGGTACTAACACAACTGGGCTAGACCATGGACTAGTAGAGGGCTCTATTACCCCGAGATCAAGCATCTTCTTGACCTCTCCTTTGATGTGGGTTCTGACATGTTCTGACATTCTGTATCCTCTGCTTTTGACTGGCAGACAGTCACCAGTGAGTATCTCATGCTGACCCCAAGGGGTCAAGCCTGGTGACAGTGAGAACAGGGAGGCAAACTGATTTAACATAGATTTGCACTCCTCTTGTTGCACAGGTGTCAGGTCTGAAGAGAGATTGACTCCTTCAACTTTTTCATCTAAAGGCACACCTCTGAGGAGATCAGGGAGAGATTCACTCTCTTCTTCCTCTGCAGCTGAAGCTAGAAGCAAGGCTCCTACATCAGGTCTGGAGATGTATGCTTTTAGTCGGTTGGTGTGGAAGACTCTAGGAGCTTCCCTGGGTCTGCCCAGATCCACCAGATAGTTGACCTCTCCAAGTTTTCCCACAATCTTGAAGGGTCCCATCCATTTGTCTTGCAAGGCCCTCTGCCTTGTTGGGAGCATAACTAGAACTAGCTGGTCTTGAGTAAACTCAACCATGTTAGCCTTCTGGTCGTGCCAATGTTTGACCAGAGCTTGACCAGCTTTCAAGTTGTCACTTGCTTCTGCCATCATGTGTGACATTCTCCTCCGGAGACCTATCACATAGTCAGTCACTCTGACTGGCTTGAGGGGAGGAGCACCTTCCAATCCCTCCTTAATCAGGGCCAATGGACCTCTGACTGGATGGCCATAGAGAAGCTCAAAGGGAGAATAACCTACTCCCTCCTGAGGGACTTCTCTATAAGCAAAGAGAAGGCATGGCAGTAGAAGGTCCCACTTTTTCTTAAGGGGTTCTTCTAAAGCACCTATCATGCTCTTCATGGTTCTGTTAAACCTTTCAACCAACCCGTTTGTCTGAGGGTGGTAAGCGGTTGAGAACTTGTAGGTAACTCCACAGGTTTTCCACATGGCTTTCATGTAGTGGGACATAAAGTTTGACCCTCTGTCAGAGATTACCTCCTTAGGAAACCCAACCCTGGTAAAAATACCGAGGAGGGCCTTAGCCGCAGCCGGAGCTGTAACAGTCCTCATAGGAATTGCCTCAGGGTACCTAGTAGCATGGTCTACTACAACAAGGATAAACCTGTTGCCTGAGGAGGTTGGAGGATCAAGGGGACCAACAATATCAATCCCTACCCTCTCAAATGGGACTCCCACAACTGGGAGAGGCACTAAAGGTGCCACATTCTTGGAACCAACCTTACCAGAAGTCTGGCAGGTATGGCAGCTCTTACAATATCTATCTACTTCAGCCCCCATCTTTGGCCAATAAAAGTAGAGTGAGAGCCTTTCCTTGGTCTTCTTGAAACTCAAGTGACCAGCCAAAGGTATCTCATGGGCTAGTTGTAAGAACTGTTGTCTGTTCTCTTGTGGGACTACAAGGCGTTTGTAGTCTCCAGGTTCAGACTCAGTGGGTTCACTGTAGAAGAGGCCATCTTCCCAGTGTAACCTATACTTCCCAGGCTCTTGCCCATCAGCTTGAGAAGCTGCCTGGTGGCGGAGACCCTCCAGAGTTGGACATTCTCTTTGCCCCTTACGAAAAGCTGCCCTGCTAGGCCCACCTTCTGCCAGTAAAGACTGCAGCTCAGGATGGTCCTCAGGGTCCAAATCTCCAATAAGGTTGGGGCCTCCTTCTAGCTCTTCCTCAGAGTCTAGCTCAACCACACAGGGTTGTACCTCCCTCTCAGCCTCAGCTGGAGGTGGAGTTACAGGTGTAACTTTGGACAACCTAGGGGAAGTCCTTGTTGGAAGCACTGGGGTGCTTGCTGCTGGCTTTTTCCTAGGAGTCTTGGGTTGCCCCTTTGCTCCTGATCTGGTAGTTACTGCAGTAAGTTGCTCCAGTGGGAGAGGAGTGATTTCTGTCATCATCTCCTGAGATAACCCTCTCAGGGTTTTCTCTCTTGCAGGTTTTGTGAGTTCCTGTAACCTTTTGCTAGGGGGTCTGGGGGTATGAGATACAACTCCAAGAGCTTTGAGGTCATTACCCAACAGAACCCTACCTGGCACTTCACATTGTACACTGACAGGTATTTTTACAGCCATATCATTACATTGGATGAGAACTGGTAACTGGGGACACATCTGCACAGGCCCACCAGCTAACTTGGTGAGGCATTTGGGTGCCTTAGCAACATCCTCTGCCTTGAAAAATGATTCATCCACCACAGTTATGCTGGCTCCAGTGTCCCTAATGGCAGGAGTCTCCTGACCATTCACCTGGACACTGTCCTTATAATACTCTTTAGTATTATCTGGGATAGAGTTATAGACATCTAAATTCTGTTGTTCCCACAACCCCAGAGAGACTAAAGAAACACTAGCTGAGACTCCAGTGGGTTCATCAGCTAGTAATAGAAAGTTTCCACTTGCCATATGTACTTCCTCTTCTGGAGCGAAGGCTAAGGAGGCAAGCTGGACCCCTGAAGGTTTACCCTTACATCTGGGATCTCCTTTCACATGGTCAGTAGCCTTACAAACAAAGCATGAGCCAAAGGCTCGCTGGAATGGAGGCTTGTTCTGACCTCCTTCTGGTCTGGGACCAGGAGGTATACTAGCCTGATTTGGTTTCCCTGGTGGCTTACCCTTATAGTTTTGTTTGGGGCCCTCTTTGGAATTTGTAGTATTAGAATTCTCTTTGGAGTCCTTTTTAGGCTGTTTCTCCCCATCCTTCTTCTGAGTGACCCCAGAATCCTTGTGAGTGGCCCTGTTGGCAACCCACAAGTCAGCAGCCTTAGCTAGTTTCCGGGAATCTAATTCCCTGGAATCAGCCAAGTGTTGTCTGAGCTCAGGAGAGCAGGCATCATAAATAGTCTCCAACATAAACAAATTCTTCATACCTTCATAAGTGTTCACCTTGTAACCCTTAATCCATCCCTCTAAGTTTTTCAAACATTCATTCACCCAGGTAGCCCAAGGGGTACCATCATGCTTTTTGAGGCTCCTAAACCTCTTAAGATACTGGGAAGGGGTCTTCCCAAACCTAGCTATCAAAGCTAGTTTCACACATTCATAGTCCTTCCTATCCTCCTCCCCCATCTCCATTACCACATCAGTTGCAACAGGGGGAAGCCTAGAGAACAACCAGGTGAGTAAGTCATTTCCTGTGATGTTCTGGAGCCCATGATTATATTCAAACAGAGACAACCAATCCAACACATCCAACTTAGGCTCATACATACCAACCAATTCTTTAGGCATCCGGGGTCTTTTAGGACTGGAACTTCTAGAGGAGCCAGAGAGAGAAGCATTCTCAACAGATAATTTCTTCATTTCTAAGTCATACTTGAGCTCCATTTCCCTTAGCCTTAGTTCTTTGTCAGTTTGAGCATTAAGTTTCTTATACTCCAATTCTAGTTTCATTTTCTCCAGTTCAAAGTATTGAGGACTAAATGGGGGACCTGGTAAAGGTCCAGTAGGTACAGCAGGTAGAGCAGGCAGAGGCCTAGGGGGGACAGTCACAACAGCCTCACCCTCCTCTTCTGACTCTTCCTCAGAATCATCAACATTTTGCTCCATGTTAATTTCAATACTGTCATCTACAGTTACTGGAGTGGTAGGTTCCTCTGAACCATCACCCAGACTTTGGTTAGCTAACAATCTTTCAATCAGCTCCATTTTCTTGCCCTTAGTCAGGAGATCCTTATGTTTACAGAGCACTCTTAAACAATCAGCAGTTTTGGCTGCAAGGGACTCTTGACTATAGCTTTCTATAACTGACATGTTAGAGGATTACTTTTACAGTGCTAAGCTTTGTGGTTAGTTGCACTAAGGTATCTAAAGCACAATAAAATGTATACTCAATACAAATCCCACCGCTGTACACCAGTGTTAGGCAGAAACCTGTGCAGTTCCCTTGGGGAACACTGCAAAAGATTTAAGACTACAGGTATAGCAGTAAACCCACTTGGTAGCAGTCTGCACCACCCAGATTTACCTGGTAGCTGTGGCTGAGCAGTCAGACTTCCCTCAAGAAGAGTTAGGCAGTATGCAAAGTATACACAATATGCACTCAGACACAATAGCACAAGCAAACACTGACCAGAGTTTGGTTTCAAAAGTATATAGTTATTTATTTTTAAGAACACATAAGTTGAAAACACTCTAGCAAAGTATAGTAAAAACACTTAAAACACAGTTATAATGAAAGCAGTTTCAACCCTTACTCCTATCTAGACAACTCTAAGTTAACCCCACATAATTAAAACAGAGGTGAGCGCTTAACGTTAGATGACACTCTAGTAGGTTTAAGGAAGGGATAGAAAAAGAAACAGAAACGGGTTAAACACACCACTCTAAGGTCCAGAACACTTGCAATAGGCTCAAAGAAGTACAAAGTCACAGGTGAGCAAAAGTCACTAGGCAGGGTCCACTCTTAGAGTAGCCGGAGCGAAAATGTGCCCAAGATCACACTGTTAGTAGGGATTCAGAGTCTTGCAAAGAGTTAGAAAGAGTTTAGAGTGGCTTAGAAAGTTTAGCCAGGGTGTCCCAGGCACTCCCAGGTTCGAAAGCCGGGGGCTAAATCTACCCCGTACAGTCGGTGGCAAGGGAAGCCAGGCGGAACACGGTACCTTAAGCGGAAAGGATCCTCCAGCGGTGGCAGTTGTTCCAGGCAGTGGCAGCAAGGCTCGACGTCGGTCAGGGGAGAAGAAGTTCTCGCAGAAGAGCAGAAGAAGAAGGTCGTTGCACTGCCCGGGATGAAACCAGCCGCGGAGTCCTCCGGTCAAAGGGTTGTACCGACTTTCGTGGTTGGGGTAAAAGTGGTGGGGTTCCGGTTGCCGGGGTGCTTGGCACTGGCAAGGCGGCCACGAGATACCTCGAGAAGCGAAAAGAAGGCGAAAACTGGTTGTCCCCACCAGTCAAGGGAAGGAGCCACTCCGTTAAGAGTTCTCCTCGGTCGTCGGGAAAAGTGGTGAGACGGTTCAGCAGGGCTCCACCGGGTGGTGTCGTCGAAGCAGGTCGGCTCAGCTCTTCCCTCGTCGGATTCTTGGTCCTGTGGCGACTTCTGAAGTTCCAGTCCCCAAAGCCCTGCTTTTATGCAGCAAACCCCCATTCACCCAGCCTAGCTGTCACTCAAACATGCTAAGTGGTGAGCCGGCCGGCTCACCACTTGGGCCAATCAGGACGGAGTGCGACTTGAGTTACCAAGGTAACTCAGTCCAGGGTGCCTAAACCCCCCTCCGCCCCTCCTAAGTACCCCAGACAGAGTGGCACCACTTTGGAGGGCTTCTGTGGAGAAGCCCGCCAAAAGTGGAACAAAGGGCTCCACTTTGGGTCAGAGTTACAGAGGCGAACGCCAACGCCATTTTAGAATCAAGTTTTGGCAAAAAGTCCCAACCGGAGTTATAATAATAAATATATAAACCGGCGGTATGTTTAAGGCTACCGTAAATAAATAATTAAATGTGTTAGCCTAAAACAATGGGAAATCCCATAGGAAAATATTCGCGGTTGAATATAAAACGTAGTTTCCACTGCCACCAGCCAAAACTCGATCAGGGGGGACGAAGACGTGCCCCCTCGACTAACAGACCCTGGGGCAATCGAATTGCCCCAGCCAGTACGTCCACAATATGATGGTTTGTACTGGTTCTGTTCAGGATTCAAGACTAGCAAAGTCTTTGGTGACTTTACATGCCCTGGGAGACAGTAGTCAGTCCCAGGGTATGGAGTCTATGTTGGGGAGTCCCTAGGACACCCCTGGGTCACGGCACAGAGGGTGCTGTGTAACCCACATCACAAAAATACATGAGGCCCTATGGAGTAAAAGACCCCATAGCCCATTCAACACAAGGTTTAACCAAGAAAACACACTTCAACATGTCCAAGAGTGAGGGTAAAAGAGTCTCACTCTTGGCAGGAGAAAAAAAGAAACCCCAGAAATCCAGCAAAGCTGCTGGGGGACTCACTAGGTAGGGAAATTCAGCCTAAACAGAGAATTCTCCCTAACACCCTCCCTCCCGCACCCCAACTAGCCTTAGTACAAACTTGTCCTCCTAATACGACTCACCCTTTTACACATCAAGTCTCTCACCCGCAGCATCGTGGCACCTTTCTTCAGCATTACCAGTTTTGAATAAGGTTTGTGCGAGTTCAATCCACCGCAATATATCATCCCCTGGGTCCTGTTGGTGCTTGCTAACTGCCTGTCGCCATATCTCTGTATCTGTTAATGTCAATTTGTGCAATCCCACCACCACATCCCGACTGGTGGGCCTGCCCTATATTTCCAGTTACTGGCTATGCAGAGCTTGGCTAGCACATAGGCTAGGTCTTTCAATTTGCCAACAGACTTCCCAAACTTCCCACGGCGGCAGAGCCCCAACATGCAGGCACCCGGGTATTGGACATTAAGAAGTAAATCCCCTTTTGCCATTTTCTGGGCAATATCTTCCCAGTACCTTCTTATAGTTGGGCAGCGCCAAAACATGTGAAGTATTCCAGCCTTTTCGGCATTGCATTTGGGGCAAACCTGTCTATATGCACCTTTACATCCCGCTATTATTTCCGGTGTTAAATAAGCTCTATGTGTTGTATACAGTTGTAATAGCGTCAATCTCGCAATTCTGGACACACACTTATGATAATGTAGTACTGCGAGCCATTCATTATCTGTAAAGGGGTTGCCCAAATCTGACTCCCATCTTAGCCGAATTTGCAGTTTCACGCCTGAGTGACTTTCTATAATTACTTCATACAATCTCGATATAGCATGGCCTGCCTCCGATATATTTATTATTGTTTTCACAGCCTCATGCCCAATCATATCCACTCCAGCCGTTGGCCACCTCCTCTTTACTGTATTCATAAAAGTTTGGTGCAGGAGATATTGGCCATCTTGTATCCCAGAGGTCTTTTGCAATTCTTGAAAGCTTATTAAGGTATCATCCAATAGTGACAATAATAATGTAGCATTTATATAGCGCTACGAACCCTCAGGTATCTGAGCGCTGCTTATTATTACCCACGGTGTGTGGTGCTCATTTATCAACCTCGGAAGGATGAAAGACTGAGTTTGGCCCTGCCGGGATTCAAACCTGCGTCAGCAGGCTCTTCACAGATGTCAAAGCGAGCGCTCTACGTGCTGTGCTATCAGACCAGCTAAGAAACAATCCCACACGTTTCCCAGTTGAGTCGCACACTGGCTCTCAAGCCTCTGCCATCTGTCATTACCGCAGCTATGGGTATGTGTGGTGATACCTCATCTTTTATCTTCAGCTTCTAGCACACTCTGTGCCATATTTGCATACCCAATTTCACCAAGTGTGGTTATTACTTCGGCACTGGGGGGAGAACCATAACAGGTCTTTTAAGTATAAGTGTCTTAACGTCGGCTGCAACAGAGACGTATCTATTGTTGGATCATCCGCAAGCTGACATACAAAGTAATACAGTTCAAATTTGGTATCCTCAGCCCTCCTCTATCATAGGGCCTCTGTAGCGTACGCAATGCCACTCTGTGCCTTCCATTTTGCCACAGAAAACTCCTGCACTCCCTGTCTAGTCTGATAAAAAAAAAACGTTTGGGAATGATATCAGGGACATTCCCAAAGCAAATGCATCAGTATGGGTAACGGCACAATTTTTAAGAGCGCTGCTCTCCCCATTACCGATAATGGCAGCTTACCCAAGAATTTCATTGAGTTTACTATGCCTTCCTGTGCGTATGCTCTTGCCATGGTGTATGATAAATGTTTAACCCCAGATACCGGAAGGTATCTTTATTCCATGAAAGTGCCAAGATAGGTAGTTCCCTAACTCCCCTGTCAGCGAGCTTGGCCAGCGGAAATAGGCAGGATTTCCGTTTGCTAATCGTGATGCCTGACAGTCCACTAAGGTTATCCAGCATATCTAAGATAGGTTGCAGATTTACCTCAGGGTTTTGTATGTTTAAGAGCATGTTGTCGGCATACATGGACACAACATGACATTTGCCATTAATTCTGATACCTGCTTCTAGATATTCGCTACTTAGGAATGCAGCTATTAGCTCCATGGCTAGAATGAAGAGCATTGGGGACAGGGGTCAACCTTGTCTAGTACCCTTTTGCAATTCTCATTTGTCAGAGAAGGTGCCGCCTGTCTTCACCCTAGTCATTGGGTTAGTGTAGACCAATTTCACCCATTTAACGTACCTAGGACCAAAGCCGAACTTCTCCAGTGTCGTATATAGCCAATCCCAATGAATGGAATCAAATTCCTTCACCGCATCTAGCGAGGCTACCGCACAGTGATGTCCCATGTCTTAGTACTGTCAATTACATGATGCAGCCTTCTCAAATTCCAAGTGATGCTCCTACCAGGTACATATCCCGTTTCAGCAGAATCTGTCAGCTCAGTTTTTACACGCTTAAGCCTGTTCGCCAGTAATGCTGTAAGAATTTTACTATCCTGATTCAGTAGGGACAAGGGTCTGTAGGAGCCGCAGTTCGTTCCTTTTTGTGGAGTTTAGGGGGGTATTATCACAGCTTCTCTTAGGCTATTAGGGAGCAATTCGGTGCTGTACGCTTCCATGAACACTTCCAGTATGGCTGGGGCGAAGCTATCTGCGAATTCCGTATAGAATTTGCTGGTAATCCATCCATGCATGGAGTTTTTCCTGAGGGCAATGTTTTGATAGTGGCTAAAATCACATCTACTGTTATAGGTGCGTCTAACAAATCAACTGCCTCTGCGCCTAATCGTGGCAATTGTGTAAGATCTAGTGGCTCCCGGGTCTCAGTTTGCCGCGCAGCACTAGTATCCGCATATAACTTGCTGTAATATTCGTAGAATGCTCTGTTCACTTCAACATGTGTATTGCAGAGGAGGCCCTCCACTATCTGTACCAAGTGTATTGGAGTTTTCCTATTGTCACTCTTGTATAGCCATGCTAAGAGTCTGCTTGGTTTGTCTCCTTCAGCATGCATTTTCTCAGTGTATTTCGTATAATTAAATTTACCCAATCTATCCCATTGTTATAGGCACTTTTGTCTCAGCACTACTTCTTGCTGTAAGTTCTCCTCTCTGGCACTATTACTGTTCTTAACTTCTGCCAGCTCTGTTTCCAGTCTATTTAATGAAGTGAACAAGTTACTTCTTACCTGGTAACGTTCTTTCGATGGGATGTTCCTCCGACATATTCCTTATCTTGATAGATCATCCCCAGCTTGCTGGCCTCGGAATTTTTTTTTTCAGTAGAGGGCGCTGCGCGTCGATGTCCCTCGAGCCGATGTCCCTTCGACAGCCTCCATATCGGCACTGACGTCATCATGCGTATAAATAGACTCACGCAGCGTCCGTTGCTCAGTTACGTTTTGACGTTAACAGTTGATTTACATGAATTGGTTATTGCCCAGAAGGAGCGTAAGCTGTAACCACAAGGGAAGTTTTACTGAGGGGATGGATGGGAGGGGCGATAAGGAGGAACATCCCATCGAAAGAACGTTACCAGGTAAGAAGTAACTTGTTCTTCAAAGGGATTGTGTCCTCCGAAGTATTCCTTATCTTAATAGACTCCCATAGCAGTGGTGTGTAACTGGAGGTGGGAGTAAAATTGCCATGTTTCCCTTCAAGAATGAACAGAGTGCAACACAGCTTTGCCAAATCTAGTCTCTTGGCTAGAGGAGGAATCCAGGTTGTAAATTCTTGTGAAGGTATGTGCAGACGACCATGTGGCAGCCGAACATATGTCTCGAATCGGTACCCATCTTTGGAGGGCTGAAGAGGCTGCGATACCCCTGGTTGAATGAGCCCTAAGATTTTGAGGAGGCTCTTTCCCTGCCAGTTTGTAACATTGTCCATCTGGAAATGGTCTGTTTTGTTATCGGTAAACCCAATGTGTGCCCTGAGTAACCTACAAACAGTTTGTCTGCTTGCCTAATCATAGCAAGTCTGCTGATGTAAAAGCTCAAAGCCCGCTTTGGGTCCAGCCTATGCAGCCTTTCTTCCTCCTTCCCCGGATGGGGAGGGGGATAAAATGAAGGTAAGGTAATCTTCTGAGTGATGTAGAATTCAGAAACCACCTTTGGGAGAAAATTAGGCTTCACTTGTAGGACAACTTTGTCTTTATGAAAAATTGTATGAGGGGAGTTTACAAGATAGAGCTTGTAATTCGCTCACCCTCCTAGCAGATATCAATGCCACTAATAAGACAGTTTTAAGGGTGAAAAACCTTAGTGAACAAGAGTGGAATGGTTCAAAAGGAGTACCCATCAGGAAATTTAAGACTAAATTTAAGTCCCATAAGGGAACTTGGAATGGTCTTGGAGGATAGACATTGGTTAATCCCTTCAGAAATTGTATTACTAAGGGTAATTTGAAATACGATGGTTCCTCTGCAGTGGGCTTGAAGATCGATAGCGCTGCGAGATAGCCCTTGATAGTGCCAACCTGAAGGCCCGAATTTGCCAAATAGAGTAGAAAAGATAACACCGTTGGTGTACCACAGGAAAAGGGGTTGATATTCTTTTCTCTACACCAGCTGCAAAATTTGTTCCAACGGCAGCGGTATAAAGTCTTTGTTGCTGGCCTTCTTGCCGAAAGCAACACATCCATGACGTCATCTGGGAGGTCCCAATCCTTCTATCTCAACCTTTGAGATACCAAGCGTGAAGGTTGAGGGTTCTGATGTCTGGATGGAGAACCTGACCTCCCTTCTGTGAAAGAAGATTCTCCTTGAGTGGAAGACGAATTGGAGGGCAGATGGACATGTCCAGAAGGTCCGGGTACCACGTTCTCCTGGCCCAGTCCATGGCAATTAGGATCCTGGCTTTCCGGAACCTTCTCAACCTCCTGATCATTTGAGGAATGACAGGGACTGGAGAAAACGGGTACAGAAGTGGAAACTCCCAGTCCACTACGAACGCGTCCCTTAGAACTCCTCTCGGGGGAAATTCCCTTGAACAAAACTGATCGCACTTCCTGTTGATGCTGGTGGCGAACAGATCCACTTGAGGGGTTCCCCAAAGGGTGAAGATCTGCTGAAGGACTTCCTGAGCTAGTTCCCACTCGTGGGAGACTGTACTCTGCCTGCTCAGAGCGTCCGCTGTCAAGTTTTTCTCTCCGGCTAAGTGAACTGCCAATAGAGATATTCCTTCTTGGATTGCCCAAAACCAGAGCTGCATCGCCTCTCTTCACAGAGGCAGTGATCCTAAGCCTCCTCTTTTGTTGAGGTAGTGCCTGGCCACTGTGTTGTCCGTCATTATCAGGATATTTTTCCCCTTTACAGATGGCAGAAAAGCCTTCAGCGCTAGTCTGATTGCTCTCAGCTGTAACAGGTTGATATGTAGTCTGGACTCCGATGGAGACCAACGACCGTTGATGGTCAAGTCGTTGGCATGGGCTCCCCACCCCGTGAGTGAGGCATCTGTGACTACTGTTATCTCTGCCCATGGTTGCCAAACAGTTCTCCTTTCAAGATGTTCTCCTGGCAGGCCCATCACTGAAGGTCTCAAGCCACCTTGTCCGGAACCTGAAGGAGATCTGTCATTCTCCCTGAAAATTGCGACCACTGAGTTCTTAGTGCCCACTGAAGAGATCTCATTCTCAGGCGAGCCTCTGGCACAAGGAAGATGCAGGATGCCATGAGGCCTAGCAACCTCAAAAAGTCGAAGGCTGGGAGACGTTGGGCATTTTGAAACTTGGTGACCATCTGCAGAATATCTTGAGCCCTCACCTCTGGTGGTGAGGCTTTTCCCAGGGAAGTGTCCAGGACCGCTCCAATGAACTGGAGTCTCTGTGATGGTATCATCTGTGACTTCTTTAAATTGAGGGAGAAACCCAGTTTGTGAAGGAAGTGGCAGACATAATCTAGCTGGATCTGAGCTTGTTCCGGAGATACAGCTCTGATCAGCCAATCGTCCAGGTAGGGGTAGACGTGAATCCCTTCCCTCCTTAGACTTGCAGCCACTACCGACATTAGCTTGGTGAAGACCCTCGGGGCGGAGGTCAGCCCAAATGGCAGAACTCGAAATTGATAATGAGAGCCGCCAATTGCGAACCTCAGGTATTTCCTTTGTTTGAGATGGATTGGCACATGGAAATAAGCATCCTGACGGTCCAGGGATACCAGCCAGTCCTGGAGCTGGAGGGCCTGAAGGATCTGAGAAAGAGTTACCATCTTGAACTTGTCCTTCCTGAGGAACTTGTTCAATTCTTGTAAGTCCAAGATAGGTCTCAGTCCTCCGTCCTTCTGCGTTATTAGAAAGTAGGGGGAGTACCAGCCCTTGTTCCTCTCCGCTACAGGTACTGGTTCTATGGCACCTTTCTCCAGCAGGTCTACAATTTCCTGCAAGAGGAGCGTATCTGGAACTTTCCGAGAGCTGTTCCCCGGTGGATGACTCTGAGGAATGCGTAGAAAAGCCAGGCAGTAACCTTGGGCAACTGTCTCCAATGCCCAAGCATCTGACGTAATAGCCTGCCATTCCGTCAGATGTTGTCACACTTTAACACAATTTGAAAAAGGATACAGACTTATAAAGGATACAGAATCAGCATCTACCTTGAGAGCCCATCTGCTCTGGGATATCTTGAACGCGATGTTAACAAGACTTTCCCCCCAAGAGCGCAGCCTGTAGAAATAAACTATAACTAACAGGCCAGGGGCTTGAGTGAAAAGGCAGGTGCAGCGACAACAGAGCTAAGGGAACAAAGCAAAAACGATGGTTCAAGAGAGCAGCCAGAGTTACCAAAGTGCAGCAATCACCCGCCTGCAATTACCCTCTCTTACCTGCTTAGCCAAAAGGAAGTCCCGTAACCTATGTGAGTTCAGCAAAGTGATGACAAGGTGAAGAAGGAAGAAAGTCTCAGTTGAAGGAAGTCTGTGCAATAATCCACCTAACCCGAACGGCACGAGGGCGCAACTAGATAGTCCAAATATAATCCCCAAGGAATTCAGCAAAGCGTCCCCAAAGTGAAAATATCCAATCCAAGTAGTGACCACCAAATCAGGAGAGCGTCCAATCGGTCACTTCGATGTGTAGAGCAATGTTTCTGGTGATGAGAGCAGCGTTGATGGTAGTTCCAGAAAAAGAGTGTTTTGTGGGCTTGTGACACACGTGAGGTTGAAGGGTTCAGAAAGCCAGTGGAGTTAGCAGCCAGAAGAGAGAAAAGAAACTTGAAAAGAGGTTTCGTTCAGATTTTCCTAGTGTTCTGTATTGTGTTGAACTTGAGGTTTACAAATTCCAAGGCGTCACAACAAACAAAGGCAAGATGGAAACAGTCCATTAGGAAAAGCTGTGAGTTCGTTTACCAAGGGAAAACAGCCGAGGGAAATGGCGCCAGAAATCGTAGGGAAAAAACGTTCAAGAGTAATCCTTAAAGCATAAGCCGGGTCAAGGAAACACAGGAATCAGGATGTCAATAAATCGGGCACTCAAACTAATTACTTAGTTTAGGAGCACCCCTTGCAGGGATACGCCGTACTAAATACTGGTATCATTTCCAGGACGCAAGACACGTTGCGTGCGCTTCATGTGACCGCGGGAAGAAGGAATGCTGGATAATGTAGTGCGGCGTATTCCACGAACTGAAAGCAGTCGCCAGGGCAGCTTCCACCTGGAAATAGACGCCCCGGACGTCTGTAAGCAGGAATGCGGGGCATGACAGTACCCCTGCGCAAAGGGCGACCACCCCTGCGGGCACGCAATCTTTCCAAACAAAAGGCGCGCAGGAGTCGGGGTGCATGCAAATTGGAGGCCGGTTCCCAGGTCCTATCCTCGGGACCATAACCTTTCCATTCAATCAGGTAGGAACGCACTCCGTGACGTAGACGGGTGTCTAGTATAGCATGCACTTCATATTCGTCTTCTCCCTGTACAGTGATTGCAGCAGGAGCAACAGAAAGCCGGGTGCCAGGCACAAAAGGACAGAGCAAGGAAACGTGAAAAACAGGGTGAATCCGCCAATGGGACGGGATATCCAAACGGACAGCAACAGGATTGAGACAATGAAGTACCTTGTAGGGGCCTACATAGCGAGGCAACAGCTTCCGTTTACCCCGAATAGTGAGGTACTTGGTCGCAAGCCAGGCACGATCACCTGGTGCATAGGAGGGGGCTGGTGAACGATGTTTATCTGCTTGCGTCTTTGCCCGGGACTGTGCTGCCTGTAGATGAGAAACAACTGAATCGCGTATAGCAACCAGAGCGTCCCTCGTTGTTTTTGCAGCAGGAATTTGGTCCAATGAAGGTAGGACGGGTGGAAGGATTCTTGGGTGTAACCCGTACAAGGCGTAAAACGGGGAACAACCTATTGAAGTGTGTCGGGAGTTATTATATGCAGAACGGATAACCAGTTGGTTTGATGTTGCAAGCATAGACAACGAAGGTACTGTTCCATGGTGCCATTGGTACGTTCGGTTTGTCTGTCCGTTTGGGGGTGGTAGGACGACGAAAGTCGTGCGTCTCTGCCAAGGGAATGGGTAAGGGCTCTCCAAAACCGTGAGGTAAATTGGGCGCCCCGATCGGAAATCATGATTGTAGGTAGACCGAAGAAACGCACCACATGATCAAAGAACAAACTGGCCAGTAATGGAGCAGTAGGTATACCCGAACATGGTATGAATCGTGTCATTTTTGTGAAAACGTCCTCCACCCCGAGCACAGTTGACATGCCTCTGACCAAGGGGAGTTCTACCACAAAATCGAGAGTAATCGTATGCCACGGATGTGGTGGCAGGGGCATGTTCATCAAAAGACCGAAGGGTTTCCCCGGTTGTCTCTTACATTGTATACATATCGCACACTTAGATACGTATGATTCGGTATCCTTCTTCATACCAGGCCACCAGCACCATTGATGTAGCAGGTCATAGGTTTTAAGTTGACCCGGGTGGGCAGCTAACGGGGTATCATGTGCCCATTCCAAGGCCTTCCGTCTGGTTTGGTTATCAGGTAAGTACAAAAGTCCATGAACATAAGGAAGACCTGTAACAATCTGGGCACCCAATGTGTCGAGAAAAGAGACATGGTCTTTGGCCACTGCCGCACTCGGTCAAGGAGTGAGGTGGAAACCGAACAGACACAAACAACTGAACCTGAGGGCAGTATAGGTGATACCGATCTTTGGGTGTCAAAATCGGCACCAACACGGGACAAGGCGTCTGCTTTCCCATGTAGAGGGCCAGGGCGGTATGTGACTGTGAAGTCAAATAGCGTGAAAAATAAATGCCAACGTATTTGTCGAGCATTGGTACATTTTGCATGTGAGAGAGCCTGGAGGTTCCGGTGGTCGGTGTACACTGTTACTGGATGTCGAGCACCCAGAAGAAGGTGTCGCCACTCCGTAAAAGCCGCTCGAATTGCTAAGAGTTCCCTCTCCACGATGGTGTAATTGCGTTCAGCCGAAGATAGTTTTCGGGAGAAATAAGCCACCGGATGTAACTGCTGTGTAGCGGGGCAGATCTGTGACAGGATGGCCCCCACCGCTATAGCGGAGGCATCTGCTTCCACTATAAAAGGGTGAGGAGGGTTTGGGTGTTGCAGAACGGGAGCAGAAGTAAAGGCCTCTTTTAATGCCTCAAAGGCCGGCTGGGCTTTGTAGTCCCACAAGAACGGAACCCTGGGACTGGTGAGACGGGTAAGGGGTGCCACTATTTTAGAAAATAAGGCAATAAAGCGCCTATAGAAATTCGAAAAACCCAGAAAAGATTGAAGCGCCTTTACAGACTCCGGAACCGGCCAGTCCATTACTGCTTTAACCTTAGAAGTGCACATGAGCACCCCTTTTGCGGATATTTGAAACCCCAAGGACTCAACTGAGGATGCGTGGAACACACATTTTTCTAACTTAGCATAGAGAGAGTGTTCACGCAAACGCTGCAGTACGGAGCGAACATGTTGGATGTGTTGAGTGAGTGAATCCGAGAATATCAGAATATCATCTAGGTAGATCACTACATAACAGTCCAGCATATCTCCAAAGATGTCGTTAACGAAGTGCTGGAATGTGGCTGGAGCGTTACAGAGCCCAAAGGGCATAACGCAGTATTCGTAAAGCCCAAACTTCGTTTTGAAAGCGGTTTTCCATTCGTCCCCGCTTCGCATCCTCACCAAATTGTATGCCCCTCTGAGATCTAATTTAGTGAAAATGGTAGAGGATGTCATTTTATCGAGTAGTTCCGTTATGAGGGGCAACGGCTATTGGTTCTTAACCGTTATTTTGTTCAAGGCTCTATAATCTACACAAGGACGTAGATCCCCCTCCTTTTTTGGTACGAAAAATATGGGAGAGGCTGCAGGGGACCGGGAAGGTCGAATGTGTCCCAAACGCGATGCCTTATCCACATACTCTTTTAGATGTTTCTCTTCATTAACGGTCAGGGAGTAAACACGACCATGAGGTATCACTGCCCCAGGTACCAAATCAATGGGGCAGTCATAGCAACGATGTGGAGGGAGTTTCTCTGATAGCCCTTTGTCGAATATGTCAGAGAAGTCCTTGTACACTGCTGGTAGTTCGGATGTTGGATCACTCAGCGTGGCACTAATGGAGGAGACATTAGCCACCAAGGCTAAACAAGGAGACAAAGACGTCACATCCGGGTTTTGAAAACAATGTTGGGGACAAAACACAGAAGAAAAATGTACCGTTTGTTTGATCCAGTCAATTACAGGGTTATGAGTCCGGAGCCAGGATAGACCAAGAATGATCCCAAACTGGGAGCCGAAATAAGGTCAAACACTATTTGTTCAGTGTGACCTTCTGTGGTAGACATGCAAAGCGGGACCGTCTGTTCTGTTACCCATCCGGATACCAGACGAGAACCGTCTACGGCATGTACCTCCTCAGGTCTACCCTTAGGAACTACCATTAAACCATGGCGTTTAGCCAATTGTGTATCCATATAGTTCCCGCTAGCCCCTGAATCAATCATAACTGGATTGGTGAAGGGCTCAACACCAGGGATCGAAAAATACATGGCAAGGTAAATGTGTCAGAAGGGAGGACATTGGTCCGAGCCGTCCATTTGATGACTCATCCTTAGGGCTCGGCTTAAGGACGAGTCTTGGCGTTTCCCGCAGTCTTAACAGGTCTCCTAGGGCATACACGAATTTAATGGCCAGAGTGGCCACAGTAGAAGCATAGGTTGTTAACCATACGCCGTTCCCGTTCGGCTTTGGTTAGCGGACCTCTGATTGCCCCTATTTGCATTGGTTCGGCTTTTCCTGCAAGGGCAGGAGAGGCCGTTTCTGACTTGGCTGACAAGCGAAGGTCAGGGATACGCCGTTCGCCACGTCTTTGTCGCAGCCGAGCGTCCACCTGCAGGACCAAGTCCAATAGTTCCGGAAAACCAGACGGTAGAGCAGGCACCACTGACAGAGCGTCCTTTAGTTCATCTGAAAGTCCCTTATAGAAGACGGCTGCCTTCTTCTGTTCGGGCCAGGTGGTTTCCGCTGCTAACTGATTAAAGCGGGCAAGATAGGATAAAAGGTTTGTTTTGCCCTGGCTGATAGCAAGGAAAGATTTGAAGTTTGAGCCTTGTAACGCATGTCAAACACGCTATTCATAGACTGAATAAGGGCATCAAAGTCATACAGGGCTTGGTCGTTGGCTTCGAGTAATGGGTTAGCCCAAGCCGCTGCTGTACCTCCCAAATGGGAAAGAAGAAACGCTGCTTTAGTAGTAGCGTCCGGAAATGCCAATGGTCGACAAAGGAAATGCAGACGGCATTGATTTACGAAGGTCCGATAGGTTTTCGGATCTCCAAAAAAGCGATCTGGAGGGGCCAAGGGAAAGGGTCCAGGAAGCACAATGGGTGCCGAAGCAGGTGGTGGCGCCTGGGGTACAGGAGGGGCTGCTGCAGCAGCAACATCGCCAAACTCCTCATCGGGAGGTAACGGCTGCACAAAACTCTGTAGCACATCCATGCGTTGATGGATAGTCGCATGTGCGGATGCCATGTCGGTGCGCAAAGCCGTAAAGGCTTGCATCACGGCAGCCATTGGATCGGCTCCGGTTTCCATGGCCGACAGGCAAAAATAGGCTCCTAAATCTGTCACACTTTAACACAACTTGAAAAAGGATACAGACTTATAAAGGATACAGAATCAGCATCCACCTTGGGAGCCCCTCTACTCTGGGATATCTTGAACGCGATGTTACCAAGACTTTCCCCCCAAGAGCGCAGCCTGTAGAAATAAACTATAACTAACAGGCCAGGGGCTTGAGTGAAAAGGCAGGTGCAGCGACAACAGAGCTAAGGGAACAAAGCAAAAACGATGGTTCAAGAGAGCAGCCAGAGTTACCAAGGTGCACCTGCCCGCAATTACCCTCTCTCCCTGCTTAGCCAAAAGGAAGTCCCGTAACCTATGTGAGTTCAGCAAAGTGATGACAAGGTGAAGAAGGAAGAAAGTCTCAGTTGAAGGAAGTCTGTGCAATAATCCACCTAACCCGAACGCCACAAGGGCGCAACTAGATAGTCCAAATATAATCCCCAAGGAATTCAGCAAAGCGTCCCCAAAGTGAAAATATCCAATCCAAGTAGTGACCACCAAATCAGGAGAGCGTCCAATCGGTCACTTCGATATGTAGAGCAATGTTTCTGGTGATGAGAGCAGCGTTGATGGTAGATCCAGAAAAATAGTGTTTTGTGGGCTTGTGACACACGTGAGGTTGAAGGGTTCAGAAAGCCAGTGGAGTTAGCAGCCAGAAGAGAGAAAAGAAACTTGAAAAGAGGTTTCGTTCAGATTTTCCTAGTGTTCTGTATTGCGTTGAACTTGAGGTTAACAAATTCCAAGGTGTCACAACAAACAAGGGCAAGAGGGAAACAGTCCGTTAGGAAAAGCTGTGAGTTTGTTTACCAAGGGAAAACAGCCAAGGGAAATGGCGCCAGAAATCGTAGGGAAAAAACGTTCAAGAGTAATCCTTAAAGCATAAGCCGGGTCAAGGAAACACAGGAATCAGGATATCAATAAATCGGGCACTCGCACTAATTAGTTAGTTTAGGAGCACCCGTTGCAGGGATATGCCGTACTAAATACTGGTATCATTTCCAGGACGCTTCATGTGACCGCGGGAAGAAGGAATGCTGGATAATGTAGTGCGGCGTATTCCACGAACTGAAAGCAGTCGCCAGGGCAGCTTCCACCTGGAAATAGACGCCCCCGGACGTCTGTAAGGAGGAATGCGGGGCATGACAGATGTTGAGTTAGCCTGCCCCCTACTGGTGTCTTGTGAGGAGAGTCCTCAGAGTGATTTAGAGGCGGCTGATGCAGGCGCCGAGGGTAAAGAGGCACCTGCTGCTGCGGCTTTTGTATTTTTACCCCGTCCACCTCGGGTGAATCTTTTTTGACCTCTTTGAACCAACTGTCCTCTGCCTTTTCCGAATGCGGAATTAAAACGAAAGGACTTACCTCTCCAAGAGGTTCCTGAGGGGCGATATGGCATTTGACGGATTGCAGCTCCCAGGGATTTTGCTGCTGCTTAGGATGTCTGTAACTTTTCTAGGCTGTCATCCGCCTTATTACCAAACAAAGAAGAGCTGTCAAAGGGCATATTTAAAAGTCTGGCTTGTACATCTGGAGCAAACCCAGACTTTCACAACCACGCAAATCTGCGGGTTGTAGTACTTGCCGCCATGGCCCTACTGATGCTGTCAGCAGAATCAATGCCAGTTTGAAGGGATTCGCACATTGGATCTTTACCATCCTTAATGATGTTTAGAAACGCTTCCCTTTCTTTTCCCTCTGGGAGGCAGTCAGCCGCTGATGAAGCACACTCCCAAAGTGTATGGCTGAACCTTGCGAGCGTACAAGTAGCGTTAATAGATTTCAATGCCATGCTACATGCAGAAAAAACTTTCTTGGCCATAGAGTGGTAACATTTGTCATCCCTGTCCTGTGGAACAGTAGGGTATGCCGATCTACTGCCTGATGCAGTTGCTGCTTCAACAACCAGACTCTCTGGAGTTGGATGTTTAGACAAAAATTCAGGGTCAGTAGTAGATACCCTATATTTGGCTGATAACTTTTTGTTAACCGCCGCGGATAACCTCAGGAGTTTCCCAGGTAGCCAATATTTTTCTTTGTAATGCAGTGTGAAATGGAACCACAGGATCCTCCTGTGGACCTTTAACTAAAATGTCTGTAAGGTCATCCTGTTGGAATGCAGGTGAAGGTGTAGACCAACCCATGAATTCTATAATTCTTGTCATTAAAATTCTGTAAGGGGTCTCAGCATGTTCCCCTGGGTCTGGTTTGGAAAATTCTATTTCTGGGGAAGTATCTAACCCACTTGCCTCATGTAAGGATTCTCGAAGGTCCTTCAACCTATTTTCCTCAGAAGTAAATTCCTCTGGTTCTGGTGTTGCAGATCTCTGCAACCCAAAGGGTCTTTCTTGATCCGAATCCTCCCCTTCCTCATAAATTGAAGACAAAGGTCTGAAATGATCAGACCTTGGAAATGGCTTAAATCCCATTTCCAGAGCAGAAGGGGCTACATTTGTCATAATTGGTTGGGAAAACGTCGACGTCGTCGACATGGACGTTAAAGGCTTCGAAAACACTGAAAAAGGCATCAAGATGATTGGAAGTGGCCTTGAAGAACTCGAGAGGATCGGGATCCTACTCGGGGTTGTCGATGACCTAGAAGTCATGTTAGAGGCCCTGGGTATGACCACTGGCTGTGAGGTAGTGACGGCGGTGGGTTTGCTCTTTTTCGGCGTCAACGTCAGCGTCGAAGACGGCGTCGATTCGATCGACCTATGCGTCGAGGAGCCCTTCGATAATGGCGTCCATGACACAGTGCCTTTGCTCGAGGGTTCGAAACGCTCTCGAGTAGTTTCTTTTGCCGGGTGCAACGACTTGCGGCGTTTAGATTTTTCAGGTCTTTCACCCAGGGTATCACCCTCAGCTGTCTTCGAGGGGGTCGAGGCCGCTTTCTCGAAGACGCTAAGTATCCTTTTACGGAATTCCTCCCACTCAGCCTAAGAGCTATATTTTGTGGGGCAGGTGACTCTTTCCGGAGAAACAGAAGAAGAAGACGAGGAAGGGGATCTTCGATGTCTCTTACTTGAATGCTTGGATCTCGAAGAGTGGTGGGAACTGCTTCGAGACCTAGAACGAGAATGTTTCCTGTGTCGGCGAGGAGACAAATGTCTCGACTCTGCCGAGGAAACTTTCGAAGGAGTTTTAACTGACTTACCTCTCTCAAGCTTCCCCTTACGCTCCTTCAAGGCTTTCGCCGTCATGGACATGCAGTCCTTGCACTCCGAACATTGGTGCTCCAATCCCAGGCACCACAAACAGATCCTGTGAGGATCTGTCAACAACATTTTCTTTCCACAGTCTGGACAATTTTTGGAGCCGGACCGTGGAGTCGTCGGTTCGGATGAGGAAGCCATCGAGTAAGAGTTGGTATTCTCGAGGAATAATGAAGAATATATTTTCTGACTAACGAACTGAGCAACGCGATTCCGAGGCCCACGAAGCGCGGAAAAACAGAACTAAGCAACGGACGCTGCACAAGTCTATTTATACGCATGATGACGTCTGCACCGATACGGAGGCTGTTGAGGGACATCGGCTCGAGGGACATCGACACGCAGCGCCCTCTACTGAAAAAATGTTTCCGAGGCCAGCAAGCTGGAGATGATCTATCAAGATAAGGAATACGTCGGAGGACACAATCCCTTCGAAAATAGCTTTCTGTATGCCTCCTGATTTGGCGATCATCTCCCCATGCACACTACCATAAATGCTTCCCATAGGGTCCCTGCTGATTTCATGCTCCCCTTATTGAGCGTAAAGAATTCTATTGTGTGTCTGCATATATGCTCTAAATACTTTGTCTATTAGGGCCTCGCTCCTGAGTTTCCAGGTTGAGATTGCCGGCCTAGGTGTAGCTATAGTCCATTTCAGACTCAATGGGGCGTGATCTGACAAAACCCTAGCCTTGTATTCTGCCTCCTCAAACTCCCTAATTTGTTCCACCCCAGTGAAAAGATAATCTAATCTTGTATGGACGTTATGCAGGATAGAGTGGTGGGAATAATCTTGCGTATTCGGGTGGAGTGTCCTCCAGATGTCTACTAGATCAAAGGATTGCAGAAGGGTATTCAGGACCTTTGCCACCGAGGCTGGCCTCGTGAACTTGTCGTCAGATCTGTCTACAATATGGTTCAGCGTGCATTAAAATCTTCTCCCCATAGCAGGACCGCGTTTCTGTAGGAACCTATTCTTGCATATAAAGACCTGAAGAAGGATGTGGCTTTATGGTTTGGGGCATAAGTGTTTACAATACAAATCTCCCTGTTTTCCAGGGTACCATAAATTAGTACCATTCTGCACTGGTCATCTGTCTTAGTTTGAAGAATTTTCAGCGGGACAGCCGGGGCCACCCAAATAAGTACCCCTCTGGCATATGCTGAGTATGTGGATTCTGCAACCAGGCCATCCCATTTCTGTGGTAACGTGTCTTATTTAGGTGCTTCTCTTGTAATAGGGCTATACCTATCCTACTCGTACGGAAGTAAGTCATTATTTTGTGCCTTTTCACATAGTTGTTAAGACCTCGGATCTTCCACGTCAGCACCCTAATGCTAGCCATGATGTGCGTGTAATGCTGAAGGATAATGTTGCATCTCCGCTCGCTTTTTGTTTCTCAAGAATGAGTACGATAAACAGATCTTGCCCCAATTTCCCTTAATGTAACTAACCCACCGCACCCAACTGTCCCTTGCCCAACAATAACCGCCTGCTGTGCATGCTCAGGCGTGCCCTGTTCGGCTCCCTACCCTCCTAGTCAAATGACCCGGCGTTCGGTGCCCAACGTGTGGGTACCTGGTAAAAAGTACCCTAAACAAAAAGTAAGGGGGAGTTCAGGGTGTTACAGAGTCTAGTATCACCCCTTCTCTGAAGACTGTGTCCCTACGGCTTACACTCCCGCTCAGTAGGCCACTGTTGTGCAAAGCAACCATAATTCCGGACCTGTGTTCAGCTCAGCCAGCTGTTCTAAGCAATAAGAACACAAACAAAGCCCACTTAAATCCAAGTTCTTGTCGTCAATATCAGGGCCACAACCCCATCTTCCCACTCACCACCTTTAGAGCCTATTCTTGAAAGGGCTCATGTTGCTTCAATGTTCTGTGTGCATATCAGTTTGTCTGCGATGCTGTCAGCCGCACGCTGTCCATCCAATCTAGCGCCTCCTCTGGGCTATCAAAGAACAGCGCCTGGCTATTATTTAATATCTTCAGTCTAGCCGGGTAGATTAGCATGTATTTCAGGCCCACCTTTCTCAATCTCTCCTTCGTGGGGACAAACTGGCCCCAACGCTTTTGCACTTGGAAGGTGTAATCCGGGTATATCACCAGTTTAGCCGAAGCTCTTTGTATTGACACTCCAGTTCTCCAGAACTCCCTGTCCTTGTAATTCAAAGTTTTAGCAATGATAGGTCTCGGAAGTGGCTTCCTGGTCAGGGATCGATGCGCCCTCTCTACTGTGAAACCTTGTGTGAGGATTCATGTGCCAATTTCTTGCAGGAGCAAATTTTCAATGTAGTTTGTGGGGTATGTTACCTCCATACCTTCCGTCAAGCCCAGGACCCTGATGTTATTCCTGCGGGCATGGTCTTCTGCATCATCCGCTCTGTCTTCCAGTAATTTAACCTTCTGTTGCAATACTCTAACATCTGCCATTGCTTGCAACATGCCCTTGTTGTTATCCGTCACTTGTTCTTCGAGTTGTCCCGTCCGTTCTGCTAGTGAGCACACATCCTGCCTTAACAATACCACATCTATCATCACTGCATCTATCTTGGCTTCTAACGCTGTATTCAATGCTATAGCAGCCAATATTTGTTGCTGGCCTCCCTCCAGTGCATTCGTCATGACTTCCAGAGGCTCAGCCGTTGATTCCCCTTTTGCGCTTTCTTGTCCTTTAGTACACATCTCCATGGTGGTCTGCTTACTTTTCCCTTTGTTGCTTTTGGTCACCATTTGGGATGAGAAGCCGTCAATCACTGCAGCTGCTTGCCTTACTCAACGTTACTTCTTGTTGTGTCCCGCAGTGTCTTGGTTACCTTCCGCTGAGACGGCTGAGGTTCATTTGGCACCAGAGTGACTATTTTGTACAAAATCCACTCATGCGTGGGCTTATGTGAGTAATCCTTGACTGACCTTTTCGGGATGCCAGCTCTCTTCTGATCAACCCGCGGCCGCCACACTTCCAGCAGGCCACAGCCTCTGATGCTTCAGTAGGCCCTGCTGCGATTCAGGCTTCACCACGGTCCACTCCTACGCTACGCATCTCCATGTACGCTTTCGCACCGCACAGGGTCTATTCAGTGCACCACTGCAGTGACCGAGCCCCCCAATGCCATGGGCAGCCGCAGGGAACTGGGCTCTTATATATTTGTCCCGCTGGCCCCACTTCTCACCATTGACTCCTTTCCGGTTGCATGCTCTTCTCTTTCACCGCAAAGCCAGCCGCCATCTTACTTTCGCTTCTGCGTACCAGCCCGATCGCAGCGGGTAAAGCTCTACTTTCCACACACCTTAAGTCTCGGTTTCGCTACTCAATCTGCTCCTTGCTGTTTCTGCTGCTGTTATACACGTTCTCAACTGTCAACACTTCATTTAGGTTGCTTATTTCATCAGATCAATATAGGATCGTGCAGGAGCTGTAGAAGGCACGTCTTCACTGCATGGCGGTTGGCCACATCCCCATCTTATAACATGGTTGTTGGACATACAACCACTTGATTGGGCAGATCATTAGGGAGCATCTTTCTTTTTATATCTTCAAACAGTGCATGCCCCTGCCACAAATGAAAGATAACATGTTACAATTATGGATTCTATGGAGCATCGCCAACATTATGTGCTCTGACCGCCCAAGGGAATTACTTCCATTTTAAGTCACTTCTTTGTGTCTGTAGGCTTCATTGCCCTGGTGGCAATAATCAATTGTAGCATGTTTTCACCATGCCAAAAATTTAAGAAAACATGTTATATTTGAATCAATTCTGAAGACACAGAGCAGTGTTTGTCTTTAGAATTTAATGTTCTTCTAGCACTAAACAAACCCCTGCTTCTCAAAGAAAATGTTCCCAGGACAACAAATGTCTATACGCAGCTTTTGGGGGCTGGGCTACAGACACACAGCAGCCTGGTAAAATGGAAGCCTTCTCCTTGGGGGTTCAGAGCACGTAAAGTTGGTGATGCTCTATATGAAAACCAAAAAAAGGGTGCACCCCTACTTTAATAGGCATTGACACCTAATGTCTTCCTTTTCAATTTCTCCTCCTATAACTACTTATAAAACTAGTTGCTCCACAAAAGACTTTATGATGGAATATTTCAAACATTTCAGTCCCAGTTGGAGCCGCTGTCTGTCCATATGGCACCCTATGATCAAATTCTCTAAAAAAACACTGAAACCATTACTCTGCTTGTAACAAAATTGGTAAGGTCCTAAGACCCTACAAAACCCTGGCATACCTCTGGGCTTTGTGTAATACTAACCGAGCCACGAAAAGCCCAACGAGCCAGGTACAAATGAAAAACTTTGAGAAATTAAAACCATTCTTAATTTTATCAGGAAACAACAGAGTGGCCATTATCCTTCCTAAACAAGCCTTTTTTCTTCAGCTATTGACTCAGCCACCAGCTCCTCCAAACAAATTATTTCCACTTTTTTTATTGAAAAACAAAACTGTTCAAATGCCATCCTCCGCTATTACGAAGAATTTGCTTTTCTCGGTATACAACACTTTTGGGATCAAAGATCAATTCCATGTGTATCCAAATCACTATCACCATCCAATCCCTCCGCTCTGGTGTTGGTAGACAGGATTCTACTACCTGTGTTACAATGAACCATCTACCCTCAATGGATTTTAACAGTTGAACCATTACCAGTGAGGGCCCTTGTCTCATACTTAAAGTACATTTTTGAGACAGTAGTCACATTAAGACTTCAGTTGAAACTTGATTTGTCACCCTGTCTCCTGGGGATATACCTTTAGGCTTTACTCCCCACCATGGTTACAGAGCTAACACTCTTTGATGTGCCTAAAAATCCCCTCTAGAATAAGAACAGCCATGAGACTATCCTGCTGTATATGTTGGAACTATCAGCAGCCTTTGACCCTGTGGACCACCAACATATCCTTAATATATACTCTTGTCGGTGGTCAGGGTGTCCGCCTAAGCTATGTTGATGACACACAATTGTTTTTAAAATTATTGCAGATTTGGCAGAAAACAACACGTTGTCATTAGACTTTGATGCCAAATTATGAATTGATTCAGTCTCAATGCTCTAAAAACTGACATGATCATGTCAATAAACTAAACATGCCTAAACAAATACAACAGCCTTAATCTCCATTGAACAATTGCCCCTTTTCTATTTTCAAAAACACTTCTTCTTTGACCCATCTGTGGATATGTTAGCTAACATTAAGTCAATAATAAGAGCGCTGCTAAAATGGATCTCTAAATCTGGCCTTGTGGACAGATTTCAGGAGGCCTCCATAGTTATAGTGAACATGGGAACTCTGAGACAAAATCAATCAAGGTAAGCGTGGAGAGCGGTCACAGGTGTGAGTGGGCGTGGTCACGGGTCCACAGAGAGTGCACACAGTGAAGCGCACAACATTTCTGCTTAGACAGGTAAGTACAGAAATACTCTATTTATTATAGGCCCAAAACACACTACAAAAATGAATCAAGCAGGTAACATGATCACACAACACTCAGTTATCAAACATATATATAGTCACCTTTAGTTTATAGAAATGCAAACAATTCACTGAAACACCTGAAAGGAAGCTAAGTAATGATGCACTAAGGAAAACCAGTTCACAAGAGTAATACACTAACTTTATAAGTACAACACCTATATTGAATGGGGCCTTGTGCCTAAAAATCACAAGAGCATCTTATCATTAGAGTAAACAAAGGTAGGAAAGGTTCTCGTGGTGGTGAACATTTTCCCAGAGGACTTCCCAACAATTTTACAAGTAAGTAAAACTATGTTCTGATCCTTTAGAACAGCTCTTAGACCAAATGTTTAAAAAGCTGTAGAATGTAATAAACCAAAGTTTATTCTAAGGTTTATTATAGGAGAGACAGGGGCGGCTGGAAGTATTGCGAGTACTCACCCCACTGACTCAGATTTTCCAAGTGACTCTGCAGGTCGCTGGAGTTAGGCTTTCTCGCTGTTGGATCCAGTAGCGGAAGCCCAGGAGCTGTGGATGCAAGGCGGATTCCGGTCGGGTCCAGGAGCTGAGTACAACCCTTTCCGATTTAGAAAGGCAGCAGACACAGATGCAGGCTTCTTCAAGACACTCTACTAGAGAGAGGACAGAGGAAAGCTGGTTCTGGCACCAGTCACCACACACAGTCAACGGCAGGTATCTCTCCAGTCGTGGTCGAAGAAGGCCTTCCAGTACAGGATTCCTTGATGCTGGGAAGCTGAAACTTGGCAGGAAGGTGACTTGTAGCATGGGTTGCTGGTCACCAAAGTTAAAGACGAAAAACAGAACAGTGATGCTTCTGGTGCGGTAGCCCAATGAAGAGCTGGTCGGTTCACCAGGTGGTCCAGGGACGGTTCCACGGGCTCAGGGCTGCAGGAGCAGGAAGATATCAAGACTGGTTGGTCCCACCAGTCCAAGTGTCGAAGCACTGCAGAGGGCCTTTTCAGATCAGGTAGTCCAGCAAGGCTTCATTAGGGCAATTGCATGAAAGGATGCCAGGCCTCTTCAAGAGTCGTTCACATGTCTTCAGTCGGCTGCATAGCTACACAGGATACTTGTCTCCAATGCTGATCTGTCGGATTGGCTGCAGGATCCTCTTCCTAACCTAAATCCAGGCGCATGGCTAAAACCAGCCCACCAATGGCAAGGATCTGCACCACTCACTCAGACAGCAGTGATCCAATCAGGGACCACTGTCAGTTTCACACATGCATGCACATCAGACATTCTGGCACCATGGTTGTGGACTGGCACCAGACAGTCCCATCCACTTCCTAGGTCTACACACAAATGGCATGCACTAGCATGTGTAAACAGCAGCTTTCCCGGGTAAATGCATGACCATGTTAAGGATTTCCTGACCTGAGAAGGCAGAAAGAAGGCCAAGAAAAAATATAGCCAAAGAACAAGCAAAATATCTCGTGGCACTGCCATATTAGGGTATTAGCCACATATCTTTAGTCACATATAAAAATAACCAAAAAACACCAGTGTAAAATATTAGGGTGAAAAGTATCCCCATGCACTGCATTGTAAGATCTGGTGTGCACTGTTAGAAAAGTTACCGCAACAGGAAATAGTAAAAAAACAAAATGGGTAACATAGTTTCCCAGTACTGAAGCTCTAAAGGACTGATCAGTTTCCCCATGACAAATGAGCAGGGACTGAAGCTGAGGGCCCTGTAAAAAGGCAAGACAGGTTCAAAAACAAAATCAGAACGTTTGGAGATCAATAAAATATAGAGGGAGAGTTGCCTAAAAGAGAAATCGTTCCTAACAAGCATCATCCTATAATTTTCTGCTGCTCCTTTCCATTAGAACATCACTTGCAGGTAATTGCTAGAGCAACTCTCTTTTTAATAGCCTGCACTAAACACCACACCAACACTGCATTTCCAGACTTCAGTTTTTACACAATCATGCTTCTCCTTCCACATTGTCAATACCTACATGTTTTCATCACCTAGGCTGCCAGCTCTCCCACGTAAGCTGTTACGTCTTCCTCCTGCTTCACATACATTTGTAATTGAAAGCGGAATGATTCTGTCCTGTCAGCAACCACACATCTTTGCAATATTGGAAAGTGTTTTCCTTTTTTGTTAAGAATTCTGCTTGTGTGAAAAACCTTATATCTGAGACTGGCACCCATGCCCGGGGTGAAAATAGCAGTAAACCCCACAGCAGCTAACGAAGGAAATTGGCCATTGCACCCATTATCTGCCCTTTGCCTCGCGTGAAATGTTGGGCTTCTGGGCCCATGGATACTCATTTTGCTCACTGATACAGGCCTTACTTCTAAATCAATTGTCCTCCCCTAGGCCCTTCCTAAAGGAAACATATACAGATGTTTCCTGTACGGGTTCATCATATGAGCACACACAGGCAAACACACCCACACCTGAACACACACACATAGGCCCTCATTACAAACCAGGCGTTAAGGGATTAACAGCGCCGTAAAAGGTGGCGGCGCTGTTAAACCCTTAACGCCTGATTACGAGGTCCCTTTGCGGGTTGGAGACTTTAACGCCTGCTTTTTGCAGGTGTTAAAAACCAACCCGCAAAGGGACCTTGGTGCTAAGTACGGTGCCGCAATTTGCGGCACCGTATTTAGCGCCTTCCCCATTCCCATTGAGCCCTATGGGGCAAAATGGGAATGGGGAAGGGCCATGGCTGCATTGGGGAATTACCGCCCCGCCAACATCTGAATGGGGCGGTAATTCCCCATTCCGCCATGGCAGAGTCGGTAAGTTACTGGCATGGACCATGGTGCTATTAGCACCATGGTCCAACGCCAGGGTCGTAATGAGGGCCATAGTCTCTCTCTTGCTCAATCTCTAACTTCTTCTCCCTTAGCGCTCGTTTTCTCTCTTTCTCTGTTTCTATGCATGATTCAGTGCACGTTTTGCTCCATTTAATGCTTTCACTCATTTCTGTTGCTTGTGTGACATGGGAGTATCCCCGTTCCTAACACCCCACTGTGTACCAGAAATGTTGTCAACACTACCACCCTCTATTGCACGATACATCCCGTACATTTTCTGGCCAGTGGTTTCTTCCCTGTTTTTCAGGACCACAACTCCCAGAAGGCATCTAGAAGTGACCAAGAAAAGCTGAACTAGAACCACAACCAAATAACGTCCAGTACCACAGAAAAGCAAAGAACTCACAACAACAACAGTAAAAACAAACTTCCAGACCCCCAGCATGCCAGAGAAATAGCACAACTATTAGAAATTGCGAACAAACGTGCTGGAAATGGTGGATGGGCTTAGAGGTTTTTAAGCTTTCCAGCTGTGTAACCAAGGCCCTTGGAAAAAGAGAGGCACAGGCTAATTCCTAGAGGAAGGGGAGCGCAGTAGCCAATGGAGGGGAAGACAGAACCAGCAAGACCACAGTATGAAAGGGACGGAAGCAGAGACAGTTTGTGGCTTGTTCGGCTGAGATCAAGGGAAGAGAAGGCGGACCGAGAGACCAGGAGAAGGTCGGTGGGAGGAACACAGTGCTGAAGAGTTGGTTGCAGAATTGGAGCAGAGTGCAGATGAGATATTTATGACATATAGTGGCACCAGGGTGCTACAAGAGAGTAAGGATAGTAGGAGAGGGGTGCGAGCAGAAGGGTGCAGGAGAGAAGTGGGGGATGAGAACAGTGAGAATTAGTGTATTAGGAAAGTGAGCGGGTCACTATCTCCCTGAAAGAGTGAGCAGGGCACCAGATCCCAGAGTAGGGTGTGAGAGGAGGGGTGTGAGTAGTAGAGAAAAGAGTGGTGACGTGATAGGTGAGAAGAGTGGTGTAGTGAGATGTGAGGAGAGGGTCATAGTAAGAGGTGAGTATAGTGGTAAAAGGTAAAGAGAGAGATAAGAGATTGTGGGAAGACTGAAGAGACAGAATAGAAGAGAGACAGATGGGGAGAGGTAAAGAGACAGAGAGTGAGAGAGTGAAAGAGAGAGACAGAGAGAGAGAGAGAGAGAGAGAGAGAGAGAGAGAGAGTGAGCGAGAGAGAGAGAGAGAGAGAGAGGAGGGGGGAGGAGGACGGGAAGGGGAGAAGACGCTAGAAAGACAGAGAAGAGTCGGGTGACCTGGGGATGTAGTAACTGTAGAAAGTAAAGAGGCAGTAAGATCAGAGAGAGGAATGAAAAACAGTGACTGGGAATGAGACTGAGATAGAGCATCTGAGATTGGCACTTTCCCCATCAAGCCACATTGAGAAAACTGGCGAGTGTAAGGATAGGGCATTTCTTAAAAAATCCATGGAGGGAGCCAAAAAGAAAAGGCTGTTTCCTTAAGGCCCTCATTATCAGCTAATATTAGACAGGTGGTGTTACTGATCGCTGGTGGGGAAACCTGGGATTTAGGTATACCATGGCTACGCTGGAAAGTCCACAGGAGATGGGAGAGGGACGCCCATTAGAGGATAATCCCCTGGCCGCCCTTGTCCAGCTCGGTGCGATATATCTAACAATCTATACATTTAACAATCTGCACATATTCAGACTAAACAACCTGCATATCTCAATTGGTTTAAGAAAAATAAAAACACTTGAACTATCTATCAGTTTCTGTGAATTATTTCTATGAATTATTAAGGACATCTGTGACACCTGATTAATCTCTGCTTCAAAAGGTCATGCTCATTTCGCAAAAATACATGCATATAACAAACACTGAAATGTCATCCTTACCTAAATGGGTACCAGTGCTGCTTTCTCCCACTTGTTCATATTCTTCCATCAAATCTGAGTCCAACGTTTCGTACACCCTCAAAACATTGCTGGAACTGAGATCACAATCTCCTATAAGAAAACCAGGTACATTCAAATTATAGATATTGGCATCAAGAGTTCGAGAGTGAATACAATTCAAAAGCCTTAATTCTCTTCATGAGGAAGAAGTCAAACAGAATGACAAATAGGTCATTATGATTTTCTCATAGAAAATCAACATCGATCTTCGAAAATTTGAAATGCTAGAGTGTAAAGATGGGGATAAGCGCTTCAAGTGGAACAGTTTAAAGATGTTCAGACCAAACTGTGATTTCATGTCAATTACTCTCAGGGGGCAGACTATTGGATGAATTTGCTATCACCAGCACTGTGTTGGGGGAGACCACTTACAGCTGTCTTTAATCACCTGAAAGCACATACTCCCAAAAGGTCCAGCTAAACTACACACAAAAGCACATAAACTACACACCCAACGATAACCACACCTCCAGACCAAACAGTTGCAAGGTGCAAGCAACATACATCCAGACACTGGACGCTACCCCTCTGGATAAAACAAGCCCAGTTCACACCCCAAAGCACACGCACAGACACCAGATTCTCCTGGTTCTGCAAACATCAACAGAAGAGCACAACTTCTATCCTGTCCCTCACTAACCAATCCCACCCACTTTCTTACAGAGCCACGTGAGCGCCTGGAGACCTGCAAGACCTGGGGACCATGCAAATGGCAGCAGTGAGCGGTATAAATCATCAGAACATAACACATGGGAGGTGATTGCTGAGGAAGGATGGAGCTGAAGGACATATGCAACACATACAAGCTAAAAAAGAAAATGCAGCATCTGAAATTATTCCAGCTCCTGTATAACCATTGGCCAGTTGGAGGAGACAAGCAGGAATGAAAATTTGATTTGAAAAGAAGGATTCTGTTTTGCCCATTTGATTGCCAACTTGTCAGGAGAAATGGCCTTTAAAGTAGGCAGGGCCCTCACTCCAATACTTTGGCCCTGGGGCAAGTGGTCCCCTGTGTTCCCTGGAGGGGAACATAGTATTGATCCTAACATTCCCTTTCTATTTCCAAACAAAATCCTGGTAAATTGATTAGGGACGCTATACATGCTGACCCAGTTAAGGCCTCTTCCTCTCTTTACCATAGTTTCCATTTGTTTGGAACAGAGGATAGTCAGGGGAAACGGGCTGGTCTTGGAAGCAAGACCATGCAGATCAACAGAGGTTTGAATCCCAGATCTCCGCTTAGCAACTGAACTCAGGTATGGTATAGGCGCGTTATAAAAAAAAAAAATTAAATTAAAATGTGGGTCAATACCAACAGTGCCCTTACCTGCAGAAAAAGCAATGTATTGTGAGACATGCACGAGAGGCACTATTGCTGGTTCTCACCATCACCAGCCCAAGTTCATTGTGACGCACTTGCCGCTGGGCGGAAACACTGACATGATTCCAGCATTTCCACGTGCAAGCTTGTTCACTGCTTGCACACATAAGAGTCACAGAGAAGCCTTGTGATAGAAGCTGCTAGATTGCAGGAGATACCAGAACCGTAGGAGCCATTCAGGGAAAGGAAACTAAGCCACACAGATAAGGTAGGACTTCTGCCTGACCTCAAAATGGTCTGCCGGCCTTGTCAAGTCTAAGCGGTGTAAACTACCAAAAGAAGTGCAATGGGTGCTGTAACCCTAAGACTGTGTTTAGGATGCCTAAGAATTGTTCTAGCGCTATAACACTGAGACTATCAACAGCGGTTCCATGTCATTTCATCGCGGGATGTTTTTTCGTGGGTTTTTTTACCGCGATTTTTTTCGAAAAAACCCATCTAATTTTTTTTTGGGAGGGAGGGGGTTCAATTTTGTAAAAAAATCTATGTTTTTTTTCTGAAAAAATTTGCGGTAAAAAAACCCGCGAAAAAACATCCCGCGACGAAATGACGTTGTACCATCAACAGCATGCCACATCTACTCTGCAACATCGAGATAGATTAGACAGAGAGCTAAAGGGAGACCTCTACCCCTATTCAATAGGAAAAACGATTGTTTATCCTTTTCTTATTCCTAGTGCATAGAGCGTTTGGGCACTCTTTTTCTATTTTAGAAAATACCTTAAAACCTGAAGGAATTAATCACATTACTCACCCAGAGAAGATTAAAATGTTTTTTTAACCATTTCACATGTCGTGTCCTCTTGTGGCTGCCATGGGCCTTACAATGCTTGTCCACAGTAGCAAAAATACTTGTCTTCAGAGTGCAACTTTCACGCTGCCTAAAATCAGAAATATTGAAAAAGCACATGCAAAATGCTCTGTGCATGTTGGCCCTCAGATAGCAGTATACCGCACTGGAGAAGGTAGTACTATGTATATTGAGCAAATATTGAGCACATTAGGCTTTTTTCAGATTACCAATGCCACTTCAAAGTGCCACTGAAGTGATATTTATGCATACAATTGTTTGCAACGGCAGAAGGGGCGGCCTAGGTCTATTGCTCAACCAACAATTGGTTTAAATGTTTTAGCTCTAATTTCTTTGCTTGAATTTTATGAACAGGTAGATGGTAAATTGGGGTTAGGCAATATTTAAAGGGGAAGGGGACGATAGGGGTCTGTTAGGGGGAGGGGTCTCCCCCTGCTTTGTACAGAAAAAAATAGAGCAAAACAATTCAGGCAAAAGACATTCGACTAGAAAAGTCAAGCAATAGACACACAACAGTAAGAGAAAGGGTCTCCATGTGGAAGAAGGTCATAACAAGATTAAACTACCATGTATTTGTGGTAGGATTGCAGTCTTTCCAATGGCCACTCTTCCATGTTGGAGCCGGCATTAGACACCTAACTGGCCTACATCATCAGTCAATTGAGAGGGAATACAAATATCAATTCAAAGGCGGTAGAGGTACTTCAGTAAAGCTGGAATCCACATTTGTCTTTTGAACTTGAGAGAGTCTGATTTGGCTTGTAGATGTGATGAGGAGGACAGAATTATCAGGGGTAGAACCTTGCAAACACAGCCTTTAACCAAAGAGTGTTTGGTCTTTGTACTTCAGAATTTGAAGAAGACTCTAATTTTCCAATGCAATGTGTCTGGTGCGGTGGTATGACAGTGAGAGGGGTCTCGCTCCAAAGATGGTGACGTGAATCGGGTCCTTGACTTGATCGGGAGCCAGCAGGGAAGGGCTTCTGTGACTGGGTAATATGATGCCTATCGAGCACATATGAGATGAGCAATTCGATTGCGGATGCTTTGTATATTGATGTGTTATGTGATGACTTTCTGGGATCCCAGAGCAGATGTTATTATAATAGTCTTGTATGCAGTCCTCCTGAGCGTTTTGTTTTGGCTTGCATACACCCTTTGGAAAAGGTGATGAACACTTACTGGACTATTAGCAGCGTCCTTATTCTATGTTAGATAAGGATAAGTGCCTTATATACTTATATTTGTTTGTTTTTACTTACTTTAGGTACTTGTTGCCTTAATTGTACAGGCCACGCCCCCTTTTTGGGCATTTGTGATCAAATTTGGAACGTGCGCGCACCAGCGTACGCGCACCGAGGCAAGGACCAGCAAGGACCAGCAAGGACCACTTGGCCACAGAAGACTCTTTCTGCAGACCTCCTGAGCGTTTTGTTTTGGCTTGCATACAGCCTTTGGAAAAGGTGATGGACACTTACTGGACTATTAGCAGTGTCCTTATTCTATGTTAGATAGGAATAAGTCCCTTATATACTTATATTTGTTTGTTTTTACTTACTTTAGGTACTTGTTGCCTTAACTGTCATGCCACGCCCTCTTTTTCTGCGTTTGTGATAAAATCTGGAATGTGCGTGGAGCAGCGCGCGCACACCGATGCAAGGACCAGCAAGGACCAGCAAGGACCACTTTGGCACTTAGCGGCGACGTCGTTTGCGTTGTGCCCCTGTCTCTTTTTTTAAAATGTTCTTCTTTTTTCTCCCTTTTTTTCAGTCCGCCTCGACTTTATAAGACCTATAGGTTCCATGGTCAAGTACTAGACGTAAAGTAATTTCCTTTTTACTTTTTATCCGTTTTCTTTTTTCTTTGATTGTGTGGGCCTGCAATTGTAATTGTAATTGTCATGTAATTGTCATCTCATTGCATTTTTAAATTGCGGTTCGTTCAAGATACCTAATCCAGAGTATCTATCTAAGGGTGTGAGGGCATGTTGCAGCGTCTGTACTCTTTAAAATCAGAAATGCCGGCGAATTTACTCACTCCACAGAACAGGGGAAGGGGAGTAGTAAAAGGAGGTAGTGCTAAACGTATCTCGCGTAAAGCCATTACCCTGACGCCGGTAACGCCCCTTAACTACCCCAATCACCGACATGCAAAATTTTTTTACTGATAATTTTCAGCCTGTATTTGATGCTGAAATGAACCACAACTGAATGATAAATGCTCCAAAAGTTGCTTACCGCCGCCGGCAAGGCCTCCTATTGAACCAACTCATAACAAGGGCCCCGTTTCAGACAACAACTTGTTAGGCACAACTTGGGCCCCCTCCCGTTTACCCCCAGCAGACATGCCTACACCTGGGATGGTGGATGAAAGTCCGGACACAAGTTATGTAATACCGGACATCTCGATTCATGCCGGCAACTATGACCTTTCTAATATTTCTGAAGTATCAATTATTTTTACACCTAATGCGAACAGCACTATAGTTTTGGGGGCCTCTGCTATATCCTATGTACATCCGACTCCACGATGAAATATACCCCCCCGAGTGGAGCCCCTTCCAATTAGGCCAGCCGATCAAACATCGATGCTTGAAATCACCCTTGCGGCTGTCACTATGGCAATCACAAGTCTATTTAAGCTATTTGAAACATTAGACACCAAGTTACCGCAACAATCAGCATCAATCCAACGCATTGTAGAGTGGATTGCGGTAGACCAAGAAGCAAAACATGAACGCATGACCCACGAGGAGAAGTCTCACTTTAACAACTTAACCTTCAATACAGCAGCCTCTAGTGCTTGTGTAGTGGGAGGGTCCTCGCCAGCAGTTCCATTCATCAAAAAAGTGACTGTGGCAGTTGATGCAGAAGGAGGTATAACAAATCCATGTCAGGCCCAAGAAGTCCGTAAAAACAATTCTTGGATTAGTATTGATCCGGGCTCTCCAGATATCACACTGCATGCTCTGCAATTACCAACAAATTATGCACATTTTGACATATTCTCCAAAAATAATAAACAAAGGCACTCGGTAAAACCGAGGCAAATTGCAAAAGTGCGGAAGTCAAAATTAGGGAAAAAGTATAAAACACAGAAAAACAACACACAAGGTGAAAAGGCTAAACAGGACGCACCTCAAGAACAGCACGGACATGCCTGTCATGATAGTCATGACTTACCTCAAGCAAACCACACTCTGAAGTATGTTCCCTTGAATGCATTAGTAGAAGTATTACATGAACGCCAGATTGCCACTGATATAGAAAATAGCGGAACTCCACAGTTGGCTATTAGTATCCCGATTGCAGTCCCGCAGAGAAAGAACAGTATTGGACGTAAATCTAAAGGCGAGAATTCTACCAAAGGAGCACCTGACGATGTCTACAATGAACAAAGTCGCCAGAATATTAGGAAAGAAGTTGAGGCATATGTCTGTGCGAAGAAAACCACCGAAAACATGATTCAGAACTCACCATTGAACAAAGTTATCAGTGTTCCTCTGCCGCCAGTCCACACGACAGATGACACGTTAAGAAATGGTGGCACGATTCTGCCAGAGAGCTCACCATTTCCAGAGTTGGGCAAACAGCAACAAATAGCGCATTCCATACTAACTGAATAGAATGCCGCTCTAGTTTCTGCACTAGATCCATCTCCTGCCCAAAGGAGACAAGAGATTAGAGAAGCAGTTGATGCATATATGAATGCTCAACATATCAATTCAACTACAAATACAGAGGCTGTCTTCGTAGACCACAAGGATGTGGGAGAGAAGCGACTCATTCTTGCTCCTTGTAATCCAGAGATTCAAAATGTAAAGGATACTTGCTCCACACAGCATGGTCAACAATCCCACTTCAATAAAGACGTGAGGCAGGTAGCATTTACCACCTCACCAGCCACAAGACTGAATCAACAGATTGCAACTAAGCTTCCAACTGATTCATCTGGAGAACAAACACGGATTGAATTATCAATTATGTCGTGTCTTGATGCGTATTCCAAGCAGAACAACTCTATCAATACAGAAGAGAAAATCACCAATGTAAGACAATCAACAATCATAAATAATAATACACTCCGAGGAAGCACAAGTGGTCAGCACGACAGAACTCGTCAAGAAATTGACACACAGGCATTGAATTCTAGTCAACGATTCAACATGGAACCTTCATCGCACAATCCAAATTCATTGACTAATAAAGAACTCAAGAACAAAATCACAGAATGAAGATACTCACTTATAATGAAATGTCGTGCAGTTCCATATTCGAAATTTGATCTGTGCTGAACGAGTATGTTAAATATTTGTGGAGAAATTCCAGAACTAGAAGACATCTCACCAACAGACATTGATCAGATTGAATTTTTGTCTGATGAAGACCTTTCAATAGTATGATTATGGTTTCCATCTAGGGTGGTGTTGAATGCGTTGTGGAAAGCCAAGATGGACATATTTAAGTTAGGCTTTATCATAGCACAGGACCCTCATTGTTACGCTCACGTGGTATCCACAGGGACGCCACCCAGCCGGGTTACTCGCTGGTATGCTTCTCAGCTTTTCCCTGATGTGGTCTGCGGGGAAGGTTCTGCCTGAAAATACAGGAGGACTGTGTCCAAGACTGACCGACTGGGGTAAGTATCCTCCCTCCACCCCGTATGCTTTCAGCCCCTTTGGCGCCCTCTCCTCACCTTGTGGTAGAATTAGGCGTGCTCTCCGTCCAGCCTTCTTTGCAGGGGTGCGTTGTCTTTCATGGGCGAGTGCGGTCCAGTTACTTCACTGACGCTGGCCCGTTTGATATTGTTCAGGTAGGTCTTATTGCTGTTCTTTAGTTTTGTTGCTATACTGCATGCCTTTCTTTGTTTAAAATGTCTCTTTTTTCTCCCTCTAGGTATGCAGAGCTTCAGTGCGGCGAACTGGCTTGGTTGAGCCCCGCTGGTAAATGATGGCGCATTAAGAGCGCTATGATGCGGTAACTAAGCGCTATGCGCAGCGCTGCGTAGTCTTGTCTTTGCTAATCTGTGTTTTCCTTCCTTGTAGGTCGCGGTGTTCTTCAGCGCAAGTGGAATGTCCGGAGTAGTGCCAGGCGAGAGGCGACCAGCCAGGTAAGCCTTTTGAGCAGTTCGTAATTTGTAAATGTCTCTACAGCTTTCTTTAATGTTGCCTCTATCTTCCTCTTTCAGGTCGTTCTGTCAGGGAGGCGTGCGGATTTGAGGAAGCTGTTGTCAGTAGCTGCGAGTGTTTAAACATGAAGACTGCAGGTAAGATGCTACTGCTAATGATGTTCCTTTTGTCTCCTTGCAGGTTCTGCTTCTCCGAGGTTCGAGGGAGTAGCTGGACACGGTGAGCGTCACGTTGCAAGCTGCAAAGTAGCACGAACCATGTTCTGCAGTCAGGGTGTGGTTTATATAGCCCAGGTAAAGTAGTACCAGGGAAAGTAGTTCCAGGCCTGCCACACCCAAAACACTAGACCGCATAGCTTGGTTCTTAGCTATGTGGATGCCTCCATGTTGGCTGACAATACAATAAAGTAGTTCCCAAGCACATTGTTGTTCATGATGTATGAGCCTGGCGCCATAGGCGCCAGGACTGGCCCCATGAGGGCTTTTGAAGAGGATGCCAGGCTCTAGAGGCCCGAGTCCTGACTCCACCTAGCCAATGGGTTTGCCAGAGGGGGTTTTGGGCGAGGGTCGTGACACTCATGCCAAAGTACAACTGGATGAACAAACAGACTCTAGGAATAAGCATGCTACTCAAGTATACCAACAGAAGCAAACATCAGTCCGCAAGGATGTAAGTCAAGCATAACAATCAACCCCTTGTGTACAGAATATCAGCCTAGCATCATGGAGCACCCACGGGAATTGCCATCTGCAAACAGAAAAAAGCAATTGCATTGAGAATTACAATATATTAGCCCTACAGGAAACATGGCTGATGACTGATCCCATCTGGAACAATCATGATGTAGTTCTGTTGCCAGCAGTTAAGGGATCTAGAGGTAGACCCATGTCGGGTTTACTGGTCATTGTCAAGCAAAGCAGTGGCTTGAGTATCGAACCATGGGTTGCTCCTACCAATTTATTTATCAATGGTTAGGATCAAATTACAAAAATCGGTCCTTGCATTAACATATGTATCGAAACCCAGTGGCCATCACGGATGATGCATTTTATGGTGATCTAACACAACTATTGGACTTGATCCATATCAGCATCAAAAGATGTGTCGGCTACTATACTTGTAAGTGATATCAATTTTAATTGCATCTCTGATCGGAACAAAGCAAGATCCAGCCAAGTTGAGAGGTGGGTTAGGTTTATGGCTGATAGAGATTTTAGATTAGGGAATGGAGCCCTTCCAGGGGATGTACCACCTCAAAATACCCGTGGTCCCTCAGCTAACATCATTGACTACATATATATGGACAACACCTTGTTTAATCTAGTCAACAAGTTCAAGATTGTGCAACAAACAAATAGTGATCACCATCTGCTTTACATGACATGGCCTTGGCAATTACAACATCCAAGTCATATCTCTAACCAAATGAAGCAAAATGTAATCATCAATAATGCGAAAACCAGGGGGCGTGGCCAACTGGCGACCGATGAAGACGTGAGCCCGTAGAGCTCCCGAAGCCGCCAGCTACATCCTGCAATATCCTGCGAATTTGGGCTAATCCAGCCCCAAAAAAGGTTCCTACAGGGTGGCGGAACCCTAGTAGGAACGATATCTGCAACTGGAGCTGATTCCGAAGCGCCAATCCCGAGATATCGGCATTTAGAAGGAGAAGCAATCGGCGCCAAACGGAAATTAAAATGGCCGACAGAGACACAATCTAGACCCACAGGCGCTGCCTCTCGTGGAAATCGAAAGAAACTCGTCTGAAATTGGGAGGGGCCCATCCAGCAGATTCGACGCCAACCATCGCTGGGGGACTCAGCCGCCCAAGCTATCAGTGCTGACCCCCCCCACTCCCCGCGGTCCTTGCTGGGACGCCCATCTATCGGAATGACCCCCGGCTTCGCCGAGGCCTGCAACAACAACGGACTTTGCGGGACCAGCACGACAGACCAAGCAGAGCGGGCGCTCCGATCCTTCGACAGCAGCAACGGCCGCTGCGGTGCCGAACGAAGCCTGGTGAGCGGTATACGGCGGAGCCGGTAAGGAGGAAGGGGAGGAGGGGAGACGCGATCCTGAGACACCGAAACTTAGCAAACGGCACCCCGGGCTTACCGTCCGCCAGCCCGCCTACGCTTCCCCGACCTCTGCCAAGAATAACGGGGGGAAACACAAGAGTAGCACCCCCCCACACACCGGACATGGGCAAAGATAGGCTTAGAAGAACTGGAACCCAGAACACAATGGAACAATACACAACGCCTGCCCCGACATCTTCCACGGCCCAGAATAGAACCGATGAATCACCAGACCCTGAGGCCGACATATCCCTTAGGGACGTGATGAATGCTATCTCCAATTCTCGATCTGCCATGGAAGTCAAAATGGATAGCATCTGTACGGAGGTCTCTCTGCTGCGCCATGACCTGCAGAAATTATCATCTCGTACAGGGGAGGCGGAGGCGCGCATATCAGTGGCAGAAGACAATGTGAGAGGCATGGGCCAGCAAATGAATGCAGCACTAGGTCGCATTAAACTACTGGAGGAGAGGGTGGAAGAGGGAGAGGGCCGATCGAGAAGAAATAATATCCGCATCCTCGGCCTGCCAGAGAAAGAAGAAGGACCCAGCATGGAGCTGTTCCTCGAACAATGGCTCGCCGATTTATTCGCTCCTAAATCTCTCTCAAACTTCTTCTCAATTGAACGGGCACACCGGATACCAACTGGCAGACCAACTCCCGGAGCACCGCCACGAGCGATAATAGCCAAGATCCTAAATTACAGAGATCGCGACGCGATACTCCACATGGCAAGGACGAATGGAGCCATGACCTATAACGGCTCCAGGATAGCCTTCTTCCCCGACTTCACCAAAGAGGTACAAAGAGCAAGGCAATCCTTTGACACTCTCAAAAAGAGATTACAAGGGCTGAATGTGAAATATGGTCTGCTATTCCCAGCCCAGCTAAAAATCTTTCATAAGGGCACTACTGTGCATTTCACTGATCCAAGAGAGGCATGGAGCTGGGCAGAACGCAACCTAGAAGGTGAATGGGGCCCATGGAGAAGACAGGAAAACCGTAGAAATAGACCCCGACCAAACAGGCCACCAAATGAGCCGCCACAGCAACCGATGGAAGAAATAGCACAGAATGCCGACGCCTAAACACAACCGACAAACATACGGAGGCACGAGCAGGAAAGAACACTACTCAGAACGGCTGGCGGCTGCGTTAAGACACATCACGCAAGCCACCCCCCCGATTGCAATCGGTATAGAACAGACCCTGCAATCACCCGCCGTGGTACCACCAACCCACGGCGGCCTAAGCAAGTTACGGACTCTTCACTACGGCACCTCCACCGCCACAGTGACAAGAGATACCCCAAGTTCAACGGTTTGATTAAGTTTGGTTGTGTGGGCGACAGATGCTTCAGTTGGGGAAGGAGTATAGGGAGGGGGGTAAGTTGGGATTTGTTCACGTTCTATGCTGGCAACAAGGAAAGCACGGCTTAGACAAGCACGCTGAAATGGGAAGACAACAGGGCAGTCCAAACACCGATAGAGCAGGACTCCTCTCGTCTAAACTGCTACCAATGGCACAGACATACGAACAAGATAAGAAATGAGTGCGAAAGGGACAGACACCAAAAAACTTAACATCATGACATGGAATGTCAATGGCCTGGGAAGCAGTATCAAGAGAAGACTAGTAACACAATACCTGAATCGAAACAACCCGGACCTAATACTGCTTACTGAGACACATTTGGCCGGCACAAGATGCCAATTTTTCAAAAGAACCAAATACCGTACAGCAATACATGCAGGTTTCTCAATGGGCTCGAGAGGTGTGCTTATATTAATACACAAAAGAATCCCTATAGAGATATCCAACATAACCCAGGACACCGGAGGGAGATTTGTCCACATAAATGGAACGCTATGGAATCAAACCATTGCCATACTGGCGGTCTATGCTCCCCCGGCGCTCACAAATACCTTACTCGACGACATCACACCGATCATAGCCAACAACACCGCGGATATACTAGTTGTAGGTGGAGACTTCAATGATGTAATGGACATTAATCTAGATCGTACACATATCAGGGGGAGAAATCCGATGATACCGACGAAATTAGCCATCTTTGCCACAGCATTGGGACTGAAGGATGCATGGAGGGATCTGCACCAGATGGAGAAACAATACTCTTTCCATTCAGGCGCGCATGCATCGTTGTCTAGACTAGACTACTTCTTCCTCCCTGGTGTAGACATACATAAAGTAACGGAGGCAACACTCCAGCCCAGGGGGATCTCGGACCACTCACCGCTGAAGATCCTACTCGAAACAGAACGACCCAGGCCTCCACTGACTTGGCGCCTGAACTCGTATTATTTAGGGTTCAAAGAGTTAGTAGAAAAGATGCAGGAAGCCACTGTCTCATATTTCGAAACAAACCAGGACTCGATAGAGGACCTAGGAACCATATGGGAGGCGTACAAAGCAACCCTGAGAGGGGTAGTACTGAGCTGGACTGCTGCACACAAAAAAGCGCACAGGAAGGAGGTTGAAGACGCTGAAACAGAGGTCAGAAACGCTGAAGTGCGATATATAAACACAGGCGCATCAGATGACAACAGAGCCCTACAAGCGACACAAAAGAAGCTGCATGATGTCACACTTACCTGTGCGAAACAGGCACACAGGACAATGCGTACCAGGCTATACGAGACTGGAGACAAGGCCGGCAAAATGCTGGCATGGCTGGAAAAAAGAGAGGAGGGTCAACACCAGATAAGATGTATCACTACCAGGAATGCAGAACAGACCTATACCGACTCAAGCATTGCTGAAACCTTTGCAGAGTACTATGAGGCATTGTACGCTCCCCCGACGACTGCACTGGATCCCAGCATCCTGGACACACTCACCATTCCACACCTAAGCGATACGCAAAGAGCGAGTTTGGAAACAGAGATTACAGAGGAAGAACTGTCGACAGCCCTATCCCAACTCCAAAATGGGAAAACCCCAGGGCCTAACGGCTTCCCAGTGGAGGCTTGGAAAAAGATCGGCAATGAGCACATAGTACCACAGATGCATAAAATGTTCCTATATGCCAAAGGTAAAGGAATTCTGCCCCCGGATCTGAGAAAGGCCACTATAGTGGTGATACATAAGGAAGGCAAACCAGCAAACATATGCAGCTCCTACAGGCCGATCTCACTTATAAACATAGAAGCTAAGATACTGGCCAAGACACTGGCTAACAGGCTCCAGACAGTCATACACACCCTTATCCATCCAGACCAATGTGGCTTTATGCCACGGAGATCCACACGAATGAATATCCACAGGCTACATGCCGCCATTGAGAAGTCTCCATCGCTGCGGGATGCACTAGCACTCCTCGCGATTGATTTCGAAAAAGCCTTCGATTCAGTCCACTGGGAGGCCTTGTGGAGCATTATGGGTAAAATGGGGTTGGGTGAGCAATTCATAGGCTGGGTCAAGCTGCTCTACAACACACCGACAGCTGAGATAAGGGTAAACGGGTGGACATCACGTAGTATTAACCTGGGTAAAGGGACCAGGCAGGGCTGTCCCCTTTCGGCAATGCTATTTGCACTGGCAATCGAGCCCCTGGCAATAATGCTGAGAGAATCACAGTTGTGGAGGGGGTTCCGGTGGGCCCGAGATTGGGAGGATAGGGTTTCCCTCTATGCCGACGATTTACTGATCTACATGAGTGATCCACTAGTATCATACCCCATCGTCACCCAAATACTAAATAGATACGGAGCATTTAGTGGTCTACGGGTAAACTATAACAAATCCATCCTTTTTCCGATCCAAGGAACTGATACGACAGCTCTACACAATTGCCCATATAGAGTAGAAACCGAGCATTTCAGATATCTTGGGGTACAGGTTGCGACGGACCTCACGCAATATGTTCCCCAAAATCTCCATCCAATCAGAGATAGATTCGCGAATGATGTGAAACACTGGATGACCCTACCCCTCACCCTGCTAGGAAGGGCGGCAATGTTTAAAATGCTCACTCTGCCACGATTCGTGTACATCCTCCAAAACGCCCCACTGTATGTACCCAAGATAGAATTCTTAAAAATAGATGAGACTCTCAGAAAGCTCCTCTGGGGTGGAGGGCATCCACGGATCGCGCTCAAAACCCTACAACGTTCCGCATGGGAAGGAGGTATAGGACTGCCCCACCTACAAACATATTATTGGGCAGCCCAGATGCCGGTGATAAATGATATCCTGCATAACAACCCTGAACTACCACATATTAAAGCGGATAGCCAGATGAGTGCCGGGCTCACCCCATTAGAGACCCTCTATAATAGTAGGGTACGCATGATCCCCAACACGATTAGAGCACATAGAACGCAAATATGGCTAGATGCACACAAGCACCTGGGATGGGATGGGAAACTCACGCTGGCACAGCCCCTATGGCGTAACAAACGTCTGCCGGAGCTAAGTAAAATCCCAAAATGGGCGACCTGGGAATCAGCTGGGATAACAAGGCTAGCAGACATAATACAAGATGGAGCAATAATACCATTCCAGACCCTGCAGGACAAATTCAACCTACCCCCCACAGAACACTTCCATTACAGACAAATACATCACGCACTTATCACATGTGAGATCGACCCACCGAACATTCCAGATTGCACACCAATTGAGAGAAACATCGTGGTAGATCGTATCGATAATAAAATAACCTCCACAATGTACAATGCAATAGCCTCTTTCGCCACAACGGAACTTACAGATCTGAAAGCAAAATGGGAAAGAGATGTGGGACCAATACAACCGGAAGAATGGATCAAAGCACTCATGTATCCGAGGGAAATTGCCATCTCGGCTAGAATCAGATTGATCCAACTCAAAATTCTACACAGGGTATACTATCCGAGAGAAGCTTTACATCAATGGGGGAGAGCAATTGATCCCAACTGTCTAAGGTGCCAACAGGCGAGGGGGACCTTTTTTCACATCTTGTGGGAATGCCCACGAATCCAAATTTTCTGGCAGAAATGTTGTGACAGGTTATCGGCAGTCATCGGCCGACGAATACCCATGGACCCCAAATTGCTATTACTAGGGATGGATGACGACCTAGACATCCCCCGATATGAGAAACTCATGCTGGCAACAACCACGGGACTCATAAAGAGGAATCTGGCCCAGTTGTGGGGCTCACCCTTATCCCCTCAATGTGACCAATGGATAACAGACGTGGATATCTGTGTGCAAATGGAAATGAGAATATACACTACCAGAGGGTGCCCAGGGAAAGCACGCAAGATCTGGCAAAAATGGGAAGACACGTAGGGCTCTGCGAACTCATGAATAGACTTGACAGGGGAAGCACGCAAGATCTGGCAAAAATGGGAAGACACGTAGGGATCTGCGAACCCATGAATAGACTTGATAAACGTTTGGAGTCCTGCGAAGACTCATCTGCACAATGTATAATTTGGACGCCTAGTAACCCATTTCATGAAGGACCTAAAACTCTGAAACTTGCAATGTGCATGAAGAGCTATGCTTAGTGATTGCCTGTATGCCCGAGCGATGACTTGTTATTAACTTGTATGTATATGTTTACGTATATAAAATAAATAAAATATGTTATTAAAAAAAAAATAATGCGAAAACCAGATTCAGAAGGACGGAGAAGAACTACGTTGGAACAGGACTTATAAATACAAGCAAATAGCAGTAGCTCGTCATATGTCACCGTCATGAGTAACTACAGAACTGTTTTTAGAAAAAATTATCAAAACGCATTTTACCACAAACATCAATTTGATCCTGTAGTGAAATCATACAAAACTGAATTGAGACGAGAAATAAGAGCGGCTTGACTACTTCCGATTAAAGATCAGCAGTCAGTGATTAGAAGAGCAAAGAACAAATACAAAAACTGGACTCGAGGAAGTGCGGGCCAATTATTTCAAGCAGATAGTGATTGTATGCTGCAAACCTTACAAAATAAAAGCACTGCGGAAATATGGGCTTTATTAAACAATGCAGAACACAATAAACAAACTCCTTGTCAGATCAATGGTGTTAAGGAGTGGCAATGGATACATCACTTTTCTGAACTTGCCAGTGATAAAGGTCTAGCAAAATCAATTTACGCATTTCCAAAAGCAAGTTCATGGGACTTGGAATTCTCTCCTATACTTATAGAAGAACTAATTATTCGTTCAAGTAGATCTAGAGCAGCAGGCCCTGATGGCTCGAGAAATTTTATGTTTAAAGCAAATCCAACTTCATGGGCTAACATCCTGGAGAGAATATTTAGATTCCATGTAATTAACAGAAGTTTACCTGACTCTTGGCACACTTCAATAGTTGTACCCATATTCAAAAAGGGTATTAGGTCCAAACCAAGTAACTACAGGCCTATCGCCCTGCTGGACGCACCCAGGAAAATATTCGCAAGGATAGTTCTGAAGGAGTTTAACTCCTGGACAAAAACTTTTGGAAAACGTGACCCTAATCAAACTGGGTTCGTGCCGGGCATGGGCACCGCTATTAATTTAACATGCATAAGCGCTATTAAGTGTCAAGCAAGAGCCAGCAAACAGCCATTATATTTGGCATTTGTTGATTTTAAGGCTGCATTCGATTCAGTCTCTCGGTCTCTATTGATGAATACATTGTCAGCAGAAAAATGTCCATCTACATTGACAGACATTATCTTTGCACTACATTCTGATACTTCAATAGAGATCAGACTTAATGTAGAAGGGCTCCTCTCGCCAGAAATAAGAACCGCCAGAGGTTTAAAACAGGGGTGCATAATGGCATCAGCTCTTTTCAGTTTATCATTCATGGCATCAAAGAGATCTTCATAAATCAGATAACAGATGCGCCAAAACTGTGGGTCCATGGCGCATTGTTGTACGCAGATGACCTTGTGCTTTGTTCCAAAAGCCCGGTAGGACTTCAAAATTTAGTAACTGTCCTATCTCAGTACATTCAAAATAATAACCTAAGTATTAACTTGGAGAAAACCAAAATCCTCATGTATGCCCCGAAGAAGACGACGAGTAATAGAATGAATTGGGCTGTCCAGGAGGTAAAAATTGATGTGGTGAGTCAATACATTTATCTGGGCATGACTATTGACACCAGTCATTGTAACCAAAGTCTTATATTAAGATTGCAGCAAAAACTAGAGACAGCAATTTCTCAAACTAAAATTATAATGAGAAAATATGGAAAGTTTACAATAATGCCAGCCTGGACCTACTACATCCAAAAATGCACCCCTGTACTGCTGTATGGCATGGAGGCATTAGATCCTGATCTTGAAGATCACATATTTGACAAACTAGAAGCCACCTACTGGAGACAGGTCTTAAATTTACCAGAGGGAGTACTGGTTGCATGGATCCGTTATGAACTGGGCTTGATTTCTTTAGCTGCTCAATATCACTCGCGGTTGTTCAGAAAGTGCCTCATGTGTAATGACCCATTGACTCTCTTGCATACGTTACTAAACATGTTGACTTCAGTATTGAAGGAGAGGTCATGGTACACACTGCAGACTTTATGAATTGGTCACAGGGCTGCCAATGTAGGTGGGCCTGTTGGGCCAGGCAAACATGAGAAATCGCAAGCGTTGGCAAAGCCAACAGTTTGGGATTTTGAATATGTATGGGATAGGCATTTGCTAGGCACTGGTATAATGTACTTCTTAGCCATAAAATCGCAACAGCTAGAAAATGCAGGGTTCGAAATTGACAGGAGCTGGGAGCTATTTAGCTCCTGCTTGTAGCCTAGAAGAGCCTGTTTAGCTTGACACCAACAGCTACTAGGAGCTAGTTCATGGCTCCCTATGCCAACTGATGCCAAACAAACAGACCTATGTGAATTCAAGTCTGTGCATTTGGGGAAATCTAATAAATAAACATTTGGACACATCTCTACAACATTTAAATCACAAGCGGTCATGAATAATGGACACATTGATGTTTTTGCATCCTATATGGAAGTTAGATTTGTGGAGCACTATGCACTAGCTCCTTGTTCCGCCATGGTAGCTCCTGGTTAATGGTTATTCTGGATAGTCAGGAACTGGTTTTAGCTTCTACCTTTCCAATCTTAATTTCGATCCCTGAAATGTCACGATTACCTGGGTATATTTTGTCAGTAACTTGCAAATGCCTATCCAATACCTCAAGTCAAAAGTGTTGGCTTTGTCACAGCTTGTTTTAAACATGATTTCAATGCATGGAAGAGATATAAATTAAGTGGCTGAAGGCACACTTGGTTAAGACATTTTAATACAGCAGTAGTCATTTAAATTTACAATTAAGCAATTAACTCCCATCAGACTGTTAATCAAAACACTGGCAGGCTAATGTTTGATGTTAATGCTTAATAGAATGAGCTCAAGCCGATCAAGGGAGGATGTGGTTAAGTTGGGGAGAGGAAGGTAGTGGATGGGATTGGCTATAGGGAGTAGCAGGGCCACGGGCAGTCAATGGGTGGGTAAATAATAAAACAACACCTGCAAGCTGTGTTTCCCCCCTACCATGTCATCCTCCTCCTGCCTTTAATCCAATGCCATAGGAGGAAGCACCACCCAATAGCCCAAACTAACAATATTCAGAAATGGGTGCACGTACTCTGAAAATAATCTTGCTGCAATCCAAAGTTAGTTGTGCAATTCCTCGATGGAATTAAGGCAGCCCTTTCCCCTTTGTTGCTGAATGCAGCAGTTAGCTGCAAGAGTACTTTCCCCACACATGGGACAATGCACCAATAGACATGTATTAAAGCTGTTGAGACCAATTATCTGACAAATGCACTCTGATAATTCTGGAAACCGGAAATTAGGCATTGTATGCCAGTTAACACATTGAGGGTGTCATTGAAACACTTGTGTACGAGCGCGATACAAATAAAATATCAATATCAATATCAATTGATAACTACATGGTCTGGGAGATTGTTTATGCCACAGTATAAGATAACACTAGCAAAGGTAACAAATGTTGCTTTTGTGTAGGCTAGGGATAGGCATTTGCCAGGCACTGCATAATGGCACTTCCGGGCGATAAAATGGCAACAGGTGGAAGATAGTGTGATTACTTGAGCGTATGAAAGCAGTGCCTAGCAAATGTCTACCTAATACCTATTCAGAAACGAAAACTATGACATTTATTTTTTAATCACAACTTCAGTGCAAGGAACAGACATAAATCAAATGGCTGTATGCATGCTTGGCATACACATGTTTATTACACCAGTAGCATGTTAACAGCTGCAATGAGGTTCTTTACTCTCAGCAAACTGCTTATAAAAAACACTGGCAGCCCAAGCACTGATGTCACGATAGAGCTAGCTCAAACGGATCCCGAGAGGATGTGTATTTGGTAGCGATGGTAAGTTATTGGGCTGGGAATGGTCCTAGGTATTAGCATGGCCGTGGGCAGTCAATGGGTGGGTAAATAACTGATTAACATCCACAAAATGTATGCCCCTCCTCACATTTACTCTCCCACCCTAGCTGAACTCGAATGCAACAGTGTCGAAAGAGCCAAAATTAAAAAGGAGGCTGAACGACTGCCACCTTATTCTAATAACATGCTTTCGATCTGAAACATGAAACTGAAAGTGATCGGTGGAAAGCAACATGGGCTATATGGGGCAGGGTACTGGCAGTGGGTGCAGTCATTTCAACTAGTTTCCCCAAGAAAAGAGAGTTTACATGTTTTGGTTGTGTAGGGATAGTAAGGTTGAGGGGAGACACACAATGCATTCTTTGTTTGCCCGCCGAGACTGCCTACAGTTGTTTAATTTTTGCAATCCGATTGTATGTACGCATCCTTGTAGTCAGCCAAACCAATCTGAAAGAGCTAAAAAGTGATAGGCCGGTGATATGTAAACCAACTAATTAAACAAGTGAATCCCTTTGTCCAATCCCGTGATCTGTTGTCTGCCCTTGCTGCATCACATTACCCATGCTTGTTTTGCTGTATGTGTTGAACACACAGCTATCATCTATTCCATACTAACAGTGCCGCCTGTATTCCTACATTGCACACTCCCTGATGTTAGATCCCTTCTCCAAGGAGTGATTGTATTCTTCAGGTACCACATCCGTGAAGATGTGAAAAGCGTGCAACATGCCTAGGCACACATGCTCAGTAAGCAAGATCGGAGCAAACACCTTTCTGCACAGCTATTGGCATGCATTTATGACGACACCTGTTTTTTCTTCTTCAGCCTCAGTTTACATAGCAGATAATGATTCCTAATGAAATGTTCTTAACTATGAATGACACAAACAACCAATTTATTTTTTCTGACCTGTGCTGAGAACATCCTGGCTTTGCCTCTCATGTGTATCCTTGTTTACATTGAAGTGCACATCAGACTCATCAACCACAGCTCCTGTTAAATAAAGTTGAAGTCTTTGATGTTTATGTTATCCTGTATGGAAATGCACATATGCAGAGCATTTATTTACGTTTGTCTAACAAATAAGGTCCATCTGAAGATAGATACATAGGTGCACAGGACCTATAAAACAGCCATACTAGCGAGCAGGCATGAATCAATATACAAATAAGGGAGAAACATGACATACAATCACTTGAATAAAAAAAGTAAGCATGACAACATTTGTAGAACATGTTTCAATAGAACCGGGAATATATAACTGTAGCCGCGTACACAGTACTGTCATTTTTAATTAACAATCAATGCTTTATAAAGTAGAAAAATCAATGCTTTGAAGAATGTCGATACGAAATGTATAGACGTGTTCCTCTACTAATGACCTCAGTGATGTTAAATCGGCACCTTCTACTTACTTTGAAGAACAGAACAGAATGAACATCACCAGTGATGCTCGTCAGAAGGGGACCAGTCCTGGAACAACAAAATGCTTCCGAATCTCCCCCCTAGTTATACTCGACCAGTCTACAGGGTTCAACATGTACGACCACCCCGCCCTAATTGATCGAGCCAATTGCTGGTTCAACATCTCAGGTCATGCTTTATAATGGATCAGGTAATTCCTAGACCAAACCTACGACAGCAGGTCAAATCAAGCCCTTCATCTCTCCCTCTCAAAGTCCTGACTTTTGGGTGCCCCAGGGATCATCGCTCTCACTCACGTGTGCTTTTCAATACCTATATGCACTCTTTGGCTACCCTCATTAGATGTCTTGGCCTGAACATCCAAACGTATGCAGGTAGCAACCAAACGGTCATATATGATGCCCATGCCAAATCTGACCAAGCTTCCTCGCTATTGTATGATACCATCCGTCAGTGCGTCAAGACCTCCCACAGCTGAAGGAACGACAAAAAAGGTGCTGTGAACAGCAACAAGTCTGAAATCCTCAAGCTCTCAAAGCCCATCCACTCTTCACTCGAACTTCCTCAGAGACCTTGGATCTGCTAACACCTCTACATTGACTCTCAGAAACCTTTGAGTCCTGTTTGATGACAACCCTTCACTGGTCAGTCAAGTCAGTTCTGTCATCAAGAACTGCAATTAACCATCTTTGGCTCGCACAAAGCTTCTCCCTCTACTTGCCATCACACCACTGGGCTCAATTAATGATAGCCATCACCCTCTCCAGGCTTGACTACACACACACTCTCTACATCTGCCTCCCCATTCCTTCTGTAAAAACTTATCAAAGGAATTTAGAACAAAGTTGCTTGGTTCATCTTCCAGTTGAGCACACACAACAAAATAATCCCCAAATCCCTGACTTGAAGCATTTGCACTGGTTCCTGGTAGCTTTCCCCATGCAGTATAAAGCTCTCTGCATCGCCCACAAAGCAATTCACGGATCAGCACCTACTTACCTGCATGGCCGATTTAAGAAAAAGGACAGGTACCTACAATCCACAATCTCCCTCTTTCAAGTTCCTGCCTTCAAGAAAGTAAGATGTGGAAGCCGCATTCTTGCAGTAAATAAAATGTGGAGCGATCTAGTAATCCACATTCAGAATAAAGGCACCCTGGTAGGATTCCACAAATTCTAAAACACCTACTTATTATCCTCTGCTTACTGTGAGTCTCTGCCCCATCTCTTGTCTTATCAGCTGACCCTGTGTGCTTTGAAGCAAACATGTCTTGTAAACATGACAAATGCATAAAAAATTGATAACTTCTTAGGGCACATTGTGAGTTCCATTGTATTAATTACTCTCAGAATTATTTTACAGCTACTAGGCTGAAATATGTGGTGTTTTGGAAATATTGCACCCTAAAATGCCATACTCATCTGTTATTTGCCAAATGCAGTATTCCTAAAATACTGCAGGAGGTAAATAGCAGTCAGTAATAACAGGTGGTATTTTAATGCTGCCTGATTTGAGCATTACCATCATGCCCATAATTCAACCCTTACTGTGTAAAAATGATACCCCAAGCATCATTAATACCTGAAAAGGTATATGACTAAAAATACATGATAGTGAGAATATTTTTGAAAGAAAGAACAAAGCACATCTTCCATACTAGTCAAAAGTAGGGGGCTTGTATGAATGTGTGCTTTACTGCATTGATCAAATCTCATTTGTGTACCATTATGTGTCTATGTGGGTAAAGGTTATTTTCTGTATTATTTGTGTGTGGCAACAACTAGCGGTGAGCAGACTGGACTTGCCCACTAGCGACATTGATTTTTGGTGCAATATTAACTCCGATCAAATAGTAAATCAAATCTGTCATTATTCAAGATTGGTGAATCTGGATAGATTTACCATTCCTTAATCAGTTTTTACCCAATTCTGTTTATGAACTACTCAATTTTTTGCTATTTGCCCATTATGTACCGAAACCTTTTTTTGTATTTTCATGGATACTCTGTGAAAATGAATGTATTGATTAACAGTGATATGCTTCTTGATTATCCCTTATGAAGCACCATACCCAATTGTGACAGGGCCAGGGGATTGATCCTGTTATGGGGCAACGATGACCTCTCCCAAACGGGGATAGGCGTCTACCAGGACGTTTGCCAGAATCAACCCTAACTCAGAGGCGCAGTGAGGGAGGTTGGGGCAGTTCCTGGACATGCCGGATAAGTTGAAAATGTTGGTACCACCATCTTCAAGCCACTTGTCGGGCCACAGTACTTTCTTATTACTTACAGCAGTGCAATCTCCAGTTCATAAGCGGCGGAGCAAAAAATGCGGGGAAACACGATTGCAGAAGAAGAGTCTCACTACTTCGACACTATCCAGATTACCGGAAAGAACATCAACTTTGAGGGCTACAGGACATAGATACGCCCACCCAATGAGACTGTGCCGCAGAAGTCCTGTGAATGCCCATGAGCGGAAAAGGGACAAGGTCAAGTGAGTATTTAAATATACTTTACCAAGGTAACCTACTCCTGGTGAAAGCATAGGAACAGATTGGCCAGAGCAGTCAGGTGTCAGTAGCGACCAATGGGAAGGGGGAAGTGGAACAGTAGTAGGAAGGCCATTGTATAAAAGACCCATGCTCAAAATCGTGGCTGAAGGGCGTTCGGGTGAGGTCATGCGGAGAGTTGGTGGACCATGAGACCATGTCGAGGGCGGATGTTGGAACAGAGTGCTGAGATATTGTTGGAGATATTGGATAGGAGAGCAGGTAAGGTATTGTTTGTGTGGGAGAGCTTGGTACTATGTGTGAGAGAGTGGGGTATTTGTGGTGTCAAAGCGAGTGGTATTGGAGAGAGAGAGAGACAGACAGACAGACAGACAGAGAAAGAGAGTGTGGGAGACAGGTGAGAGTAGAGGGTGAAAACAGACCTTGGAAGGTGTGATTGGCGAATGGGAGAGTGGAAGTGGGAGTGAAAGAGAGAGAGGACAGTTGCAGAGGGGAAGGTTGGAGAAGAAGAGGGCTCAGTAGGGGCGAGGGAAGAGAGGAGAATCAGAAAGATTGCTGGAACAGGGAGGCAGAGAAACAGGAAGCAGTGAGAGAGTGACAAAGAGAAAGAAAGGAGGAGTGTAGAAGAAGACCAGAGGGGGAGAGAGTAAGGAGGGAGTAGGAGGAGCAACAGAGGAGGAGGAGGGGCAAGAGCAGGGGAAGGAGAGAAAGAGGAGAGAGTGGGAAAGAGAGAGAGACAGTGAGAGAGGAACAAAGAGAGCCAGAGAGAGAGAGAGAGAGAGAGAGAGAGAGAGACAGAGAGACAGAGAGAGAGAGAGGGCACATCTTGAACATCATACCTTGTGGCTTCTGTAGAGAAAGGATTTCTTAGAAAGCCCTGGACATAGAAAGACAGATAAGGCTACATCATTTAGGCCCTCATGCCTAGTCCATTATAGAACAAGGTAGTAGGGGCTACCTGTCATTAGAGTCCAGTATACAACCAGATAGTAGGGGCTACCTATCACTACAGTCCAGTATACAACCAGATAGTATGGGCTACATATCACTAGTCTTGCCTTATCATCATCTTGGGAATAGGGAAAGCTTGGCTAGCGTGGAGGGAGCCCAAGGGAGGTTTATGGGTAGACCAAGCATTCACCTTAACAGGGCCTTCTTGGAGTGCATCCTCAGGGAAAATGTGAAAGCTGACAATACAAATTCTGAACTACATAACCAAATCCTTGCCCTCTTGAAGCCATATGTTTCTCAATGGATTGAGAAAATACAAAAGCGTATGTCCAGCCCGAATTAGTCCACTTTGACGAAATGAAGTAATCAATAATCAGGCCTCAAACTTTCTAGTTGCAAGCTACTAGCCAGGCCTAAAAAGACACTCATTCCCTCAATTCTCCACATACACACACCACCTTATTTATGTCTTGCCAAGAAGCAATTGTCACTAGCCAGTGGCTATGGGAGAATGGCCATTTTTAGGCATGAATGATTATGAGTCGAAAAACAACCAAACACCAAGTTAATGAGGATTGAAAAACACTTTTCAAAATTACAAATTTCACCAAACAGTGATGAAGAATTGGTGATGGCTACTACTCGTCAAAGGTACAATCATGAATAACAATGCCATCCATTACTCCTAGTTTGTTTTGCTGATTAAGATAATAGGCATCACCAATAATGGATCATGACAATGACAGAAAGTTAATTTGAAAAGCAAAACACTCCTCCATAATAGGATCTTCGTTATCCTTCATCCAGATACTCTGGAAAAAGCAATGTGGCTCTGCTGATTCTTCCTTACAGTGAAAATACTATTTACCCAGTCAGTCATTTTTATTTAAGAGGTAATGAATTGGATGGTAGCTGCAGGATGCTACTCACGTTATCAAGTCTTCAGTGTGCCACCCTTTCACCTGCATTTTATAGCAGACTTGTCACCTTTTATGCTGCCTTCTCCTGGAAGGGTAACCATGTTTACAGTTGATGTTCTGTTTCTCTATTACAATATCTTCAGATCATTAGGTATGTTAGGAACTGGTAAGCTTTGCAGTCTGTGCTGGCTGGCAGTGCAAAATGCCCTTTGGTACAATTCTTGTTTTCTGCTTAATGTATAGAAACATTTTTGACGTTTGTCTTCTTAACTTTCCTGCTCAGTGTTCTTCGCCCTTTTGGAACACCAGGATGTTAACAATTACCAAGTGAGGTGTAGTAAATCATTTAACACATGAACCTAGCAACTTCCTAGAACATGCTCAAGTAGGCTTCAGACCATGAGAGGAACAAAATCAGAGCTCCTATCCATATAGAGCGACTGAGAAACCAGCGCAGGCGTCAAAATCACTTCATTGCTCATCTTCCTAGACCTCCATGGAGGATCTAACAAAGTGAGATGCGCATCACTAATCAAAAGACTTAGGTTGTTCCTTGAGGAAGCAAGATTGGAGACACAGTACTATGATGAATATCCTCCTCCCTTTGGCGCAGAATCGGACCCCCCTTAGTAGCCCCCTACTAATAGCAAACAAACAATATAACCTGTGGAATACCATAACGATCAAGTCCAACACCCCTGCTTTTCAACATAGACCTGCCGTCACTTATGAAACTGACAAAGAGACATGGCCTCACATGATAAAGCCATGCTGATAATATACAAATTGACTTCTCACTGACATCCTGCAGTGACACAGATGCAGACCTTACAGATGCACTTGCATATGCCATATGTATGCCTCACTTCACACAACAGTCCCATTGACTAAAGCGTTGGGCACGTGCCCGAAGACATTGACAGTGGTCAAGGAATTCTGATGGACAGCAAATTACCCTGCAGCAAAAAATCAACACCATGGTCAAGCAGTGTTTTTCTATAACCTATGTTTGATTAGTGCGATAATGTTTTACCTCACCTTCCCACATGAGGGAAAACTTGTTTAGACGACACTTTCATAGATAGGACTTGTCTAGAAACATCGTCAGGTGTTGTCAGAGAGAAAGAGAAGGGAGGAGAAGAGGGAGAGGCGACCAGAGGGGGGCATAGAGAGGAAGAGGGAGGGGAAGAGGAGAGAGAGGACAGGATGTTCTGAGTTTTAATGGAAAATTGAGAAGCAAGAGCCATACAGAGGGCCTAGGAGGGAACAGGAGAGGTGGAGACTACAGAAGGATTGGCCAGCTCCTTGCATATTTTCAAGAGTTTGGCCATGTTGTTAGAGGTCGCAGAGACGCAGGCTTCAGATATCGGCTCTTTTCTTTGACAGGACAGAGAGGTTGTATTGCCTTTGGAGCAGGCGACATGTCAGTTTGTCAGAGGATGTGCCCAATGCCCTCCACTTCCTCTCAGGCACCCTACACTTGCGTTTCAGGGTGGTGAGGTCGGAATCATGCCAAGAGTTGCACTTGGAGGTAGACTTCAGGCAGATTCTCATGACAGGGGCAATGACATCCAGAGTGTTGGGGATAGGAAGATGCAGGTTAGAGAGGGCTGTGTCAGAGTGTGAGTCTGCCGCAGTCGCAGAAGGAGCAGAGAAAGTAGCGGCAAAGGGTTCCACTGACACACAGTTTGTGGGCCGAGTGACCGAGAAGGTAGGTGGCACTGCTGTGGTGGGCTTCGCCTGGGTACAAGAGAGTTTCAGGTGAGAGGAGAGCAGAAAGTGGTCAGTCCAAGAGAGGGGATTGTTGAGAGGGTTCGATAGGGGGATGTCTGAGGAGATGAGAATATCCAAGCTGTGCCCGGCAGAGTGCGTCGAACCAGACAGTAGAATGGAAAGAGAGAGGGTGTTGCAGAGGTTGCGGAAGAGCCCCGAGGAGGGGATAGAAGCGTCCAGGTGGATGTTGAGGTCTACGAGGAGAAGTTGAGAGGTAGAGACAAGGAGAGAAGAGGCGAATTCAGCCCACTCAGAGATCAAAAGGGGACCGGGCCAGGAGGCCTGTAGATGGTGGCCACAGTCAGAGAGAAGCCAGGGAGAGATAGAGCATGCAGACCAGACATTCAAAGGAGGAGAAGGCCTGCGTGAGAATGACAGAAGCAGAGACCCACTCTGGAAAGATCAGAGCTACTCCGCCTCCAGGACAGTTGGTTCTGGGTTCGGAGAGGATCTTGTAACCGTCAGGGAGGAGAGTGTCAAAACTCGTGACAGAGCTGGCTGTGAACCATGTCTTGGTCAGAGCAGGGACATCCAGGTCAACTTCTTTAAGAAGGTGGCAGATGTCAGAGGAGTGTTTGACAGCAGACTGAGAGTTGAGAGTAGTGACGTGGAGCAGGTTGCCACATTTGAAAGACTTCTGTGGAGGAGTACAGGCTTGAGGTGCGCCCTGCAGAGGTGATAGAGGGACCGAGAGTGGGTAGAAGGATGTGGCAAAGTAGCAAGAGAGGATGAGGAGGGTGCCAGGGAGGTGGCAGAAGAAGGAGGTGGCAGAGGAGCCTGAGAGGTGTTGGTAGGAGCAGCAGGAGAAGGAAGGAAGTTGGTAAAAAGCTGGAGACGCCTATCTAAAAGGAGGAGATTGGGCTGAAAGCCTTGCACCAAGACGGTGCCATTCAGATAGACATTAATGATGGTCTTGGAGGGGTGGAAGGAGGCCAAGAGGACCTCCCACCGAGTACCACCTTTAATGGGAGAGGAGCAAACAGAGACCACATGTGGGGTCCATAGGTCTAGAGAGGGAACAACAAAGAGGATGTCGGTGAGAGTCTGTCTGGAAGAAACACTGATGTAGGTATCAGCGATAGGGAGGCCTGGTTTGAACACCAGGATGTCCGTCTTGAACTTCTTCCTTCCTGATTTAGTGAGAGAGATAGGATAGGAGACAGAGTAGCAGTTAGAGAAGATAGGGGAGACAGAAAGTACGATAGAGGGTGCGAGGAGGATGTAGGATGAGGTGGGAGCAAAAGAGAGAGAGGTGAGATGCACAGCCCTAACTGCGCAATGCAGGAATCACTAGGGGCGGAGGGGGGTCACACAGTAGGGAACACACAGAACGGGCAGACAGGTACACTCAACAGTACACATGGTACCCCCGGCAGGGTGGGATACTAGAGAGTGGGAGAGCCTAACGGACACAGATCACAGTACAACAATAACCACAGTTAGGGGGGAGACCTAGAGAGAGAGAGACTCAAGGACACTGATCACAGTACACAGGTAACCACAAATGAGGGGACCTAGAGAAATGGACAGAGAACACAAAGTACGGCTAACCGCTGGAGGGGAAAGCACAGGGATTCGAGGAGAAATAGTAAATTGTGTCAGATGGAAAGGTGGAAGTACGTGCAAAGGCCGGGAAGATTAATAGAGAGCATTAGTGGCTTCTCTCCCTTCCCGCAACTTTTCTACCCTTCGGTCACTGATGGTTGACGTCTGCGCCACAGGATCGCACTCTGCACCGCTACTACTTCACCGCCAAACACATGCGTTGCACAACACTGCAGCCTTGTCCTGCGAGGGCTTTGCCGCAGAGGGTCAGATTCTCGGCACTTAAAGGTTTGGGTGCGTGTAAGTAGGTGCAACGTATAACGTGTCGACTGGCAGCGTCTCCTGCGCCCCGGTGTCCCACAACACTGCGGCCTTGTCCTGCAAGGGTTTTGCCGCAGAGGGTCCATTCCTTGGTTCTTAAAGGTTTGGATGCATGTACATAGGCGCAATGTATTACGTGTCAACGGGCAGCGTCTCCTGCGCTCCTGCATCGCTCAACACTGTAGCCTTGATCTGGGAGGGCTTTTTTGATTCAAGAGCAAGGCAGTCTCTTCCCGGGTATGATGCCTGTGCTCTGGTGCTTGCTCTTTGGAGTAGTCGGCCCATCTGTGATTTTATTTTTTTATTTATTTAATTGTTGTTTAATACCGTGCCTCTAAGCGCGGATCTGAGATTCGAACCCCTGTTGCTCTGTGTGGTCCTGCTTTCAAGACCAGCGTGTTGCACCTGTGCTATCCTCCGTTCACTGGTGTAATGAGCTACTCTCAAGGTGTCCATCGTAACATTGGCACTTCCAGACTCACTTGGATATCACTTGGATATCTGCATTACGTTCAGTTATTTGAAATATGCACAAGTATGTTGGCTCCTGGATGTGCTGCCCACTGATGCTTGCACTGCTATGCCTGCTCTGGCGGATGGGGGTTAGCCATGTTCTCTGGGACAGAGTGTGGTTGATTCATGCTTCAAAAGGGTCCATAGCGATACTCTCACTTTAGTCTCTTGTTGCCTTTGATGATAACATAACAGTATTATTTATAAGGATGCTTTGAGTGTGGCATATGGTATAAAAGCAATACCATGACATGAAACCACAGAAGGTAAATGGCTTGTCTGCTGAAAGCATATGTGTTACAAACCTTGAGAGTCATAGTTATGCCATACCTTTGCACACATGGAATAGAACAGTTATAAGAGCTGGCACTGGCAGCAGAGTGTAGGTAGAGTGCAGTATGATTTACACTGAAAGGTGAAGAGGTGTTACAAACATATTGATGGGAACATATGTGCAGGTGAGAAGAGAAGTGGAATACACATAGATGCGATGAGAATGGAGATCCAATCGAAAGATGAGGTCATCTGTGTGCAAATTGCTGTCAAATATATGTCTCCATGTCAGATTGGCAAACACCACGCTTCATGAGCTCAAATCAGCATGGACCACAGACAAAAACAATCTATTCATTTTAGATCCAAGCAGATCACCTTAGACTTAGTACTCACGTGAAGAAGGGTAAATAATGTCTCTAATTTCGAAGTTTTGAAGGTCCATGGAATTCAGTTTTTCCTTTTCCTTGGGTCTTAACGAGAAGACAGATGTGGCAATCAGAGGGCCTGTTATAAAAGGTAAGACAGCATTAATACAGTTTAATTTAAAAAGACAAAACCACCAACATTGCAGATGTAGAAACAAATATGAAATGAGGAAATTGAACAACATTTGTATAGTTGTGTTTTGGAACCAGGTATCAGAGGATTTATCAAGGATACAGGACAAGCAGTGCTGTCTTTGCATCGGCCTGTATGCTACTGAAGGTGTGCAATGTATGAAAGCCCCTCTGTCAATCCCATTTACTTGCAGTGGTTCATAAACTAGGTGTACGCAATGCTTTGCCTGGGATTACCTTACACAAAGTCTTGTGAGGCAGAAAGGGTCTCTACTTGTAGATGACCACTGAACTCGCTAGCTTCAAGTGCACTACCCAGCTAACCAATTACCAGTATGCAATTATAGCACAATTATTGGGTGAACATCTACTCTACCTGGTCAATGACCCCTTTTTTCAAGTCAGTGGGTTCCTTACTTTACATGCTTAATCAGTGAGTGGAGACCAGGTTGTAAATCTGCTAAGCATCACTTTACATTATTACATTGCTTTCTGGAGTGTGAGAATACCAACCATGCATTGTATTTGCGTGCAACGCTAAAAAATAGAATATGCAATATAAATCTACCTACATCATATAGTTAAAAAGGATGGTCTAGTTAACTGGGCAAATAGGCGCTGTGCTTGCATCCCCCATGTAGGTAAGGGCCTACTTGGCTATATGGGTAGAGAGGGCAGGCATACTACAAGGAATTGGGATGGGACCAACAGGACAAAAAAACGGGTTCAGTATAGCCTAGGATATACCTTGATAGAGTCAAAAAGATCAAACACATGAGGAAAAAGGATGGTCAAGAATTGGGCATGTTGGTGTGAAATCAGACACATAAGCAGGGAAAGGTAAAACTGGGAAAGATACAATGCTAAAACAAATAACGAGGGCAGTGAGGCATGGATACACTGGTGAAAGCATTTGAGGATCATACATATGTGGAGTAAGACACATGATGAGCAGGCAAAAAGAGGAGTGGCCATGTGGGTAGGTAGAAAAATGAATGGGCATGGGAAGGACATGGTGATGATGAAGGGAAATAATGGGGGAAACAGGAAAAGAGTTTCCTTTTAAGAAGGCTTCCCTTGCGTCAAAAAGGCATTACTGTGTTTTATCGGATACCGGCAAACTGTAATACCGTTTCCGCCCTAGGTCTGCTGGAATTACCTACCAAATCCAAGTGGCTGAAACTATGGTAAATGCCAATTCCATGGAGTGCTTTAGACTCCACAGTGGGGGGCGGGGGGATTTGCTGGTATTACGGGTCGGTAATACAGACAGTTTTATGCCGGTAGGGTGGCTCAGAGCTGGAGGTAAATCCACCACGCTATCGGCGAACTTGGAGTGTGCCGGCGCTGTAACATGCTGGTAAGCGGTAATACCGGCATGTTATTACCGCACCAGCACACTCGTAATGACGCCTTATGTACTACTAATGCAAGTCCACATTCAAAACATTTGGCCATAGAATTATCCTAGAACCTGTCCGACACAGAACGTGTCTGATGGCACATCGTTCTGACTTGGTAACGTGACACTAAAGACGTTACCAGCATTTACACTCTCCTTCATCCACCTATCTCTGTCTTTCTAAAAATGGTTATACAGAGGAACTGGCCAGCGACCTAGCATTTAGTGACCTGGCTGTTTTTGCTACCTTCTAAAACTTTGGCACTTTGAAGCAGTTTCCAAAGGAATCCTTCTAAAACTCAAATAAATAAACAAATTCATGAATACACATGCTGAATAAGGGGATGTTTTGCAGAAACATTCAGACTTGACTTTCTAGAGAAACATAGAGATCATCTGTACTTGCCAAAAAGGATTTTCTAAGTAAAATAAATTCCTAAGTAAAGACCCGCAAACTGACTGTGCTCTGCCTTTGCTTCTTGCTTCCTGGACGCAACATGCATGGTTTTGTTCGTGGGCTTTGAAGATTTTGATGGGGTGGTCTATTTTCCAATATAAACCAGTTCCTCTGTATCTTACAGAATAGAATAGCGTGTGTACTAATGGTTAGGCAGGCACTACTTGATCTTACACATGTATGTATTATTAGTGTTTTATGAGGAACCACTTAATATTGAATTTCCTTTCTTGGGAAATGGGATGTAAAAGGGGAAGGGTTGTACAGATAAAGGTAGTCAAACATTACATTTAAACAATTTTGAGATTCTTAAACAAGGCCTATGTCAGGTCTTTGCACAATAAATGACAAACAATAAAGCAAGACAGTATAACTTCACCCAGGGAGTTAAAGGCGTGGTGTATTTCCTTCATCACATTTGAGTAGACCTCCTTCTGCCACTGGTATAAAAGTGACCACTCCTCTTCAGAGAAATAGGCCGCAACATCACAGAATGTAACTGGTGTCTGGAATATATTAAACAAGGAGGGATACACATTGAGACCATACATCTAATGTAGGATATTAATCCCATTTACCTTCTCAGACACAAATGTCAGTTCATTTCATTGTAATCATACATTCTGCAAAGTGCAATGGGCACGAAATTACAAAGACGAAAGATTAAGGCAACAACATGTAACGAATGACTGAAGGCTATGGCAAGAGGAGGAGATAGGATTTAAGAAGAGAATGGAAAACTGGGACTGAGGGCGAGATGTGCTTGCGGAGAAGTGTTCCATAGCTTAGCAGCTATCAGTGACATTTCAATGATGGCTAGGACGAAGGGCGTCTTTTTCTTTTTCCACTGATATTTCTTTACTCTTTTATCCCCAAAAAGCAACTATAAATATCATAGCCAACCCATGATCACCTATGGCAGCCCAGAGAGACAGGGCGTCTGTGGTTTGTCAATGATCATAAAACAGAGTGGGTGCACAAAACCGAAAGATGTAGATACAACACAAGTGAATAGCTGGCATCTTAAAAGTGGAACTTAAAGTGATAGAGAACTAATGACAATTGATAAGAACTGAGTTTCCCTACTATTAATTGTTGCATTACTTTTTACTACCGTTTTCAGTTACCTAACTGTTCATCTGAAATAAAACATGCCTCTTACTTCACATACTCTAAGAAGCCAATCACTTCACTTGAATTCCCAGTGAGCTGGTAAGCAGTAGAACTATGCATGTGAACACGTTGATTGCTGCTTACTAGCTCTGGTACACGTGTGCCGGAACTCCAAGAAGAACTTGCTCTGCTTAAAGAGACACATTTATGAAGTATGTTGTACAAGTGGAGAACTTCACATTCATTATAGCTTTTGGTCTTCTTAAAAGCCTTGGCAAAACCTTGATTATTACAAAAATGTATAGCTTATTTTATGAATCTCATTTTCCTTTTTGTATCTATGTTGGTCACAGTTTGGATGTTTGCTGGCTCAACGGTGTGTACATTTATTTTTCAGATAAGCATCATATACATTTATGTGTGGCTTGACGTTGTACTATTTTTATGGTTTTAAATGCAGAATCTTTTGTAATGCATTTTGTATATATGATTTGTTTAATGTTTTATGGAATACGATTATTCCAAAATAAACATTAGTTGATTGATAAACATAAATAATCGAGGACCTCTTTATAGTCATCATCAGAATATCCAATGGCATCTCTCAGAGCCTGTAAACAGGAAGAAGTGCAGATCTGACAAAGTGTTTTGGTACACAGCAAAAGACTGGACTTTCTATACTCCCATCGAATTTGTTTTTTGGGCGACTAATGTAAATTTAATGACATCAGCTAATGGTTGAAAAGTAAACCTAAACGGCCGTCTCCGGCACAGTTTCTAGAGTTTATATAATGTGCAGGAGGAAAACCTCTCAACGCATTACTAGTAGTAACTTCTATAGAAATCTAGCGTGAAGGAAGAAAACAAAATGACCCCCTTTTATGCTCATCTAATCCCCCTGCCCACAACCCCCGACAGATGTGTAGATCCATGCACCCACCCAGTGCTTCAGGTAAGACGCTTTTGGACTTTTTCAAGCCAAGAAAAAGACATACAAAGTCCAATAAATAGGAGCCATGCTTCTGGATCAAGTAGGTCCCAGCTAGAAGGGCTAAATGGCTAGTCCCCTAAGGGAAAATAATAAATAAAGATGCAGTAGCCAGGGTGATGTAGCATTGTATTTAGTATGTGTGTTATGGGTTTTCTTTGTTAAAGAAAAAACAAAACAAAAAAACAATTAACTCTTCAAGGATGCAGACTGAATCATCCAGCCCCTTCCTGGGGCTCGATGGAATGAGGATACTGGAGAGAGGACACTGGAGGGCTCTCCTCTGCCCAATTATTATAAAAACAAGGAAAAGAAACCACTAGGCTTAAATTTTTTGGGGAGAGCAAAGGAACAGGAGGCTAAAGATTGGTCTTTGAGGGGGCGCAGGGCCTCGAGCACTTCCAAAGAGTACATGAACTTCATATGCTGGGCCACATAATCCAGGAACAGCCTGGCTAAGCAGTGGGACTCGGACAGCTTGGGCACCCATAGGCCTGCCAGAAGGTCCACTAATCCGTATGTGTGGGGCAGCCCAGGAGAGGAAGAGGGTCATCCTAACCCTAAACCACATGTGCGGGCAGCCTGGGACCCGGCGGTGCGGCCTCACCCTTTGTTGGCCCGTACTAGGGCCAAATGTGGTAGGCCCTCTAGAATGCAATCCTTGGCCATGGATGACATGTGCTGCGTGGATGCCGAGCAATAGCTGAAAAGTTAAGTCCTGGGCTGCTTTGTCCTTGTGGGCCGGGTGAAGAATGGCCACATCGGAGCCAGAGAAGGATTGGTGGGCCCATCTCCCTGAACTACACAGGCACGTGGAATGGAGGGGGGTGCCTTTACACTCCAAGAAGGGAGTTAGCAAGAGTACTGCAGAATGCAGTGGTGAAGGCGACATCACCAAGGCAAGGCAACACTGCTAATGGAGGAACTAACAACCAGGACGTGCAGCAGTGAATCTGGCGGCCCCCCACGGCACAGGGCTACCATGAAAATAAATACCACAGGAGGTATGGCCGTGATCACGGAAGCACTGCCCAGAGCATGAGACGGTTGTTTGAGTATGTTAGGCAGAATCACCTGCAGTACCCTTTGGGAACACTACAGGCAATTAAGACTACAAGTGTAAGCACAATTTCACCTTTGGTACAAGCCTGTACTACACAGTAAAGTGGTAGCGATGGCTGAGCAGACAGACTTATCTCAAGATTTTAAGTGAGCAGTAGAACAAGTTACAAAAAGGGCCAACTAATGCAGTGATTCAAGTAAACACTTACTCAATGTTTCTTGGTAAAAGAATATACATTTAATTACTCAGTCATTTATAAAACATTACACTAGCATAAGCAGCTCAATATCACACACTAATAAACCACCAAAATACAACCGGTAAGTAAATTAACAGGTTTAGCTCCAAATGAAGTGGGAGCAAAATGGCACTTCAGCTACTTAATAAAGGAATAAAATGACAAGGTTATACGAATAGACAGCCCAAGTACATTCAACGGCTGGGCAAAGGGTTTCAGTTAAATACAACCAGCAATTCTTCTAATAGGCCTGGCCAAAATCAATGGTTCAGAGTCTTTGTATAGGATAGCACAGTTCTGTTAGATAACGGTTAAGTCTTTGCCACGGAATTTAGAAGAATTTGGCTAGGCGAAAAGTTTGACAAATGTTTAGGGAAGGACAAGCCTTCGAAGTTGAGGAAAGTTTCACGCACTTTCTCGATTGGCCCAAAATTGTTCCGGATTGTGTTTGCACAGTACCTTGTCAACGAAGAAAGCTGTAGCTGAGGCAGTTGTTCCTGGCAGTTCGAGCAGATCTCGCTGTTCATGGGCTTCAGTCATGGGGACAAGAAGGAGGACGTCGGGAGGTTCCTGCACGGCCCAGGGATGAGGCAAAAAGCTGTAGCAAGACGTTGGTTTATGGTTTGAGTGCCTTAAAGTCCACGAGCTGGTTTCCTTCCCTCTGACTATGCGGTTTTCAACAGCACTCTGATGAAAATTCGACCAGAAAAGGACGGTGTCCAGGTGACTTACGGGTTGGTTGTTCCCACCAAACTCGAGGGAAGAAGTTAACCTTGAAGGGCTTCTCTGTCAATTGGAGTTTCAGGCAATTCGGACCTGCAGCAGGGCTTCACCGGGCGTCCAGGAGTTGCAGCAGTCCTCTTCCTTCAGCTCGTCTTCGGTTCTTTCGTTCCAGTGGTCGACTCTGCTTTCCAAGTCGCAGAGACCTGCTTTTTATCTGTTTTCCCCCATTCATTGCAGCCTGGCTGTCACTCACACAGCAGGGTGGCTGTCCTTGCCGGACAGTCAGCCAGCCAATTACGCCAGAGTGCATTCAGGTCTCCTAGGAGACTAAGCACAGGGAGTTTCGGGCACCTCCCTCACATCCTGTCCACCCAAGACACTCAGGCGCCAGAGGAGGGCTTCAGCACTGAAGCCCGCCAAAGGCCAACGAACAAAGGGACCAAACCTGGTTTGGCGCGCAGAGACAAACACAAGAAGGACTTTTCGTAAAAGAAATGGTGAAAAAAGATGACCGGAGTCTGTTTTTACAGATAGGTCTTGGACGCCATATTGAAATACATGTCTGGCCCAATTTTTAGCTACCGTTGTTAGCGGTCGGGAAAAATCACGGTAGTTGATCTAAACCACTGCCACCAGCCATTTAAAGTAGGAAAAGGTAAAAATATTTCGGTTACATGAGTGTTTCGACTCAGGGGAAGCTAAGCAACCCCTCCAGAACTCTATAGGAAGATAGTGTGTGCTGGGTCAGTAAATTTAAAGAGACTAGTGAAGCCAATTTAACTTCACATGCTCTGGGAGATGGTAGTCAGTCCCAGAGAAGGTATTTAAACCTTGGGGAGTCTGAAAGACACCCCTGTGCCACTGCACTGAAGATGCTGTGTGACACACAGAAAAAGATGATGCCACTGGAGTTGCCATAGCCAAAGAACACAAAAATAAAAAACACACAAAATACATGGAAGAGTGGGGGAAAAAAGGCTCACACTCTTCCCAGGTAAAAAATAAAATCCTAGAAATCCAGCAAAGTTGCTGGGGGTCTCATAAGGTAAGGGAAATTAGCACATTTTGAGAATTCTTCATAACACTCGACACAAAAGTGGAGGACATGCAGCAGCGGTGGCAGTGCCACACGTGATGCATGCAGCCATTTCTTGACCATGCACAGTATCATGAGGCAGGTCAGCTTTTAGGGAAACAACAGCAAGGAGTAGCAAGTGGGTTGTGCTGTCAGGGCCACCCTAAGGATCTCTCCATGACCCTGTTCAGGCAGTGTGGGCTGGCAGAGTATATCTCTATGAGGAATTACAGCAGGTTAGAGTGAGGAAAAAGGTGTTCATAAAAAGAGAAATACGTTGTTGAACTATTGTTGGTTTATTTCGAATTAAAAAGGGATTGTTTGTGGTTTAAAAATAAAAAAGGGGTTAGTTGAGATCCTGAAAAACCCACTCTGGTGTCCATTCCCATGCAAGGGATTAACAAAAGTGAAAGATATCTGAGGAAGGCATGGTATCGAAACTCCAAGGAATGTACATAGACCTCTGCATGACCACTTCAACCTCTCTTTCAATATTACTTCAATTCACAATCCATACTCATCTTGTGACACCAATAATTCTTGGTACTTATAATTCTCGTTCTCTTTAGTCTGTCCTCTTGGCCTGTTCAAATGTTTGTGTGCAATAACAATTACTCTTGGTATTTCATTTCCCCCAATTCCTCTTGGCACTTGTAGTTCTTATTCTCTTTTGTCTTTTCCAAAGTTCATATTCAACACCAACACTTCTTGGTATTTCTTTCCCAACAATGCTTCCTGGTACTTGTAGTTCTTATATTTTATGTTTGCCCTCTTGGTATATTTCACAATTTGCATATTTAATTTTCATCTTATTCAACTTTTTTCCCCCTTTGATCTTTGCTTGTAACATCTTTCAAAAGTTCACAACATTTCACAGAGACTTTCAAACGTGCAACTTCCCCTTGCAAGAAAACTCTACTACCTTGTATCCTTTTCTTTTAACAATTGTTCTCTTCATTCGTGTTTTATCAGCAAACGTGCAACCTTCAGCTTTCAAATCACAGTCACTTTCCCTTTAACATCAACCAGACTTTTGTTGCCCTCCATAACTCACCGTTTGTGTCAAATGAATGTCTTTCATATTTTCCTCGCAGCTCATGGCCATTACCAACGCCTCCTCTGTTCCTCCTCAACTCTGCCGTTCACTCGCATGGATGTGGGTCGTTTCCTGGCAACTTGAAGGTTGCTTTCCTCCGCTCACTCTGCTTTTCGAACAATCACGGCTTCCCAAAAGCTTGGGAATCTTGCCGGTCTTTCTTTCGATCCTCTCAATTGTTGATCAGCCCGTTGGCCTTCCAACTCCCACAGTATTTTCTAGACATGATCATTGATTGATCGTGCCCAAACGTCCAGGGTAATATACCCTGCATGTAAATCTCTGGATTGATTATTGATGAACCCAACTTAGAATTTGAGGGTAATGTGACATAAACCTTGCAACATACTCATTATTGCATATATGTTATTGCCTCAGTACTTTATCTTTGGTTATATCTTGTTGCTTGTATTCTTTATATCTATCTTTTGTCATTTATGTTATCACATTGGTTCATGATTTAGAACATGATTGTTTTGATTTGATATTTGTTTCATAATTTATATGTGTTTTTAGTTAAAATAAAAATGTATGATTTGAAATATTTGAGATACTCTTCGTGACTTCTCCAGCACGATATTTAATTGATCAAATGACTAGACTAGTTACAACACATTAAGTTGTTTTGCAGCGTGGTTATATATTTTTGTTATTTCATTGTATCCTGACCCGAACCACGTGTGCCCGCTATGGGTCTTCCCTACCTTTTGTAATATTTCCAACTCCCACAGTTTGGTTTGCATCAGTCTCGGAAGAGCTGTCCTTTCTCATACCCAGCCTCGCTCAAAGTGTGCCTATGCACGCCATCTTTTATTTTCACAGCAAGTCTTAATAAGTGGCAGGTGTACATTATTAGAGCTATCTGTCTGACTCTGCCTGGCCTCATTACAGGGACAAGGCCAATGCAAGTCAGGGGAGGTACTCCTTCTGACCTCGTTCCTCATCTTCCTTGGTGCAGTACTTTTGTCAAGACAAAGTGGGGAGGAATTATGGGGTTTGTAGTTTCCCATAAAATAAACAGGGATACGGGTTAGATGGGTTGTGGAAAAAAGGGGAATACCATGTCTCACCATTGGGTGCTTTTCCCCCACTCCCAGAGGACCCCGTATCCAAGTGATCCTCCCTCGCTTGTCCCCCCCCCTCGGGGTCGGGATCCAAAAGCGATTGCCTTTCCCTGGCCCCCTGAGTATGGGATTCCTGAAACACCCTTTGGTTTTTCACAGGTAGGAACTCGGGGGCTAGTCCATGTCTTGCTGCAGTAGGGGAAATAGCGATTTTATTTTGCAGGTTACACAGCACCACTCTTGTTTGCAGCAGGTCTGTGGGCAGGGGGGTGACAAGTGGTTCCTCCATGGTCTGTGGCTGAAGGAATGAGCGCAAGCCGCTGCCAGGCCAAACCCAGAAGAACCAGGCTACATTTCCTTAGGTTACATTTTGTTTCACATACGGCTGTGGAGACTTAGAAGTATATTTAAACATGTTGAAGGTATTTTATAAATACCACCCAGTGCCCTCCAGACACTCCTTTTGCCCGGATTAGCTACCTTCCCCCCAGTTTCATTCTTTTTGGATTCCATTTAGATTGCACTTGAGGTAATTTACTGCCACCATTTTGGCCATGGGTTTATTTTGCCTTCCACTACCCCTTCTCATGCTGGGGCTACAGTTCCACTACTTTTTCTTACCCTTTTACTGCTGCTTTCTGGGTTATCCAAAAAATATCAAAGCTTTTCAAGGGAATTGTACCATAATGTCACCACAATTGTGGTGGCATTACTACAATTGCACTGGAGCGCGGTACAAAAACTCAACCCGCACTACTGCACCCAAGTAGAGCATAGGTTGCAAGGGGTGTCCCCCGCTCTCCTTGGGCTCAGTAACGGGGGTCCGGGGTTGCAGTGTTATTCCGCCACTTACCATTACGGTAAGCGGGGGATAAGATTAAAAAATTAAATTTAAAAAAGGATCCTGCAGCATCAGCTCAGCTCAGCTCCACGTAAGTGAGAGGTGCTGACGCTGCATGGGTACAATGAGGTGTGCAGCGTGCAGTAAAGGTAAGTGGTGGGAGGTTTGGGGGGCTTGTGGTTTTAGGGATTGTGGGCCATGAAACATTGGCAGAAGTGATCTATCTGATCAATGCGACGCACCGTAATTGCAGTCGACATTTTTGTAGGTGGAATTACGGACAGCGCAGTGATCACATAGATCCCTCTTCAACAACATGTATCCATTGGATCCTAATCTTTCCCTTTTAGTTTTGGCTAATAGGTGGCGCAGTAAGCGCTGCCTTTAAGCCAAAACTGTTGCAGTGGGAATGAAGGTTTAAGATGGGAGATGGCATGTGGGGATAGATGCGTAGCCTGCAAATGTTGTTTGGTTATGTATCTGCCCATTTGACACCCCTCTGTAGGTGAAACTTTGTGAATTTCCTCCCATTCCTGCCCAAAACCATGCATGCAGGTATCTCCTTACTTTAATTCTTTCCAATCTCCTTTTGCATCATCGGTATTGCCAGCTTGTTTTAAGTAGACATCAGGACACATTAATGAAATGGTAGCAATACCAAACCATCGTTTAAACTTTTATTTTGAACAGGACATGCTTGTGATGAGGGATAACAGAGGGGCAGGCAGGGCCTGTAGGCTGGGCGCGCTGCGCGGTGAAGAAATGAGGGACACAGACACACTCTGCTTCATGCATGTTTGTAGATGCCATTCAGGACGTACCCTAAGAGTCAATTGGAGGGAGTATTGCCCTCCATCTTCCCTTCTAGGGGTGGCCGATCTGGGCGGACTCCTTTCTCTGTCTCTGGGTGCAGCAGTCTCTTGAGCTAGCAGCTCTCTCTGGTCTTCTGCCGGTGGTGTTTGCTCAGCCGACAGGCAGTGGGCCCTCAGGGGGGTTCTGTCCTCCTGGGATTCCTCCCACAGGGTAGGTTGCATCGGCTTGAAGTGGGACACGTTCCTGGTGACAGTTTCGGATCCTCGCATGGCTCTGGCTAACCCAGGTTCTTGTGCGTAATGGTCCAAGGGAGAGACTCATAGTGGAGGGCCATCTTTCCCCTTGGCGTGCAGTTCTTAACTAGTGCTTGTCTCCTACGTGGAGGTGATTAGGTGTTGCTGTTCTTGAGTTATATTCCCTTGCATTGTGTTCTTGTGTCCTCCATTACATTCGCTCCAGATCCACTTGTGGGGGTTGCCATGAGTGATGAAGGGGGAGTCCTGCTTGGATGGGTACCCCGGACACCAGGGCTGCGGGGCTGGCCTGGGTGGCTGAGTGAGGAGTTTGTCGATACGATTGACAAAACCGGTATAGTTCTAGTAGCCACAGACATCTTTTGTCCTTGGTGATCCTCACGCACTTGTTGATGGACGCCATAAATCTTTCTGCTTTGCCTTTGTCCTGGGGCCAGTATGGTATAATATGGTGGTGACGGATTCCCATGTCGTTGATAAAGCGTTTGAACTCTTTGCTTGTGAATGGAGGACCATTGTCGCTCTTTATCGGCGATGGTATGCCGTGAACATTTTCTCCAGCGCTGTCGTGACAGAGACTTTGTCAGTGGAGTTGACTGGCTCGACTTCCGGGTATCTTGTGTATTCGTCTACCGCTACCAGGAGGTAACGCTACCAGGAGGTAGGCCTTGTTAGTGATAGTGCAAAAGTCTATGCTCACTGCGTCCCAGTGACGCTCACTTCTTGGGGGGCAGGCCATGGGCTCTGGTGGTCCAGGTCTACGGGTGGCGATGCACTCTGTGTAGGTCTCGACAAGACTTATTACTTTCTGCTGTATTTTGCAAAATCCACACTTGTGACTTAAGGAAAGCATGTGCCTTTACGATGACCTGGTGCCCCTGGTGACCCTCGTGCGCGAGCTGGCGTGCTCTCTCGTAAAGGTTATTGGGCGTTACGATGCGGTGTCGTTTGAGGATCAGGACTTCCAGAGATACAGACAGCTTGTGTCATATCCCGAACAGGGTTTGGATCATCTCCTGAGCCTGGGGTGTCCCGTGAGCGACAGCAGTGAGGAAGGTTTTCCACTCGCCAGTTAGTATTGCTTCTTTGGTCTTGAGGAGGTAGGGGTCTCTGTCTGTTTCTTCCACAATTTCATCTAGCTTCATTGCCTTTGGTTTAGCACAGGCGATGATCTGGCATACATGCTCCTCAGCCTCCTTGGCCCTTCGCATTCCGTTGCCGTAGCTGGTCGGGGTGTCGCGATAAAATGTCTGCCGGGTTGTCCTCTCCCGCTCAGTATTGTGCACAGGCCAGTGGTCTTCTTGATTGTTCGAAGATCCTCAAGTTTGTTCAGCTCTTCCTCCACTGCTGCCCTCATGTGGGAGGAGAGCCTTCGGTGTCGGACTACCCTTGGTTCTACCGTGGGGTCGATGTGGAGCTTTACTGTCCTCCCTTTCAGGCATCCAATGCCTTGGAATAGCTTCCTGTGCTTGGCTAGCAGGTGGTTCATTTCTCTGGAGTGGATTGCGAAGGTGAACAGTATTAATTCTAACCTTTCGGTTGTTGGGCAGCTAAGCAATGTCCAGATTCCTGTGTGTCAACTACATAGATGCAGGTCCTGCAGCTCTTCTCATTGTGTGTGAGAGTGGTTTTGAAGTACCCCACGACTGGGAGGGGCTTTTTGCATCCATAAGCGAATAGTTGCACAGTTTTATGCCACAGGGATGGCCTGGGGTCCAGCTTGTTGAACCGTGTGGTTGGCATGACATTCACTGTGGCGCCAGTGTCGATCATCATCGTCACTGGGATGTCTCCAACGGTGACGGTGCAGCTGCAGTGTAATCTGTTGTTGTTGGTGTGCCTGCCGTGGCCCGGCTTGACCGCTGAGATCATGTGGGCTTTTTCATTCCTTGGTTTGTGTGATTTGGGGACTGCTTCCTGCTTGGCTGGCCGTCGTCGTCGCTGCTGCTGCAGTCCATGTCTTCTCCTTCGATAGCCTGGGCCCATCCTCTTCGCTTGTTGCAGGCTCAGTCAGGCTGTCTCCACTGGCAGTGGTTGGGTTGCCTTGGGTGGAATGTTTGTGTGCTTTTGGGCCTCGTGTCATTCCTCCAGTCTTAAAATGTCCTCTGGAGTGAGTTTTCTTTGGTTCTCTGGGAGTTTAGGCACACCGACACGGTTAACTTTTCCACACTTGTAGCACGTGGTGCTGTATGCTGGGCAGGGTACCCCTTTGTGTTGTTGGCCCGCCGCACCATAGGCATTCTCTGGGTTTGCTTGCTGTCTGCCCTTTTTGGGGTTTGTTCTGCCGTTGATGGTGGTCATGCTGTTGCGGCGTGTTTCCGTGTCTAGTGGTAGGCGACTAATCATCTGTTCCATTTCCACCACATGCTCGTCTGTCCTCTCTCGGTGTCACCCCATGGTGAGGATGGTGTCAAGCGGGAGGTTTGTCTCTGATAGGATGGATCTTCTGAGCTTCTCGGAAGAGAGGCCATGTATGACCTGCTGTCTGACCACAAATTAGTCGCCCGGGAAGTCGCAGCCGATCGCCATCTCTCGCAGCCGACTATGGAAGTCGTTGATACTTTCTTGTGGGCGTTGTCTGGCCTGGCTCATTTTGAAGCGTTCAAAATCCACGCTTATCTGAGGCTTGAATTTCCTCGTGAGGACAGCCTTTGCTGTCTCATAGTCGTCTTCTGTGCCTCGATTCGGGAGTGTGTTGAAAAGTCTCAGCACCATTTTGCCGAGGTTGACCATGAGGAATGTCCTCTTCTTCTCATCAGCAGTGATGTCACATGCTTTTAGGCTCAGTTCGAATTGCTAGACCCATAGCTCCCAGCGGAGCCCTGCATGGGGACCAAAAGGCTGGAATGGCTTCAAAAAATTACCTTGTGTGGTATCTAACCACGTGCTGGTATCTGGGTTCTGGTATTGCTGCTGGTGACGTTGTCGGGTCTTCTGCCATGGGGTGGATTCGGGTAGGCATCAGGGTGTGGGGCACTCAGGGGGGTACGTCTGGGTGTGCCTGGGGCTGCTCTTTGCAGGGTTAATGTGTGTATTCCACACGCTGGGCAGAGCACTGCCTTTGATGTCCTTGCCGGGTAGGTGTTGGGCCTGGCCACTGATGGGGAGTGTGGCTGGTTACAGCACTGTCTGTGGCTGCTGGCTTGCAGGCTGTCCGGCAGGCAAATGGTACATTTCAGGTGTGCCAGTGTATGCTAGTGGCCTGATTGTTATGGGCTGTGGCCCAAATATGCTTCTTGAGACCTTGGGTGGCCTGTGGGCATGAAACAGTGCTCCTTCCTGGGGCCGTCGGTGGCCTGTGAAAATGAAACAGTGTTTGCCTATGTAAGAACAGCCTGGAGAGTGATGGATATGCTTCTCCCAGGCACGTGGTACCTCTACTCACTTATTTGTGCTTTCCTGCGTGTTCGCTGTGTCCCAGGCACTATGTTGAGGGAGGGCGCGTCTCTGCGGTGAGTCTGCGGGCTCTGGGGTGCCTGTAGCTCAGGAAACAGCTGATGTAGCGTTGCCGGGACAGGTGGGGGCTGCAGCGGGTGGGCTCAGGTTCTCCGCCTCGTCGCCAGTGTGATGAAGGACAACAGAGGGGCAGGCGGAGCCTGCAGGCTAGGCGTGCTGCGCGGTGAAGAAATGAGCGACACAGACACAATCTGCTTCGGTGTCAGAGCGGAGACTGCCTTGACGGGCTTTCTCGCTCTCTTTTATTCTCTCTTTCCCACGTGATCTATTCTGACCCTGTCAGTCATATGTCACATCATAATGATTGTTACAATGACTCTGTTTATATTGTCAATTGTAAAGAGCCTAGCCATGTGTTCAGAGCGCCTCTTCCCCATGCAGAGTTGCCTGACATTTCAAACATGAACGAAAAGAGTGATTACATCCATTACTTTCAGCGGGTTTACAGCTCATTTCAAATCTACGGCATGAACGGCACAAGAAACTGAGCGTTTGTGTTCCAAGATGAAAGATGCTTTCCTCAGCCGACCTTGCTTTATTTTAGCACTTCACAGCGCACATTGTCAGCTTTACAAGTTATACAAAAGGCACAACAATTGGCTTTGCCCGTATTTCTAATTTTGTACGTGTTTGTCTCCCTCTCTATTTCCAGGAGACAAGCTGCAATACTGGAGGGAAATCCACAGCGGGGCAATGACGGCCCCAAGTCCCTGCTCACTAATTCTTCCATCTCTCTCAGGATATTGGGGGACAGTTCGAGCTTGGAGCTGACCTCAGACAGTTAAGAGTACACGGCATTACAAGTTTCAGACACTTATTCTTTTAGATTTGCTTAGAAATTAAGTTTGTGAACATTAGATTCCAGATGCACCTACTTTGCAATAAGTTCACCCTCAATTGTGTAAGAAGGAAGGTTGCCTTTCGTTCAACTAAATGGGTGCACAGGGAGCTGCGCAAGCCATGAAGGATTGCGTAACACAGAGCATGTCCTTGGGGGTCTTTACAACCTTGGTGGTAGGGGGTTAACAGAGCCGGTAGAGCTGCCGGCCCCGTTAATCCCCTACCGCCTCATTACGAGTTCCGCTTGCGGGGCCCGCTGAGGACGCCTGGTTTTAGCGGGTCCCGCGAGCGGTCCAGCATGCTAACAACGGGCCCGTTATTTACGGGCCCGTTGTTAGCATGCTCCCCATTCCCATTGAGCCCTATGGGGGCTTGAATGGGAATGGGGATGAGTTCCTGGAATGGGGAAATACAGGGCCCTCCAAGGTCGGAATGGCACGGTATTTCCCCATTCCAGGAACCCAGACCTGGTACCCGGAATGGGGTAGCCATGCCGCAAATAGCGGGATGACTAACTCCAGGGTAGTAATGAACCCCCTTGTGTTTTAATGTACCAGCCCTATTGTAAAGGAGTTGGAATAGCTAGAAACTATTTTAGGCAGGCGTCCTGTAAAATCTGCAGGTGAAATGTCACTTTTCTTAGAGATGCCTTCCTTTTAGTCATGATCAGGTGTGGTATTTATGATTTGGGGTTGAATGACCAAGGTAAAAATGTTCGAGGGAGAAATGACTGAAGGTTATTTGTTTGAAATAACCTGCAGTCTTTTATCCCTTGAACGTTTCACACTTGGCCAAACCCCTGTCCAAATTCCCACCCATACCCCCAACACAACCCCTCCCCCCCTACTTACTTTCTTTCCGACGCGCTGTGTCCCTGCAAAGCCGGTTGACTTTCACTTTCATGATCAGGAACGGGCGCTGCATGGCCCTTCGTCTCTTTTTTCTTTTTGTGATTACTGGCCAGCTGCAGGGTATACCTCTGCAGCCCTTTTTTTATTTTTATTTTTTCAGGACTGCGGGACAGCTACAGGGGTGTCCCCCGCAACCCTCGCTCACTATTATAGTGAGCGGGACGTTGCGGGGGAGACCCATGCAGCCTTTTTTTTTGGGGATGGCTGCGAGGGCCACCCCTGCAAACTCCGCTCACAATATAGTGTGCAAGGGTGCGGGCACAACCTTGCAGCCCCCAGCACCGAATGCGTGATCTGGACAAACTGTCAGGCCAGGAAAACTGGACACCCCTTGAGTGGAAGGAGATGTAGTATAATTGGTTGGCCGAAGACCAATCGCCTCATTTAAAGTGTTAAGAATACATGCTCATTAGTTATTATGTAGCTATTGGCCCAGCTAGAGTGCGGCCATTTTAAGATGACTAGAATCGCCAATTTGTTTTCTCTCTGTTCTATTTAACGTTGCCTCTTTGCCTCATGTAAAACTGCTTTGCTGTAGATATTATTTCGCTTCAATGGTCCAAGGCTACGAAAACATGTTGAAACATTACACTGGAGAGCCAGACAGAAATGCCCGATTCCCTCCCGCATATATCCTTGAAGACAGGGAGCAAGGCATTTAATCAGTACATAAATGCCAGCGAGTCTCTTGAAAGAATAGCAATGTACGAAACTAGCATTTAAAGAGTTGAATTATGTTCTTCTTTACGGCCCCCCCTTTCTGAGCCCAGTGAGGCCCCGGAGAGCGGGCTGACCTCCAGAGCGAGAATCGAAACTTAGAGAATGCGAGGCCTGGTATGCGCCAGTCTCCTACGCACAGCTTGCCTATGAGAAACAGAAACTCTATGTTCTCGCAAACAAAGAATGATGTCTGTAAAACTGGAGATTGCAACCTGTTACTAAATATGGTGGTCTAAGGTGTCATATTTGTCACACTGGTCAATCATCACCTCAAACTCAAAGGGAAATTAATTGGGGGCGGTATCAAATGTGTCATACTGTGACATTGCTGATTGTAAGGTGCTCCTTTTGTATATATGTAACTGATGTATGTTGTTTGCTTGCTTACGTCCCCTGAGGTCTGTTTAGACACACGTCGCAGGGTGTGAGACCACTTGGCCAACTGGGACTATTTTGTATTGCAACAAACCCTAGATTTTGGGAACTGAACCTCGTGTTTGGCGTATCTATTAGTGTGTGGTGACTTTGCCTTGTTTCCACATTTGAGGGTTCCTCAGGGGCCCCTTCAGGAATGGCTCGGTATTCCACCATTCCAGGAACCCAGACCCGGTACCCGGAATGGGGGTAGCCATGCCGCAAATAGCGGGATGACTAACTCCAGGGTCGTAATGAACCCCCTTGTGTTTTAATGTACCAGCCCTATTGTAAAGGAGTTGGAATAGCTAGTAACAATTTTAGGCAGGCGTCCTGTAAAAACTGCAGATGAAATGTCACTTTTCTTAGAGCTGCCTTCCTTTTAGTCATGATCAGGTGTGATATTTATGATTTGGGGTTGAATGACCAAGGTAAAAATGTTCGAGGGAGAAATGACTGAAGGTTATTTGTTTGAAATAACCTGCAGTCTTTTCTCCCTTGAACGTTTGACACTTGGCCAACCCCTGTCCAAACCCCCACCCATACCCCCAACACAACCCCTCCCCCCCTACTTACCTTTCTTTCTGACGCGCTGTGTCCCTGCAAAGCCTGTTGACTTTCACTTTCATGATCAGGAACGGGCGCCGCATGGCCCTTTCGTCTCCTTTTTTTTTTTCGTGACTACTGGCTAGCTGCATGGTATACCTCTGCAGCCCTTTTTTTATTTTTATTTTTTCAGGACTGCGGGACAGCTACAGGGGTGTCCCCCGCAACCCTTGCTCACTATAATAGTGAGCGGGACGTTGCAGGGGACACCCATGCAACCTTTTTTTTTTGGGATGGCTGCAAGGGCCACCCCTGCAAACTCCGCTCACAATATAGTGTGCAAGGGTGCGGGGCACAACCTTGCAGCCCCCAGCACCGAATGCGTGATCTGGACAAACTTTTTGGCCGTTCGGAATTTTTGAAAATCGGCCAAATCATGCATTCAGACATTTTTTTCCTGATATTTTGGCCTAAACAGTATTTATGAAAGGAATTTGTTTTTATTCCATTTCTGCATAACCCTTTCACAGATGCCATATGTGATGTTCATCAAAAGGAAGTGGGTGGAATGAGATGGTCACTGCCTTTTTATATGTCTTATAAGTAAGTTAATATAATCAATGTTTCAGCATTCCAAGATCATATGTTGTGCCATTCCTGAATCCCATACCCAGGCAAGTGCCTGGAAAATGATCACTTACACCCTGAGATTGATTACAACCGTCAGAAATGTGTGCCTGCACACATATATCATCACCGTTTTATATAGAGCTCCTTATTGGATTCCTCCCAATTCTAAGCCTGGTAACAATAGGTGTTTATTATTACCCAATTTAATGGTAGTTAGCTTATCAACCTCTGAAAAATTAAGAGCAGAGTCAACATGCTGGGATTCAACCCTGACAAGTGCAGGATTCCGCTAGGTCTGAGGTGAGCACTAAACTTGACAAGCTATCCACCTTGAGACAATGACCCAACAGGGTTCGAAATTAAGGTCCAATCTGCAGGAGCGAAAACCAGCTCTTGGGTGTCAGGCATCATCCAGTCAGCAGGAGCTACCACTGGGGTACCAGGAGCAAGTACACAGTGCGCCGCACATCTAACATACACATGAGATGCACACTTGAACTTTCTGCCCCTTATGTATGATTCATTGGGCCTCATTCCGAGTACGGCGCTAACCAATGGCGCTATTAACGCCTTGGTTGACGCTGTACCCGGACCGGCAGCGCCTTGGTGGATGGCGGAATTACCGCCCCATTCCAAGGTTGGCGGGGCGGTAATTCCCCATTCACCAAGGCTCTTCCCCATTCCCAAATGAGCCCCCATAGGGCTCAATGGGAATGGGGAAGATGCAAATAACGGTGACCGTTCATTACGATCACCATTATTGGCTTGGAGGCCCCTTTGCGCCCTCGACTTTAACACCTGCTCAAAGCAGGCGTTAAGGGCGAGGGCGCAAAGGGAACTCAGAGTATGGCGGTAAGGGATCACCGCCACCGGTCTCGTTACCGGTGGACGCTATCCCTTACCGCCATACTCGGAATGAGGCCCATTATCTTTACGTGGGTCCTAGATATGTCCCACCTCTTCTTTATTTACATTCTCGAACACTCAAAGTTAATGTCACATATGCATGTTTGTAAAGCACCAGTTGGCCCGGGGAAGCCAAAGGTAGCTCCTGGTAACTATTGGTTTTAAGCTAACAAGGCTCTCTTGGGGTAGAAGCAGGAGCTAAATAGCTCCGAGCAGTTGTGGACCCTGCCCAAGTTCCATATGTTATGGTGTGTCCTGTTATGATATGATATGGTATTTATAACTCGCCTGCACACAAGTGTTTCTAGGCGCGACAAGACAAGGAGGGGGAAAAAAATGGAGGACAAAACAACAATCATACCAGGCCTTGTGTCATTCGGATCACGCATGCGCAGAGAGGGGGAGGGGAGAAGTGCAGGTAACATAGTGCAGCCAACGGGTGGCTAATAAGTGCAGAGAGAGGGTGGCCTGTAGGGTTACAGATACAGACCACAAGTGTAAGGGGGGCAAAGAGGCAGTGCGAGGTGCAACTGGACAGGCAGGGACCTGGCCCCAATTTCAGAGGGTGGCCAGGTGACATGGGTCATCAGCAGGGGAGAGGAAGAGAGAAAGCGGAAGCGAAGAGGAAGGTCTTGAGTTGCTTCCGGAACCGAAGATGGTGCTGCTCAAGCTTGAGAGAGGCAGGGAAGCTGTTACAGAGGGAGGCCCCAGCCGAAGAAAGAGATCTGCCCCCAACCCTCTTGAAAAAGCAACTGACCGTCAGAGAGTTGGAGGTGGATGAGCGGAGAGCTCTAGAAGGGAGATATTTAGGAAGAGAGAGTTGGAGGTAATGCGGACCCATGCCCCAAAAAGCCTTGTGGACAATGCAGAGGGTCTTGAACTTGATCCTTGGCGCCACTGGGAGCCAATGAAGAGATTTCCGAGCTGGAGAGATACAATCCCTGGGCTTGAGGCAAAGTACAAGTCTTGCAGTCCTGTTCTGGATAAGTTGTAGAGGACGGCGAGTAGAGGCAGGAAGATTTAGAAAGAAGCTGTTGCAGTAGTCCAGCCTTGAGAGGACCAGAGCTCTGGAGACAGTGAGCTTCTGTGGGAAAGTGAGTAAGGGAAGAATACCTGTGAGGAGGTGCAGCTGATAGTATGACTTCGTACAGACGTCAGAAATATGAGGAGCGAAGGAGAGGGTGGAGTCGAAGATGACCCCAAGGTCCTTAGCCTTACAGGTAGAAGAAGGAAGGGGACCCAGAGTGGGCAGCCAGAGCGAGAGTGAGGAAAGGAGTTAACATAAATTCTAAATACCTATGGATGGGGGCTGAATGGTTTGTCAGTCACTATAGTTGAATAATTCCATTACTACCTTGTGATGTACGCCACCTTACAGATTTTTTGTTTTGGCTATTAGGTGGCACTAAAGCGCAACCTATAAGCTGAAACTATTGTATTAAAGTACAGCCAAGGAGAAATGGCATATGAGGAGGTGTTGTTTGCCTAGTTATCCACCCACTGACTGCGCATGGCCATTCTAATCCCTATAGCCATTCCCACCCATTTCCTACCCCTCCACAACCAACCCCCATCCTCCTGGGATATCTTTTCCTAGCCCTACCATCAACCTTTGAGCTTGAAGAGCCTGTCAAGTGTTTTACAAAGCAGCCCTCAGAGTGTTAATTACTTAATTGGAGCTGTAAACATGCTAATGGTGTAATAAAAATGTCTTAATAAAGTAAGCCTTCAGCTGCTTGATTTATAACAATTTTGCAGCTGCTACCAGTTAAAATCACTACATAAGTGGCTGGCAAATGCCTTATCCATGCCTACACAAAACTGTTAGCAATGCCAATGATTGTTAGTGAAGTACAGCATTATCTCCTTCTTTTGGTGAATGGCTTTATTCACCAAAAAGGAGAGAATAGGATCCAATGGAGTCCATTGGAAAGGCAGAACGCAGTAAAAGAGAAAAAAATGAAAATGAAGGCAGATAAGTCACAGGAGGAAAAACCTATCTCACTCAAAAAAAGGAACTGGAACAATCCTATATTTGAAAATGCATATTCGTTATTATCCCTTACAAGAAAAGCAGCCAAAATAGGTTATATGTGATCTTACCGACCACAACTAAAGAGTGGTAATTTTCATTGTGGAAACCATGCAGAAAAACACTGATTTTCTTTTTTTTTTAATTGGGGGGGTGTCCCCCCAAACATCCTGTTTTTTAACCCTTAAAACGCCAACCCACCCCATCCCGAACCATGTTAACCCCTTTAATCCACTACCCCTTATTTATTTAGTTAATTGTCGCTGTGTTTTTCTGCGTTTTTTTTCATTCTGAAATTTAACACTCTGGATACCCCAAATACTCATTTTAAGGATGCAACCAATTAACGGTATGGATATGTGACAAAACATTAAAGAAGACAGTTCAGGATGTGGAGAAACAACTGCATAAAGCAAATAAGTTATCACAAGAAATATAACAAATATAAATCATAAGCCGTCATCAATGGATGAACCTTTACAATAAATGATGTACTGTAAAATACGATCCTGAGGAAGACCTATTTGCTATGCAAGAAAATTGAAGCAATGCACAGGTCTAAAATGTGTATATAATAGTACGTGGATAGACATGCTAGAATAAGAAATCAAATGTTCAACAAATGAATTTCGGTGGGAACAAGAAGTCTTGAAAAAGTGTATGATTTATTCGAGTGAATGTAACACAAGTAAGTGGGCCTATTTGTTGGGGTTGATCGGGTGATATTGTATTAAAGTATATACAATCATGGAGTAATTTGAATGGAATAAATTCATTAAATGCACTAAACTTTTCTAAAAAAAACATTTTTTACGTGGTCCTTAGTTGTGATGTATGCACATGTTTGTCCCGGGAGGATAGCTCAAGCAACAACAGGTTCGATCCCCGGGTCCGCGCTTAAACCTCTTGGTGTTTAAGCGCGTTATAAATGCGTAACTAAAACAAAAAAAAACCACAATTACGCAACTAAGAAAAACAAACTATTCCTGTAACAGCGCCTCGATGCCTGCGGGCTGTGTGAGCGCTTTATAAATGTAAAAAATAAAATAAATGAATTAATGTACTATATTCTTATAAAAAACAACAGTTTTTTGTTATTGGGTTGTGGTGTATGTATATAAACTAATGCAACCCCAATTTTACTTCAGTGGTTGGAAATATTCCTCCACATATCATGAAACAAATGACCCATGTTTCTTCTGAGAAGCTGCAGCCAGCAGTGTGAGTGACGTGGGAGTGTGGGGCGCTGGCGGGGGTGCAGCTGGAATGGGAAATCATGGATAATGAGGTGTGAAGATGCACCTACTCATTCGCTGCCTTTCTTGTACAACAACCTGTAATTCGGATGAACTTTGACTGAAATCCAGCTATTCAGCTCCAGTCGAATATTTTATGGAATACTCACTCAAACTTCACTTTGTATGATTATCTACAGACAGCTGATCACAGAGTGGAACTGATGGGCAAAGGCTGCAGCAGTTTATAAGTTAGTGCTTATTGGCTGCTGCAGCCTTCCCCCCCGCAGTATTTTGTTCACAGAGTCTCCAAATGAAATCCTTGGAGACTCACCATTAAGGATTTCCTTTTGAGACACCCAGTGAGCAAAAGACTCTCCCCCTGCAGCATTTTGTTAAAACTGCTTTGCTCACAGAGTCTCTAAAGGAAATCTTGGAAGACCCTGTGTTGGCAAAATACATTCTGCACACCAGTGAGGATGGTGTTAACTCTACCCTCATCGGCATGCAGAATTTATTTCAATAATGTGCCTCATAAGTATATAATATATTGCTGGAGGCACCTTATGGTAATAGTGCAGCATTTTCCTATGGATACGTGAACTTTATCTGATTGGTTTAAGTATTAAACGGATCAGAAAATATTCATGTATCCATAGGAAAACGCTGCCCATTTTTATGTTATGTTATTGGGCATTTGTATACCGTCTTTTACCATTGGTATGATTCCAAAGCGCTGTGGGTTGAACGCCCTTGGGGACCGTAATCCAGGTCAGTGGAGAAGTAATGTAGTAAAGTGCTTGGGTGCACTCAGTATTTCTGTTGCCAGGGCAGATTAAGTGGTGTGTAGCTGCGTGGTGCAGTGGTTGTGTGAGGTCAGTAGAATGTGTTCAGCAAGTCCAGTTGGACTTGGGTAGCTGCATTCTGGCAGCAGCATTTGTGAATGGGATTATGTGTGCAGCTAGGCCGATGTTTGTGGGTATAGCTGCACTCTTAGTAAGGTGATCATGGAGGTCTATAAGTATGTGTGCAGATAGACTGAATTAATTAAAGGGTATAGCTACATTCCAGTTTGTTGGTGCAGAGGGAAGAGTTAGCATATTGCTGCATTTGAGTGGATTAGAGGCGGACCCTGTTCCTGATAAATTTCCAGTGCCTATCAAGGGGATGGTGACTCCCTTTGGGTACAGCTATTCGGCTAGGTCCTCCCTATATGTTGCTGGGTCTGTAATTGTTATTAGTGTTGTGTGTTGGAGGAAGACATCCATAACGTGCATTATAACGTGCTTCCGGCAGTATAAGTTTAAATGTATTGTTGGAGGCAACGTGCTGCTAGCAGTATAGAATATGCTGCTGGAAGCAGCACGTTGTGTAAATTAACTGGGCAGCTCTCTATTCAGCTTCATCCGAATATTCGGACTATTTGTACCTCCGTAAAGACTGAATAGTAATTCCAGTCTTCGATACATCTCTACCTGCAACAAAAATGAAATAAAGCACTTACCTTTTCGTGCTATGTTTCCGGTTTACATGCTTTCCGTGTTAAGGTATCTCATATGAAAAATATCTGTACTAAGATCAATGGTGTGACGTTTCAATTGTATACATTAGAAAGTCCGCTGCAAACATCAAGGAACTTTACTCACCGTATCTTGAGCAGGCTGAAGAATAACTTTTTTGGTTTTCATCGTGACAAGCAGCCCTTTTATTGTTAAGACTTTAGTGGAGAAAAAAAACCTATAAAGAAAGCCGGCTCGTCATAAATGATAATAATGGTATTTGAAAAGCGCCGCAGGGTCTTCTCCGTGTGCAGTCAGTCTCGCCAGTGAACGTGCTCACAAACTCCGGAACCTGCGCAGCCAGATGACCGCGGATCTACAGCGCATGCTCAGAGGCGACTACAAACAACTGCCAAAGCTCGCGCGCGAGACACTAACCGCCGCCCCGCTAGAGCTTAGTATCAGTAGCCGCTCTACCTGCGCGCGACGTCATAGGGCCTCCAGCAAACAAAAGTCCAACTTCTCCCCTGCTTACTTTCATAGCTGACATGAGCAGGACAAAACGAAAATGCCAGAGGCCCGCACTTTAACGATTGCTTCATAATTACTTTCTAACATTCCTTTGAAATCTCAGCAGCAAATTGTGCAATTTAAACCACAACCAGCCAGGGCCATTTTGAGCACTTTTGGGGCCCGGGCACAGACACCTTTGGGGGCCCCTTCCATAAAGCCAAAGGAATTAAGGTGTCTGGTCGTGCCCCCCTCGCTATCATAACGCATAGGTTGGCATGTTTCCTTGCAGCAATTAAATGGCACTCCCTTTCAGTCCCCTTACCCTCTTAATTCCTGCTGTAATAAGAATGATAAATTAGTAGCATATCAAGACCAACATCAGCAGTCCACAACAAGGCTACTTGCTTTCTAGCATAGGCACAGGGCACTCTTCATCATTAGCACTCAAGAGGAAGGTACACCAGCCATAGTATACATTGAGGACACAGATCGTATGTAAAAGGTGCACATAATCCAGAATAGAGGATGACTCAGATTATGTCTGTCAAAGAATGCAAAAATGCTCAAGCATGGGCACAGGAGACCAATGGGAAGCAAAGAGAAAGATAAACCTGCCACAGTATAGATAGTGGATGAAGATTAGAAGCTACCAGGAAGGTGCACACATCCAGACAGATTGAGATTAAAAGAGGGACATGGTTTTCAAGTATGGTTGCCATAAGAGAGCAAAGAAATAAGTGGGTGTGGTTTGCAATTTATTAATGCTCACTATTATTATAGAGGAAGCAACACTATGACCAGTGAAACCATGTGTGAAGCTGTTGTGATGATCATACCCTGAGAACAACATCACTCAGAAGGGTGACAATGGTGAATGGTTTAGGGCCTGCCAATGTTGACATATCAGTCAATGCAAGATTAAATGAGATGCCCATGATTACACATTGGTTAAGAGGTGAAGCAGGGATTTGCACCCAATTTTTGCACTTTACCACTTGCTTTTCTAGTACATACCATGAACTAAAATAATCCCATTCCATAGATCTGATTTAGAACATAGACAAATCACATAACATAACATGATCATTTTAAAAACAAAATGTTATAGAAGTTTATTATGCAAAATGGGAATGATTCTAGCTTCATTGCCTCGATCAGCAAGGGAAGTAAATAGGTGCCAACATACTATATGATGTGAGTCTAAAAGATTACATCTGGATTTCTCTTTTGTATTGTAATGCTTTAAATTGGCCCATAACACAGGCTTGTGAAACATTTATTTATGAACATACACAAAAACTTTTCAGTTGTACAAAAAAGCACACTGTTTTTGGTGACAAATGAGCAGACCTTAAAATATGCTTGCCAGAGGCCTGCAATATCTGATCAGCTTTCTTCTGTCTAGGAACCCTTCTGCTGAAATTACCTATATAAAAAGTCAGATCAGGTAATGAATGGGCTAAACAATACACCTAGCATGTGAGAAGCCAACCTTTTCAAGAAAGACAGCACAGTAATATCAGTGAAATAAGTTGATTTGTCCAGGGTCACTGTATCGTCTGCTGGGGAAGCCAGGATAGAAGTATGAACACTTTGGTTTCACAGTGTTGAATTTGCATACTTAATCACTTCTCAGACTAACACTTTATAGTATTTATTTGAGGTGGCTTCCCAGGTGTTACAAGCCTCAATCTGCAGAAACCAATTTCTAGACCTTCACCATACTGATGCTATATTCTTTTTTTCATAGCAGGTACAGGTAGGTACACTGCTGAAAATAGGACCTATTGCGCTACAAAACAAAGAACACATACCTGCAGATTTATCAACTTCAAACATAGGAACGTCTGAGTGTGCCTTGCTGGAATTCAGTATTATAATCTTGCAAATGAACATAAATCTGTGCAATTAGTGCTTAACACACTGAGCTATCTTCTGAACCAATGCTGCACTCACATTTATCAGTATGCATATAAACTTTGGCTATTGCACATGTTCAATATAATTCCCATAGAAAGATGGCATTGCTACAGGAGTTGTCGTAGTGAACACACAAACTATACGTGGGACCAGGAACACAGAAAGCATTACAAGATGAATTGATCAGAGCAGAAAATATTTGTTACAACAGACAGGCAATAGGTTCAGAGCTTCAGCAACACACCATACAATATCTTGATGTGTTCTGTTTAAATTTTGTAAACAAGGGTCATTAACCTCTTTAGATTAGACACCCTTGTGGGGGCCCCCCTCCAAGATAGGGGCCCGGGCCAAGTGCCCCTTTCGCCCTCCCATAAAGACATCACTGCAACCAGCCACTGCCACTGTCTCTAAACATGATGGGATTGAAGGACAATACATACATTTCTGTTGGTACTTCACAGTATGTTGTGTATGATTGGCTATTAACAGGGAAGTAAGTGGGCACCACTAGTTTAGAAGTGTTTATATATCCAGGTAGATGTAGAGGTAAAACATGTATGATAGTAGATATTTGAATGGAGCTGGCTGTGACAAGTCTGGAGACACCCAGACTTCAAAATACACCAACAGCTAAAGACCAAGTAAGAATACAAGGTCACACAACCGCTCTCAAAAAGGGCCCGGATCCGGGCATTCAATCAAGACTTTCAAAAATATAGTTCTTATCAGGGTATCACAGGAGTACTTCAAGGTTGGTAAATAATAAAGATGAGGTTGTCAGTTGATTTTCATATAGTATTTTATCGGAAGAATAAAGCTGTCACTAATATTTCCTTAGTGAGGGAGCATTTGCCGCAACCCATATATATTTCAGACTAAAGCCAATGCATTTCGGAACATTTTTCCTTCATCAGGGCAAGTCTATGTAATTCAACATTGAAAAAATAATATGCCGATTATAATACACACAATACAAACAGTGATATAAATAATGAAAACATACCGATCACTAGCAAGTCTACACATGTTCATAAAATAGAGAAAAACAAAAATGTAACATAGTAAGTGGATTAATGGTAACCAAATACAAAATGAGAATCAGAACAACAACTGGTTTTACCTTAGAAGATTTGTTTGGGAGCTGACAAGCGTTAAAGCTGCCCACAGTAGGGTGCAGCGGTGCGGCAGGCAGCAGGCAGCCGTAATGTTAACAAGTACGTGTTTCAGAGTGAAATCTGTTTGGAAACAAAGGTCGGGTTCAGAATGTCAGCGTGTCTGACAGGATCTGTGATAACGGCAGAGTGAAATGGAAATGCTAGCGAAAATCGCGGCAAGAAAGTCGTGTACCTTAAAGCATCTGGAGCACAGAAAAGCTCCTGCGTGTAGCCGCCGTGCTTAGATTCCACTGAGCAGTGTTTAGGCGGTTGCCTGGACGACCGCTCGTGTTATAGCACACGTGACTCACGAGCGACATTAAGTGGCCGGTGCTCGCGGATCACGCTGCATTACAGGTGTGGGCCTGCAACATTACACAAATTAACCAATTTAGAGGCATGCTAGGGTGAAATGCATCCTAAAAATCAAATTTAGCTAGAACCTAAAATGTGGAGATTTTCATAGAAATAGAAAAAACACTCAAGTATGTTGAACATGGGCGATGAAATAAACGGACAAGTGTGGATGTATCTAAAATATTGGAAGTAAAGCAGAAAACAAAACAAAATACAAAATGCAAAATACAAGTTTTAGCGGGATGCACTATGTTGAAAATTAGTGCATAGGCAAGGCTGGTACAAATATGCGCAGTCATGAAAAGTAAAGAAAGGTCAACAGACAGAATTCATTAGGCATATCCTCGTCCAAAGTGGTGTTGCCCACAGGAGGCAGCACCTTGGGTCCCAGACCAAGGTCCGGGAGGTTGGACGAGGAGAATACAAAGATCACAAGCAATCCTAGTGATGCATGATGTCTTAAACGTTTTAAACATATTGGTCAGTATTGGTATGAGCACAACAGGAACATCAACAGCCAGCACAATAAGCGTGCAGAAATGGATTCAAATATAACAATGGTAATTTATCTCTTCGTTCAAACCATGGGGGACCAAACTACACAGTTTATCGATCCAGAATGTTTCTCTACGATTAAGACGTAGGCCCAAGTCCTTGTGGGGATTGTTTCTGGTTAGAACCTCTAACACCAGGAATTTGATCTGTGACAAATTATGGTTATTCGTGGCCCAATGTCGTGCCACAGCAGAGTTTGGATTGGAAGTTCGGATGCAGGATCGGTGTTCGTTCCATCAGATCTTTGCAGCTCTGGTGGATTGGCCCACGTAATATTTTCCACATGGGCATTTAATGCCGTAAATGATGTTGGTGCTGTCGCAGGTACCAAATGTTTTTAGAAAAATCTTTTTGCCTGTTCGTGGGTGAAAGATAATGTTTCCTTTGATTACCGAGTTGCAGTTAATGCAATGGAGGCAGGGGAATGTACCCATGCGCTGTGTGGACATTTTGGTTGGAGGTAATCTTGTCTGGACAAGTTCATCCCTAAGATTCCTGCTCCTCTGGAAGGCAAATACTGGTGGTTCACTAAATAGATCCTGGACTCTTGCGTCGTTCTTAAAAATGTTCCAATGGTTCTTGATTGTGTTCTTGATTTTGTTACTTTGAATTGAAAATTTCGACACATACACCGGTGATTTCAATTCTCTAACCGGTTTCTTTGAAGCAGAGAGTAGGGTGTCCCGATCGAGGCTATTGATTCTATTAGCAGCAAGATCCAGTTCCTCCTGGCGGTAGCCTCTCTGAAGAAATTTCTCTTTCATTACCAGTTGTTGTGCAATGCAGTCTTCATGGTCACTAACAATCCTTTTTACTCGTAGTAGTTGGCTGAATGGTAGATTCCTGAGAAGGCTGGGTTGATGGAAACTCAGCCTGTGGAGAAGATTATTACGATCGGTTGGTTTCCGGAATAATGTAGTCTTGTAGGTCATATCTCTCACTGTAATTTGCACATCAAGAAATGTAATTTTCTCTTGTGATGATTCTCTGGTAAACTGTATCCGTGGGTCAATGCTATTGATGTATTCATGGAACTCATCGAATCGTTTCTCAGTGCCTGTCCATACACCGAAGATATCGTCAATATAACGGGTCCACATGTGGATGTCCTTCTTCCATTCTTGTTTGGTCAGTATGTGATCCATCTCATATTTAAACATGAAACAGTTGGCGTAAGTTGGTGCCATGGTGGCACCCATAGAGGTGCCTGAAGTTTGTAAATAAAACTTATTGCAGTATTGAAAATAGGATTTTTCAGAGATGAATTGCAACAAAGCTAGGATAAATTCTTTTTGTGCACGTACATCCGGTGATTGAAGTAACAGCCATTCAACGGCTTCAATGCCGAGGTCGTGTGGAATGGAGGTGTACAAACTTTTGACGTCTATGGTGAACATCAATTGGTTCTCTTGTGGGTTGATTGAATTCAGTTTTTGCAGAAAATGGGTAGTGTCTCTGATGTAGGTCGAGGTTTTCTGTATCAGCGGTTGAAGGAAAAAATCAATGTAGATTCCTAAGGGTTGGTTGAGACTGTCCATCCCTGCGACTATGGGTCTGCCAGGGGGTTTTCTGAGATCTTTGTGGATTTTTGGAAGTGTGCAGAAGTTGGGAACTCGTGGGTGGTTGTTGAGGAGAAACTTGCGTGTATGTTCATTAATCCATTCCAGTTCCAATGCTTTATCAAGCAAGATAGCCAAGTTGTTTCTGATAGAGACAGTGGGATCATGATCTAATCTGGCGTATGTAGTATCATCCTGAAGTTGCCTATAACATTCGGCATCATAATCCACAGTATTGAGAATCACAAGGGCACCCCCCTTGTCAGCTGGTCGAATTGTGATTCGTGTATCGCTGTACAAATCTTTAATCAATCTCATTTCATGCGGTTTAAGGTTTTTGTATGGTGGAGTTCTGTAGTTGATCCGTTCAAGATCGCGGATAACAAGCTTCTGAAAAATCTCTATAGAGGGTATATTGATGGGTGGTACAAATCCGCTTTTAGCCCTAAATTCCTGAAAGTCTGACATTTGGTCTGGTTTGTCAATGATTTCTAGTTCTTCGAAAAATACTTTCAATTTCAGCTTTCTTACAAATTTATATAGTTCGATCTTGCTATTGAACAATGTAGTCCCATAGGTCGGTACAAAGCTGAGACCTTTTTGGAGTGTTTCTTCTTCTGGTTTCCTTAGGATCCTGTCCTAGATGTTAATGACTAAAGTTTCCTCTGTTGTAGCCGTGTCTGTGGTTTTGGTGTTTGGTTTCCTCCTCCCCCTGCGGGTTCTTTTGGGCGGGCGCCTAAAAAAGCCGAGGTGGGGGGTGTTTGTACTGATGGACTAGTTGTGCGTTCCGGGATGGTAGTTGTTTGTTCTGCAGGAGTGTCCAAGTCTCTTGGTGCTTCAGAGTCTGAGCTAGAGGTGTTATCTGATGGATGTTTATGGAACCTTTTAGGTGTTACTGGTCCATACCTTTCCATCCACGTGTAGACTTCATCATTGATGTAATCATGTGTGTCCCGTTTGAATTTCTTCACTTTCTTTTGTTCCAATTCAGTTTTGTACTCTTCAAGTTTAACATTGATATGAGAAAGAATCACATCATATTCTTCTTTGCCCAATGATTCTACCAGTTCTTTTTCAATCTCCTGAATTTCTATGTTTAAAGCCGTGAGATTCTTAGCCAGTTCTTGAATGGTGAGTAGGATCAAGTCTAGAGAACATTTATTTAAAATGGCCTCCCATTTGCAAACAAATTCCTTGCTCTCTTTGCAGAGAGTGGGACGCAATTGGATTCGGAGTCCCCTTGGTATACGTTGGTTCTTGAAGTAACGACCTAGAGTAATTGCATGGAGTTTCCTGTTGATCTCCTTCCGTACCAAATATTCTAATTGTTTAATCCGCTTTGCTGGATCCTTTGGTGTGGTTCCATGTGCGCCTATAGACGTTTCGCTGATAAGTTCAAGGATTGCGGTTGCTTCCTCTGTGGAAAACCCTAAGGTTTCAGCGCATTTTGATGAAAGACCTTTTATGTCTTCAAAAGACATATTAGTGTGAATATTTCTTTGGAAATGATGCTAATTGTTTAGGAAAACGTGTGCCTCCACTGAATTGTGTCTCGCAATGGGAGAGAAAAGAACAAACAGGGAAGTAAGTGGGCACCACTAGTTTAGAAATTTTTATATATCCAGGTAGATGTAGAGGTAAAAAAAGTATAATAGTAGATATTTGAATGGAGCTGGCTGTGACAAGTCTGGAGACACCCGGACTTCAAAATACACCAACAGCTAAAGACCAAGTAAGAATACAAGGTCACACAACCGCTCTCAAAAAGGGCCCGGATCCGGGCATTCAATCAAGACATTCAAAAATAGAGTTCTTATCAGGGTATCACAGGAGTACTTCAAGGTTGGTAAATAATAAAGATGAGGTTGTCAGTTGATTTTCATATAGTATTTTATCGGAAGAATAAAGCTGTCACTAATATTTCCTTAGTGAGGGAGCATTTGCCGCAACCCATATATATTTCAGACTAAAGCCAATGCATTTCGGAACATTTTTCCTTCATCAGGGCAAGTCTATGTAATTCAACATTGAAAAAATAATATGCCGATTATAATACACACAATACAAACAGTGATATAAATAATGAAAACATACCGATCACTAGCAAGTCCACACATGTTCATAAAATAGAGAAAAACAAAAATGTAACATAGTAAGTGGATTAATGGTAACCAAATACAAAATGAGAATCAGAACAACAACTGGTTTTACCTTGGAAGATTTGTAAGGTTGAGAGTGAGGGTTCAGCTCTGAGTGTGTTGGGTAGGGCATTCCATAGTTTGGATGCTATGTGTGGGAAGATGATGCCTCCTGCATTTGCTCTTTTGATGGGGGGAATGCAGAGTTGATTAGCGTGGTGACTTCTTTTGGGGTGTGTGGATGGGTCTCTGGTAATGGCATCTCCTAGGTATGATGAGCAGTGCAATTGATGCATTTATGCGTTAGGGTGAGTATCTTGAAGTTGATCCTTTCCTTAACTGGGAACCAGTGGGCGGCTCGCCTGGCATGGGAGATGTGGTCCCTTTTGGGGATGCTGAGGGCTGTGCAGAGCGCATTGTTTTGTACTATTTGCAGTCTGTGGAGATTTAGGTTTGAGGTGCCTGCACGGAGCGCATTACAGTAGTCTAGTTTTGCTCCTATCGTGGCCCTGGCAATGGATAGGCAGTTTTGGGTGGTCAAGAATGGTTTTATGGAATTTATAAGTTTGGTGGTGTGGGCAGAGGCCGAAGCAATGGCGCTGACCTGACGAGTCATTGAAAGGGTCAAGTCCAGACAGACTCCTACGGTATTTACGTTGGTGGAGACAGGTATGATGTAGTTGTCAATGGTAAAGTTGTCATATTTTGGTCAACTTTAGGTAGTATTTCCTTGGGGCCTAGGAGGATGATCTCGGGTTTGTCCCCATTTAAACAGAGTGCATTGGCTGCCATCCATGTTTGGATGGTAGTGTAGATTTGAAGGAGGGCTACTGTGTCCTGGTCGTATGAGCCAGTGAGAGGGAGAAGTACTTGCGTATCGTCGGCATAGTTTGTGTAGGTAAGGCCGAGCGAATCCAATTTGTCGAAGAGTGGCTTTGTGAATAGGTTGTAAAGGGTAGGCGCAGTACATGACCCCTGGGGCACTCCGCAGTGGATGGTGGTGGGAGGTGCATTAGCCTGATCGGAATAGACCTTCATGGCTCTGCCCTCTAGAAAGGAAGTTATCCATGAAGTGGCTCATGTAGAGAAGTGGGCTGCATTAGAGAGATGGGAGGTCAAGATGTTGTGATCAACTAGATCAAACACGGTGGAGAGGTGCAAGAGTAACAGGAGGGCTGGTTTGCCCTTGTCCATTATTTTGGTGATTTGGTTTTTTAATTCTAGGAGGGCGGTTTCTATGCTCTGGCCTTTGCTGAAACCTGATTGTCTTTTGCCTAGGATGGCGTTAGATTTGAGGTAGTGTTGGATTTGGAAATTTGCAGCTTTATCTAGGATTTTGAGGAGGAATGGAATTGTGGTGATGGGTCGGTAGTTGTTGCGGCAGGCAGGATCTAGGGACGGCTTCTTTATGAGGGGACAGATCCACGCTTCTTTTAAGCTTTGTGGTACAGTTCCTGTGGAGAAGGACGCATTGATGAATGCTGTGATGATCGGGGTAAGTGCATCAGTGCATTGTTTGATGATGGCTGGAGGGCAAATGTCACCTTTACAGGTGGATGGTTTGATGTGTTGGAGGAGGTCTGCTACTTCTGTTTCTGTGACTTCTCTGAAGGAGAAGAGAGGGGTATCGGGATGAAGAGTAGAGGAGAGGGGAGTGGGCATATTGTCCTGTTTGGGAGGGGCTCTGTGCTGTGATTGAATTTTATCTTGGAGAAGTTTGATTTTATTATGGAGGGCTGCCTGAATACAAGAACACCACGCTTCGTCTTTGTTGATTTCGTCTGGGCTGGTGGAAGGGGTGATGAGATCTTTAAAGATCAACAACATTTCTTTGGATTTGGAGTTGGCTGTGGTGATTCTAAGTTTGAGGGATTCAGATTTGGCTCTAAATATAGCTTTTTTGTATGTCGATGCAATGTTTTTTAATACTGTCAGGGTGGAGAGGTTAGGTGTGGTTTACCACTTTGCTAGGGCCAGGCGTTTGTTGGCACGTAAGGTGGATAGCTCATCCGTGAACCAAGAGTTGGTGTGCCTGGATTTCTTTTCCTTCTTATCCTCAAAAGGGGCTATAGACTTGATGGCTTTGGTGAGGGTACGTGAGTTGATGTTAGCAAGAGAGGAGGGGTTGTTAACAAATGGGGGTTTGAGTTCTGGAATGTCAAGAAGAGGGAGGAGGTTGGCTGTGGTAAGTTTTTTGAAGCTTCTGACTTTAGCTGCAGGGGTGTATGATAATATTTTGGGGGGAGGTCTAGTAAGAATAGTGACTTGGATGAAGTGGTGATCTGTCCATGGGCGTGCCGCTATATTGGTGATGGCGGAAGAGCAGTTGTGGTCGGCAATCCAGTCAATGGAGCGGACTTTACAGTGAATTGGCTCTCTGACTCGGTGGGTGAACCCTAAGTCTGAGAGCTCTTTGGCAAATGAGGCGGCTGCTTTGTCCTTTGTTTCATGCAGGCCTAGGTTGAGGTCTCCAAGTAGGATAGTTTTAGTGGAACTTTTAAAGTTGTTTCCTAGGATATGGAAGAGTTGTTATTGGTAGTCTGGGGCTGTACCAGGTGGTCTGTATGTGACCACAATATTTATGGTATAGGTGGGAGATAGTGTTAGTTTGGCTTTGAGGAGGTCAGTGTTATTTTCCCAGTGTTGGTTGCAGAGTTTGATGGCAAGTGTCTCTTTGGAGATAAGAGCTACGCCTCCGTCTTTGGATGACTTCCGACCCTGTCTCAGGATGGTGTAGCCTTTAGGGAGGGCTAGGGAGATGGCTGGCCCTGAGGCTTCATGTAGCCATGTTTCCGTGACGGCCAATAGGTCGAGGTCATGGAGGGAGGTGAGGTCATTGATCTCAAGTGCGTGGGCAGGGGGAGATCGAGCGTTGATAAGGGCACATTTGAGGGCAGGGTTGGGAGGGAGCTTTTTGAGGGGCAGGTAGAGATGTAGATTGGTGGTAGGGCACGAGGAAGGGGCTAAGGGTCATTTGAGAGGAAAGGTGGGTTTGGTGCGGCGGGGAGGGGAGAGGACGGGTATGGTGAGTCGGGAGGGACTGTTGGAGGACTGGAGTCTGTTGTAGGTGGGAGGGCGGGGGGTATGCAGGTGCGGGAGCTTAGATGGTGATTTCTATGGTATGTGGTGATAGGTATGCAAGGCTGTAGACTCGGCTCCGGGTGTGCCCTTAGCCTGGAGAGTCTTGATTGTAGAAGGGGTTGACCTTCTGGTTTGGTCATGTGGTAGTGAGGTATGGGAGCCTTTGAGGTGGATGTGGTAATTTGGTGACGTGGTGGTGAGGAGTGTGTATAAGTGAGTGGCAGCATGCTGGTGGTGAGCCAGTAGGTGGCTAGAGTGTGAGTTAATGCTAGTGTGCAGAGATGTATGGTGAATGAGCTGTGTGTGAGTTGGTGGGATTGTGAGAGGGCTGGTCTGCGGGTGGTGGTGTGATACATTTGTACAGTAGGAATACAAGCAGTTTTTAAGCAATAGGGGGCAGATTGGGCACGGTGCACGGGGCGACCAATCAACTATTCATACAGTTCTGGGCAGATTGGGCATGGTCACGGTACATGAGGCGAGCAATCAACTATTCATACAGTTCAGGGCAGATTGGGCACAGCGCATGGGCGGGCAATCAATTGTTCATACAGTTCAGAGCATATTGGGCATAGTGCATGGGCGAGTAATCAATTGTCCATACAGTTCAGGGCAGATTGGGCACAGTGCATGGGCGAGCAATCAACTATTCATGCAGTTCAGGGCAGATTGGGCACAGTGCATGGGCGAGCAATCAATTGTTCATACAGTTCAGGGCAGTTTGGGCACAGTGCATGGGCGAGCAATCAACTATTCATACAGTTCAGGGCAGATTGAACACAGTGCATGGGCGAGCAATCAATTGTTCATACAGTTCAGGGCGGATTGGGCACAGTGCATGGGCGAGCAATCAACTAATCATACAGTTCAGGGCAGATTGGGCACAGTGCATGGGCGAGCAATCAATTGTTCATACAGTTCAGGGCAGGGATATGGAGCGTTGCTGCATGCTATTTGAATGGCAGACATCAGTAGGAGAGTCAGAGTGTCTGTAAATTTTGCTTACCTCGTATGTGCTACAAGGAATAGGGCTGGCACCGTGCGCCTATGCGCGAACAGGCGCAAACTGGGCCTTAGCTCTTGTGGGCCTTTGCGCGAGAGGGCTGGCTTCTGCTTGGCGGCGGATGCACGCTGGATCAAAAAGGAAGCGTTGCTAGGCAACAGCGCAAACAATGCGTGGATCGGCAATTTTGGAGCAGGAAGTTTCGGTCGAGCAGATGAGGCGGCCTCGGGATTGGCATATCATGAAAAAGGTGATAATTACGAAGAGCCAAGGGGCTGGGGGCAACGCAAGAGGTGTGTGCTCACCTGTATAGAGGAATTTTGCAAGAGACAGAGCTGCTCCTGTAGCGTGATTAATCAGAGCGAAGTGGCTCCAGCAGCAAGGAAGTTGGCGCGGGCATCAGCGCGGCTTCCTGGGAGGTAGCAGGAGGATGAGAGATGGGCTCCTGCCCTCTCTGGCGAACGGGAAGAAAGTGAAGGTGCAGGCACTGTGCGGGCGCAAACAGGGCTTTAAATCTCGCGGGCCTTTGTGCGAGAGGGCCTCATTCCGCCTGCTGGCGGCTGCATGCTGGATCACAAAGGAAGCATTGCTAGGCAACACTGCAAACAATGCATGGATCGGCAATTGTGCCTTTGATGATAGAAGCATGCATTTTGGCACACTTTTAGACCACACCCTAGTAAACATTTTTGGCTATGATGCCATCTCAGATTTTCGTGTAACAAAGTTGGCACCCTTTTAAAAAAATGGAGACTAGTCATTTAGGTATGTTATGTTAAGTTGATTTATATTGCACACCGTACCATTAGCATAATCTCTAGGCGCTCACGTGGCTCTGTAAGAAAGTGTGTTGGGTAGGTTAGTGTGGGAAGAAGGATATGATGGAGGTTGTGCTCATCTGTTGGTGCTTGTAGAAACAAGAGAACCTGCTGTATGTGCATGTCGGCTTTCTGAGTGTGTTTGTGGTGTGTGCACTAGGGCCATTGTGTCCACAGGGGCGACGAGGGCGTTGCTTGATTTTAGATTACTTCCTGATTGGCAGGGGATGATTTTGGTAGGGGCTTTGTCTGTCTAGTGATTTGTGAATGATGCAGAGGGCTTTGAAGTTAATGCGTTTTTTTCACTGGGAGCAAGTGTAGGCTTTTCAGGGCAGGTGTGATGTGGTCTCTTCTGTTAAGTCTCAGGAGTATCCTTGGTGCAGTATTTTGGATGCTTTGGAGTTTTTTAGTGAGACTTTCTGGCTTTCCAAAGTAGAGGCTGTAGTCACACGCGAGTCTTGATTGTTGTAAATATTTATCGTTCAATCATTTACTTGTGGTCATGCGATGCCTACTGTACATTTTAGAAGTATAAATTATAATAGGTTTTTTTTCATATTTTATAGCAGAATATGCATTCATTGATTTAGTGAAGGGAAGAAAAACAAAAGCATTACCAATGATTGATGTTTATGTGATGCAAATACAGTGTTTTATATCACAGATTTGTATGTTATGGTTCATTATTGAATGAATATTGAAACCATTCCTCAAACTGATTATTGGTAATAACCTTCCCCTCTTATTTCAGTCAGTACAAAGAGTGCCACAAGTACAAAGAGCAGTACGCTGTAGGGCAACCTTCCTTCACTTGCAGTGTAGTGTGCAGCCTTTCTTGCAGTCACATTGCAAGAGTTCCCTGCAAGCTTGCATAGCCTCTGGTAGGTTTGTCCATGATATTTCCCATCCACCTTCATCCTTCTTCTTCCACCCCCAATCACTTGGCGACGGAAGCTGTGGTGTTGCGTTCATCGTTTGGTACTAGCAGTAACGAACCTGGTATACAGCTCTTTTTGTATGCTGAATGAGCACATCTTGCATTGGAGGGAGATTGTCAACATTTGCTCTACCTTTCTGAGTAAGGTGTTGTCTTGCCTCATTAACATATTTGTCGCTGCCAGTATGATCATATAGCAAAACTACAAAACTCTCCCATGGCTTCAGCATTGCTTCTACTGCCTGCTGACAAGGCCTGTTAGCCAATCCACAAGAAGTTGAGGAGACATCTCTGTATGCATTCCAGGCACCCCATGAAGTCCTCGTGCCTCTTCCTCCAATAAAAGGACACAGTATTGTATGAAACATCGGTAAGGCAGTAGCACGATCAAGATCAAATCTCTTGCTAACTCATGAGTCGAAAGAGATAGAATTTCTTCCCAACTCCAAATACAGCCCGTAGTTCCTCAATGTTCAGCCATTGTGCAGTTGTGATGGCGAGAACTACAAAGTTGGTGTCCACAGTGCATTTGTTATATCCTTGCTGCAGAGCATCACACAAATGGAGTATAATGCAAGTGTCTGCTTCTTCGTGTGAGTCCCAAGATATCTTGAAAATGTATAGAAAGAACAGTGGTACTATTTGTGGTAATTAACTGCTTGTTCATGTCAATATCTGTTATGGTTTTTTCCAAGAAAGAGAACAATGTAGTCTTATTTTCATCAACCCAAAGAAAATCCTGCACATTTTCTTGGAAGTGTGTTTCTTGGTTCAATATGTTTCCGAACACCTTTTCCCCTTATACTGCGTGTGTCACTCTTCAAGCTGTCAGGCCTGTACACATCCCTGAATTTATCTAGCCTTGTAAATTTATTGAAGCTGTAACATATTGAAGCTGAGATGTGATGTAGGGTATGAACACCGTACTGGTACAATCATCAAATGTTTTGGCAAATCCTGGTCACAGCATGTAGACAATTGCAATGCCATCAATTATGGTCAATTGGACTGTTGGTTTGGAGGTAGTGTTTTTTTCAGTTGTGAGTTCTTCAAGGCAAATCAATAAACCAGATTTTGTTCTGGTTTTTAGACTCCCTAACCTCAACAGTGCTCGAGGATTGGCTTGGTTTTCATGTCTCAAGGATTCATCCAGCTCTCCATTATGTCACTGTGATGCAATGTAGAGTCTAGAAAACAGGGAGCAGTCATTCCTCAGTGATGCCAGTTGTAATGACTTTTCATGAACTGGAAGACGGCTGAAGAGCTGGAGGTTATTCCGCTTAATAGTAGATGCAATACATTTAGTTTGATTAATAAGCCGGCTGCTGACATATAACTCATACTGGTCAACTCGATTTCTTTCCATATTTAGCAATGTGTCTGCAACTGTTGGATGCACTATATATCTGCTGTGAAGTACCATAAGATCACAGCTGGTTTCACTGAATGGGTTTCCTATGTGTTGTATTGCATGAGGTACCATAAGATCACAGCTGGTTTCACTGAATGGGTTTCCTATGTGTTGTATTGCATGAGTAAGAGACCAAATATTTTGCAAAAGCCATCTGTGAATTCTTGTTGGCCTTGGGTTATGCTCATCTTTTTCCCATCTCTTCATCTAGAATTAAATTATTCAACTAAGCGGGCCATCTCAGGACCAGAGACCATCCAATTATGCAGAGGTGTTGGGTTTTGGATCAGGCCTACAGCCTCTCCATCACCTTTGACTGATGCATTATGTTGTTCATGGACCTGATTAATGGCAATAGCTGAGAACGCACGCTTTGACTTTATTGTGACGGACTTTCCTTTCTTGAATTCTGCATAGCTGTTAGGATGATGCTTTTTAAGTGAAACCATATCACGTAAATGGACATGAATCCATCATGCATAGTGAGTATGGTTCAAGGAAAAGAACCAGGGAACAATCTTGGATAGCACCTCTAAATCTTTATATCACTCTTATAAAAGCCATCGAAAGGAGTTCTATTTTTGGAATGATGTACCAGAATCTAAATTGGGTACAAATATCACTTGTTTCTTTACACCAGTCTTCCAAGTGTATTAACTTGACGGCTATCCTCTATGTCTTGGCTGTAGTCATTGTAGGCCTGCTGCAGAAGTAAATAGAGACTACTGGCTGTGATTTGATGAGCCCTTTGGGTACGGTCCACATGGTAACCTTTTTATCAAATCTGCTTTTCCAGCTGTGGTAATATCAGCCACAACAAGTGCTCCAGTTCACCCACTTTCATTCAAGACATTTCCAAGAACCTTGAGAACTGCCATCTCAATATGCAGCCCACCAAATATTACAATGAATTGATCTTCGCCATGAGTTGTTGGCCAGTTCCACTGGATTTGTTTTGCCAATGCATAGAATGGCTGATCAAACGTAATTCTTGGAATCTGTTCAGGAGTAAGACCTTTAACTGCTGTTTTCACAATATCCATTGAATGTCAAATCAAGCCCACTGACATAGCATGGTCTGGAAATAGAGGAAGCAGGGATGAAAGTGCTAATTCACAATCTTTTACAGTTTCTTCTTGTTGGCTTGTGTGATATGCTGTCCAGGTGATTACCTTATCCCCTTGTAGGTTGTTATTAGCCAAAGCCTGTGTTACTCTTTCGTGACCTCTGCGACTCTCTCTCACTTTCTATTCTCCCGTCTGGGCCTACTCATTCTGCAGGGCACACTCTTGATGCTCTGATCTCTTCTGACCTTCCCCTCTCCGTCCCTCTCTCCACTCCTCTCTCCTGGAGTGATCACTTTCTCCTATCCTCCCACCTCACCCTCCCTACCCCACAAGCAAAGCCAACCTCATCACTGACACCCACCTTCTTGGTCATCCGACCCATGAAGCGCGTGTCAGTTGAGGCTTTCACTGCCACCTTCTCGCCTCCCCTCCCCCTTTGGCTGACTCCCACCCTGGCACAGCCCTCTCCACGCTCCACTCTGCTATATCCGATACTCTTGATATCCTTGCCCCTGTCATGAGAATCCGCCTGAAGCCCAAAGCCAAATGTAACTCCTGGTATGACTCGGATCTCGTCACCCTAAAACGCAAGTGCAGGGTGGCAGAGAGGAAATGGCGTGCTTCATGTTCATCCTCTGACAAACTGGCCTGCCAGCTGCTCCAAAGGCAATACCGTCTCTCCGTTCTCACCAAGAAGAGAGCCCTTATCCAATCCCGCATCTCTGCGGCATCTAACAATTCGGCCGAACTCTTTAAAATCTGCAAGGAGCTTGCCAACCCTGCTGCAGTCTCTACCTCTCCTGTCCCCTCCCAGGCCCTCTGCACTGCACTGGCCTCTCACGTCATCTCTAAAACTCAGGACATCCTGTCCTCACTCTCCTCCTATCACCCCCCTCCCTCTCTTCCCGGCTCTTCCTCCGGCCCTTCTGCAGCCACCCCTCCTCCCTCCTTCTCTGCCTTTCCCCCTTTCTCTGCTGACGAGCTTTCCAGACAAGTCCGATCTATGAAAGTCTCGTCTAAAAAGGTTCACCCCAGTTCCTCCAAAACTATCAAGGACCACATTGACTCCCTGGCTCCTGCCCTGGCTGACTTTTGCAACCACTCCTTCGCCTGTGGAGTCTTCCCATCCCCCCTTAAGCACTCCCTTGTGCACCATCTTCTTAAGAAACCCTCTTCCGACCCCTCCTGCCCGACTGACTATCGCCCAATCTCCATCACTCCCTTCCTGGGCAAGCTCCTGGAGAAACTCCCCATCTCCCAGCTTACCCTCCATGCTGAATCTGTTGGTAGTCTTCATGACCATCAATCTGGCTTCAGAGCTGCCAGAAGCACAGAAACTGCTCTCCTGAACATCCGTGAGAACCTGCTCTCGAACCTCGACTCCAACACTCTGTGTGTTCTCATTCTGCTCGATCTCTCTTCTGCCTTTGACACTGTCAACCATGCCATCCTGCTCAACCGTCTCCGTGATAACCTGGGTATCACTGGTCAGGCTCTGGCGTGGCTGACCTCTCTCCTTTCCAATCATCCCTCCCAGGTCCAACTGGGGTCCTTCCTCTCTGACATCTTTTTCTCTACCTGTGGTGTCCCCCAGGGTTCTAATCTCTCTGCCTGGCTTTTCAACCAGTATCTGGCACTCCTTGCCCACCGCATCGCCGCTCTCTGCCCCAACTTTCAGTGCTATGTGGACGATACCCAGCTCATTTTCAGGCTACCCTCGGCCTCCTCCTCTCCTTCCCTCATCTCTGACTGTCTGTCTGCTATCCAGGAATGGTGTGCCGCCAATGACCTTTGCCTTAATGCCAGTAAGACTGAGATTCTACTCATTGGCACACCCACTCCCTCCTTCCCTGCAGCTCTCTGGCCAGCCTCTCTTTGCCCTCTTCCTGCTCCTACCTGCAAGGCAAAAAACCTTGGGGTCATCTTCGACTCCACACTCTCCTTCTCTCCTCATATATCTGACGTCTCTAAGAAGTCACAATAGCAGCTGCACCTCCTCAGAGGTATTCTTCCCTTCCTCTCCTTCCCCCAGAAGCTCACTGTCTCCCGAGCCCTGCTTCTCTCGAAGCTGGACTACTGTAACAGCCTCTATCTTAATCTGCCTGCCTCTACTCTCCGCCCTCTGCAACTCATCCAGAACAGGACTGCGAATCTTGTCCTTGGCCTCAAGCCCAGGGACTGTATCTCTCCAGGACTGAAATCTCTACACTGGCTCCCAGTGGCTGCAAGGATTAAGTTCAAAACCCTCTGCATTGTCCACAAGGCCTTCTGGGGCCTGGGGCCTAAATACCTTCAACTCTCTCTTCCTAAATATCTTCCTTCCCGAGCCCTTCACTCATCCGTCTCCAACTCCCTCAGGGTCAGCGCTTCTCGAAGCAACGAGCTGGGGGTAGATCTCTCTCCGCGGCAGGGGCCTCCCTCTGGAACAGCCTTCCTGCCTCCCTGAAACTTGAGGAGAACCATCTCTGGTTCCGGAAGCACCTCAAAACCTTCCTCTTTGCTTCTGCTTTCTCTCTCCCTCTCCCCTGCTAAATTCTTCACTGAAACTGCACTGAATCTGCAACTGGGCCACTCTCTCCGACCTCGGTCCTTGGCCCAGCCACACTCCACTTGCACTGCCTCCCTGGCAACCCCTGCACTGCGGGACTGTCTCTGTATCCCTACAGCCCCCCTCCCCAGCACTTGTCTGCACTTACCTTGCACTTGCCACCAGCTGGCCCTATTATTTATTTTTTATTCTACTTACCCTGTAATGCACTTCCCCCCCTCTCCTTCCCATTGCACTTTTCCCTCCCCCCTACCCCTGCTCTTGCGCGATCTAAATGACACCTGGCCTAGTAGGATGGTTGTCTGTCTTCCCCTTGTTTCCCCCTCCCTGCCTCGTCGCGCCTTGGACCACTTGTGTATAGGCGCGTTACAAATGCCATATCATATCATATCATGCTTCAGCCAGGCATATTCTTTCCCCAAAGTGTGCAGTATAACCTGGTAGTCAACTAAGATCTCTTCTACCATTGACAGAGAACAATCAGTTCTCATAGGAGGAATAGGTGGCACACTGGTGTAGCATTCAGGAAGATGGTTATTAACTTGTTCAGCACAAAGATTTTTAGTCAGGATCCGAACAGTCCCCATAAAATTATTATCTGGAAGTTGAAATATTGATATTCCTGTACCATGGAAAGTGCCATGAGCTGTGGTAGAACTTGGATTGTGGTCTATATTGTTACCCACACTAGTCGTGAAGAGCCCTACTTTTAACAGAAGAGGATTGACAGTATTTTCCATGTGATATTGGTGTCATACTTCTTTGCCAAGTTCTGATGAGAGGTGTACAACACGGTCATATTATATGCTTAACCCGAGAACATGCAGGGGTTCAACAAGTACACACTTGCAAGTTCTTGTATGGATTAAAATACCTATGTTGATACGCAAAGGAGTTTCCATTCTCAGGAAGGCTCTTTGAGACGCATACTCCCGACGTCTCACCAAACTGTTGTACATTAGTAACTGTGCAACAGTGAGGATTGGTTGTGGCATTGTTGAAGAACTTGACTGTGCTTTAATGTTTGGGCCATTCGTAACCATAGCAACCAGTGCTAACAAAGATGCTGGCACAGAGTCTTCCTGACACTTGTTTCCAAAAGATCATTGGAAGTGATTTTTCATTTTAAAGATGTCTCTTCTCGCTATATTTGTTGCTTTAGCAAGAAGAACAGCGTCTGCATCGTATTCACATGCTTTTCTCAGTGCAGATCCAATATCATTATTAAATATAAGCATCACATGATGTCCTTGCTTATGTGCTTCCATGTCAGGAAAGTAAGCAAGTATCTTGTTTTTCAGTATTGTTGAATGTATGCGTTCCAAAAGATCACTGCCAAGTTGTTTCATCTCATCCTGTACAGATTGCATAGGCCAAGAAGTATACATACAGTTGTAATATAATTTTTCCGTTTGAGCATCTTCAATGTATAATATAAGTTCTGAAAATGCAATATCAAATGCAATACCATGGTTAATTTGGTCCATCTAAGTTTCTTGTGTTGTTTTCTTATCTCTTGCTCTTTTATATAAGTATACGAGGCAATGAATATAGTATATGGCATTGTGTGCAATAAGATCGCCTACACTCAGTTTACCAAACAGGATTTTGTCTTCTAGTTTAAGGCCACAATGAACGCGAGTATCAAGGCCAAATATAGATGCTGTACACAATGTTCCAGCTGGGGCAGGCATACCATAAAAAAAACATATTGGTTTTGCTTTCAATTAACCGTTTTCTTGAACACTCTGACGGTGAATTTCCTAGAACTATCAGAATTATCCGCTGGTGATATCTTCCTTTTCTCTGCTCTTTGAAGTTTTGTTTTATTGAAATGCAATCTACATGATTTATGACATACCAATGTTGCCTCGATACCTCCACTTGCATTCACACACGACAGATCAATTGTCTGTGGTAAACACCCAATACTACTAAACCCCACGAGCAGATCAGTTATTGTTTTATAACCAGCTCCCTTTGTATCACATTTAGTCTCTGCTGGTCAGCGAAGAACCTCTGAATTGTCTTCTTGGCAGATGAAACACTCGCTCCACTATGTTTCTGTGATTTGTCTAGAAGTATCAGGCTTGAACGGTATGGATTTTCTCCATGTTTTTATATTTTTCTTCTTAAATCGTCATACAAACTCCTACAACTGCGAATATAAACATCACATTAAATATAGAAGTAACAGCATCAAAGAACATATGAAAGAGCATATTAACAATTTTTTGAGGCTGCCATTTTTAATGTCCACCATTACAGTATCGTGTTCTTTCATCAACAGTAATTGCTTTGTGGTAATTTGACAAGTAAGGGGTAAAAAGGGAGTGGGGAGGGGCACAGGTTAGGGGCATTAAGGAAGGGCAAGGGGTGGCATGTGGGCACCAAATGTTAAAAAAACGAATCAAAGACAAATTTCAAAGTAATTACCCTACCCAGTGGTAAATTACCACAAAATAATTCATGACGACGAAATGACATGGAACCTGCCATTATTGTTAGGATAAAAAACTGGGATGGCCTCGTAGCCAAAATAAAACATTTCCATATGTGCCCACATCTCATGCTTCTATCATCAATAGCACAATTCTTGGAAATATTTCACCTATCTACTGTACTATTGCTACAGTTGAAGTTGTCTTTTCATCTTCAACTGGTAGACCTCATGGTTATAAGCTCATCTTTAAAAAGTATATTATGTGAGTCACTTTCTTTGGGCATTCTTAATCATATGTGTTTTTAGAGCATCTAACTTCTTTACTCATTCTAATGAGACTCTTTAGCAACCTTAACTCTCCCTTTCACGACTATTAAAGACTGCTGTGTAGATTAGTTTTTTCTTTTCCCCTCATGCCCTTCCAAGCACTCCCCTGACATTCAAGTGCTAACATCACAATTTCAATTTCTTAAAAATGTATGCATACAAAAGTTGCAGTTGCTAACAATAAAATATTTGACATAATTAATTTCTGGCCTTTTAACAGCGCAGCCCCGGCACAGTTTATCATCTGTGTCCTGGCCTGACTGCATGCTGAAGGCTCTGTAGGTGAGCAAGGACAAGTCAACATAACCAAAAATTCTGGAGGGGCGCTAAAGCCCCATTGGTCCAATTGTCATTGCAGCCCTGGCTGCTGGTTTTCCAGTCAATTCCGGCAACATTGAAACAACGTCATCCCTTTACCACTTCAATCTGGCAGGAATTGAGCTCAGCCCTTTCAAATAAGGAGCACCTTGGCAGACCTGCGAGTTCCACATTCGGCGACGGGGCGATGGCGGCAGTGTTTTTTTGCTGTCTTACATTTTGGGGATGCAGGTGAGCATAATGAAATAGACGTATGTTAAGTACAGGTTTAAAAGAGCCCTACAATGTATATCTAATAATATTCTTACAGTCGCTACTCGCCGCAACTCTGACAGCAATATATGAAAGGTTAACAAGAGATGATAGCTTGAGCTTTTTTATTTTTAGGTAATAAAGTCATGCAGGCAATGTTCACTCTGAAGGTGAGTTATCAGACTCACCTTCATAAATGATCCATGCCAAAACCACGGAGTACCCATGTGACCTGGCTAAGGACATTCCCCTGACAATCCCCACCCACTGTCTTGTAGTGACAACAGAGCAGGCCAAAGTTCCCATGCACATTCCTGAATGCCGTCTTGTTGGAGCCAAAAGTTCAAACAGGTGGGGGTTGCCTTTGTAATCATTATGCACCCCTTTCTCAAAGTAATAACTGTATGTTTGGGGAGCCTGGTAGCAGGTTAATGTTTAAAGATAAACCATGTCTGGTTTGACATGGGGCTCTTCAGATTACACTATTATTCAGCCAGAAGCCCCTGTTGTCATTTAATGGCCAGACTGGTGGACAGTAACCCTTGTATCACACGGGTGGGTGGGTATTCAGTTGGTCTGGGCTAGGTTTCACCCAGACACCATCTAGATGTTGGCCAGGAAGCACACCCTTTTCATGCTTCTGGTGTTGCATTGTCTCAAGAACAGGACATCTCACTGTGGAATTAGCTGTGGATAGGAGCTTCAAAATCAGTCATCCCAGTATGATGGCTAGTTCTCACCACAGTGCGGATTACTGGAAACGTTTTGATGTTGGCAGTTAGAGGCAGTGGACGACGTTAGAGTAGCCCAGAGCAGAGGTTCAGACCACAGTGAGTTAGCACAATTTTGGATTTTGCTAGGGCACTCCAAACGCCTTGCTCCATCCCACTGCCTACAGACAAGGCACCCTAGGTATGATGACACTTGTCACATCAGCCAGGATTAGACCCCCAACAACAGGCTTGGTGTGGACTAATTGACTGTAGCATTTTGCTTATCGCAGGGCTGAACTCCTCCCCTTAGTTGATTCATCTTTGGAGTTCAAGACAGGAAGGATTCACCTGGAACTCTGTGGGGATACAGTCTATTCCATTTCTTCATCTGATACCCGCCAAGCTTTGTATTGTCCCCTTCCCAGTGAAAGCAGCCAAACTGTGGAATTCCCTACCGCCTAATCTCAGAGTGGACTTGCCCTACCAAAACCTCCGATCCAAGGTTGTTTCATGGCTGAAAACGTAGGACGTCAAAGACACTACTCCACTGCCAGGCCCATTTTCATGCTACCCGCACACAATGTAACCACGTGTGCCCACTTGTTTATATGTATATAATATCCTTGTGCTTCATTGTTGAAATGTATATAATGGTGTCCAGTCAATTGGTCGACAGCAAACTGGTCGACTGCAATTTGGTCGACACCATTTGGTCGAATGCCAAATGGTCGAATTTATTTTATTTTTTTTATATTTTTATTAGTTTAATTAAAGATTTTATTTTTACAGAAACTTGGTTGGACCTAATTACCCCAATACTATTCCTTGTGTTGCATCTATTCCTGCTCACATTCCTCCTGAAAAGTATAACCTGCCCAGCACCCTTTTTACCAAACAAGGTGATGGAGGTATACATGTCGGGCTGAGTCTATTTCACCTTTATGACTGGGATCACTGCTGGTGTAGTAGTAGTGTGGGGCTGAGTAGGCATTTTAAATGTTACTCATCCCTGTGCCCTTGTCGAGCAGTAGTAGTTCGCCCATCCCTTTTACAACAGTTTATATAGGTCTTTCCATACATGGACTTTACATGGAAGGGAAGAATGTATGACATCACTAGGGAGGATTTCACTCCTTCCAATTAGTACAATGAACATCAATGAGGAGACAGGTAAGCCTGGTCCTCCAAGGCCTCTCATGACGCCTTCAAAAGATATCAACACAGATGTGTATTCATAAATCAATTAAGAAACACCATTTACTATCATCATTCGTTTGAAGCACTTTCAGTTAGCACGTAGGTATACTTCTGGCAGTGTAAGCGCGATTACAATTATACCTGCTGTAACTGTAGAATGCTACTCTGCGGGTAAAATACAGCTTCAGTGTGCCCAGTTTATTTTCATCATTCAGCCAGCAAGCATATATTTCCAATTGCTGTGTTTTCTCAACTGCACTAGACCTCACTGCTTGAATATATGGCCTAGTTCTTTAGCATCAGTATACTTTTCTCGTTTCCATTTTGATTCACTTACAATTACATTTCCCATTTACATTCTTTAGACAACCATTTACATATGACTGCCTTCAGGGTATTAACAGCCCTCTTTTCCAAACACTTAACAGCACATTTGATTATAAAATATATGCAATAAATTCCCAAATGATTGCAAAAATCACCAGCATTCCATGAATTAATGAGGCTGTTAGCGAGCCAATTGGTCAATCAGGACCAATGACACCACTCAATATATGTATTATTATGTATTATTAATTTTATGTAATATGGCCAGAAATGTTCTAATGTGGGAAACAATACCAGTAATGTTGCCTTCATAATTTGGGACCAAATGTACAGCATTTGGATCTGACAAGTGAATAAACACCTCCTTTTGAGGCCAGTATTTTATCTAAAGCCATTCTTTCTGCTGTACCATTGTGCGTGTAACTGTTAATGAGTAATCAATGAAAGGCAAATTGAGGTGTCATTTTCCACTCTTTCCGGTAGCAGGGATAATTTCAGGAAATTATAGTTCAGCTTGAGGTCTATATGAGGGTGCAGAAGTAATGCTCGGACACAATGGTGGCATGTTTTTGGGCAGAAATCTTTATTAGCCAAGAATGGGTTGGATAAATGCCTATCTATACCTAAAACTAGGAGGGGTTGCCCTGCCTCAAAGAAAACTAAGGAAATTGTCAGCATGTCCAAAACTATAACATCTGTCACTGTCTTGCTTCAAAAAGCCTATCTTTGTCCCTAACACTAATCACTTAAACCAACTGTGCAAGGATGTTCTCTTCCCAAAGAAAGTGTCTTTTGTATATTCAACCAACAGAAAAGTTCCCAGTCCATCAGGTAATCAAAAATGGTAGAAATAAAGAAATATGCACAAATCTAGGACTCCAAGGCTATGGTCGCAATCCGTGACCTGTGAATAGCGGGATCTGGCAGCCTTTACAACAGATTTCCAGTAGTTGATTAAAGAGTAATCTTCCAAATGTAAATCCAAACATCATGCTGCCTTGAAGCACTTGTGTATATGTGCGTTACAAATGCCATATCATATCAAAGGAGGAGCTGTGAACATGCACATAGTGCACCTAGTTAAAATTGTGTATGGTGACCCATCCTTCTTATTCAGATTATTTTGCATATGCAGTAAAAACAATGGTAAGGCTTCGGCCCATCTAAGGCCAGCCCCTTTCCCTAATTTGGACAATCAATGCTTGACGTCTCTGTTTCAGCATTCTACTGGGCTACTAGATTTTGGATGAACTGCACAATGAAAATGCTGGAGATATTCAAAGCTTTGCAGATATCGTTAACCACCTGCACAGTGAAATGTGTACCTCTGCCACTGTCAATAACCATAGGAAGAACTTCTGTAAATAAATTCTGTAAGTATGCTTTTAGTGACCACCTTCGACATGGGTAGTTTTCCACCCACCTACAGAACATGTATACGACTACCAAGCAATATTCAAAATTAAGACATTTAGGCATATGCATGAAATCAATTTTGACATAAAACATGGTATTTTCAGTTCTGTAAGGAAGTCAAAGCAGCTCATTACAAGGGTATATCTGTCAGAATACCGGCAAACGGAATTAATGATACCGCCTGAATGTCCACCGGATTACGAGTGGCAGTAGCTGGTGTAAATCCCCATTCCATGGAGTCCCATTGGGCTCCATAGATGATTTTGCTAGCGCCTGTAATATCTGGGATTTTTGCAGGTTAGGTGGTGGAATGACCTCCACCTCTTAGCAAACTCGTAGTTAGCCGGTCTTTATAGCTTTTGCCACATTATGGGAAAAACAAACAGGGCAGTTACTGTAATAGTTCTGGAGCATTGTAGGGAAGTATGGTGCAAACCAGCCCTGGACTACCACAGCAATCATATGCCCTTTTCCAGGATGAGCCACAGAATGCGGTAATTGTGTGAGATACGGAGGAAGCAGTCTGAACTCTACCAGGTGGCCATCTGCAGAGCACTAAAAAGCATCAGAAAATAACTTGCAATTCTTACTGGACCAAATGTCATTTTCAGATTTTGATGCTATGTCCTGAAGTACGGCCAGGCTTGAAACCGCTGCACTCTGTGGCTGCTCCACTGAAACACAGAAAAGGACACTGTTAGTGTCAAGGTGTCCTTACGGCTGTGGTTCTTAGTGGATTGTCAACACGGGAGTTACCACTTGCAACCACTGAATGGGACACATTATTTCCCTTAGACCTCACAGTGGCCAGTAAAAAAGCTTCCAACAATGCTGATATATAGGCATACCTAGGAATCCCGGCTGTTGTTAGATAGCCACACTGCTTTCACAATATGACAACTTCATAAAGCCTGCCATGGACATAGTGGAAATCAGTTTAGATCATGGTGGATTTAGCGAGAACACATGCATAGGTGAGAATACTCAATTAAGCAACTTGAGCAGAATGAACATTTGGCAGCTAGTATTTGTAGCATCCTGGGCATCAGGTAAGTCACACAGGGAGCAGGAACGATACTGGACCAAGGTAAGTGCAAAAGGAAACATCTTTATTACAGGACATAGGTATAGTAGTTAAAGAGGGGAGTAAGATGGTAGCTTGCACTCAGTATAAGCTCCCATCCTGAAGTCCAGTGCAACAGTCAGTCCTGGAATCTCAAGATCCTCAGGTTCCATGTTCCACAGTACATTCCATGAGTTTAATGTATGCACACGATGACATTCTCATGTTGTGTACAAAGTAAATAACCCAACAACACTTTGCCCAGATAAATACGCAAAAAAGAACCTTCAATGAATAAGATCATCTCAGGATTTTGCAGTGGTAAATCTGTTAAATTAATTTTGGGAATAATGACATTTTCAATCACCAACAGGCAGTTATGGAGCTCCCCGTCTGAGGGTGTTGGAAGCAAAGATGAAGGATTCAGAATAGCACAGCAGTTAATGATTAGCAGTACATATTAATAGCTTTTCATATTTAGTCAAATAAGAATTTGATACGTTTTTGTTTTGCCCTTCAGGTTTAACACTAGGACAGCATGAGGACCCACTACAGTGAGGGGTGCCTTTGAATCAAAGTATCAACTTTTTCAACACAGTTCAGTAACCACCACCACTCTGCAAGAACACGTCTTGAAAACTGCAGCACAGAATCTAGTGCGGCACTGAAATAGGCAATAGGGTTATGGTTATCTTCATGCATTTTGGCCAACATTTCCTAGAGCAAAACCATCATCACAATACAAAGAAAATAATATTTGATGAATGAGTGCAGCTAATGTTTGAGCTTTTGACAATTCTTGCTTGATTCTAACAAATGCCACACTGGTTTTAGACAACCATGGAAGGGGTTCAGGCTTTTAATCATGCTGAAAGGGGCCCCTAAGGGTCCCTCGCGATATGGAAACAAGGCAATAACCATACACGAAAAGATGCGCCAAACACGAGGTTCAAATTCCCAATGCTAGGGTTTATTGCAAGCAAAATAGTCTCAATTGGCCAATTCTGGCCTCACGCCCCGCGACGTGTATTTTCTAGACCTCGAGGGACGCAAGAGAGCGAATTACGTACATCAGTTACATATATAAAAAATGCATATCATACAATCAGCTATGTCATGTTTAACACCCCTCTTTATTAAGTTTCTTTGAATTTGGGATGACAATGGACATTTCCGACGGGTATGGCAATTATGACACTTTCGATGTCTATTCTAGTAACAATGTGCAATTAGAAAGTGCGGAGGCATCTTTTAGTTGTTGAATAGAACACGGTGGTTCTGTTCTTGGAAGCAAGCTGCACTAAGGGGAAGAGCCACATTCCAAGCATTGCTATCTATGAGGTACTATTCGTGTCCTGGGAGCCGACACGCTCTAAAGGGTTTTGCGAAGGGGGGGCGTAAGAAGAGCATAATTCAAGCCTTTAGCTGTTTTAGTCTAACATATTCTACCACAGTACGAGACTGGCTGGCAGCTGTGAAATGATTAAATGCCCTGCAGCTCTCCCTCAAGGCTACAGAGAGGGAGCGTGGGCATTCCTTTCTGGGCTACTCATGAGGAGTTTCAACGAACTCCTCAGTCCCGCGACCTTGCCCTTTTCATATTCAGACAACAATGTTAACAGTTGAGCAGAGTAAGCAGAATTCGCAAGAATTGCAAGCTGCAAAGCAGTTTAGACAGAAAGCAATGAGCAATGGTTAACAAGCAAAATGGCGATTCTTGCTATGTTTAAAATGGCCCCTTTCTGGTCAAGCATAGCAGTCTGTATTTCTATAATTCTGTGCATAAGACGGTTGCGTCTGTCAACCAAATGAAGGGTATTCATTTTTCCAGATTGACAATGTGTGAGGTTTGTATATGTTTGCTAATTGAAGCATAGCCCGTTATCCATTGACAGCAGTTCTAGCTATTCCTTGGAATCTTCTCATTTGATTTTGGGTTTGGCATCTGGATACTTAGAATTACATTTCCCACCTACATTGTTTAGCAACCATTTTCATACAGCTGAATTTTACCTTCATACTGCAACACTGACTTAACCATTTTTGTTGATACTTACATGTCTGTGCTTTAAAGAAAACCATGAATCCCATGCTGAAAACATTTACATCACAGATTGAAACTCTATCTCCAGTGCAATCTCAGAGGCAGGGACTCTGCTCTTGACAGAAATTACCTCTCTGGTCAAAGGCCTAAGGGTGTTCATCCAAAAGAGCCAAAAAAAGAAGAAACACCTGGATAACACTTTGGATATTTACTTCAAAGCCCTTGCACCCTGGTACCACAGTTTCAAATGATAGAGGTTCTGTCCCACAAGATCCCCGGCTGAGAGGAGTTATTAATTGTGGTCAAACGAATATGGACTCTTCATGCTCTGTCACAACCTGTAGAATGGAATGGATATAGCGATTGTCCGGAGGAGGATGATGGTTATTGTGATGATTATATTGAAAATGCTGACGTCTCCAACAAGGTAGTTCTAATTTCAGCGGTCCGACCCCAGTATAATTCAGAACAAGTAGGTCCTAGTGGGGATCAAGATTCTGAGGCAAATCTAATGTTCAACCACCAGTCGATTATTCATCCGGATTTTACAGAGTGTGCGTCTCTTCTGCAAGTGGCTGAGTATGCTTACAAGAACATTAATGCTAGACTGGATACCGCTGCAGAGGCAGCATGTTCTCTGAACAGAGAGAACTAATCCTACTTAACAAATTTCCTTCCACCCCTATGAAGCACCCCAAAAATTATATTCTTTTGGGGTTCAAGTTTCAAATGCGCTCATCTGGTTTTCTTAAAAGTGGTGCACCATTAATGAAAAAAGGTTGTTCAAAATGTCCTTTAACAAGGAATGTATAATTGGTATGTATTGTCAAATTCCACAAATTCAATTATAATATGCCTGAATGACATTGAGCCGACATGTGTTTCGAGAAAGGAATCTCTTCTTCAGGGCTCCTGAAGATAACTGGTGGTCAAACAATACAATTTAGCATGTATTTCCAATTGGTGATGTTTTTACCATGTGTGTGTATTTAACATTCATCAGGCAACTTAAATACTGACAGTGTAATCTTGTTCAATAGTAGCATCCAAAAGATATAGGATTGCTGGTATAGTGGTTGTTTCTTATAATAGCCACTGTTGGTACAGGCGCCGCTTTACCCCAATAATCTATTTGTTTTTGGCCAAATATGGCCAAGACCACAGTAAAAGGATTGAACAAGCATGGTTTACATGCCAGGATAGACTCCCAGACACCTTAGGTCCAATAGTAGAGATTCTTGATATGGCAGATTCTGCCGAGCAAGTGGTATCTCCCAATTTATTTTGTAGGTGGGGCCAGATTGTAATTTTACTTAGGCTATGCAGAGGCCTCCTTTAGCACTGAGTGACACAATGGCTTCCCCAAATTAGGATCTTTGTTGGATTCACAGCCACAGAACAAGGAAGGTCCCCTGTTTGGGGGAACAGTATGTGAAAGAGGTGGCCAATAATGCCACCACCTTTTCATCTCTGGATAAAACTCAAACCACTCCTAATTTTCTATCCATGGCCAGTAGTGTTGGAAGCCATTCATCTGACCACTCCTGCAGGTCCTCCAGGTCTGCAGGCCTTTCTGAAGGGTAGAGGCATTTTCCTATATTTCCTATATGCATTCAACTAAAGGCCTTTTCACCAAAAGGGGATAGTTTTACAGGGTAGGATTTCCCAGAAGAAGATCCGCTTCTTGCGATGTCATGGTGAGTAAACCCTTCCCTTCTTTCCCACTAAAGTTTGAGGATGTGATCAGCATTTCTTTACAACTCGTTTTAAGATCACAGTGGCTGGTAAAACTCTGTATCTGCCTGTCAAATCAAGTGATATAGGACTGAGGGAGGACCATTGCAACAATAACACACATCCCCTGGGGCCAATAACAGAGGATCACTAGTGGACATCATTTTGTCCCTAAAATCACTAAATCTGCCCCATTGCAAGGGATTCTTTTTTTTCAAAATAGTTTTAACTTAATCGTGGATACTACTCTCTTTCAAACAAGGTTCTCGAGCTTCAGTCTATGGGTCATTTCTCAAATGATAAGAGATCTCTTTTGAGAAGAAGCCACAGAGAAAACCCATATTTCTTCTTTAGGATTCTTAAGCAATCTTTTCATAGTCAGATAAAAAGGCACAGGCATTCGACCTGATATGAAACTAAGGGGACTCAACAAGTTGCTTCTTTTTATAGATATTTCAAAATGCAGACTAGTCACCTATTACAAGAGATTTTGCGTCCAGGGGGCTAGATGGTGAGTTTGGATCTCAAAGATATATCTATGAGTCTATACCTTCCCACTCCTTAGCCAGTTTCTTCAGTTTGTATTGGGTAGGAAAATATTTTGTTTCATCTGCCTTTTCTTTGGCCTGTCGTCTGCATCTTGGTTCTTTGCATAGCCTTTAAAACTGTTTATGTTGACCCTGCGGATAATGTTTTATCGTGACAGCATCCTGATAATGTCCTCTTCCATACAACTGGCTCACCTTTGGACAATCTTTCATCGCCTACTGGAGCTAGGGTATGTTGCGAATCGGGACAAGGCAGACATCATCCCTTCACAAAAGTAGACGTTCCTGGGCTTTTAATTAAATGCAGTGCCATCATCCCTTCACTTAGCACTGTCCAAGATCAGAGCCATACAATGAGAGTCTCCCAGTTCTATCTGTGCAACATCTAGCTTCCTGTCAATCTCAATCCAGATCATGTTCCATCCAGGGCCCTGGGACTACAGTTTGGAAATAAATTACTTAAACTGATTGGACCTCCCTCGCTCCCAGGAGGCTAAAGAAGAAATAGGTTGGTGGCTCTGCCAAGGTGTCTGGAACGTCAGGGCACTTATCACACAATCTACTATTAGAATTGGATACCAGCTTGGTGGGGTGGAAAGCCAGGTGTGGCAACAATCGGTTCATGGTCCAAGGAGAAGTCCTTAATTCAGATCAATTGCTTAGAACCTCTTGCCTGTTCTTTTTCAATCGAGTACTTCATAAAAGAGAATCTCCATCCTAAGCATGGACAATATCTCGGCAATGCATTACAGAAAAAGGTTGGGGGGACTCACTTCAGAAAACTGGTGGATCTTATCACATCACGGTACAGGCAGAATTCCTGCCCGGAAACAGACAATGCAATGGCAGAATTTTGTTCACAGCAGCTCATGAACTTCAGCGATTTGCTGTCTTTTTTCCCTGTGTTAAAAGCAATGAAATCTGATGGCCATCAATCTGTCTGCTTCTAGGCTGAATGCTGAGACTCTTTGCTTTTTAGCTAGAGACCAACCTGGGTGTTTCGGCAGTGTATATGTTTTTTCAGGCTTAGAGAGAAGGCTTGCATTATGATTACTTTCTTTTTTTCTCTGATTCTCTGATTCCAAGGTTTCTTCTCCAGGTGCCTCAGCAACAGGCATCCATTGTACTGATAACTCCCTTCCAGCCATCTCATGCTTGGTATTCAATTGCTCTAGAAATTAGCATTGAGATACCACTCCACCACATTGGCTCCCACCCCTGATGTCCAACCTGTGGAGAAGTACTCTCATCCACTGGTCCTGCATAGAACTTTGAACATTATAGCCTGGCTGATTTGGGGATTTCAGATACTCCCCAGGCATTTCATCAGTGTTTGAGGTATTGGTATGGGTATCCTGGGATCTAGGTATCTGGAATCTGGATGTTTCTACTTGGAAATCTTGGGTTCGCTGGTGTCTATCTAGCTAAATGTTTCCCCTTTCAGCCTCGGAGATTGAGGTGGTGAATTTTCTTGGTGATTTGGCACTTTCCCATTTTATGAGTGTGTGAACAAAGTTTGGGAAGGATAACTCAGGGGCAAAGCGTTTGTCTTGGAAGCAAGATGACGTGGAGCAACACAGGTTCGATCCCCGTGTTCGCGCTTAGAAACCTCTGGTTATTAAGCGTCTTATAAATAACCAATTATAAAGAAATACCAAAAAAAGTCATAGGCCAGAGGAAAACAAATAGGTGACTTACAAAGGTGACTTTAAAGAAAGGGGGCAGGTGCTGCAAACTAAAGAGGAGTACTGTACAAATATACAAAATGACATTAATAAGCAGCACTTGAAGGAGTGGTGGGCTCAGGTAAGGAAGGTGGGTTGGGGGGGTGCAGCCTGAGTATGTCGATTGTCTGTGCTACCCGGTCTGGCCCCCGACAGTTTGTCAGCTACAGGTGACTACCGGGCCACACCGCTAACACAACCCAAAAGGGTTTTTATTCTGGGCCCACCCTATCTGGCCACTCAGTAGACCAACTGCTCCACCGACCGGAATGACGCTTGGGCTGCCGCAGACATTCGGTCCTCTAGTCCCTATTCCATGCCACTCTTTGCATATGTGGCCCAGCTAAGAGGGTTCTTCACACCATGAGGGGCTGCCTGAGGCTGCAGACCTAATGGGAGCATCCAGCTGTTACTCCTGCTCCCTCTCTCCCTCCAGTCATTCTCCCTAAAGTCTTTTCGAAACAGTCTTTTTGTTCTCTGGTTTCCTGGCTCTAGATGGTCCAAGAAAGGGCTTGGATGTTGCAGTGCATTGGGAAACAGGTATGTGTGAGCAGTGTAAATCACATATACATTACAACCCTCCACCATTTCCTTTACTCTTTCTGCTAACAACCTAGCTCTCTACTTGGTTGTATACTAATTGACCTTTTCACAATTGACCGCGATAGAAGTGACCATAGGAGAATTGACCTAATTTAGAAGGTCAACTAGGACATATATGCAGGGGGAAACCCCCGCAGCTGCCCACCCAATCCAAAAACCCCTGCAACCCCCACCCAATCCCCTTGTATTATTTATAATCCAAAACCAACCCAATACATTTCTAAAATAACTAAAATAATATAAAGGTCAATTGTGCAGAAGGTCAATTAGGACCACTATAATTAGGTCAATTGTACAAAAGGTCAATTGTAAAAGGTCAATTTGGGTAATACCCTCTACTTTGCTTCAAACATTTCCAACATTCGAAATACCCTTCCAAATTACTTTCTTACTCCCAACCTCCTCACTTTTTTCCACCACTTCTAACCTTCTCTCCTGCTACAATGTTTTCCTTTTCCCCCACTCACCCTGAGGAGATTCTTGACCTTCTCGTCAGGGCTAACCCTTCATGTGCCATCATCGACCCTTTATCCCCACACATAGTGAAACGTATAGCTCCCATTGTTGCTACATGTCTTACTTCCCTCTTGAACTCTTCTCCAGACGGTGCCACTTTTCCATCATTCTACAAGTCAGCTACTGTCATCCCTAGCCTTAAGAAACCTGCCCTAGATCCTATCTGTCCTGCCACCTATCGTCCTGTTTCTCTACTACCTCACTATTCCAAAATCTGAGAGCAGTAGTTTTCAACCGACTCACTGAGTTCCTTGACACACACAACCTCTGAGATTTCCTTCAACGTGGCTTCTGAACCATGTCCTCTACTGAGTCAGCTCTCCACACTGTCAGCAACTACATCTCTTCCGCTCGTCATGCTAACCGTTAATCTATTCTTATTCATCTCAACCTCTCCGCTGCCTTCGATACCATCAGCCATTCTGACCTTCTCTCAACATTGTCTTTCCTAGGGACAAGGTCCTCAATTGGTTTGTTTCATATTTTGTCCCAAGAAATTTCCAAGTGTCCAGGAACAGCCATACCCCTCCACTCACGCTTGTACTGTTGATGTTCCCCAAGGGTCAGTCCTGGGCCCACTTCACTCTCTATACTTCTGCTCTTAGCATCTTGATGATCTCCTGTGGCTTCTCCTATTAACTCTTCTCTGCTGAAACTTAGATCTTCTTATCCTTTCCGTTCTTATCTAATAAGCTACAGAAACAAATTTCTACCTGTCTCTCTGTCATCAAATACTGGGTGGCATCTCACTCACACATGCTCACCTCCACTAAGACTGATGTTCTCTACTTTCCATCCAAACTGGCTATATTTTCCTCTCCGCCTCTTCTGGCCTTCTCTCCTGACTACCTTCCCTACTCTACTTCTGCTTGCAACCATAGTGTCATCTTCGACCCGCCTCACGTCTCGCTCTAATCTCCAAATCTGCCACTGCAGCCAGACTTAATCTCCCCAACATCAGTAAAATAAGACATCTTCTTCCCTTCAATACTGCACAGCTCCTAATCACCTCTTTAGTACTCTCTCGATGTGACTACTGTGACAACTATGCTTTTTCACCTCTCTGCAAAGTCCCCAACTTTGCTGTCCATACACTCTTCAATGTTCCCCACTTCACCGCGGTAGGCAGTGTTAATAACAACCTAAAATAACGACACACATTTTAAACATCTGAATAACGACAAAAAGTCAATTCTTTTTGTAAAAGTATATATGGGGGTGGGGTAGGGGTAAGGGATTAAAAGGGTTGGCGGTGGATGGGGGGATGGTAAAAAACCTGAAGAAATGTGGGGCTTGGGGAGGGACACCCCAAATGAAATAAAGAAATTGTTATTCAGGTGTTCTTTAAAATGTATGCGGTTATTTAGGGTGTCGTTATAAAGACATGGAACCTTTCACCTCCACCTCCCCAGCTTTCGTCAGTTAGACTGGTTATCTATGAGACAGGGGGCTAATCATATATTCTTTCTCACCATCTTCCAAATTATACACAGACTTGCTCCACCCTACCCATCGGCCCATCTCACTCACTACTCGATCCCTTGCTCCCTACAGTCATCCTCGGCTCACCATCTTGCCACCTCTTGTGCCCCTTGCGCTCTATCTCATTTTTGCTCTCTTCCTCTCCTCTTTCCCTTAATCTGGTATACTCTTCTTCTCCACTCTCCACACTACTCCCACGCTACCTCTATTTAAATCCAGCCTTCTAGCTCTCCTCCTTTCTGAATAACCACTTGCATAGCATTCTACACAACCACATCTCCCTGTTCTCCTCTCCCAATACCTCTCTATGGCAACTCTGCAGCACTTATCCCTCACCCCTTCATCGTAAACCGTAGCACTTCCTCCATGATCCCATTCCTATATCATGCTCCACTGTCCTTGGTTCATTTTTCTACCAACCTTGCATCATCTGGTCTTATATCCACATCCTCTCACCCATTGTTAAGGACACTGGACCTCTGCTCTGTAAATCAATGTTAAAAAGGTTGTATGCATTTTTGCAACAAAATCCATTGTTTCCTTGTACTTTTAATTTAATAAATAAATACAATAACATATTTAACCCAGTCTGGTATTTGTGTCTTTATGTCTCTGTTTCTGTCCACAGTTGAGCCATGAAACCCATCTATATGGGCCCTAATCGGGCCAAATGTCACAATACTCACCCGACCCCCCTTCGGGAACATTCTTGTCCCTGAGAATTCCTACTCAAGTTATGCCATATGGCTTCTCTGCAGCATTACTCCTACTGGTCAGTAGTGCCTCCAATGTAGTCCATGTGTTCTTGCCATGGCCTGCTGCTACATATCCTCGTCTACCAGCCCAAGGAGGGACTAACCATTGACACCATCCCTCAGTCCTGCTGGAGATGAAGGGGGCTGCTTAGCAACCCGCAAAACAAACAACGTTATACCAAGTAATTACACAGATGGGCTACCACCTGAGTTCCTACCACTGATTACAACACTCGGTGAACACAAGACACCAGGGTATGCTTTTGCACCAACTGGGGGAACTCTATTAAAGAAAATATTTAAGAACTACTTTCTGCACCTATCACCAACCCTGCTCTTTACCCCTCTAAACTTACTGCAACCCTTGCCTACAAAACCCTCTGCAGTCTGACAGGCTCACCTTAATAGCCCAGAGTGGACCTCTGAAGTGGGCATCCAACAGAGGGCCTTCTTATGCCAAGCCTCTATTCTAAGCTAGGGGATAATGCTAAGGCCACAAGAGTACTAAAATGTCCAACTGGCTGTTGCAGCGAGCCATGCCACTTCTTGATTTCAGAGCCCACTGTTCTTTGGGTCCTAAAAGCAACTTTATTACTTTATCTGCACGGCTGCATGACCTGCACACTTCCACTGCCAGAGGATATCACCACTATGACGCAGGAGAGCTGCTTCCTCTTTGCAGCCCCCCATGCACACGTGGGGCGCTGCTATCATTTCCATCATTATCCTTCATAGTGGTGCCCATGCCCATTTGGGGAGCCGCACACAATCACTGCCTCTGGTCCAGACTGTCTGCCTCATGGTGGTACCTGTTCCAATGTAGGACTCTGCTGTCATAGCCGTTCACCCAAGGAGCTTGTTATTCATGGTGCACTGTGCCCGTGTACCATCACCATCGCAGACCTCAGCATTCGGTTCAATCTTTGGGGTGTGGCCCTGTATGGCACTGGCCAGCAGGCCTGCCCCAGTCTTCACCTGCATCCGGGGTCAGTCACGCTGGCTTCTTCACCTGAGGCTTTTGTTCTTCTATGCCTGCCTTGTGTGGCCTCACAGGAGGGGCCGACTGGTCCCAGGCTGCCTGCTCATGCGGCCCAGGCTGGACAGCCATAACTTCACCCTGGCTGCTATCCGATTGGAGCTTGGAGTTTGGATCTCTTTCTTGCCAACCCTGAACTTCCCTGGGGCGGTGCAGGGTGGCTACCAGGCTGCTGCTTACTTGCCAACCATCCCACTAATGCTGCCCAGGTATGCCCTGACCTCGCCTGAATGGCCGCTTAGCTCCTCAGGCAGGCTGACAGCTCCTCAGGCCACAAATTACATCCGGGACACATAGCTCATATGGTCCAGGAAGGGTCGTTATTATTAGGATGCCTTGTCTGGCCCCGGACTGGCTAACTGCAGTATAAACCGGGTCAACGCTTAGGCTGCCCCACACACCTGATCATGGCTAGTCCCCATACCAAGCACTTTCCGGCATATGCAGCCAGGCTTAGAGGGTTCTTCACACCCTGCGGGGGCCGGAGAGGCTGCAGCCCCTATGGGAGCATCCAGCTGTTACTCCTGCTCCCTCTCTCCCTCCAGCCTATCTCCCAACCCTATTTTTTCCAACAGTCATTTTGTTCTCTGGCCTCCTGTTCCTGCCCCCAGATCATTGTCATTGGATAGTTGAGGAATGTCCTTTGTCTATTTCCCAAGGTTCCAGATAATACCTGAGAGGGGCCTGATGGTTCAGTCCTTTGGGAAACAGGTAAACGTAAGCAGTATGAATCACATATACATTAAATTAAATATTTAAACATCCTAGTGTCTGTGTGTTTATTTTTGTGTTTATCTTAAGGTTGGAGCCATATAACCCACCTAGCCGGCTCTTAATTGGGTCAAGGATTATTAAAAAAATGTGTGCAACCCAAGGTTCTCTAGAGTGAGTAGGAGAGAGGAATGATCAACAGAACAGAAAGGATAAGAGAGGTCCAAAATGATGAATATAGAATTGTATTTATTTTATTTTATTGGCCATTTATAAGGCGCGTATACAACATGACAGTGTTTCAAAGCGCCATAAAGCACAAGGGAAGGGAATAAGGGAGAAAAATAAACTATGGAAACATCAATTAATATATAGAAAGAAATAGCGGTCCTACTAAGCCTTGTGATATTCGGAGCGCGCAAATGAAGTGAAAAGAAAAGGAAAAACTAAGGGGGATGGGGTGAGGGTAAGTGCTATTAGGGTCCGCTAGTGGAGGAAGTGCCAGAGGTGCCTGTTGGGGAGGCAACAGATAAGTGCATGGGCGGAAACAACCCAGAGGACGAGGTAGGTCTATTGCCTAACAGCTAAGTGTGGGGCAGAGGCGAACCCACCCGACAGGCGGATGTGGGCCCAGTGGGCAGTGCAGGGCGTTCCTGGGGGGTATTTGGGCAGAAGGCCAGAACCCTATTGGACTCTTGAGGGACCAAGCCATCAATCTCAGCGACAGAGGGGATGATTAGAAAAGGAGGGGGATAAGGAAGGCGGAGGAGAAGAGAAAGGTCTTGAGTCGGTTTTTGCTCAACTTGAGGTGGTCCGGTTGAAGATGGAGAGAGAGGGGGAGACTGTTCCATAGGAGCGAGCCTAGCTGAGGAGATAGTTCTGCCCCAACTCTCTGCTTGGAGAAGCATTTGATCAGCAGAGAGTTGTAGCCAGAAGATCAGAGGGATCTGGAAGGAGAGTAGTTAGTAAGAGATGCAGGTAGAGGGTTCCCAGGCCCCAGACAGCCTTGTGGATGATGCATAGGGTTTTGAATTTGATCTTTGCAACAACCGGGAGCCAGTGGAGAGATTTTCGGGCTGAAGAGATACAGTCCCAGGGCCTGAGTCCAAGGATAAGTCTTGCAGCCTTATTCTGGATTAGTTGAAGAGGACAGAGCAAAGAAAGAGGCAGGTTGAGGAAGAGGCTGTTACAGTAATTTGGCCTGGAGAGAACCAGAGCTCTAGAGACATTGAGATTCTGGGTCAAGGTGAGGAGGTGAAGTTGAAAGTGGGCCTTCTTGGCAAGGTCCAAGATGTGAGGAGTAAAGGAGAGAAAAGAGTCGAAGACCCTGAGATTTCTGGCCTCAGTGGCAGGAGAGGGATATGAGCCCAAAGAGGGCTGCCAGAGTGCAAAAGGGAAATGGGGAGCAGGAGTCCTGATAGGCAGGATCTCAGTCTTACTGGCATAAAGACAGATATCATTGGAGGTGCACCAAGACTGAATAGCAGACAGGCAATCAGGGATGATAAAGGAGGAAGAAGAGTAGGAGGAAGAGGGGAGCTTGTTGAAGAGTTGTGTGTCATCAGCGTAACACTGGAAATGAGGAGAGAAGGCAGAGATTACGTGAGCAAGAGGTGCTAGGTAGATGTTGAAAAGCCAAGGCGAGAGGAAAGAGCCCTGGGGGACACCACAGGTAGAGAGAGTGGAGGAGAAGAAGGACCCCAGGAGCACCTGGGAGGGGTGTTCAGTAAGAAAGGAGGTCAACCAATCCAGTGTCCCCGGTCTGAGATACCAAGTGTATCTTGGAGCCGCTTTATGAGGATAGAATTGTTCACTGTGTCAAAGGCGGTGTCAAAGAAGAGAGTTTGGAGTTGTGTACATGCATGTTTGAAGTCTCTGTGGAGTGTTTACTATGCAAGCCAGATTGAAGTAGATCTCCAAGGCCATCATCGTCAAGGTACCTATTAATCCAGTTGAAGACCACCCACGTTAGAAGCTTTGTGTAATGGGGTAGAATGGAAGACGGGAGATAGGTTGCCCAGATGTTTGGGTCAGTAAAGGGTTTCATCAAAATGGGTAGAACAATTGCAGATTTGAAGGTGGCAGAAAAGAGGTCAGTGGAGATAGTGAGGGATTAAAGATTTCACCTAGTTGAGGGCAGGTTATTGGGGCTAAGTCTTTGACCGATTGAGGAGCAAACTGATTGATAAAAGCACCAGATTGGTTGGCGCTTTTACGGGTGCTAAAACAATATGAGAGATAGGGGTGTCGTTGAGAATAAAAGGGGTGGGTTGGAGAGGTTGGGGACAGAGGAAGGGTGGAGAGAGAAGGAATGTGAGAGTAACACATTTTATAGATTTTAGAGGACAAGTAGTGAGCAAAGTCATTAGCAAAAAGGGGAAAGACAGTGAATATTGGCTTGGGAGGTGTGAGCAATGCTTGGACGGGTGATTATGAAGGGAGGGGATTACGTCTGTAAAATAGGAGGATTTGCCAGAGTCCTTATCACAGGAGAGAGCAGCAAGTGAGTACGCTAGGAGTAGGTTGGGGGTCGGAGATTTACACCACTATGGTAGGTTGTGGCACATGTTTGTTTTAAAGGTCTGGATCTCAGAGGTGATCCAGGGCAGAGATGGGAGCAATAAAGTGTGAATGTGCATGCAGGATAGTGTTGGTCAAAGGGAGTCATAAGCTCATAGGGAATGTTTGAGCACAGTAAATGGAAGGGGCATGCACAGGGAAGAGAGACAGGAGAGCGGTCATTGCATCATCAAAGTAAGAGGCAAAAGAGGTGTGTTATTGATCATTGAAGAATAGGAATAGAGGGAGAAGGGACCAAGGCAAGAAAGTGAACAAAAGCATGATCAGAGAACGCAGGGCCAATGGAGAGGTTAGAGTAAGAGAGCGAAAAAGAGAGTTCTCACCAGAGTGGGTAGGATGGCCATAGAGGGTGTGGCCTGATAGGAGTGAGTAAAGCTCAATGCTAATGGCTGTAGAGGCCTTGGGAAGATTATAGTCCCCCAAAATGATAATGGGGATGTCGGTGAAAGAGACTCAAGTAGAGGTTTCAGGTCAGTGATGAAGGAGTTCAGAGAGTCACGTGGTCGATAGTGGCATATTTAAAAAGGGGGATTGGATGTCAGAGGAGGGCAGACATGCAGTGGTGAGGGCATTATTGACAAGGAACCACACTCTACCACCCTTCCCAACAGGTTGGCGAGTGTGGCAGAAAGTAGAAGAGTCAGTATGGAGAACAATAAGTGTAGTCAAGTCATGGAGGAGTTTCAGGTTTCTGTGATAGCAAGAAGTGAAAGTCGAAAGTAATAAGAGTTGAAGTAGTCAATGATGCAGGAGGCATTGAGAACTCCAGAGGCGAAGTGAAAGAGTAATCAGAGGTGGTGTTAGAGGAGCAGGTGTTGTTCAGTAAATGAAGGGTGTGGATGAGGTTAGAGATCCTGGGAAAATTGAAGCATGACATCTGAGGGTTGTGGGTGCAGGGGGAAAAGAGGGAGAGGGAGAGTGAGGCAGAGGTTAGACTGAGTTGTGGTTGAAGGTTACGCAAAAAGTGATAAAAGTGTTTACACTAAGGAAGAGAGCGAAGTCAAGATGCATGACGGAGGGTAAAAGAAGTAGGCAAGTGAAGACCATCGAGGAAGGGGAGTAGACCAATAGGGAAAGGGTAGGTAAGTGGCAAGGGGATGGAGGAAACGTTGGCTTTGATGGAGTGGGTATACATTTTGATTTGGGCAGAATGGGGTTATAGGCAACCAAGGTAGTAACAGCCCCACTGTGAATGGAGAGTCACTGTTCAAAGGATCCATTATGTTTGCAAGCAGGGACCATATGGAAATTAGTTCTGTCTTAAGCAGGGGATCAGCCCTTTTCTGCTTTTGGCACGTAGCTACAGACACTGGGGCTGGAGGTCCAGGAGTGACTCAATAACAAGGGAGGCAGTGTGTCACATGACCCTCTGGGAGCCATTCAGAATGCTCGACATGGTTTCCAGTCTTCCTGCCAGAATGGAGGACGAATCCTTGGTTTCGCCAGGTCAGGGAGCTTCCTATTTGATGAACGACCCACAGATGTTGATAAGGATCCTCGTGAATGGAATGTCGTAGAAATGACTTTAAAATGTAATTAATGTCCAGGCAGGATGGGACAGACTCCTTGGTGTTGCAGGCCCAGGGAGATTCGTTTTGGTGAAATGACCCAGAGTTGTTGGTCAAGGTCCTCTGGAATGCTAGGTAGGTCAGCTGGGTGGCCTCTCATGCTTGGTAATGTCTCTAGCCGTTAAGATGGCTAAGCAGGTTAAACGCTCGTTGCTGTCATTTGTGTTTGATCTGCAGGTTGTAGGTGCAAGGCCAACACAGCCTTTCATCCTTCTGAGGTCAATAAATGAGTACCAATTTCAATTGGGTAACAATAGCAGTGTATGTAAATATGTCCCATATAAAGCACTTCAGATTAAAACACACAAAAAAAAAACCAAGAATTGATCTATGCTCAATGACCTCTAAGGCGTACTGAGCTCGTTTGGTAGATATTCATAGAGCAGCAGATTGGTCTAACGAGACAGTATGTAGTGCATCTTGCTGGAAGCCTTTTAAACAAGTGTCCTCCACAGTCCTGTCTACATGTTGAACATGCATAATATGAGCCTTTGTGCCCTGCCTTTAAATGGGCACTTTGCTATTTAGCAGTGCAAAGTCTGGATTTTATTAAGGCAAAGGGGAGAAATATCTAGTCCTGCGGCCTGCACATCTTCTGTCATTTTTTCTTCCAACCATGACATTTCTACATTGTTGTTTCAGCTTCAAGGTATGAAGGTCGTCCTGTTCCTTATAATGTCTTCGGATGGGTATTGGGGAATCCACAGGGGCTGTTGACACTTACCTTTCTTCCTCGTGATGACCCAGCTTCAAGAATAGAGGACGTGTGGGGGTGGCGGAACCTATTTATGGATATGATGAGATGGATGAACTATTGCCTCTATGATATTCAGGGAATACTTTTAAATTGTAAAAAAAATAAACTTGCTGCCGTCAGAAATACTTATACTCGCATCCTTGCCCATAATAAAATCTAAAAATAAAATCCCATCATTCCCTTATAAATTATCAAAGCTGCCATTGGGACGGCGATGGGACATTTGTAGTTGAAAGACCCTTGTGATGAATCCAGGGTATTCGTCCCTTCACCACAATGGAGAGCCACCTCTTTTGGACAAGGGAGGTGAGCCCAAGGGGACAGGGCAAGGGTGATCCTACTGTGGGTGTGGATTCCTTGTTGGGGAGGTCCCCAACAAGGAATCCCCAAAAACGGGGTTAATTCCACTCCCTGTGACACATAATCCAAAGTCTGTATTGGTTATATGGGGATTGAACAGGGCAGTAATGTAAAGGGCCATTTAAACGTGGATGGTTTGGTTTCTCACTTGGGCATGTTGAGGAGCGGAACCGATGGATTCTCCCAGCTCGTTCCTAGGAAGAAATCACAGAGCGATACGGAGAGGGAGAACCAGCCTTAGACCAAGGGAGGCCGGCCTGCGCAGTCACACAGAGGATGGAGTGTCTTTCTCTGAGGTGGATCCTAGAGGCAGAGCCAAACAGATATCGTGGAGAGCGGATGGCAAAGGAAGCCTGCGGAACACTGGCGATTTAACGAATGCGAGCAGCCCGAGGAGCTCAGCGTCACTGATGAAGAAGGAAGCAAAAAGAAATCAGAAGCAGTGTGGCAGCATCCTGCTTATCGGACGCCGAAGACCCATCAGTCTAGGATGGGAGGAACCGACACAAGAGAACCGGCCACGCAGACCACAGCCATGTCGAAAGTGCGGTTCAGCACTGGCCAGAGAGGCCACCTCCACCAACAAGCACTGCCACTAGAAAGCAGGTACACAGCATCAAATAAAGAATGAGTAGAGGCCACAACACAGCTGAGCATCTACGAGGGGGTGAGTGAACTGATAATCACAGCAGGGCTGAGGAAGCCCATAGCCCGTGGTGGCCTGAGAATGCATTTACCCCACAAGGTGTAATAGAGCTGACAACAAAAGTAGGGTTGAGAAAGCCGATATTCCACACCAAATACCTGAAAACTGAACATCGAAGCAGGGCTGGGAAAACCCATAGCCAATGCTGGGCTGAGAATCTGTATATCCCACGAGAGGGTGAGAGAACCGCTAACTAAAGCAGGGCTGCAAAGATACGCGATCCACGCCGGGCTGAGAATCCATATACCCTACGAGAGAGTGAGAAATCCTATGACCAGGAAGGGTGGCAAAGCCGCATAGCCCACCTAGGGCTTAGAATCAACATGCACAATGAAGGTTTGAGAAAATCAACAAAGAGATGCTGATGACCTAGGTACAAACTACTTCACAAGGGGACAAGAAGTCCCACAACCCAACCAAGGGGGAGCATGGGAACTACCCATAATGCTACAGGGCACAAAATACCCCAAGTTGGGGTGAGAGACATTTTCAGTTTTGTGAATACCAACCCACCCAAATCAGGAGATTCTGTTCTCTCCGGTGAGGGGAACACACTCAGTGAGACTGGATAGATGAGGAACTGTCATGATCACTGCTTCCAAGGAGCCAGGACCAGCCCAACGTCCTTGGAAGCAGGCCCCTAACCCTAATCCTAGGCACCAGCCGGTCTCCACGGGGACCTTTTGGACCTTGTCCTGGCACCGGTGGCACCAGGCTCATCAGAATCATCGGTCCCGGCACTGGAAGCGCCAGGCTCATAATATGTGTGCATATGCTTGGGTGGACTTACCTGCAGCAGACCATGCTGCTTACTTACCAGCCTCTTAGAAGTCCTTTGTGAACAGGAACTACTTTCTTACCTTGGTGGGGCAAGCTCCACTCCCTGGATTCAGCACTGGAAAGCTTCTGGAACTGGAACTCTTTTCTTACCTAGGCGGGGCCGTGGAGGAAGACGCCTCATCACTCCAAGGCTATTTAAACCACACCCGATAGACGAAACGTGCTTCGCGTTATTCTGCATCTGCAGCAGAACACTCACCGAGTCTGTTCCAGCCTTTCTTCTTACGATCCCGAATCTGCAAGAATCATACTCACCATTCCTGCATACTGAATCTGCAAGAAGCATACTCACCATTCCTGCATCCAGTCGACAGCAGCACCTGCAGAGACAAGAAACAGCAGGTTAGCAAGGCAGCCTTAACTCGCAGTGCTACTCACCTGATCCATCGGCTGCGGTCATTTTCGGCACGCTGCACCTCCGCCTGCGAAGACAAAAGCATTGTCACTACTTACTGGCACTCCGTGAATTCTGGATTTCTTCACACTGCATCGCCGCCTGCGGAGATAAAAGCATTGTATCTACTTACGGACATTCCGCGGACTCTGGCGCTGCAAACCAACTTCTGAAAGACAAAAGAAGAGACATTAGACAGGTATTTACTTACGCCCATCGCGCTCTTCGCAATAGAACGCCTGCTCTTCAGCACGAACTACGCTGCAAGGAAAAGACAGTTAGAGCGCTTGCATTTACTCACGCATTTCCAGGCGCTTCACTCCATCTTCCTCAAGAGTCCTGCAAGACAAAAGGGAGAAAAGCATTATACGAAGTCCTGTTCAATGTTAACGTGCCTTGCACCTAAAGACTATAAAGACTAAAAAGGTGTCTGGAAACTCACCGCTCGTGCAGTTAACGACGGTAACGGTCTTCTGAGTCCAAGAGGCCTATGTTTCACCAGTGAAGGAACTGGCAACAGCGCCCTGCACCAGACGCAGATGGAGAGCCCAGCATTCACCTATCTAAGGTGAGCACGTTGACCTGGGGGCTCTACGGAGAGGGAGAGAGAGGAAGAGGGACATTGAACAACCCAGACCATTAACCCCCATATTCTTTCACCCTCAGAAACCTCACCCTACGAGTTCGACACACAGTGCGAAGAGGTTCGACCCCAGAAGCCCATCGGGTTCTGCACATCACCTTTCGAGTCACAGACACCTTCCTGCCAAGATCAGCGCCTCCGTGGGAATCAGGTGAGCGTTACAGGAACTGATTGAATTGCCTGGCAAGGCTTTTTTGCTGAAAGACTGAGAGACATTGTGAACTACCATAGTAGGCCTAGTGCCAGAGAAGACACTGAGAACTATTTTGGTGGGGCACAGAAAACTAGCCAGCACTAATCGCTCAAGCAGAGGGGGGTAATCTTTTCTTAAGCTAAGTTTGTTATCCTTTTTCCCCAGTGGTATGGCAGATGTTAGGGTAGCATAGGTTTAGGACAGAGTTTCTTTATAAGACACCCTGATGAGCACCCATTTATTATTTTCCAGAATCGGAAAGTCATCGTAGAAGCAGGGTTATAATAGACCTTACTTTTCTTTAATAAAAGTAAACTGGTACGAAACATGTCTTCTTGTTTGTCTCCTATGTCTGACGTACCACATCCTGCACAGCTCCAGTTATATACCAAGTGTGTGCCTCCTTCAAAGACAATTAAATTGAAGAAAACAATAAAACTCTCTTACAAAGAAGGAATCTGTACAGACCTCACACCTGGTCATCCCGGTACTCTTAGTCAACCACCAACAACCGTCAAAGGTACATGCCTTAGAGGCATACATTGATAGTGGAGCGGTGGGAAATTATATTGATCAAGATCTGGCTGCACAAATAGGCCTTCCTCTCCAGCAAAAGCTACAATCAGAAAACGTCACAGAAGTGGATGGTTCTCAGTCATCTGGCCCAGTGACGCAACATACTGACAAAGGGCCTCATTACGACCCAGGCGGTAAGGGTTTTACGGCGGCGTAAACAGCGCCGACCCTTACCGCCTGAGTACGAGGTCCCTTAGCGCCATGGCGGATTTAACACCTGCTTTTAGCAGGTGTTAAAATCCATGGCGCTAAGGGACCATGGAGTTAATTACGCCACCGTAATTTACGGTGGCGTAATTAACGCCTTCCCCACTCCCATTATGCCCTATGGGGCAAAAATGGGAATGGGGAAGGGTAAATGGGGATTGGGGACTTACCGCCCCGCCAAGGTCGGAATGGGGCGGTAAGTCCGCCAACCACCATGGCGTAAACGTAGTTTACGCCATGGTGGTAAAGTCACGGCCCAGGCGGTAACTTACCGCCTGGGTCGTAATGAGGCCCAAAGTCATGCTGATGTGTCAGGATGGTCATTGGGAAGACATCACTTTCGATCTTATCGGGGCTCCTCAGTTCCAAATGATCTTAGGAATGCCTTGGCTGGAAACCCATAACCCCAGGATTGACTGGCGAACACGAGTGCTGACTTTCCTCAAGAATGCCACAAAACCGTGAAGAGCCAGGAACTCAAGACAAAATCTATCCTGGGGCTCTCTGGTTCCCTACCCCCGAATATCTGGATTACCTGGATGTGTTCCAAAAGGAGCAAGCAAACACCCTGCCTCCACATAGACCTTACGACTGCCAGATCGATCTGGTGCCCGGAGCACAAATCTCCTGCATTAGAATTTACGCTCTAACAGAGCACGATAACCAGCATCTGAAGTCTTACCTGGATCAGTATCTAGCTAACAGATTCATCCGCCCGTCTAAGTCTCCTGCCTCCTCAGCTCTCTTTTTCGTACCAAAGAAAGGGGGCGACTTAAGAACTTGTATAGATTATAGAGCCCTGAACCAAATTAAAGTAAAAAACAGATATCCCCTGCCACTCATCCCGGAGCTGCTAGATCAGGTGAAGAAGGCTCAAATCTACACAAAACTGGCCCTCCGAAGAGCCTGTTTATGTTTATTTATTTATATTGCATGCCAGACCAGAAGGTATAAGGGCGCAGGAGCAACAAGGCCATTCTCAGCTTGGTTACAGTGCTGTATAGTTGTTACAGTGTGTACATAGGTACATATTTACAGTGTGTACATGGTTAAAGCATTTGCGACAGATGCAGTAATAAACAGTTTACTAATGTACATATTTACATAGTATACATAGCCTACCACCTTGTGAGAGTTAAAAAGGGAGACGAGTGGAAGACGGCATTCTGAACCAAATACAGACTTTTTGTTACGCTCACCTGGTCTCCACATGGGCGCCGAACGCGACAGGCAGATCTGATGTTAAATGGTTTCGCGTGTCTCTTCTGTATTCGTGCCGTCACGAAGGTGCGCCTAAAGGGTTAAGTGAAATGTTACCCAACTGCTAGGCGGAAGACCCACATCCGCCTCCCGTGGTCTTCTGAAACTCCCTTCCGCTATGTCTCACCTTCGTTTTAAGAATGGCAGTCTCTCCGTCCTGCAACAGTATGCAGGGGTGCGTAGAGTTCTAGGATCCAGTTACTTCACTGATCCTGTCGAGTCTCTGACAACGTTGATTCAATGGGTAAGTCTTTACCATCTATGTGGTTCGCCAAAGAGTTCAAATTGCCCCAAGTTTCACTTTGTTGTCTTTCCCTTGTAGGTTTCCCCTTAATGCCAGAGTACGAAGAACGCAGAGTTGTTTTTCCAAGAAAAGGTAAGTTCACACTGGCGTTCTGTAATAAGTCTTTATACGCGCTATTGCTCTTCTGTGCGACTGACCTGCTGCTCTTGTATTGCAGATGCTGTACCTCGGACCGCGTGGTGAAGACTAACAGAATCGCTTGTAGGAGCGATCTTCAGGTGAGGATGACACTGCAATGAGTTGACTGTGCAACGTGGCTTTTCCCCAATATGCGCTAACCTGATGTTTCTTCTTGCATCCGACAGGTGCAGCGACTCCGGAGTGGCGGGCGAAAGATGGGAGCGGTCGAGAGATAGAGGTTCGCTGGTCTGCCGGGAAGAGCAGCTCTCAGGTAGGTATGAACAAAGCACTGGATCGCGATGTGGATTCTTTAACCAGCCCGGTTAACCTGATGCCTTTTCCTTCCTTTGCAGGTTGCTCGCGAAGAAACTGGACTGGCGCTGTAGCAGCCTGGACTGAAGGTAACAGACACAGTGAGCGTTACGCTGCAGGAGTGCAGAATAACACGAAGCGTGTTCTGTAATAAAGGCGTGGTTTATATAGTCTTCAGAAAGTAGTCCCAGGTAAAGTATTCCCAGCAACCACACCCAAGCAAATAGTTTCCTAGGCAAGTAGTCCCTTCAGCCTGCCTCAGGTTGGTCCACACGTGCTTCACTTAGTTTGAAATTTGCCATGTTGGTGATGGCAGCATGAGGCTGGCGCCAACGGCGCCAGGACCAATTCCAGGAGGCCCCTGAGAGAGTCTTTGGGGCCTTAAAGGCCCTCATGGAAGTCAAAGTCCTGGGCAGGTTGGTCTGCACCTGATGTGCCGGGGTATGGACCATGACACTTTTCGAGTATCAGGTCATGCCCTTTGGGTTATGTAATGCACCAGCCACGTTCCAATTCTTCATGAACGATGTGTCACAAGTCTCTCACCTTCTCACCTGTCTTCCCTGTTTGCTTGCGGCCTTCTTTTGTGACTTCTTCCGCAATGTCCGGGATTTGTATAAGCTTGCGCGGGGGCTTCGGAATCCAGCGTGCTTCGTTCAGATTGTCCAGGAAGGAACCAGGAAGGAACAATGTCCGCGCACGGAGGCCCGGAACCCGTGGCTCGAGCGCGGGCAAAAATCCAGGAAAGTTTTGGGTACGTTGTGGGTGAAAGAAAAAGGAGGAAGGAAACAAGGAACCGGGAAAAGAGATCAGGAAAACAGCCCTGAGCGAACTCCGGCAGCACACGTCCAGCTACCGCGAGCAGTAGCGCTGAGACGTGCAGAGCCGCGGGAGCGTGTCTGTTTTGTAGAACGCAGAGCGTGTAACGCAAAGACTGGTAAGCAGCGTTCCGCATCAAGTGGCCATGTTGGAAGGATTACTGAGTTCAATCCCCTATGTGTCAGGGACCACGAAGTCCAGAAGGGACGCAGACGGCGGTTCATGACAGTATGCCTCCTCTGAAGTCCAGCTCCTCCGGGTTTGCCCGGATGTATAAGATGGTATCTTCGAATCAGCCTGGGAGCATTCATGTTTGACACGGGTTCCAAGGTGCGCTCACTGGGAGGGTACCCTTTCCATTCGACCAAATATTGTAGTTGACCACGCCGGTATCTAGAGTCACAGATTCTGGAAACTTCATATTCAAGTTGGTCATTGATAATCACTGGGGTTGATCTTGGAGCAGTTCGAGAGGGTTGAACATATGGTTTCAATAGAGAGGTGTGGAAGACAGGATGGATCCTTTTCCATGATTCTGGTAGCCGAAGTCGAAAGGCCACTGGGTTGATAATTTCTTTTATAGAAAAGGGGCCGTAATACCTGGGAGCCAGTTTATTTGGTCACAGATGTCGAGGAAGGAGTTTCGAGGAAAACCAGACTTTATCGCCTACTGAGTAAGAAGGCCCAGGTCTTCTTTTGGAGTCGGCATGATGTTTAACGTCTTTTCGGGCCTTTTCTAATTGCTCCTTTGCTTTTTGTGTACATTAATAAGGGTTTCAATCCAGGAATCAACCGTAGGAACTGGGGTAGGGTGTGGGAGAACGGAAGGCAGAACTGACGGATGAAATCCCTGACTACAGAAGAAGGGACTGGTGTTGATAGCTGAATGATCCGAATTGTTGTAGGAGAATTCGGCCACAGGTATTAAGAGTGACCAATCATCCTGGACCTTTGTGGCGAAGCAACAAAGATATTGTTCCAGAGTTAGGTTTACTCGTTCAGTGGCTGATAACCTGAGGACAAGGCACGTTGAATTCCCAGTATACGACATAATTGTTTCCAGAACTGGGATATGTATTGGGGTCCTCGGTCAGAAATGATCTTGAAGGGTAGCCCATGAAGCCGGAATATGTGTTCCAGGAAGATTCCGGTGAGTTCAGATGAGATTGGCAGTTTGTATAAAGGTGTAAAATGAGCCATATGAGTGAACAAATCAATGGTAACCATAGTAGTTGTGTATCCCCTGGAAGATGGTAGTTCCACGATAGAATCTGTGGCGATGAATTCCCAGGGTCTTGTTGGTATTGCTGGTTGAAGCAGTAGACCTGCCGGTTTCTTATTATCATGTTTGTTCTGATTGCAGATTGCACATGCCTGGATATGAATCCGTACATCCTCTTTCATCCTCGGCCACCAAAATTGTCTTTGTATTGAACGGAGGGTGCTGGTGATGCCACGGTGTCCTGAATGAAAAGTATCATGACATAGGCTTGTGATCTTTTGCCGCAGTTCAGGAGTGGGGATGACCAAGCGATTGTCCTTGAACAGCTATCCATCCCTTGTCTTGAGTTTCAGATTGTCCAGGAAGGAACTAGGAAGGAACAATGTCCGCGCACGGAGGCACGGAACCCGTGGCTCGAGCGCGGGCAAAAATCCAGGAAAGTTTTGGGTAAGTTGTGGGTGAAAGAAAAAGGAGGAAGGAAACAAGGAACCGGGAAAAGAGATCAGGAAAACAGCCCTGAGCGAACTCCGGCAGCACACGTCCAGCTACCGCGAGCAGTAGCGCTGAGACGTGCAGAGCCGCGGGGGCGTGTCTGTTTTGTAGAACGCAGAGCGTGTAACGCAAAGACTGGCATCAAGCGGCCATGTTGGAAGGATTACTGAGTTCAATCCCCTATGTGTCAGGGACCACGAAGTCCAGAAGAGACGCAGACGGCGGTTCATGACAGTATGCCTCCTCTGACGTCCAGCTCCTCCGGGTTTGCCCGGATGTATAAGATGGTATCTTCGAATCAGCCTGGGAGCATTCATGTTTGACACAGGTTCCAAGGTGCACTCACTGGGAGGGTACCCTTTCCATTCGACCAAATATTGTAGTTGACCACGCCGGTATCTAGAGTCGCAGATTCTGGAAACTTCATATTCAAGTTGGTCATTGATAATCACTGGGGTTGATCTTGGAGCAGTTCGAGAGGGTTGAACATATGGTTTAAATAGAGAGGTGTGGAAGACAGGATGGATCCTTTTCCATGATTCTGGTAGCCGAAGTCGAAAGGCCACTGGGTTGATAATTTCTTTTATAGAAAAGGGGCCGTAATACCTGGGAGCCGGTTTATTTGGTCGCAGATGTCGAGGAAGGAGTTTTGAGGAAAACCAGACTTTATCGCCTACTGAGTAAGAAGGCCCAGGTCTTCTTTTGGAGTCGGCATGATGTTTAACGTCTTTCCGGGCCTTTTCTAATTGCTCCTTTGCTTCTTTGTGTACATTAATAAGGGTTTCAATCCAGGAATCAACCGTAGGAACTGGGGTAGGGTGCGGGAGAACGGAAGGCAGAACTGACGGATGAAATCCCTGACTACAGAAGAAGGGACTGGTGTTGATAGCTGAATGATCCGAATTGTTGTAGGAGAATTCGGCCACAGGTATTAAGAGTGACCAATCATCCTGGACCTTTGTGGCGAAGCAACAAAGATATTATTCCAGAGTTTGGTTTACTCGTTCAGTGGCTGATAACCTGAGGACAAGGTACGTTGAATTCCCAGTATATGACATAATTGTTTCCAGAACTGGGATATGTATTGGGGTCCTCGGTCAGAAATGATCTGGAAGGGTAGCCCATGAAGCCGGAATATGTGTTCCAGGAAGATTCCGGCGAGTCCAGATGAGGATGGCAGTTTGTATAAAGGTGTAAAATGAGCTATATGAGTGAACAAATCAATGGTAACCATAGTAATTGTGTATCCCCTGGAAGATGGTAGTTCCACGATAAAATCTGTGGCAATGAATTCCCAGGGTCTTGTTGGTATTGCTGGTTGAAGCAGTAGACCTGCCGGTTTCTTATTATCATGTTTGTTCTGATTGCAGATTGCACATGCCTGGATATGAATCCGGACATCCTCTTTCATCCTCGGCCACCAAAATTGTCTTTGTATTGAACGGAGGGTGTTGGTGATGCCACGGTGTCCTGAATGAAAAGTATCATGACATAGGCTTGTGATCTTTTGCCGCAGTTCAGGAGTGGGGATGACCAAGCGATTGTCCTTGAACAGCTATCCATCCCTTGTCTTGAGTTTCCATCGATTGTTTCTCTTAAACTCCTTCCAGGTTTCAGAGGACTGAGTTTGAATTCAAATATCCTCCAGGAGTGTGATTGCTTCGGCAACAAATATTGTGTGGGGAAACATCTTAGGAAAAGTCAGGTCTTCAAGGGTTTCGCGATCAGGACGTCTGGATAAGGCATCGGCTATTATGTTGTGTGTTCCAGGGACATGATGGATTTGAAACTGAAATTGAGCAAAAAGGAAGGCCCAACGGGCGTGATGACTGTTTCTGCATTCTAGGGATTGCAGGACTTGAAGATTCCGATGGTCTGTGCGGACCTGTACCGGGTGTTTGGCTCCCAGGAGGAGATGACGCCAATCAGTGAAAGCCTGGCGGATGGCTAGCAGTTCCTTTTCCAGGACGGAATAATTAGTTTCACTGGGAGTCAAGGTGCGAGATAGATAGGCAATGGGGTGTTCTAATTTATCATCAAGTTCCTGTTTTAGGACTGCCCCGATGGCGTAGTTGGAGGCATCAGTTTCCACAAGAAAAGGGCGATCAATGTCGGGTTGAGCTAAGATGGGAGCGTGTGTAAACTCCGACTTCAAGCATTAGAAAGCAGTATCTTGGGCTGAGGTCCACTGAAAGGGGGTATCCTTCTTTAGCAATGTAACAATAGGATGTACAATCTCCAAAAAGGTTGGTATAAATTTCCGATTGAAGTTAGCAAGCCCCAGGAAGGATTGAATTTGTTTTACAGTAGTTGGAACGGGCCAGGATAGAATGGAATCTACCTTTGAGGGTTCCATTCCAATCCTCTTAGGGCTAAGAATGAATCCGAGATAGTGAACAGTTGATACATGGAAAAGACACTTCTCGGGTTTGGCCAGGAGCTTATGTTCACGTAGACGTTGTAAAACTGCCCTTACGTGTTCTTCATGTTTTAGATGGTCCTTGGAGTAAATGAGTATGTCGTCCAGATATACGATGACGAAGAGGAACAGCATGTCAGAAAACACTTGGTCCATAAAACGTTGGAAGACCGCTGGGGCATTAGCAAGTCCGAAGGGCATAACCAGGTATTCAAAATGGCCAAAAGGTGTTCTAAAGGCCGTCTTCCATTCGTCACCTTCTTTTATACGAATTAGATGGTAGGCACCCCTGAGATCTAATTTTGTGAATACTAGTGCACCTCTCACTGCTTCCAGGATATACGAAATGAGAGGCAATGGGTAGCGGTCCTTTAGAGTACACTGGTTAAGGCCAAGGTAATCTAGACATGGTCTAAGCTCCTTGATATCTTTCTTGGGAACTAAAAACAACGAAGCCCCCGCCGGGGACTTGGATGGTCGTATGCTGCCATTTTCCAAGTTAGTATCTAGGTATTCCCGGAGGGCCCTTTTTTCAGGTTCTGATAAAATAAACATTCTTCTGTGAGGGATCACTGCTGAAGGCTCAGTATCGATGGCACAATCTTCAGGTCTGTGAGGAGGAAGAGCTTGAACTATGGCAGTCGAAAATACATCTGTGTAAGCCTGATAGGCCCTGAGAATTTGGATGATGTTAGAGACAGTGACTGGACTCTGTTGGATTTCTTGCAATTTTTCAGAGGACTTTGGTATTGATCTAGGAATAAGTAGTGGGACATACAGTGTTCAGAACCAAGAAACAAGGAGCCTGCTGCCCAATTGATGTATGGGTTATGCTTCTGTAACCAGGGCATGCCTAGAACCATCGGATAGTGGGCAGATCATATGATGTCAAATTTGATCCTCTCTCGATGGTGATTTATAGAGAGTAGGATCTCTTTGGTTTGAAGGGTTATGGGTCCTGAAGATAGGGGTCTTCCATCAATAGCCTCTACTGGTTGCATCGTCTCTCGAGTTTCATGTGGAATGTTGTCAGTAGTGACCCAATCATGATCTATGAATATACCCATGGCTCCGCAGTCCACTAATGCCAGAATGGGGTAAGATTCTTTCTTGGAAGTCGATAGAAAGGCCTGAAGAATCACAAGCTTGTTTGATCCAGGAGAGTTCAAGGAAGGAATTGATGTGGAGCAGACATCATTCTCCCGAAACTGTGCCCCGTCTAGGACCGGGAGCTGGCGTTTCTCGAACGCTGTGGGGGAGCACTAGGGCACTCTCTGACAAGATGTTTATCGGATGCGCAATACGGAATGCCCCCAGTTGCATGGATTCTGGATCTGAGGTCGTAGAAGCTGCAGGTTCTGGGCTAGTAGGATGGTCTGTGACAGCTTTTTTGAATGATGATTTTGACTTCTTTTTCTCTGCCTCTCTTTCCTGGATAAGAAAATCTATTTGCAAGGAAAGGTCCAAGAGGGCCTGGAGGGAATTAGGATGAGCTACCCTGGCTAGCTCATCCTTTATTTCTTCGTTCAAGCCTCTGCGAAAGAGAGTGAAGCTAGCTTCTTGGGACCAATCAGCTTCCTTCATAAGATGTTTGAAACGGGTGACATAGGTAAGCATATCCTGGGATCCTTGTCGAAAATCAAGTAGCCGTTCCTGAGCGCTGTAAACCTGCACAGGACGATCAAACATGGCCTTTAGTGCTTACACAAATCCATTGTAATCATCCAGGAGGTCGTCGCCAGAATTGACTAGGGGAGTTGCCCAGGTTAATGCGTTGCCATTGAGGTGTGATATCATAAACCCCACTTTTGCTCTAGGTGTGGAAAAGTAGTAGGGCTTGAAGGTGAAATACACCAAGCAAGAGTCAAGGAAGGCACGAAGGGTCTTTGGAGAACCATCATATTTGTCCACCACTCCTCCCAATAAAACACTTTCCTTGGTAGCAGAATCACGAGACAATACCAGCTGCTTTAAGGCAGCGTTCTCAGCCTTAAGGTTTTGAACTTCTGTGGTGAGTTCCTGCATGCCTCGCATGAGGTCTTGAACCGCGGCTTCCATCCCTGTATCCGTATCGATTTTTAGGCGTCTCAATCTGTCACAAGTCTCTTCCCTTCACACCTGTCTTTCCTGTTTGCTTGCGACCTTCTTTTGTGACTTCTTCCGCACGGTCCGGAATTTGTATAAGCTTGCGCGTGGGTCTTCAGAATCCAGCGTGCTTCGTTCAGATTGTTCAGGAAGGAACCAGGAAGGAACAATGTCCGTGCGCGGAGGCACGGAACCCGTGGCTTGAGCGCGGGCGAAAATCGAGGAAAGTTTTGGGTAAGTTGTGGATGAAAGAAAAAGGAGGAAGGAAACAAGGAACCGGGAAAAGAGATCAGGAAAACAGCCCCGAGCGAACTCCGGCAGCACATGTCCAGCTACGGCGAGCAGTAGCGTTGAGACGCGCAGAGCGGCGGGGGCGTGTCTGTTTTGTAGAACGTGGAGCGTGTAACGCAAAGACTGGTAAAGCAGCGTTCCGCATCAAGTGGCCATGTTGGAAGGATTACTGAGTTCAATCCCCTATATGTCAGGGACCACGAAGTCCAGAAGGGACGCAGACGGCGGTTCATGACACGATGTGCTTCGTGAATTATTCGATGTTTGCGTACTCGTTTACATTGATGACATTCTTATCTACTCAACATGCAAGGAGGATCATGTTGGCTATGTAAGGGCATTTCTGGAGAAGCTTCGTCAGCATCGGCTGTTTGCCAAACTGGAAAAATGCGTCTTCCATGTCACGGAAGTTGAATTTTTGGGCTTCATGCACACTCCACGAGGAGTTCACATGGACACCCGCAAGGTGGATGCTATCCTCCAACATCCACAAAAGGAGTACAAAGTGTGCTCGGATTGGGCAATTTTTATTGATGGTTTATCCAAAGGTTTTCGCAAATACTTCATCCAATCACTTCCCTACTGAGAAAAAATAAGAAATTCTTCTGGTCCCTCGAAGCAGAAAACGCCTTCCAGGAATTGAAACTTGCCTTCACTACAGCACCAGTTCTTCGGCATCCCCGACCTGGCCTGCCATATGAGGTCGAAACGGACGCCTGCAGCATAGCCATGGGAGCAGTATTATCACAAAAGGACCCCGACATGGGGCAATTACATCCCATAGCATTCTGGCCCCGTACGTTTTCTGCGCCGGAATTAAACTATGCAATCACTGACAAGGAACTACTAGCAATCAAAGGAGCCTTCAAAACCTGGAGACACTACCTTTTATGGGCAAGACACACGGTCACAGTTATCACAGATCACCGTAATCTGCAATACTTGAAAACTGCCAAGGCCCAATCCTCACACCAGTTTCGCTGGGCTCTCATCTTTGCTGAATACGATTTTGTCATTACTTACAAACCTGGAGTGCATAATGGGAAAGCAGATGCCCTGTCACGCATGGGTGAGGACAAAGAAGCTTTCACAACATCTGAGCCAGTTGCCATTATTCCCGAAGAATGGATCCGAAACCAGATTGCCGCAAAAGCCTGTTGGGAGGACTTAAAGACCCATCTTCAATCTTGGATGCACCAAACAGCTCAACAGGAGTGGTTGGATAATGGAGACCAATACTCCATCAAAAATGACCTATCCTATTTTCAAGGAAGACTATATATTCAAGACAAGAAAATGCAAAACCAAACAATAGCAAACTACCACGAATCAGTAGTGGAAGGACATCCAGGGATTGCCAAGACTCGGGCCAAAATTCAAAAGAGCTATTGGTGGTCAACCTGGAGAAAAGACGTTGCCCAATTTATTGCGACTTGTGGTGTCTGCGCGCAACACAAATCCCAGAAGTTAAGTCCTGCAGGGTTACTGCGTCCATTGACTCTACCACCAGCACAATGGCATACGCTGTCTTTGGACACGATCCTGGTCATTGTAGACTTATTCTCCAAGATGGCACATTTTATTCCATTAAAGGGCCTTCCCACTGCTTCTGCTCTTGCCACTGTATTCTTGGAACAAATTGTTAAGTTACACGGTTTCCCGTCCGTTTTGATTTCAGATGGCGGAACACAATTCATCTCAGCTCTCTAGAGGGAGTGCTGTAAAATAGCCAAAATTGACCTTCAGCTAGCCACGAGTCACCATCCACAAACCGATGGTCAAACTGAACAAACCGATCAGACCCTGTAGCAATGCCTGAGATGTTTGTTGAAACAAATCGAGGAGTCCTGGAAAAGTATCCTCTGGTTAACGGAATTTGCCTACAATAACTCTATCCACACCAGCACCGGACAAACCCCATTCTATACAATGCACGGTCGGCATCCTCGAACGTCCTCCTTTGATCCACTTGACAAATTGGAAATTCCAGCAATTACCACATTGCATAAGACTATTACTCGAACCCTTAAAAAAGCAACAGAAAACCTAATCAGAGCCAAAGAACAACAGAAAAAGTTTGCAGACCGACATCGAAGAGAGGCCCCGTATTACCAAGTCGTGGATAAGGTATGGTTGGCATCCAAGAACATTCCATTGAAAGGACCCCAAGCCTTCCGTCCCAGGTATCTGGGACCTTATCCCATCAAAGCCATCATTAACCGTGCTGCCATGAAATTGGATTTACCAGCCAATATGCAGATCCATCCGGTATTCCATGTTTCTCTCCTGAAATCAATGAAACCAGATACTCGGATTAAGGCACCACCCGAGCCTGATATCATAGAAGGAGAACCAGAATACGAAGTCAAAGCCATTCTGGATTCCAAGATAGTGCAATCTAAACTGCACTACCTGATTGACTGGGAAGGTTATGGACTTCAAGACCGCACATGGGAATCTGTTGAATTCATCCATGCCCCACGACTAATTAGACAATTCCATTGTAACAATCCCGCCACACCAGGACCTGGGGGAAGAACCCCAGTGAGAGGGACCTTGAGGGGGAGTGCTGTCATGGCCACTGGGCAAGGACCACTAGTTCCATCATATAAAGGGTCTGAGTACCAGGCTCATGAGAAAGTGTGCTCTGCACACTTTATTTCTGGTGCACGTGTTCTTTCCTCCCCTGCAGGGCCCCACGTGCATCCAGGTCGGGCGTGGCCATAGGAAAACATTGGGCTGTACGTGCAGCATCCTCTGGGTGCGGCAAGGTGGGGCCACAAGGCAAAGCCAAGGGGGCATGGCTGGGACCAGGCTATTTAAGCCTGCCCCACCCACATGCAAGCGCTTTGCGTTTGTCTGCTTATAGCAGTGTAACGCTCACCGCCACCTGTAGCGCAGCTTACCTGACGTCAGCTCAGCAATACCATTGCTTGAAGTGCAGCTTACCTGACGCCAGCAAAACCATCGCCTGAAGCGCATCTTACCTGATTCAAGCAAAACCATTGCCTGAAGCGCATCTTACCTGATTCCAGCAAAACCATCGCCTGAAGCGCATCTTACCTGATTCCAACAGTCACCGCAGTTGGAGCTCATCCTCACCTGTTCCGGGCATCTAAGCTACACGGGAGCTTGTCTCATTCAGCATCCTCGCGAATCCATACATCCAGCAACCGCCGGCAGGCCTTCGTATAGCTGCCTCTCGTCAGGCGTCGCCAGGCCATCCCTGCAGGAGAAAAGGTCAAACAAGGTTAGAAACAACATAAAGACTTTACGCTAAGGTCGCACGCAGCACATTCCTCGTGCTTAACCTTAAAACCAAACTTACCTTCTACTTGGGACATTGTAAACTTCTCTGGCCACCATTTGGACTCGCTTCCAACACTGCGACTCCGCTGGGCCCTTCATCACCTATTGGGGAGAAGGAAAGACATTACAAGGGTTACGGACAATAATCACTGAAAAAAGACATTGCAAAAGGATACGGGCAATAATCATTGTTGAGAAACACTTACCTTAGAAGTGGTCAGCCACAGACTGTCTGGACTGCCACACACATGGACAAGTTAAAAACCTGGTTCATTAAAGGCGCACAAGCAGTTGAAAAACAGGACAGAGAGCTCATCCTCATAAATAAACAGGTGAGACTATATGGATAAACGCATGCTCATCTCGTTCTGGGAAGAAGGGTTCGAGGGAAATCACAGTCCGACCACAGCATTCTTACAGCCTCTCGTACTCTCTCAGGGGCAGTGTCAGCAACCAGCGCAGTCCACACTACTGGAGCAGGGGAAGAAGCCTGATCCAGGGGAGCCAAGTCCAGGGAGGGCTGCAACCATGCCCCAATGCCTCCGCAAAGACCAGGTGAGTGTAACATCACCAGAGCTTGTTCACCGGAGCTGCATCAGAACATTACTGACCAGAATATCTTGGACCCCTTTAAGTTGGCAAAGCTGGCTGACAAATGGGTCTCCCACAGCATGTCCCCTGAGGATCTCAGTGGGAAGGACAAGGAAAACGTAAAAGTACCCCTCAGAAGGCTGAAGCAGCCACATTTGAATAAACCTAAACATTCCCCCTCTAAGGTACACAAATCTAGTAGGGATAGGTCCCATGGGAGTGAGAGTAAGAGTAGTGTTTCTCCTGCTGCTCCGCAGGCTCCTAGTGGATCCAATTCAGATCCCTGCATTCCTGGCACCTGATGGGACTATAGGGCCCTGGACCACAAGAAGGGTGCCCCCAAGTGTAAGAGTAAGGCACTTAGTGTCCAGGCTATCAGCCAGACCTACCCTTACCCTATGCTTGAGGAGGAGGCCACTGTACTCCCCTCCTCTCCAGGAATCACCTTTGGTGCCCCTGCAGGGATTTCCCTAGTGCCCCTTGTGGCCTGGGACCAGTACTCAGAAGTACCGGCTACTTTCCCACAAAATTGTCACAGACTTTTGAGAAGTGTCCTCATTAACGACCTGCCTTCCACTGGTTTCAGAGACAATGGGGCTAGTATGACAGTGATGAACAGGACCCTGCTCGGGGCACAAGACTATGTAGATGCTCCTCTGAGAACCACCAGGTTAGCTGGTGGACCTCCCAAACTTTCCTCTGTACCCCTAGTCACCATTTAGATTGATGACAAGAGAGAATAGCTTCCTGTCCTGGTACAGGACAATGTGTCTGCTAACATCCTGTTGGGGAATGACTTAGTTGAGTTGGGTTGATTTCTGATGGATTACCCTTGACTGCTGCTGCAGTCATTAGGTCACTGTTCAAACAGGGTCTGATTGATGGTCAGCTACCCAAGCCAAAAGGGATACCGAAGGGGAAAAGGAAGAATACCACCACTGTGAAGGGGCCTCCTTCTCTACCTGCTGCTTCAGCAGCGCCCACTGTGATCCCAGCGCCTGAGGGACTAGGGCCAGTGGTGACCCTAGACTCAACTCCTGAGGGAGAAGACCCAGATGACCCTTCTTAGAGAGAGATACTCACAATGACCTCCTGTTGGCTGAAGGTGGGCCCTCTAGGACGGATTTGTGCAATATGTGGTTTGTGATTTCCCTCTGGGTCCCTGCATGGCTTGTACTTCAGGAGATGTTGAAGCCTCGGGGTTGGTGCATATATAGGGCATCCCTGAGTTTTGGCTGGGCTGACCGCCAGGAGTTGGCAGGCTTATGGGTGACTGCAGATGGATATACCTAGGCCTGAAAAAGGGCAGAGCGCTGGGAGTGAGCAACTACAGCCAACAGTTTCTGAGATCACTGCGGCCACATGCCAAATTTCGCCCGTGACTTCAGTAAGGAGCCCTGCTGTTGGCATGCCCACACCCACCGCAGCAAGAGCTGCATATATTTTCTGTCTGTTAGCTACAGTTACCGTCTTCCCTTTTGAACGATGCTTGGGCCCTCTGGACATTCTCATGGTGCCCATAGGAGAGGCCACACATTTGGAATATCACTGACCTTCCTCCTGAATGCTGAAGGCAGATAGCCTGGTCTAGCAATATGGTAGAGTCATGGTTAGAATTTTGGGAAATGTTTAATAGTGTTCTGACATTCCTCTGACACCATTCTGTTAGTTCTGAGGGTGGTGTCATTCTCATGCTGGGTATGCTGGAAGACTGGGCCCAGTGTTGTTGAAGTAGTTATGCAGTACCTCTTCTCCTAATCTGCCTATGTCCTTTGGATCTTTTTGGTTCTTTAGTGGCTATCAGGATCTGCTTGGGCCACATGTTGAATGTTGGGGTTCTGGCACCCAGTTATGCTCACTTCAATGTCTGCTTATTCAGCCTACCTGAGGTGGAACTGTAGGGACTGAAGTGTGGTCGGCTAGTATACTTATCAGCTATTTTCTAGGGTCCTGCCACTGAAAAAGGGAGCTTCAGCAAAGGCCCTTCATTCAGAGGGATCTTCTCTCACCAGTGATTATGGTTCATCAGTCATTGACCATAGTTGCTTTGAGGGTCTTGGGAGGACTGGTCTCCATTCCTACTTCATTTGGGATTGACTTCCCCGGTTATCTGTCTTCACCCTCCAACCCTGGCCATCCTTTTTAATCCATTTAATTCCCCTTTCAACGGTTCTGCATTCCTACACTTGAAGTTCCACTGGCCATATGTCGGCATAGTGTTCTTGCATGGGTGGATTTGTGGTAGGATCTTCCTGATTCTGAAGTCTTTACTTCTGACACCATGGCAACAAAGAAAATACTTTACAAACAAAAAGCTTTGTTCAACAGAAACTGAAAAAACAGAACTTAAGAGTTCATCAAAGGGGTAAACCCCAATCCAACATGGAGGCTAGGTCATGCCTGTAGGTAACCAATGGGCAGAGAACCGCCCCCATATAAGGCTTTTTCTCCAATCCCAACTCCTCTTTCTTTGCTGCTGACGCCACAAGCTAAGTCACTCCTTCTAGTTGTGTACTTTGTTGCTAGTCAGTAGTTTTGTCAGTGCGTGGTACATTGTATCACTGTGTATAGTTTGTGTATAGTTTTGCTATTAGTGTCTCTATCACTTCTTGCTTGCCTTTCTTTCAGAGAATCGTGTGCGACCGCCGCTTTATATTTTCCCCAGTGGTAATGGTCGCACACTTCGCACATTCTGCGAACTCCGCCTCCAGGCAGGAACTCCTTTGGTTCAGGCCCGACACATGCAAGCCTGTCAGAGGGAGTTGTGCTGTTCAGGCCCGATGCGCGTGGGCCTATTAAGGTGTGCGCAGAACTCTGAAGTCATCCCTCCCCTCAGGGAGACTTCTCAGCATTGGCTAAAAGAAAAGCCTGCCCACGCTGCAAGCGTGCAGTTTGCCTGCTCGGCCACAGGCTTTGCTTGGTACTGTTGCAAGGCATTTCCCTCGCTTGCTGCTAAGGGTCACACCCTGCTGGGGTGAGCAGCGTTCTTTTTTTTGTTGAAAATTTAATTATATTAACATTTGAGTTATAACATCATACAATCGTAATCCCACAGCCATGGAATGTTCTCTTAGCTCCACCTCGAGTGACAGGTGCATTATGTAACATTACATTTCGCCTGCAGGATCGCTTTACTGTTTACACTAGAACCTCGGGCACTTCACCCTCCATTTATCATCTGTGCAAGCCAAACACCTTGTCCCACCGTCCCTACATCACTACCGAGCAGGTGCGTCGGCCAGATACCTTCTCAGATACACCCCAGGAGCCTCACGTAGACCATCGATATTTTTCAAAAAAGGGGACCACAGACCTTCAATGTTCGACCTAGATTCATCCATGACATGTGTCAGAAACTCCATATCATAAAATGCACAGACTTTAGCGACCCACTCTTTCTCCCCAGGCATTCGTGGAGTTTTCCATCTTTGGGCCAGGCAACAACGCACCACCACCAACATGACCTGAAACATGTGGTCGTGAGTCTCACCGTGGTCCCCTTCCACATCAACCCAAAAAAGGAGAAGCCATGGGGACAAGGTCCTCCCTATCCCATCCACCCCCTTTATCCAGGACAGGACCTCCTCCCAGTACATCTGCACCATCTGACATTTCCACCACATGAGCGCATAGTGTCCTGATTCCACACGACTCTTCCAGCAGTGCGGGTCATACCCTTCCCTCATCCGTGCTATCCTCTTTGGGGGGTAGTGCCATTTATGCAACAGTTTTAGAGCCTGGTGGCGGTAGTGGAGCGATGCAGTTGAGCGGTTGGCCTGTCTGCACATGATGTTCCATCTCTTATCGTCAATATCCTCCCCTAGGTCCTCTACTCATTGCACCTGTGCTGTCGGAGGGTCTCTCGGGGTGGCTAAAAGCAATAGCATGTACAGACCGGATATTACCCCCCTGGAGCCATTATGTGTAATAAGGAATTTTTGAAAGTCTGTTAGTTCCCTCCTCAAGGTGTCTCCCCATCTATCCTCCGTGAGACTCCCCTTTAGTTGTAAATAACGAAAGGGCGAAAGATTGTCCAGGCCTAGGGCCTCCTCCAGCTCTTTTATGGACATAAAAGTTCCCCCCACCCACAACTGCCCCGCCCTACTGAGGCCAGCTTCGTACCACTTCTCAAATGCAAGTGGCTCATCTATTCTGTCCCGGAGGGGTGGAGCCCAGATGCATCTCAAAGGTGAGGGCCATGTTGTGAGCCATCTATAGTCACCTCCCTTCTATATTGACCACAAGACACCAAGGACTGGATGACATAGGACCCTCCTTGGGATGCGTTTCTTCGGACCCACAACCACTCGTCCAGCGTAACTGGAGATAGAAGTGCATTGTCCATAGCCACCCATTGCTTCCCCGTGCCCGGCGTGAAGTGGTCCACCACAATTCTCAACTGCGACGCCCGGTAGTATGTTTCAAGGTCTGGGAACCCCACCACCCCTCCTCCTTCGGTCTCGTTAATACTTCATAGGAGATTCGATGCTTCCTACCCACCCAAAGATAACATAACAAAGCCTGCTTAACCTCTAGGAGAAATGGCTTTCAAATGCTCCCAACCCAAACTGGGTTGGGAGCATTTGAAACAAAAATAAAAACTTGGGGAGGATACCCATTTTGATTGCGTTAAGACGTGCCATCCATGAAAGTCTTGATCCTGCCCACCGTTAAATGTCTCGCTTCACAGCGGACCACAAAGGGAGGAAATTACTAGCAAAGAGGTCTCTGGGGTCTTGTATCACCTGAACTCCAAGATAGCAAAACCTGTCTCTCCGTATATTGAATGGGAGCCCCTCCATATATTTCCCTTCCGTGGCCGACAGGTTACCTGCCAGGAACGCCACTGATATCCCCAGATTGACCTTGTAGCCCGTGAGGCTTCAGTATTATTCCAAACTACGCAATAGCTGTGGCACCGATTGGGATGGGTTGGTCCCATAAAGTAACACATCGTCTGCAAACAAACTAATCTTGCTTTTAACATCTCCCACCCTTACCCCGCTGAGCCCCTCCTCTCCTCGGATAGATATCACCCAGGGTTCCATCACCAACGCATATATGAGTGGGGAGAGGGGGCACCCCTGTCTTGTACCCCTCTCCAATGGAAACGACCCAGACTCATTGCCGTTCACCACCACCCTTGCCGAGGGGTCGGAGTACAGGGCCAACATTCAACCCATCCACCTCTGGCCCATCCCGAGGGATGTCAAGACTGCCCCCATAAAAGCCCAGCTCACCCTGTCAAAGGCTTTTTTGGCATCCAAAGATAGCAGAAGAGCCCTGTTCTCTCGAACCTCCCTTGAGTGCAGGACATGAATGGTTTTGTGCATACTATCTGCCCCCTGCCTATTCAACATGAACCCCGCTTGGTCCGGATGGATCAACCGGGGAAGGTATCTCTCCAAACGTGTCGTCAGGATTCTGGTGAAGAGCTTTGCATCTCCATTTAGGAGGGAGATGGTCCCATATGAACCGCGTTCCGCTGGATCCTTCCCCAGTTTGGGTATTAGAGCGATCAGGGCTTAGAGGAATGTCGGTGGTATTGTGTCCTGCCCCGTGATCTGGTTGAACAGTTTAGCCATTGGCTTCACCAAGATGGATTAATATTGGTTGAAGAAGTCGGCCGTGTAGCCGTATCCCCCTGGGGCCTTCCCTGTCTTCAGCTTTCTAATTGCCCCCTCGACCTCTTCCTCAGATATCTCTCTCTCCAGGTCCTCTTGTTCTGAGTCTTTGAATTTGGGTATGGGGTGGTTCTTCAGGTAGTCCTGCATGTCCCCCATCGATTCACCTTCCTTTTTGGTGTAGAGCTCCCTATAGAAGTATGCAAAACTTTCCGCGATATCCTCCCCTTCCTTGCAGAGCCTACCACCCTTATCCCAAATCCTCCCCACATGCCTCTCTGCTCTGCTGACTCTAGTTCTGTGCACCAGCAGGTTCCCTACTTTATCTCCCCGTTTGTAGTATCTTTTGCGCGTATATCTCATCTTTTTAAGTACCTCCCCAATAAGGACTGTGTGCAGAGCTTGCCTCTTCTCTCGCATTTCCCCTAGGAGAGCCTCCAGATTCTCGTCTTTGAGGGCGAGGCGTGCCCGCATAGCCCTAAACTCTTCACGAAGCCTATTCTCGATCAGTGCCCTTTCACGGTTCCGTCGTGACCCTTCTGCAATGAGGAGACCCCGGAAGGTGGCCTTCGCCACCTCCCACACCACTGGCATCTCCGTGTTTCCATTATCATTAATCTCGAAATATGCCTCTATTTCCTTCCTCAAGAATTCTTTAAATACTGGGTCTCTTGTTAGGGTATCGTTGCAACGCCACCTGTAGTTCCTCGTGGTCCCTGGCAGGCGCCAATCAACTTCAAACAGTTTGTGATCCGACCAGGTTACGGCCTCCACACTTGGCAATCCCACCTCCCCACCTCCCTCCTCTGATATAAGCAGGAGGTTCATTCTTGTGTACGTCTGGTGTGGGGGGAGAAGAAAGTGTAACCTCTGCGGCCCTGCCACGCATTACGCCACACATCTACCCAATAGTATTCCTCTAGGATGGGTTTCATGGCTAGGTTCTCATTTGTGTTCTTTCGTCCCCCGTCCCCTTTACCGACCACCAATCCAGTCGGGGGTCTGCTATGAGGTTGAAATCCCTGCCGAGGACCAGAGCACCTTCCGCTCACTCATCCATTACTCTGAATACCCCATGCAGGAACTTTATTTGGCCTGTATTGGGCGCATAGAGCGTGGCAAGGGTGAGTCGAGTGCCCCTGGATGTTCCCTTGATCCCCAAGAACCTTCCTCCAAAACCCCTCTTTGTCTCAACCTCTGTGAGGTGAAGTGATTTAGCCAGGAGTATACCGGCCCCTTCCAAAGGTTACTCCCGATTTCCTTACCCCTTATGCCGATTCAGCACTCCGCTTGTAGTGCGTTTCTTGTCGGAAAAGGGCTACCGATTTCTGCTTGCGAAACAGATTGCTAGTAAGGGACCGTTTGTTCTGCGAGTTCAGGCCCTTAACGTTCAGTGTACCCACCTGTCTTTCAACCATTATCATTGTCAATCCTGCCCTTGAGGAGCTCTATGCACCCTGCTTGTCTCGAGACCATTAGCAGACCAGGTATCCATGGCATAACCCATCCAACCACTCCTTTTTCCCTCCCACCCCTGTCCCCCTATCCCTCCTCGCCTTCACCATCCTTATTCTTCCCCTCGTCCCCCTGCCTTCCCTCCCTCCCATCTCCCTCCGTTCCCTCCCATCTCCCTCCCCTTCCCCCAACCCTCCCTATCGAGGCGTCCTCCTCTGTCTCCCAGAGTTGCTAGGATCAGGTAACGAAACACCAGAGGGCAGGGGCTTGTCCCGAGCCCCGGGTTATCAATCCAGCTGGTGACCCATTCTCCCACTTCGTATCCCAGTCCCAACATTCGGTGTCACCCCATAATCCTGAGTCGGGGTCTCCGAAGCCCCCCCCCCAAAAACCCCCATCTTTCCCACCTTCCCCTTTCGTTGCATCAACAGAAAACTTTAACTTTTAGCCCATCCCGCCCTCAACAACAGGCATAACTTCACAAACAGTGCCCCGCTGGCCGCTACTGCTGAGCAGTGTTCTGAAGTTCGCCTGCTAGTCCTTGTTTCTGTTGTGGCAATGTGTGGGCCATGTTTCTAATTACATAAACCCTTGCCTGCTGGGCTGTTTTTTGATACACATTTAAATATTGGATTTTCTGTCAAGGTGTGATTCATGTTTTTACTTACCTTTTCAGTTCATTGTTTATTGGTGCTGTCATGACTACTAGATGGTTGGAAGCGCCCTCTTCAGCTAATGCCATCACACAGGTTAGGCCTTCCAAAAAAAGTGATAGGTTGGGGGATGATGCAATTAACAGGCCTTCAGGGGATACTTCCCTTCCTAACCAGTCATCAGTAGTGCAGGTGATACAGACTTCCTTAGACACTGCCCTTCAGGATCTCAATTCTACCTTGGCCTCGGTCCGTCTACAAGAGAAAGGGTGACCCCCATGGTTCCTTCCCAAGGGCCCTTGTTGGATTTTAGTGGAGTCCCGTTCTTCGACCCATCCTTTATTCAGCATCCAAGGTCCGCAGAGTGGCCCCCATCGGATGCTGTGTCTTCTTTTCTACATTATTGGGTTAGACTCCCCTTACCCAGGGAAGACAGGAGCAAGTTGCGTTCCAAGTGCCCTAGACCTGTGGTTCCAGATAAGTGGCCCTTATCCCAGACATCGAACAGTCTATGGTCTCTTTTCTGTCACAGACAGGGAAAGACCCCAAGAAAGAGGTGGATAAAGCCCGCAGGAGCTGCCAGGACAAGGTGCTGGATGAGTTGCGGCCGGTGACCCAATTTTTGAATTGGCAGAGGAGGCGGCAATTTCTAATTCCCCTATTGATGTGCAGGCCCTTCGGGGTTGGATTCAGAGAACAGTTTGCCTGCTCGGCAACACCAATGCCACCATTTCTAAGTAGCTGCATACATCCATCCTTATGCATCTCGATTGCAAGTTGGCGGACATGGCGGAGGGGGAAGCGGGTCCTTAGGCCTTAGGCAATTTGTTTGGTGATAGATTTATCAAAGACCTATCTGCCTATGTTCACACTTTCACTGCCTTAGATAAAGCTCAGGTCAATGTAAAGAAGTTTTTTGCCCCAAGGTTTTTGAAAGGGTCGGAAGAGGTAGAGCCCGCTCCTCTGGCCGTTTCTCCCAGGGCTCTACCAACCCCCAGCAATATGCATCAAGAGGTACACACAATTCCTCCTCTGCTCTAGGAGCACAAGCTGAGTTTTATCCCGAGAGGGGTTTCCACTGGAGAGGGCGTTCCGGCAGGGGTGCTGGAAGAGAAAGAGCACCTCCAAGTAATGCAGCATGTTTTAAATGTTTCTTCCCACAAAGGTTTAGGTGGCAGGTTGGCCAGGTTCTTTCATCAATGGGAGGCTCTCACCTCAGATCCCTGGGTGTTGCAAACTGTGAGGGGGTTTCAAATAGTGTTTTATTCTCCCGCTTGTCAGCTTTTCTTGCCCTTTCCCCTTGTGTTCGACAAGGACGAGCAAAGGTTGATAGATGAAGAGGTCAGGGACCTAATTTTCAAGGGGGCAGTTGTCCCGGCATCCTTCAAGGCCTCCCAGTTCCTGAGCACGATATTTCTAGTCCCGATACCCGAGGAGGGGTTTCGCCCAGTCATAAACTTGCAAGCCCTCAACTCGTTTGTAGTGTATCATCACTTCAAGATAGAGGGAATTCACCTGCTCAGGGACACGCTTCTCACACCAGATCGGATGGTCAAGATAGACCTCAAGGATGTGTACCTGGTAATCCGATTCATTCCACCCCATCAGGTGTTTCTTCAGTTCAAATGGGGGTCTTGCACTTGGCATGGTTTGGCCTCTCATCAGCCCCCTGGTACTTCACCAAGTTAATGAAGCCGGTGATGGCTCACCTCAGGTCCAAAGGGATTTGCATAATAATTTATCTAGACAACATGCTTCTTCTAGCTCAGAGTTCTCAGATTCTTCAGACTCATCTGGGTTTAACAGTGTCTCTGTTACAAGCCTTAGGCTTTGTTATAAATGTAAATAGGTCCATATTCCAGCCTACACAATGTATCCAATTTCTGGGATTCAATATAGATTCTAAGCTGTGCATCCTTCTCCTTCCATACTGCATGCTCTCCAAAATACGGAAGGAAATCTGTCTCCTCCTCAAGAGGGGGAGGGTCTCCCTCAGACAGCTAGCCAGGGTTGTGGGGATGTTGTCAGCCCCCATCCAAGCTATTTTTCTGGCCCCCTTCCTTTACAGAGCACTACAACGCCTCAAGCCAAGCATCTTTGCAGAAGTCTGTCTTACTGACAGTTAGTGGGTCTATCTCCCAAGGCCAGGTTGGAACTCCTTTGATGGCTCAGGCACATGGATGCCTGGAATGGCAGAGCGATTTTTGGTCCCTCTCCGGATGTCATCCTGGAGTCAGTTGCCAGAAGAGAGGGCTGGGGTGCCAGAATAGGGCGGAAAGTGGTCCACTTTAGAGAAGAAGCTGCATATCAACTGTGTGGAGTTGTTAGCAGGCTTGTTTGCAGTCAAGAGTCTTCTCAAGGATCAGGGGAATTGCTTCTCCAGATGGACAATATTTTAGCAGTTCATTACATAAACCATCTATGGGGAACTCAGTCCAAGGCCCTAGCAGATCTAGTGAAGGAATTCTGGCATTTTTGCCTGGAACAGGGCATTTTGTTGAAAGCAGAGTATTTTCCGGGAGTCAACAGCTGTTGCGGACTGGAATTCCAGACTTCTCCAGGACAGAAGTGGCTGGATATTGGACAAAGCTCTTTTTGCCAAGATCTTATCTCCCTGGGGTCTGATTCAGGTGGATCTCTTTGCTTCAAGACTCAACGGTCAAGTTCCCCGGTTCTACAGTTGGAGACCAGACCAAAGTGCATTAGCAACTGACGCTTTCCTCCAGGATTGGTTGGGCCCCCTTTCCTATGCCTAGACTCCCTTTAACATGATAGCCAGGGTCCTAGTTCAAGTGCACAGGCAGGCAGCGACGCTGGTGTTGGTAACCCCATTTTGGCCTTCCCAGGTGTGGTTTCAACCCCTGTTGGAGTTGGCGGTGGATATTCCTCACCTTCTCCCTCTCCATCCACGGCGCCTGACGGACCAGTCGCGTCTCCCTCACGAGCTGGTCCTTCAGGGGCATCTCTCCCTCATGGTTTGGAAGATTTCAGCTCTTCCTGGTGCTTGCAGGGACTTCCACAAGACTCTATCTGTGTTATCAAGGACTCCTGGGCGGCCTCTACCAAAGGCGGTTACACTTCAGCATGGAACCGCTGTGTTAGCTGGTGTGTGGCTCAACACTCCGATCCCGTTTATGGCTCTCCATTAGAAGTGGTCAATTTCTTAGTGGAATTATTTTAGGAGTGCAAGGCTTATAGAACTATAAATAGTTTTAGATCTGCAATTTCAGCGAGACTTGTGTTAGTAAAGGGTGAACCAGTGGGTAGACACTTCTTGGTGCGCAGGACCCTCAAATCCATACGAATAAAGGTTCCTCCTAAAGCTAGGTATTCTGTTTTATGGGACGTTAATATGGTGCTGAACTGTTTCCCTCTTTGCCGGCTAATGAGGATTTGTCTTTGCAACAACTTTTTTTCTAAATTAGCTGTGTTATTATGCATTGTTTCTATTAAGAGGGTTTCTGATGTTAGGGCATTGGACGTGGAGAACAAGGTGTTCACCTGACAGAGGGTTACCTTCTTTGTTTCCAGGAGAACTAAGTGTTTAATTTCCTCCATTTCTTATCCAGCTTTCCAGAAGATTCTAAGCTGTGTGTGATACTATGCTTAAAATGTTTTGAGTTGAAAACAGATGCTCTTCGGCCTCCTGATACCTCTCAGCTGCTCATTTCCTATAGGAAACCCCACAAACCAGTGTTTCCTTCCACTTTGGCCAGATGGATTAAGTGGGTTATGAAAGAAGCAGGGGTGGACACTTCCTCCTTTGGTTTCCATTCTGTTAGGGCCACTATGGCTTCTAAGGCCACTTTCCTGGGGGGTAGCCTGGAAAAAATGTTGAAAGCAGCTGATTGGTCTAGGGAACCAATATTCAAAACATTTTTATCACAAAGGTATTGATCATGTTGCAATTAATGTGATGAAAGGGCTTTAAACCTGCATAATATGAAGCCTCCTGTCTTGACATAGAATGGTTAATCCCCCTCACTAACGTGAGAGGGGGTTTAGATTCTATTAAAGACAAGGCAAGTATTATGACACCCACCCACCCTTTGTCTTTTGTTTTGCATACAGCTTCGGGGTGAGGTGGCCCGTTCAAGAAGAGGTCTTCACTGTTCCAAGATTCCGCAGGGTTTGAGATCCGCTGAACTACTCATGGATCCTGTCTCCTCGATACAATGTCTTATCTTCAGGTTTGGCGTCTGATGTGGTGCAGCTGCAGAAGAGGAGTTGGGATTGGAGTAAAGGACGTATATGGGGCGGGTCCATTCCCATTGGTTACCTACAGGGCACAAACTAGCCACCCTGTTGGATTGGGGTTTCCCCCTTTTGATGGACTCTTAAATTCTGTTTTTTCAGTTTCCGTTGAACAAACTTTTTTGTCTGTAAAGTTTTTTCTTTGCTTCTGTGGTGTCAGAAGTAAAGAATTAATGCATAATACTCACCACCTTGTCTTTAATAGAATCTAAACCCCCTCTCATGTTTGTGAGGGGTATTGACCATTGTATGCCTCTTAAAATATTGTTGCAGTTGTTGGCCTTTCATGTGGCAGGGAGTGCTGAGCCCCTGCCTTGCTCAGCAGTTCCTCGTGGCTGTGTAAGTTTGGAGTTGGCCCAGGGTTGCTTTCTTCCGTGGTCTATCCCTGGGGCTTCTGGGATCCTCTGAGTGTCCCTGGTTTTGACTGTCTAAGGCTAGGGTCCTCAGCTTGCCTGACATAGGCCGGTTGAACGGTGTGGATAAGTGCCTGTCCATTGCAGATGGCTTTGCGCCCCTATCCTGTTGGTTTCTGTGAGGGATATCCCCATGAACATAGTAAAGAAAGATCATTTATTCTTGTCAAAATATTTAATGTCTTATTATGTTCCATAATCAAATGTACATCATTAAATCCTTGATGCTGACACATTTCGATCCTTGGATTTTCTTCAAGGCTATTCTATTGACAAGAATAAATCATCTTTCTTTAATATGTTCGTAGTTGAGCAAATATTTGTGTATTATGTTTTTAATGGAGATATTATTAGTTAGGTACCCTTAAAAACTGAGGTACTTATGAACAAAGTATACCAATTACCAGTATGTAATCCGAGCATTCGTTGAGGCATTCAATACAATTTTGTCATGCAATCACTGAAGTAGCCTGTTTAGCGCTTCTGTTCGCGGTACCATTTTGGTCTGCGCAGTTATATTAACAAGACCAATATCACATGACAAAGGCCACTGTCTAGATTTGATAGCAGCAAGAGGAGGAGTGGTGTACTTTCAGGAATTGAAATCACTCCTCTGGTCCGACCACTGCCTTCAATTATTTGGACTTCGGGGGAGAACCAAACAAGTAGATGGAATGAGAGAGAGCATCCCAGTTAGGACGCGTAAACCAGCCAATCTGGAAAAAATCCCAGGGGATGAGATACAGAAAAGGTTGGCAGATCTAAACAATTCTCTCAACTGTGAAGATTTCTTCAAGAAAGACTCGGATATCTTAGAAGAGATTTGTGAAAAATATGCACCACCGAAATTGAAGACTACAAAAAAGTCAAAATCTTGGTTTAGTTTGGAATTTGCTCTGATGCGTAAACAACTGCAACAGACAAATATGAAATGGAGACTCTCAAAATCAGAGAGTGATGCAGGAAAGGTAAAGGAATCCTTAAAGGGTATAAAATAGCCCTTTTTAAGGCAAAACAAGATTTCATTCATAAAGAGATTGAGCTAGCAGGGAACCAATCAAGGGCACTGTTTGACGTAGTGTCTCGCTTCAGAAACCCAGCATGTTTGGCGATGCCTATTGTGCCAACACAGGAACAAGCCAATAAGTTCAATAATTTTTTTGAACAAACGATTGTCGATATTCAGGAAAATATAGCGACAATGAGGGGCCCAGGAGACAAGGAGGAAACGTTGGAAAAAAAGGATAGAATGGAAATTAAGGAAGAAGAAGAGGGAGATTGTTTCCATTTTCAACCTGTAAATGAGGAAGCAATAAAATCCCTGATCCTCCAATTAAAACCAACCAATGATCTAGCATTCTCAATACCAGCATGTACAGCGAAACGACTGGCTGAGAACATTGCCCCTTCCTAACAGCATTTGTGAATAAATCGCTTGAGGAGGGCTATGTCCCAAAAGTTCTGAAGAAAGCCCTTGTTAAACCCCTCCTAAAGAAAGCTAATATGGACCCCACAGTGCTAAAAAACTACCGCCCGGTAGCCAATCTGTGCTGGCCCACTAAAATATTAGAAAAGTGTTATGTACCCAAATCCAGGCTTATATAGATAAAAAGGGAGCTCTGGATGTATTACAATCTGGGTTTAGACCCAAGCATGGGACGGAGATTGCCCTGCTTGCGGTTCAGGATGATCTACTAGAGGCCGCGGATAGAGGTAAATTCACATTATTGCTGATGTTGGACCTATCCGCGGCCTTGGACACAGTGGATCATAAGATCATGCTGCAGCGAATAGAGAAGGTTGGGAGGGCATCAACGTTGGGCAGGTTTGGCTCCTTTCTGAAATATAGGAGCCAACAGGTCACTTTGGTGGGTTTCTCTCCGAGATACTCTGGTTGAAGTGTGGAGTCCCCCAGGGCTTGGCGCTGTCACCTCTGGTGTTCAACCTCTACATCCACCCGGTGCATGATATACTGAGGAAAGACAGTGTGGGGTTTCATTCATATGCGGATGACACTCAGGTCTATGTTCAGGTTGCTAATCTGGAAGAGACACTGGAGAGGATAAACCAATGTATGGAGGAAATTCAACAATGGATGGCAGGGAATCAGCTGAAATTGAATGCAACAAAGATGGAGCTGATCCTCTTTGGGTCAGAGGGCAGGGTGACAAAAGAAAGATAAAGTTTGATACCCCGTATCTTGGATGAGGAACTCCAATACTGAAAGGGAAAAATGTTGGGTGCCTCTGGCAGGAAAACCTGGGCAGTGAGCAGACATGCCAACATTCCAACTCACCTGGGAGGGAGATTTCATCAGAGAAATCGGGAGTTGCACATTTTCCCATAGGGATACATTGGGGCTAGAAATATTTTAGGCAGGAGAACGTGAAAAATAGCAATATTTTTTCACGAAAAGTCAGGAGTCTCCTGCCTAAATCGGGAGAGTTGGCATGTATGAGTCAGGCCCAGGTGGGGGCGAAAGTGAAGGCAGTACACTACTCCCTTCGAATGTTGAGAAAGGTGCTGCCATACATCCTGAAAGAAGATCAGGCAGTAGTGATTGGGCCAATGACCAACTCTCATTTGGACTACTGCAGTAGCCTGCTGGCAGGTATTCCTACAGGCCATATTAATAGGCTACAGAAGGCCCAGAACGCAGCAGTCCGGCTGGTTGGCCATCGAAGAAAATGGGATCATGTGTCTGAGATATGCAGGTCCTTTCATTGGCTCAAAGTGGAAGATCGTATCAAGTTTAAGATCGCCTGCCTGATGTATAGATGTGCGAATAATCTGGCTCCTGAGTACTTTACAGCCAAGGTATGTTGCTGTCATCCCAAAAGAGACCTGGGGTCAGAAGGGAAAAGGCAAATGTGTGTACCCCGGACAAGACGAGTCTCCAAGGTGATACGAGGTTTGGGGTATTTGGCCCCAAGCTATGGAACCAGCTACCAAGAGAGATCTGGCTGTGCCAGACAATGGAGGTATTTAGAGCAAAGCTAAAAACTTTCTTATTCAGATAATTAAGGTGGTCCACAAATCGTCCACAACCCTGCACATTTCTGTTTGATAGCATATAGTAAACATCTGCGCCCAAATACAGTTAAGTCTGTCCAGTGCGCTCTAGAAATCCTCAAAATCAAAATCAAATCAAGCAGTTGGTGGGGAATTCATGGCACTACTTTTTTTTCCTTTGACCTGCTGGTTTCTACATGGACTTTATTGTATGAATAGCTCTCAACTCACACACTTTTGGCGGGTGTCACCGTCTTGTAAAGCTCTGAATCACCTGCCAAGCCTCCTGCACGCCCATTCATTTCAATGAGCCTCTCACCCTCCAAAAACACAATCGGGTGTTTTCACCCGCCTTTGCTACACAAATGGTTGAGAGCTACGTGAATGCGCTCAGAGAACAATAGTTTTGCATGGTGCAATCAGAGCAGTGGTGCTAAGGTTTTGCACTAATGTTGTGCTTTTATTGTAAATTAGGCCAGAATAAGTAGTCAGATTGTCTTCAGTATAGCAATTGATGCAGGACGCTTCTGCCAAGCCTCTTCATTCAAGGAAGTTAGCTAAATATCGAGACACACACTTTAAACCGGAAGCAGTTACTTTTTGTATGCTGTACCTCGGAAGGACATGTGCTTCAAACGTGACTATTTTAGTCAGAATGAAGATAATGCGCATGCGCAGAGATCGGACACTGAGCGTGGGAACATGCTCGCAGAGCGCATCCATTGTCTTGCACCAATGACCAATTGTAAGAAGAGCCCGCCTCAGCCTGTATCATTTGCCTGGCAGACGCATGCCAATTAATAAGCCCGCTGTAAAGATTACTAGCTCCCCTTCTCTGAACGCACACTATGCTGAAGGAGATGACATTGCTGCGCAGTAACTCTGATTGTGTTGCCACTTTTAGGATAGAGGCGAGGTTGATGTGTGCGTGGGCTCTTTCCTATGTTTGTGCTGTTCTCTTAGGCAGCTTTGTCCTTTCTCTTGTTTCTTAGTGTGTTCCTCGGATCTTCCCCTTCAGTTATTCACACGAGGGTCAGTGCGAGCTCTGTACTTTTTGAATTTTTCTGTGTTGTTGTTAAGACACTGATCTTGCTTAGGGGGAGAGGGAGTTGTGTTTGTGTGTGTGTGTGTCTATAAATATAATTGTCTGTGTGAGTGCGTTTGGATTCTTTCCCCAGAGATTTTGTAAGGGAACTTGCTTCAGTGTTTTGTGCGTACTCTTAAAGGTATTGTGCGGTTGTTAGCTGCACCTGAATCGGCGTGAATTGCTTATAGGGACTGAGAGGCCTCCTAGTGTGTTTGAGGTCTTTCCTTTGCAGGCATATACGAACCAGCAAGTGTTTTGAGTATTAGTTATAAATGAATGTACAGTAATTATATGAAACATAGACAGTCATAATCGGGAAATCCTTCTGTATTGCTGTGAGGAAGAGGAGGTCCAGTGTGTTAGTGCTTAGCCCTCTGGTTGTTCAACCAGACGAAACGAGTTTTTTGACACAAAGCCGTGCCTCCTTTGCTGTCTCCGTTCAGTTGCTACATTTTCACCTGGATAATTACAGTACTCATCAGGAGGGAAATGACCCAGCAAGATTCAGATAAGGTGAGTAAAGTCCTGCACATGATTTGAATGCTTGTATGCTCAATGCCAAGTGCTTCCATTTCACGTGAATTATTTTATTATTATGATCATGGTATTTATTGAGCGCGTAGTGCTTTACGGAGGTATACAACAATACAGATACGCAACAGAGCGCTTTACAGAGGTCTACAACAATACAGATGCATAATGGAGCGCTTTTCGGAGGTAACAACAGAACAGATATACGGTGGGGGTAAGATACAGAGGGGCACAGAGGAGGGGTACAGCTGTACAGGGATAAGAGGGGCAGACTGCGTCTAGTGAGTCCAGTGGCACGGGGGAGTCATGATGGCCTAGGTGTCTAGGATACATCTGAACTTTAGAACTGCAATGTTCAACTAATGGGTCTGCATCACTAATCTGACCTGAAGCTGTTCCTGATATGGGAATTGAGGAAGCAGTGTTCCCTATTTAACCAGTGAATGGCCCTCAAGGTACCAAATCATTGAGTAGCTCCTCACACATTTTTCCCGCTCTTTTCTGAGCTTGCCCAATGAAGATTTTGAAAGCAATACTGAGATGGTTTCGGTCGTGGAGTTATTGCAATAACTGCTCACCTAACAATGAAGCACTTGCTAATGAAAGAATAATAGAAATAACTCCTGTTAGGTGAACACCTGCTGATCAAATGCAATCCGTCCCTAAATATTGTGACATACACTTCCAGAGTTGTATATTTCACAGAAGATTCCTTGACTTGCTCTCCACTAGAGGGACACAGGCTAAACGGGTGTAGTCTATCCTGTTTTTTTCATTTGCTTTCTTCTACTAGAATGTAAAGGATAACCAAACACAGGACTTGATGGAACCTGATATAGATCTAATTGAAAGCCAAGACTTGAGGTCACTGATGGCGCTCTCAGTCCAACGTGGTGGTACCCATGGCTTTGCTTATTTTTGTAATGCTCCCCCTTTACTTGTTTCTGACATTTTATATATTTATTCATAGATCATTTGTAAAGTGCATTTGTAATGCCCTCCCCCTTAGTGCAAAACCAGCCAGGAAAGTTTGATATGCTGCTCTAGCTTATTACTTTGTATCCACGAGTGGTTGTCCTTTCTCATGAGAACTTTACACTTTGGGGTTATGAGTAGGATTACTTTTCCTTTCTGTGATTTTCAATGAGAATTGCAAAACTAAACTTAGGGCCTGATTCACAGAAGCAATTTATAATGGTGCAATCCCACAGGCAAACTCTCTGTGAATCAGGCCCTTACTGCTCAAAAGACAGCTATTATGGCATTTGGTAAAGGATCAAAAGTGTTTGTCTTTTTCAAATCTAGCTCTTAATGAATACCCAGAGCAACTTCTTACCAGTACTTGGTTACCAACTTTACAGCAGACTTGACTGGAAATAAACATAAAGAGAGACAGGCTTGAAAGATGGCCAAGTCTATGGGGGTAGGGGATTCATTGCTTTTCTGTGGGATTTCATTGTCGCTTTTTTTTGTTTTGCTTAAACAAATTATTGGTTTTACAAAAATAAACAAATCAGAAAAGCATCACAAATCAATATAATCGTGATGAATGTATGAGGTGTAAAGCAGGTATCACTAAATGTACCTGGGTTAAACGTCCAAGCACGTTTCATCTTTCACAGTGGCAAACGCCCATTACAGTAGTGATACACTCAAACAGTATTCACCCATGCAGCCCAAATCTTTCCAAATTTATCGTGGCAGCCTCATTATTATGCCATAATGGAGCTTGAAACATTTTAATCCTTTCCAACCCATTTAATTCCTAGCTTTAACCTAGATCCTCACTGATATCGGAAGAAGGTCAGCCCAGGCCGTCTGCCGGTGTAGTGTATGCAATGGGTTCTCGTAGGTCATTTCAGACCAATATGTGGACTCTGCCTATCCCCATCCAGCCACCCATTGGCCACCGCCAGTTGTAAGGCCCAGTAATACCACTTGAGGTCCGGCGAGCCCTATCCCACCATCCCATATAGAGGTGTATAAATTACGTAAGGCTATCCTAGGCTGAGAGTTCTTCATTGGCGCTTCTTAAAGCATACAAGGCAAAACTAAAATCAATTGCTTTATGTGGGCAGAAGTTTATGGCCATGGGAATACCGTCCATTCAATTTTTAGAAAATAAGTTTTGTATAAACGTTTTGGGCTTCCTGACTTTGGCTCCTACGTCTGGAGTCCATAATGAACTGGGCCTCACCCACACTGAACATTGTTTGAAAATGAATTTGATTATTTTATTTTGGAAGAGCTGGTTAAAGAGAAGGCATTGCTTGCCCAAATAATGCTTACTTATATCTGGGAGCAAAACACATATTAACTGATCTTGCAAAAGATAGTATATGAGGAGGCTGAAAGATTTCCTACATATTGTCAAATATCTATTTGCTCAATTGTTCCAACCTCTAAAAACGTATTTTTTATTTATTTTCCATGCAATATGATATAAAAAGACACATTTTCATAGCCAAACTGTAAAAAAGTAAAAGCTTCACCAATGGATGCGACATTCCTTTTCTTAACCTCCATATATTATCCGATAATCAAGAGAGCCGAGTTATATAATGGACAAAGAAGCTTCACAATCGTCTCAAACTGGTAAGGACCACAGTTGTATCTTTCAAATTTCAGATTTCTTAGAGATCTTTTTTTATTCACGAGGCTGGGATTTAATTGCTTACTGTAAACTCTGTAATCTTCACTTGGGAGAAAGGGTCACCATGAGATTCCTTTTATCCCCTTTACCTTAAAGGAGTAGAATCCAGGATCCCTGATAACTTTTCTGCCCCACCTATATGGGAATTTGGTGGAATACTATAGCTCCAAAACTGAAGCAGTTTGGTTTTACTCAATGAATACAACTTTGATGATGAACTACAGTTTATATCAGACCTCCTTACCGTGTTCTCTCATCGTCTCTGGACCATAACTTACTCCAGGGGGACAATCTACTCTCTAACAGAATGTTGCTGTTCAGTGTGTGTGCTGCTATAAACCCATTCCTCACTGTCGCTGAAGGATTCACCAGTCCGTCCCCATTGGTAGCAGGTGCCTGCAAGCCACAGCTTGCCCTTTGAAAAGGTACAACTAGCTCAGATGTCAAGCATGCCCAGGAGCCACTTGGTATATAACCTATATGTTATTTTGTGCTTGGTTCTGTTATGGTTATTGTAATGATGAGGCAGAAACTGTGAAATGCAAGAAATTATGTTTTTATAGGTAGCCGGCGAGAGCCTGCCGGACACAGCTAGATCCTCTGTTGACTATAATTCACCTACAGCACTCTGGAGACCCTGTCATCAACCTACCATTTTCTCAATCCCACAGATTCGACCTGCACTACACAACACATTTTCCCATGCAGCCTACACACGCCTCTGCTAACACACAGAACACTACACCTCACTTGAGCAATAATATATAACCTCAGGGAAGGGTGCAGTTATTAGAGCATGCCACAGTTCTTTAATCTTCTTGGTGTTCCGTAGATCCATGTCTCTTACTCTATTTCTGATCCCTGTATATCCCATGCAGTACTTTTGGCTAATGCATCACTGATCACAGCTGCAGTAGGAACATGAGCTTCAGCCTTACCTGGCTGACCTACATGAGGTGATGACCTACATGAGTTGACTCGTATACACGCCACCACAGATGTGACTGTTCTCTACAGCTGCTTCACTCACAAGATTAGTTAGCCCATAATTTCCACTGCTTCTCTACACACATCATCACCACCACAGGCATCACCAGAGTCTGCAATTGCTGGGATCTGATACTTATTTAGCTATTGTTCGTAGCCTCAGAGAGCCTGGTTAATTTAACACTGGGAGATACTTTTCTTCAATATTCACATCATTAACCCCAGGACTTCTTCAAAGTTTGTGATTGAATATTGAATAAAATACTTGCTCGTGTGGAGTGGACGCCTTGTTGATAGGCTGAGGAATTCACCATCTGTGAGGCCTGCCTCATTGGAAATGGTAGGACTGGGGTACTCAACTTCTGAGAGCCAGACTATGCACTGTTTCTCTGTTTCTCTGAGCGTAATAATGTGCACCCTGAATTGCTCAACACCTTGTCTAGCACAGCATTGTGTTCACCTTGTTGAGATCTGAAACCAAGGATGCTGCTATGGATGGCATTACACTGATCATGCCCTTGTATAATTGGTGGATGATGCTCTGAATGACAGAAGCTGCAAATGCTAAGCCAAAGGCCTTCCTCCTGTACTAAAAACAACCGTCAGATGTGGTGAAGGTAGCACACGGGTATGAATTTGTTTGTTGCTCCACCTGTTGATGCATAGAGCAGTGAAATACTTTTCAAGGTTAATTTTCCCTCAACCCAACCAATCATAAAATTGCTTTTCAATTCCTCAAGTGTCTAAATTACATTTCCGGGTCCCTGATGTTTTTTTCCAGCTCTCTTTGATGTACTTTACTCCATAGTCTCTTCTTTCTTCATTGGCTCCCCTTCACCAAGGCCTCCGCCCCCTCTTTCGATTCTCCCGAGCCTCGGGACTCCAAGCCATCCGCCTTCTCCTCCATGGCAATAGCACATTGTTGACCTTCATACGAAAAGAGAGCCTGCAGCGAAAACCCCATGTGTTTGACCTTATGGTCCCATAACCAGGTGCTGACAACAGTCCGCTTTCTTCTCTTAATGAGGGTTGCCTGTTATAAATCCTGATATTGCATAGGACCAAGTGACCTAGCTGCCAACATGATTTACTCCTTCATCTGGAAAAAGGGAACCCTGATCAGAACATCTGGGGTGGGACTTTTGTTAAACTGAAATAAGAAATATATTTTGTGTGTTCTGCCCAGGATCATCTTGCTGTCATTGGAAAGCTTCAAAATATGTTGATAGAGCCTGTGCGTACATTATTCCAATTGCTGATCCTGGATCTCGGCGGCACCTCCATTATTCTTCTATTGTGCCAACAGGAATTGCTTTTTAGCATCTTTCCTTTTTCGAGATTAGTGTTAACATATCCTCTTCTATACTGTCCACCCTTCCCACCAGTTCAGCCTGATCGTGTGCTTGCTGACATAAAGAGCCTGATTAACAGAAGCGTTTTATAATGGTGCAAACCCATTAGAAAACGCTCTGTGAATCGGCTCCAAAAGTATTTTCAATGTCTTCCAGCCATCCTTCCATGGCTTGAACATTCTTATTGAGTTCCTTGAATGAGTTGGACATCCCTTCTGCGCTGCTCTTAATCGCTTCTTTTATTTTTTTCAATTGTAATTCTAAATCATACTTCACGGCTGAGGCATCAGAATACTCTCTCACAGGGTCTGCATGTATTTGAGCCTCTACTGTTTGTGGCTGAAGAAACATTTTACTATCCATGCTCTTTGTGTTTGTGGCAGCCTCAGACATGACATTAATCTGAATTATTCCCAGTTGTACCACTCCAGTTAACCGCAGTCAGTGCAACAAGTGACCTGATTGTACTTTAGAAGAGACTGCGGCCAATATACACATGCGGGTATGTGTGCAGAGGAATTTCTTTAGTATTAGACCCCTTTACCTCCCAGCCCGGTAAATACCCACAGACCAAGCTCAGGATTCACCCCACAAGCAACTCCATCGTGGAGACCGAAAAAGAAGAGAAGAGAAACAAAAGGAGCTTTTACACGCTGATGTGGGCGGGTGGAACATCTCCGCCTACTCTGGTCTCCGCCTGCTCCAGTCTCTGATGGAGGAGCAGGCCAGCCTGTAAAGCCACTTAGCAGAATAGGAAGCCAGCGCACATGTCTAATTGCTCAAGCTCTCTGTGAGGCTTCACCATGTCCAAAAGAAGGATCCGGGAGCAGGGCGATTTCAGAGGACCCCCAAGAGGAAGAAGTCGCTGGTAATCGGGAGGTGGACAACAAACCCGAGGGAGGACGAGCAGCATTATGTCACCATTTTAGAGTGTCTCTGGCAGCAGAGATCAGAGACATGAGCGCCACCAATGATGGGGCACCACCGGGAGCTACAAGTAACTCCACCTATGGGCCCATTCTCAAGGGAGGTGTAAGGTTGTTGTTTTTGTATTGCAATCTCTTTTTGGGGGATTTGTAAATCTTGATGCTTTCGATCACACAAAGTTCATGAGGAGCACATCCACACACTCCACCGGATGGCCACGCCTTAACACTCGTCTTCAATTTCCTTTCCAGTCCTAAGTTTTGCCCTTCAATTGCTACCAAGTAACGTTATCCAGTGCATTGGTGGATTCCCCAGGGAATGTAGAAATGTTGGAAGTGAGGGCACAGTGTCGTTCCCTGCCATGCTGGACTCGCACGTCCCACAACTCTGGAAAGGAGTTGGTTAGGTTTTAGTAATTGTGCTTATTTACTTTGCTGGAATAGTCTGCAGTGCCTCAACTATATGCAGGCAGGTGATGTGCTGTATACTGTTTCTTTATTGTGCTTGGTTGTTTTTTTCTGCAGGCATTCAATGCACATTGTACGGTTCATTACTGTGGCAGGATGTCTTATTGCTTTGTGTTACAATCACTGGCTGTTTGCCTCATGCCATACTCTGACATGACCCAGCAGCCCTGCCCTGTCTTGGCTCAGCTGACTGATCTGTTTGTTATGCATCTCTTTGTTTACTGTTGCCTGTGGAAACAGGTTTCCCGGAATCATGCATCAGATGTAATTTGTGGTACTTTAGTGAGGGGACTCAACTTCCTAGTCAGGTATTTGTTTTGATGGCTCAATGGTGTACCTTACCGCTGGGATCACCTGCTGCATTTGTCTTCTTGTAGCCTGCCAGTTGTGCCCACTTCCTTCTGCGTCCGCCCACATACGTTGTGCTAGGATGGCTACACCGTAACTTAAATGTCCAACTTGTACTCTGTTTTGGTTTGGCCCTGGTCGTGCTCAGTTCACTATTGCCAGCTCCCTCTAGGTCCGCATTACCTTGTCAGCATGTAACAAGTAATCCAGGTAATGAGGTTTATGTAGTTAGTCAGCGAGGCACCAATGATCATAGCTAGTGGATCTGACAACAGCTTACCAACCGCCCTCCAGAAACCCCTTCATCAACCTTTCACATTCTCAGTTCCACAGTTGTGTCGACCCCACGCTACATACACACTATGTTCCACATAAATACCTAAGGCTATGAAGGTGTTATTCTATGGTGCTTGATACCCTAGCTTTCCAAGTAAATTTGACATTTCTGGGGACATAGTAATTCAGGAAAGTAAAGAGTCTCCACCTATGCGGCAGGAGAAGATGACCTCTAATTTCAGATATTTGCCCAGCTAGTTCAACCAGTGGTGATGGCGAAATGAGTGATTTAGCTATAAAAGCAATCCAAGGTTTGCAACAATGGGTGGGCAATGGTAGACCAGACTTCCAATATGCTCACTGGTAGCACCCATGGGTATTTGCAAAATGGTCGATGCAGTGGCCTAGAACGCTAAAGTACTTAAAAGTTGCACTTTCCAGGGCTTGTTCAGCTTGTGACTAGCCAGATGCCTGCTAGTTTTGTTCCTGAAATCCAAGGACAGGGCTTTAGCTACAGAAAGGGGTTAATTGCCAGGAACCTGTCTGAAGTCGGGATGCTGGTTGGGGCAGCACTGATGCTGGCATCAACATCTGCCTCTATGATTATGGTTCACTACAACAACCAGGGTGATTTAGTGCATTGTTCCATCTGGGTCCAGTCCAACCAAGGTACACTACTTCCTGCTCACAGCATCCTTTGGACCATTGCACCTTTAGTCATCTGCATTTGCTGGTCCAGAGTATCCTTTACGGTTTCCACAGCTTCTACCTCTTGCCTGTGCTTTCCACACTTCCTGGTCCCATACCTGGTAAGGGAGCCCTCTGGTCCTCTCTAGACCTAATAATAGAACCATCCCCACTTTTATGTAGAATGCAAACGGGGGAAACCTTGTCCCCAGAAGTTGCATTTGGTTACATTATCCAATTTAGGATTTATAAAGCTGTTATTAGGTTAGCCAAAATCCAATAACTCTCTGATCAAATTTACCCAACATTCAAGAAGAGAAGTTTAACATTGTAAATGAATGTATCTGTCAATGCATTCCATCGACGCTATAGATTCCCAAGAACTATTTGAAGACCCTTTCTAGTTTTTTTCCAAGATTTCCAGAAGCATGAAGACATTGTTGTATGTAGACCAAATAGTCAATTAGATTAGGCCATTGATAATCCAATGCATGTTTAGAAATATTTGCAAATGTTTGGGCTAGTGGACCCCAGGGAGATGCTTCACTAGTGAAATTAGGCTCATCGCTTGATCCTGGCTCCCAAAGGATACTGCAGGCAATCAGCACAATGGTTGCCTATCTGACAAAATGTCATTACTTCACTTATTCAACCACTATTGAAGAAGCTTATCCTGAACTCGGTCTCTTCTATCTTTGGCCCCTTCTCCCTGTTAGACTTTTGCAAGATTTGAACTGGGAATGGCATCGTGTGACAGCTTTCTGATTCTGATTTTGTGGCAGTAACAAATGCCCTTGGCGAACATCGGGTTGGATTTAATCCAGCGAGAGGTACTGGGTCTGAGAGGAAGCTAGGCAAGCCTTAGACTGTAGTGGTACTGCTGTGCCAGTGCTTCTGTGTATGTCTGCCGAGTTTGACACTGTTGATCATCCTATGCTGTTACTGCAACTCATCTGCAAATCACCAGTGTTGGAATGAGAGAACTTGCGCTGGGATTAATTTCATTTTTGTCTACTGCCTGTCTACATTAAGTTTCTCAGGCCACTTTCGCCTTCAATTTATGCTCAGTGAATTGTGCAGTTCCTTTGGGCTCCTCACCTTCTCTGATTTTGTTTAATATCTACAGTTATACATTACTAAACGGACTTGATCGCATGGATTTGCATTCTATATTGAGGGAAGTTCTGCGGAAATGCCTGGATCAGCTATACAGACTCACCTTTGCATTGATTGATGAGAAAGGGAGTTTTGTTTTATAGCTTTGCTACCAATAGAAATAAAGGATGTTTAAAGTAATTATACTTTCCTGCATGTCTTTAATAGAATGAAGACTTTCTTTTAATTAGAAAAATCTGTACTAACCATGAAGTTGCCTAAAGGACAGCTGATGCAGGCCCGCTTCTTTAGTATTCACAAGTGGGTAGTATATAGTAAAATGGGTACCTACAACTATGCCCACAGCAAACAATTGGCTGTTTGTTAAACTTAGAAGAAACCGTACCATTTACTATTTACATATTTTTGTGGAAATGACGTTTTAATGTAACAACTTACATTTGTTTCTTTTTCTACAGTTGATTAGTCTGCTATGTTTTCTCTTCAAGGTACCAATGGCATTCCATGATTTCTTAGCATTTTTCTCTGAAGAGGAGTGGAAGCTTTCCCACAAATGGCAAAAGGAACTTTACAAGAATGTAATGAAGGAAATTCACAGAGCGCTGATTTCTCTGGGTATGTGGCTAATTGATTTTCTTACTTGCATTCATAGTGTTTGGTAATACTTAAGTGTACTTTATAATTTTGAAAGCATGTTCACTCCATCACTTTGAGTTACAAACAATATTAGAAATAGATGTTCTTATTCCACAATCACAGGCGCATGCTTGCTCACACTACACATACAGCAGATGTCGCTAGAGATGTTTTACTCTGCAAGATCCTTCAACTTTGGGTGATGAACTTGCTAGACTGTGTCTGCTTGGTGCATGACGTAAATGGTATCACAGCTCTACTTGTCAGTGACCTATGACACGGTTAGTGATGACATTCTGATCGGTTGCCTTTGGGATCAATACTGGCTTTCCTTTAATCTTTGCGCACCAGCCAAACATAGGCCATGGGCCCTCCTTGTCACTGCCTGATCTAGTACTGGTGTGATGTATGATGAGGTACCCTGCATGGATTTGGGGACCATCAAGGAGTTATGTCCCATCACCAGGGGAAGGAGATGTTGGCTGGGGAAGGAGTGAGAGGCTGTCCCTTTGTTCTAGGTTTAAGTAGAGAGGCATGCTGGGCGAGGGAGAGTGTTCCGGAAGAAAGAGTGCCTTCCCAGGGTTCGAAATTGAGGGGAGCATGGAGCTATTTAGTTCCTGCTTCTAACTGTTACAAGGAGCTACTTTTGGCTCCTAGGGCCAACTGGTGCCTTCCGAATATGTAAATGTGGCATTAACTTAGAGTATTTGAGAATGCTAATAAA